>NC_142651.1:43280000-44537500 GCF_055504915.1 Nelumbo nucifera | reverse complement strand
TTTGCTTTTCTTTATTCTAAAATGTCTATTTTATACTAGATGCAGTTCTTGTTATTTAATATTTATATATTAGTGATACTCCTATGATGCACTTAGGGGGTTTTCACGGTCTGGTTCAGTGCGGTTTGGAGAAGATCTCAGACCAAACCAGTAAATTACAGTTGGAGAAATTCTCAAGCTGAACCAAACCGTTTTGGCATGGAAGCAGGAAGCCAAACCAGACCAAACCATTTTATTATGGTGTGGTGTGATTTCTAATATGGTTTGGGGATTTTGGATCATTCTATGATTCTATTGGGCTTAACCCAATTAGAAAGCCCAAATAGCATCCCTAAAAATTAGAACTTAAAGCTTTTATGTTATTATTTTATTATAAAATAAAAGAAATTATTATATTTTTATAATTTTATACATTCTATTTAGATATATTATATTATATTATATTATATTATATTATATATATAATATTTATAAAATTAATATTGTATATATACATTTATATTATATTATATATAATTTCGGTTTATAGTTTACTGTTTGGTTTGGTTTATAAAATCTAATAAACCAAACTGAAACCATAAACTGCAATTTAGCAAAATATCAAACCGAACCAAACCGTTTTTAGGTGCAAACTGAACCAAACCACAAATTTGGTTTGGTTCGGTTCAGTTTTGTGGTTTGGACCATACAATGCATTGTCATTTCCTGATATACTACTGCTCATAAAATGCCCTAGTGTTAGTGGTTTAGTTGCACTGGTAGACAAGGTGGAAGGGTTTAGTCTGGTACTGTGATAAATTGGAAGATCATAACATGGTCCATATCATCTCAGGGCTGCTTGACATGAACTTGGTTGAACCATTGGACCAAACTCCAGTCAAGTAAGAAATTTTAGGCCCAACTGATGTAGGACTGATGTGATCCAAGGCTACACTGGTAGCAGATTTAAGGGAAACTGAAAAGATAAATGATGATGGTTACAGATGGTAAGGAGTTAGGTTCAAGTTGGGGTTGAGGGGCTAGATGTAGGTCTAGACTCTAAAGAAGGGAAATGAGGGTTTGTCTTGGGTTATTATATGGATAGATGAAGTGGTCAGAAAGATAGCTTAGTGCTGAGATTCCTGTGATATGCAGATTTTTTTTTGATAAATGAGTAAAATTTTATTAAACCAGCAAATAAGAGTTACATGCAACCCATGGAAAGGCACGGGACACTTTATTTTGGGCTGTGATTTGCAGAAATTTCTAGAGAAAAAAAAACAGTAAAAATCAATATCTCAAGATTGGAATGAAATTTCTTCAAATGTTTTAGAGGGAGGTTTCTGTAAGTGAAACAAAGAAGGGGATTGAATTTGAAAGGGTTCTGAGAAGATATGGCACAAAAGGACAAGAGTTATAAAAATTAAAAACTTTTGAGAATTAGGGTTTTTAGTGAGATTTCTTTAAAAGGTTTCAGTGGGATGAAAAAGATTTTTAAATATGGGGGATGGCTGAATCAGATCTGGTTTCAACCAAGTTTTGGTATGCAAGATTTAGAGAGACAAGTTTCTCACTCTAGAAAGGTATGTGGATGTTGAGAACTTAATTTAATGGAGAGGAGACTTACCTGGGGCCAAACTTAGTCCTTTAATTGATGTGAATGATGATTCCCCAATTACCTTTTCCCAAGTCTTTGATGCCTAGGAATCACTTCTAGGGCCTTGAGAATCAGTGAATCCCTCACCACAAGTCACACAAGCAGAAATAAGCTCTAGAATTTATTGTCCACATTTGCAACTTTATATACATATATAGACTGTCTAGAGTCAGCCAAACTATTTTCTAAACTAGGAAAACTCAAAATTACACTTCTACCACTCATAAACCGACTGAAAGAAAACTTAATGACTCACAAGCTCCATAACCAACAACTAAAAATTTAGGCATGACTAAATTATGACTAGACAAACACTACTATTGGGCTGCACCCCACAATAGAATAGTTAAAATGATGAAAATACCCATACTGTCCAAAAATAGAAAAATAAATTGAAATTCAGAAAAATTCCAATATTGACTTTTCATCTCCTGCATCACCAACACTCAAATCTATCCTTTTTTTAAAGATCTACTGGTAAACTGCATTTAATGTTAATTAGGTGGTATGACTGGACAGGTTGTATCCAGATCTTGTCTTCTTCCTTAACTCATTTTGCTACTATTATTCAGTGTTCATGTATCTTTTGGATGTCCACATTTTATATAACCATTTTTCTTCTTCTGTACAGGATGCTCTCCTTTCTAGTATAGCTGAAACTGAGAAGCAGACTGAATTGGCTTCTAGGGTTTCCACATGGAAACAGCGAATTGAGCACACATTGGAGGAGCAAGTAATTTCTAATTTTTTTTGTTGCTTTATTTGTCATTTTATTTGAGTTTCTCAAGTTTCTACTAGCCTTAACTGGTTGAACTTCTTTAACAGGATTCCCACCCTCCATTTGATATCCATGAATATGGTGGTCAAGTTTTGGATAAACTTTCCATCAAAGCCGATAGTGGAGGTTGCATGTCCTTTGCAGACATTGTTGCAGGCCAAGAAAAGCATGATGTTGCTAGGACTTTCTCGGCACTCCTACAACTGGTGATTCCCTTGTTATTCGTTAATGTTTGGAAGTAGGTACTCTGAATATTTTGATTCCCAGCTGGTTGCAATAGAGGCATCAGTTAGGGTATAAGGGAGTTTTGTAGCCTGGTGTTGGCATCTATTCTTGGACTTTGTGATCTTTATATTCTGGATTTAGTTGCCACATATTTAGAAGTTACTCTTGAGTTAACTCTAGGGTTTTGGTAACTATTGTGCCGAAGCCTTGTGGTGCATGTATGGAGGGAGGTTGGGACCAAACAATTCAACATTCTCAACTAGGACATCTCTAGCCAATTCAGTTAGAAGGTGTTGGTCAGGTTGTTGGGTGGCTAGTGGCTACTTGGTGTTGAAAACCTAGATTTGAACTGGATGGATTTGTACCTCCATGATCCCTCTTACATTTAAAAACCTGATGTGGACACCTTAAATTTCCTTAAAAGATTTACATTTCATTCTATAAATGCTCCATTTATCTATTCCAGCCATAATTTTTCTTTTCAGGTGAACAATGGAAATGTTGGTCTTGATAGAGGTAACCTAAGGAGTGAATCTGTATGTTATTCATCTGTAAATCCCTTTTATGTGCGGCTCCTTAGCCATGACAAGAGACAAGAGGCGCAGCTCCACTCATCAAAAAAGAGAGCAAAATCTCCTTTGAGGAAAAGATGCACCAAAGTGAAGGTAACAAGCTAGTTGAAGAACACTCAAAAATTAGTTCATTGGGTTTTGCCTCAGCTGTAAAATCTTCACAACCAAATAGGAAGTTGTCTGTAAGCTTGGAGTGTGATGGAATTAGCTGCACTCTCGAGGCAAGAGAAGACGTAGGCCTTGGTTGATAGAACCGGTTGGCTTACAATCTGTAACTTCAGTAGCAGGTAAAGCTGTTTCTTTCTGGGGTCCTGAAATTTCAACCACTTGCATTGAGTGGATCAGAATCATCAGATCAGTGGACTGGTGGCCCACCTTGTATGTTACTAATAACTGTAGATTGGCAGCTTGTATATGTATTTATATTGATTATTAATTTATTATGATGATCTAGATATAGGTAGAAATGCAGATTGTATTGTAGGCTTGGCAACATGTATTGTATCAATGCTCATTTGTTATAACAATATCAATGTATTTTAAACTTCACCTCCAAGATTTTACTTGGGAAGCAATATTCACTATCACTTGGGCATGGTGCATTATTGTTGTAACCTATTTTCAGGACTGATTTATGATATTAATATTTCAATGACTATTGTACTTAAAAAGTCGTCCCAACAACTTAAAAATAATTCAATTCTTAAGTGCTTTTTGCGATCTCAGAAACCACTTATTCCCTTGCCTCTAATGTCAGATATGTGGAGAACTTGGATGGCTCAGATTGATTAATTCAAGAGGTGGCTAATTGATTGCGTGTAATGGTTTAGGACATTGGATGAGTCATTGTGCTAGATTAACAATAGAGCATGTTATTCTCCAACTTTGCACTCAGATTCATGAATTTCTCTTTGCTCTTGGTGCTTTTTTAATTGGCGAATCATACTAGAAAGAGTAACTATAAAAGCAGTGTAATCAGAAATAAGAGTGGTTCTTAAGGTTGGGTTTGAATGCAGTGTAAAAGTAAAAGTACATTGATAGAGTTGTACACTGATTGGTTTAAAATTATGAACCGTTGTAAATGAAGAGCGGGATTATCGATAAATATTTACATTGTTCTTGTCGAAGTGGTATTTACATCAATTATCGATGTAAAACTCAACATGAGTGGAATTTTACATCAATGTTTTCGATGTTTAACTGCGCTCCATCCAAAAGCTGACAAAACCGGACCAAAGATTTTAATTACTCAAGTCGGTATTTACATTGCAAACAAACGCAGCCTAACGAGAGATAAAATTCCAGTGTAGAGATTAGTGATGGTTAGGGCATTACTATATCTGGCTGAAGAGTGCAGACCTTTGTTTCTATCCCTCTTTCCATCAAGGTTTAAAAAGTGAATTGGATAGACAATTTTAGGTTATGTATCATAATACATTTTGCAAATACATGAATACAGTTGAACAATTAGGATAGACATAGATACATTAAAGTAATTCACAAAAAAAAAAAAAAAAATTCTAGAAATGCATAAAACTAAATTTGAGGTTGAAATTACTGTGACCAAGGATCAAACAGATGAAATTCACATGCTTTAGTGCTTTATATGAAGTAATAAATTGCAACCAATATGCGGGACAATGTAGATAAATATATTATAGAATAACTTCACCAATGCCTCGACTCTTAATCTACTAAAAGTTTAATATAAGACACCTTAAATATGATGATAAAGTATTAAAATAACCTTATTATAGATTTGGTTCATTGTCCATGTTCGACTGGATTAAATTACTTTGATTTTAATCAATTTTATTTATGTAAGATCTAAAATTATTTTCCAGATAAGAACTCTTGCAAAAATTTTCAAAATGAACAAAAAATGTTTGAAGGTCAAAAGTGACCTAACAACAAGGTTTAAAGCATTACTCTATTGTGCAATACTGCAATGTGCATCATACTGTAAAGTGGTACAAACCTGTATCCACTAATATACAATCAATATCATACTCTATTGTGCCTTGCACTAACCCCATGAGAGGACTCTTTCAATAGCGTGGTCAAACAAGTGGCATACTATCTTCTCGAGAAAGAGCATTAGAGAGTGGTTATTTTCACTCTCAATGTAAGTCCCCTTCTTAAAACATATGTTTATCCATTCTCAAAAAAAGTAAAAATAGTTATCTCTAATCTCCAAAACAAAACATCAACTTAAAAAATGTCTCTACCTATGAAAAAAAAAATACATCCACTTAAATATTTATAACATCCATACTAATCTTTTCAATTCAAATAAAGAATTATTATAAACACTTTTAAGGTTGTCAATAGGCCAGGTCCAACCCGATGGACCCAAACTGATTGAATCGGTTTTGATTCCAGGATCTGGTACCAATAGGTCGATTTTGGTTCTTGATATATAGTCCGGTTATTATAAGTTCGAATTCGATTTTACCCAGTCCCGAACCAACTCAGACCCAATTGTCCATCAGATCACACCCAATTAAATGTATAATATTTTCAGAAAGTTTACTATAATCGGGTCTACAGGATCAGGTCCAATTGTCCCAAGATCCTATTAGGTCTGGTTTGGTTCCAGCTCCTCAATATTTTTTCTCGGATTGGTTCCGGTTGTACCCAGACCCGATCCGTTGACAAATCCTACATGGTGCGGGTCTCATGCTTTTAGATGAAATAAGTTATGAATTACAAACTCATTTAACTTTTAAAATGAAATAAAAAAAAAAAACTACGATTAAATATACGGGATAAATAATGAATCTCAAATAAAATGGGTTATTGTTTATTGATGGAGGGTGATTTAACCCGACCTCTTGACTAGGCAACACATGGACATGATTCAACGTAAGTGACAGCTCAGCATGACAGCCTGGGTACAACTCGGCGTAATGAGTTCGCTGAAACCTAGCCTAACAGCTCGCCACCAAGCAGCTCACCACCAGGTAGCTCGCTACAAAGTAGTTCGCTATTGAGCGATCCAAGGGTTTCGGGAAGCTTCTTATCTAACAAGATCATGCCCGTCAGACTGCTCCCACATCCCTTGTTTGACGGCGCAGCACCTGCCAATCCAAAGGATTGCGCCCACGTCTCTTAATAGGCGGCGGCGTGCCTGCCAGCTCCAAAAACGTCTCTCGACTGACAGGGCCGTACCCTGTGACGATTACCTGCGCCCACCTGCTCAACCCTGGCAAATAACGACTGCGGCAGAGAATCAAAGGCGGTTACACCCGATTTGACAGAGCATTAATATATAAGGGCTCCGACCCCCAAGGAAAAGGGGTAATCGAAAATTGCGCATCTTCACTCTTAGCATTTATTTCTCGCAACTCTCTCAGTTCTCCGTCGAGTTCTAACTTAAGCATCGGAGTGTTCCCACCAGGCGAGCTCCCCAGGAATCCTTCACGTTCTTTTGTACAGATACCTCATCCAGCGCCAGCTAGGAGCATAGCCCCTGCTAGGTAGGAGTGACCAGATCGCACACCATCATTTGGTGCCATCTGTGGGAACGCTTCGAAAAGCCTTCTTCCACCAAGTTTTGCAACCTCAATATCCATGGCTTCCTCTAGCAACGCCGGACATAACTCAGGTGCGAACACTTCCCCTGAACCTCAGCTTCCTATAGTGTGCGTCGGACAGTTCACCCTTCCTCCCTCTGCAGATGGGGTATCGACGCTGAATGTGCCTCAGATCGCGACACCGGTGAGCGCTCCGCTCCCCTCCGCAGTAGGCACCACTTTCACTGAGCCTTCTCTTCCCCCACTAGCTGGACCAAACCAGCTCGAAGATCTGATGCATTGCATGCGAGCCAAACAAGCTCAAGTGCAGCAAGTCCAACAACTTCAGTTGTACCAGCAGCAAGCTCTACACCATGTATACCAGCAGCAGTTCCCCCTGTTGCCTCTGAACCAGTCACCGATTCCACCACGGCACCCAGCCTCGCAACAGACTAAGCCTCGTCGCCGAAATGAACACCCCTTTCGCCAAGGAGAGACCTCCCAGGCCCAGAATCCTCCCAGGAGCCAAGTCTCATCCCGCGACAGGATGGAGAATCCAGTCACACCCAGCTCTCCGCGCACGGTCAAGTCGGGAAACTCTCAGCCTCCCAGACCCGCATCACCTCAGCTTTCTGAGTTCGTGGCCCCTCTCCTTGAGAACCGATTCAAAGTCCTGGCTGCGGACTCCAGGCAAGAACCGGTCCACAGTCGTCATCAGTAGTCCAAGCTGCTCCCTGCAAGAACCGTTCTTGACAACACAGAAGCGAGCAACACCAATGCAGAGCCCGCAAAGAAGCAGAGGAGACATCGCCGAGCTCGCCGAATTGCGACACATCACCTACCTAAACTCAAAGAGAAAGAAGAGGTAAGCTCGGACAAAGTGAAAACCACTCCGCTCCTCTCCGTACCATCCCCTCTGTCCCTCGAACTCTTGGCCGTCCCAATGCCCAAGGACTTCAAATTACCTCCCCTAGACAAGTATGACGGATCGTTTGACCCGAATGATCACATGGATGCCTTCTAGTCGCAAATGCACCTGACAAGGGCAAGCGAGTCCTGCATGTGTGTGGCCTTCTCTACCACTTTCAAAGTAGTAGCCCGCACGTGGTACAGGAACCTTGCGCCCGGGACAATAAAAAGTTGGGCACAGTTTGTGCAGGTCTTCACCTCCCACTTCGTCACCAGCAAAAGATGCCCTAGAACCCAAGAAAGTCTCCTCGGCATAGTCCAGAGGGAAGGGGAGTCCATCCACAGCTACATCAAGCGGTTTAATGATGCTTGTCTACAGATACCTGACTTAGACCCCGCAATGCGCCTCACAGCAGACAAGAGAGGCATAACACACAAGGAGTTTAAGTGGCATGTAGTTGTCAACCGGCCTAAGACTGTAACCGAGTTCCTCAAACTCGCAGACCAGTTCATAAGAATGAAGGAGGAGATTAACTAGAAGAATGAAAGTTTGCCTGAAAAGAGGAAAAGAGAAGTTGAGTCATCGATTCATGGGGACAGCAAGAAGAAGACAGACCCAGCTCGGGGAGGAAGGACAAGTCAGTCTTTCCAAGCTCCTCCAGCGGAAAGGACTGACTACACACCTCTAAATGCAAAGCGGGTCGAGATTCTCATGGCGATCAAGGATGCCCGTATGTGAAGTGGCCACCTCGGGTGAGAGGGGACTCGAGTGTTAGAAATAAAAATTTGTATTGTAATTTTCATAAAGATCACGGTCATAGTACAGAAAGTTGTAAGAACCTCCGCGACAAGATAGAAGAGCAGGTCAGTAGGGCGAGCAAGGTAGGGACGCCCTGAATCTAGCAGCAGGAAAGGTGAGTAGCCACAGAGGCCACCTCCCGAAGAGAGGCCAGTTCGAGGGACCATACATATGATCACCGGAGGATCAATTGTTGTGGGCTGCACATCGGCCGCAGCTCGGACCTCAGCTCGTGAGATCAGAAGGGAAGAGTAGAACCCCCCGAAGCGGCCAAGAACAGAGGAATCGATCTTCTTCACCGAGGATGACGCACGCAGAGTCCACTACCCTCACGATGACGCGCTTGTCGTGAAGATAAGGATCAATGATTTTGAGGTGTGGCGCGCCCTCGTCGACTCCGGCATCTCGACAGACATCCTCTTCAAAGCCGCGTTCGATAAGCTTCATCTCTAAGAGAGCGACCTCAAGCCCGCAAGTACTCCCTTGGTGGGCTTCAGCGAAGAGGAAGTCAGGCCCTTGGGGAGGACCACTGTACCTGAGGAGGTCGGCACCTGGCCTAGCATAGTGAGACTCAGCCATGACTTTTTGGTGGTTGCAACTCCCTCCCCGTACAACGCCATAATAGGTCGGCCCATAACCCATGCTCTACGTGCAGTGGTCTCCATCTATTATTTGGCGATGAAGTTCCCCACGGACTTCGGAGTTGGGGTAGCGCGAGGCATTCAGCTCGAGTCTCACAAGTGCTACGTCGCCGCTCTCAAAGAAAAAGCCAAGGTGGCAGATGACCTCGAGCTGGAGCGACTTGCGGAGCATTGTGAAGAGCGAGTTGCACCTACGAAAGAGACTGTTTCCGTGCCAACTTCGATAGAGGACCCAACTCGGACACTTCAGATCGGCGCTTTAGTCGAGGAGCCTCTGCGATCTCAACTGGTAAGTTTCTTGCTTAGAAATTTAGATGTTTTTGCATGGTTCGCGGCAGAGATGCCCGCCATAGACTCAAGCATCATCACTCACAAACTTAACACTGATCCTGTCGTTAGGCTCGTTAAACAGAAGAAACGCAACCTAGCCCCAGAGCGTTGGAGAGCAGTTGGCGAGGAGGTCAGGAAGCTCCTCGCAGCTGATTTTATTAGGGAAGTCCATTACCCGAGCTGGGGGGCCCTGTTCTGGTAAAAAAGGCTAACGGTAAATGGTGCATGTGCGTCGACTATACCGACCTGAATCGGGCTTGCCCGAAGGACTGCTTCCCACTCCCCAGGATCGACCGTTTGGTGGACGCGACCTCAGGGCATGAGTTGTTGAGCTTCTTTGACACCTATTCGGGCTACAATCATATCAGAATGGACCCTGCCGATGAAGAAAAAATAGCCTTTATAACCGAGCTCAGCCTGTACTACTACAAGGTCATGCCCTTCGGACTGAAAAAAGCCGAGGCAACATTCCAAAGACTTGTAAACAAATTGTTTGAGCCATTGATCAGCAAGAAAGTAGCATGCTATGTAGACGACATGGTCATCAAAACTCAGTTTTCAAGTGATTTAATAAAGGACTTACATTCTGTCTTTGAAATCTTGCGTAAATTTAACATGAAATTAAACCCAAACAAGTGTGTTTTCGGTGTCACCTCAGGTAAATTCTTAGGTTCATCGTCAACCAACGTGGCATTGAGGCTAACCTGAAAAAATTAGGGTAATCTTAGATATGAGACCACCCCGAAAATTGAAGGAGGTTCAGAGGTTGAACGGCCGCATAGCCGCTCTGAGCCGCTTCATGTCCAGATCGGCATATCGCTGCCTGCCTTTCTTCAAGGAAATTAAAAGCAAAGACTTCGAATACACCGAAGGCTGCCAGTTCGCTTTCGACGAGCTCAAAAAGTACCTCGTCCACATCCCAACCTTGACCCGACCCGAGGTCGGAGATACTTTGGAGCCATACCTCTCCGCGAGTGACGAGATAGTCAGCTCAGTACTAATAAAAGAGGTAGATCGGGTCCAACGGCCTATCTACTATGTTAGCAAAGTGTTGCAGGGGGCAGAAACGAGGTACCCAGAGATCGAAAAGTTGGCGTATGCTCTAGTTGTTGCAACTCGTATGATTCGTTCGTACTTCCAAGCCCATACTATCATTGTTCTCACCAATAAGCCTCTAAGGCAAGTCTTGCTCAAGCCCAAGGTGTTTGGTAGGTTGACGAAGTGGGCCATCGAGCTCAGCGAGTACGACATCCAGTACAAGCCGTGAACTGCTATCAAGGCCCAAGCCTTGGCTGACTTTGTCGTAGAATGTAGTTTCAGCACCGAAGTCCCCAGGTCGGACGAGCCCGAGCACCGCAAGGGAACAACCAGCGCGACTTCTCTCCTAGTTAGATTAAATCCGAACTGGGATGAGGAGCCCTGGATCCTTCACGTGGACGGCTCGTCAAATCAGCAGGGCAGCGGAGCTGGAATCGTTCTGTACGGGCCAAGCAGTGTGAAACTGGAGTACGCGCTACGCTTTGAGTTCGCTACATCCAACAATGAAGCAGAGTATGACGCGTTAATAGCCAAGCTGGCTCTAGCAAATGAAGTGAAAGCCAAGCACATCGTCATCTGTAGTGACTCCCAGCTCGTGGTCAACCAAGTCACGGGTGAATATGAAGCTCGCAAGCCAACCACGGTCACCTACTTAGCCAAAGTAAGAGAGGCTCTGCTCAACTTTCAGTCCTAATTCATCAAGCAAATCTCGAGATCTGAGAATTTTGAGGCCGACGCCCTGTCCCGACTAGCCAACACAAGTGATAATACCATGAGAGCTGTGTACAAAAAGAACTTGCCTCGGCCTAGCATTCTCGAAGGGGCAGAGGAGGTCAGTCCTGTCATACAAGCAGATCGTAATGCTACTAAAAGGGTAGAGCGGCAGGCAGCCAAATACGTCATAATAGACGAACGGTTATACCGAAGATCATACACTCTCCCTTACCTGCGTTGCTTGCGACCTTCCGAGGCCGAGCTCGTGCTCCGCGACACTCATGAGGGCCTGTGCGGTGGACACTTGGGGGGCAGGTCTCTCGCCCAGAAAGCGCTATGACAGGGATACTACTGGCCAACGATGAAGGCAGATGCAATCGAGTTTGTCAGAAAGTGTGACAAATGTCAGAAGCACGCCAACATCCACCACCATCCCGTTGCCGACCTAAAATACCTCACCAGCCCGTGGCCTTTCGCACAATGGTGGATCGATATACTCGGACCATTTCCACCAGCGACAGGATATAGGAGGTTCTTAGTGGTAGCAGTTGATTATTTCACTAAGTGGGTGGAGGCCGAACCCCTCGCAACGATCACAACGTGGAATGCGTAGAACTTCTTCTAGAAGAATATAGTTTGTCGTTTCAGACTACCCCGAGTACTAATCTCTGACAATGGAAAGCAGTTCGAGGACTCTAAATTCCAGAACTGGTGCAAGGATATGGGAATACAACAGAATTTTACCTCGGTGGCACATCATCAAGCGAATGGTCAAGCGGAGGTCACAAATAGAGCCATTCTCCACGGACTGAAAGTGCGCCTAGACCGAGCTAAGGGACTGCGGGTAGATGAGTTGCCTAGTGTATTATGGGCTTATCGAACCACGGTGAAGACTGCAACAAGCGAAACCCCCTTCAACCTCACATACGGCATCAAGGCAGTCATCCCAGCCGAGATCGAGGTCCCCACACTACGTCTGGAAGTGTACGATGACGAGACAGACGGGGATGAGCTACGCACCAACCTCGACCTACTTGACGAAGTACGGGACCTCGCATACATTAGGGCTGCGGCCTACCAGCAAAGTAGCTTGGTACTATAACGCCAGGGTCAAGAGGCGGAACCTCCGCATCGGAGACCTGGTCCTTCGTAAAGTCATGGTACCTGAGCCCGATGTTGGTAAGCTCGGGCCAAATTGGGAAGGACCTTACCGAGTAAAGCAGGTGCTCGGGGAAGGAACGTATGAGCTCGAAACCCTAGAAGGGAAGTAGGTACCTTGAGCATGGAATATTGTCAACCTAAGGCATTATTTACCTGTAAGTGCCGAGCTAAGGACCTCGGCGCCTAGTCACCTCTTCGGCATGGGCGAACTCTAGGAGAGTGGACTATTAAGTTGCTCCCCCAGCCTAAGGGCCAAAACGCCGAGCTAAGGACCTCGACACCCAGTCGCCTCTTCAACATGGGCAAACTCCGGGAGAATGGACTATAAGTCGCTCTCCTAGCCTAAGGGCCAAAAAGCCGAGCTAAAGACCTCGACACCCAGCCGCCTCTTCAGCATGGGCGAACTCCAGGAGAATGGACCAAGGGCTAAAACACTGAGGTAACGAAAGACCTTGGCGCTCTAAGTAGCTCGTGTAATTCGAGATGATTCTTCAGTTACCCTTGCTTGTTACCAGCTCAGTAGCTCGGCAGCTCGGGTAACCTATCTACGTGACTTAGATCAAAAAAGGAGTCATTCTAAGCAAAAACAAACATTTCATACCAAGGTTCTTAAAAAAAAAAAAAAGGCCTAACGGCCCGAGAGAGTACTTCAAGAAAGAAAAGAAGAGAAAACCGGGCTCAGCCACCTGGGAACATGCATTCCAAAGGTCAGAAGAAAGAAAAAGAACAACCCCAGCCCTAGGGGTCCACCGCCTCCACATCCTCGTCAGTCTCCTCCAGGGAGTTAGGCTCCTCCTCCTCTGCTGCATCCGCCGCCTCCGGGGCAAGGTCCTTCATTGTAATGCCGTCAAGACTTAGATCGGAGAACTTTTTCCGAACCAGGTATCGGCAAAGCTTGAACCCCGAGTGGTAGGACTTCGTGCCATAGTCGACTTGGAGATCTTGAAACTCCGTGGACTCTTTGAAGAGGTCCACCGCCTTGACCTGCTCTTCCTCCACAGCAGCATTGAAGGCTCAAGTCCGTTCATGGAGCGTGGCCTCCAAACTTTGAATCTGTTGACGAAGCCGCTCCCTTTCATCGGCCACCCTCAAGGACTCCTCCCTGTAACGGGCGCTCTCCTCGGTCAACTGGGAGATCTGAGCTTGCTGGTCCTGGACATGCAGCCCCTGGGCCTCGCTTCCCTTCTGAGCCTGGAGGACCTCACCTCGGGCCCGGTCGAGCTCACGTTGGAGCCTCCGCACCTCCCTCCTCTAGTGGTGGGCGTCCTGGGAGTGAACGGACATCTGACAGGCCATGGCGTGGAGGGCGGAGTTCACCTGCCAATGGAAAACCGGGGTAAGTAGAAAAAAAACCAAAAAGAGAATGGGGAAAAGCAGGCACTTACCACCATGCAGTGGGACAAGGCCAGCCCCAAGAGCCGCCTAGGGTGAATCCCGGACCATGCCGCGATCTCCTCGTGGAAGATCGACTCCCGACTCTTCCGCGAGGCCAGCAGAAAGTTGGTGATGCTCTCATCCCGCCCCTCGGTAGGAAACACCGAGAAGGCGGAGGGGTCGAACGGCTCAACCGGAGGGTACTACCCCGAAGGTGGGACCTCTCTTTCTTCTCCGCCTTCCGCAGCTACCCCCTCGTATGATGTGGGTGGAACCTCCGGCGGCGGAACAAAAGATGGGTCCGCGGCTTCAAAATCGATGGCCCTAGAAGTAGACACCCAGTCCAAGCGGGACCTCTTTGCCTTGTGCCTCTAGGAACTCGACAAGAGACGAAGTGCATCCACACCTGACATTTTGGCTGCAAGAAATACAAGGCATTAGCCCAGCAAAAAAAAAAAAAAAAGAGAAAGACCTAAAGGTGACCTACCGGATCTCAGACCGGCCTGCACGAGCTTGTCCTCAGCCAAGTAATCCGAACAGAGGAAGCCGACCTCCGCCCAGGACTGTAGCATTTCCTGAACCTTCGGGTCCAAGCTAACACCTAAATCCTGAATGGCGGCCCTCTAGTGAGTCGGAAAGGGCCACCCCTCGGGGTTGCGAACTATAAAATAACCCCGCTTCTAGGCCGGAATCCTGTTAGGCAACTCGTGCAGAAGCTTGAAGCCAGGACGAGGGAAAAAGTAATAAGAGCGCCTATCTGGAGGGGCTCCGGGGGAGGCATTCTTGATCGACAAAATGGAAGCAAAAGTGTCGAGGGATAGAGGAAGACAGTACTCAAAGAAACAAAGAGATAGTCCCCACCAAATTCCAAACAGAGTTTGAGTGCAATTGGTCTATGGTGACGTTGAAGTGGGTGAGGACCTCCACTATTAAAGGATGCAGAGGGAGTCGAAGACCAGCCACGAGTTGCTCCTCAAAGATCACGATCTCATCATAATTGTGCTCCCAGGGATAGTTGCCGGTTGGGAGGCTATAGGTGAGCTCCCTGGGGAGATAGTACTGGAAGACCAGGGCCCGAAGCCTCTCCATTGACATGGAGGAAGGGCCGAAGCTATCTGGCTCCCGACTCCGGGAAGTGGAAGCCAAGTTACCAGAGGCTTTTGGAACCTCCAAAGCCTACCCCTCGGGGAACCCCCAAGCTCCCCCCGAGCTCGAGGGGGCCTCGTCCTGATTACCATCCCGAGAAAAAACACTATCGTACGGATACCCAGACATTGTTTGGCAAGGGAGAGGACTAACCGGAAAGAGTAAACTGAAAGAAGCGACGGGAGAGCTCGAGCAATCAAGGCGAAGACGCGACCTAAAAATCGAAAGCAAGGCAAGTTGGGGTAAAAACAAATGAGGCTTGGGGCCCTCCTATTTATAGCCACTGTGCCAGAAAACCAACGGTCTCGATTAAGGTGAATCTAAGGGCTCATAATAAAACCGGTTGCACGTCCTCCAAGATCGAAGGCAATTTAGCGCATTTTTGGAGCCCGCAGAATCTATAAGTCGCGTGACATCCGCACGTATACCTCACGTGGTCAGTCAAGGTAGTTTGAATTACGGGTCAAATCCACTCGTCGCTTCGTAAACTCCCCGCGCTAACCCGACCTCCTGACTAGGCGACACGTGGACATGACTCAACGTAAGTGACAGCTCAGCATGACAGCCTGGCTACAACTCGGTGTAATGAGCTCGCTGAAACCCAACCTAACAGCTCGCCACCAAGCAACTCGCTACAAGGCATCTCACCACCAGGCAGCTCACTATGAGGCAGCTCGCTACAAGTAGTTCACTATTGAGCGATCCGAGGGTTTCGGGAAGCTTCTTTTCTGACAAGACCGTGCCCGTCAAACTACTCCCATGTCCCTTGTCTGACGACGCAGCACCTGCCATTCTAGAGGACTACGCCCACGTCTCTCAATATGCGGCGTCGTGCCTACCAGCTCCAAAAATGTCTCTCGACTGATAGGGTCGTACCCTGTGACGAATACCTGCGCCCACCTACTCAGCCCTGGCAAATAACAGCTACAGTCAGAGGCGGTTACACCCGACTTGACAAAACATTAATATATAAAGGCTCCGACCCCCAAGGAAAAGGGGTAATCGAAAATTGTGCATCTTCACTCTTAGCATTTATTTCTCACAACTCTCTCAATTCTCTGTCGAGTTCTAACTTAAGCATCGGAGTGTTCCCGTCGGGCGAGCTCCCCGGGATGTGTAGATACCTCGTTCAGCGCTAGGTAGGAGCATAGCCCCTGCCAGATAAGAGTGACCAGATCGCACACCATCATTTATAAATAAAAATTGATTTAATTTCTTAAATAAAACTAAACCTTGTATATACAAAAAATAAATAAATAACCCTAATATTAATCGACAATGGAATCAAACAAAGGTCGGAATAGTGACCCCGTACCAAGTACGGAATGGTTATTATCCCACTACCATAAAACATGGAAAGAGGATAAAAGAAACAAAAGACGAATGTAATAATAGTAAACCCTATATACATTTACAATATGTAATTGGTCGTATATTTAGCTGAGACTCTCCTTTTATTGTGGTTGCAAACTTGCAATATATACTCTAGTGTTCTAAGTTGCCTCACCACCCTGTCAAAAGACTTTTCTCATCGATTGGTACGTGGAAACATACACAGGTATAGAAAAAGCGAACTCATACAACTGAGGACACGTAATGTTTGACACGATTTTATTTCATCTCGATGTCATGACCCCCATCCTTTCCATTGAGGTTGTAAAAGTTCGAAATATCGATATACCCTATATTAGATTGTTTTTATTATTATTATTTTAAATCTTGAATGAAGATTTGGCCCGATCTCGCAAATTACGGCACGTGGCAAAAAAGGCAAGTAGCTTGGCACTCAAGACAGCATACCGAGGGTACAAACACCAAAGGGAAGGGACCAGCAGGCCCGAAATCCCTACTTAGTACCCAAGCTCCCTACTTAGTGCCCGAGCTCCCTACTTAGCGGTCGAACTCTCTGCAAGGTGCCCGAACTCCCTACTTAGTGGTCGAACTCTCCGCAAGGTGCCCGAGCTCCCTACTTAGTGATCGGACTCCCCGCAAGGAGCCCGAACTCTCCCTTTTGACCCCGAGTCACACAAAGAAGAGACCCGAACTGGCCCGTCTTATGACAGTTCGGGGCCTCCCCTTATTCGAACTCGAGACTTTGCCTCACACACTGCTCCAGGCACTTCGCTTCTGGAGCATTGAACTGGACGAACCACGCCCTACTTGACACCGAAGGAGTCCGTGTCCAGGGGCGGCGCACCTGACTGACTTGGGATCTGACGCTTGACGGCCGCATTTCCAACGGCCACCTACCACCGTCACCTGTCACCACTGCCTCCAGTTACAGAGACGGCTTCAACAAAAAGAGCAGTGACGGTTCTGCCCCAGCAGAGGCGATGACGCCCGAACTGGCAGAAGCACGGAAATACTCATTCCCGACCTGACAGGAGTCTAGGAGTGAGTGCGCGAGGTGGTTATAAAAGGCTCTCCACCCCCAAAGAGGAGGTATGCAAACTTTGCGCTATCTGGTTTATCTTGCCTTTGAAGGATTCTAACTTAAGCTTTGGAGCCTTTTACACCGGGTTCTCCCCGGAGCTTCTTCATCTCCTCTGTTTCATGTCCCCCGCTACTCGATTCAGAGGCAAGGTCATTGACAGCTAAGACCGGCCGGATTGCGCATCATCAATTGGCACCGTCTGTGGGAAAGCTTCAAAAAGCCTCCCTCCAAACTCTCATACCCCCCTTTTCTTCTTCAAAAAACCCCACTCATGGCCTCTTCCAGCAACGCCAGACGCGGCACAGAGACAAACACCACCGGGGAACAGCTTCAAGTTCCCGCGGTGTGCGTTGGACAGTTCACCATCCCCCTTTCGGTGGATGGAATCCCCAGTTCAAATGTGCCACAAGCAGTGGCACCCGTAAACCTTCCTGCCACAAGCATCCCCTTTCCTCCCCCTATTGAGACAACCTTTACTGAACCGACTGTCGTCCCCCTGGCAGCCAGCCAAAACCGGTTGGACGACCTGATGCAGTGCATGCGGGCAATGCAAGCCCAAATGCAATAGTTCCAGCAACACCAGCTTCACCAGCACCAAGTGCTGCACAACATCTCCCAGTATCACTATCAACAGCAGTTCCCCCAACTGCCACTGAACCAATCACTACTTCCACCTCACCACCCTGCTCCGAAGTCGGTCAAGGCCTCCCCGCAGGATGGGCGCTCCCACCAAGGAAAGGCCTCCAGGCCCCAGAACCCCCCTAACAGTCAGGCCTCGTCCCCAAGCCGAAGAGAGAAAAAAGTCATCCCCGCCTCGCAGCTCGCAGGCGGGACGGGAACCTCGCTTGCGAGGTCGGCACCTCGGCGCTCCAAGCCCGAGTTCCCACTCACGGAAAACCGATTCGATGCACTGGCAGCAGCAGACTACCAGCATTCCGGGCCCATCAAGCTCGGCAACACGGAAGCCAGTAGCGCCAGTACAAGGCCCACTCAACAGCGAAGGCGCCGGCGAAGTCGCCGAACCGCCACCCGTGTCCTGTCGGAGCTCAGAGGCAAAGAAGAGATGAGCTCGGACGAGGTAGGAGTTGCCCCGATTCTCTCAGTTCCATCCCCCCTCGCATCAGAACTCTAGGCGGTCCCCTTGCCCAGAGATTTCAAGCTCCCACCTCTGGACAAGTATGACGGGTCCTTCGACCCCAACGACCACGTTGACGCCTTCCAGTCCCAAATGCACCTCGCCAGAGCCAGCGAATCATGCATGTGTGTGGCCTTCACCACCACCCTTAGGGGGGTATCCCGCACTTGGTATAGGAACCTGGCCCCCGGGTCAATAAAGTGTTGGGCTCAGTTCGTGCAGGTCTTCACCGCGCATTTTGTCACCAGCAAACGGTGCCCCAAAGCAGATGAAAGCATCTTCGGAGTAGTCCAAAGGGAAGGAGAATCCATATGGGGCGACATCAAGCGATTCAATGAAGCATGCTTGCAGATACCGCGGTTAGACCCCGCGGTGCAGCTCGCGGCGGCAAAAAGAGGGGTAACGCACAAAGAATTCAAATGGCACATGGTAGCTAACCAGCCCGCAACCGTGGCCGAATTCCTCAAGCTCGCGGACAAGTTCATGAGGACAGAGGAAGAAATCAACCAACGAACCGAGGGCGGAAACGAGAAAAGAAAGAGGGAAGGCGAGCCCTCTAACCCAGTCGACCGAAAAAACCCGGCCCGAGAACCGAAGCCGAACCAGCTGTTCCGAGCTCCCCTGGCAGTTCGGACGGATTACACGCCACTGAACACAAGGCGGACCGAAATCTTAATGACGATCAAAAACGCCCCATACGGGAAGTGGCCACCTCGCCTAAAGGGAAATCCGAACGAAAGAAATAAGAATTTATATTGTAGTTTCCATAGGGACCATGGTCACAGTACCGAGCAGTGCAATAATCTCCGGGACGAGATAGAGGGGCTCATCCGTCGCGGATACTTGAGAAACTTTGTACAGCACAACAATAATAACAATAAGGCAGATCGGCCAGGGGAGCACGAAAAGGATGCCCCCGAATATAGCAGCAGGCCTGCCGAACCATTGCAGCGACAGCCTCCGGTGGAGAGGCCAGTTCGGGGAACCATCCATGTAATTGTGGGAGGTTCGGTGGTAGTAGGGTGTACCTCGGCAGCAGCCCGGACATCAGTTCGCGAAGCGGCCCTCGAGGAGCGGAACCCTCCAAAGAGACCAAAGACCGAAGAACCAATCTTCTTCAAAGAGGACGACGCGCGAGGAGTCCGCTACCCCCACGATGACACGCTTGTCATTAAACTAAGGATCAGCGACTTCGAGGTCAGACGCATACTCGTAGATTCGGGCAGCTCGGAGGACATCCTCTTTAAATCAGCGTTTGACCAGCTACAGCTATGGAGGAGCGAACTGAAGCCCGCGAACACTCCCCTGGTGGGTTTCAGTGGAGAGGAAGTCAGGCCCCTCGGAAAAATAACAGTACCTGTGGAAGTCGGCACATGGCCTTGTGCGGTCAGACTCAACCATGACTTCCTGGTGGTCGTGACCCCCTCCCCATACAATGCCATAATAGGGCGGCCGATCACGTATATCCTACGGGCGGTGGTCTCCACCTACTATTTGGCCATGAAGTTCCCTACGGACTTTGGTGTGGGGGTAGCGCGGGGCGACCAACTCGAGTCCCGCAAGTGTTATGTTGCCACCCTGAAGGGAAAAACCAAGGCAGCCGACGACCTCGATCTGGAGCGGCCTGCGGAGCTGGGTCCGACTTCGCCTACGGACCCAGCTCGCACACTCCAGATCGGTGCTTCCGTCGAAGAACCCCTACGGACCGAACTGGTGAGTTTTTTACTTCAAAATTTAGATATTTTTGCATGGTCCGCGGCCGATATGCCTAGTATTCACCCTGACCTTATAACTCACAAACTTAACACTGACCCTGTAGTTAGACCCGTTAGACAAAAGAAACGCAACTTAGCCCTAGAACGTTGGAGGGCGGTCGACGAGGAGGTCGAGAAGCTCCTCGCAGCAGACTTCATAAGGGAAGTCCATTACCCGAGCTGGGTGGCCAACCCTGTGCTGGTAAAAAAGGCGAACGGCAAGTGGCGCATGTGCGTCGACTACACCGACCTGAACCGAGTTTGCCCGGAAGATTGCTTCCCCCTCCCTAGATTTGACCGCCTAGTGGACGCGACCTCGGGACACGAGTTTCTAAGCTTCCTGGACACCTACTCAGGCTACAACCAAATCTGGATGGACCAGTCTGATGAGGAAAAAACCAGCTTCATAACCGAGTTTGGTCTGTACTGTTACAAGGTCATGCCCTTCGGATTGAAAAATGCTGGGGCGACCTTCCAAAGACTTGTAAATAGGCTGTTTCGGCCCCTGATTGGCACAAAGATAGAGTGTTATGTAGACGACATGGTCGTCAAGACAGTTTTCACAAGAATTAATACAAGACTTAGATTCTGTCTTCCAAATCCTGCGTCAGTTTAGCATGAAATTGAACCCCAACAAATGTGTCTTTGGCGTCACCTCGGGCAAATTCCTAGGCTACATTGTCAATCGGCGCGGTATCGAGGCCAACCCGAACAAGATAAAAGCCATCCTTGATATGAGACCACCTCGGAAAGTAAAAGAAGTTCAGAGGATAAACGGCCGCATAGCCGCTCTAAGCCGCTTCATGTCAAAGTCAGCAGACCGCTGCCTACCTTTCTTCAAAGCAATCAAAGGCAAAGGGTTCGAGTGGACCCAAGACTGCCAGCTCATGTTTGACGAGCTGAAAGGTTACCTCGCCAGTGTGCCAACCCTAGCCCGGCCCGAGGAGGGCAAGGTCTTAGAACTGTACCTCTCGGAAAGCGACGAGGTGGTCAGTTCGGTACTAATAAAGGAAACAGACCGGGTCCAGCGACCCATATATTATGTTAGTAAAATTCTGCAGGGAGCAGAGACAAGGTACCCGTAGATAGAAAAGCTAGCATATGCACTGATGATAGCTGATGATGCACAATCTGGCCGGTCTTAGCTGTCGATGATCTTGCCTCTGAACTGTAACAGGGACCTGAAACGGAAGGAGAAGAGAAGCTCCGGGGAGAACCCGGCGTAAGGGCTCCGAAGCTCAAGTTAGAATCCTTCAAAGGCAAGATAAACCAGATAACGCGAAAGTTAGCATACCTCGTTCCTGGGGGGGTAGAAGCCTTTTATAACCACCTCACGCACTCACTTCCAGGCCTCCGTCAGGTCGGGCATGATTACTTCTGAACTCCTGCCAGTTCGGGTGTCATTTCCTCTGGCCGGACAGAACCGCCGCTGTTCCTTTTGTCGGAGCCGTCTCTGCGGCTAGTGACGATGGTTGCAGGTGGCGGTGGCAGGAAGCCGTTTGGAATGCGGCTGTCAGGCGTCAGATCCCAAATCAGTCAGGCGCGTCGCCCTTGGATACGGACGTCCTTGGTGTCGGGTACGTTTAGCTGGCCTGGTGCTTTGGAAGTGAAGTGTTGGAGTGGCGAGCGAGGTGTCTTGAGTTCGGTTTGGAGTGTTCCGAGCTGCCGTGGGCCAGCTCGGGTCAGCTTTGTGAGGCTTGGGGCCCAGTATAGTTCGGGTTCCTTGCAGGGAGCTCGGGCTCTCGGTAGGGAGCTCGCTCTTAATAGGGGGCTCGCTCTTAACAGGGAGCTCGGGCTCATAGTAGGGAGCTCGCTCTTAATAGGGAGCTCGGACTCCCAGTAGGGAGCTTGTTCTTAATAGGGAGCTCGGACCCTTAATAGGGAGCTTGCTCTAAACAGGGAGCTCGGGCTCCTAATAGGGAGCTCGGACTCCCAGTAGGGAGCTCGGGTTCTTAGGGAGCTCGGACCTAACAGGGAGCTCGCTCTTAACAAGGAGCTCGAGCTCCTAGTAGGGAGCTCGCTCTAAATAGGGAGCTCGGACCCTTAACAGGGAGCTTGGACTAAGTACAGCGGTCTGGAGTTCGGGTTCGGTAGTGAGCTGGTTAGCTACCATGTGCCACTTGAATTCCTTGTGCGTCACCCCTCTTTTTGCTACGGCGAGCTGCACCGCGGGGTCTAACCGAGGTATCTGTAAGCATGCCTCGTTGAATCGTTTGATGTAGCCCCGTATGGGTTCTCCTTCCCTTTGGACTACTCCGAAGATGCTTTCCTCTGCTCTGGGGCACCGTTTGCTGGTGACAAAGTGTGCAGTGAAGACCTGCACGAACTGAGCCCAACACTTTATCGATCCGGGGGCCAGGTTCCTGTACCAAGTGCGGGCTACTCCCTTGAGGGTGGTGATGAAGGCCACGCACATGCATGATTCGCTGGCTCTGGCGAGGTGCATTTGGGACTAGAAAGCATCCACGTGGTCGTTGGGGTCGAAAGACCCGTCATACTTGTCCAGGGGCGGGAGCTTGAAATCTCTGGGCAAGGGGACTGCCAGGAGTTCTGAGGCGAGGGGGGAAGGAACTGAGAGAATTGGGGCGACTCCTACCTCGTCTGAGCTCGTCTCGCCTTTGCCTCTGAGCTCGGATAGGACGCGGGTGGCAGTTCGTCGACTTCGACGGCGCCTTCGCTGCTGAGTGGGCCTTGTACTGGCGCTGCTGGCCTCCGTGTTGCTGAGCTCGATGGGCTCGGAGTGCTAGTAGTCCGCTGCTGCCAGTGCGCCGAATCGGTTTTCCACCAGTGGGGACTCCGATTTGGAGACCCGAGGTGCTGACCTCGCGGGCGAGGTTCCTGATCCGCCTGCGAGCCGCAAGGCGGGGATGACTTTTCTTTCTCTCCGGCCTGGGGACGAGGCCTGGCTGTTTGGGGGATTCTGGGGCCTGGGGGCCTTTCCTTGGTGGAGGCGCCCATCCTGCGGAGAGGTTGGTTCGGTGTCAGTTGGGGGAACTGCTGCTGATAGTGGTATTGGGAGAGGTTGTGCAACACTTGGTGCTGGTGAAGCTGGTGTTGCTGGAACTGCTGCATCTGGGCTTGCATTGCCCGCATGCATTGCATTAAGTTGTCCAACCGATTTTGGCTAGCTGCCAGGGGGACGGCGGTTGGTTCAGTGAAGGTAGTCTCGATGGGAAGAGGGAAGGGGATGTTTGCGGAAGGTAGGCTTACAGGTGCCACTGCTTGTGGCGTAGTCAGATTGGGGATTCCATCCACCGTGAGGGGGATGGTGAACTGCTCAACACACACCACGGGAACTTGGAGCTGTTCCCCGGTGGTGTTTGTCTCTGTGCCGCGTCCAGCGTTGCTGGATGAGGCCATGAGTAATGAGTTTTTCAGAGAAGAAGGAAAGGGTATGAAAGTTTTGGAGGGAGGCCTTTTGAAGCGTTCCCACAGACGGCGCCAATTGATGATGCACAATCTGGCCGGTCTTAGCTGTCAATGATCTTGCCTCTGAACTGTAACAGGGACCTGAAACGGAAGGAGAAGAGAAGCTCCGGGGAGAACCCGGCGTAAGGGCTCCGAAGCTCAAGTTAGAATCCTTCAAAGGCAAGATAAACCAGATAGCGCGAAAGTTAGCATACCTCGTTCCTGGGGGGGTAGAAGCCTTTTATAACCACCTCGCGCACTCACTTCCAGGCCTCCGTCAGGTCGGGCATGATTACTTCTGAACTCCTGCCAGTTCGGGTGTCATTTCCTCTGGCCGGACAGAACCGCCGCTGTTCCTTTTGTCAGAGCCGTCTCTGCGGCTAGTGACGACGGTTGCAGGTGGCGGTGGCAGGAAGCCGTTTGGAATGCGGCTGTCAGGCGTCAGATCCCAAATCAGTCAGGCGCGTCGCCCTTGGATACGGACGTCCTTGGTGTCGGGTACGTTTGGCTGGCCTGGTGCTTTGGAAGTGAAGTGTTGGAGTGGCCAGCTCGGGTCAGCTTTGTGAGGCTTGGGGCCCAGTATAGTTCGGGTTCCTTGCAGGGAGCTTGGGTTCTTGGTAGGGAGCTCGCTCTTAATAGGGGGCTCGCTCTTAACAGGGAGCTCGGGCTCATAGTAGGGAGCTCGCTCTTAATAGGGAGCTCGGACTCCCAGTAGGGAGCTTGTTCTTAATAGGGAGCTCGAACCCTTAACAGGGAGCTTGCTCTAAACAGGGAGCTCGGGCTCCTAATAGGGAGCTCGGACTCCCAGTAGGGAGCTCGGGTTCTTAGGGAGCTCGGACCTAACAGGGAGCTCGCTCTTAACAAGGAGCTCGGGCTCCTAGTAGGGAGCTCGCTCTAAATAGGGAGCTCGGACCCTTAACAGGGAGCTCGCTCTCAACAAGGAGCTCGGACTAAGTACAGCGGTCTGGAGTTCGGGTTCGGTAGTGATTGCGAGGTCGGGCCACGTGTCAGGTGATCGCGAGGTCGGGCCAAATTTCCCTTCATCAATAGCAGCTTGGAAACTCTGCCCGTACTTCCAGGCTCACACCGTCATCGTCCTGACCGACAAACCTCTGAGACAAGTTTTACTCAAACCCGAGGTTTCCGGTCGACTGATGAAATGGGCCATCGAACTCAGCGAGTACGATCTCCAGTACAAGCCAAGAACTGCCATTAAGGCCCAAGCCTTGGCCGATTTTATCGCAGAATGCACGTTTAGCCTCGAAGCTCCTGAGCCAGTCAAGCCCGAGATCCCTAGTTCGGGCGAGCTCGGAGCTCCCAAGCCAATCGAGTCCGAACCCCGTGAAGTAGCAGCCAGTGTATCATCTCTCCTGGTTAGACCAAGCGCGAGCTGGGATGAGGAGCCCTGGATCCTTCACGTAGATGGCTCCTCGAACCAGCAAGGCAGCGGGGCTGGAATAGTGCTACGCGGCCCGAGCGGAACAAAGTTGGAATACGCACTACGCTTTGAGTTTGTGGCATCCAACAATGAGGCGGAGTACGAGGCACTGATAGCCGGGCTGCACCTAGCGCACAAGGTTGGAGCAAAGCACGTAGTTATCTGCAGTGATTCCCAGTTCGTGGTCAACCAAATTACAGGCGAATACGAAGCACGCGAGCTCACAATGATTGCATACTTGGCAAAGGTAAAGGAGGCTCTGCTCAACTTCCAGTCACACTTCATCAAGCAAATCCCGAGGTCAGAGAACACTGAGGCCGACGCCCTGTCCCGACTAGCCAGCACGAGCCACAATGCCTCGAGAACCATGTACATAGAGGACTTACCTCGGCCCAGCATTCTCGGTGGGGTAGAAGAGGTCGCTCCCGTCACTGAAGCGGAGCCGAGCTGGATCGACCCACTCGTGAGCTTCCTACTAGACGGAACCCTCCCCGTGGACCGCAACGCAGCCAAGAGGGTGCAGCGCCAGGTAGCCAAATACGTTAAGATAGACGAACGGTTGTACCGACGATCCTACACACTCCCCTACCTGCGATGCTTGCGCCCAGCCGAACCCGAGCTGGTACTTCACGACACTCACGAAGGCTTGTTCGGCGGACACCTGGGGGGCAGAGCCCTTGCCCAAAAAGCACTTCGACAAGGATACTACTGGCCAACGATGAAGACAGAGGCCATCGAGCTCGTCAGAAAATGCGACAAGTGTCAGAAGCATGCCAATATCCACCATCAGTCCACTGCCAACCTCAAATACCTCACCAGTCCATGGCCCTTCGCCCAATGGAGCATTGACCTTTTGGGGCCATTCCCACCAGCGACAGGCGGGAGAAAATTCCTAGTGGTGGCAGTAGATTACTTCACAAAGTGGATAGAAGCTGAACCTCTGGCAGTAGTTATAGCCCGAAACATACAGAACTTCTTTTGGAAGAACATAGTATGTCGCTTCGGGCTACCTCGGGTACTGATCTCCGACAACGGCAAACAGTTCGATGATATCAAGTTCCAAGAATGGTGCCAAAGTATGGGAATTAGTCAGAATTTCACGTCGGTCGCACACCCGCAGGCAAATGGTCAAACAGAAGTAATGAACAGAGCCATCCTCCGCGGACTGAAAGCACGACTAGATCGAGCTAAAGGGTTGTGGGCAGACGAGCTACCAAGTGTTCTATGGGCTCACCGAACCACGGAAAAAACCGCCACAAGAGAGACCCCCTTTAACCTCACCTACGGCACCGAGGCGGTAATCCCAGCGAAAATCGAAGTACCTACGCTGCGACTAGAAGCATACGATGAACAGACAAACGAAGGCGAGTTACGCACCAACCTTGACCTACTGGATGAGTTGAGAGACCTCGCGCACATCCGAACTGCGGCCTACCAGCAAAAGGTAGCTCGGTACTATAACGGCAGAGTAAAGAAGAGGAACTTCCATGTCGGCGACCTGGTTCTCCGTATGGTCATGGTGCCCGAACCCGGTGTAGGGAAACTTGGACCAAATTGGGAAGGACCCTACAGAGTAAAGAAAGCACTCGGGGGGGGCATACGAGCTCGAAACCCTAGAGGGAAAACAAGTACCCCAAGCATGGAACATTGTCAACCTAAGGCGATACTACCTATAGACCGCCAAGCGAAATGGGTAAAATCACCACCAAAGCCTATGGGCTAGGATGCCGAGTACGGTTAACTCAGGCAGAAAACAGACCGAACGAATAGTCAGTTCGGCAAATACATGAACTTCGGCAAATATGCTCAGTTCGGGAGAAAATGCTCGGTTCGGGAGAGGATGCTCAGTTCGGAAAATATGCTCAGCACTTAAACAAATCCTTCCTTTCCAAAAGATAGAGTAGTACAAAAAAATAAAATAAAATAAATAATATGTTTACAAGCCAGGAGCTATTTCATCATCGTCAGAAGGCACTTCGACAAAACCCGAAGGCCCCGCCTCGCCCTCGGAGTCTGGCTTGGCGTCAACAGCCTTAGCCATCTCCTGAGTTATGCGTGAAGTGGATATGGCGCTAACATCGAGCTCGGGGTACGTGTTCCGGATCATCCACCGGCTTAGTTTAAAACCCCTCCTATATGAATCCACCATCAGATCATCAAAACCCGGCGAAGCGATGTACTCTTCGACGGCCTTCTTCTTGGCATCTTCGATACCTTGGGAAAAGATCTGCATCCTCTCCCTGATGTCCTCCTGAAGGTACTCGACCTGATGCTGCAGATCCAGCCTCAAGTCCGCCATGTGCTTCACCACCACTCCCATGGCCTCGGCATCTCTCTAAGACCTCGCCTGCCTGATCCGGGAAAAATGAGCAGTCTCTTCGGCAGCACGAGCAGTCTCTTCAGCAGCACGAGCGGCTTCCTCGGCCGCACGACGAGCCTCTTCGACAGCTCGCGCCTGCCTCGAGCTCCTCTCCACCTGAGCCGCCAAGGCGTGAATGGAAGAATTTACCTGCCAAAAGAGACCAAATGATCAAAAGAACCAACAAAGCAAAAGCCAAAGAGCTAAAAAAGGAGAACACTTACCACCATAGCGTGGGTAACGGCACGGCAGGCCACTTGATGCAGAGGGAGATCAGTCCATGCCGCGACCTCCTCGGGGAAGATGGCCTCTTTACTCTTTTGAAGAGCATGGGTCGGCATCAACACGCTCCTGAAATCCCCCGGGGCCCCCGAGCCCGAGGGACTAGCTCGCGTATGAGCAGACCCGGAGTAAGCAGGAGCACCGGAGTATGTAGGAGCCCCTGTGTACGTAGTCTCAACATAAGGGCCCCCCGCTGGCTCCTGCATCAGAGGGACCATCTCGGGCCCCCTGGGCGGATCTTCTGGCTGGTAGCCCGGCACCTCGGGCTCCGCATCCTGAGGCACCTCGGCGCGAGTTCGCTTGGCAACCCGCTTTCTCCTCTTCATACCTTGAAACAAGTGTCCACCTCGGGTCCCTCACGAATCCATCACACCTGCGAAAAGAAGTTCGCCATCAGTAAAAAGCAAGAAAGACAGCAAGATAAGAGTCTAAGTGAAGGACCTAGCCGAGCTCAGGCCGGCCGCAATGAGCTTGGCCTCCATCAGATACTGTTCACACTTCAGCCCAAGCCGCGCTCATTCCCGGAGGCCCTTCGCCGTCTCCTTGTCAAGCGTAACCCCGGAGTCGGGAGCGGCCATTCCCCACCCGGTCTGAAAAGGCCACCCCGAGCGGGGAGACAAGTAGTAAGCCCGCCTGCGCCCGAGGAGAGGACCCGCTTGCTTCTTGAGCATCAAGATTGAAGAAAAAATCTCCAAGTCCAACGGAAAGCTCTCGTCACAGAAAAGGGAGATTGTCCCCACCAAGTTCCAAATGGAGTTCGGGTGAAGCTGGCCGACTGTCACGCCGAAGTGGTTCAAGACTTCGACGAAGAGGGGGTGGAAAGGCAATTGCAGCCCTGCGGCAAGCTGCTCCCGGAATATTACGATCTCATCAGGACCGTGTTCCCAAGGAAAGCTACCCGAAGGTATGAAATAAGCATACTCCTCGGGCAAGTTATAGTAAGTAATGAGGGATTGGAGCCCCTCGGGCGTCATGGTCAAAGGGCCGAACTTGTCTAACATCCGACCCCGGCGAGAGGTGGACGCCAAACTACCCGAAGCGCCACGGCCTACAGGCTCGAACTCTTCCTCGAGCTCTACCTCCGGCTCGCTAAGGCTATCGGGGGATGCAACTTGGTTCGTAGAACCTGCATCAGACCCGCTGAAATGACTATCTGAGCCATCCGAGCTAGACATGTGGAGTGACGAGACCCAGGAAAGTACTCACCCGGACGAAAGCTGTAGACCACAGGAGCTCGGACGAACGGAAGACCTTGAGCGCGAACTGAAAAAACTTGGACGCGAATTGGATGCGAGCTGAAGCTCAGACGCGAGCTCGAGAGAAATACAAAAGCGACAACAAACCGGGGTCCCCCCCCCCCCCCCGCTATTTATGCTCACAGTGACCAAAAGGCAACGGCTCAGATCAAAGCCAATCCGATGGCCTACGACCGCCCTGACCGCACGTCGCCCGAAACCGAGACGTGATTGGCACACGTCTTTTTGAAACTGACAGCGACGGCGCGCATCTTTTCGAAACTGGCGGAACGTCAGTGCACGTCTCAGAAAAAACGGCAGCGGCACGTCTTTTTCAAATTTGAAAAAATGCCCGCTTTCGCGTCCCCAAGTGGCGCGCCCCCTTTTTTTTTTGAAATTTCGAAACAACGTGCGCGCACCGCCACATCTAGCAGCATTTAGACAGGCCAACACGCTTCCTGCATGAATGGACACTCGAAGAAACCCAAGAAACCCTGACAACGCACCTCGTGCCAACAGAACCAAGATTCAAAGTGCAGGACAAATCTACCTGACACCTTGCGAACTCCTCGCGCCAGGGCAAGACCTTAGCACGAGGAGTGGGGGGCAATTGATGAAAGAAGATTTGGCCCGACCTCGCAAATCATGGCACGTGGCAAAAAAGGCAAGTAGCTCGGCACTCAAGACAGCATACCGAGGGTACAAACACCAAAGGGAAGGGACCAGCAGGCCCGAACTCCCTACTTAGTGCCCGAGCTCCCTACTTAGTGCCCGAGCTCCCTACTTAGCGGTCGAACTCTCTGCAAGGTACCCGAACTCCCTACTTAGTGGTCGAACTCTCTGCAAGGTGCCCGAGCTCCCTACTTAGTGATCGGACTCCCTGCGAGGAGCCCGAACTCTCCCTTTTGACCCCGAGTCACACAAAGCAGAGACCCAAACTAGCCCGTCTTATGACAGTTCGGGGCCTCCCCTTATTCGAACTCGAGACTTTGCCTCACGCACTGCTCCAGGCACTTCGCTTCCGGAGCATTGAACTGGACGAACCACGTCGTACCTGACACCGAAGGAGTCCGTGTCCAGGGGCGGCGCACCTAACTGACTTGGGATCTGACGCTTGACGGCCGCATTTCCAACGGCCACCTGCCACCGTCACCTGTCACCACTGCCTCCAGTTACAGAGACGGCTCCGACAAAAGGAGCAGTGATGGTTCTGCCCCAGCAGAGGCGATGACGCCCGAACTGGCAGAAGCACGAAAATACTCATTCCCGACCTGACAGGAGTCTAGGAGTGAGTGCGTGAGGTGGTTATAAAAGACTCTCCATCCCCAAAGAGGAGGTATGCAAACTTTGCGCTATCTGGTTTATCTTGCCTTTGAAGGATTCTAACTTAAGCTTCGGAGCCTTTACATCGGGTTCTCCCCGGAGCTTCTTCATCTCCTCCGTTTCAGGTTCCCCGCTACTCGATTCAAAGGCAAGGTCATTGACAGCTAAGACCGGCCGGATTGCACATCATCAAAATCCAATTCAAAAGGGCCGATTTTAAACTTGTTCATCCTCTGAACCAGTCAAAACCCTATAAGAGTGTATCACAAAGCTTTTATACAGGCTGATACGCATCGATATTTTGAACATTGTAACATTGTAGGGTTGAGGCTTGGAACATTGTGCTAAGCATGAAGTAAAAGCGAAGACGAAACTAATAAAAATGAAATTCAACTAATCCCACTAATCTCTTGCCTCTTTCGCCAGAGGTTTGTAGGGTTATTGGGACTACTTGGCGCATTCTTATCGGATGTTTAAAATGATACATATCTTTATACCTAAAAGCCCCTTTGGGAGCAGTCCGGATTTCCTACTAACTTCCCTCTACTCCCCTCTCTACTAACCCATTAAAATTATTCCAGCTGTCACAAAGTCCTATCTAGCTTAACGATTTACTAATCCCTTAATTAATCCCTCCGTTAGATACTATTTTAAAGAAATACCTATTTTTATGCATTAATTAAATATTTCTAAAAATAAAAATATAATAATTTTGGGTGGTCTGTAACTCTTTTTCCGATGCATGAATTTGCTTTACTAGGCTTAGAGAATTAATTTGTATATAATTAAAGAGAAAATGGGAAATTTGAATATAATTAAAATAGATATTTTTATTTTTATTTCTTTTCTAGGCCTAATGAAGCAAATTCATGCATGGAATAAGAGTTACAGATAGGGGTGAGCAAAAAAACAAAAAAACCGACCGAAATTGAACCAAAAAATCAGTTAATCGGTTTGGTGTTTTTAAAAAACCGAAGGTACTGATTCGGTTTTGGTTAACCAATTTAAAAAATCAGCAATTAACCAAACCAACCAGCAAACATGTTTTTCTATATATTTATGTATATTATATATATTTTATATATTATAAATTAATAAATACACATTATATATATATAATTTTTTATTATATATTTATATATTTTTATAATAAATATTATAAAGTCAAAAAAACGAAAAACCAACAAACCAAACCAGTCAACCAATTAATCAACTGATTTTGGTTCGATTCCGGTTACCAGTTTTCTAGAAACTGGTACTACCGATTCGATTCACAAAAAAGACCCATGGTTCGAATAAGCACCCCTAGTTACAGACCACCCAAAATTATTATATTTTTATTTTTAGAAATATTTAATTAATGCATAAATATACATATTTCTTTAAAATAGTATCCAACGGAGGGTTTAATTAACCTGAGAGGACTTAGTGACAGGTGGAATAATTTTAATGGGTTGATCGAGGGGAGTAGAGGGTAGTAGGAAATCTGGACTGCTTTGGGAGGGGCTTATGCGGTGATTGGGCCGCATTGACTACGCCGCTTCTGAATACCTATAATCAACGTTCAAAGTATTGACACCGGCTGATACGCCCTGACGTACATTTTTTAATTTTACTTGTTTTTTTTAAATCAGTTCAGAGGGGCCGGTTTAAGGCCCAATTACCCTTTAAACCAGTGGCTGACCCGATACAATGGGCCAGTTTAAAACCTGACTACTCTCTGAACCAGTGGCTGACCCGATACAACCCCTGTAGGGGCGTATCCGGAAGCCACCAGCAAGATACGTATCGAATCCATACTTTGAACCTTGCCTATAATAACTTCAGCAGAAAGTCAACTATTTTCGGCTATCCAGATTTTTACCAAAACATTCTGGGCTCCATGCATCATGCAATACCAAAAGCAGCTGTCTGAAAGCCCTCCCAAACGGGCAATGAGTCAATGACTGGGACTGATGGGGACAGATGAGAACAGGGGAGTAAATGGATCTCCAACTATCCTATTCCTATGTTAAATTAGATTGAGAAGAAAGCCAAACAGCTGAAGTGAAGATTTCTACGCGTTTGATTTCTACCCGACGATGTACACTTCTTTTTTCAATAAAATTTTACCTTAATAAAATAAAAATCAAAGAAAGGAAACATTTACAAATGAAGATGAGACGGATCATATGGACAACAAAAGCATGACGGGAGATTAAAAAACAAAAAAAAGGTTGAGCCCTGCTGCACATCATAGAAGCATCCTGGTCTCTCTGTAAACCTTGTTTTGGGTGTTGGTGGTGAGGCTGAAACTTGAAGCTACCATTACCTGGGATTTGCTTCAGATGGCTGATTACTTAAAGGATTTGACTGGATAGAAGATAGAGTTCCATTATCTTGAGGGGCCGAACCACCCCACTTAGGCTCTGCATCAGATGGCTCTACCACATGGACTGCACCATCGCTCATGCCAAGGGCAATTTGATTGGGCTCAGACGGATGAGCTGCTACCACCAATGGGTAGACAATGCTGCTGCTGCAGGATCCAAGTCAGTGCCAAAGGGTTAAGTAAGCTTCAGAAATTCCAAAAGTCCATTTAATAATCATCTATAATAGAATCTTAACATGTAATGAATGGAAAAGAAAGAGCTTTCCAACTCTTTTGGGCAGTTTGTCAGAAAAAAAAAAAAAAAAAATGTGAAGCAACCCACCATGCCAGCCTACCCGATGGAATTATTAGCAAGAACAAGGTATACATAACAATAAAATCATAGGGGACAATAATTCCATCCAATTCCCCCAAACATTTATTGTAGGTTTAGCAGGAATTAGGTGCATTGACGGAAGCAATCATTCAAATACTTCAAAGGTGCACTAATGCATAGAAATCATTACACCACTGCATACCTGGCAGAGGGAGGCATATAAGCAGAGGGTGCTATTCGACACCGAAGCCTCAAACTGTCTGCATCAAATACTCCAACAGCACCATCACAAAATCCTGCATATACCAGCTGGCCATCACACGAGTATATTGCACTTGAGATGGGAGCAGCAAGCGCATCTCTTGGTAACCACTGCAAGATGTTGAAGATAAAAGTATACATAACCAACCATAGTTACTGAAATCATAACGCCATAACTGCAAGTTTAAGCCAAGTCACCAGAATTATTGAAAAATCCTATTGATTTATGAATTGCAACGAGCCAGTTTGCAACTTGGTATAGATTTATAACATGCGACACTTTAAAAGCATGGAAAATTTAGAACAAAAGAAGCCCTAATTATTTTCTCTCTAACTACATTACTTATACAGCGACATATATTGAAAATTCCTATGGCTCTCTAAATTGAACACAAAACAGCACCCAAGAGGACTTCAAAACTATAGTCGAATATCAAGTAAACGTTTAGGGTTTTAGCCTTAAAACTAAGTAAATTAAAACATGCTTTTGGCATTAGTTAACTAGTACTGGTTGACCTAAAAGGAGGAAAAGAAAACCTCATTAGGTTTTACAAAACGGAAACAAGTAAATAAAAGTAACTTCTTTTATCAATACAAAAATAACAAACTTCAGAAGACTACCTTAACAATTCAGACTCCTTCAAAGACTACAAATTGTTAACAACGAACTCATGGTTTAAAAAATAGTGGAAAAGCCAAAAACTTACAACCTAATATTCATCCACTGGTTAGCAAGAAAATGATATATTAGCTAGTCACTTGAGTTTTTATTGGACCTCTTGACAGGCAAGTAGTTGAAGATTTTCTATTATAAAATAATTTAATTTAATTTTCCTCCAATCTTTCCTTTCTAGTTAAGATGCAGGTATGACGTATGACATTGGATAGTCTAGACAAATTGAACACAGTCCAGGGTTACAAACTGCCCTTCAAACACAAAAAAGGGCAAGAAAACCTAGGACTTTTACCACTCAGCGTGATGGAAATCTTCCCTTGCATGTTTGCTACAATGAATTTCAAATTTTCTCTACTTTTCTCCATTAAGTCTTTACTAGAACCACAGCCAAGATATGAAAACCTAATTTCAATGATGATCCAGATGCAATGCAGCAAAGCCGTTGCACCAGAACATTAAGTTCATCACGTTCCATATCCATAAAAATTTGAACCATCAGCATTTTTCCCAAAACATGAAGTAGGGCTGTTCACAAATAAATTCAAACCAACCAAACTGACCAATCCGGCCCGACCCAACCCGATTTGGCTGGTTTTTCTTTTTATTTTTTTTTTTTGTAAAAGGTAAGGTACTTTGTTAAATCAAAGAACAATACAATAGAGCCTAGGCCATTAGAGGCTGCCTAGGGCCATCTCAGATTACAATCTCATCCAAGACTGAGAACTAAACAACAACCGCATATTCTGATTTTTAAAATCCTCTGTTGCTGACACCCAAGACAATAATTTGCCCACAGCTTTCTGCACCATTTCCTCTGGTGTTTTAGCTTTACCTTGGAAAATTTCTGTTGTTTCTCAGTCCCAATAGTCCAAAGAACAGCTGCCGGAATAGTGTTCCAAACCAAGTTACCTTTCTTGCCGAGGCCCTCAATTTTCCAACAATACAGCAGTTCCTTCACTGAAATTGGCATTACCCAATTGACTTCCGAGGCCATAAGGAAATGCCCCCAGATATAAGTCGAAACTGGGCAATGAATAGACAGGTGTTCAATAGATTCTGCTGAACCACCACACAATCCACATGAAATATCCAGAATCTGAATGGCATGTCTCATCAGATTCACTCTGGTCAGACACTTGTCTAAAACCATTGTCCAAATCAGAAAATTTACTTTAGAGGGGCTAGTTGAGTTCTAGATTTGCCTAGCCGGAAAGTTCACTTGACCTGAACTGACCAAATTAAGGAACATGGACTTAACAGTGAAAAAACCATTGGCTTCCCATTTCCAATTCCAAGCATCCTCTGTATTTGAGTCAATCCTCTGATTTTAAGCAAACCCAACAGAGTCGCATACTCTTCAACTTCCCAATCAAAGAGACTCCTCCTACAAAGCGGATTCCAAATAATAGAATTACCTGAAACATTAAGGTTCTCGGCAACAGAGGAATCCTGATTAACAGAAATTTGATACAAGAGAGGGAAGGCTTCTTTCAAGCACACTTCAGAGCACCAAGAATCTTTCCAAAATTTAATCCTTTCCCCATTTCCCACCTTAAATCCAATTCCTTCCTCAAATAAAGGAAAGACCTTCAAGATACCTGCCCATATGGAACTTATCCCTTTTGTAGAAGGGCACTTGGATCTCCAATAACCCCAATCCACCCCATATTTTTCCACAATAAGATTTCTCCACCATGCATTTCTTTAATTAGCAAATCTTCATAGCCATTTGCTAAGAAGGGCAGAATTGAACTTCTTCAATTTTCTTATTCCCAGCCCACCAACTTCCTTAAGAAGACACACTTGTTCCCAATTTACAATGTGGATCTTCTTTTCCTCCTCCCATCCCCTCCATAAGAAATTCCTCTCGATTTGCTCCAATCTATTTGCAACTTTGATTGGAATAGGGAAAAGGGAGAGGACATAAGTAGGAAGATTAGAGAGAGTGTTCTTGATCAATGTTACTCTACCCCCAAAAGAAAGATATTTAGCTTTCCAAAATGCCAGTTTCCTCTCCATTCTCTCAATAACTGGAACCCAAGTCTCAGAGGAAGTACACTTTACCCCAAGAGGAAGCCCCAAGTACTTGACCGGGAGATAAGCAATCTGACAAGCCATCACATCTGCACAATCTTCTAAGTTTGTAACATGACCCATAGGGATGATCTAAGACTTACTCAAGTTGACCTTGAGACCAGACACCACCTCAAACCAACTCAGAATTCTAAACACCACCTCCAACTGACTTGGGGAAGCATCAACAAAACATAAGGTATCGTCTGCAAACTGAAGGATATTAACTTTTTCCTTTCCAAGCGAGATTGCAAAGCCATCCCAAAGCCCATTCTCTGCAGCCTTCTTGCTAAAAAGAGTTTCAATTTTCACACATGAAAACCGAAACCAAACCAAGTTATCTATAAATATATTCTCACTGAAATATTATAATATATATATATATATATTTAAAGCTGAAATATATATATTTTGGAAATGTATATATTTAAACCAAAACCAACCCAAACCGACCTAAACCGATCAGGTTGGTTTTGCTTAATAGAGGGTCGGTTTCGGTTAAATCTTTAGGTAACCCGACCAGGTGGGGTCGGTTGAAAAAAAAACTGGTAAACCAACCCAACCCGACCCGTGAACAGCCCTAACATGAAGCATAGAACTTGCTCTTTTTTCTATTTTTATATCCATATGCTATAAACATGAAGCATTGAGGATAGATACTACTTAAAGGAAAACAAATATATAAAATCAGTAAAATATTCACTTATTTGAATTAGTAATAATAAATTGAGATAAACAACTTACTGAGCACAGGCACTCAAGTTTGCTGTCATACACAACAACTTGGCTCTCATGGACCACTAATAAATGAACCTGATCATTATGGAATTGGACCTTGGTTTCTCCAACCAGTGGGGTGGAGCGGCCAGGGGGTACTTGTATGAATCGTGCTTTCCTCTTTTCCCATCCATCAATGCTCCACATGCAAAGCTGTATATTCAACCCGTAACAGAAAAGTTATTCACAACTAATAATAATTAAGGAACTACATGAATCATTTACATTGTTTCTAAAGAGAAGCAAGACAACAGCTCCTAAATGGTCCTGTGTTCATCTATATATAAATTCATAAATATAAATCCTAATTACCAATCACAGTGCCACCAGAGTACACATTCTCATGGTAATGGTTTTTTCCAAGCACAATGTGCAGTTTATCAATCAATACCTGCGCATCAGCTCCTGATGATACCAATACGTTCAAAGTCGGGGAAAATGCAAGGCCAGTTATTCGTTTCTGATGCCCCTTCAGTTTGGTTTTAACCTGAAAAGTCAATTAAAAGTTAGAAACACTTCAGAACAATACATAATAGGGAAACTTATCCAATTTGTACGACATACCACATTGCCCACCCCAAAGTAAAAAGAAACAAAAGAAGAGAAACATCCAGCAATGCAACTGACATAGACATCACTTTTAAATAAAAGTGCATTTGCTGTCCAATATCCATTTGCATTTTACTCAAACAAGAGAAGAAAACGATATCCAAAAATTTCAGATATAGGCAAAGTAGCACAAAACATTTTGGCTACTAAATGAGTAAAACTATGTAAGACCTCCAAAGTGATTATCTCACTAATTCTTATAAACTCCCAGAGATCAACATAAAAGTCTCCATAATTCATTAATATAAAAAAGCGCAACATTAGGTAACCACCCATGCTGCAAGTGAACAGGATAAATCATTACCTCATCAATCCGCACATTGTATATTTGTATAGTTGAATCTTCCATCCCTATGGCAATGATATTGTTGTCCTGAGGGTGAAATGCCAAGAAGGTGGCTGCAGGAGGTGGTGGCATGAAAGTTGTCATGACCTGATATGGCCAAAAAAAAGTTTGAACTGATTACCTTGAATCTCTTAGACAGCATACTATTGCATGACCATTAAGTGCACCAGAAAGTTAATAGACAAACTCCAAGAATGTCAAACTCGTGAGGCATGACAAAAGTGAACTGAAAAAAAAAAAAAAAGAAAAAGAGATATCACACCTTAAATGTCATCATGTTGAACAAGGAGACCTTTCCACCAGATGCAGACATAACATAAGAATCATTTTTTGATAATGCAATGCATGCAGCTGATTCCTCAGCTGAGTTGGTATCGCTTGTGTCATTAGTCATGAGAGTTCCATTTGTGGGCTGCCACAATTGTGGTGCAACAGATGCAGTAGACTGAAAAAGAAAACAAATATACAAATAAGGAACGCAAAACAAATGTTCAAAAAAAGGATACCATAAATAAATTCAAATAAAGCAAACCTTGCCAGATGGATTCCGTTCAGTACGCTGCCATTTCCACAACTTATGTACCGCATTGGATGCAAGGGCCAATACAGCTAGCCCTGAATTTGTGTATATTAGACGCACAATCTGCAATTCAAGAAGCATGTACCTCAGATACTAGATCCACCTCATGAAGATAGGGAAATGAAAAAATGCAAATAAAACCATCCATACAGATCCTCAACCTAAGACCTACTCCTAACAATTCAGAGAGGTCTACCACATTCTGGAGAATAATGAACCACTCTGAGATTAAGCAACAGCAGAAAACTAAATAGTAATAAATCCGAAAACAGAAAAGCATAGGAATGAAAGAATGCTTATATCAGGATTGTCCCAACACCCCATATGGTGGCTCATAAAATAGCCAAGGTACAGATACACACACCATTACTGAAAGCTGAGAATTCTTGTGCTTTTTTTTTATAATTGAATAAATTTTATTAGATACCAAAGGTAAGAAGTACAAGCATCCCAAGGAGAGGCATGAGATACTACCTCTCCAGAATATTCAGATACAGCTTTCCCTACTTACTAGAATAAGTTACAAAGATGCCCAAAAAAGACCTTCCCTGGATACGGGATACCCCTTGCTTGAACAAAGAATCAGCCACAGTGTTTGCCGACCTGCTTATGCATTTAACATCCACTCTCATTGTTCTAGTCATTCACTTAACTTTTTTGAGGAGATCTCCATATCCCCATATGGCAGTGTTCGGTTTAACAGCCACCCTACCACCACCTGAGAATCTCCTTCAATTAGAAGATGTTCCACCCCAAGCTGGTTAGCAACCTCAATCCCTTGAACAGCAGCTAGTAACTCAGCTTTGTTGTGCTTTGACCAGTAAAGATCACAAACTACTGTTATAATTTAACATGGATGGCTTTAACATCTTCAACATTAAAGAAAAAAAAAAGAGCTTGGAGCAAAATAACAATTCATAGTTCTGCTAACCTCTTGTCTTTTTTTTTTATCAATAAACCTCTTATCTATTTTACTAGCACTATCTTCTTGAGAGGCAGTCAATTTGCTTAAATGAGGTGCACGATAATATAATATGAAATCTAAAAAAAGTAGAAATGAGCAGCTATTCAAAAAGAACTCTATTCAAGGCATACATAGTTTGTTGTCTAAAACATACCTTTCCAGTTGCCATGGGATCAGGCAACCGCAGAGCTTTTAATTGAGCTGAGTCAATGATATCAGGCAGCTTCCAGCTTTTAATCTTGTCAACATCCTCTGGGATTCTTGGCTTAATGTCAGTTATCCTGCTACTGTCCATGGGTGCCTATAATCGAAAGCATCCTGATAATTTTAAAAGTCTATTTTGATAAGAACTTCAAGTAACTTGAAAGAAGGATAACTTACAAGACTGCTAATAGATACTGCAGGTGGTAATATTCTATCAGAACGTTCCAAGGTCACTAATGGGGCAGATACATTGGCTACAGGACCCAATGGATTAGCAATTGGAGGCTGCCAAGGGAAAGGGCAGTAGTAAGTATAGAAACATCATATGCATGATGGAGAAGCATACCTATTAATTAATATGAAAATAAATAGAAGAGAAAAAAATAAGTTACCTTTGTATTGATAGACTCAGAAGGACCTCGAGATCCCTCAAATGTCCTGTTTTCCAGCATTCTTATCAAACGCTGCCCATCAGTGTTTACTAGGATCTTGATACCGCTGTCACTTGTTGTGACTGCTAATAATGACCCTTCCTTGTTGAACCTCAATCTAGGACTTGCCTGCAAGAAGAACCATAACAGTAAGAAAAAAAGCCACAGTTTCTAGAGTTTGCACAATGAAGTGCTTGTATCAAAAGAAGTTAGCAAGGTATTAATACTAACAGGTAATCCGCCATCAGCATCAGTAGTTGTCAACAAGTTGGTATTGTCCATATCCCAGAACTTGATCTGAAATTCATCACCAGCAGCCAAGAAGCGGTTCCTTGTTGTGTCGAACTGAACAACTCCTAAGGATCGCTTCCTGAAACCAGAATATGTTCTCTTGATTGCTCCTTCACTTTCATTCCACTCAACCAGGTGAGAATCGCCTTCTTTACTTGTTCCACAAGAGAACAACCTGAAAAAACATAGACAGTAACAATGTAAACAACAAAACTTAACATCAGAACTAGAAAAGGCCAAGCAAATACATATTTTGGTCCTTGAGAAAGAATGGTTTCTAACTGAAAACAGTGACTTGAAAGAATTGAGAGTAAAGTACAAAGGGCTCCTAGAGATCAAGGCACAGACAAGAAAAAGTTGATGCACTAGTTTTGTGAAAATAAGAAAAAAGCATAATATACAAGAATTTGAAAATCTAAATTCTGAAAGTAAGGGCCTTTTTTTATGAATGAAACAAGGACCTTAACCCCATATTGGCCCTTGTTATCTAGGTTCTTGGGAGGGGTGGACTTGATACAGACCTAACATTTGATTTTTTTTTCCTTTTTTTTTCTTTTTTGCATGAAGTGGCTACTTACAGTCTTAAATCCACATTGTCATGCTTGACAGCCCAATATTTTACCATTACACTAAGAAATGACCCCTAAATGTCATCGGATATTTAAAAAATCCTTGTATCAGTTGGTTAGAGTATCTGTTACTTATTAAAAGGAAAATTGTAGCCTTCTACATGTAAGTCGTATTTAAACTCTAAATACCATAAGTACCACCTATGATATAATGAATAACCCACTCGACTCAAATTCAAGGTATCAAAATATAGCAATGAGCCAGGTGGGGCAAACCACAAAAAAATAATCCTCATCTATGATCCTATTCACAGTTTCACATTCAAGGCTAACAGAAAAACTACTGGAAGTCACTAGCCAGTGCATGCAATGGTTCAGATCTAGAACAGAATCCAGACTGAAATGTTTTATGCCTTAGAAGATCCAAGGCAGGACCCACATCGAATCTAATTTAATATAGCCTAACCCAGATCCAACCCTTAAAGCACAAATATTTTTATCTTAGTCAGATCCAAATATAAACCGAACCTGTTTATTATTAGAGATTTACTCATTTCTCCCCAAATATTACTGAACCCTTAAGAGTTATACATCCATTCCCAAATTCAACCCAGATTTGGATACAATCCACTGAAGCAAACCTATATCTAACCCATTTTTGTATTCCAGTCATTTGCCAACCAAGCTCAATAATTATGGATGTGACGCATGGTCATGGTCAGAGTTCAGGCTCACCAACTCCAGTAGGTGCCTTACCACTAGCTACCTTTTGAGACCAGCTTAGCTAAGAATAAAGAAACTAACATGTACACTGACATGTAATAGTCACAACACATATGGGGTGTTTATCACAATTTTTGAAAACCCAAATACATATGTCTACCACTTATTTTATGTCAAATATCTTGAGTTTATCTCTAGATAAATTCATTAAGTGTTAAATATATGGTAAGTTTTGATAATATTTTCTTGCTTTCCTTTCCTTTTGGAAGAATAACCAATAATTGCCCATGCCTCTAGGAACCTGAATATGCACACACTTAAGATAATGAAGGCATGTGCCTACAATGAGCATCAAACATAATAACCAACATGGCCATATTTAAGATAATGAAGCATGCCCAGTTATCATGCTTCTTAATCAAGCAAGAAAGAAAAAGGAAAAGCAACACATGGGTGAATGGAGTGGCTTTGTAACAGCAAACATACATAAGCCATAAAACTTGACAATTGACATGTAGAACAGATAGCTACAATCCACTAATCTTCTTTCCTAGGTGCATAAACGCCACCAATCACCACTTTATTTTGATATGAAAAAGTTCCACCTTATTGATTAGAAAAGTTAAAAGAAAAGGAAAAGGGAATGCACTCGCTTTGTAACAATAAAAATAAAGAACCAGAAGCCATTACACTTGGTGTACGGGAAAAAAATATAACTGCTGACTGTTCCCTGTGCACAGAGTACTTATTACTGCTTTAGTCCAAGGTAAGCAAATTTAACCTTGTTCCATCTGCGCTATATGCCATTGTGGTGCACCAAAGTCCAGGAGCATCATAATCCACTCTAGATCCCAAGCAATCATATAGCCATGCTTTAATCTTCCCATCAATTGCAGTAGAAAAAATAAACTGCATATGAAGCCAAAACCCAAAATGAAATGAGTTCGTAAATTGGCAGTCAATGAAAAGGCAAGCCTTTTAAGCCATTTCAAGGGAAGCATTTTAAGATCACCCTATTTTCTTTTCTATTGGTAACTAAAGAAGAATTTATTGATTTAAATGAAAAATGCCACTCACAAGAGAGCCCTTTTACAATAACTTTGTTTTACACATTAATGAGATATTGGCCTATTAGAAAGCAAAGAAAAATTACCTGGATATTCTCTTTATAGTGAGGGCAAACAGAATATACAGGAGCTTCATGGCCTTCAAATATATATTGCCTCCGGCCAGCTACAGCATCCCAGACCTGTATTGCACAAAGTGTTACTATTGAAGACAACCATATTATCATTTTGGGTAAAACTGAATTTGTCTCTCAAGGTTGATACCTTAATTGTCTTGTCATCACCACATGTGACAATGCATAGTTGCTTGTTGGGATGAGCAAAAGCAATATCATTAACACCACCAATGTGAGCGTCGATCTATAATATAGAACAGGCAGTCAGCAATGTTCACATGCTCACGACTGTATTTTCTGGAGGGGGGAGGGGGATTGCATAATTACCTCTAAATGTTGTCTCAGTTCTCCAGTTGGGTTGTACATGTATATTTGCACAATATGCTTTGAAAATGCAACACCTAATTTGTCAAGTATAAATAAGAGAAAATAAGAAATGTGATCCAACACAGGGAAGAAGTCTCCTGAATAATAAAGGACTGCAAGTAACAGTGAAGGAAATTTTTTAGCTTTACCAAGTATGGATCCATCAGGGCCCCAAATACATCGATTGACAGATATTGTTGCATCTTTCATCAATGCAGTCTGGAAAATTTAACCACAAAAAGTAATGAATAAAAGTGAGTTTAGCAATTTCATTTTTAAGCTCAACATTTTCAGCAATCTCATTATGTTGAATTTAAGAAAAAAAATCAAAATTGGCCCTGAAACATAAAAGAATGGTGAAACAGGATTCATGTAGCTTACCCCATATGGTTGGGACAAGATTTAGATGATAATGATGATAAAAAAATAAAATTATATACGCTAAATGTTTTGTATAAAATTCAATAGGAGCTCTAGCCCATATACTGTCACAATAATCAATACCTGCAAAGGCATCGAACAAGCCGAGATATCCCAAACCTTGAAAGTTTTGTGTGCTAGCCTTTCTCGGGATCCAATTTCCCAGATTGAAATTTCACCCACATTTGTACCCACTGAAGACACAACGGAACAGAAACATGAAGCTCAGCAATTTACAACCACAAAAATGTGTGGGCTAAAGGACATTCTACAATTGGCAAGAGAAAAATTGTAATGGGAATCGCAAAGATCTAGTGAAGCGAGAACCTAGAAGAATAGTCTGTTGCTGCGGATGGAAGTCCATGCTCATTACATTGGATCCTTGGTTAAGTGTCCGCACAACAGTTCTAGGAAGGTCATCTTGAGAATAGATATTTGGAGGATGTGTGGCACCAGAAAATGAAACCTATAAGAACATATATAAAGCCTATATGTCATCTTGAGCATATGCAGTCATGTACACATACAAGGAGATTATATTAATCACACCACACAGTGCTATTGATCATAGTTCATAACTTTTATTCTTTTTTGATGAATATCATAGTTCTCAACTTTTTGAGACATGCTATTTTGTTCCTCCACACCTCATCAGGTTGACCAGTGCGGATCCGCTTCATCAAATGTTCTGAATCAGCTGATTGATAATCAACTCCTGGAGCGCTAGTAGGAGTCCTCGGGTGCTTTAAGAAAGCAGCTGCAGGCATTAATATAATGTAAAGATCAATTTAACAGTCTTCAGAATTCATCATAGATCTGAAGCAGTATCAATTGAAGCTAAAACCAGACAGAAAAAACTAACCTGCATTAGGGGCCTGTACAAGGCTAGGAGGGGCTGCTGCCACAGCAGCATGAGGTAAAGAAGGGTTGTTGCTTGACATCCACCCTGCAATTGCACTAGCGGATGGGGAAACAACTGGCTGGAATGGCTGCCAGAAAGAACAAGAGCTAAAGTGAACATCATAGAGTAATTGATAACAAGGGTTATGCACAAAGTCAGATACAGTTTACTTACACTATGGGCACCAATAGGAGGAAATGCCCCAGCTTTGGGAATGGGTCCCACAAGAGGGCTGTTGGTAGGAGGTGGAGCCCGACCTCCATTATTATGAGCGCAGGTATGATCAGTGAAAAGTGTTTTGATATCAGGGTTTGGACGTGGATTCTTGCATAACTGATGCTGCCAATTCAGACTGAAAATACCACAATAAAGAGGAGCTCATATAAGTAGGAATTTAGTAAACTTGTTCCATAAGCATTGCAAATCATTAGTAAAAAAAGGGCAGATCATTGCATAAGGCTCCCGCCAATGCAGGGTCTGGAGAGGGTACGCAGCCTTACCCCTGCACATACAGAGAGGCTGTTTCCAAGATTGAACCCTGGTCACCGCCCAGGCCACAATGGAGCAACCCAACCATTGCGACAAGGCCCACCCTCAATATTGCAAAGCATTAATCAATTAATCAATTACAACTACAAGTTAGTATTAATTTGATTGGAAGAAGCAGAACTGCAGAAGATTAAATTGAGGGCAATAATTCAAACAGGAAGAAATATAACGGATGATGACTAATAAAACATGGATAGAATTAGGAACAAGTAATGTAAATGAGGGATGTGCCTCTATCACCTCTGATTTATCAAAGTCCTCAATCGTGAGGCTTTGAAGGGTGGAAATGTAAGTTTGTCTCTGAATAAGGGATTTGCTTCAATAAGCTTTTTAAGTTCCATAAGCATAATATTCCGTGCGGATTTTGTGTCACCATACTTGGAAAGCTGCTCATTCTGCCTGATGGCTCGAACATGGCAACAGGAAAAAAAAAATGCATTAGATTCAAATAATGGAAACCACTACAAATTCACAGCAAAATGAAAATTTTGCACCTAAAGTTCTCAAGAGTAAGCAGCTGGGTGATTTCCTTGAACAGTTCTTCATTGAAAGACGCAAAAACCTTAAGATCCTTGACAAGAATCTCAACCGCCTTGGCTCGGTCATGCCTGAGCAGTGGAACAAGAAAGAATTAAACTATAATTCCAAGGCCCCTAGAGATTCCATGAAAGAGCTATCAAATGACCAAAACAAGGACTAACCTATCAAGAGCTTCCAAATACTTCTGTTTCCTTATCTCAAAGAAAATTTTCATTGAATACCGATTATCTTCAACCTTTGTAAACCCACATAAATACCGTTCAACTTCATCCCATTCACCCGCCTGGACTTGATCTTCAAAGTGTTTCATATTGAAGAAAAACCCAGACTCTTGTTCCAACCTACAAAGAGTCGCCCATAAAAAAATCAAAGAACAGTAAATGAACTAGAATAGACGCATTTTTTTTCTATTTTGATAAACAGCTACATTCAGTTATTAACTTCTTAAAAACATCTAGATTTTTTTAAAATAATAAAGAAAACGGAAGGCTTACTTATGGACAGTTTCCTTGAACTTCTCCTCATCCAAGAACTGTAAGATTAAGAATACCAGTTCCCTACTCAAGGAAGACATGGTTCCCGGTATCCCTAACCGCTCCAGCGCAAAGATCTGATATCAAACTAAAAAGAAACAGAGGATGACAAATCCAAGTAACTAAATGACAAAGTCGTTATCCAACTCTCAGTTTTTCACAACCTTCGTCTTCCCCTATCTACTGCCTAAAACATGAATGAACTACACAAGCATAAGTACATGGCCGATGGACGTTGTCTCTACAACAATTTCATCAGAACGCTCTTACAACTTCACACCAATGAGATCTAAGCCGTAAATAACATAAAACCCTAAATCACTCTTCTGATGAAAGAAAGAGAAACTAACTCCAGTCCATCACTTTTTCTGGAAAAGAAAAATAATCATTTTTTAACATTTCCCCAACGAATAAATACAAAGATCTGACCCGAACAACACACAACAGAAGACCAAGTCCAGTATAGCTTCCCCTATTCCTCCTGGACGTCGTTGTCTTCAAAACTTCCTTCTTTCTCCTCCCTCCTTCAATGAAAAGTCTCAACAAAACCCTAATTTCCAAGTCCAAACTCACAGTTCATCCATCCAACCAACCAACCAAATCCAAAGTAAATAGCAAACTTTTCCCAGAATTCGATTTTAGAAATCTACTTTTGCAGAAATGAGTATCTGTTCCAGTTTCTACTGATCCAACGAGTAAAGAAAGGGAAGCAAATAACTTATCCAATAAACTAAAAATTAACCAAAAAAGGCACGACCACTTTCTTACTCAGTGTTCAGACTCCAGATACTACAGAATGAAGCAGAAACCATTTCTAGGGTTAGGGTTTTGGACAGATAGACGCTCTATCTCTTCTTCTACTCCTCTCTCTCCCTCTCTCTCCGGTCTCTGCAACTCTGTAACACCTCCGTATCTTTCTCTCTTTATCTTTGCATCGCTCTCACACTATCTGTAGCCGCCGTGTTCAGTTCCTTCTCTCTCTCTGTCCGCTTTGAATGTCCCCAAAAAACCGCGATTAGGTTGCTGCGTCACTTCAGTTTCTTTTCATATTTTACAAATTTCCAAACCAACCCCTTCAGTTAATCAACCATCAAATTATGCAACTGCCTCATTTATATTCGGACTTTCTTCCCTTTCCCATTTTACCCTTAATACAGCGATAGTTATCATTCTATCCTCTCCCATTTTACCCTTATTGATAGCGAATATACTTTTAAAATTCATCAAATAAATTGCAATAGACATAGTTTTAGTTAAAACAAAAATTAAAAAGAAATAAATAAGTAGAAATTATATATCTAAAAAGAAAAGTAAATAATATTTTTTAGAAAGGGACAAGAAAGTACTTAAAGTCAGATCGCCGGACAAAGGAAATATTCATTGTCGCTTTGTTAGACTCAGGGAAAGTGTTGGAGGACAGTGAGGTCATTTTAAAAGCAAGCGGACAAGACTGTCGCGACATTCAGGAAGAAAAATAGGGATGTTTGTGTCATTTAACGTACGATTTGATTCTCGAGAGCCACGTCATCCTTCCTCGTACACATTCACTTCTGCTTTTTTGTTTTAAAATAATTTCCCTTTTTTTACAGCATATCTTAATCGACCAATCAACCTGTCATTTTCTAACGTAGTGCGCGGTAGCTGTCCAGTCAGAGTCTCGATAAGCACAGTTCTTTATCAAAGTTATCTATAAGAAGAGTCACTTATCTGACGTCGCTGTCTTGATTTTATTTTTCAATTTTCTAATAAAGAGGAATAAAACGGTATGGTCAGATCAGATTAGGTACCGAGCACAGAGCAGTGCCTGGAACCAGCCAGCTGGAGGTTCATTCTGAGTTGAGAGCAGTACACGTGTCAGTCAGGTTTTGTCGGCACGCGAACAGGAAATGTAGCACGTGTGAGTTTTTGAACCACCTGAGCTGCGGGGCCGCCACGTCGCGGTTTATTTAAACTGAGAAAGTGAGTGATGGATTCCCTTTTATGTGAGTTCTCTTTTTGGGGCTTCGGGAAGCTTTCATTTTTTTAATCTTTAATAATTTCTTTAATTTCAGTTATGTCCTTTTCTTTTCTCGTAATTGCAGAACATCACAGTCATTATTGTACTTCACCAAAAGGACTCGTGGACTAAAGTCCCTGTCTTGTAGACCCTACCTCCCAACCGTTGATGGAGGATTGGGACAACGAATGTTCATCACTTGTCTGGAGTATGTAAATTATTCCAATCGGATGGGTAAATAGTCTATCCATCACCCATGAGAGTGCGCTCGCATGAGATGCACGTTTTTCGTATGATGATTGATGCCAAATCGATGGTTTAAAGTGGTCTTTCCATGTGAGGGGTACCCTCACTGAACCCCTCACTGAAATAAAAGAATTTTTTAAAGGGATAATAGCATATAAGGGCAAGTTTTGGACAAGTAAAAGTAATATTTAAAAAAAAAATTCAAAAATAAGATAACTTTTGAAAAATAATATTAATAAAGGGTAGAATCATTGTTGATCTTCTTCCTCTTGTAGTTTATTCACTAGTGACGCTGCCTCCGACAACACCTTTGCCCACCTTTGCCTCTGTTTTCGGGAACACTGCTGAAGGTGAGCAAAGGCAGAGGTGGCAGCGGCAGCGTTGGTGGTTATTTCTCTACCCAATGCCACCAACGCTGCAGCTGCCACTGTCTTTGCCTCCACCCACCTCCGATAACATTGCTGAAGGCAAAGGCGGAGGCAGAGGTGGGCGAAGGTGGCGGCGGCATTGGGCAAAAAAATAACCACCAACGTCGCCACTGCCACCTTTGCCTCCACCCACCTCCGGCAATGTTGCCAGAAGCGAAGGCGGAGATAAGCAAAGGCGTTGCCGGAGGTAGCAGCAAATGGCGGCGGTGGCGATACTGATGAATAGTTTGCAAAATGAAGAAGATGAACAATGATTCTACCTTTTATTGATATTATTTTTCAAAAGTTATCTTATTTTTTATTTTTTTTTAAATAGGGCCCAAAAGTTGCTATTATCCCTTTTTTTAAAAAGGGTGTATGTTCATTAATTTTCTTGTTTATTGGGCTCAAGTCTAGTTAAGGTCTCTTTCATGCTTTGAATTTAGAGATTAAGTAGACATTGATAGTCAATAATTAATTGAGCCCTAATTTAAAATTAATTTTCTAGAACTCATTCACCGTGACCGTTCAATCAAAGGCCTTGCACTTTTTTTATTTATTTATTAATATAAATGAAAAAAATGTTTGTATGGGGGAGGTGGTGGGGGAGGGGAAGCGGCATTGAGCTTACCAAACCAAATTCTCTAGTCTCTACTGTTCATGGGAGAAAGACCCGGAGTAGATAGATGATTCCAATCTGATGGTTGACAGAGTACATGAACACAATTCTTGATTTAGATGGTCTCTCACAAAATGGGGATCTTTTCGATTGTCAGATCAGGATAAAAGTTAAAAACACACCTACAACCCACCAATTCAATTACTCAAGAATCAAGACGACCCCCCTCATGCCCCTATTAAATTGGGAAACCTACCCACACAAATAGGAGATGGCCCATTGTCAAATAGGAGATGCTGTGGATTGATTGGACATTTGCTTACTCTTTCCAGCCCACGAATAAAGACTTATCCAACCCAGTTGACAAGCCGATGCTAGAGAAAAATTTTCCCTAGAGTCAGGCTTCAACCCACCAACTATGCTACCACATGAAAGCTCTTCCCATGTCAGAGACCCAACTGGCCAACTCCAACCCACCAACTCGGCTGTGGTGTTTTGCTTTTTGGTGTTAAGTGTTATACGGCCGAGTCTATTCTGTTTGATTTGACAGGGTCCACTGCTTTCCACTCAAGCGTTTCCAATATTGTACCTTCCATGGTCATTATATCCATCAATATGAAAAACTCTGGACAAATTTGATTTCCAACCTTGAGCCATTCAATGGAGTCCTTAGAAGGCAGGCCTCTTCACTTTCACTTTCAGTAAAATGTGTTTAATGAGAGAGGTGGACATAGAGGTTGTTCGTTGTTGAATAAAAATGCATCCATCATAAATCATGCACTGACCCCCAAAAGTTGTTCCCCATTGGAAAAAGATGGAAACCTACTTAACATGAAAACGAAAGCAAGCTGCTATTTGGAAAATCTGCTGTACCTGTACACAAAGCAAAATACTCGGGTAGTCCGGGGTTTTCGTTTTGGTTTTAAAGGTAATAAGATGCAAAAATAAATAAATATAATTAAAACTTTAATAAGGGAGTGCCATCGGTTAATCTTGTATTAACATTTCGCTTAACCCAAAATACATGGATATGTGTCCAAGCTCAAATATTTAGGCTCTGTTTGGCATCACTCTCTCATCTCATTTTACCAAAGAATTGATTCAAAGAAATTGGGCTACCAAACGTGATTCTGTTTCTGAGAAACAGAATTCAAACGACTGTGCCAAAGATGATTAGTGATTCTTAGAATCTATTATTTTCTAAAAGGATTCTAGGAATGAGAATCCCTAGAATTTATGCCAAACAAGGCCTTATTATTTTATGTTTATTTTGAAGGAAATGAAAACTTTCAAAGATAATAACAAACCACTCTCTTGATGGGGGCTTATAAGGATTTACTTGATAAAATAAAGAGTACAATATCAATGTGAACGTCCAAGATCCTATCTCAAGCAGTATAACAACAATTCTATAATCAATAACTCAAGCATTACTCGTATAAACTAGCTATAACAACCACTCTCTTGCTAGTCGTCACATAAATCTATACTACTTAAAAAAGCACAAATAGTTTCAAGAATATTTCTGGAAATTTTTAAGGACAAAAGTTACCCCTCCATATTTAAACTTATTGATAAAAATGAGGGCAAATAGGGTAATCATTTTTTGATATTAAATGAGTTGAAAAGATGCAAATTTAAGATATTCAATGCATTTAATCATCTCTCATTAAACCTCAACATTTAAGGAATTAACTTACATTCACCTTCATTAAATCACATATTTAAAACATTTTTGTTTCTTCTCATCATTAAGTTATATTAATTAAATCCATACATAATAAATTAATAATTCCAATAACATAAAAACTTATACTTTTAAAATCTACCTAGTAAAAAATAGTGTTTTCATCTAGGTGGTGGTAAGAAATTAAATCATTTTGGCTCAAATGGGTTAATCCATGTTGCCAAAATTAAATAATTAAATTCAAAAATAAAAAAAAAATAAAAACAATTGGGAACATTTTAGCATCATATATTCAACAAATTCAACAATAATAAGTATGATAAACAAGGAATGTTCTTTTATTAGTGATGGAAATTGAATGTAAAATTTAAAACTAATTGGATATATTCTCTCATTAAACCTTATATTTAAGATATTTTTTTTCATCATTAAATTTTGCGGATTAAAGACACAACATTAATTTTAATAGTATAAAAATAAATATTTTGAAAAGTAATTTGAAACCCATGTTTATCAAATACTTTTTAACAATATGAAACCCATGTTTTTTAAGGGGTAAAATTCTAAAATCTCCCCTGAAATTTTTGACCATTGCTGAAAACCTCCCCTAAAGTTGGGTAATTGCAATCACCTCCTCTGAACATTGTAACACAGTTGCAAGTAGACCCCTTCTCTTATAATCCTCAAACAAGAGGCATGAAAATGTATAAAATAACCATGTAGTTAATTTGACTAAAACATTTATTTTCCAAATTTTCCCTTCATATCAATTACTACCCCAAACCCTTCCAATCTCTTTTTCGAAATTGAATTTTTTTATAAATTTTCCCTTCATATGAATCCCTCAAAGTTGCAATTTAAACTTTTTTTGTTGTTCATAAAGTTTGTATTGCTTGTTATGCAAAACTAGCCTCAATAGTAACAACATGGGTATTTTGGACATTTGTGTTCCTCTTGTTAGAGGATTTTAAGAGAGGGGGTCTACTTGTAACTGTATTATAAAGTTCAAGGGAGATGATTACAATTACCAAACTTTAGGGGAAGTTTCAACAATAGGGGAGGTTTCAACAATTTATCCTTTTTTTAAATTAACAAAAAAAAACAAAATTATTCTACCATCCAAGTGGTGGGTAAGCCAGTTCAACCAACCCAGTTAATTGGGTGAATCCATAATATCATAATTAATAATAAAATATTTAAAATAGTAACAAATTCACAAAATAAAAAAAAATGTATAAAAAATGGGCCATTTCTCTGATATTTATTAATCTTATTAAAGAACAATAAGTGTCATAAACAAGAAATGTTTTTTATTGGTAATGGAAATGAAATACAATTTCAAAACCAACCAAAAAGATGAAATTGATCTCCTATTTGGTCCAGGTCAACAATTAAGCTCTTAAGTCCAATGTGTCAATATTTGAAGTCATAATTAAATAATAAAAAATACATAATTTATGCAAAAATAACATTTGAGTGCATCTCTAATAGTTGTATATTCATCTTATAAAATAAAAATAAGTTCCATAAATAAGAATTACTTTTATACGCATGAAAAGATAAAAAATGTAATTTGAATTTAGTCCCTTTTTAATTGTGAGGCCAAAACATGTAATTTTAACTATTATTTTTCACTTCATTCAAATCCCTCTCATTAAGTCATATATTTAAGGCCTGGTTTTCATAACCGGACCAGACTAGACGATCGGACCGGAAAAACCGGGAATCGGTCACCTAATCGGTTCCGTTTTTCCCCAAAACAATTGATTTTGGTCAACAAATCATTGAACCGGCTGGTTAATCGTTTGAACCGCTCGAATAGTTTTGACCATTTTTCAATTTTTTTTTAATTTTTTTGTCAAAACGGGTCGACCATTCGGACCATTCGACCCGGTAACTAGACCCCTGACCAATTCGATCGCCGGGTCAATTTTAAAAACCATGATTTAAGGTGTTAACACCCATGTGGTGGAATGGGATGTTGATTCCCATTCTTGGGGGAATAGCCATTCTAGGCTTCCCTCCAAGAATCGGATTCCCATACGAGAATCTATCAAGAAATAAAGAACTCATGACAAAAGGCCCCCAAACCCTAATGCTAATAAAATAATAAATTAATAATAAGTTAATAGTAATATAAATAGCAATAATATATTAATAATAAAATAACAAAGTATTGATGAAATAATAATTATATATTCATAAAATATTAATAAAGTAATAAGGAAATAATAAATAGACTAATATAATTACTTTTGGTCCTGTCCGCAAATCAAACGGACCCTAAATCTCTTTTTTTTTCAACATTGAACCAAAAACTTGAAATTGTCTTTCTATCTAGGTAGTAGGTAAGCAATTCAACCATCTAGGTCAAATGAGTCAAGCCATTATGTCATAATTAAATAATAAAAATTAAAGAAAAACAAGAACGCAAAATATACAAAAAAATACATAATATTTGTAAAAAACATTTAGAACATCTCTAATATAGAATTATTTTATAAAAATAATATTACTCTCTTTGGGACATAATATTTTAATATATATTACTATCTTCATCATCTAAAATTGACACGTACAAAACATGTGCAAATTTACTAGTGTTTAAATGAAATGGAGAAATAACAACAAAACTTCTGATGGTAGGGTTCCAGTTCAGAGCCAAAAGACATCCCTAAATGGAAGAAATAAGCCAACCAAAAACAAGGGAGATGGATAGAGCTCTGTTTGGGAAGCAAATTTAGAAATTACTAAATGAAATTCAATCATTGTGGGTCGAAGTTATCAAGGCTAAGTATGGTGGTGGAAATAAATGTTAAAGGTGGCAAAAGAGCTAAGGGGTGAGTTCATATGGCAAATTAAAAATGGACAAAATGCATGTATCTCTAATAGAAGACCCAAGGGTACACACAATACATGGCGGTACCAAGGCCGAATGAGACTTGGAATTCTCGATTCCTATTTTCACACAACACACAATCCAACAGATACTTCAAGTACAAAAATGTCGAGCAAATTACTAAGGATCTTCTATTATGGGAGAATTCTAACTCACATGTGTATTCAATCAAATCTGCATACAAATCAACCCTTGGAGTTGTGAAACAGTCAGTGGATTTATATGAATGCATTAACCCGACCTACCTAGCATAAATTCGGGTCAAATAGATTATCCACTAATTGTTTACAAGCAATTCACGAGCTAGAATCTTCTAGTATGCATTTGAGAACATTTCCAAAAATAGTAATTAAATACATGGTTTTTCAAACTGGATCGGACCAGAAAAACCGGGAATCGGTCAGGTTCGTTTTTAAACCTAAAACTGGATTTTCTCTAAAAATCGTTGATTTTGGTCAATAAATCATTGATTCAGGTGATTAATCATTCGAACGATTTTAATTGTTTTTTATTTTTATTTTTTAATTTTTTTGTCAAAACGAGCCGATCGTTCAGTTTGAACAGTCGGATCATTCGACCTGATAATCGGACCTCTGACTAGTTCGGTCTCTAAATCAGTTTTAAAAACCATGATTAAATATATGTGCATTAATTAAGGGTAAAATGGGCAAAAAAAAGAAGATTCTGATAAATGGAAGTCCAAAAACACTATAAATAGGGCCTCATACCCATATAGGACCCATTAACACCATATGGATTAAACCCATTAAGGGGGGTAGGAGTGACCGACATTTTCTCTCTCTCCCCCCTGTACCACTAACAATAACCTCTACAACGACCACCACCTTCCTTCGAGTTTTTGGAGTTGGACCATCATCATCCCACAACCGGGCTTACAAGAGCAATATATGGAAGTTAAAGATTCCATTTTGTTTCGAAATATTTTTGTGGAAACTATAATGGGATGTGATTCTCACTAAAGATAAACTTCCATTTCTATAAGATCTATATAGAGTTTGTGTTTTCTGTGGGAAAATTACAGAATCAGTTTACCACCTTTTATTCCAATGTAGTTTCGCAAAGGTAATGTGGTTGGCCCCTGCATGTAAATTTTGATATTAATAAAGAAAATTCCCTTCAATTGATAAACACAATTTTCAGGGTTAGGATCAATAAAAATTGTCTGCTTTATCAATGTGGGATAGAAATGAGTCGATGGGGAAAGTTGTCATAGCCTTTAAACTTATATGGGATGTTTAGAAAAAAAAGTTGTTTGAGAAGAACACCTCACATCCTCTACATATAGTCAAAGCATCGAACAATTATATGTTCCAAAGTGAATTGAAGGATAAGTCACAATGATTAGATAACATGTATAGGGATCGATGAAACTACAGAATTACTGAACAAACTAGATGGTTACCAAATATCTCATGTACATAGGCAGCAAAATGTAATAGCCACGAACTAGCTTGTGCAGTGTGTAAGGAGGACACTGAATGTGTATATCAGTTGCCTCCATACAGACTTGATGTAAACAGTTTCTGTCTTTAGTTTAATGAAATTTTAAAGCTTGCTGACACAAAAAGAAAGAAAAAAAAAAGAAAAATATCTGAAAAAATTAGTGTGGTTGAAGAGACTAGATTGGTTAGAGATAAAATCATGCACAATGGGTTTGGCAATACTTCATTAGTGAACACTCTAGTGTTCCATGTGCATATGGTGTGGGTTCCACACGGGCCTTATGGGTACAAAACACTAGTGTGCTCACTCATGATAGGTTGCACTGCCCATTTTGCATGATTTTGTCTCTAGCCCATCTAGTTCCATGGTACAAATGCATATTTGGAGCTCTTTAAAGCAACGAGACCATCTTAGCTAGGGGTGGCAATTTTTCACCCAACCTGCACATTTACTTGGCGGGTTGTGTGATCAATCAATCACCCAATTCGCCCATTTAAATGGGTTGGGTTGTGGATAACCATTGGGTTAACCAGTACAGACATAAATTACTTAGCATTTTTTTAAAGTTTTCTTCATATGAATTAAATAATTTATAATTAATGCATTATTTTTCTATTAATTATTGACTAAATTTAGTTTTGTCTTGAATCAACACACTTCACCCAAAATAAATCCAAATCAATTTGACCCAAGTTCGGACCAGTTTAATGTGGTCTGGCCCGATCCAGCATATACCGATCCGGGTCGACCCAAATCTAAAATAGACCCTAGGCGGGATGGTTTGGTACCGCTTGCTCTACCCGGTTTGGGTCATTTCATCCAACCAGTATTCACACAGATCGACCCAAACCGGTACAAGGTGATCCATGCCAACCCGAATTGAAAACTTTTTCGGGCTGGATGATTCGGTGTTTGCGTGCTTTGCCCACCGTCCGGCCGACCAATATCCACACAAACCTGATATGGTCAAGTCCCAAACCTGTACGCAAACCTGATATGGTCAGGTCCAACTCAATCCACCATTGACTGAACCGGTCTGGTCTGGTACGACCGGACTGATCCAGATCTAAACGGTTCAACCACCCTTGATGTGATTAGCTCGAAGATAATCCAATTAGATAGTTCAAGTTGGTCTAACCGATTTGAATCTGAACATAGTCAAATGGATTCGCCGCTTGTGTAAAAATAACATGCATATAATGTGATTTGAACATTCACCACTTGTGTAAATAGTAACAATAATTACCACTATTTGTTAAGCAAGAGTTAGTTTGTTTTTTAAGTCCATAAATATAAGAATAATGGGTTTGGGTGGGTTGGATTGGGTTAAAGCGGGTTTGGGTGGAACCCAACCCATTTAATTTTATATAATTGGGTCATTAATGGGTTGGCGGGTTAGATGGATTGGGTTGAAGCTCAACCCAAACCCAACCCACCCAATTGCCACTGCTAATATTAGCTAAATCTTTAACTCAGCCCTTGCAAAACATGGCCTTTATTCTATGTGGCTGCATGGTGCTAGATAGAAAGGAAATGTGTGTGATGAGATGAACTGTGCTAGAAATGAATCTTCAGCTCACCCTTTCATTAGGCAATCAAGAAATAACTTGTCTATTTGGGTGCAAGGTTGTGGATTGAGAAGAAAAGATGGGCCTTGCCTATTTTTCCCAGATAAAAACTTTTCCTCTGGAGATTGTTGAAAGGTTTTGTGGTCACTGTGGAAGTCCTTGAGTAGAGGGGCTTCACCTCTTCTTCCCGTTGTGTTTCTTGTAAGGTTCAAAATGAAACAGTTCTTCACTTGTTCTTTAATTTTTCTTTTGTGAAAGCTATTTGGTTTGCCTCTACTATGGATTTTGTTCTGAATTTTATTGGTGCTTCTATCATGGAAACTGTAACTGTGGCCATGTCTTCTATTCCAAGAGAAAAGCCAGAGCTCAAAGGAGGAGGAGGCCATATATTTTTGTGATGGTAGTCTCTTGCAGAATGGTCAAGGAACTTATGCTTTTGTCTATTTATCTAACACCTATGGCTGCAGTAGGAAAGAAATTTCAAGTTGTGAGGTCGATCCTCAAGATGGAGCTTTGTGCGATCGAGGTGGCAGTCTTGTTTGTGGTTTCGAAATCTCTTTCAAAAATTTTTTATCTTTTCGGATAGTCTGGAAGCTATAAATTATTCCTAACTTTGGCAATGGTGGACAATGTTCTGTTATGTTTCAGCCCATGTAAGGGCATCTTTTGTTTATATCCCCAGGGAGAACTCATTAGTCCATGAAACTGCTAAATTGGCCCATAGTGGGGATAAGGAGGTCTGTTTTGTTGATTCGCCTCCTAACTTTCTGGTTGTGTTGTTAGAAAACTTTTTGAATGAATGGTAATTTCCTGTTTTATAAAAAAAAAAAAAAAAAAAAAACATTGATTGTATATACTATGACAATTACTCTCTTACCACATAAATGTTTAAATGAAATTGAGAAATGACAACGAAACTTCTGGTGGTAGGGTTCTAGTTTAGAGTCAAGAAAACATTCCCTGAGCTGAGAGAAATTGAGCGGACCAAAAAACAAGAGGCTTGGGGTTCAAGAGATTGTGGGAGATGGAGAAAGCTTTGTTTGGAAAGTAAATTTAGAAATTACTAACTGAACCTTAATCATTGTGGGTCAAAGTTATTAAGGCTAAGTATCTTAAATCGAGGTTTATATTCTCTCAAAGCCTAAAACAGAGCCACACATGGTGGTGGAAACGAATGTTAAAGGTGGCAAAAGAACTAAGAGATGAGTTCGTATGGTAGATTAAAAACGGACAAAGTATATTTCTAATCGGAGACCCCATGGGTACACACAATATATGGGTGTCTACCAAGGCCTATGATCATCATTTAGGGCTTCTGGAAGTGAAACATGTACTCAATGTAGATGGGAGCTAGACTTGTTCAAGAGCCAGGCTTAGGGCCCAATTCTATATTGTTTTAGGTTGGGCCCATTAGAATTTGACAAAAGCTGAGTCGAGTCAAATATCTATCTATTCGAATTCAGCTCGCCTATAAAGTATGAGTCTCTAACTTGAACTCAAGAGCTTCATTTGAGCTAGAGTCAAAGCTCATAAGCTCAAACTCGATTGTGAGCTAAATGTTTTATAAAAATAAAAAATTATACATATAAAAGATTATATTTTTTATTTGACATTTAAAAAAAATAAGAATTATAAAAACTAGTTATTATTATATATAAATAAAATATTATATATAACATTTTTATTTTTATTTGTACATATATATTATTTTCTATATGTATAATATTTTTATGTTTATTATATTTTATAATATATATATATGTATGCATGTATGTATGTATGTATGTATACATATATGTAAAAGCTCGATTAGGCTCATGAGCCTCACAAGCCAAGCTTTATTAGGCTCATGAGCCTCACAAGCCAAGTTTTATTAGGCTCAATCTTGACTCGATTAGCAAATGAGCCTATTTATTAGGTTTGAGCTTGGCTCAAAGCTCGGTTTAGACCAAGTCAAATCAAGCTTTTCACGATTGAGTTTGAATAGCTCATGAAAAAATCGGCTCGTGGCCACCCCTACTTGGAACACTCAACTCTTATATTAAATTTTCACCCAATACACAGTCCAATAGATACTTTAAGTATACATTAATTGCTCAGCAAATTAGTAAAATCTGTATATATATACTTTCTTCAACTTGATCCTACTACTTCTACTTAGATCATCCCTTGGGGTAGCATATGGAAGTTAAAGATTCCATTTTGTTTTCAAATATTTATGTAGCAACTGTATTGGGTATGTGATTCTCACCAAGGGTAAACTTTTACTTCTATAAAATCAAGATAGAATTTGTGTTCTCTATAGGGAAATTACAGAATTGATTTACCACCTTTTAATCCAATGTAGTTTCACAAAGGCAATGTGGCTAGCCTTTCGTGTAAATTTTAATGTTAAAGAAAATTCCCCTCAAGTGAGACACAATTCTTCAGGATTGGTATCAACGAAAACTGTTTGCTTTATCAAAGTGGGATATAAATGTGTTGATGGGGGAAAGTTGCCATAGCCTTTAGACTTATATGGGATGCTCGGAACAAAGAATTGAGAAATTATATGTTCCAAAGTGCACTAAAGGAGAAGTCACAACAATCAAATACTAATCACATCAGTGACTATAATATGGGGTTTCATTTATATGTAGATGGATCATATATTGAACAAAATTCTAAAGCTACCTTAGGATATGTTCTGATTCATAGTGGGTGTAGAGTGCAAGCAACAGTAGCTTACAGATCTCAAGCTTAAAGTGCAACTAAAGTAGAATGGCATGCCCTTTCACATGGGTTAAGAGAAGTTCTTAACCAAAACATCAAACACCTCTTCATCCCTCTTTGCCTTGTAATTAGAAAGATAAGTTGTATAGGGATGAAACCATAGAATTACTGAACAAACTAGATGGTTACAAAGTATCTCATGTACATAGGCAACAAAATGAAATAGCTCATAGGCTAGCTTATGTAGTTTGTAAGGAGGGCATTGAACGTATGTATTAGTTATCTCCGAATAGACTTGATGTAAATAGTTTTTTTTTTTTTTTGTCTATAGTTTAATGAATTTCCAAAGTTTGCTACCAAAAAAAATAAAGAAAAGAAAAGAAACATGACTAAAAAATGAATGTGGTAGAAGAACCTTGATTAGTTAGAGACAAAAACATGCACAATGGGCTGAGCAACACTTCATGAGTACACACACTAATGCTTTGTATGCACAAGGTGTGGATTTCATATGAGACCACACAATAAATGAAAAAAATAAGTGCTTATTCATGTTTGACAAAAAAGCCAAGTATAAGTGCTTATTTTGAAAATAAATTAGAATTGGGTGCTTATTCAATAAATACTTATTTCTTTTTTTTGGGGGGACAAGACAGTCCCAATAACAGCGATTAAGCAGAGACTCGAACCAACAACAACGATAGAGAACCCTTCCACGGCTACCTCAGCCTCTCTCTCTCTCTGCTTTCTTTCTTCTTTCCTTCCTTCCTTCCTTCCTACTACTCTCTTTCCCTCTTTCCCTCCTCTCTTCCTCAGGCCATTGTTGCAGCAAACGTAGAAATAGGTTCAGTTATGAGACAAGTATTTATTTATATTTTATTTGCCTTTAGGTTTATCCAATATATGGCTATGTTAAGTCAGGGCTATAATGTCATTTCTACAAATATAAGTACTTATGGGATAAGAGCTTACCAAACACTACAAGGCAAATAAGTACTTAAAATATATATAAATGGTTTAATAAAAGACCTTCTGAAAACTAATAAGTACTTTATTTACAAAAATAACCTAAGCCCTTGTTTGGGAGTGCTTTTATAATAAGCAAGGATCAAAATTTCTTCACGTATCAGAGCCTTCTCGATATGCCCCTATAGGGGTGTTTTGGGTCGACAAGTGGTTTAAGGGGTAGACCAGCCTTAGACCAGCCCCTTTGAACTAGATTCAAAAAAAAAAAAAAAAACAATACCGATATAGGCTGATATGCCCTACTGACGTATCACCCTATATTGATATTTTAAACATTGACAATAAGTGCTCATGTGTGTTTGGTGGAAAAACACTTATTTCGAACAAGGGTAGTATAGGTATTTTCAAAATTATGTAATAGGCTAGAAAGGAAACAAACAGTTAAAAATAATCTCACAATTTGGGTTTCTTGAATAATTGCGAATAAGCACTTGTTCAAGCTAATTTCTCAAACGTAAAAAGTGCTCATCAGTGTGATCCCAACCCAAAATAGAAGGCCATGAATAACACTTGTAAGAAGTGATTAATTGCAAATTAAAGGGACTAGCAGGGTTAGGGATAGACTGACCATAAGACATGGATAAAAGTAATAATAAATTATTTTAAGTGTCAATGATTTAATAGTGGATATTGCCATTAAATAAAACAGTATGGAAAAATTAAATGCATGTAACTGACCTCATATAGCTAGTTGGAATAAGGCTTGCATGGTGATGACGATGATGATTTCATTGGTGATGAGAATATAGAAGTGTGATTTTTTTCTTTCTTTCTTTTGTATGTCCTAAGAAGCAACCAATTGATGTATCCACAAATAGTTTGATCAGTTTATATCATAGTAAGCTTTGTAACAAGTTGGGTATGTACAATCCAACCTTTACTTCTGCTCTATTTGGATAAGTATTTGCTTTTGAGAATTGGGTTATAGGAAATAAATGAATAAAAATATATTTAAGCATTTGATAAGAATTGCCTTTAAAAGCATAATAATCTAAAGAAAACATTGTTTTAAGCTTGAGAGCATGAATCCTTCTTAATTGGGAAAAACAAAAACAAAAAAGCCTTTCTAATTGGTAAGACATAAATAAAACAAAGCCCAAATGCTCCATCTAGATAGCCTTTAAGTCATGTTTGTGGGAAGATGGAAATCAACGTTTAGACAACTAACCTGGAGAAACTGTTTTTTCGTCCCATGGGTCACCGGTTCAACTGCTCGAGTCAACCCCTGGCTCTTTTATCCCCCTTTAACTTGTAATAGATAGATAGCTCTGGTTTGTAAGTTCGCTGCCTTTCATGTGTGATAATCAGATGCTTCATGTTTGCTTTGTCTAGACTAGTGTGGAACTCAAGGATTTTCCATTTGTGCTTCGTCTAGGAATGGGTTTAATGTATTTGATGTCTTGCCTGGGAATTTGAACGAGGATATCGACTTGAATTCTCCGGGTTTGCTTGCTTGCTGCATAAAAAACGATAGAATTGGAGATGCGGGGTATCGATCCCCGCACTTCTCGCATGTAAGCGAGCGCTCTACCATCTGAGCTACATCCCAATTACAATATTAACAACTAGATTCTTAATAAATGTGTTAGCAAGATTTACACATTTGCTGCAATGCCAAAAGCCAATATTTTCTGCGGGCTTGCTTGCATAAAAAATGAAAGGACTGGAGATGGGGGGTATCGATCCCCGTACCTCTCGCATGCTAAGCGAGCGCTCTACCATCTGAGCTACATCCCCACTATAATACTAGTAACTAGATGCCTAATAAATGGCTTAGCAAGATTGACTCATTTACTGCAATGTTTCTTTGATAGGAATGGCATCTCTCAGAAATTTTTGGGCATCCAATTCGTTCCGACCCTAATAAGACCCGTTTATTAAAATCCTATACGATTTGTGATTTTGGATTAAAACCCTACAAAGTTTGGGATGAATTTGGATTTTGACCTTAGAGTATCCTATACCCGATACTTAGTTTTATTTGACACAGCTGGTACCTGTTCCCCATATCTGATTATAAACCTGGTTATATATAATTATAACAAATAAAATATGTGGTACAATATAATATAATGTAATATAATATACTAAGAGAAATTAATTAAGTATAAGCCAAGACTAGAAAGCCCTATGGCCTGACATTGCTAATCGGTTAATTTGCAAGTTTGGAGCATTTGGTTTGGTTCAAGTCCAATCCAAGCAATTCTTTCACGTGAGTTGCTTGTTTATGAAATTTAAGTTTTTATTAGTTAATTTTAAAATTTTATTGACACCATTATTATTAAATTTAAATAGATTTTAAATTAATATAATTAAGATTTAAGATTGCAAAATACAAACGGTATCTATTTGTCTAAATTCAAATTAAGAATAAATTGTCTTGAGCAAAGTTTTTTTGTATACTTAATATTGATCTTGAAGAAAAGTTTTACTTGATCATTTGATAATCGGGTGGGACAGGTTTGAGAAATTGAGAAGAAAAATTAAATGGGTTTGAGATCAAGCGTACCTTGGTGGGTTCAAAAGTGAAGATAGGACAATTTGCATGAATACCCTACCAGTTGCCATTCACATTCTTTAGAAAGGGTTAGCTTTATACATAGGTCCTTGTGCCTCAGGAAGACACTTGACACTTGCATGGAGAGCCACATAAATGTGTGTATGATGATTAAGGGGGTTCTCGATAACATGATTGGTTTTGCATTGTTTTTAAAATAAAAAACTGCCACATCAGCAATACTATATTTTTTTTTCCGATGTCACAGTTGTTTTTTGTTTTCAGAAACAAAATCAACCATATTGTCGAACATTCTCTAAATTTGGCTCTTCAAAATTTTTACCAAACATTGCCTATCTAACAAATCAGGAAGCTGTAATATAAAAGTTACAAACAGAGTTTAATTTATCTTTCTAGGATATAAGTGTTTTTTCTAGCACTTCCCTTATCAATATGCAATCAAGCTTACTATCAATTTGAAAAAAAAATCAAACCCATAGATTAAATCATTAAATAATATAATATAAAAATAGATAAAATTATAGAAAAATATAAAAACTTTACAAAACAAATGGGCATGTTTCTAATGTTTATATATTCATCATACTAAACAAAAAAATAAGTACAATGTATGAAAATATTCTTCTTAATGAAATAAATGGACCAAGTTAAATAGGTCGATAATTCAACCGGTTGAACCATTGGGTTATTGACCAAGTCAATTGTTTTTCCAATGAATTAGTACTTTTCTGGCTGGGTGATAGATTGACCCGTCCAACCGGCCAGTTCGACTGTGGGTTGAAAATAATAAGACAACAAAAAAAACCATTTTCAATTGAACATATAAACTCAAAGTTATGGCCTATGAAAATTTGTACATACTTATAACCCGATGATCAGATCAAATAAGTCAGCAGTTCAATTGCTCGAGTCAAACAGATCTTAGTCAGGTTAAGGGTTTTTTTGCCAAAAGATGGATTTCATATAAAAGGAACCCGGAATCTTGATGACAGGGTGATAGTTCGAACATGTTCGGATCAATGATGAATTAATAACATTGATACAAACTTGGCCCTTCGTTGGACAGATTGGGCTTGATCTCGGGATGGGCCTGGATTATCCTTAAAACCGGCGTAGCCTACCAAAATTGCACCCATAATATGCTACGGATTACTCAAAAGACTATGTGTTTGGACTGACTTTTCATTTTATGTTTTTAAAAGCCCTAGAAAAAATGTATTTAAGAATTTTCTTGATTATTTATTATATAACATATTTGAGTAATTTTCTTGATTATTTAAGTATTTTCCCTATTTTATTTAATTAATTCATTAATTTATTTATATTTGATTAATTATTTAATCGATCTCTTAGATTTTGATTCTTTTATTATTTTGTTAATTATATAATCATTTTATTATTTAATATTTTCTTGTTTATCTGATTATTTATTTAACCCTTTTATTGGTTGGTTAGTTAATTTTATTACCAACTAAGGGGGTATTTTGTAGCGTGGTTGAGAAATTGGATGGTGTGGTTGAGAACACACCACACCACTACAATGGAATAGGTGTTATGTATTATGGTAAAAAAATCAATAGCTTGAACCATACCACACTACACCACATAGTCGTTCTATAGGGTGTGGTGTGGTTTAGGCCACACCTTGTGTTTTGATTCCATGTATCTCAAATACATGATGTGAAATAATTTATGCCGGTTAATATTTTATTTTTGCTTTTTAAGAAAAAATACAAACTAATAATATGAATTAATTTAACATGTTGTCGATTTTTAACTATGACTACGATTTAATAAAAAATACCGATTGAATTGAAAAAATAATAATTATTATAAAATTAAATGGAATATAAAACACAGATATAAGAGAACTAATATTAATGATAAATAATTATTAAAAAAATAATCTAAAAATATTAAAATTAAAAACCTAAAATTTCTACTTCTAATATCTAATATGATAACACTTGTAATGGTAAAATAAATATTATTAGTGGAAAATTACAGATATGTACCCTGTACTTTGGGGATAGTGACAAATAGGTACCCTAAACTTTCAATTGCAACACTTGAGTACACTTAACTCTCATAAAATAGACACTTTGGTCCACTTTCGTTAATTTACATTATGGTGTATGATAAAATTACTGAAATGCCCATATATTTTTTAAATTATTAAAATAAAAAAAAATAAAAATGACCAAAATAGCATTTAAATGAGCATCATTGTTTGCTCATTCTAATCTCTACAAAGAAACATAAGAGAGTTCAATGAAAAGGAATTTGTGGGTGAGGGTAGGAAATTGTTGGTGGAGTAAAATCATTGCTAGAGAATGCCGCCATCCGGAAAAGAGCAGTGTTGAAACATCAACATAGTCCTTTTAAATGTTGTTGAAAATTTGAGTATGTTATTTGATGTGAGAATGTCATCGTGGGAAGACATTCGGTTTGGGTTTGAAATACATATGAACTATAAATTTATACGGTACATGGATACAAGTGCATTGTTATGTGCACTAACTTACACGCTTATACAATATTAATCAAACTATATAAAAGAATATAACACCAATTCGATAAAAAATCATAAGAAACTCATTGCTATAAAATTTACACCAACTTGATTGTACAAGTAGTTGGTCCATTGACTAACTCAATAACTTATACGATATTAATGAAACATATAAATAAATATAATAATGAAAAACGGTCTACAAGTACATGAAAAGGGTAGTTTTGGCACTATGCAATGTTTAATTAACGAAATACTAATGGATGGACCCAAGTGTCTGTTTTTGAGAGTACACCTCACTCAAGTTTTGCAATTGAAAATTTAGGGACCTATCTATCACTATCCTGAAAGTATAGGGTATCTATATGTAATTTACCCTATTATTAATTACATGCATGGCAAATAATTAGAAAAATATTGTTGCTATAATAATAAAATATTTTTTTTTGAATGTATCTCTTGAGGGGATTATAATCCCCTATGGCGTGGTTACAAATAAAATACTGTTGTGGATATTTTGGGCATGGTGTAGACCACACTATGATATATTTGGTTTTGGTCCACACCACACCATAACTATGAGTGTAAATGGATCGAATTTGAATCGGATCAAGCAATATCCAAATTCGAAACTAATTAGAAAATTCAATATTTGATGGATATGAAAAATTAATATTCGAATTCGAATCCGATTAAATATTCAAATATTTGATTCGATTTGAATTCAATTAATTAATTATTTTAGGTAATTAATAAATATATAAAATAAATATTTTTTATTTATATAAAATATATAAATTATTTATATAATTTAATTATTATATATATATAAATTATATAAAACATTTAAATATTTTATATATTATATATAAGAATTAAATAATCGTTTAAATTTGAATATTTATCGAATCGAATCGGATCATATCTGAATTCAAATTCGATTAACTATTCGGCATAAATATATAGGATATCCGAATTTGACTCATTAGATACTCGAATTATCTTGATTCGATTCAATTATGTTAAATCTCGAATTCAGAATCGAATTTTAGAATACCATTGACACCCCTAACCATATAACTGAACACTTGAATACGATGTAGCATGGTTGGAAACTCACTATATTGTGGTGAAGATGCTGTCTAATAGTGACTATTGGTAAGTTCTTCAAGGTTGGGGATTATGGGTATTGGGGACAGGCTTTGGAGTGCAAATGGCATCATGATTCAAATTTGAATCCGATCCTATTTTGTTGCATTCGGATGGATATCTCTGTCAGCTTTTCAAATTGGATCGGATTGAAAAATATGATTCGTTTAAAAATTGGATCGAATTCGAACCACCCCTATTTGATCCAAAAGAATCCAATGCTTGTGTTTTTATTTTTCTTTGTATATATTATTTTGCTTTTTTATTAATAATTTGTTAAATTTCAACAAATGAAAAATTAAATTGAATCAAATCAGAATGGGATATCCAACATCCTTAATGAATTCAAATTCGAATAAATCTTTGTGAAATTTGTCAGATGATCAGATTGGATGGAATATATAATTTACATCATTGGGTCGAATTCAAATATACCCCTATCCGAATTTGATTCTATCTGTTTGCATACATAGACAGGCTACCCCTGTTGCATACTCTTGAAGTGAAAAAATGTTAATTATTTTTAATATTAATGAAATAATTTATTTTTTTTCACATTTATTTATTATATGACATAAATGTGAAAATAACTAGGTGACACCCGGAATCACTCAGGCAACAACTTGCCAAGTTGATGGTGTCCAATCAGCGGCCTGGCCCAGCGCGACCTGGCGGCATGGCTTAGGCGCGGTCTGACATCCTGGCACATGCACCGACCTGGCGGCCTGGCCTAGGCGCGACCTGGCGACCTACGATATGTGCTCACCGACAAATTTGGCATGCATATCCTAACACTCCCACGATCCTTAAAAGTTGGCCCACGTGCCGAATGATCCGGAGGGTGGTCAATGTGCATGGCGGTTACCTTTAGGAATCTCAAACCACTTAGATGACCTCGCAGAAATCTCGGATATGGTGCGTGAAGCCCACGCCAAACAATACCTATATAAAGGCATCAACCCCAATGACAAGCAAGCAAGCAAGTAAAGCAAATTCTAGCTCTCATACTTTGTGATTTTTAGCTCGCAGTCTACTATGAGAGTACTGACTTAAGCATCAGAGCGACCTCACCGGGTTAGCCACCTCGGGTCCTCTGACATTTGGTTCCTTGCAGGTCTCTAAAAAGCAATGAAGCTCATCAATCAAACTCGTCACCAGGCAGCTCGACACCTCATAGTTAGCTCACCTCCAGGCAGCTCGGCACCTGGTCAGCCCGGCACCTCACAAGTAGCTCGACACCTGGTCAGCCCGGCACCTCACAGGCAGCTTGACACCTGGACAGCCCGACACCTCACAGGCAGCTCAGCACTTGGACAGCCCGGCACCTCACAAGCAGCTCGCCACTTGGTCAGCTCGGCACCTCACAGGCAGCTCGACACCTCACAAGCAACTCGCCACTTGGTCAGCTCGGCACCTCGCAGGCAACTCGACACTTTATAGGCAGCTTGGCACCTAGACATCCCGACACCTCACAGGCAGCTCGCCACCTGGTCAGCTCGGCACCTCATAGGTAGCTCAACACTATAGTCAGCTCGCCACCTATCCTGCCCAGCTCGACTCAGCTCGACAGGCAAAGTTCTCCACTTCGGCCTGAGTCATCAGCCACTTGGAAGTAGTTCAAATGACGAGGTATTTAGCTAAAAAAACGATTCATTACTTAATGAATTCAAATTCAAATAAATCTTTGTGAAATTTGTCAGATGATCAAATTGGATCGAATATATAACTTACATTATTGGGTCGAATTCAAATATACCTCTATCCGAATTTGATTCTATCTGTTTGCATCCATAGACAGGCTACCCCCTTTTGCATAGTCCCTTGAAGTGAAAAAATGTTAATTATTTTTAATATTAATGAACTAATTTATTATTTTCACATTTATTTATTATATGACATATGTTAATGTTTTTTCTGAACTGTTTAAGTATTTTTCCTCATTTTATGAATTAAGTATTTTTCCTCATTGACTAACGTAAATTTTTGTACAACTCTATTTAAAAAACACACAAAAGTACTTCCTAAAAACCTCTCCAGAAAAGCTCCTTCAACGCTTTTAAGGTATTTTTTTGGGGTTCCCTTCTAAAAAGGAAAACTTCATTAACGAAGCCCAATACAAAGCATCATAATCAGCATGGAGATAGGGCCCAATCCAGATTCCAGGGTGGTGGGTGTTGTATAAAATCCGGGCCCAATGCTTTGAATTCAACTCCGGTAAATGGATTGGGAGTTTGGGACCCGCCACAAATAAAAAAGGTTGAAGGCCTGAAATCTTTTGAGTTTTGATCATTCTATAGGATTGTGTCCCACCATAGTACAATCCCCATAATTATCTTTTGAGTTTTGATTGGATCCTCCACGATCAACCATGAGTACAATCACATAATTCTCTTTGGGCTCCCAGAGCTCAGAAAGGTTCTGAGTCCGGATCCATACCATTTTTCGGTAATTGTGTTCGGAACTTCGGATCCATGTTCAGGGTCCAAACTCCAAAGTCCTGTGAGGTCGTTGTGAGGCGCCCTGTGTGAGGAGCAGATCCGGTCTCTCCAAAAACTACGTATTCGAATCTCAAATGTGTTGTCAAGGCCTACGAGCTGACGAGCATACAAAGTTTTCTTCTCCGGTGGTCTCACGGCCCTCACCCGAATTCCGAACGAAACGCATTCGACGAATGTGGCGGATAGTTGGTTAATTTCCTTGCATTTAGCAGAATTTGAATTTCGAAATTCTAAACGGTCATTTCCTCCGATGGTTTGCTTTGCTTACGTCTCTCCATCTTTCTCTCTACATATAATCCCTCCATCTTCCCCTCCCTTTCTCACTGCTCTCATCTCAGTTTCTTCTTTGCACTAGCGTCTGTATCACCTATTCTCGTCCTTTCGCTTACGAGGTTTCTCAATTTCTTTCCATTCTACTATGGATTTCCATACCCTTTCAAGGAAGGAGCTCCAAACCCTCTGCAAGAAGAACAGAATACCGGCCAACATGACCAACGTGGACATGGCCGATGCTCTGAATGCTCTCATTAATGTAAGTTATTTCTTTCTGTAAACCCATTAACGATTTTTCTTTAATTCACTTAACATGCATGTTTTGTTTCTTCGTTGATCGGATCTTTTATGTCATTCTTTTGTTCTTTTTAGGTGGAGGGAATCGAAGAGATTAGGAATCCAACAACTGCGTCCGAAGACCTACAACCTGTTGGTGAAACGCCACGGAAGACAGAGACCCGATCTCCGGATCTCCCCAAAACCTGCCGCAGAACCTCAACTCGCCGGAAACAACCCGTTAAAGATCAGGTCGTTCTGATCGAGAATGAACTCCCAAGTTCTCTTCCTCTTACTCGGACTCTCCGGGGGACAAGAAGAAGAATCATCCAAGAGGAGGAACAACAAAAGGAAGAAGATTCCAAGATATTGGTCGAGAAACCAGGTGAAGGTAATATAACAGAAATACTGGCGACACCCATTAACCAATGTTCCCGGAGAAGAACTATGGCGGCTTCAACTCATCAGAAAGTAGCTACCCACGTCGAGGAGGACAAAGAGAAACAGAAAGAAAATACTGCTACGCGTGTTTACGGTACGAGGCGATCCGCGAGGTTGGCTGAAAAGAAGATTTCTGAATCGGTTCAGACGAAGGGGAGAGGGAAAACAGAAGCCATTAAGATTGCCGAGTTGTCTGAAGAAGAGACTGAAGATATGGAGAAAAAAACAAATAAGGCACCCGAGGAATCATCTGATGCTTTTGAGACCGTCTTGTCCAATGTGAAGAAAAATACTGCTACGCGTGTTTACGGTACGAGACAATCCGCGAGGTTGGCTGAAAAGAAGTCTGAATCGGTTCAGAAGAAAGGAAGAGGGAAAACAGAAGCCATTAAGTTTGCCGAGTTGTCTGAAGAAGAGACTGAAGATTTGGAGAAGAAAGAAAATAAGGCACCCGAGGACTCATCTGTTGTTTCTGAAACTGTCTTGCCCAAGGAGCCGTCCAAATCGGTAAGTACTAATGTAAAAGATGATAAGAAACAAGTCAAAAAGAAACAGAAGGAAAATACTGCTACGCGTGTTTACAGTATGAGGCGATCCGCGAGGTTGGCTGAAAAAAAGATGTCTGAATCGGTTCAGAAGAAAGGAAGAGGGAAACCAGAAGCCATTAAGATTGCCGATTTGTCTGAGGAAGAGACTGAAGATTTGGAGAAGAAAGAAAACAAGGCATCCGAAGAATCATCTGATGTTTCTGAAACTGTCTTGCCCAATGAACCGCCTAAATCGATCAGTGATGTAAATGATGAAGTACAGCAAAACAGAGGTATGGTGCTTTATTTCTATCCTTTCGTGCATTCTCAATTTCTTGTCTAATCCATTTAAAATGTGCCTTTTTTGCCTTTTCATTTATATCTTTTATTCTTTTGGGAATTGGGTTGCCTGATCAATGCTCACTTACGCAGAAACTGTTGCTGATATTGTTCTTATTGGTATTGAGCCTGTGTCGGATGAGGTTCCAGTTAATGAGGAAACTGATGCTGAAGATTCTAATGGAGACAAGCAGCCTGAAGATAGTACAGATGATGCCCGTCAAAAACATGTCGAAGACCCAAATTTCGAAGAAAACCTGGAAAACAGAGATTCTGAGGTGAGTGCATGGGAAGACCATCAGAGCAAGACTTGCCATTTGGCATCGAGAGAAGCTGCCAAAGATGAGTTTGATGGTAAGAGATGCAATAAGATTAAATCCCGATTTGAAGAATCTTCCTTGATCCCAGAATTAGGGAATTTCGAATCCATGGAGATTGCAATACATGAATACATGAGCAGTTTGGAGAATGAAAATTGCAGTGCAGAAGCAAATCATGAAGACCCAACCGAGAAAACTGTTGAAATTTCTCAGGGGGAGCTGATAAATTCCACCCACCAGTTTTTGGCAAAGGTTGGAATCCACATGCAATTGAAAGTCGAAGATGCCGTCCCTGATCAATTGCAGAAATGTGATCCTGTCAAGGAGGACTCAAACTCCACGGAACTATTTCCTGAACAACCGGAGAACTGTGATCCATTTTTGGAGTCAAGTTCTGACAGTTGTTCCATAAGAGATGATGTTCCTGAAGATATACAATTGAAAGTTGAGAATACTGTTGCTGATCAACCTGAGATGGACGTTCCTAAGGCAGAGAATACTGCTGACCATGAGGTTCCTAAGGCAGAGAAAGAGAAGTATTGGCCAGCTTCAGATACAGTGGCTGACCATGAGGTTCCTAAGGCAGAGAAAGAGAAGTATTGGCCAGCTTCAGATACAGTGGCTGAGGAGTCTGCTGTTACGATTGATGAGATTTCAGCAACCAAGGAATGCATCCCATGTTTGGTTGAGGCTCCAACGTCCCATGAGATTTCAGCCACTGATCAAACTCTGACCAATGTTCTAGCAGGCTTAAGCCTTGGAGCACCTGGATCAGACTCCAAGCATCATTTACCACTTCAGATTCAAGTGACACCGAGGAAGTCATCCAGCAAAAAGCAAACACCAATTCGAAAGGCAATCCGGGTCTTGAAGGATGACAAGGAGAACATTGACAATAGCGCCAGGAAACTGGAGTCGGGTAGTGGACTGAAAAGTGCCAAGTTGTTGACTCTCGTTGCAGAAGAGAAGGAGAACAATATCAAACTGAAGGACACTGCACAGAAGGCATTCAGTAGCATGGGTCTAGGAAAGCTGAGGAAGACTCAAAAGGGGAAATTGCAGAGCAACAATGATAAGGTGAGGCAACTCTTCTTAAAAGGTTTGTTGGGAGTGGTTTACATTAGTTTTTTCTTTCCTCTTTTTGGTTTTAATCTTGAGGTGCATAATGGCTCCACATATTTGTTTGGTAATTGTAGGAACAAGAGCAGCAACAGCAGCAGCTTGAAAAGACAAGAACAGCTCTACAGACTCTGGAGAACCGGTTGATGTTGGGAGATACAGAAAACTGACTCAAGATACTTGCTATTGGTGCTGGTGTGGTTGTCATGGCAGTCATAGTTATGGGGTTAAAACCTTGGTTTACCCCTTAGATTTTTTTTTTCTTGGTAGTAATATTTTGATGGGACTTGTCATGGTTAAGAGTTGCATTTTTTTCTCTTGCTTTCCTTTTCGAGTGTTATTAGCGTTTAGGAACAATGAAAGGGGATATTTCTGAAGTGAGATAGGATGGTGCTTTATTACAGGATAGTGAATTGAATTGAATGATTTAAATAAAATCTCAAATGAGAAAAATTCTAAGCAGTAAGGAAGCACTTTTCTCATGGTGTCAGCAGGGAAAGTAACCCCATTGAATTCTATATGTTTAGTCTTGCTCCAAAACAGTAGAAGTGTATGGCCGTTTTTCTCATAATCTATTATCAAATTTAGAGTTGCCTCAAATTTAACACCATTTGGTTGGTTCTGGCATTATACCAACTCTGATCGAAAGTAGCCTCAGTTAGCTTGTTTGGGGTAATCTCTAATTCATTTTAACTAACCAATAACCACTTAGGGTCTTCGTTTTTTGATTTTGAGAGGGTAAAATTAGTTAATGAAATTTTGGTTTTCATTAATCAAAATACTTATGTTTTTTTTTTTTTTTTTCAGATCTATGTGAGGTCTATCAAAAATCGTCTGTATAATTAATGATAATACCCATCCCTAGCTTTCTCATTTTTGGAAAGATAAATTGTCAAATGTCAATTTGCTTTGATGGAACAAAATTGTCTCTTTTAATAATAATTTTTTATGGCTAAAATGATCATTATGTTATGCCGTAAATCTTATCTTATAGTATTTTTTTTTCATCTTATGAGTTGAAAACGAAGATTTACTATAGTATTTAGAACATGATAATTTATGAGAGATGGCTAGAACCATGGCTATTGGCAGCATAACTTTGAATCTTGATTAGGGTGCAACTGGGCTGGGTTATCCCGAACCCAACCCAAAAAGTTGAGTTGTGTTGGGTCAGGTTGAAGCTCGGTTTAGTACTTAAAAAGTCGGATAAACCAGAATTCAACCTGAATACTTTAGATCGGATTGGGTTAGGGTTGATTTCAACCCGACCTAACCCGGCCCGATTTGCACCCCGGCGGGACCTGACTAAAACTAAAAAGCCCTTGAAAAAGGAAGAAGGATTGGCGCGTACCAACGTGTGCGCCCGCTAGGTCTTGGTGGAAGCGTTAAATAGGGAGAGCGGCGCGACTCTCCCGTATCAGCTCAACTACAAGAAGGCTGAAGGCGTCCCCGCACGCACTCTAGGGCCAGCGAGGAGCGAGCCCAAAACCATCTGTCGAAAAGAGGAAACAATGAATGAGCAGAGATCTCTCGGGAAGGAAAATCAAGTAAGACTTACTTCTTTCAGTCCAACCTTCCTTCCAGTCGTTCTGGAAGGAATTTCTGTATCTAATCCCTCCCATCGCCTCTGAAGAATGCAACAGTTCCTCTGTCAAGTCAGACTCAGACTGAAGTAGATGTTTTCGCCGCGATTACTACTGTTTCCTCTTCCTTACTCGCAGGTACGAATTTCTAGGGTTTTATTATTTGTTTCCCCGAACCAACCCAAATAGATGGTACCCTGAACCGCTAAATCGATTCTTTGTACGGAGTTCGAAATTTTGAAGAGAGGTGGTGTTCGTTCCGGTGTCTTGATCGAAGGACAATTAGGGTTTTGTTCAGTTTTTCTTGAGGTCGAATATCTTCACAATTTTTGCGGTTTATTTAGGGCTTTTTGTTTCTTTTTTGTTCTTTTCTTGGAAATCATAGGCTTTATGTTCTTGAATTCTGAAAAATTTGCGGATTTATGATATATAATTTTTCTGGCTTTTTTTTCCTGATTGAAACCATCAGACCATGAAGTTTTAGGATTAAAAAGAGAAAGAAGAGATTAGGGTTTTTTTTGGGGGGGTTTGGTTTGGGGATGGCAGATGAGGGAAATGAAGGTCAAAACAGGAGAATGGATCTGAATTTGTATCTCGGTCTTCCTCATTCAGCACGTCGTAGGGAATTGGATCTTGGGTCTGATCTTTCTCTTGGCTCCCTATCCGCATCAGGCGAGGCAGAAATTCGTGGATCTACAGAGATGTCTCATTATGCAGAGGCCTCAGATTCTCATGCTCCCTATTCCCCATCTCATGCTTCATTTTCCCCGAATCCGCAAGCTGTGGAACCTCTAGATTCTCATGAAAATTCCTCCTTTGCCTGTCCCGACTACTCGTCGCTCCCTTCTTATCCGTCTATTCCACAAGCGACGCAATCTGATGTTGAACCGCTGGTTGGGGAAGGCAGGTCCCATCCTGAGTATAGTCCTTACTCCCCATCTTATGATTCTGTCATTCCGACTGTGGAAGCGCGCCCGGAACCTGTAGGGCAGGACATGAATGAACTTACTGAACATTCTCCTTACTCTCCGTCCTATGCTCCAGCATCAGCTACTGGGAATGATGGCTCTGAAACTATGGTCCACGAAGGTGGCAACCATGTGGAATACGTTCCATACTCACCGTCTTATGTGCCTGCTTCATTGTCAACCCCCGGTTCCTCTGGTGAACCCTTAGTCCAAGAAGATATTCCACATATTCCATATATCCCAGTCAGTCCTTCTGATCAAGCCCAGCATGGTGTCTCTAGTGGATTGGTACCTGAAGCCACTGGGTTTGGCGCACATCAGGTAACTGGACGGGGCGGAGATACTCTAGTTCGAGACAGCCCTTTGCACCGTGTGCTTCTTCAGTATCCGGAATATCGTATCAGGAGATTGGTCGAGTCACATCGCCGCCGTTGGCCTGTTCGTAGGTTCAGATCAACAGTTCCTTATGGTCTTAGCCGTAATCTTGGTGCAATTTCCTCAGAGAATGGTGCCTTGCGCAGTGTGACAACCGAGGAATCTAATGAAGAAAATAGTGAGACCCAAAAAACAAATTTGGAAGGCATTGCAGCACAGGATTCGGAAGAGGGAGCAAAGGAACAAGCTAGTGGAACCACAAATTTTGATTGCAATATCTGTTTGGATGTGGCCAAGGAGCCAGTGGTTACTTCTTGTGGTCATCTATTTTGTTGGCCTTGTTTGTATCAGTGGCTGTATCTTCACTGTGATCATAGGGAGTGCCCTGTATGCAAGGGGGAGGTACTTGAATCCAAAATAATTCCTATTTATGGACGGGGGAACTCTGAGACAGGGGATAAGCAGAAGGGGCAGGATGCTGGGAATTCAGATTTGAAGATACCTCCTAGGCCACGCGGACATCGATTTGAGAGTTTAAGGCAACAAATAAGGAGACCATTTTCACAGAGGTTGGAAGAAATTAACTCATTGAGGCTTATTTTGGGTGGAGAAATACTCAATGGAAATTTAGACAGGCAAGAAGAGCCGAGTACACAGAGGTTTGTTGATGGAGCTAGTGCTTCAAATAGGAGCCGTAGATTGCTTTCCAGGCTTGTGACAGCCCAGCGGTTTCATATGGGGGACAATTTAGAAAGTGGATTGGATACAAGGAGAGGTGAGTCATCTAGAAATGCTGTTGAAGTGGCTTTAAGCTACACTGAAAATGGTAATTCACCTTCTGAAGGGCTTCATGGGGGTGAATCAAGAAGTACACCACCTGCTATTGCACGACACGGTATTGGCTTCTGGCCCCGGCATGCTTTTTACAGTGTTTCTACTTCTGATAGATTGGCTGCTATGGCTGCTGACTTATCTAGGATGATGAGGAGGTTTGGAAACAGTGGTAACCAGTCTGGTGCCTCGTCATCCATGAATCCACAAGATTCCAATCCTAATGTTCAAGGATCCCGAGAAGCAACGGTAGCTGCAGATCAGGTTTCTGCTTCAAGTACAATGGCCGTGATTCAGGATGATGCTGGAGTTCCTGTTGATGCCCCGTCAGAGCCAAACAGTGGGAGTTCTTCTCGTACCCTCAGAAGAAGAAGGAGAAATAGTGTGTCTGGTTCTGTAGACGTAGATGGAGGAGTTCATCATGCACGTAAAAGGAGAAGATTAAACTAACTTTGAAATTTATTACAGCACAACAATTTTTAAATAAGTTATGATCTCTTTTCTTTCTTTGTGATATGGATATTATTAGATTTCTTGTAGGCCATGTACCATAATTTAGTTCTAAATCATGCTATATCATGTTGTTGATCAATGCAATTGAGTTTCATTTTCATGTTGATGTTTCTTGTTATCCTGTACTATGGACAGTGTTCATTCTACATTTGATACTAAATACATGGCATTTTTGTCTGGTTCCACAGCCCCATGAAGTTCTTTACTTGTAATATAGAGGTATGGAATTGGAAGCAACATATGATCTAAATGGTCAATGTATAGCTGCTTTAAAGAAGGATTCATACTGGTATCCATATAAAAGTAATTGTGTTGTATATGTTTCTTTCTTGGAAGAGCTAGGGTAGACAATGCAGAGTTGAATGGCGAAACAGGATTCATATGTAAGTAACCAACAATGATGTTGTTTAGGGAGCGTTCTTTTTTTGGATTTTGAGAGGGGGGAAGTTGGTCAATTGGATTTTGGTTCCTTCTTTTTTTCAAATTAATGTGGAGACTAAGGAAAGTTTATTTTTTTTTGGGTATCACTTACCCATGTCTTAGGTGGGTAGATAAATAACTTCCTCACATGGGGGGAAAGTTTCTAACACTTTCATGGGACAAAAGTGTCCTTTTTAATAATATTTTTTTTATGGCTAAAAGTCATTTTCTTTTTTACTTGAGAAATAAAAGAACATGGGTAAGTGTTTTTCAAGAAAAATTTACCTAGGTAATTGTATTTACTCAGGTAAATAATTTACCAAAAACGAACAGGGCGATGTTTCTAATTCTAATATTACCTCTAACCTTTATGGTCTACTGCAATGGAGAAGGTTGTTCCGTTGGACAAGCAACAAACAAACTAACGAGATGTTAGGGCAATCACTTCTAACATGAACCAAGTGTTCATGTATTGTATGATCTTCCAGCATTGATGTAAATGATCCCCACAATGGCTAATTTGGGGAAGAGGGGTTATTAATGGTGTGTCACCAAATATCAAAGAATAAAGTACTAGTATAATGGTGTTCGCCTACAAATGCGAATTAAACTAGTATCTACATTTTGACTTGTCAAAATGTCCTTTAGTCAGTGAGTAGTATATGGTATCCACTGTGGAGTCGTCGAATTCACATCTGTGCCGCACAGGGAGTGCCCCACAACGCACAACATACCCCCTCGGATCGGACATTGACATGACCAAAGATAGATATATACATCGTGGGTAGGTAGATGTCAAATTTCTTTTTGATATTCAATTAGTTATTAAATTTTATGATGACATGACGAAAACCCACTTCATAGTTTGTGATAAGATTTTATACAGAACAAGAGGGTAGGAAGGTTGTAGACCATAGGGACAGACCCACCACCAAACGCAGTGGGGAAAGAAGAATAATATTCCTGTTTATGTAGACAGTATACTAATATAAGTTAAAGCCCATTGGAGATGGGAATCATGGCATGAGAATAGCGGATAATCCCAGGTGGTCCCTCTCTTCAAATAGAGAAATAAGAAATGAGAAATGCATCTCCTTCCCAAGTCTAAATATGTGGCTGGCTAATCTCCCCATGTCAAAGCCGTTATCTTGGACTTTCTAGTCTCACTCTCATGCTTATAACGCTAGACTTACCAAAACAAACTTTGAGACTATTAGTATGGTATCATAGTATCATACAGCCAAAGGGAAGGGGAACGCCTTTCACTTGACAATGCGTATTATCAAATTATTTAAAAATAATACACAATGATAAATTAACAGGGAATAATTTCAATTTTCAAGAGATTTATTATTATCACTATTATTATTGTATCATGTTATAGAGCATCTAAAGTCAACTAACTATAACACAGTTCAGTTTCTCTTCACATTCATCCATCCCCTCCCCTCGTTCTCTCGTACGTGCTTGCACTCCTCTTTCCTTCCCATGGTAAATTTCTCTCAAGATGACCACAGGAGCAGTCGCAGCCTCATGTCGATGAAATTGTCATGTATTCTTGAGTTTCAGAGGTGAAGATACATGTAAGAGCTTTACAGAGAACGAGGGATACATACCTTCAGAGATGATAAGAGCTCAATAGAGGAGAAGAAATTTCGGTGGAAATACTGGAAGCAACCAGAGAACCAAGAATTGCTATCGTGGTTTTCTCCAGGAACTATGCTTCTTCAAAGTGGTGTCTTGATGAACTAGTCAACATCTTAGAATGCAGGAAAACGCTGGGCCAGTGGGTTCTACCCCTTTTCTATGATGTAGAACCCTCGGATGTTCCAAACCAAACTGGGAGTTTTGGGGATGCATTTGACAGGCATAATTTGCTTGAAGGTGCTTAATCTCAGTCATCCCTTTACCTAATGAAGACTCCAGATTTTTTAGGACTTCCCAATCTTGAGAGATTGGTACTTGAAGGTCGCACAAGTTTGGTCCAAGTTCACAACTCCATTGGATATCTTGACAAGCTCTATTTTTTGAATCTGAAGAACTGTGAGAAACTTAGAAATCTTCCTCACAGCATTTGTAAGTTGAAATCTCTTAAAAAGCTTATTCTATCTGGCTGTTCCAAACTCGATAAGTTTCCAGCGTTCTCTTGTTTTGATTCCTTTACTTCCTCTCTGGTTTTTGCTCTTTGGTTTATGCTTCCTAAGAAAATTAGACCTCTCTTCTTGTGGTCTGTCAGATGGTGCAGTTTTACGTGCACTTGGTAGCATATCTTCATTGGAAAAGTTGTATTTAGGTAATAACAATTTCTGTAGCCTTCCAGACAGCCTCGGTTGTTTTCCCAAGCTCAAGTACCTGAACTTGGGAGATTGCTTGAGGCTAAAATCACTCCCATTGCTTCCAATAAGCTTAACAAAGTTGAGAGCAAATAATTGTAAATCATTGGAGAGATTATCAAACCTTGGGAGCTTATCCTCACTGGCAGTTTTAGATCTATGTGGAACCAGTATTTCTAACCTACCAACCAACATAAGTTGCCTTTCTCAGCTACATGAACTTATGTTAAGCAATTGCACAAGGCTTCAATCACTGCAAGGCCTTCCATCAAGTTTGAATACATTACAAGCCTTTGGTTGCACATCGATGAGACTGCCAGATCTGTCAAAGCTACAGAATTCGTGGTCCTTGTACCTTAATAGCAGCGAGAACTTAGAAGAGATTCAGGGTGTGTTGAGGTCAGATGACTGCAACAGTGTGACACTTAACTTTTGGAAGAATCTCCTTACTGTTTTCCAGGTTCTCTCTCTCTCTTCTCCTCTACATGTATAAATATCTGTGAGATTGTTGTTGATCATCAAGCTTTCCATGAAACAGCGAGGGTATGTACGTGACACCATTCTACCTGTACCTGGAGGTGAGGTTCCAATATGGTTTGACAACAGAACCATGGGGCCTTTGATATTTCTTCAGGTCCCTGGAGTTTTGGGTCGTAAGGTGGTTCAAGGGCTAATTATATGTGCTATCTGTGTGGCTCATGAAGGAACTGATCACGGTTTATTTATTCCCGGTGCCTATGTCCATAGTCTAACACTGGGTTATTCCTATCGCCACATACCAGAGTTCTGTTGGATAAGAATATATCGTGAAGCACAGATGTGGATCTGCTACTAACCATGTACTAAGGAGTTGGGAGCAGGGCATCTCGTCGCTGTTTCAATAGATACAAACACAACGGGATTGTGGGTGAAAGACTGGAGTCCATTTAGTATTTGAGTCTGATGACAAGGGTTCTAGCTCCAGTGATTACAAGGGATCCTCTGAGACAAGGACTTCACTTCATCCCTCTGGATGATCAAGTCCTATATTTGGTATTTGGTATTAGTGTGAATTCCATTTGCATTGGTGTAAATGCATGGAAGTTCAAATTGGCTGTATGTAAATTCTGGTTTAGTTTTGCATCAGATTTGACTCTGTACCATTTGTTTGCGAAAAATAAAATAAGTAAAATGATGTGGTCTCATTTTGTATTTATCTGTTTTTCAGATGCAAAAATGCAAGCATACAAATCATAATCACAAACAAATGGATGAAGTGATGAACAACTTAAACGAGTACAAATTTTGTATCTCGTTCAGAATTACACAGGCAAATAAACAGAACCTAAATTTCTAATTTTGTTTTCTTGTAAACAATTATATAGCAACATGTACAGATTCATGTATAAATATGTCAAGTCGGAATACAATAAATTTGGTGTAGTTCAACAGGAAACAAACCCAGTTTATTCAAATTTTAACCCAAGGCAAAGGGTTTTCTTTTTTTTGTCAGATACAAAGTTTAGTAGTAGTAGAGCTGTAAAGTGGAACGAAATGAGTTGTACCAGGCATGGCCTAGTCACTACAGTGACCTGGCTGGGCCGTCGGCCCATACCCCTGCACTATGCGGGGTTTGGGTTTTGAGGCCCACGGGCCAGCATAACATGATACAATAAAGTGGGCCATGCCAGTATGGTCTGCAGCTTAGGACGACACGGCCCACTGGCGCAGTACGACATGATCCCATAGCGGCCCAGCACAACCCATATAATAGCTTTTGTTTTGGGTAAATTATAAAGACCCCTATACTATGGGGTCTGTAACAAAGACCCCTTGTACTATGACCGTAAGATAAAGACCCCTTCCGTTAGCCTTCCGTTTAAAATTCGCGTTATAATATTTTTCAATCCCCATATTATCTAATAACTATTTAAAAAAATATACTGTTCTCCTATCTTACGAATTACGATACACGAACAACAGGCGGTAGCAGTTGCAGCGGCGGCGGACTTTCGAAGTCCTCCCTCTCTCTCTCCCCCGTTCTCTCTTCTTCCCCTTTTGCCTTTCTCTCTTCCCCTTTCTTCTTCCCAATTTCCTCTGTTTTCCGTTCGTTGTTGCCGACAAAAATGAAACCGTCCCACCACCGCTTTGCCTGTGTTTGTCTGAAAATGACGACGATGAGGAGATCAAGCTTAACCCCAACTACAGGAATGTTGAGTTTCTGATCACAACGGGACCGGGGCCGTCTCCGCAGCTTGATAATACAAACATCGTCTTCGGAGCAGTGCTCGAAGGTTGGTTTTGTTTGAAGTGCATTTCCTTAGAGTTGCTGAGCTATATTCTGTTATCATTTTTCCTATCTATGAGTGCTATTTTGAATTAATTCATCATCAAGCCAATCCATGTATAGGATTTTGTTTTTGATAGGTAAGCCGTGTATAGGATTTTAGCTCAACAGCATAGTCAATTGACCCATTCCATTTTGAGAACCAAAGGTTATACTTTCCCTGTCATCAAGTTTATTCTACCAAAATTGGTTTGAACAGGGGATTCTTTGGCTTTTTTTATCTGTAGTTCTGTACTCTGTAAGCTTATGGTTCATATACTTTGTCCTGTTTTGAAGCTTGGGCTATTTGATTTTGGAGATTTGATATTGACCATCTTGTGTGTGGTGCACTAGCCTTCAGTTTATTCAGTAATTCATACTTTTTAGTTATGATTATGAGCGAAGAAGCTTCTTGTGAAATATTCAAGTCAAAATTACAAGTACAGGCAATCTTGAAGCAGAATTTTCAGAGAAGGGCAAAGCGGTAGTGGGATGATTTCATTTTTGTTGGCAGCAAGGAAGAAAATGGAGGAGAGAAAGGGGGAGGACTTCCGAAGTCTGTCGTCGCTATTATTCGTGTATCGTGAGATCGGGAATAATTATTATAAATGTAATATGGGAATTAAAAAATATTGTAACGAAAAAGGGTGACAAAAGCCATAATACAGGGGGAGTCCTTGTAATTTACCTTTTCTTTTAACCAAGGTTAAAAGTAGCGCTTATAACCCTCCAAGATTTAGAAGCATCAAAATGTTTTTTTTAACTCTAAGCCTCTAAGCTATCATCCAAAAGATGTGGAAGATGCAGTCCTAGATTTCAAAATGATGAAATATAATCCGATTCCAAAAGCGGCCCAATGTAGTGGCTCCAATACTAAGTTTCTAACGCTACATTTTATATTGACCACACCTAATGGAGATGGTGAGACACCCACCCCCTATTGCTGCATTAGAATGAGTTGGTGGAGCCACAAGTCCTGATGGTTGCCGCCTCCGAGGGAATTTATATTGATGCACCACACCCTCCCCACATATTGTGTGTGCATTGGGAACATCTTCCCTACGAGTTCTAGTCTGTCTCCACCACCGGCTTGCGCTCCTGGTGCCAAGTTAATGGGATAGCCGTTAGCTTGTCCCGTTAGTTTTTATTTCATCCAAAAAAAATAATTTCCTTCTTTCGAGTTCAAATCTCAGTCTCTCACTCTTTCTATCGACCTGCCCTCTGAAACTGCCCCATCTCCTCCCTTGTCAGAGAATGCGATGCCAACGATCGTTCCGACAAATACACGAAGGTATGTACTCCCTATCGTTCTCATCATCTCAGATATTCTAGAATATGTTTATTTCGGTTTTTTTTTTTTTTTTTTTTGCAATAGAAAAAACGAAGAAGGGAAGAATCGCCGATAGATAACTCCATTCTAAGTTCACTGGTTTGAGTTTAGATTGCAGTTTGGAGTTTAAATAGATATTATTGATGCTCATATTGGCCGAGGTCAACATTGTCGATTCACTCCCAAGTCCAAGTAGACCCAAGGTATTGAAAGTTCGAGTACAGGCATGGCCGAGGAGTAGAGTCCATGATGAGGGAGATCCGTGGTCCATGGTCCGATATCCGTTGTGTCCGGTACACGAGGTGGATGAGGATCCCGGTATTGCTTTTGCAGGAAGGAGAATGTCAGAGGCCTCGAGTGAAGATCTGAGGTGATGACTCCGACGATGGTCAAGTTGGTAAGAGGGTACAAGGTGGAGTATTCCCCCTTTACCTAGAGGGGGTTGCCCCCTATTTATACTTGAGGTCGCTAGGGGGTAGGTGACCTCGGACATTCTAGATGCAGTCCGTACCGAGGGCTTGATCATCTGGGAGCACCAGGTGAGGGCGCGCGATTGGCTCCGCGAGGCCTGCCAAGCCCAACCTAGTGTGTGCCCTAACTAGTCCAACACGAGGTGCTGGCATCGGCTCTACCCGCAACCTGATTGGTTCTCCTCTGTGCTTTGTCGCTTGACACGTGTAGGCTCGCCATTGGCCCAGCTGGATGTGCCTACATCATTTGCCCCCTACTCCCGAGGCCAAGGTGGGGGTTCGAGATAGGAGGGGCCTCAGCTTCAGCCGAAGGGAGTGCATTGTCTCGTACCAGGAGGTGTCGATGGACCTGTGCGCATCGTGGCCTGCAGTGGCGTCGGTATGCCTTTCCTTTGAACTACGAGGATGGTTGAGGCTCATGCAGGGCCTTGGCTCGGCTGCACCTGCAGAGGGGGGCCTTGGCTTTGGCTCCGAGTTTGCCGTGGTGCGAGGTGGGCGAAAGGGAGGTTGCCCCCCAGTCTTGTGAATGCTGGGTGCATCTCGCGAGGCCTCTTTTTCGGTTGAGGGTGCCGAGGAAGAAGTGCAAGGGTACCCGAGCTGGTGCCTTGGTCGCTTTGTGAGGGATCTCTTTATGCGGTGTCGTGGGTCATGAAGGAAGCAGTTCCCGAAGCAGGAGGTGTTTTAGTTTGCCAGGCGTCGTTTTGTCTACCCGAGGCAGGCCACGCGTGTCAGTCAACTGACGGGTAGCAAAGGCAGTTGTTTGTCATTGGACCCCACGTGATCTAGGTCATCAATTTTTCTTTAAATAGGGGCCTCGGCTTTGGCCATCACTTGTTCACTAGTGCTTTCGCTTCCAAGAGTTTCTTGCTTCGCTAGAGCCCTCGGTTTCAGTTGCTCACCTTCATCTCCGTTGTCCTTGTCTTCTTCGTCTTGTTTGGTACAATTTCTTGTAGAGATGCCTGTGGACACCAAGAGACTGCTATTGGAGGGTGCCTTGGCCAAGAAGAAGGGCCAAGCAAAGGGCACCTCGGGGGGGGGGGGGGGGGGGGGGGCAGAGACCTATGCACAAGAACATCCCAGCTGTGGACGGTATGCCGAGGAAGGGGGCTCCTGCTGCTCCGAGGAGACTGCTTGCCGAGGGCGGTGTGCCGAGGAAGGGGGCTCCTATACTCCAAGGAGACCGCCTACGAAGGGGCCCGCCACCGGGCCCTCATCTGCTCCTCTCTTCGTTTTCGAGCCCCCAAGGGGGGAGGAGCGCCTGAACTGTCTCTACTACCCAAAGTGGGGCATTCACGAGGGGGACTCCATTGATACCGAGGGCGTTAGCAGGGCCCTCGTCAAGGGGATGGTTCCTCCAGAGGATTGCTTAGACATGATGCAGATGGACCCTGTTGCCATCGTTGATGAGGGGATGGACTTCTTGGACGAGGTGAGTTTCCATCTCTTTTTGACTTGCTACTTGCTAGATTCTGCTGGCTTTATTAATGGTGTGCTTGGTGTAGGTCTAGCATCACTATGTCGGCCTCAATGACTGCATTTGCCGCCTCGAGCATGCAGCTCGGCTCGAGAAGAAGAATAAATAGCTTCAGGTGCGGGTGGCTTCGACAAAGAGCAGCCGAGATGAGACCCTCACATTGCTGAAGGAGGAGAAGCTGCTCTGACAGACATTGGAGGATGACTTCAGGTGCGGGTGGCTTCTTCTCGAGCATGCAGCTCGGCTCGAGAAGAAGAATAAACAGCTTCAGGTGCGGGTGGCTTCGACGAAGAGCAACCGAGATGAGACCCTCACATTGCTGAAGGAGGAGAAGCTGCTCCAACAGACATTGGAGAATGACTTAAGGGCCGAGAAGGCTCTCATCACCAAGGTCGAGAACCGGATGAGGAGGTCAAAGGCTGAGGCTGAGGTAAAATACCGGGACATTGTCGTTGTTTAGCAGCAGACACCAGAGTACAATGCTTGGCGCACTATGGATCCATGGCTTACTTGGAGGGGATTGACGACACCAAGAAGGCTCTTTTGAAGATGGCACCGAACTTCTCCATTAACCAGTTGCCGGTGCTCCCTGAATCTCTCTCCTTATAGGACAAGGCCGAGGTTCCCATCGAGGTTGCAGACACAGGCATCAAGGATCCTTGCATTTTTTTTAACTGAGGGTGAGGCTTAGCCGACTTCAGTTCTTATTTTTGTCTCTGTTATAAATGTGCTATGCTTCGAGGGCCAAAAATTTTGTAAGTTGAATTGTGAAACGAGATGAGCATTTTTTCGTATACTTTGTGCCTGTCTAAAAGGGTCACAAGTAGACAAAAAATAACCTGAAGTGGCTCGTTAGATGTTCACTTTAGGAACACTTATTCCCTTAGACGAGGCTGAGGTGGACCTCCGAGGTGATCGGGGTCACGTGCTGAGTTGAACCGCTAGGAGGTTGGGGTTACTATCCTCTTTCCCTTGTCGTGCTGTCATGGAGCCGAGGTGGCCGCCTATTGCCAAAGAGGTCGCAAAGTTGTGTATGTTGTGCCATTTTGCGGTAGTAATTCTTCTTGCGTTTCTTATGTAGCGATCGATGCCCCCTTCCAAGAGATCGCAAGTTGCAAAAATTCATTGCTCAAAAACCCATCTACTCAATCACCCAGGTGGGTCGATGCCAGTTCTTGAGCCTAAATGAGGACTCACTCGTTTGGAGGGTCTCTCTGAGGCCGAAGCCAAAATCAAGGGCCGGCTCATTGGCTGCGGCTGAGTGCCAATAGGTTCCTTGTCACAAGGAATGAGCAACTGTGTGACATCCAACGGGTTGTATGCCTTGGGCTGACGTCTGGTTTGGGCGTGTAACCTTGGCAAATGTTGTATACTACGTCCTAGTTGTCGAGCGAGGTAGGGGACCTGGCGACTAGGTGTACGACCTCCGAGGGTCGTGTAACTTGGACCGAGGTCCAGTCCGAGCATGTAACCTTGGCCAAGGTTGTATGCTGCGAAAGGGCGCTCGGTTGAGATGAGAACATATACGCTGAGGGTTTGAGCCGAGGTTTCCTCAATGGTGATGTACGTCTGTGCCTTCAAAAATTTTTCCTTGGTTCTGGGTGGCGTCTTGGCGACAGAGCACTTGAGGGCCGACCCGAGAAGGAGGCCTTGAGTTGCTGCATTCATGGAGGTGTTACCTTGGCTCTCCTTGACTTGTCAAAGTTAATCCTTCACCGTGACGAGCTGTGCCTGTATATTGGTGATTTGTTGGCCGATGGGTACCTCGGCTTCCTCCCGTTTTCCTTGACAGTGGGATGGGCCGGCTACGTCTTGGTTCCTTTTGGCTCGTCTGTCATCGAGGTAGTCTCGAAGGTCCGAGGTGCAAGGTGGAGGTGGTGTTTCTTGTCGATGGTGGTGTCCTTGGCTTCGGCGTCGGTTGAAAAATAGTACTGATTCCCTTCGGCTGGGAGGTCTTATGTGCCGAGAGGGTTGGCTCACACGTTGGCTACTACCAGGTTCGGAGGGCTCGGCTCGGTGGGAGTCGGCGGAGCCGAGGGCTAGCGGGTCCGCAAACTTGCGCTACCCCCGCTGGCCCGATGCCCAGGCGGGGCAGCCACCCTAAGGGTGGCTTCCTGCCTGGGGACACGCCTCCTCGACATGCCGGGCGAGGTGGTCCATTCGGTCTAGGACCACTTGGTATTGCTCGTTGGTGATTAGGTTTTGGGCATTCTTGGTGTTTCGTACCATGTTAAAGGAAGTCTTAATTGCAAGTTTGAAAAATTGAGAAGAAAAATTAAATGGATTTGAGATCAAGCGTACCTTGGTGGGTTCAAAAGTGAAGATAGGGCAATTTGCATTAATACCCTACCCGTTCCCTTTCACATTCTTTGGAAAGGGTTAGCTTTATATATAGGTCCTTGTGCCTCAGGAAGACACTTGACACTTGCATGGAGAGCCACATAAATGTCTGTATGATGATTAAGGGGGTTCTCGATAACATGATTGGTTTTGCATTGTTTTTAAAATAAAAAACTGCCACATCAGCAATACTATATTTTTTTCCGATGTCACAGTTGTTTTTTATTTTCAGAAACAAAATCAACCATATTGTCGAACATTCTCTAAATTTGGCTCTTCAAAATTTTTACCAAACATTGCCTATCTAACAAATCAGGAAGCTGTAATATAAAAGTTACAAACAGAGCTTAATTTATCTTTTTCTAGGATATAAGTGTTTTTTCTAGCACTTCCCTTATCAATATGCAATCAAGCTTACTATCAATTTGAAAAAAAAATCAAACCCATAGATTAAATCATTAAACAATATAATATAAAAATAGATAAAATTATAGAAAAATATAAAAACTTTACAAAACAAATGGGCATGTTTCTAATGTTTATATATTCATCATACTAAACAAAAAAATAAGTACAATGAATGAAAATATTCTTCTTAATGAAATAAATGGACCAAGTTAAATAGGTCGATAATTCAACCGGTTGAATCATTGGGTTATTGACCAAGTCAATTGTTTTTCCAATGAATTAGTACTTTTCTGGCTGGGTGATGGATTGACCCGTCCAACCGGCCAGTTCGACTGTGGGTTGAAAATAATAAGACAACAAAAAAAACCATTTTCAATTGAACATATAAACTCAAAGTTATGGCCTATGAAAATTTGTACATACATCAAATGTGCGACTTATAACCCGATGATCAGATCAAATAAGTCAGCAGTTCAATTGCTCGAGTCAAACAGATCTTAATCAGGTTAAGGGTTTTTTTTGCCAAAAGATGGATTTCATATAAAAGGAACCCAGAATCTTGATGACAGGGTGATAGTTCGAACATGTTCGGATCAATGATGAATTAATAACATTGATACAAACTTGGCCCTTCGTTGGACAGATTGGGCTTGATCTCGGGATGGGCCTGGATTATCCCCGGCGTAGCCTACCAAAATTGCACACATAATATGCTACGGATTACTCAAAAGACTGTGTTTGGACTGACTTTTCATTTTATGTTTTTAAAAGCCCTAGAAAAAATGTATTTAAGAATTTTCTTGATTATTTATTATATAACATATTTGAGTAATTTTCTTGATTATTTAAGTATTTTCCCTATTTTATTTAATTAATTCATTAATTAATTTATATTTGATTAATTATTTAATCGATGTTTTCTGTGTTTTAGGTTGTGTTTGGTTGCAATGCAAATAAATTTATATTGATGTAAAATCATGGCAGTGCAAATGATTTGAGTGTAAATTTTGACCTATTTTTATTTCAAATTTTAGTTTATTTTGTTTGATTGCAGTATAAATGAAGTAAATTAAGACATAAAGAAAAATAAAGTAAAATTAAATAAGAATTTGCATTTTTGACGTTTGCACTCTTATGAATTTGTACTAGTGCAAATAAAATTGCACTGCAACCAAACATAACCTTAAAGGGAAATAAAGATTAGTTAGAGGTTAAGTTGCTCAAATTAATTCAATTTGGCTTCCATCAAGAAAAATAATGAATCCTTTTCCTATAGACGTCGTTGTTGCTAATAATTTAGAGATAGAAACAAGCAATTGGTGATGTTGTCTGATTCGAGGTGGCTCCAACCGAGGATGCAGTCAAATGATTCTATCAACTGGATGAGACCGAGGTGGGAGGACAAAGATGTGCACCCAGGTGATCTATAAGAACAAAAAGAGTCAAAGGCCCGAGGAGTTCTTCCCCAGATAGGCACTTCAATGCTCAAGTCAGTAAAGCGATGAGAGATCGGTCGAGCCGAGTCGAAGAGGATGGGTTAGTTAGACTGAGGTGAATGTAGTGGGTGCTGAAGTGAGTCAATGGTCAAAAGTCATTTACCTTGAGTGGGAGGTGCCTATATAGCTAAGCATCCGTGTAGTAGTTGGATTATGCTCGTGAAGTTGTCGGGATGAGGTTGCTTGCTGAAGTATTAAGAGGGCTACCTCTTCCTTAGCGGGACATGTCTCCTTGTCTATCTAAATCTCTATCTCCTTGGTGTGCTCTTTTGTCACACTGTTGTGGTAGGCGGTGCTGATGTGGCCCGGGGAGGTTGGCCATGGAAACTGACATGTGGTGACCAAGGCCAGCTCATGCACCACCCGAACACCACTCCCCTAGTTTCGAAGTCGATGAAGGTAGTGCTCAGCCATGACAAGGCAGAAGAGTTCTTAGGTCCTCGGTTGAGAAACTTCGATTTTTTGAGCTGGTTAGGTCATGGTTAGACTGGTTCGATGGGTAGATCATCTGGTTCAACGTTCGTACCGTTGTCTATACGTGTTGGCGATTGTGTTGTTTCGTCTTCTTGAGGTTACATGTGTGCAGAGTGTGGCACTTCATCTAGACATTTGGCTGCCCCTATATAAGGGGAGTGGGTGAGCCATTTCACTTTGCCATTTCTAAAGGTGATTGTCTTGGAGTTCAATTGACATCTCAGATTGTTTCCCTTGCTTGATGCTTCAGGTGACCTGAGCTTAATTTATTTCTCGAGAGTGAGAGCGAGTGTAGTTCTCGGCATGAGGCAGTTGAAGTTAGGGTACTTAAGATCGACGCCAACTCGATGACAAAGTGCTTTCTAGGGATGACATAAAAATACATCGTTGTCATTGTTTCAGGCCTTTGAGTCCTAACCAGTGCCAACACCTATATCTGTTGGCTATTCTTCCCTTCTGCGTTTTTTCTATTGCGGAAAAAAAACAAGTTAAAAAAAATTGAGAAAAGCATATTTGAGAATATCTGAGATGAGAGGGACGGGGAGTACGTCCCTCTAGTGTATCTATTGGAACAATTGTTGGCGTTAGATTTCTCGACAAGATCCGATAGGGGAGGAGATGGGGCGGTCTGAGTTTCAAAGGATAGGTCAATAGAAGGACCGAGAAGACTGAGATTCAAACTCGAAAGAGAGAAACTCACTTTTTTAGGTGAAATGGTAGCTAACGGGACAAGCCAACAACTAGGGGTGTCAACGGTATTCAAAAATCCAATTTCGAATTCGAGATTTGACATAATCGAATTGAATTTGGATATGACCTGATTCAATTCGATAAATATCCAAATTCGATCGATTATTTAATTATTATATATAATATATAAAATTTTTAAATATTTTGTATAATTTATATATATAATAATTAAATTATGTAAATAATTTATATATTTATATACTTTATATAAATAAAATATTTATTTTATATTTTTATTAATTATCTAAAATAATTAATTAGTCAAATTCGAATCGAATCAAATATTTGAATATTTAATCAGATTCGAATTTGAATATTAATTTTTGATATCTGTTAAATATCGAATCGAATTTTTTATTGGATTCCAATTTAAATATTACATAATGCGATTCGAATTTGATCCATTTGCACCCTACTAACAACTGTCCCATTAGCTCCGCATGAGGTTGAGGCGCATGCGTGTGGGACGTTTTTGGGCGCAAATCGGTGTGGGGTTGGGTGGGGGGTGGGGGAAGCTTCGAACTCCTTCCATACTTGTCATGGGGCATCGATGCCAACTCCTCATTGAATCCCAAATCCGGATTTCCTCCATCACTCTACCCATCAAACACGCCAGCCACACATCTCATAATACAAGATCGTGAGTGTAATGTATTGGTGTTTTTTCTATAATATTTATTTTTTGATTTTGTTTTTCAGTTTCTATAGTTTCTATAATTTAAAAATAATTTTTTATTTTGTTTATAATTTTTATAATGTTTATATTTTTTGTAATTTCTATATTTTTATGTATTTTATATTTGAATTTTTTTTTGAACTTTTTCCTTTTTTCATGTCTAAGTATTAAAATGGTAATATATTAACACCCGTTAATTTATTTTGTATATATTTTATATTTTTCTATGAAAGTTAAAATGGTAATTGATGAAGGATGATTTGACCCGACCTATGAAACGACGACACATGGACACTGACTCGACATAAGCGACAACTCAGCATTGTGGTCCAGTACAACTAAGTAACGGGCCCATAAAGCAACTCGCTACATCGTAGCGCGCAAAAGGAGGAGCTCGCCACGACGCGAGCTCCGGGTTCCCCGAGCTACCTCTAGGGATATTCCGAGGCAACTTTAGCTCGCAAGCTAAGAAAACCAACTCGCCCGAGCTCTAAAGCAGACAAGTCATCTCTCAGTAGGCGGAGGCGTGCCTGTCACTTTGGAGACGTGTCACTTACCCAGGCAAGGAGTACATCACAACGGCCACCTGCGCAGCCCTGGCAGGTAACGGCTGTGGTAGGGGCCCAGTGGCGGTTATGCCCGATCTCACAAGAGCGCCCCTATAAAAGCCCTCAGGGCAGAGGAGAAACTTCTGCTAGAAAAAAACCTCTAATCGCTCAAATATAGTGATAAAGCGCGACCTCCACTCTTAGCCTTCGTTTTCTCTTTATTTCCCATACACAGTACTAACTTAAGCATCGAAGTATTCCCACTGGGTAAATCCCCAGGAATCTTTCCTTTCATCTTCTCAGGTGCCGTTCGTTGCCAACAAGGAGCCAGTCAGCAGTCAGCTAGGAGTGCCCGGATCGCGCTACATCATTTGGCGCCGTCTGTGGGAAACGCTTCAAAAGGCCTTTCTCTCTAAACTCTTTTAGTTCCTTCTTCTTCCTTGAAACAATCCAACGCTCATGGCTTCCTCTAGCAACGTCGGACGAAGCACGGAAATGGATAACTCCAGGGAACAACCCCAGCTTCCTACTGTCTGTATCGGACAGTTCACCATCCCCCTCTCAGTGGACAAAATCCCCAGCTTGAACGTACCCCTCACAATGGCACCCGTCATCGCCCCACTCCCTGCTATAGTCGGAACGACGTTCACCGAACCTTCGGTCGTGCCCCCAGCGGCCAGCCCAAACCAGATGGAGGACCTGATGCAGTGCATGAGGGCCATGCAGGCTCAAATGCAACAGTTCCAACAACTTCAGCTCTATCAACAGCATGTACTGCACCAGGTCTCCCAGTACCAGTATCAACAGTAGTTCCCCCAGCTGCCCCAACCTCAGCTTCAGCAGCCTCAGCTCTCGCCTCAACGCCTTGCCTCGCAGCAAGCCAAATCTCGCCGCCAGAGCGAGCACTCCGGCTGAGGAGAGGCCCCCCAAAATCTCCCAAAAAACCAGGCCTCCCCCCACGGCAGACGGGAGAGACCGGCTACCTCGATCTCGCCGCGGGCAGACAGGTCGGGAGGACCCCAGCTCGGCAGGTCTACGTCGCCTCGACAGTCGAAGTTTGGAACTCCGATCCTTGAAAACCAGTTCGAGATCCTGGCAACAGACTCCAAGCAGGCCCCTTTTGTCTGTAGCCATCACCAGCAGACCGGGCTACTCCCGGCGCAAACCATTCTGGACAGCGCGGAGGTGAGTAGCACGAACGCCGAGCCTATCAAGAAGCAGAGACGTCGCCGCCGAGCTCGCCGATCTGTCACCCGCGATTTGCCCGAGCTCATGGGCAAAGAAGATGTAGGCTCGGCCGAAGCCAAGGCTCCCTTCCTCTTGGTTCCGTCCCCCCTGTCTTCCGAACTCTTGGCAGTCCCGATGCCCAAGGATTTCAAGCTCCCCCCTCTTGACAAGTATGATGGGTCGTTCGACCCGAATGATCATGTGGATGCCTTTCAGTCACAGATGCACCTGGCGCGAGCCAGCGAGTCGTGCATGTGCGTGGCCTTCTCCACTACTTTCAGGGGAGCAGCCCGCATGTGGTACCGAAAATTGGCACTCGGGTCGAAAAGAAGTTGGGCGCAGTTCGCACAAAACTTCACGTCCCACTTTGTCACCAGCAAATGGTGCCCACGAACTGAAGAAAGCATCTTCAACGTAGCACAAAGAGAGGGAGAGTCCATTCGAAGCTATATCAAGCGGTTCAACGATGCTTGTATGCAGATACCGCGCCTGGACCCCGCCGTACACCTTGCAGCAGCCAAGAAGGCACAAAGAGTTCAAGTGGCACATGGTCGTCAACTAACCCGCGACCATAACCGAGTTTCTAAAGCTTGGGGATAAGTTCATAGCCACTGAAGAGGAGATCAACCAGACGGGCAAGGGTGCACCCGAAAAAAGAAAGAGAGAAGGAGAGCCTTCCAGTCAAGAGGACACCCGAAGAAAAAAGGAAACAACTCGGGGTGCAAAGTCGGGTCAATTGTTTCGAGCTCCTGCACCGGACCAAGCTGATTACACCCCACTGAATGCAAAGCGGGCCGAAATCCTGATGGCGATCAAGGACGCCTCGTACGTGAAGTGGCCACCCCATCTGAGGGGGAAGTGCTACGTTGCCGAGTCCCGCAACGTAGCGTGGGGCGACCAGCTCGAGTCCCGCAACGTAGCGCGGGGCGACCAGCTCGAGTCCCACAAGTGCTACGTTGCCGCCCTAAAGGGGAAAACCAAGGTGGCCGATGACCTTGAACTGGAACGACCCACGGAGCAAGGCGAAGAACGAGCCGCGCCCACGGAAGAAACAGTCGCGGTCTCGACCTCGACAGTAGACCCAGCTCGGACGCTTCAGATCGGCGCTTCTGTCCAGGAGCCCCTACGATCCGAACTGGTAAGCCTTTTACTTCAAAATTTAGATATTTTTGCATGGTCCGCGGTAGAAATGACCGGTATAGACCCCGAACTCATAACCCACAAGCTGAACACTGATCCTGTAGTTAGGCCCGTTAGACAGAAGAAATTTATCCTAGCCCCAGAACGGTGGAAAGCGGTCGACGAGGAAGTCGAGAAGCTCCTCGCAGCGGACTTCATAAGAGAAGTCCAATAACCGAGCTGGGTAGCCAACCCCGTCCTGGTAAAGAAGGTCAACGACAAGTGGCGCATGTGCGTCGACTACACCAACCTGAACCGGGTTTTCCCGAAAAACTGCTTCCCGCTCCCCTGAATCGACCGTTTGGTGGACGCGACCTCAAGGCATGAGTTGCTAAGTTTCTTGGACGCCTATTCGGGCTATAACCAGATCAAGATGGACCCGGCAGACGAAGAAAAGACTGCCTTCATCACGGAGTTCAGCCTATACTGTTACAAGGTTATGCCTTTCGGGTTGAAAAACGTAGGGGCAACCTTTCAAAGGCTTGTAAATAAGTTGTTTGCGCCGTTAATCGACAGAAAAGTAGAATGCTATGTAGACGACATGGTCATCAAAACTCAATTCTCACATGAATTAATACAAGACTTGCATTCTGTTTTTGAAATTTTGTGTAAGTTTAATATGAGATTGAATCCAAACAAATGTGTGTTCGGTGTTACCGCGGATAAGTTCCTAGGATACATCGTTAACCAGCGCGGCAGTGAAGCCAACCCGGATAAGGTTAAGGCCATCTTAGACATGAGTCCACCCCAGAAGCTGAAGGAGGTTCAGAGGTTGAATGGCTGCATAGCCGTCCTAAGCCGTTTCATGTCTAAATCGGCGGACCGTTGTCTGCCGTTCTTTAAGGCAATAAAGAGCAAAGGGTTCGAATGGACCCAAGATTGCCAGCTCGTGTTCGACGAGCTCAAGGAATACCTTACTAGCGTGCCGACCTTAACCCGGCCCAATGAGGGCGATGTTTTAGAACTCTACCTCTCAGCGAGCGACGAGGAGGTCAGTTCGGTACTAATAAAGGAAGTAGATCAGATCCAACGACCCATCTATTATGTTAGTAAAGTATTGCAGAGAGTAGAAACGAGATACCCGGAGATGGAAAAGCTAGCATACGCATTGATAATTGCAGCTCGGAAGCTCTGCCCGTACTTCCAAGCTCATACTGTTATCGTCCTTACCGACAAACCTCTGAGGCAAGTATTGCTTAAGCCCGAGATCTCCGGTCGGTTGACGTAGTGGGCCATTGAGCTCAGCGAGTACGACCTCCAGTACAAGCCGCGAACTGCCATTAAGGCCCAAGCCTTAACAGATTTCATAGCCGAATGCACATTTAGCTCCGAAGTTCCCAGGCTGGTTGAACGCGAGGCTCCCACCTCGGGTGAGCCCGAAGCTCCCAGGTCGGTCGAGTCTGAACCCCGTGAAGTAGCAGCCAGTGTGGCACCTCTCCTAGCTCGGCCAACCGCGAGCTGGGATGAGGAGCCCTGGATCCTTCATGTAGATGGCTCCTCGAACCAACAAGGCAGCGGTGCCGGAATAGTTCTGCACGGCCCAAGCGGCATGAAACTGGAGTACGCGCTACACTTCGAGTTCGAGGCGTCTAACAATGAAGCAGAATACGAGGCGTTGATAGCCGGACTAGCCTTAGCCAGAGAAGTAAAAGCCAAGCACATCGTTATCTGCAGCGACTCTCAACTCGTGGTCAACCAGGTTACGGGCGAATATGAAGCTCGCGAGCCGACCATGGTCGCCTACTTAGCCAAAGTCAGAGAAGCCCTGCTAAACTTCCAGTCACACTTCATCAAACAGATCCCTAGGTCGGAGAACGCTGAGGCCGATGCCCTGTCCAAGTTAGCCAGCACTAGCGACATCTCCATGAGAACCGTGTACATGGAGGACCTGTCTCGGCCTAGCATTCTCGGGGGGGTAGAGGAGGTCACTTCCGTCGTTCAAGCAGAGTCGAGTTGGATTGACCCACTCATGAGCTTCTTGTTACACGGGACCCTCCCTGCAAATCGCAATGCGGCCAGAAGGGTGCAGCGCTAGGCAACTAAATACGTTATGGTAGACGAGCGGCTGTACAGAAGATCCTACACGCTTCGCTACCTGCATTGCTTGCGACCTACCGAAGCCGAGCTCGTACTCCGTGACACTCATGAGGGTCTGTGCGGCAGACACTTGGGGGGCAGGGCCCTTTCCCAGAAAGCGCTTCAATAAGGGTATTATTGGCCAACAATGAAGGCAGACGCCATTGAACTCGTTAGAAAATGTGACAAATGACAGAGACATGCCAATATTTACCACCAACCCGCTGTCGACTTAAAATATCTCACCAGTCCGTGGCCCTTTGCATAGTGCGGCATCGATCTACTCGGGCCATTCTCGCCACCAACGGGTGGAAGGAAGTTCTTAGTGGTAGCAGTGGACTATTTTACCAAGTGGGTAGAAGCCGAACCCCTCGTAACAATAACAACCCGAAATGTCCAAAACTTCTTTTGGAAGAACATCGTATGCCGCTTCGGATTACCTCGGGTGTTGATCTCCGATAACGACAAGCAGTTCGAGGACATCAAATTTCAAGACTGGTGCCGAGACATGGGGATCCAACAGAATTTTACTTCAGTCGCGCACCCTCAAGAAAACAGTCAGGCAGAAGTCATGAATAGAGCCATCCTCCGCGGACTAAAGGCACGGCTAGACTGAGCTAAAGGATTGTGGGCAGATGAACTACCCAGTGTCCTATGGGCCTACCGGACCACGGAGAAGACCGCCATGGGAGAAACACCCTTCAATCTCACCTACGACACCAAAACAGTGATCCCCGCAGAGATCGAAGTACCTACATTGCGCCTACAAGCATACAGTGATCAAACAAACGAAGATGAGCTACGTACCAACCTCGACCTACTCGACGAACTAAGGGCCCTCGCATACATTAGGACCGCAACCTACAAGCAGAGAGTAATTCGGTACCATAACGCCAGGGTCAGGAAGCGAAACCTCCACGTTGGCGACCTGACCCTTCGTAAAGTTATGGTGCCTGAGCCCGATGCTGGCAAGCTCTGGTCCAATTGGGAAGGTCCTTACCGAGTGAAACGAGTGCTCAGGGAAGGAACATACGAGCTCGAGACCCTCGAAGGTAAACAAGTACCTCGAGCATGGAATATTGTCAACCTGAGGCAATATTATCTGTAAGAATCGAGTAGGCCACGAGCTACTCCCAAAGCCTAAGGGCCAGAATACCGAGCTAACATGACCTCGGCACAAGAAGACCCCAGTTGCCACTTCGGCCTGGGAGAAATCTAGGAGCGGACTACAGGTCCCTCCCTAAGCCTAAGGGCCAGAATACCGAGCTAATATGACCTCGGCACGACAGGACCCAGCCACCCCTATGGCATGGGCAAACTCCGCGAGTGGGCCATGAGCCACTCCTTCAGCCCAAGCGCCAAAACACCGAGCTAACAAAGACCTCGGCATGAAGAAAGACAACCACTTCAGTGGCAAAGGCAAGGTATGAAATATCAAAGGCGTAAGCAGCTCGGGTTCAAACCCTCGAAGCATAGCTCGTCTCGATACGTTGGTCGAACTGAGGAATAACTAACCAATGCTTAGTTCAGACATGCGTAGTAATCACTTCGCGGTATACCACAGAAGCCTTAAACGTGACAAATCGGGATAACACCTACCAAAGATTTGGGTATGTAACTTTAATAGCTCAAATGATGATATCGCTTTAGCAAGAATAAAGGGAGTTCATCATACTCAGAAGAAGGAAGAAACTTTCATTGTCAAAAAAAAAAGAGAAGAAAGAGCAGAAAAGGAAAATAACAAGCGCAGTAACCGAGCTAAATAGCTCGGGAAAGGTTTGATCATCACAGGGCACAACCGCCCAATCGAAAACTTGTGAAAGACCGGGTTTACGGCACCCGGAAGCCACAGAAGCCCAGAGAAACGCCACCTCAAGGATCTGCTTCCTCATCCTTTGGAGAATCAGGCTCCTCTTCATCCGCTTGGTCTGCTGTCTCAGGGGACAGACCTTTCATAGTAATGCCAATGAGGTTGAGCCCGGAGAACTTCTACCAAACCAGCCACTGGCAGAGCTTAAACCCTGAGCGGTACGAACCCGAACCATACTCCGCCTGGAGGTCATGAAATTCCTGGGAGTCTTTGAAATCCCAGACCACTTTCTCTCGCTTAGCCTCCACCATCTGATCAAAGTTTCAGGTCCGATTCAGAAGAGTGGACTCCAAATCCCGCACCTGCTGCCTGAGGAGCTCCCTCTCCCCCGCCATCCTCGACGATTCCTCCCTATAACGTGTGCTCTCTTTAGTAAGCCGAGCGATTTGAGCCTCCTGGTCGTGGACGAGTAGCTCCTGAGACTCGCTCCCCTTGCGGGTGTGATGGAGCTTGCCCCGGATCCGGTCGAGCTCGACCTGGAGCTTCTGGTTTGCAGCCCGCTGGTCGAGGACGTCGACACGATGGATGCGCGTCTGGAGAGCCATGGCATGGATGGAGGAATTTACCTATCGACGAAAAAGAAGATTAGAAGACAGCGGAAAAGGGCAAAACAAGAGAGAGAGGGAAAAAGGCCACTTACCACCATGCAATGGGCAGAGGCGAACGCGGAGAGATCCCCGAGCTCCATGTTTCCCCACTGAGCGATCTCGTCATTATTGATTGCCTTCCGACTCCTCCAGCGAGCTACCAGATAATAATTTACCCCTTCCCAGTTTCCCACTGGGAGCTGGGGTAAGGACGGGGCTGAAGGGGGTTAAAGGGGACCTCCCCCGACTGAGGGAGCTCGTTTCCCCCAGGGTTAATCCCACTAGTCCCCTCAGGAGGGGGCATCGGAACCTTGGGTGGAGGAGAGGGCAGGACCGGCTCAACAGACCCGAACTCAGTGCTTCCCGAAGAAGGGGTCCGGTCGGGGTGTGTCCTCTTCACCTGGCGTCTCTGGCTGCCCAAGAGAAGGCGGCACGTATCGGCACTAGACGTTATGGCTGCCAAAAGACCACAAGATATTAGTCCAACAAGAAACAAAATACATTACACAATAGTCACAAGACACTACGCGACCTAAAAGGCTGACCTACCCGGGCTCAAAACTGCCTGCACGAGCTTCTCCTCGGCCAAGTAGCCCGAGCAAAGGAAGCCTACCGACGCCCAGGACAGCAACATTTTCCAAATCTCAGGGTCCAGCTCGGCCCTGGGGTCCTGGATGGCGCCTCTCCAAGCAGTGGGAAAGGGCCACCCATCGGGGTTATGGACCACAAAGTAGTCCCGCTTCCAGGCGGGAATCTTATTCGGCAGCTCATACAAGAGCTTATAGCCGCGACCGGGAGAGAGGTAATAAAAGCGCCTCTCCGGAGGAACCCCAGGAGCAACGTTCTTTATACAAAGGATAGAGACAAAAATGTCAAGGTCCAAAGGGAGGTAGTACTCGTGACACAGGGATATAGTCCCAACCATGTTTCGAACGACGTTGGGGAAACTGGTCAATAGTGACGTTGAAATGATTTAGCACCTCCATTATCAAGGGGTGCAGGGGGAGACGCAAGCCAGCCTCGAGCTGTTCTTGAAAGATTACTATATCATTGGGACCATGCTCACAGGGGAAGTTGCCAGTAGGGAGGCTGTAAACCAGGTCCCCAGGGAGGCGAAAGTAGCGGATCAGAGACCTGAGTCTCTCCGCTGTCATTAAGGGCCAAAGGTATCAAACTCCCTCCCCCTAGAAGTAGACGCCATGTCGCCAGAGGCCTCCCGAGCCTCTAGGATCTGCTCCCAGGCTCCTCCCGAGCTCGAGGGAGCATCATCATCCTGGCTATCGCCCCTATGATAGGTATGGCGTGGGTACCCAGACATGGCTGACGGCGATTGGGACTCACCAGAGTAGATGGAACGGAGCAGACTGAGGAACTTGAGTAGACTAGGCGAAGTACGCGACCTCAGAGTCCAAAGACAACAAGATGGCGTGGAAGGAGATAGGGCCCAAGGGGCCCCCTATTGGTAACTCCCATCCTTTCAAACCGACGGCCCAGATCAAAGCAGATCCAATGGTTTGCGGGCGCCCTGACCGCACGCCTTCTGAAAACCGAAGGCGATTGGCGGCACATCTTCTACGATTAAGGTAGTAGCAGCCGCACGACGTTCGGAATTAAAGGCCACCTCAGCACCTTTTCGGAATCCGAAAAGTCAGGGAAGTCAGAAGATCTCTTGATTCCCGCAAATGCATTTAATGGGGATAGTCAATCAAGTTTGAATTTCGGTTAAATCAGTCAATCGCGCTTCATAAACTCCCCGCGCTAAGGCGATACTCTTAGCCCAAGGAGTGGGGGGAAATTGATGAAGGATGATTTGACCTGACCTATGAAACGACGACACGTGGACACTGATTCGACGTAAGCGACAACTCAACATTGCGGTCCAGTACAACTAAGTAACGGGCCCATAAAGCAGCTCGCTACATCGTAGCACGCAAAAGGAGGAGCTCGCCACGACGCGAGCTCCGGGTTCCCCGAGCTACCTCTAAAGGGATATTCCGAAGCAACTTTAGGTCGCAAGCTAAGAAAACCAGCTCACCCGAGCTCCCAAGCAGACAAGTCATCCCGAGGACCAATTCTACTAAGGGCACTCCTAAAGTATTCCGAGCTTGCTGCAAAGTAGCTCGCGAATGGGCCGCACGAGCATTCCTCAGGAAGCTTCTATCCAACAGGCCGTAGCAATCAGACTGCGCCACGTCCCTGTCCTTTCGACAGTCTGCACTCACGTCTCTCAGCAGGCGGAGGCGTGCCTGTCACTTTGGGGACGTGCCACTTACCCGGGCAAGGAGTACGTCACAACGGCCACCTGCGCAGCCCTGGCAGGTAACGGCTGTGGTAGGGGCCCAGTGGCAGTTATGTTCGATCTCACAAAAGCACCCCTATAAAAGCCCTCAGGGCAGAGGAGAAACTTTTCTGGAAAAGACCTCTAATCGCTCGAATATAGTGATAAAGCGCGACCTCTACTCTTAGCCTTTGTTTTTCTCTTTACTTCTCATATACAGTACTAACTTAAGCATCGAAGTATTCCCACCGGGTAAATCCCCGGGAATCCTTCCTTTCATCTTCTCAAGTGTCGTTCGTTGCCAATAAGGAGCCAGTCAACAGTCAACTAAGAATGCCCGGATCGCACTACATCAATAATATATTAACACCCGTTAATCTGTAAATCGTCAAGTTAGTGACATGATGAGTTTTAGACATTTCGAAAAGTTGTGATGAGTTTATGATAAATGCTAAAAACTCATAATAAGTTTTAGACAATTTCACTTTTGTTTAATATTAAATTACCTTTTTAGGTCTATTATATTATAGACATGAAAAATTAACTATGATATATGATGATTTGATAGGTTCCTCAAGGACTGATGAGGACTGAAGAGGGAATTTCTATGAACAAAGTAAACATTTACTTTGGTGATCAATCAGCCCCAAGTACTGTGATCGAAGTGTACATGGAGCAATTCCGGATGGATTTTTTTATTATTTCTCGAGTCACGCTCGGAAGAAATAGTTTCAGGAGGCCATATGAACCAAGTTGGATTCGTTAATCAGCTTATAAGCTCCATTCTGCAGGGTCTTAAAGAAGAAGCAAAATTGGATTCGTTAGTTGGCCCGACACCCGGCAGGAAAACCAAGTTGATTTCAGTGGAGAGTTTGGTACAAGTGCTTTGGCGTTTGAACAAAGCGTCGAGAATCCGAAAATGTTCATATCTCATATGATACTTCTGTTATTCTATCCCATTTTAAAACCCAAAACAGATCTGACTAGCGATGGCGAGCTAATCAGTAAAAATATGGACCATATCCAATCCAGATGGGTCGGATCCTGGTTTGGCTCTAAATGGATTGCACTTAAAAAGTACCGGCATGGTGAGTTTGACCTAGAATCCATTATATTAATATCGGATTCTGATCGATCCGATCGAACCGGATTGAACTCAAGCACTGTGATAAATCCGGGTCGAATCTATATTATAATTCTGACCTCTGAAGAAGGTCCGAAGCACGCGCAAGCCCTAAACAAGATTTTAAAAGGTAAGGTAGAGGGTAGGCAGACAGTTGGGTGTCATATAGTGGTGAGGGGTAATTTACAGAGCATTTTGAGGCGTAACCCTCGAGTAGTAAGGGTCCGTTTAATTCCCAGGAATAAGGAATCGCGAACCGGGATTATTGGAATATAATGGTTCATTTTAATTCCTACCGTTTGGTTGGGCGGATCAGAATCCTATTTCCATTCTTCCTGGAAAGGTCTTCCCCTGTTTGTCAATTCCAGTGGATTCCGATTCTAATACCCATCTAAACCAACAGCCAACAGGTAGGAAGGAGGAATAAAACATTCTAATTCCAATTTTCAGGGATTTCGATTCCAATTCCGGTTCTGGGTGTGAACCAAATGGACCCTAAAATTTTATACAGCTTGTTCGATATGTTGGACATGGGTCTGAATCCTATCATAATAGGTTTTTCTCCTCTAAAATATAGTCACTATAAAAACAATACCATATGAACCTAACTGTTCAGATTTGGGGCTTTAATCAATCAGAACTTTTGTTCTGAGTGCGCTTTGTGGCGTTAAATTACATCCTTTAGAATACCAAACATCATTTATATATACAACGTACTGAATTTGTACACTTTAGAACAAGTAGACTGTAGACGTTCTCTTAGCCAATTTTTTCTATGAAACTAGCAGCTTCAATGGTCGTATCATAGCATTGTCCTCATGGTCCAGAATCTGCACAAATAGAAATCAAACAAAAAATTATTCAGTGAGTATATATGAGTTGGTTTGCTTGAACCCAATCTACCGTGTGAGCAGCTGGTAGTCGCAGCAGATGTGAGCTCTGTTTGTTTCGTTTATATCCATTTGACAGAAAAAAAAAGGTCTGTATTATTCCACTTATATGTGAAGAGGAACTGAGTAGAAAAAAGATTGGTACGTGACAATGGTAGACATATCCAGGTTCTGCGGTAGCGTCGAACGGATAAGGCTCGCCGTTCTCAACCAGATTAAACTTGACGACCACCGTCGTCTGGTATCCGGGCTCTATCTTCACAGAGTTCTTCCATGTTCTCTCGTAAGGAGGTATGTCAAGCAACTTCCCGGTTGCATGGGCGACCACATTGCAGGCGACTGCATCATTCTTGGTTGTCATGCAAGCCTCGAACTCCTCCAAATTCACCAGCTCCTGCACCTTGATTGCCTGTAATGAAGCTAAATGCAGGTGCATTGGGTGATTATCGCCAGTCAAGTTAATCACCTCCCACACCTCAGTGGTGCCGGATATTGGTGTCTCTGTCACCGGATCCATCAATCTTTTCCCGTTAATGTAGAGATGTGTGGGAGTCCCGGCATCGGTGGTATACTCATACAACACTATGTATCTTGTCTGTGCTGCCTCCTCTGTTGTCGCCGCTTGGTAATTCACTAGATTCGCCGGCACATTTGATCTGTCCGGCAAGAACGGTCGTCTCCGTGCAACTATAAATTTCATGACGTTCCCGTTTAGCTGGTCCACGGCTGAACCAGTCGGGTACGGATATGGGGCATCGTTGGTCAACACCACCTCTTTCGTCGTAGAAATTGAAAAGTCAATGACCATGTCTGCAATTTCAGATGGTGCAAGGAGTATATTTGATGTCTGGACGGGTGAGGGCAGGTAGGATGAGTCAGATGCCACTTGGACAAACGGGAGACCGTTGGATAATGAGAATCGGAAATATCGTGCATTGGAGGCGTTTATTATCCTGAAGCGGTATTTCCGACGTTGAACCTTAAGGTACGGCCAGGCTTTGCCGTTAACGATAATGGCGTCACCGAAGTATTCCGGTTGCCACTGGGGATGGATTGACGGGTTATCGCCGGTGGAGTTCATGTAGATGGATCCATCAGTGGAAAAGCTTCTATCGAAAACGATCAAGTGTCGGTCAAATTCGGGACCACGTGGGAGGTTGAGATAGTCATCCAAGAAAAGGTCACGGATGACATACGCACCGACCAAGCCAGCTAGTAGATTAACGCGTGTCAAGCCAAGCGCATGATCGTGATACCAGAGGTTCCCGGAGTGTTGGACGTTGGGGTAGGTATAGGTCTGCTGGGACCAGGCGGGTCCGGTGTCTCTGAAGTTGGAGGTGAACCAGGCAAAGGCGCTGCCGTCACTTTGTGGCTCGTGGACCCCGCCGTGGAGATGGACGACGGTGGGGACGCCACCGTTCTTGGGGATGGCGGTGGGGACGGTTGGATCCCATGAGAGTATGTGATTTTGAGGGAGATGATTTTTCCACGTCACATAAATTGGTACTCCTCGGAGTGTCTCGATTGTGGGACCGGGAACAGTGGCGGTCATTCGGGAGGTTCCATACGCGAAGACTGTCGTCGGAGGCAAGTCACGGTGGAACTTCTGTAGCAGAGTGAAGAAAGAAAAAGTTAATCAGACATGAGAAACAAGCAGGAGGGAGGAATACTTACTGTGTGAATCAAGAAGAAATTAGTACCCATTTCTTTTGATACATGCCGATGGTGAGACTTGAGGGAATGGGAAGGCGATATAGCATGGAATAACCGTAGAGTTTAGGCATTTGTGGGAGTTCATCGACGAACATTTGCAGAGAAGCGGCTACTTGCTGAAGACTTGCTTCGGTTATAGGAGCCTGTGCTTGAGCTTGGTAAAAAATATTGGAGATGATTATTAACGTTACTGTGATTGTGATTGTGAGAGATAAAAAAAATCTGTGGGTCTTCATTGTCTTGGTCTACTTAATTGACTGATCTTGAGTTGTCTATAATTAGTGCCTTTAGTGAAGCAAACAAGACAATTGGTCAGAAACTATATGAAATCGAAGTGATAAAATCCTAAATGCATGCAGTACGTACGTCAGAAGTGATTGTAATTTGTAAACATAGTTTCCATGCATCAACCCTAGAATTGTGGAGTCGACACACACGACACGTGGCTAATGCAAGGAAGGTCGCCACGTGGAAATGGGTGACCGGACAGCATGCATATGCATGATATTCTTTTGGGTTCAGGCTTTTCCTAGTATAACGAACCAATGTACTGAGTACCCAGTTGGACTGGATGGACACAGGACTGAACCGGCGGGCATCTAGTCTCACTCTGGTCTGCACCAGCATCATCATCAGACTTGGTGAAGGTGAAGGACCCGTGTTACGTTGTGGAAGTAGGAGAAAGACCAAAATACCATGCATACCTACCTCTGAATAACATAGAAGCTAAGACGAAGATGATGATGAGAGAGAAAGAGAGAGATAAGGTAGAGAAGGCTAGTTTGGGTTTGGGTTGATCTCAAGCTTTGCAGGAACACAATGTTTTCATGTTTGGCTTAAAGCACCACTCTGTACATTGGTGATAGCCCCCAACTTACGAATTTGTGAACTGCGGTCCATGCATTTTCTTCCAAGAGTAAGGTTGATTGAGTTTTAGAACTATCGAAACCACACGTACGTACGTTAGCTCAAGCTATTGCAGTATTTCCCTTTCTTTCTACAATACAGCAAGGGCGCCCTCTTATAGTTATAGGTAGCATAAGCCTGCCTCCCCACTCCCACCCCACAACCTTTACAAACAACTGTTTCTAGAGGACTTGCACCGGAAGGAATGAAGGAAATGCGAATTGATTAAAACATAATTATATATACTTGTAATTACAAGCAAACCCTTGCTATGTCTTTAATTTTCTAGATGATGGGTTTTATGGCACATTGATCTATGCAACCATTGCACGTGGCAGCTTATGTGGCAGTCAGAAATTTCGGCCCACGAATTTGGGTAGTATAAATTATGGTTGTCTTTAGTACGAATACGATTGCCCTTTTATCGGGGTTGGGGTTCATCAAATCAAAATGATGAAAAATATGATTTATCACGCCATACAAATTACAAGGGAGTCACTTCAATTCAAAGTTTTCAACCAGCCGTTGATTCCATCGGTCGAATCGTTTAAACCATCACTCAATCAGTTTTCTGGATTCAGTTTATCCGTCAAACAGTCCTTGGTCAAGAATCATTTGATTCGGTCAATTCGACCGTTAACCTGTTTGATCTGGTGATTGAGTCCCGGGTTCTATATTCAATATATACAAACTTTTGAGGTCATAACTTTGTACTCCAGTTGTTTGATTAGGGTGATTTTTTTTTTTATTTTGGTAACTTTTCGAGATCTATGCATCCTAAGGAGCTATATGCGCCTTGCCCCGCTATTTCACAAAAAAAAAAAACTCTATTTTTGGCCTCAAATTGTAATTTTTAATATTTTGTATAAATAAAAAAATAAAAACTGAATTTAAAAATATAAATTAAATATAAAATAATACATATAACATATCTAAAACATATTTATACACTATTTATTGCAAAAATATATATTTATACACATACACACACAGATATATATATATATATATATATGTGTGTGTGTGTGTGTGTGTGTATAATGATGTGGCATGGTCTGAACCGTTCAATCCAGCTGATCGAACCAGTGACTTATGACCTAGAGAAAAAATGGTTCAGCCTCTAGGTCGGTTTTTAAAACATTTCTTCAATTCAATTCAATTGAAAAAAAAAAGCATGTGAGGGACTGATATATTGCCATTTAGATTTGAAACACCACATTTGACATTTTATATAACAATAGCTATTTGTTTTGATCAACTCAAAACGTTTCTGATTATGTGACATGACAACTCATACTTCACATCAATTTCTATTGATCAACCCGAAACATTTATGGAGATGTTTGGTTCCATTGGCATTTATTAAAAAAACGCCATCACACCAGCACCACATAGGCATTGGCATTTTTTGCGGATAAAGCAAAATGAAACAATTGTTTGGTTTCATCGTTTATCAAATAAATGGTAGAAAACTGAAATGCTTTGATTTTTGTGCATGGGGAATTTGGGGAAACGTCAAATTCTTGTCTCCCCCAACGGGCGTTTCTTGAAACCAAATGCTGATGTGGCACACTTTAATGGGTATTAATCTGAGGTGGAGAGTAAAAAACGTTTAAGGTGAAGTTCAACCAAACAACAAAAATATGAAGTATTTAAAGTAAAAAACGTTTAGAGTGAAAAAGTATAAATAAACATTTAAAGTGAAAAGGTGCAAATAAACACCCTGTCCATAAATGCCCACGGAACCAAACACATACTATGTATAAAGAAATAGCAACAGTATCAAGCACAAGCTATATTACAATGCAATGCAAAACAAAACTATTTATTTTAATTAAGAAATTTCAAACTTCCATAGTTGATGTAAGACTCGAAGAGAAATGGTCCAATTTATAAGGGTCTACACAGCCGATGTAGGCTGGGTAACTGATAATGTGGCTAATCTATTGTATTGCTTATTTGATGGGAAATTCCGTGTCATGGGTTTCTAGAACCATATACAATTAGCTAGTGTGTTTCATAAAGTTTGTCTCAAGTGTTACAATCATGGTTTTTAAAATTGACCAGGAGATCGAACGGGTTAGGGGTCCAGTTATCGGGTCGAATGATTCGACTGTTCGAACCAAAGAGTCGGCCCGTTCTGACAAAAAATATAAAAAAATAAAAAACGGTCAAAACCACTCGAACGGTTAACCGCTCGGGTCAGCGGTTTGCTGACCAAAATCAACGGCTTTTGAAGAAAATTCGGTTTTGGGGAAAACTAAAACCGGTCACCTGACCAATTCCCAATTTTTCCGGTCCGATCATCCAATCCAGTTTTGAAAAACCATGGTTCCCATATTGTATCCTAAATAACAAACTATTCCATAATTTCCCCTATCGATTAGACCATTCAACCCATCTCCCAATCATGATTCTAGTTTGGGTTAACCCTAAATCCACCCTCAATCAAAAAACCATTGATTTGACAGCAATCCACCATCCCAAGTAGCTAAACCTTTAACCTGCTTGACCTGGTCAATGGGTCATGGGTTGCAAATTAACATTACTAATATCTATGCATATAAATTTATACTACTATTAAATTGTGAATGGGTTGCAAATTAACTTTAATTTTAAGGATAGAAATGTAATTTGAATAACCATTTTCTCCTCATTTAAATTCCCCATTGATTAAGTCTTATATTAAAGGTATTATTATTAACTCCTATTAATATTCATTGAATCTTATTTTTAACTATAATACCCCTTTTTTGAATTTGGTCTCTCTCTAAGTGTGACACACAAAATGCAAGTTAAACTACTACATTTCTACTCATTCAATTCATTAAGTCTTATATTTAGGCTGTTAACTCTTATTCTCTCATTAAATACTATATTTAAACTATTCTTTTCATCAATAAATTCTATCAATTGGATCTATATCCAATATTTTTAATGGCATAAAATACATGTTTTTTAAAATTGACCAAAAAAAATGAACTGTTCTTCCATCCTAGTGGCCAATAAAGCCCCATTTAGCATGGATCTTGAAAATTGAGTCTTAGAATCCTTTTAGAAAAGAATAGAATTTGAGAATTCTCATGTAGAGAATTTGTAGATGCATTTGGCACATTCATTTGATTCTTGTTTCTCAGGTTGCTCATATCAATTCTTTAAATGAAAAATACATAAAATCATGTCAATCAAGACATTTGCTTTGCATTATTTTATTTTGTAGGAGGTGCATCCATTCTTAATCAAGAAAATAACAAGAACAAATAAATTAAAATTTAGAATTACAGAAATTTTTCCACAATCAAGAGACTCCACCGTACTATTACGAAGCAAGTTCCATTAGTACCATTTAAGGTATCATTAAATTCGGTCATGGATTTACTATCAAAGTCAGAAAAAAACTTGTGTAAACCAAACTGTTAAATTTGTTCATATAGCAATGATACCACACACCAGAAGTTCATATCTAATCATGCTAGTGTGCAGTCGGAAAATCCACACAGCTTAATATCATTAGGGAAGACATTACAACCATAAAGCATAAAGCAAAAAGATCCAAAAGCCATCATCTAAAATTGCCCACTGGGTTTTCAATGATCTCTTTCTGGTGTTCTATAACGCTAAAAGCAGGGAATAATAGAGAAGGAAACGTTTGGAATAACAGAGAAAATGGTGGCAAAGGGAAACAAAATAAAGGTATATGAGCAACAAAGCAAAAATCTTTAAGAAAAAAAAATGGAGAAATGAATTTACCTAGATTATTTGAAGCCTCTTGGAGGTTTCAAGAGAATGGTGAATTTTGAGATTTAACATATCAACACGATAAATCTCAAAAATGTCTGGAAAAATCAAAACAAAGAGGATGACAATTGAAAGAGAGAAAAAAAAAACAAATGAATGTATAAATAACGAAACCAAAAACTTGAAGAAAACACGAAAATAGAGATTTTTACCTGAAAGCCTATTGGTTGCCTATGAAAAGAGTCACAGAGAGCCATTGGAGAAGAACATGCCCAAACGACAGGATTTAGGGGCTTTTGTCAAGGTCTCTCATGTTTTTCTTGTGAAATTACTGAAGTGCCCATGTTTTGTACATGAAACATGGGCACACATGTTCATATTTATAATAGAGACGAGAACTATAAGAATGAGAATCTTCATCTTAGAAGTTTCTTTTTATGGATTCCGAAAATCATGATTTTGGAGTGGAAATTCCATAAAAAATAGAGCGATTCTCAAGATAAGTCAAACCCAAATGACAATCCCATTTGGAGAATCGCTAGAAACAATTCTTAGATGGATACAAAACAGGGCCTAAACAATTCAACCATTTGGGTCAAATGGGTCAATATATGATGCATATTTCTAATGTTTTATAATCATATTAAAGAAAATTAAGTGTGATAAATAATAATCTTTCCTATTGATGTTGGAATGAAATGTTAGTTTAAAAGCAAACCAAGAATAAAAATTATTTTTGTGGTGGTGGGTTAGCAATTCAACCTTTTGACTCAAATGTGTTAACCCTTGATGTCATAATTAAATAAAAAATGAAAAAAAAAGTTAAACAACACAATAATATTATGTAATAATACGAAAATTTTGCAAAAAACATTTAGGCAATTATCTAATATTTTATATTAATCATATTAAAGAAAATAAATAATAGTTATTTTTATTGATGTTAGAAATAAAATATAAAATGTCAAGTCAACCCAAAAATGAAATCGTTTTCCTAGTGGCGGGTCAATAGTTCAACCTTTTGGGTCATATATGTGTCGGCCCTTGATCTCCTACTTAAATAATAAAAGTTAGAAAAAGGATAAAATATAAAAATTGAAAAAAATAATTCTATAAAAAAACATTTGGAAATATCTCTATTATTTTATATTAATCATATTAAAAATTAAACATGAAAACAAGAATTGTTTATAACTTTTTATTGATAATGAAAAGTGCTTTACTATTTGGTAGTATATCAACAATTCAACCTTTTAGGTTAAATGTGTTAACCCATGAAGTCATAATTAAATAATATAAAACAAAAATAAAAATACAAAAAATACAATGCATATATAAAATATTTGGGCATATCTCTTATATCTTATATTAATTAACCATATTAAAGAAAAATAAGTGTGGCAATGAATAATTGTTTTTATTGATAACAGAAATAAAAGACAAATTTAAAACCAACCTAGAAATGAAATTGTTTTCCTATTTCGTAGTGAGTCAACAATTCAACCGTTTGGGACAAATGTGTCAGCCCTTGATGTCATAATTAAATTATAATAATAAAAGTTAAACATGATGAATACACACAAAATTATAATAAAAATACAAATAAAACACGGAAAACAATTGGGCACATCTCTAATATCATATATCCATCATATGAAACAACAATTAAGTGTGACAAATAAGAATAATTTTTATAGACATTGCAATATAAAAAATTTAAAAATTTGGAAACATATTAGTTACTATAATAATCATCATAAAAAAATTGCCACATGCAAAGCACGTACACGTTTACTAATCCATGTAAAAAATTAAAGAGCTGTGAAAACTTTCCAAGACCATAACTTTGCATTTGGTGATTGATTGTCTCGTTTTTTTTTTTTTTTTTTAATCACCTGCTGATTCAAGCTGCAAAAGGCACATCTCATGGGAGATTGCAAATGAGGAGCAACTGTATAGGTTTTGGACCTATGCAAAGAGATAGCAAGCTGAGTAAGAGCATCATCATTGTCATCTAAGCCTCGTCTTTACTATATATGGTCAGCTACATGAATCCTATCTTGCCATTTCAATCTATTTAGCACCATATCAATCCTTAAAATTATGGGTACTTAATTCATTTCTAATTACTTCCACCCAAGTCCTTTTTGGTCTGCTCCTATATAGTTCTAGCCTCTACAACTTGCAATAGATCACTTTTTTTCTAATTGGTGTTGTAATTGGTCTTCTATGCACATGGCCAAACCATCTCAATCTACATTTTCTCATTTTACCACCTATTACAGGTACTCCTAGGTTCCTTGGTATGACTTCATTTCTAACACTCTCTTCTCTAATTTTACCACTCATCCATATAAATATTTGCATTTTTGCAACACTCATTTTTTTTTGGATATAATATTTCATAATTGCCTATTTTCCCAACATATGCTAAGCAAGATTATGCATCACCTTATTACATGAAAAGGGAATAAGGCAAAAAAAAAAAAAAAACTATATTTTGGAAGTCCTTATTTTGAAAGCATTGCAATCATGACTTGTGAGATGAGCCATGGAGGCTTAGTACTATACTACTATCCATCAGGGTCCTAACATCTTCTTCAACCCTTATTAAAGAAAACCCAATTGCCTAGATAATTGTAGGCCTTCAAGTAAGAGAGTTCATGGTCCAGTTCGGTGCAGTTTAGAAAAGATCTTAGACCAAATCAGTAAATTACGATTTGAAAAAATCTCGAGCTAAACCAAATCAGACCAAACCATTTTATTATTATTTGGAGAACTTTAGACCATTCTTTAATTCTATTGGCTTAACCCAATTAAAAATCCTAAATAGCATCCCTAAAAATTAAAACTTAAAACTTATATTTTATTATAAAGTAAAAGAGATTATTATATATTTATAATTTTATGCATTTAGTATATATAAATAATTTGGTTTGATTTGATTTACGGTTTGAATCAAACAATGAACACCCCTACCCTCAAGGCTCAAGCTTCAGCCTAGGAGACAAGCACATAATTGGGGCTCCTTTAGTTGCCTTGGTCGCCTCGTCTTTCAGTTTAGCCCCCTTTTTCCCGATAATCTCGGATATTGTTAGTTTGGTTGCTATGCTCTCAGTCTCAGATGTTTCCTCTGCCCATGTACTTTTGCTCAAAAAGTGGCTCAAAGAGACTTGTCCGGGGCTAATTCTTGACCCCTTATCCCTCTTGATCTAATGAACGAATGAATTTAACCAAAACAAAAAACTATACGAACACATTAAAACTATAATGATTTTAAAGTTCAACTTTTTAAAACACACTTTGTAATTTTTTAAGTATCAACCAAAAGATAGAAAAAATAGAAAAATTTAATTAATTACTAAAACTAGTATTTTTAAGCGTCAATGAAATATCTAAAAATAAGAAATAATTAACATTAAAATCAGCACTTTAAGTATTAATAAGATATATATTTTGGTTTCCTAAATTATACATGAGATATAAAATTACATTAATTTTATTTGGATACCTTATTTTCCATAATTTAGGCATTAGATATGCATAAAATATTTTTGTAGGTTTTTCTCAGCTAAAACTTATTCTTCACTGAGATTTCCAGTGTTAAAGAAAAAAACTGTTTGGTAAGCGGCTCGGTTTATCGGGATTTTAAAAATGCATTTAAAGATTATATATCACATAAAAAGACCAGAAAATTTCATTTGGATCTTCCCGAAATTCAATATTTTCACTCTTTTCAGGTCTCTCCATGCACGTGTCTTCTCATCTTTATGGCTTTTAGTTACCAAACGGAAAAGACCAATTTTCGGTCTTCTGAGCCTGCCAAAGCCCAAAAGACAGCACAAAAAGAATTACCAAACGCTGCCTAAATAATCTATTACCTGTCTGGGAATGATAGGCTTGTGCCTCCATAACGATAAACACATGTCAAATAACATCAAATTGTGGTTTGATATTCCAAAACCAGATGGGACACCTCTAAGTGGCTGTGGATTGACAGATTTTTTTCAAAGAATCCACAACAATTTGGCGAACTTAAACACTTCTTTGCATGGTTTTTAAAAACGAACTGACAACCGAACCGGTCAGGGGTCCGGTTATCAGTTTGAACGGTCTGACCATTCGACCCAAACGGCCGGTCCATTCTATCAAAAAAAAAAAGAAATTAAAAAATTGAAAAACGATCAAAACCGTTCGAACGGTTTGAACAATTAACCGGCCGGTTCAGCAGTTTATTGACCAAAATCAATGATTTTGAAGAAAAAACGATTTTAGAGGAAAACGGAATCCGTCAGATGACCAGTTCCCAGTTTTTCTGGTCCAACTGTCCAGTCCGATCCGATTTTAAAAACCATGCTTCTTTAATAGAGGGCATCCGAGTGGGGTAGCCCTTCCCCCAAACCCCATGTCCCTACCCCCTGCAGCCAGGGACCAACCTAGCTGGTGTCACCTTCGGCGAAGGAAATGGATATTTTTCAAATAATATGCTTAATGCCATGTAGGAGAAAGTTTTTCATGGCATAATTGGCATTATAACATAGTAACAGACACGTGTCACAAGTGACAACTTTGCCACGCCAGCAAGTGCCTTCCTTGCGCTAGCCCCGTGACACATGTGCTTCGAGAATTCCATGCATTAGAATAGGGAATACGTCTCTCTCTCTCTCTGTTTCAACGGGGCCTACGATGAACTTAACGTCCAGCCATTGATCCAGAATTAAATTAAGGCAACAAGGCATAATTTAGCACCAATATACATCACAAATCTTGGCCCATCCCTACCTGAATATACAGTCGAATTAAAGGAAAGAGTAACACGGAATTTAGTGTATTGTGTATTTTGATCAGATGAATGCTACATGACTAAGCTAGTCCAATGGTCCAGGGCCCCTTCTCGAAGGTGGGGGGGTGAAAGGAGGTGGTAGATGGGACATGGGAGAATTATTAGGACTGAAGCACTTACAGTACTTCGATCGATGAACTTTGCTGGCATTTCAATGGAAGACTCTCTATTGATACCTGAAAAGCAGACTAACAGATCAGGAGACATTGGAAATTTGCCCTGAATTGATGAATGCTTTTAATGTACAAATTGAGTTGAAGCCTGGGGATTCGGTGGTACAACATTATTGATCCCCCATGTAACAATCTAAAATGGATACTATAGTGGTTTCCTTTCTGGATTGCCGTTCATCAGAACCCCATAATTTGCTGCTCTGGATGGAGGCCTACCAACTGCTTCCAGTAACCTACTGAATACTAGTTTCACAGGGATGCAAGTAACCGTCGTGGGTCCAGTCTCTTCTGGGTTGATCAGCCCATCCAGGTTATTTTTGCTTGCAAATTTTAGGTTCAAACCCTTGCTATGGTGTTTCTGCTCAATGGGAATTGAAGACAGGGTTCTTATTTTCTGGCTAGACAAGCTCACTTTCTTCAATAGCTTCTTTGGGGACTTCTTTTCTGTTATTGGAGGAGGCCGGCGAATCTGAGAGCAGCTCTTTTTCACCAACCTTGCCTTGTGACTTAAATAACCTAAATATGGTTTCTTGTACAATGACTTGTTTCCATGATCTAAAGGTGGACCAAGGGCAGCGGCTTCATTGCCTGCTTCATCATCCACTAATGCTGCTGAAAGCTTAGGGCGTGGGACACGATGCATGGCTGTTCTTCTGGCTGTTCTCCACACTGGTGGAAGTGCTGTATTTCCATCATTACCAAACAGTTCCTCACCAAAATCATCATTTGTAGGCAGAAGATCAGAGGATCCATTCTCTAACACTTCAATTTGGATAGGATGCCCTATAATTGCTTTCCCATTCAATTTGCTCATTAAAGATACCAAAGGTACATGCTCCCCTTGATAGCTTGTCTGTGTTTGAACCTTCAAATCCACATCAACCAAGTCCATACCATTGTGAAGACGATGACCAGCATACAATGGATCAAGGCACTCATCTGGTTCTTCCCAATACCCTCTAAGGGTGGAGTGAGATAACCCACTGGCCCTCCAAATCAAGTCTTCCTCTGAATCTGCTATGTCTGTATTGATTCTGCCAGGTTCTTTGGAAGCTGATTTTAAGGTTAATGGGTATTTTCTGCGATCAAATCCAACCATTTGTGATCGCAGAGAGTCCTCAATTAAATCATCCTCATCAGAGATATAATCTAACTCCTCATTTCTATGGTAAAGCCCCTGGTCTAATGCCTTCTGGTTGAAGTTTGTTCCCTTCCGTTCAATGTATGTTTCCTGAATGGATCCATAGTGACTCTTTCCATCCATAACCTCCATGGGCTTCTTGGATAAGTTGCGAAGATTCCGTTTTCCTTTCGATTGCCATTTGGATACCCCCACATCAGCAGCAACTGCACCATAATCATGGGATTGAAAGTGAGGCATGTGACCGTTGAGTGCTGTCTCACTGGGCTCCTCACTGCTCATGCTTCCCTGATGTCCTTGAACATGATAACCACCAGATGAAACATATCTACCAGAGTTTCGAGGTTCAGCCATCAGTGTCTGAGTAGCATCTGAACAAGCAAAAGATCAGAATTTGGTTGATAAAGGGACATAAATTGTAATGACTTAGACAGCAAAAAGAAAAGAGAATCAACTTAACCAAAAGAAAAATGGGAAAGGAGAAAACAAAAGCAAAAAGTTGTGAAAAACGACTGAGAAATTGCAGAAATAGGATAAAGGGATGCATCAAGGAAGTTCATTAAATATGTAATGAGATAGGAGGATCGATAAACTGTTCAGACTATTAACTTAATACGGTATATATGAATGAAATACTATTGTAAAGAGATTTATCCAGAAGTGGCATTTTTATTTATTTATTTTTTAGCAAAGGTAAAGTATAATTGTATTAATGTAAAGGTCCTTTGTACAAAGACATTGAGAAGCTGTACATAAAAAGCCAGAAGGACCTCAAAAAACTACAATCAGAAGTAACCTCTTTAAAGTCAGTAAGTATAGACAACCAATTTCTAACAAAACCTAAAGCCATATTTGATGATTTCTGCTTCAGTAGAGGGTTTGAGATAAAAAACCCTGCTATTCCTTTCTGTCCAAACCACCAACAAATTGCTAAGGGAATAGAAGACCAGCAAATCTTTCCTTTTTTAGTCATCCCTTGGATCTGCCAAGCCTCCAGGCAAGCTTTAACTGAGGCAGGCATACACCAACTTAACCTCAGACTACTTAAGAAGTGGTTCCAGATCTTTGAGACAAATTTGCAATGTAAAAACAGATGGTTGACTGATTCTGTATTCACACTGCAGAAGCTGCACCTCAGATCACTGCAGTTATAACCTTTCTTCACCAACATCTCTTTGGAGAGACACTTCTCTAAAGCTGCCACCCATACAAAAAACTTGACTTTTGAGGGCGCCACTGTCCCCCAAATGGCCCGGCTAGGGAAGAGGGCTTCAAAACCTCCCACCATGGAGCTGTAGAAAGATTTACTGAAAACTCCCCATTTCTGTTCCATTTACACACTAGAGAATCCTCGGATTGCAGATTCAAAACCTGAGACTGAAGCAAAGATAGGAGATTTCCAACCTGATGAATCTCCCAGTCATTGAAGCCCCTTCTAAAGGCTGGAACCCAGTATATAGCATTGTCCCTTATCACAAAAGTAACAGCTACCATTGCCTCTTTTTTTTTTTTTTTGATCAATAACTACCATTGCCTCTTTATCTTCTGCCAAACTGAACAGGGTGGGAAACAGCTCCTTAAGGTTACTCTCCCAGTCCAGGGATCCAACCAGAACCTGATCCTTCTCCCATTCCCTACTTTGAATCCGATTCCTCTTTTGAATAGGTTTGGATCTCTGCAGATTCCTTTCCACAGACTACACCAATAGGTCGCATGGGTGGACCACTACCCCAACCACTGTCAACCATCCCATATTTTTCTGCTATTACTTTCCTCCAAAGGTTGTCAGGTTCAGCAGCAAACTTCCACAGCCAACTTCCTAGCAAAGCTAGGTTGAAAGATTTTAAGCTCCTTATCCCCAACACCCCTTGAGATAAAGGGTTTACAAATCTGACCCCAGTTTACAAGATGGTATGTGTGAATCCTTCCACCCACAAAAAATCCCTCATCTTTTTTCTAAAACATCCACCACCTCTGAGGGGATTGAAAAAAGAGACATGAAGTATGTTGGCAAACTTGCCAAGGCACTCATAATGAGTGTTACCTTCCCACCTTTGGAGAGATACCTTGCTTTCCATGTAGCCAATTTCTGATCCACTCTTTCTATTATAGGGTTCCAAATAGCTTTAGAATTGCATTTGGCTCCCAATGGCAACCCCAAATAATTTAAAGGTAGCTGACCAACCTTGCAACCCAAAAAACCTGCCAGACCCTGGATGTTAGAGACCTCTCCCACTGCTATCATCTCACTTTTTGCTAGATTTACTTTCAAGCCTGACACAATCTCAAACCAGAATAGCAGGTACTTCAGATTCAGAACTTGCTCCTCTGAAGCCTTACAGAACAAGAGTGTACCATCATCAGCATATTGCGGAATTGGAATAGCAGTCCCATTGGGCTTCACCTGGAAGCCCTCCACCAGCTCCCTCTCCACAGCTATATCTACCATTTTGCTTAAACCTTCCATGACTATTAGAAAGAGAAGAGGAGACAAAGGGTCCCCTTGCCTCAAACCTCTGAACTGCTAAAATTTCCTTTAATTACTCAGTTTACAAGCACTGAGAATGTTGGAGTGGAAGGGCAAACTTTCATCCAACTTCTCCACTAAGAGCCGAAGTGCATTCTGTTCAATAAATAATCCAAGAGGACCAATTAACAAGGTCATAAGCCTTCTTTAAGTCAATTTTGCAGATTAGCCCACTTTCTCCACTTAACCTTGAGTCTATTAGTTCATTAGCTATGAGAATTACATCATGAATGTGCTTATTGTGGACAAGAGCCCCTTAGTACTTGAAGATCAAGGAATCCATCGCCTTTCTTAACCTGGTGGCCAGAAACTAGGATCTTGTAAACACTTCTAACCAAGCTGATTGGTCTAAAGTCTTTCAGCTCTGTAGTTCCTTTCTTTTTGGGGATGAGGGAAATAAAAGTTGCATTTAAGCTTCTCTCAATGGCTGCAGAATCATGGAATTCCTCCACAACCTTTAATAAATCAGCTTCAATGAGCTCCCAAATCTTCTTAAAAAACAGCATTGTGAAACCATCCGGGCCTGGTGCCTTCTCCCCTTCCATTTCTTTTAAAACCTTCTTTACATCTTCTTCTGAGAAGGGTTTTTCCAAGTCTGAAGCCTGCTGCTCAGATAAGCAGTCATAACCAACAAAGGCATCTGCTATGTCTTCCTTATTATTCACTGCCCTTCCTTCCGATTCCAGTTTTTTTATGGAATTAACCCTCTTTCTTGCATTGGCCACTGTTACGAGATTATAGGTTGTAATTATAGGCTGTAATTATGGAGTATTAGCCCAATTAGGAATAGCTTGATTATAGGAATTATTCTTGGAGGAGGTAGTTGATTTTCCTCCTATTTTAGTATCCACAAGGCTGTATATATATGTACTATTTTCTCAGTTGAAAAGGACATCAATTTCTTCCAATTCTTGTTCTATCACAGCCACCTTGTGGAAGAAAGCAGTATTGTTATCACCTGCTTTCAGCCACATTACTCGAGCTCTTTGCCTCCATTTGACTTCAGCTTGGTGCATCAGAGTATCCAACACCTTCTTAGCTGAGAGCCTTCTCCTCCTTTTCTCCTCATCCAAAGACCCACCCTCCTTTGCATCAATGTTAGCTATAATTTTCATACACTCTTCCCTTTTTTCCACCTCACTCTTCGAAAATACCTTCTGCCAAGCCTTAATTTTTCCTTTCAACCATTTTAGGCGCTGTTTGGATAGACTTCTACTTTTGTACTTTTAATAGTACCAAAATATAAAGTACATAAACTACTTTCGTGTTGGTATTTTTGCTGTGAAACCGTTTGGATAAAAAATTTGTAAAGTATGCTTTACAAAGCAGAACCATTTCCCGTTTTGTAAAAGCTCACTAGCAGTCATATGATTCAGCTAATTTTAAGTGACTGGTTTTGAGCAGTGGTCAACAATGGTGATTCCAACAAAGGCAGGCCGATGAATGGTGGAGCATGGCCCTGCTCCTTTCAAATTTGAAAACATGTGGTTGATGCATCCAGATTTTATTCGAAAAGTGGAGGATTGGTGGAAGGAGGAACTAAGAGGAATAAGGTGGGAAGGAATCAAATTCCATAAGAAATTGCAAAGATTAAGATCTAAAATAAAGGAGTGGAATAGGGATCATTTTGGAAGGTTAAAAGAAAGGAAACTGACTCTAATTTCCCAGATTGAAGAGTTGGACAATGTAGAAATTGAGAGAAATCTCCGTGCGGAAAAGAGGGATTTAAGATGGAAATCAAAAAAAGAATTGGAAGAAGTCCTCAAGAGAGAGGAAATATCTTGGAGACAAAAGTCAAGACAAAAATGGATAAAGGAAGGGGATGGGAATACACAATTCTTTCATGCGATCGCCAATGGAAGAAGGCGCAAAAATTCTGTGGCTAGGTTGGAAATCAATGGAGAGCTAATCTCAAATCAAGATGAAATTGCCAAAATCTTTGTACGTGGACCACTTTAAATCTCTTTATAGGAAACCTCTAGTGGATAGATTGAGATTTGAAGGTTTGGAGTGGCCTTTGCTAGATGAGGAGGCAGCAAATTGGCTCGAAAGAGATTTTGAGGAAGAAGAAATAAGAAAGGCAGTGTTCTCCATGAATAGGTCTAAAGCAGCAGGCCCAGATGGATTCACAATGGCTTTCTATCAGGATTGTTGGGAAGTGTTGAAAGATGATTTATTGGAAGTCTTTAAGGAATTCTTTAAATACACATGTTGTTAGCCCTGGAGTTAATGCGACTTTCTTGGCCTTGATTCCAAAGAAAGGTGATGCTAGCCATCCAAAGGATTTCCGACCCATTAGTCTAGTGACTAGTGTTTACAAGATAATTGCTAAAGTCCTATCATTGAGGATCAAAGTAATTCTCCCTTCCCTCATCAGTCAGTATCAAGGAGCTTTTGTTCAAGGGAGACAAATAGTTGATCAAATTCTAATAGCCAATGAATGTGTAGAGGAGATGAAGAGATCTAGGAAGGAAGGTTTTGTGTGCAAATTGGACTTAGAAAAGGCCTACGATATGGTGGATTGGGGTTTTTTAAAAGAAGTTCTGCATCAACGGGGGTTTGGGGAGAGATGGTGCAATTGGATGCTTGGGTGTGTACGATCTTGTCATTTTTCTATCCTTGTTAATGGAGTGGTAAAAGACTTCCTCCCAGCTTGTAGAGGGTTAAGGCAAGGTGGTCCCCTATCACCCTTCCTTTTTACTTTAGTGGCAGATGTCTTCAATAGACTTCTCTCTAAGGCAGATAGAGAAGATGAATTTAGGAGTTGGAGCGTGGGTAGAGACAATGTCCCACTTACTCATCTCCAATTTGCAGATGATATCATTATTTTTTGTGAAGGAGGAGACATTAGGAAAGTCGGGAGATTGAAAAATCTAATCAAGAAGTTTGAAAAAGTGTCAAATATGAAAATAAACTTGGACAAGAGTTGTATAGCAAGGATTAATATGGAGGGGATGGTCCTACATAGGATAGCAGATTGCTTAGAATGTCATATCACCCCATGGCCTCTGACCTACCTAGGGCTTCCCGTAGGTGCAAAATTAGAAGGAAAGTAGGTTTTGGAACCCAGTTATAGAAAGATGTAAAAAGAGATTGGCTACTTGGGAAGAGAAGTTACATATCTTTGGGAGGTAGGATCACTTTGATAAAATCTACTCTGGCTAGCCTACCCATCTACTTTCTCTCTGTCTTTAGGATTCCACCAAGAGAAGAAAAGAAATTAGAAAAAATTATGAGGGATTTTCTTTGGGAGCCAAGAGAGACTAGAAAGGACCACTTAATAAAATGAGAGGTTGTGTGTAAAAGAAAGGAAGAAGGTGGTTTAGGTCTAGGGAATGTAAGGAAGAAGAATACAGCTCTGTTAGGGAAATGGTTATGGAGATGGCCTCTTGAGAGAGAAAATTTGTGGGTTGAAGTAGTGGCAAGCATACATGGTAGATTGGAGAATGGCTGGGACGTTGGTGTATCGCATAGGGCTACCTTGGCAGCACTTTGGAAGGCAATTCATAGCCTCCTCCCTCAGTTTCTCAGGTACGTCAAGTATGATGTTGGCTCAAGGAATTTAATTCGATTCTTGGAAGACACTTGGTTTGGTGACCGGCCTTTAAAGGAGGTTTTTCCTTCTTTATATTCTATTTCGTTGTATAAAAATAAGGTCATTTCAAATTTTTTGGTTCTTCCTTCTTTGCCTTTGAGTCTTAATTGGGATCTCGGATTTCGTAGGGGTTTGAGGGATGAGGAAGCAACTTGTCTGTTAGAGCTTCTCCTTCTCCTTGATAGTGTTTGCTTAGACCTTTCTTGTCCAGATGGAAGAATTTGGTTCCCAAGTTCTAAAGGTTCCTTTTCTTGTGCCTCCTTTTTTAAAGCTCTTTGTCAGTCCTCTTCCTCTTTGTACGCAGGATTGGAGACTCCTTGTCCAGCAACTCTTCTAAGGACCAGTGGGGAATGGAGACTCCTTAAAGGCAGAATTGTACGCAGCCCTACAAGGTGTACAGATTGCAAGAATAGGATTGGAAAATTTGGTGATAGAAGGGACTCCAAGGTGGTGGTGGGTTGGCTAAAAAAACCCAGATTCAATGATCTAGGCTTACAGAAATGAATTGAAGAAATTCAAATGGTTAACACATGGAGGTAACTAGGGAACAGTTGTACTGGGCCCAATTGTAAATTTATGATGTTTCTGTATTAACGAGTGAGGCTGCACCTCGCACCTCATTTTGGGATGCTTGTAACGAATTATTTATCATTTGCTTCTAATGAAATCATATGAATTTTATCTATCAAAAAAAAAATAGTGGAGCAAATGGAGAAAAAAAAAACATTCAAAAACGAGAAAAGATGAAACTGGAACCCATAGTTGTTAAGGCGACACCTAGGCGCTAAGCGATTTTTAGAAGTCACCTCGCCCAACGCCTAGGTGTTTTTGTATTAGGCGCTCACCCAAATATATGCAATACTATTTTTTTGAATGTGCATATGTATTATATCATTTTTATTGGTTTGTTTTATCTTATTACAATACACCTGTTGTATATTATCATTTTTTATTAAAGTAATTCTCTTTTACTTTAATAAAAGAGAAGAGAAAACGATGACGGGAAGTTTCCAAATAGTCCAAGAACTCTTGGTACGTTTTTTCCTTCTTCTTCTTCTTCTTCTTTTGGGATGAAACAGGGGCTCCGCCTCCTCCTCCTTCTTCATCTTCTTTTGGGATGAAACAAGGGCTCCGCCTCCTCCTCCTCCTCCATTTTTTTAGCCTGAAACAGGGTCTCCTACTAACTTATGTTGTGAACGAAACCGGGGATCCGCCCCCTTATTTTTCACTCTTTTTTTATCTTCAATCCCCCCCCCCCTTTTTTTTGGCCTGGATGCCAGCTATGGCATTTTATGTTTTATTCGAATGATTTTATTGCTAATAGCTAACATACAGGTATTTTGGTTAGTATAAAAAACCAATAACATAACCCTTTCTTTGAAGCAAGTCGTTTGTGTTAATTCTTTCCAGGAAAATTTCCCAACAAAAACTACCAACCCAAGGAGGAATGGGTTTGCTCCAAATCTCTTTAACAGGGAATGACAGCCCAAGCGGAGTAGTAGGTTGGACTAATGTCTCAAAAACGAAGCACAAGAGAAAGAGTCAGATGAAGAAGAGGTCCAGATTCTGGTGTCTCTGTTACTGGGGTTCAAGAAAACATTTTCAAGGATGGTTAGCCAAGATGACATACACCCCAAATCTGTATCCCTTATTGCCCTTCTCAACCCCAAATTCCACCCAAATCTAGAAGAATCAGAAGGAACTAAGGAGGAAATGGGTTCATTTTTCAAATCTGACAAAGCAAACAATGACGAAAATTGGTCTTTTAGGGGTAGGTCCCCAACCCAAATTTGCTCCCAGAATTTTATTCGATTATTGGAGTTCAAATCGTACCTGATCCAAGGGGAGAAAACTGGAAGCAAATCATGAATGGCTTTCCACGGGGATGCGGCAATAGTCCTTGCCAAAATTCCAGAATCCCAGTCATTCTCTTCCAGCCCATGTATGCTAACCACAATCTTTGTCCACAGTTTGTCCCTTTCCAATGGGAATCTCCACAACCATTTCCCCAATAATGCCATGTTCCTTTTCCTGATATTCCCAATCCCAAGCCCCCCTAGCTTCTTGCTCCTATTTACCACTTCCCACCTCACCCTATGGTCTTTCTTCTCCACTCCTGGTTCCAATAAAAAATCCTTCATTAATTTTCCACCCTGTTGGAGACCTTTGTAGGAATCTTCTTGAACACTGACATGAAGTAAACAAGAATGTTAGAAAGGGTAGACCTAATCAAGGTGATTCTCCCCCCAAGAGAAATATAAATTTTCCTTCAAGAAGCAAGCCTTTTCCCAAATCTCTCTACTACCGAGTTCCAAAAGCTTTCATTCTTGGGGTTATCTCCGAGGGGGAGGCCCAAATAAGTGATAGGCCACTCCAAAATAGCACAACCTAACACACCTGCACAATCACTTACTTCCCTTTCCTCCAAATTCACTCCCACAACACAACTCTTATTGAAGTTCACTTTAAGATTAGACAACTACTCAAAGAGTTGTATTGTCAATTTTAGGTTTCTGATCCATCTTATATCCCCACCCTCACAAAATAAGATTGTGTCATCTGCAACTGCAAGTGTGCAAGTGGTACTTCCCCCCTTCCAACTCTCCATCCTCTTATTAAGTCTCTAGAATCGGCTTTATGTATCAGTCTCCCCAGGACATCTGCAATCAGAGTAAAGAGAAAGGGGGAGAGCGGATCACCTTGTCTTATTCCTCTCATGGCCGAAAAGAAATCCACCACAGTTCCATTCACCAATATCGAGTAATGGCAACTCCTAATACAACCCCAGATCCATCTACACCATTTGTCTCCAAAGCCAATACTTTTCATTACCTCCATCAAGAAGGACCAGTCAACTAGGTCATAAGCCTTCTCTAAGTCTAGTTTGCAAACCACTCCCTTTTTCTTGGATTTCCTAAAATTCTCTAAGCTCTCATTTGCAATCAAAATTTGATCAGTGATCTGCCTTCCCTTCACAAAAGCTCCTTGATTGGGTGTGATAATGGCTAGAAGAACTTTCTTAATTCTTAGAGATAAGACTTTTGCAATTATCTTGTACATACTATTCACCAAACTAATCGGCCTGAAATCTCTTGGTTGTAATGCCTCTTTCTTCTTAGGGACCAATGAAATGAATGTGGAGTTTAAACCCGGATTAATGATTCCCCACCTGTTAAACTCTTCAAAAACCAACACTAGGTCCTTCTTCACAATATCCCAACAATCTTGATAAAATGCCATTGTAAATCCATATGGGCCTGGAGCTTTCGTTCTATCCATTGAAAATGTTTCTTCCTTTATCTCCTCTAAGTCAAAGTTTTTCTCTAACCCCACTCTGGTTTCTAAACTAAGAGTTGGCCATTCCAGCCCCACCACCCAAATCCTCTCATTTAGAGGCCTTCCAAAAATTGATTTAAAATGGATTGCAAAAGCCTCTGCAATTTCTGTTGGTTGGGAGAGAACAGCTCCATCAACTTCTAGCTTAGAAATGATATTATTCCTTCTTCTAGTGTTTACCATAGAGTGAAAAAATCTAGTGTTTCTATCTCCCCCCTTTAACCATTTACATCTAGACTTTTGTCTCCAACTTATCTCTTCCTGCAATAAGAGATCCTCCAACTGCTTTCTAACCCTCCATCTCAATTCTCTGTCCAAAAGAACCCCTTTCCTCCTTCAAGTCCAGTTCCTCAATCTGCTCCATTAAAATCTTCTTTCTTTCCTCCACTCTTCCAAATTCCAAACGGTTCCACTCCTTTATTTGAGACTTTTGGAATTGAATCTTTCTGTGGAATCTCATCTCCCATTCAACTAATGGATTGTGTTGTTCCCACCATTCTCTGATCTTCTCTATGAATCCCGGATGGATCAACCACATATTTTCAAACCTAAAGGGAGCAGGTCCACCTCCTCTTAAGTCCTCCTTACACAACACTATAGGCCAATGGTCTGAAGTGAGTCTAGGGAGTGCTCTAGAATTTAGGTTCCCCCAATGCTCCTCCCAATCTGTTGAGAACAAGAACCTATCTAACTTAGAGCAGATTGGGTTAGATTGAAAGTTGGACCAAGTGTAGATATTGCTTTGGATCGGGAATTCCTTAAGCTCAAAAGTATCCACAAATTGATTGAAATTTCTCAGGTTGGTTGTCACTCTCTGTCTGGGATTGTTGGTTTCCTCTATGAATCTTACTACATTAAAGTCCCCCCCCACACACCAAGGTCCTTCCCATAGACCCCTAATATCGCTCAAATTCTTTCCATAACCTCTTCCTCTTCTTATAGTCATTGGAGCCATATACGTTTGTTAGTACCCATTCAAAACCATCTTCCACCTGCCTGAATTTCATAGAAATTGAATGATCCCCTATCAATTCTTCCAGACCTACCACCACATCATCTTTTCGCAATGTTATGATCCCACCCGAGGCTCCCCAAGATGGAGTAGCCACCCATTTTATCCCTTTAGAACTCCAGACACTTCTTGCCCATCTACTATCAAAGTCCATTCTCTTGGACTCCTGGATTAACAGCACATCCGGGATTGAACTTCCTAATCACTTCTTTGATAGTTGCTCTCTTCCTTGCATTACCCAATCCCCTCACATTCCAGCTTAGAATTCTCATCTCAACTTTAGAATTTAACCCTAAAGAACCACTAGATATCTATTTGAATCCTTTCCTTCTATCCCCTCTCACACCAAACTTCTTATCCCCCTCGATATCTCTTTTTAATCTCTCCACTTCACTCAATTTTCTTTTCTTAATCTTGCTCTCCTCCTTTCTTTTTATTAGGGAAGCTTTTAGATCATTTGGATTCTTCAATTTACACCCCAACTTTCCAACAACTTCAGCTATCGAATCATCCTTCCTAGTCTCCTTCCCTCTTTCATTTATGTTCTATCCAATAACTAGTCCTCTCCTCCATTCTAACCTCCTCCTCCTCATTGCACACCTGCTCAGACCCATTTGTAACTCTCCTTTGTAGCTCATTTTTCTCGATTTCACCCATTATGCTCTCAATGATTCCCCATATTCTTTCTTCCCTTAAAGTTCCCTCCATCCTCACCTCTCCCCCCTTCTTTCCTTAAGGACTCAGTGTGGCCTCCTTCTCATGGGCTTCTGAGACTGGATTGGGAATGGAATTGGGATCATAGGGTTAGTAGGGTTAGTAGCAAAAGCTAAATGAACAGGGTTAGTAGGGTTACCTGGGTTCAGCTAGGCAAAGGGAATTGGGATCGTAAGCGAACAGATGGTTGTCAAGCCCTGTGTGTCAAAATTGGAGTTTTCTGTCTCCTCGTTTTGGAGGGAAATATTCCCCGTCATTTTGTTTTCACAACGACTGCTCCCCTTACTTGATTGTTTACCATTTTGTGATGTATTCTTGCTCAGTTCTGGGTTAACGTAAGCTAACACCTCGGTTTTCCGTACAGCACTAGCACTTGGGAGAGGCTTTTCCAATTCTGGGCACCAGAATTGCCCCCACCTCTTTGATTGTGAGTCTCTCAGTTTTCAGCCTCTGTGTTGTGCATCCCTGCCTCCTTGTTCCCTTCTTGTTCTCCCACCATATCTCCATGGAATAGGCAATCCAAGTTTAGGGACTCCTTGTTATGATCCTCTTGAGATCCTTCATCTTCCAGGCTTCCGAAACTTGAAATGTCATTTGAACTCTCCTCCTCAAAGTCACTGTATGAACCACAACTTATCCACCCTTGGTCTTCTACATCCCTCTCTTCTTTCTTATCCCTCAAATAGCGCAGATTAAGGCAATCTGCTGCGCTACTTTCCTGTTCCTCAACACCCAGTCGAGGGACCCAACACAGAGATCGAATTTCTCTCTCTATTCGGCATTTTTTCTTTTGTTTCAGTTCGGCCAGGGCTGCTTTGGAAGATGATAGATGAGATTTTTCATCTATCATCTCCCTCTTTCTTTCCCGACCCACATGACAACTTAAAGTGTCACGTGGGCCTCTAAGAGTGTTAAAAGGTTTGCTATCAGGCTCACCCAATCTTCGAACCGGCTCAGAGTGTGCGCCTTGGTTAATACCATCTGAACCCAAACCCCTTCATGCCACATCAGCATAGGACTGTAGACCATAGCCAAAAGTCTTTAGTTCAAAAAAATTGGAATTAATTGCTTTAAATGGAGTGCTTTGGGACTGGTTAACCTCCTGCGACTGTTCCCCTTCTTTTTTCACTGTACCAGTCTTCTCCTTCAGCCCCTGAAAGCCATGTGTACTCCAACCGGCCACCTCAGCATCCCCCCTTTCAGTTGTTCGTCTTCCCCAAAGCGACGCCTCAGCTTATGAGGCAATCCAAACTTTGTACCAGGCACCATCCGAGCATATCTTAATCGAATGAGGCACTTGTTCTGGTTTCAATCCTGCAACTCTAAGTTCTACTGCTCGCAAGCTCCTCTGGTTTATCTCCAATACTACTTCACCCAAGGTTTTTGCTATTTTTTCCAAAGTTGTTCCGTTCCAGAGGTGAAATGGAAGTCCAAGCAACTTAATCCGATAGCTACCTTCTTCTAGTACGATTTCATTACAGATTGGGACCCATTTTTGTATCTGTACCAATCCGCCATCGATCTGTATCGTGTTAAAGCTCCACTTCTGAACATCAACTTCCAGGATAGCTTTCTTCTCAGAGAAAGGCAATATTATAACATCACCTTCCAGCTTTAACTTTTGTGCCACTGCATCTAGGATTTTTGTCCAACCCTTTACTTTCCTTTCAACCGTTAGAACCATTCTGTGCTCCCAACTTTTCCTCCCTTCTTCAACTGTTAATCTCCAACATACGGTTGAGCTTGCTACCGTAACTTCTTGACAAACAGGGGCCTGGTCCAGGTTGGTATTAGGTAACCACTGGGAGGAGGAGTTACTTCCCTTCGGTGATTCTTCTGCTACCTCACTCTCAACTTTCAAGAGGAAAGATTAAAGACTACCAGCAAAGGAGGGCCACCCTTGTTTCCTCAGACCTTCAGGCACGCAAATCCTTTACTTTCCTTTCAACCGTTAGAACCATTATGTGCTCCCAACTTTTCCTCCCTTCTTCAACTGTTAATCTCCGACGTACGGTTGAGCTTGCTACCGTAACTTCTTGACAAACAGGGGTCTGGTCCAGGTTGGTATTAGGTAACCACTGGGAGGAGGAGTTACTTCCCTTCGGTGATTCTTCTGCTACCTCACTCTCAACTTTCAAGAGGAAAGATTAAAGACTACCAGCAAAGGAGGCCCACCCTTGTTTCCTCAGACCTTCAGGCACGCAAATCATCTGCTTTTTATTAATGCTAAAGTGTTGTGGAACTGTGAAAAACCAGCCTCTCCCGTTCCTCTTCAGAACCGCTTCGTATCTTTTTCCAGAGTAGCCGAAAGAATTTTTCCACCCTTCTGCCTTGATGGAGTTAACTGTTCCATCTACGAAGCCTTTCAGCCAGAAACAGGCTTCCTTTGGTAAAAGGATCGTAGCCCTACTACCTTCCCTGACTTTCAGGTACTCTTTACCCCTTGCTCGTCCCTGCTCGAATATGAATCTCTTCGTTTCAATGCTCAGTTCCTTTCTCCACCTCCCCGCCAGCCTAAAACTTTCCTCCACCGCCATCATGGGAAGCTAAACACTTTGGATATTCTGCAGTGCTTCTCCAGTTTCATGTTTGGAGCTTCCATTCCAAAACCTTATTAATCGGAATCTTTATCATAGAGCAGAATGACTTGTAGAAGGGGTATATATTTTATACTTTCAAATTCCATCGCCTAGGCGACTGAGTGCTATGTGGTCACCTAGGCTTGCCCAGGCGCCTTGACAACTATGCCGGAACCCATACATGTGATTCCGATGAAGTAGTAGTATCGCCAACAGATTGTGCTTCCGATAGTGATTCCCAGTGGGTTTGGTGGTCAGAGATAGGTGACAGCAGAGCAAGAACCGACGGCAGCAAGAAGGTCTAGGGCTTGAAGGCAACAAGCAAATGGGGAGTCTTCGGTCGAGGGGTTTTGTCGAATTGGAGGTCTCACATGAGTAATAAAAGTTGATTTTGTGTTTTTGGGGGTTTTTATGTTTTTAAAAAGTATGAAAGTATAAGAAGAAATTATGCCATCCAAACAGTATGTAGTGCTTTTTGTACTTTTGTACTTTAGTACTTTATAAAAGTCTATCCAAACAAGGCCTTAGTTTTTTGAAGAAGATATGGCTGGCTGAACATTCAGACCACCACCTTTTAACATTTGCCACCAAATCCACTGAGTCTAACCAGCAATGCTCCAGCCTGAAAGGATTGGGGTTCATTTTCACATTTTACTATAATGCTTCCTTCAGCCTTTTCTTTGTTTTTTTCCTTTTTTGATAAGTAACAATCAAAAGCATTTAGTATGACGATTCCAACCAACCAACCATAGGATGGTTTTGCTTGGACCTTCATAAGAAACAACCTAGAACTGTACCATATACTGTTTTCACCAACAATCCCTAGTCCAAGCTTTTCATCTTCACATCACAGGTAAATACTACGTTGCAAAATCTGGAAAAAATAAAATTTAGCAAGTTGTTTCCAGTGAATCAGTTTGCCTCTCATGTCTGCATATCTATGGTGAATCAGGTATTTTCCAGTTAAGTCTTTCATCTTGTAAGTCTTTACCTGATATTTGCATTCTAGGGATAATGGCTGATGAAGACAATGATATAATTAATTTCTCTTCAAAGTCTCAATATCAGAGAGCCAAATTACTTGTCACATTTTTGTGTATATATTCTGTTTATGTTTTATTACTAAAAACTTCAGTACTGATCAAAAAATTTGAAGCATAGGGCTAAAAGCATCAATATTATGTTGCATGTATAGTATCTTTCAGATAATTGGCACATCAGAAGAGGAAAAAGGGATTAGCAGTTAAGTTTTTCCAAGGACAATGAACTTCCAAAGAGATTCCGGGGATGGGTTTCACATGAATTAGTGTCCTTCATGCAGTACCTTGCAAGGAACGGAAAAATGAGGTCACTGGCTATTTTGAACAATGTTAGCAAAAACAAGGCATTGAGAAATGAATAGCAGTATAACATTGGAAAAAGAAAATAGCCCCCAAGTGAATATCCAACAGAAATCTATTTTGTAAATGAATATAGTTGAATATCACTCAGAACTAGATGTTAAAGGGTTAAAGGAGTGAATGAATTATAGCATTCCAAATAAAGAAAACTTTAACATGAACAATAAAATATAACTTAGAATCCCACTATAGGTGAGAAGCACAATTCTTTTCTTTTTTTTTTTTTGTTGATACAGACAAGAAGGAAAAAACCTAGCGTAACAAGGCTCTACCCCACATGTCCGTAGCACATATGTAGTCCAGAGCCCAAGGAAACTATCAACCAATTCAAAGTAAAGACAAATCTTGAGTAAACTTATCAAAAAAAAAAAAAAAAAACCTCAAGTAACAAGAAATGCATCAAGAAAAGTTAAAATTTAACCTGCAAGAACAGTAGTCCCATCATCCATGCCTGGATTCAGATAATCCCACTCATCATCATCATCATCATCATCATCCATCGACCCTAAAGAATCATTTTCTTCTGTCAAGGAACCAGGGTGTATTTGGCAGTTATCCATTCCAAACAGGGTGGGTGATGTATGTATCTGGTCTGGGATAAAATCTATATGATCAAAACATTCATTTGAGTCACCTGGCACATAAACATACCTGCTCCTCTTTGCCCCACAAGTAAGTCCTGTCTGCTCCTTTTCTCCTTGCACAGAAACAGGACCAGTAGTACCATCAGACTGTAAAGCATGAGGCACTTGTAATTTTACACTACTCTGTAATACTTGAACAAGAGGCCGGCGTCTATCACGTCTCTTTACAATGGATTCTTCAGTCAGGCCTCCTTGGGACCTTTTCCTTTTAATGGCCAAAGAATTCTTAATGTTACTGATATAATTAAAACCCCCCATACTATGACTACTACTAGGAAGACCATTATCCTGATGATTGACTGAAGTAATTTTACAAGGACCCTCAGAAATTGAATGCTTTCTCTTTGATGGGACAATTCTGAGCCCAAAGTCCTGCAACCCTCTCATGCGAGGGATGGCTTCAGAATTATCATCTTCCCAGTTTGGTTGTTTCCCCTGCCTGACCTTTTGCACAAAAGAAGGGTGGCCTATGCTCTCATCCTGTATTTTGAGAACTCCAGGTTTTGCATGATCACTTCCCAAGTTTTCTGCAGCCTCTTTTTTTGGAGCACCGGGTATTTTTCTGATTGGAGAAGCAACACCTAATTTCTGCTGTCTCTTCTCCAACAGCTGCTTCTCAAGTTCAAGGGCATGAAGAATGGCATCTTCTCGGCGTGCATACTTTTCTCTTTTTTTTATAGGAATGCCCTGTGCGGATTCAGCCCTTTCAATACAATCATCAAACTCCCCACAGCGAAATGCCTTTACACGCTTGGATTTCTCTAAATTGTACCAATCCCTGGAAAGATGAGGCCAACAATCAAGCTGAGTGAATTGAGTGAAATTGCTGAAATGTTAATCACGAAATAAAACAACAAATGATGAAAGACGAATAAAACCAAAGTGACAACATAACTTTATGGTAAGTAGGATAAGTGGTAAGGGAAACTGAGTCAGGTTTTGACAGGATAAGTAGCATGATGATCAACATTGTACATGTATTTATAAATTTTAAAAGAAACAAAATGTCTCAAAAAGCCAATTGGCTCAATTGGTTAGAGTGTCATGTTATTAACCTGAAGGTTGTATCATACTCATAGTAGGTTCAGGTCCTACATAGGCTGAACTGTTTAAGTTGAAAACATCAGAGCTAAAATCAACAATGTAATAAGTCAATTATTCCAACATTAAATTCAAGGTTAGTTCATCAAACCATAGCAATAAGAAGCAGCACTTGGATTCAGGCAAAGAATAAAAAAGAGAAGCCTAGTGCACGAGGCTCCCACCAATGCGAGGTCTGGTTAGGGACAGATATATGAAGTCTTAACCCTGCAGATACACAGAGACACTGCTTTAAAGATTTGAAGCCTGGTCACACTGGAGCAACCCAACCATTGTGCCAAGGCCCACCCTCAGGGTTCAGGCAATGAAGAAAAATGAGCCTCACCTATGCACTTAGGCATGGCTTTTAAAATGCAGAACTACCATTAAGCATTTTTCAAGAAGGGCTGTCCATACCCTCAAGAAGGGCTGTCAATACCCACAAGGATATTGATATTCTAGAAGCTATAGGAGCTTCCTAAGTTTAATTATTAGGAAATGACCCTAGTCTTGAATTTCTGTTTTATTTAAAAAAAAAAAAAGGTATAACTGAGAATACCCCAAACTTGCAGTCAAGAACTAGAGCAGAAACCAACAATTCAATTTTTATTGGAAACAGTGCTTTATTAATTATTATACAAGTAATATGATGAAAGGGTATTACTATAAACCCCATAATACCCAAGATAGCCATAGCTACCCCTCCACAAATAGACAGCATATTATGTCCCAAATTCCTCATTTTTTGCTCCACAGAGACCTGAACAATTGTGCTACGTTTGCTCCTTGTTTGGCTAACATGTCTGCCAGTGCCATGCCATTAGCTTACCTTCTTGTCCATTGGAATGTTGCTCACTCCTGCGCTATCTTTCGAATTTCCCTCACCATCCGTCTGTATTGCCACAGGCTTGGACTGTTGTTCACTATTAAGCAGTTTACTAAAAATTGGGAATCTCCTTCCACAATGAGATCCTTGAAATTTAAAGCCTTCCCCAGCTTGAGTCCTTGATGGGCAGCAAAAAGTTCAGCTTTTAAAGAGTTCCCTTGTCAAATAGGTCCTGACTCCACCTTAATACGAAGCCAACATTAAGCAGTTACAATTTAAAGACTTAAAAATGCCCAACCTCCCTGGGCTTTGCTGTTACTCCCATCAAAATTCAGTTTTATTGTAGGAAAGGGTAGAACTGCCTGGGATGCAGAGATTGCATTTCTTGCAGTTGAGGAAACTGCTACATGAGATCGCCTCTTAATCCTCCATATGAGACCAAGACCGCCCTCTTATGATATCTTCTATTGAGAACATGTCAAAGCAAGGGAGAGTCTTTACACAACATGCCACTCTCAGCCTCTATTAGAATTTCTTTATTGTGGTATTCTTCCTTGAAAATCCCCACTTTTCTCTCTTCCCATACTACCCATATTACTGCTGCCCCAACACATCTTCCAAAGTATCTTCCCACGCCATTTTGAAGGCCTAAAAATATGTCTCATCAAAGAGTCATCCCACAACCAAAAAGAGAAAGACATACACCCGATTGTTAGAAGTGTAGGGACAGGATACTAGCAAATGAAAGGAAGTTTCACCAGTAGCATTACAAAAGAGACACACATGAAGCAAAAGCAACTGCTAGGCCTTCTCTTTTGCAAAACCTCACAAGTGTTAATCTTCAAGTGAAACCTCCCAACAAAATGCTTTTACTTTGGGTGGCATAGGACCGCCTCTCCAAATGGCTTTTACTGGAAGCCCTGAGAGATAGGGGTGCAAGTCAGGTTAGCCTAAGTTAATAATTTACACTGTTTCCAGCTCGGGCTTCAGGTTGGGCCCATTGAAATTTTGACAAAATCCTAACCCTAACCCACAAAAGTTGCACCCCTACTGAGAGAGGATGAAAAGAGGGCAGAAGATCAAAAAGCAAGCACGCAAAAAAGGCCAGAAGAAGAAGGGCCCAAACTCTTTGGTCAAGGATATTGGGGTTATAGATCTACAGCAAGTAGGGCTCACAGTCCCTAATAACCCTTCTAAAAACAAGATCCCAACAGACCCCAGAGTCAGAGATGGTAGCACAATGGGATGCAGGCAAATTTTTATGGGTGGAAATTGAGAAATCAAAGAAATTTCGCCCCACTAAAGATCTTCCCAAAAGCTTATTTTAGCCCCTGAAGAAGTGTCAAATCTAATATTCTCTTTATGAAAATTTAAGTGATGGAATGTATGGAGAAGTAAGCATCACTTATTCTAACTTCCATCACACATCAATCTTATGCAATATGAGTTATAAGTTGCAAAACTATAAGGAAATAGAGATAAAGGGAAATGTTCTAAAAGACTAAAACTCAAATGATGCATACAAAATAAGGAAAGCTTAGCATCAAAACCTTGGGTATCAAATACCTGATCCATCAGTACCATAGTTGTCAAGGCAACACCTAGACGTCTAGGTGCTTTTGGGGGCTTGCCTTGCCCAATCACCATGGCATTTATATATTAACTCTTCAAGTTTTACAATTTTCTAATATTTTTATATTTTGAGTTTATCATATTAAGATAAGATCGATACACTGAATCGTTCTTTTTATTTCTTTCATAAAATAATATATTTTTATTAGTTTCATATGTCGATAGGGTTTTTTGATAGCTATTCAAAGACTGAAGAAATGAGGATAGTTATTCAAACTTTCAAGTCTTTGATGCCCCCTCTAGCCTGTAATTCTTCTTCTTCTCTTTTTCTGGAGCAAAAACAGGGGTTCCTCTTCTTTTTTTTTTATCAGAAACGATAACTTCATTAGAGATAAGTTAAACAGAAATACAGAATTCAACCCTTATTAGAAAAGGTTGATCCAATAAACATCAAACATTACAGCACTGCCCAATAAAGATTCTCCCTTACAGTCCCTTGTTTTGCTAGGGCGTCAGCAGGGGTTCCTCTTCTTTTAGTTTTTCTTTTTCTTTTTTACAAAAGCAGGGGCTCCACCCCCTCTTTTACTCTGGAGCAAAAACAGAGGCTCAGCTCCACCCCTGGAACAAAAAAAAATAGGGTCTCTGCTCCTTTTTCTTCTTCTTATGGAACAAAAAACAGGGTCTTCACCCCTTGTTCTCCATCATTTCTGAGGTTTTTATTCATGCTTTCTTTTTTCTATGACAATAACAGGGGCTCCACCACTTCTTTTACTCATATTTCTATGACAAGAGCAGGGGCTCAGACCCTTGTTGTTCTGTCTTTTTTCTGAACATTAAGCAGCGCCTAGGTAGGCACCTAGGCGATTAAGCACTCCCTTGTTGCCTAGTTTCGCCTTGGCGCCTTGAAAACTATGATCAGTACAAGATTTCTGTAAGAGGGAAGGGCTCATTTTTCCAAATGATGCAGAGCCAGACCTACTCATCAGTAGTTAAATGCTTGCAAGTTTGATTAAGAATATCCGTTAAGTTCACTTTCTAGTTTCTTCATGTTTAAATCAAATATATTATTTCATTGGTACATTATATTCTGTCTCACTTCACATTCACAAGATAACAAAGACAAAAAAAATGTAACCCTAAAGTCCGTTACACAACTCTAAGAAATACAAAAGAAATTTTCTTGAAAATTAACAACAACAAAAAAACTTTTAGATAGTTAAATTCAACATAGCATTTTATTTTATTTTTTGATGAATGTTAAGTACAACATAGCATTCGCTATCAGCTATTCAGCTTAACAGAGCATGATCAAGCATGCAGTTTAGTTACCTCAAACCAGTTAGCCAACAAAAACCAGTTACCTCAAACCTTGTTAATAACAATTCAGCAAAGGTAAGCCATCAATATGGAAATGATACAAAGGAAAACATCCCCAAAACTAACAAATAGAGAAGGGGCAAATAGGGAGAAACAAACTTACACACTGGCATCCTCCCTTCCAAGAAGCTTGACCGGCGTTCCTGATCTGGGAGACATCAGATGAGAAGCTGAGAGCTCATTCTCGCCGAGTATTCTACCCGGCCACCAAGACCCATTCCTCCGACGAACCCAAACGATGGTGCCAACGCTGCAATCAACCCCACCCGATCCTTCCGAAATCCCCATCCCACTCTCCCTATCACTCTTCTCTCTCTCTTTCTCCCACCCCCCTCTCCTCTCCAAACAAAAACAAAAATATATAAAAAATAATTTAAGAAAAAATAAACTATTAGAATCGAAACAGATACCAACGCCGTTAATGGCGACTGATCAGGGGAGGATCATCTGACTGGCCTGGTCAGCCTCCAGCAGATGAGAGCGCGAAATCGTAACGTCGGCAAGATATCAGAAAACCGCCATTGTTGGTGGAAGGTGCTGGTCCGGAGTCTCTTAGGGTTTCCATTCAAATCCAATGAAAAATATACATTTCTAGGGTTTCTAAGGTGTTTCATTGACGGCAGTCCCTCTCAGTAGATGTTTTTCTTTTTTTTATTTCGATTTGCAGAAGCAGAACATATGGATCGGAACGGGTGTTGTCTCCCCAGTCTCTCTATGCCTGATTTGAACGAAGTAACGATTAACGAATAGTTGCTTTTCTCTCTCTCTCTCTACGATACGAGACGAGACGAAACGAGAACTGCACAGTTGCTTTAGAAGAACTCTTCTAGTTCTCTCTTCATTCCTAAGTTATGTTTTTAACTCACGAGAATATTGTGATATCGTTAAATTCTCGCGCCTTAGAAATACATAACGAGGATGTTATGAACACTGAACAGTGTCTGTGCACTGCCGTTGCACGGCGGGAGCTCAGCTCTCAAAATTTTTAGCTATTTTAGGACTCCGGACCGGACCGGACATCTCTCTCTCGGGCTCGGCTGTAAAGAGCGAGCGGGACATAGAAACCTCTAGGGTTATTTTGGCCATTTCCTCGTTCGTACTTACGAATGCTATGTGCCCTCTCTCGATGTTCATGCGTCATGCGTGATGCGTAGACGTTTGTATGAATAAAATTAGGGAAATTTTCACTTTACTCTCAACTTTGGGGTAGTGTCAAGTTACTATTTGAACTTTTAAACATGTCAAATATTAAGCTGGTCCCGCTGTTAATCATCCTCAATTATTTGTTGAAAATATCAAAATTACTCTCTAAAAAAAATACTATTCATTGTCTTCTACCTTAAATACATAACGAGGATGTTATGAACACTGAACAAAGTCTGTGCATTGTCGTTGCATGGCGGGAGCTCAGCTCTCAAAATTTTTAGCTATTTTAGGACTCTGGACCAGACCGGACATCTCTCTCTCTCAGGCTTGGCTGTAAAGAGCGAGCGGGACACAGAAACCTCTAGGGTTATTTTGGCCATTTCCTCATTTGTACTTACGAATGCTATGTGCCCTCTCTCGACGTTCATGCGTCATGCGTGATGCATAGACGTTTGTATGAATAAAATTAGAGAAAATTTCACTTTACTTTCAACTTTGGGGTAGTGTCAAGTTAGTAATTGAACTTTTAAACGTGTCATTGTAGTATTTAAATTTTCAAAAAATATTAAGCTGGTCCTGCTGTTAATCATCCTCAATTATTTGTTGAAAATATCAAAATTACTCTTTAAAAGAAGATACTATTCATTGTCTTCTACCTTGAGACTAAATCGGTTATCTTCAAAGAAAAAAAAAACATGAAATATGATAGAAAGAAACAATAACGGAAAACAAAGAAATAACTAGACAAAAATATGTTTCAGATCTAAAGGTAAAAGATAATGACTTCATTAGTATAAAATCTCAAACACCTCAATCAATTTCGTCTCAAGGTAGAAGACAATGAACAATGTCTTCTTTAGAAGGGTAGTTTTGATATTTTCAATAGATAACTGACGATCGATTAACGGTAGGGACCAACTTGACACTTTTTAAAAGTTTAGGTACTGCAGTGACACGATTGAAAGTTTGGGTATTAACTTGGCATTACCCCCAAAGTTCAAAATACTAAAATGGAATTTTCACATAAAATTATAAATAAGAAAGGAAAACCCTTCTTTTTTTTGTTTTTGATATTTGGTGCCATGCACCATTAGTAATTTCCCCTTGACCCTTTTTCCCCAAAGTGTTGGTTGCGAAATTTGATTCCACGTTAACACTAGAACAAACCAACTAACACACCAAGAACTAACCCTTGGTTGGTTAGAAGGGAAAACTCTTCAAACAACCCAATATTTGTACGAAATGGATTAAAACTATCCATGATATCTCTTAAGGCCTTGTTCGCTTTTCAAAAGTCCACTTACCCGGCTAAAGTGTATTTATTCAAGTATAAATATTTCATAAAAAACACTTATTCAGGAAAATTTGTTTACTCGTTTTTTTATTCTTAGATAAGTTATATAAATAATTTTTTATTTATAAAAGTCAATGTTAGAATAGTCAAACTTATCCCCTACGTAAGAAAGTTAACTATCCACCTAAGTAATGCAAAGGGAAACTAATTTTACCATGAAGCCTAGAATTTACCAAAAAAAACACACGCAAAAATTGGTCAACAGGAATCACTTTTCCATTGACCAACTACCCCACCCCCATTTCCTAAAGAAAAAATGGGGCCTAAGGCTATGTTCGGTTTGAAGGAAAAGGTAGGAAAAGAAAGGAAAATATAAGAAAACCTTTACAAACCTTGTATAAGTTTTCCTGTCTTTCCCTACTTGTTCCTTCAAACCAAACATATTCTAAAAATATTCTTTGGATTGTTTTTACACTAAGTCTACCCCTACCATTATGACATCATTATATGAGTCCACGTTATGTCCACCCATGGGTGCATTGGACGAATGCACCCTCGAATGAGAGACGACCACGTCCTCTGGGCGAAATCAAGCTAATGCTAACGCGTATGAACGTTAGTTAAATGAATCTGGTTGAACTGGATAGAAAAAGACAAAAAAAAACTTAAAATCATTGATTCTTTTGAATTATTTAGGATTGGGATGTGAGAATTCATTCTTACTCCCATTTTCTCCTCGGAGCCCTAACACAGCAAGCAATCCATCGGCGATTTCACTACACAAATCAACGTCCGTGATTGGGGAATCCATCGACGGCAAGAAATCAACCGGCAATAAGCATGCTTGTCTTCTTTCTTCTTCGAATCTTCTTCTGATGAATTCTTTTTCTTCTCCTCCTCCTTCCCTATAAACTTTTCTTTTTGTTTTTTAATATTTTTGAAGTCGGCATTACCCCTAAACTCCTTCCTCTCTGAAACAAACATCCACATCCCCAAGTTGGTGCTACCCTATTCGAAGGCAACCTATCAAAACCCCAAAAACAAAACTGGATCCAGTTCTATGTTGCCTTGGTGCCCTTTGTCTAAAGTAGAAAAACTGAATTCCTTGTCTGTTTAATGTAGTTCTATGAGACTTACTGCACCACTTTGAGAGCTGAAAACCTGGAATTTGGACTATAGAAATGAAATTGTAAAAGCAATTCTCTTACTAGAATTCCAATATTGAATGCTATTTGAGTTCATCTCACTGTAAAAATTCCAAAATGACTTTTATATTCTTAATGCATGGTTGTTCACCGTACATGAGTTATGCCTGTATAGTTTTTTATGAAAACTAATACAATATTTTACCTTAACCTTAGAATAAAAAGAAAAAACATGTTGATCTGCTAACCTTGAGGAGTTCAAGGAAGAACCTCAGCACCACCACAAACCAAGCTCTATTACTTTGTGATACAAATTTGTTGCAAGTAAAAAAGTAAAACTTCGATTTTTTTACTCTTAAATTTATAGCTGCTTACAAAATTTAGAACTTGCAGAAAAATGCCCATCTTGATTTGGTGAAATAAACCAGGCGTAGAGAGTTAAATGTTCTCTTTTTGGAACTTCGATAGATTGTCTTCTATCAAGGTACCAACAACTTGGGGATGTGGTTGTTCGTTTCAAAGAAAAAGGGGTTCAAGTACTGCCAGCTTCAGAAGCATTCACAAACAACAAAAAAATAATAGTATAAAGAAGTAATAATGTCAGCATTAACCGGAAACCCCTCACAATTTCTTGCGTTGAGGAACACCGAAGTTTTGAATCCATCGTCATGCAATGCCCGGTAACGATGTTCTGGCAAGAGACATAGTTGACGGAGACGACAACAGCGGAGATAGTACGTGCTATCCAACGGCAAACAAAGTTGTAGCCCTTGATGTTGTCCGCCGGTGGCTTTCACGTTCACGAACGTCGTGCCGATGGATACTTCTAGGTTAGGGCTTGGCGGGGGAGAGTTGAAAATGGGAGGAAGACCGAAAAATCCCATGTAATTAAAATGTTTATAACTTTTTAAGTATTTTTTATCCTTTTATGCCTGGTTCGACCGGATTTTTTTGCTTAACATTTAAAGTTTCGTTAACATTAATAACTTTTAAATATGCCGACGTGGTCGTCTCTCATTGGAGAGTGCATTTGACAGAGCGTGGACTCTCATTATATTCTATCCGCATGTGATTGCATGTGACTATTATATTGTAATTTTTGTAAAATCCAACTTTTGTAGTAAAAAATGCCCTAATTATTTATATAAAACATAAAAAGTTAAAAAAAAAAATCATCTCGTAACTTGAAATTGGACAACTTTCTATTCCCTAACCTTCTTCCTAAACCCTTCTAAACCTTCAACCTTCGTTGGTCTGGGTTGGTGAGACGTGAGAGGATCGCTAGACTCGGAGGTATGGGGGTGACTAAAGCGGAGACGGGATGGATTTGAGTTGGTGGGATGATTGAATGTAGGGTATAGAGAGATGGGACTAGTTTGGGTTGGTAGGGTGCTTGAAATTTCAACCAGAGAAGCAGAGGCATTAGTGGCTAAAGAGAGGAGAGAAAGAGATGAACAAAGTTGCAAAAGGTGGCCTAAGTATGCTAGGAACACGTTCCATGGTCATGTTATAGGAGTAACAAGTAGTGTGGAGAGACTACCCAAGAACGATGATAGTGCTTGCTCTTGAAACAATTGCTTTGTTTATCACAAACATGGCAACCAAAACAATCAGATTGGAGTTGCTTTAGTTTTGAGCTTAATTGACAAGTAATGTTTGGCAACAAACTGTACATAGTTATATACAGAGCAAGAAAATGAGTAGTAATCAGGGAGATACTATGGAGCTTGCAAGGGAAAGTGATTTTGAATTAATGTTGGACCCTCTCTCATTTGGTGAATTTTATTTTGGGAGATTGCAAGAGCCAAAGGGGAGATTCTCTTGGAGGCAAACCCGGGGGACATATGTAGTTGATCTTCTTCTTATGAACCTTCTTGTCCCAAATGAAGTTACAAATTAACGTGTCAAGAGAATGGGGTGTAATGTTCTTTATAGTTCAAGTAGAAAGTATGGAGTTCGAGTTTGATTGCTTCATGTTTGCTAGGCAAAAGTACAGAGGCTTTGTTGACTCCTCCTTCCTTAAATACATGTGTAGTGAGCAGGTTTGCATGTTCCCACAAACACCTATAGCGTTGTTGTCATTCATGATGTTAGTGGCCCTCATCAGTCCATTAATTAGGAGAGAGTGGCGACACCTATATACAACATTAAGTGCCAAATACATATCTGAAACTAAAAATTACAAATTCAACAAGCTTAATAATACCTTCCGGTTTTACTCGAACTCTACCAATTTAATTTGAATAACTTATAAAGGAGACCATATTAGATGAAAAGAATGTGGTGTCACATGCGGCACAAGTTCAAACCTATGGTCTAGCGGTTAGAAAAAAGTGTTGTATATATGTATTTGAAATTTTAAAAGAATAATGAAGGGTATAATAGATATTTTACTATTATCAGCAATATTTTGTGCCGACGTCAATTGTCAGAAAAATTAGGGGTACTTTAATTTACGAGATTTTGCAAACAATAGGGATAGTTTTAGTCTATTTCCTAAAAGGTCAACCATGTGTTCAACCTTGAGCATTAACTATGTTTGTCAACATTTTTTGGCAAAAAAAAAATGGCAGTCAATAACATGGACATCATTTGCTTTATATATAAGCACAATACTTGTTGGAACCCATGCAATTTAAGTCAAAATGGAGCAAAATATGGCTCGTGATATTTCTAATTTGATCACTCAGTATTATTGTTGTTGTTGTTGTTGTTTTTGATTGTTCATTGTTTTTATAATTTAGGGCAGATCAAGTACACAACACAGAATAATGGGTTAGCAAATTCATTTTCATGTCCTCTTCATCACCTGTTCAGTAAAATTGGTTTTACGTATATCTGAATTTTCTTTTAATTTTAATTATTTTTACTATTATAATTAAGATTTAAGCCAAAAAATAATAAGAGAAACAATGAAGAAAAATGTATGTTCATACCTGGGGTGTTTTTCTTGCAAATTTAATGGGAAAGCCAACTTGAACAACACCTGGAGCTAAAATACTAAGCTATAAGCCTTGAATCTATGGAACCAAAAAATGGCATTATTTGTCAATGGTATATAGCTTGAAAATAAAATAAAATAATGGGAAAATGAACATGTAAGAAGAGGTTTAAGAAAGGGTTCATTCTTGGAGCTACTAGATTTCTAATGGCTCTAAGAACCTCAGTATGCCTTTAACAACTTCTGTTAAACCAAAAAAACGACATAAAAATTGCAATAATAGCTTAAACTAAAAGAAAAAAGAATTACTGTAAAAATGGACCTACAATAAAACATTTGAGAGAGGGTTTGTTTCTTCAGCAAGAAGTAGTTTGAGAAAAAGTTGGGAGAAGAAGAAAGGGTGGGAGAGTTTGGTTTGAGAGAATTTGAGAAGAAGACATTTGGTTTCCAAAATGTTTCTTACTATGTTAGCATGCATTGGGGTTGGCAAGAGTAGCCAAAACGTATCACAGAGGTAATAATATTTTCCTTTTTTAAAGAAAAAATAAGAAAATGACAAAAAATATATAAAGAGCGTATAGGAAAGTGATAGTTTAGACCATTCAGATTTAATATATAGATATAGATGCTAGAATAGTGAAGAGGGTCGATTTGATAAGCACTTCTTTACCATAATGGGATAGGCAGGAGGTTTTCCATGATGCTGCCTGGTAGGCTTGCGAGTCATGTTACCAAATCTCTATAAGTTAAATTTACAATTTTTTTCTCATATTATTATCCTAAGATGTTATATTACATTTATAACATGTATTTAGTCATTCAATGAGAACCATGGACCATGGCCCAACTTAATCCACCCACCCAAATAGATTGCCAACGATCAACCCCCTATATGAATGGGTTTAGATGGACACTAGTCAAAATGAGCAAGTGATTACTCTATCTAGTTCTTACTCGCTAGCAAGCTAATTGGCAATCACAGTTGTATCATGATTAGATTTTTTTTTTCATTATTTATGTTATTTAAAATCTTAAAATATTTTTATTCTTGACCAACATTGCAAATCATCTCACATGTTGTATGTGAGATATATGGAATAAAAAACAAAGTGTGAATTGAACCACACCATATCTTGCAGAACACCTATAGGGATGTAATGTTGTTCAGTCCACCCATTTTATCCATAGTGCAGAATAATTCCTTTATTGTGATGTGACATCACCTAATTTCTCATCCACACTATAAAACACGCCATTAAATTCCGTTTGGTTTGTGGGATGGATGATGAGAAAAAAGGAATATTCAAAAAATATTCATTTTTCTCTCATTTGTTTTGAGGGAAAGAGAGGGATGGAATGAGAAAAATGTGAGATGTCAGATCCCAAAATCGTGGATTTGGAGTCGCACCAAAACCGTACGACACCGGTGGAAAATTTTGAGAAAGCACATAGTAAGGAGGCAATCAGCGACGACGAACAAAGGGAGACGTTCCCTCGGCGATCTGCTACCATTGGCGACTAGTGCCTTCCCTGTTACCATCAACGATTTGCTACCATTGGCGACTAGTGCCTTCCCTATTACCATCGGCGATCTGCTACCTCCCCTTCCCCGTTCGAACCCAAAAGCAGGAACTGGTTCGGTGACAGAGACGAGTAACGAACGGAGAAGGTAGGAGATGATGGAGGGAGAGGACTAACGAAAGAACGGAGAAGAGGATGAAGGACTAACGACAAAGATGTTCCCTTCCCCTCCCCCTCCCCTTCCCCTCGCTGCCAACAGAGACGTTTGGCAGAGGACTAACGAATGGAGAAGAGGATGGAGGGAGAAGGAGAGGAATATGCGAGTAAGATTTAGAAATGGAGAGAGATGGGAGTTCGGTCTGCTGCTACCTGCTAGTCCAAAGACGGGAGATGGTAAACAATCACTCCCCTTCCTCCTTTTTCTTCTTCTCCCGAATAGGAAAATTAGGTTTATCTTTAGTCCGAACATTCTGTTGCTACCTGTTAGTCCGAATTACTGTCTCTGACGGCACTGTCTGAAGGTAGGAGATGAACATTGCTTTTCCCATATATAAAACCAAACAATGAAAGTGTAAATTTTTACACTTTCCTATCCCATTCCATTTCACTCCACCCAAATCTTCCCATAAACCAAACGAAGCCTTATTAATTCCTCCTTATAACTAGCACCACTCTTTTTCTTCCTGAAATGGTAATACCTATTGTACCTCTATCCCCCTCTATCTCTCTCCCCCCCCCCCCCCCCCCCCCCCCCCTTGTACCTATTCAAGTTGGTCAAAATTTAAAATAATCAAAAGATTTGCAATGATCTTGGAAGTCATTTCTAGATCAATTGTAAGTCCAATGACTTATGTTTTAATTTTTTGAACTTTAAAATAGTTTGTTATTTAAGTTAGAACACAAGCTAATTAGCAACTATATATGGTTCAACAAACCAGGATCTAGATTTTCCATTCAAATAAGCAAACCATTAACAAGGTGTTCTACGTACACATGAATGCTTTTGTTTTTATATGTTTTTAAAATTGGCACATTAACAAGAAAACAAAAATAGAGTTCAATAACTTCTTGAACTCTGTTTTTGTTTTCAAAGGGAAAAACAAGTTGGATTTGTTTCAAAAAGCAATGCATGTTTTTGAAACCATCAAAATAATGGTTTATAAAATAAAAACAAAATTTTTAATATAAAAATTATAATATATGTAACATGATATTATATAACTAGATGAAAACATATTTTGGAAACCATAAATTCAAGAACATGATTTTGGTTTCAGTTTTTAAAACAAAACGCACATATACAATGAAGAACATGTTTTGTGTGTGTGTGCTTTGAGAAACAATATATTTTCAAACTAGATGGTTTTGATTTATTTTTGGACCCAACAAGAAGAAAAAAATACATGTTGTAGAACACCCCCTAAGGTGGTGTTCAACAACATGGTTTTGTTTTTGAAAACAAAAACAACTGCCACATCAGCAATTTGTTGATGTGGTAGTTGTTTTTTCTTTTCAAAACAAAACCTGTTTTTTGTTTTCAAAATAAAACTAACCATGTTGTTGAACACCCCCTAGATTAGCCACCTATTCAATTACCCAGTCCATGTCAACTATGTATACTCCCATGAATTGGATCATCCCTCTCTTGATATATATTAAGTGTTCTTCCAAACCTCCTTCTAATTCAACATGCATTGTGACAAATCACCACCCAAGTTGGTGTGTCAAATCTTGTCATGTAGGATTTCGGATTGCCAAATAAGACGCCACTTGTAAATTGTACTTAATTACCATATATAAAGAGAACATGTGAGCTTTTATTTGTTTAATTATGATTGGCCTAGGCATTAAGGACATGCTTATCAAGGGACAAGGTTTTCCTTGTAATTATAAATAGGGTAAATTGCTTAAACCTCCCCTGAAGTTTTTGACTATTGCTAAAACCTTCCTTGTAGTTTGGTAATTGCAATCACCTCCCCTGAACTTTCTGATATAGTTGCAAGTAGACCTATTCATGGGCCAAGCCGGGCCGGGCTTTTATTCTTCATAAACAAGATTTTGTTAGGCTTGAGCCCGAGCCCGGCCCGACCAACGGGCCTACAACTTGGGCCCGAGCACGGCCCTAATAAAAAGCCCAAAGCCCGGGCCCGAGCTCAAAGCCCGACCTAACAAATAGATAGATTAGTGTTTGTGTCTATGTTCATTGTTGGTGCCTGTGTCTATGTTTGTGTTCGCCGCCAACCAAACAATAAGAGAATAATAGAACAAAAGGGCAAAGAGAAAGGACTCGCTACCGGTGCTTGTGTTCGCCGGTGCCTGAGTTCACGTCTGATAAATGAATTGAGTTGAGATTCTGAGAGGGAGAAGGAGAAATGAGAAGAGGAACAACCGAACAATGTAAAGAGAGAGAGAGAGAGAGAGAGAGAGAGAGGACTCACCAGTCACCGTTGGAGTTTCATTGGTTGTATTGGTTTTGTCTTCCTGAGAATGTTTGGCTATATGAGGTTGTGACTGAGAAGGGAGTTTGTTCGGCTAAGAAAAAGAGATGAGTGATAAGAGAGGGGGTTGATAAGAGAGGGATTAATATTTAGGGTTAGGGTTTAACTTATTACAAAAGTCGGGCCGGGCTTTTTTAACAAATCCCGAGCCCGACCTATAAAATAGTCGGGCTCGGTCTTTTAGGCCCGAGATCAAGCCCGCGGGCTAAAATACATGCTCAAGCCCATCCAGGGGCCAGGCCAGGCTGGGCCGGCCCATGAACAGGTCTAGTTACAAGTAGAGCTCCTCTGGTAGAATCTTCTAAAAAGAGGCATAAAAATGTTTAAAATGCCTATGCGGTTGCATTTGACAAAAATGTTTATTTTCCAAATTTTCTCCAAACCCTTCCAATCATTTTTTTATTCGAAATTCATTTATTTTTTAAATTTGTCCGTTATATCAATCACTCAAACGGATGCAACTTTAAATTCTCTTTGTTTTTATTGTTCATAAAGTTTATATTTTTTTGCAAAAACCATAACCAATAATAATTACATGGGCATTTTGGGCATTTCATGCCCTTTTTTTAGAGGGTTCTACTAGAGGGGGTCTACTTGCAAATGTAAAGTTAAGGGGAGGTGATTGCAATTACTAAACTTTAGGGGTGGTTTCAGAAATTTACCCTTATAAATATTTATAATTGGGTTTTGCCACTTGACAATCTTCTTAGGGTGTGTTTGATTTACAAGAATAGGCACCTAGAATTGGGATGGGAATGACCCATTCCAATTCCAATTTGGCTAAACAAAATGGGATACCTATTTTCATTCCAATAACCTTTATAGCCTTGCATTGGAAATAACTCCCATTAAATAAAACACAGAAGTATGGAAATATTCCCAATGTAAGGCTGTAAAAACTGTTGGAACGGGTCTTGCATTGACTGAAGCCAATCTCCATTCCAAACCCTCCTAGGAATGCAATTTCCATTCCCCCTTTATATTTTTTATATTTTTTTGACAAAATTACTCCCATTTCCTATTCAACCAACGGCCTAAACATTCACAAGTAAGCTAAGACCGGTTATCGGCCAACCTTCCTCTTCGCTCTCCCCTATTCTCTCTTCTTCCACCCCTTTTTTCTCTCCCTCTTCCTCCTCCCCTTTGTTGCCGCTGCTGCTAATATCGTCAGCAATATACAGTATTAGCAGTAACTTCTTCTACTGGCCTTTTTTTCTTTCTTCCCCTCTTCTTCTTCTAACAAGGAAAATTTTGAAATTTTAATTAATTCCAATTCAGACTTGTAGTTGAACAAAACACCAATAATTCGAATCCCATTCTAATTCTTGATCCAACCAAATAGACGTCAGGAATAGATGATTCCAATTCTGATCCTACACTCAAATCAAACAGACCCTTATTTTCTTAATCAAATTAATTACAACTTATCATTCCTTTCCTTGCAAGTTCTCAAGAATTAAAAATCAGTTATTTGTTAGAGTTGTGGCGTTGGAGGAAGAAGGAAGGTTTTTCTTATCATAAGAGCGCTTTGCCGTATTGCATAAAGGAAGAACAATAGCAGCTTGATAATTAATGTGCGGTTTCGATAATTCTAAGACTCAATCAACCTCACTCTTGGGACGTTAGATTTGTATAAAAATAGAAGAAAATGGGCCCCAATTCACAAAGTCAAAACTTCAAATTAAGACTCAATTAAAACAAATTAAATAAGCTGGTATTGAATTTGTTTCATACCAAAGTTGATATAGCGCAAGCAGTCGGTTTGTGATACTTTGAAAACATGCTCAAACGACGAATAAAAAGTAAAAACAACATTTCGTAAACTTGGGGCCATCGCCCATTAGCAGAGTGGTGCTGTAAGCCAAACATTCAATTTTTCATCTGCATTTCTGCAAAGCTTGAGCTCAGCCCAAGCCTTCTCTTCGCTCTGTCGTCATCATCATCTTCTTCTTTTTCATTCAAAGTTTGTTCTTTCTCAATCTCCTAATGTAACATATGCCCGCCGTAGGGGTGACAATTTTCTCCGACCGGGGTCAGGTATGGAAACTACTTTAGTAGGGTCGGAGTCGGGGATGGGGCCATCACTGAATCCTCAATCCGATTCAGGGACGGGGATGGGAATGCAATCCCTGCCCCGCCCCAGCCCCAATTAATATATATAATATTATATATTATTTATATAATATTTATATTATAAATATTATTATATTATATATTATTTATTTATTTGATTAATAAATAACATTATAATAATTTCAATTAATAATTAGTTAAACATTATACAAATTATAAAAACTCAAAAATAGTAAAAAATTTAAAAAGTAAAAGATTAAAATACAAAAACTAAAAATCTCTTGAGACTAATCTCTTTACTACCACTCAAACAGAGGACTGAGAAAGACTTAAAGAAGAAAGAACTAAACAGACTATAGTCTACATAACAGAGGTGGCAGCTAAAACTAAAACCCTAGTTCTTCCTTCATTTATCGTTGCTGACCACCATCATCATCGCCCGTCAAATGTTGGACGTCTATCGTCGCCGACTACCACTCGATAAGAGGACAGAGAAAGACTCAAAGAAGAAACAACCGAATAGACTACAAAATAGAGGTGGCGGTTGAAACTAAATCCCTAGTTCTTCCTTCGTCTATCATCACTGACCGCCGTTGCCGTCGGACGTCTATCATTGCCAACTACCACTCGACAGAGGACAAAGAAAGACTCAAAGAAGAAAGAACTTAACAGACTATAGAACAGAGGTGGCAGCTGAAACTAAAACCCTAGTTCTTCCTTCGTTATCGTCGCCGACCCCCCGGCTGTCGGACATCGAATGTCTATCGTCACCAACCGCAACTCGCAACGGTCCTCTCTCTCTCTCTTCCTAATGTCTTTGTGTAATTAGGGATTCGGGTCTCCAACAGGGAATTCATCCCCTGTCGAGGTTTGGGTAGAGGTGTAAATTGGGTCGTTCTGCCCGTGGCCCGGCACGAACTTGGACTGGCTTGACACGACGGTCTGCGGGCCATGCCAGGCCCAACATAATCATGCAGGCCGTGCTAGGCCTAGGGTTTTAGGTCCACAGGCCGGCACGGGCCAACCCACGGCACGACCCATATATATTATTTATTATATATATATTATATAATATATTAATAAAATAAATATTTGTTTTAATTTTATTATACTAATTTATTTAATTATTGTAGATATAAGCAATTATATACACAAGATTCATATAAAATTAAAATTTTAAGTTTTTTGTCAATTTATTTAAATAAATAGCTTTGACTTGATGCACGGCCCAACCTGGCCCAAGGCTTGGCCCATGGGCCAGCTTGGCCTGCAGCATGACATGGCACAGCACGGGTCTGGACCATGGGCCATGCTAGGCTGACTCCCAAATTTTCACCGGAGAGGGAGAAGAATTCCTTTCCCCAACGGAAATCAGATGGGGGGATGATTTGGAGGTCGGGGTCGGGATGGGGAATGTAATCCCCGCCGAGAACCCGCCCCGTTGCCATTCCTATGCCGCCGGCCGGTTCAGTACTTGTATCGACCCAGCTGTCAATTCACACTTGTACATCGGTTCTTCTATTCTTCAATCGAAGAATACTCTTTGTCCGTTTCGCCTTTGAACTAGACTGCTACTCTACAATTAACCCATTTCCACGTGGCAACTTTCCTTGCAATAGCCACGTGTCGTGTGGCACAGTGGCCAAAGAGTCCAGAGGCGTACCACACAGAGACATGCAATTCCTTCGATCGTGGCGTCCAACTTGGGACTTGCCTCTCGCAGATAATTCCTGGGTTGATGGAAATTATCTACAAATGACTTACTGCATGCATTTAGGGTTTTATTTTATCACCTCGATTCCATACTGACTTTTCCTTTCTTCGCTAACACTAATTACAGACAACTGAAGATAAGTCAATTAAGAAGACCAAGACAATGAAGACCTACAAACTCTTATTATCTCTCACAGTCACGGTAGTGTTAATCGTCTCCAATATTTCTTTCCAAGCCCAAGCACGGGCTCCTCCTCCGATAACCAATGCAACTCTTGAGAGGGTAAGCTCTTCTCTGAAAAGGTTCGTTGATAAACTACCACAAATGCCAAAGCTCTACGGTTATTCCAGGATTTTTCCCATTCCCGCAAGTCTCACCATCGGCATGTATCAGAAGAAATGGGTACTTAATTAACACCACTCCTCCTCTCTGCTTCTTTCTCATGTCTGACGCAACGTAACTTTTATGCTACAGAAGTTCCACCGGGACTTGCCTCCGACGACGGTCTTCGCTTACGGAACCTCCCAAAAGACCGCTACTGTTCCGGGTCCCACAATCGAGACACTCCGCGGATTACCAACTCATGTGACGTGGCAAAATCATCTCCCTCGAAATCACATACTCCCATGGGATCGAACCATCCCCACCGCCATCCCCAAGCACGGTGGCATCCCCACCGTCGTCCATCTCCACGGCGGTGTCCACCAGCCACAGAGTGATGGCAGCGCCTTTGCCTGGTTCACCTCCGGCTTCAGAGAGACCGGACCGGCCTGGTCCCAGAAGACATACACCTACCCGAATGTCCAACACTCCGGGAACCTCTGGTACCACGATCATGCGCTTGGCTTGACACGTGTTAACCTCCTAGCTGGCTTGATCGGTGCTTATGTCATCCGTGACCTTATCTTGGATGGTATTCTGGACCTCCCACGTGGACCCGAATTTGACCGGCACTTGGTCGTTTTCGATAGGAGTTTCTCCACTGATGGATCCATCTACATGAACTCCACCGGCAATAACCCGTCAATCCATCCCCACTGGCAACCGGAATACTTCGGAGACGCCATTATCGTTAACGGCAAGGCCTGGCCGTACCTTAAGGTTCAACGTCGGAAGTACCGCTTCAGGATCATAAACGCCTCCAATGCACGATATTTCCGATTCTCATTATCCAACGGTCTCCCGTTTGTCCAAGTAGCATCGGACTCATCCTACCTGCCCTCACCCGTCCACACACCAAAGATACTCCTGTCACCATCTGAAATTGCTGACGTGGTCATTGATTTTTCAAATTCAACAACGAAACAGGCGGTGTTGACCAACGATGCCCCATATCCATACCCCACCGGTTCAGCCGTGAACCAGCTAAACGGGAACGTCATGAAGTTTATAATTGCACCGACACGTCCATCCCGACCGGACACATCAAGGGTGCCGGCAAATCTAGTGAAATACCAAACGGCGACAACCGATGGGGCAGAACATACAAGGTACATAGTATTGTATGAGTATACCAGCAAATCCGGAAAGCCCACACATCTCTACATAAACGGGAAAAGGTTGCTGGATCCGGCGACAGAGACGCCAAAATCCGGCACCACTGAGGTGTGGAAGGTGATCAACTTGACCGGCGATAATCACCCACTGCACCTACATTTAGCTTCGATCCAGGCAATCAAGGTGCAGAAGCTGGTGAATTTGAAGAAGTTCAAGGGCTGCATGACTACCAAGAATGATGCAGTCGCCTGCAATGTGACTCACCATGCAACTGGGAGGTTGCTTGCCATACCTCCTTATGAGAGAACATGGAAGAACACTGTCAAGATAGAGCCCGGATACCAGACAACGGTAGTCGTCAAATTTAATCTGGTTGATACCGGCGCGCCTTATCCGTTCGACACTACCGCAAAACCTGGATACGTCTACCACTGTCATGTAATATACTCTTACTCTAATTTTCTCTATCTATCTCCTCTTCACATAGTTCGTAGGACAACATACACAGACCTTTTCTGTCAAATGGATATAAACGAAACGAACAGAACTGACATCTGCTGCATCCTCGAACTCACACAGCTAGAGGATGTGGGTTCGATCGAATTAAACAAACCAGCTCACATATGGTGATTGACTGATTTTTTTCGTGCAGATTCTGGACCATGAGGACAATGCTATGGTACGACCAATGAAGCTGGTTACATAATATAGAAAGTTGGGAAAGAGAACAAATAAAGAATATGTTTGTTTTATTCCATTGTTCTAACTTCTAATTAAGTGTATAATTCTATAATCTCGTTCTCGTATATATAGATGGATGTTTGGTATTCCTAAAATTAAAGGTACTCAAAACTTGTATTATGCAATTCTTATGTTCGCTCTAGTTGTGGAATTAATAAAAGTTCTGATTGATTAAAGATCAAAAAAAATTTGGTGGTCTCTTTCTATTAATTATTAAATGTCCAGACTCCAGGAATGATCAGATGTCTCGCCAGCTTTCCTTACTTTGAAGACGTTCTTATTAAATAATAATTTAAGTGCAAGCTGGGGGTAGAGGTGATGAACAGTGATCTGCTTAATTCGGATTAATCGAACGCGATGTTTGTTCTGGAAGCTGTGGAACCAATAAATTGTTCCACACCAGTGATAAATTTATGGGCCTTACTGTAAAAAGGTGTATGTATCAAATATTTTTATTACTGGCGCAAACCATATCACCACAACGGCATGTGTAAGGAATACTAGTGTGTTGATTCATGATTGGTTACCTAGCCTAATTTACACGCCAGCATTGGCCGCAGATCTCGTCCCATAAAAAGAAAAATTTTATCATGAAATATCTATTTCCGGCTTTTCAGGGTTGATGATAAGGCCACACGGCCCACGCTTCCTTGTTTTCTCGAAATTTTTGAGTGTGGGATGAGGTGGTTTAAACATTCACCCTAAAAAGAGTAAGTTAATGAAAGGAGAAAAGTAAATTAAGGGGGTATTCTATAGCCTAGATGAGAAATTGGGTGGTGTGTGGTGTGGCACTCCAAATAAGTTAGTTGTTCTTCACCGTGGACAATGATGTGTAGATTGAATCACACCATACTTATGCATGCGTTCTACAAGGTTTGCTGCATTTCAATCCACACCTTGTGTTATGATTTCATGCATCTCAATTACAACATGGGTTAACACACGATATAGCAGTAGTGGGAAATCGGGAATGCATCTCCCAAAATCCAGTTAATTTTACAATAGCGGGTGCATAAAATCTTACCAATGGTGACGATAGTTGCAGCAGCAAATAACGAGGGTAGGGGTGCAAATGGATTGGATCATGATCCGATCCAATCCAAGATTTGATCATATTTGGTGGAATTCAGATCACCCCTGTTTGAATCTTTGAGTCGGATAATAGGATCCGATCAGAAGTTGGATCGGATTCGAGTCACCCCTATATGATTCGAGAAGATCTGATCCGATATATATGTTATATATTTTTTATATAAATATATATAATACATATATTTATGCTATTTAATTACAAATATATTATTTATATTGTATTTTTGTAATTTTGTTATATTATTTATCTTTTATAAAAAAGCATGTATATATGTTGAAAATAATTAAAAATTACTTGTATTTTTGTTTTTCTTTATTTAAATTGGTATATTTATTTTTATTTTAATAATTTATTATTTTTTAAAGAAAACAAATCGAATTGGATTAGATCCGAATATCCGACTTCCCGATCGAATTTGAATTCAAATCCTTTCCTATCAGAGTAGATCGGATCGAATCTGCAATGAACAATGTCGGATCATATTCGGATATACCTTGAATCGAATTCGATCTGATTCGTTTGCATCCCTAACGGGGCAAGAAATGGTGAGCTTCTACCCAACAACAGATTAGCAGCAGAAAGCCTTGTAATGACCAATGAAACCAAACGTGAGAGGGAAATATTGCACAAAAAAATTAAAACAAAATGATAATGGAAAACGGAAATGAATCACTTACCTCTAACTAGGGTTGTTCACAGGTCGAGTTGGGCCGGTTTACTGATGTTTTTCCAACTGATCCGACCTGGTCGGGTTACCTGAAATTGAAACCGAAACTGACCCTGTGTTAAGCAAAACCGACCTGATCGGTTTGAGTCGGTTTGGGTCGGTTTCAGCTCTACGTAGTGGTGACTCAATTGCTGTTCATTTTTGGCTCTACATTCCCAAAGGAAACCGGCATTTCCTTAATGTTTTGTGGCCCATCTATGGATCCAAATTTTGTGGAGGGAGCAAAGTTTGAGAGTACTATTTGCTGGAGTAAGATTTCAATTTGTAGGAAACTATATAATGGATGGATCAAACTATCAAAGCCGGCCAGATCCAACAAAAGCTAAGAAGATGCTCTCTGCTACTGTAGATAAATGGTGGTGAAATACTGAAATTTAAGGCAAACATTTATTCATGTACTCTTTTTTTATTCATTGATGGAGTGATGGGTCTTGGGTCATCTTTAATGTTTACAACATACCTCCTGATGAACTCGGTAGTGAATAATAAGTAGGTTGTAACTACTAACTAGGAACTAACTACTAAGTCGGTTCGGGTCAAATCGGTTTCGGTTTTCACATATGAAAACTGAAATTGAACTGAATCATCGGTTTAGGATTTTTTTATAACCCGAAACCGACCGGTGCTGAAGAAAACCCGGCCGACTCGGGTTGGTCGGTTTGGTCAAGTTGGGTCTTCTTATGAACAACCCTACCTCTAACAATCCAATGATGTAGTGGTGTGCGGAGTAGCAATAGTGCCCGATGTGAGATAGAGAGATAGTAGACATGAGCCTCACAGTGACGAGCCCTACATGCAACGATAATATGTTGAGAGTGCGAAGCATGGGAAGACACACTATAAAGTAGTGCAAAGCATGAAAACATATTGGAGATAATTGTCCACGGTAGCAATGGATTGTCCATGAGAAATAATCGTGGACGACATTTTGCCTTGTGGTGTAGGCCAATCCACGGTATAGTGTGGTTTGGTCTACACCACGGTGCAACCGAACCACTGGTTTTGGGGTGGCACGTTTGAAAAAGCAATATCTTGTGGTGCATCCACACCACCTAAGTTGTTGCAAAGGTGATGTGATAATTAGAGTTGTGAAGCCACCTCTAATTAACCTGCCACAGTGTCATGGATGCATCCATTAACCAACTCCATCCTTGTAAAAGCATGTTACCAGTTCCATGGGGCTCTACTCTTATCTTATGTATGAATGACCAGTGGCTTAAAGCTTTAAATCTTAGTTCTCCGCTTCAAATGCTTATAAATCATATAATCAAGCTGACAAGGCAAACTCTTCAAGAGGGTGGTGGATCCCAATTCTTTAGGGTGATTGGGCCATTTGTCAATTTCCACGTATTCATGGGACCCACAAGAAATGTTTTTTCATTATTAAAATAAATTTCTAATTGGAGGAGAAATTCTTTAAGGTGCATGCTTGCTAGCTTAAGAAAAGGTTTTATCTTAACGTTAGAAAGGCATCCACCTTTTGAAGGAAATTAAGGGGGTGTTGTAATGTGGATGAGAAATTGGTGGATGTGGACTGGTACACACCACACCACAGTTCACAGGTATTTTGAACTATAGACAAATTATGTGGATTGGACTAGTTCACACCCACAGTGGCATTCTGTAGGCTTGGTGTGGAGAGTCAACACCACACCATTTGATTCCATGTATCCCATATATATTTTATGAATGATCTACATAGTTAGTCATAAATATCTAATTTTTGCATTTTATATGATAAATATATTGAAAAAAGCATCAATAAATTAATATTAACCAATACATATTAATTTTAATAAAAACAACAGTAAATTAATTAAAAATAAAAATATATGTTTTCAATATTTAAAATATTATTTTTATTGATAAAAACATTAAATAATTAAAAAATTAATAGTTTATTGATAAAAATATTACAAAATAATATTTAAATAAATTATTGCAAGATAAGCATAGCATCAACCGATTTGTGCAAACTAATAATCGATTGATTCCCATACTAGTTGTAAGATAAGCATAGCATCAAAATATTGGTCGACTAGTTTCCTAAAATGTTGCATGGATAAGCCACCACACTTACAATTAGTACTTAAACAAAAATAAAAAAAAAAACCACCATTATAAGAGAGATAAGAAGAAAAGTGCAAAGTATGTTACACCCACAACATGCAAGTAACATAGTATCCGACTTGTGGAATTTGGTATGCTTTCGTACTGCATGGAATCCTACGTGTTGATGATGGGTCATATAATCTCTATGTGGGGCTACCTGAGCATCATGTTCAGTTAATTCATCTACCTATTGAAATGAATTTGGGTAATTCTCCCATTTTGGGCCACAAAAGAACTAGCACTGTAATTGGCATTGGATTTTGCCATGACTAATTCCATCGACCCTTTACCGCATGAGCACATTGGTGTGCATATATGTCTGGCCATTACTGTTCCAATTTATCAATATAAATACAATAATGAGATAGGATTACTTCACATAAATAAAGAAAACAAATCAAATGTACCACAAATAAGTTCAAAATGGTTCAAACATATCCAATATGTTAATCATATTATTTGAAAATTGAATTAAAACTAAAGCTGAAACAATTCAATTTCGTGTTATACACATCATATTTGCAATATTGTCCCTAATATTGGTTATTTGTATATTTGCTTGTTCATTTTCCCCATCAAAATCACTCTCATTGGTGTCATTTGAATCCTTAATAGTCATGTCTTCAACTATTCATCAATCGATGTCTTTATCGTGAATGGCGGTTCCTACTGAATAAAATTGAAAGTGATGATGCATACCATTACGATGTATCATTGCATTCGTAAATTGAAACGTGGCATATTCTATAAGATAGGAAATTTTTCCTTCAATATCCCAAAGTGTCTCTCTCTAACATTTCTTAGTGATGAGTGCCTGTAATTAAACAATTCATTCTTTAATTGAAATCTTCTTCTTTTCCCTCTAAAGACATTTAGATAATATCGTTCACCAGAATAAGGTGTTAGATATTCAGGTCCACCAGGAAATCTAGAATTCACAAGATAATATTTCCCTACAAAAGCCATATGCAATTGAATGCATTAGACATAGGCAAATAGACTTATACTAACTAAAAATGTCGAAATAAATTACCTATGGGAGGATGTGGGAATTCTAAATGTGGTCAAGAAATAGCTTCTGCAAATACCTTAGAATCATGGGCAAATCCTTCCCAGCTTACGTAAGCGAAAGTAAATTTCATGTCAAACGAGCATATAACCAACATGTGGTACAACACGACTTCCTCCCCCTGTATGGAATTTATTCGTCCAAAGGAACCCATGCACTTATATGGGTACCATCAATTACCCCAATACAGTCTTAAGTGGTGATATATGTTGTCAATATATAAATAAAAATGACATATATTGATATATAAGACACCAGTGAAATAGCTAAAACCATGAGTAATATTTCTCTAAATGTTTGATATGTGATTGCACATCTTCAAATGATGGTGGTTGAATCAACTCTCTCCCAAACCTATAAATTTCTTTGTAAGTCATCCTAAAGTACGTACTAATAGTACTTTTGAAGTGTTGGAACATACTTGCAATCAATCGATAATTTTGATTGTGACTAACCATCATAAGAAAAATAGCAAGTGATTCCTCCACACTGATATTCCAACTGTTAGATGAAAGGCCACGGTCTTTCAAGAGATTAGCAAGATTTTAAATACATGTCTCTCCATCCTAAATGTGTCGTACACTTTGTCAATATGATCCAAGTTATTCAAACACTACATGACAAATGTATGCCCATTCATCATCGATGTGCAATACAATTGTTCAACAAAGTATGTATTGTAGTATTTACCACTCTACTAATGAAGGTAAGTTCAAAGAACTCATCACCGTCTTCATTCCATTCATTGAAAGGGATGCCATCTATTTCATTGATATCCATAGAATTCCTAGAAATATACACACATTGCTATACTAATTGATATATGAAATATGATAAAACATAATGAACATATAAAAAATTAACATAAATTGTGTATCAAAAAAATTAACATAACCAAAACGTCAAACATAAGCAAAAGAAAAATAACCCAAAGTTTTCCATATCTAAAGATTCCTTAACCACTCAAATTGACATTCAGATGTAAAATTCATAAACATTTGTCTCTAATGCTCATCCTTAAATATCTCAATTGCTTTTAAAACTTGCTGGACACTAATAACAAAATGTCATTCACAACATCCATGCATTCTATCATAGATACATCTTTCTTGCGTTGTTCCTCCTCATCCTTAAATATCTCAATTGCTTTTAAAACTTGCTGGACACTAATAACAAAATGCCATTCACAACATCCATGCATTCTATTATAGATACATCTTTCTTACGTTGTTCCTCATCATTCTCCTTTTTTTATCTCTCTCTATTTGAATCTCTATTAGCCTCACTCTAGCCTTGTTGAACTTTGTCCATGCATCTATTGTGAGCAAGAAATTAGTTCCCTGCCTGATCCTTTTCCCTTCCCTGAGAGAGCTAGGGAGTGAACCAATCCTTATCAATTTTAGGATTAACAATAAGGGTTTCCGGCGTAGATGTATAAGACATATGGACATCATTGGGAGAGAGATTAACAAATAGATCTTAAGTCTATGGGACATAATCATTCTTTTCATTTGATGGTGCCTCAACATTACCCATAGATGTATTTCCTGTAGCACTGGTTCCAAAGAAGATGATCTCCAACTCCTTCAAATAGGGACAACCATTTTTCTTTATCTACTTTGTCCACTTATACTTCCGCATGAAGCATAAAAGTTTGGTGTCAACATTTTATTAATTGAAACCCCTCAAATAAATGTAAATAAAAGGAATGTATAATAGTCATACCATAATCAAATAGTCACAAACACTCTCACTAGCAGTTGGTTATTTTGTTAGTGGATCTATTGTAACTCCTGTATGGTTGTATATTTGTTGGTAGTTGCTAAATCACTTCTTCAAGTGGTGGAATTTGTTTTTGAACTGGTCACAAGTATATGCTTTGTTGTGTGTGTTGTTGAATTTCTCAACAATATATTTCCAACTATCATTGTTACATGTCGAGGTTGGTCTATTGTGAGCCTTCACTTGATCTACCATCAATTCAATAAATGTCTACTCTTTGGCCCCATTCCATGTGGTCAACTCATTGGTCATATCTTCATGCAATACTTAAAACTGAGAGGCCATATATGTTTGTAGAATATGATAGAAATGGGTTATGTGAAACAATAAAATTCTAACAACTTTAATCAATAACCAACTCCTAATTGAACACTTCTTAAAACTTTGTGTTCAAATATGCTTTAATGAAGAATATGCATTGCTTGATCAAATCATACATGCTCATTGCTAAACCATTTGACTAGTCAATGCCACTCTTTATTACTTGTATGGAATTTTGATAGAAACAAGAGTGGTTTGTTCAATAGAAATAATAAAAGAATTCAGAGATCTTTCAATATATTTACCTTTACCTCAATATTAATTGAATGTTCCTCAACTTTGACATGTTTTCTTGATCTACAAGTCTTTTAACCTTGCCCGAGATAGATGACCTTTGTACATTGTAGAGGTCTGTGAGGTATATAGGATTGAAACCTTTCATATCGTATAATGAACAGTTTATCATCCGATTTAAGTGAAAAAAGAAACAATTTGGGTTATTTATGAATGTTTTTGAGGTGTTTGAGATTTTGAGAAGCTCATCAAGAGAAGTTGTATTTAGTTTATTTTTTTGGTTGTTGGACTTGGTATCTGCTTTGTGTCTAAGCACAGTGTTTTATATATTGTGCATGCTTCCAGGACATGTAATCAAGGATGACATGGTTATCATCTTAGGAGTCAGGAAGGAAGGTGTTGGTGTTGCTGACCATGAGGCTGAGGTGTAGAATGTGATACTCAAACTTCTTCAAAATGAATTGGGGCTTGAAGTTGTTGGTGCAGGATCTAGAATTCCACATGTTAAACGTGATGTTGGAAGCTCTATTAAAATAGATCTAGACCATGAAAATCTGGGGAAAAACAGGCTACCAATGGAGTGTGAATCTTTGGCTAGAAGACCTATGGTTTTGCAAAGGTTGAAAGCCACAAAAAAATCATTGTATTATTGGATACAGAGAAGCATAGGTGTGCCACTAGAAGATAAGAATCACACAACTTATCAACCCAATTTTGTCTATTTTCTGTCATGATTAGTTATGCATGTATTTTTTAATATATATATATAATTTTAAAGCATAACACTATGCAGTTGTCAATACAATCACAACAATCAACATTATAATACAGTCAAAGTGTGAGCCTATTAGTAAGTGTAATATGTAAGTTCTGAAAATGGAATAAGTCTTCCTTTTCTTTTCATTCCTTCTTTGTTATATTCTTTTTATTTAGGTTTAGCAAATATGGAATTTGTTTTACTTGGTTGGCTTTTCCTAAATGGGGCAACTGATGCGAAAATAACATGATCATTAAAAATTTGCTTATTATTACCTTTCTATACTTGAATATCAAGTGAAAACATTATTCCAACAATACTATTTTATTTATTCTTCTTGTGTGTGTGGTGGGACGGAGTGATTTAGGCACATCAATAGGGTTTCTAAGAATAGCCACAAAATATTTCTTAAGAGATTGATCAAGACAAATCCCAAAAGGATAAAGAGAAGGACATTGAATGGCATATCAACTAATTGCAGACCCTGTGCATTGCTAATTCATGTTCTTGATAGCATCCATCATCAGCAGATGAAAATTAATTGTCTAATTTAGTATCATCCCACAACTAAAGTTTTTGTGGAAAGTGCTTGTGCAACTATAGCTACATAGAGTAGAGAAACTAGAAAAAAGAAAAAGCTTTATCTATGTAATGCACACTTTTTTATCTTAATTTTTTTAACATGTTTGAACTGTACTTGGTGCAAAAATCCAGTTAATGACTTAATTCTGTGATGTTTATGGCATATAATGGCATGGGGAAAACCTATCATATTTTTTATGCCCCATTGTAGGTAGTATGGCATAACTTGTAAAGATTGGTCTCAAATATCTTAGAACTAAGGGCAAGAAGACCCTGAAATTTCAGCCCTTGACACCATGTGATAGACTGGATTTGGTCCCATGGTCCAAAGTATCAATATATATGGTATCATAACGTATGATAGAAATTGGTTTTCAGGATTATTGAAATGCTAAATGCAAAGAACTAGTAGTTTTTAATAGGTTTAACCATTAATGAACATTCTAATATATCTATGTGTGCATATAGTTTGGTTAAAAAAAAACTCAGTATTGATTATTGAAACCTCTGAATACGTGATTTGGGTGTATCTAGATTATTGATATTTTTAATAATGTTTCCTCCATTTATACAAATTTGTCAATAATTAACTTTGGGGTGTTAGTGTACATTTGATCTCATGTTTATTCCATCTATATTTTGCCAACTGCAGCAAGTTAGCTTTTATGATGGTCCAATACTGCCTTAAGCTTTGCAGTTCAGTTTTCAGTTAAAAAAAAAAAGTCAAGCCTTGATACAATACTAGATGCATGTCTGTTAGGGTGCCTTAAGCTTTTATATAGTGAAGAGACATCAGAGGGTTCAATAACCCCACTAAGCTTTTATATAGTAATGGATTGTTGGGACCAGTTTTTGGGCTCTAAGTTAAGATAGACCAGCCAAATCATCAATTTCCTTACTTGAAAATGGAAGCAAAGCATATCTAGTTGGAGTTGAGTGGGCTTCATTCTATCAATCAAGGCCATCTATTCATACACTAGTTACAGTTCGAACTGATGTATCAAAAACTTCTCATTGGATTGGAATTTATAAATATTAACAAGATATTTAGACTGACATAGAAGAAGCTTCAAATCTAGTGGCTTAGCTTATTTATTGAAACAAAAGACTTAAAGCTTAATTGGAAAAATTAATCCATTAAAAGGTATTAGTGATGAAGTTTGGTTGTGTAGGTAAGTCATATGAATGCCATATTTTGTAGTAGTCTAGATATTTTCTATACAGCATGGGATAGTCAATAGATTCCAAAGCAACCTGGGAACACAACATTGGACCAAAGTAAAAAATATCCATAGCTACTTGAGAAGAACTAAGAACTATACATTGGTATACAATGGAGAGGATTCCGTGGCAACAAGTTATATACTATATAGATTTAAACTTTTAATTAGATCCTTAGAGAAGATAAAAGCACAATTATCAACAACCATACTGATACCTCAAGCAAATTTCAACAGATAAATAAAAAATTATAGATCAACCTTGATAACATCCAAGTCTTAAGAGAAGTTTCTAACAGTTTGATTCTTTGTTTCCAACAACCGAGTTCGACTCTATGCTTTTTTCTAAAGAAAATCAACAACAAAGAAAGATAACATACCGGCGGAGGAGAGCTTTGGTGAAGGAGAGCTTTGGTGAAGCATAGATGCAAAGATCTTTGGCAGGTGGTGGAGATCTCCAACAGTAAAATGATGTGAAGCAGAGAAGCAGAAATAGGGTTTTCCAGGGAGCATGTGAAGCAAGATATCAATGTTAATTAAACTGTGGACGGATGCCCCTCCTTGAGGAAATGCCGTGGCCGATAATATAGGGTGCAGACAAGGCCTGTTCACGATATAGTGTGGACTAGTCCCGTCCATGACCAGCCGAACACCATGTTCATCCCATGGTGTGGACTGAAACGGGCCACCCACGAGATGAACACGAAACCGAACACTACCTAAATCAATCACAAAGTTGTGAATATCAGGCTAAAATGCTAAACTAATGATGTGGCATAGAATTGTGAATAGATTGTAACATCAAAATCATTATGAAATTATTGAGAAATTAATTTCAGATAAGGGTGCCAATGGACCAAGGTTTGGGTTGGACCCTAGTTGGAATCAAAATCAATTTGAACAAATTAGATATACCAATGAGACATTGAATTAGATCAATCCGGACTTAATGGTCCAAAGTATTTAATGGATTGGATTGGACCTGGTCCATTTGAAATGAATTTATATTGGATTGAGTCTGATTGAACTAGTATCTAATCCATTGGCATAAGATAAGAATAGGGGTGCTCATAGTTAACTGAACTATGGGCCTATTTTCCAATTGGTTTGGTCTTCACTTTTTTTAGTTTTTTAATATTTATAATATATTATAAAAAAGTACATAAATATATAATAGAAATAAAAGAAATACATATAATCTATTATATTATAAATAACAAATAATATTATATATGTACACTAACCAGTTTGGTTAACCACCAGTTTTTCTTATTGGTTAACCAAAGTCAAACCATCTGATTCAGTTAAAATTTTGGTTTGATTTCATCAATTTGATTTGATATTTTGGTTTTATGGTTTTTGATGAGCACCCCTAGATAAACAAGTGTCAGGGGACGAGGTTTTGGTTGGACCCAATCTAAATTAAAACCAATTTAATTAAAAAGTTTGGATGGTCCAAACATTGAATTGGACCAGCCCAAAATGGTACAAAGTATTCATATGATTGGATTGGATTTGGTCCATCTGTAATGGACTTATACTCGATAGGATTGGATTGGACCGATGTTTGGTCCATTGATAGCCCTAATTTGGGGGGATGAAAATTAAAGCTTTGAGGTGTATTTAGTTTATTTTGAATATTATTTGTTCCCAATAATAAACTGAGTTTATTGTTGAGTTATAGGAAAATCCATCCCAAAATACAATAGATCCTCAATGAGAAACTACAATCAATAATGTTGAAGAACCAGCTCCAAGAGTACTTTCTATAATTCGGGTTGAGAGAGATTATAGGTGCAAAGGAAAATTTTCATAAAAATGAAAAAAAAAACTAGATTAAATATTGGACACATATCTAATGTTATATATTTATAAAAAATAAAATATTGTGTACCTCTATAATATTATACATTCATTATATTGATCAAAAATAAGTATTATACATAAGAATTAATTTTATCAATGGTGTAAATGTAATGCAAAACTTAAAGTCAACTTAAAAATCAAACGGTTTTCCTCTCTTTTCTTTTTTTGAGAAAAAAACTATTATCCTTTTTGGATGGTGGGTTATTGGTTTGGATCAAATGGATTAACTAATGATATCATAGTTAAATTATAAAACTTTAAAAAGTACAAATAATCAAAAGAATGCAAAAATTAAAAAAAATTGTATACATCTTTAATGTTATGTATTAATTATATCAAACAAAAATTTAGTTAATAAGTAAAAGATATTTATATAATGTAGATTGATGAAATATATAATTTAAATTTGATTTAAAGCAAAGTTATTTTCCTATATAGATGGTGGGTCAATAATCCAACTTTTCAAATAAACTCATGGTTAAAATTTAACAACAACAACAATAATAATAATAAATGTCATTGTAATTTAAGATTTCCATGTGTAATCCACATGAAGTTGGAATTTTTTGTGTATATTTACTTTTTATTTTAAATTATATACATTCATCCCATTCTCTCTTATTAAATCCCATATTTAAGTTATTTTTCAATAATAAATGCTACTAATTAAATCTATATCCAATACTTATAACCAAGATTCAAAGTATTGACACGTATCATCCCATATCGATCGATATGTATCGTGTCGATGGCTTCCTGATACGCCCTCTAGGGGTTGTATCGGGTCAGACCATGATTCAGAGGGTAGCCGGGCCTTAAACCAAACCCTCTGAACTGGTTTTGAAAAAATAAAAAAACTTTAAAAAAAGTATCGATACAGGATGATACGCCTTACCGACATATCGCCTTGCGTCGATACTTTGAACCTTGCTTGTAACAATATAAACCTATATATTTTAAAACTTACTCAATAGCAAAATCATTGTTTATCCAAGTGATGACTAAATAATTCAACTATCTGAATCAAATTGGCAACCCATGAAATCATAGTTATATGATAAAATTTTTAAATAGAAATAAATATATAAAATAAAATAATGTAGAAAAATAAATACAATTGTGATATTTTTTATTAATCAAATTAAAAAAAAACAAGTGTAGTAAAAAAGGAATATTTTTATTGATGAAGAAAATGAAATTAAAAAGCACAAAAATAAAAAATACATAATTTTACAAATAAAAACATTTTGGGTACATGTATTATATCGTATATTTATCATATTAAATAAAAACAAGCATACATAACAATATTATTTTTACACACAGAGAAATAAAAAATATAGAAAATTTTGAACGCATCTATAACTCTATATTTACACTCTTATTAAAAATATGAATAGGATTGTAAAACTTTCTTTTAATTAAAACACCCATTTTTTAATTTAATCACTATTTAATTATAAGGTTTAAAATGTAGTTTGAACTACAAATTTTACCCCATTCAATTCCATCTCTTGAAATTTTATATTTTTTTTTTATAAATGTACAAAAAAATATACACTGATGAGATAAAACTTTACAAAATGAAAAGTCCAGCCAAGTGAGTAAGCCTATCAATGATACACGAAACTTTGTAGCCCAATATAAGGTGATTACATAATTAGATTCAGATTTTGCTATATGCATTTGATTAATAGTAAAAACAAAAAATAAAAAATAAAAAAAATAAATATACATGAATTTTATAGAAAATTTTGAATACATTATTCCTATCATTCTCATCATCTAGAATTGCCACGTGAAAAGTACTAGCACATTTAGTAGTAGATATATATAGATACCTTAAATGCATAGATGCTCATGTGGCACGGCTTCAGCCTTCGGGTCGATTTTTAAAATATTGTCTAGAATAACCATGGGTGACAAAGGTAACAGGGATCAAAACCAAGCCATTCTATCCCTAATGATGTATATATCATCAATGGGATCAACCTCTCAATGGTGCCACGTGGACTTTTTGTAAGATGAAGAGTTTTAAATACATTGGACTGACAAAATTGTGACAACTTTCAAATAATGATGTAAGCCAAAAAGAAAAGAAAGAGTAGCTAGATTTTGGCTTGGAATCCTTCTGGTTTTGGCTGACAACCTTAGCTTTTACATGCAAGATTGTTTACCCCCTTCTTGGTGGATGGCAAATTCATTTTCACCCCCTCTTTAAAAAGGACTTAATGTTCCTTTCAACGGTGGTTAATAAAACCAATAAAAGTTTGAGAACAAATCAACCCTCACAAGATTGCCCCCCATAATGTCCCACAGCACATTATTGCCGTGTATTGAGAATATCTCAATGATAATCCCAGAAATGATGATGTCATCATCGGGAGATGTTCCTAATACACGGTGAGATGCGTTGTGGGACGTTGTGAAGGAAAATCTTGTGGGAGGCTGATTTGAACTCTAAAAATTCTTTTAAAAATACATGATGTGGCATTTTCATCCATCGTGATAATTAAGGAGCATTTTCCCTATTTAGAAAAAGAGTAAAAAGTTTAGAGTATATTACAGATTAGTATCCTCTACTTTGGGGATAATATTGGGTAACGAAGATGAAGATGATTGAAATTGTGGATGCCGCGCGGGGACATACCAGAATAACTAGATCCTGTTTGTTGGTTGCAAAATCGACTTTGTGTGCAATTAACCATGGTTTTTAAAACTGAACTGGTCAGGGGTCCGGTTACCGGTTCAAACGGTCTGACCATTCGACCCGAACGACTGGCCTGTTTTGACAAAAAAATAAAAAAATTGAAAATCAGTTAAAACTATTCAAATAGTTCGAACAATTAACTAGCCAGTTCAGTGGTTTGTTGACCAAAATCAACGGTTTTGAAGAAAAAAATAATTTTAAGAAAAAATAGAATCGATCAAGTGACCGGTTCCCAGTTTTTCCAATCCGACCGTCCAGTTTTAAAAACCATGCAATTAACACTACTTAGAGAAATACAATTAATGGTCGTGGAATTTGCTACTGATGACCACCGGCCGCTTTCATCAACGAGTGCATGTTCTGGTTTGCTTGTTGATTTCACATTCATTATCCCATGATCCCATCCCAGTTCTTTTCATGGTTGTTAACGGCATAATTTATTTGTCCGAAAGAGAGAGAAATAGAGAGATTTAGAAGAATTTCGCTGGTTCTGAGAAATGATTGACTGACAATCAAGACATCTTGTTAATAGCTCAACAAATGACTGACTGACTGACAATCAATTTGGGCTCTCCATATTTTTCATCATACATAGCTTAAAAAGCTTGTCCATATAGAACCCATCTTGGAAAGCCAAATGTTACTCTGTACTTCAGCCCTCCCAAATGAGAACGTGTTTATGAAGGATGACTTTGGATTAATTCATAAGTGTGTTTAAACCCCAGATTTTTTTTCTTAGGTGTTTGGTCTTTGCCAGCACTATTGCATTAGAAGTCTTCCATCTCCCTTATCACAAGCCCTTTGTTTGAGTCATTCCCAATGACAAAGGAAATTTTTGCCTCATTTACCTAGTTGGAGAACATGCATCCTACCAAATGCATTTTGTATGTTAATTTTTAAATTTAGGGGTCAATGTTTGAAGTGTTTGAAGTTTAAGGTTAGGGTTTAGATTTTAAGTGTGAAAATCAAGAGGTGGTTCGACGATAGTAGGAGAAAAGTAATGCCCAATGATAAATTGGGATAGAAGTGTTGAAGAATTAGTTGCAAAGGAATTCATTATCTTCATATCGATGTATTGATGGAAAAGAAAACTTTATCTTGATAGCAAAACAAACCAAGAGCTTGATTCTTCTTCTCTTCCAAGCAAAGGACTCTCTCTCTCTCTCTACCCCAATGGGATATTTCTCTCTGTTAAATTAAAATACGTCATTCCAAAATATTTCCCACATTCCATGCTCATGTAATGCTGCATTATGCCCAAGTTTCTTCAAGGGATTTCCCTCCTTTCTTTCCACACCTCTCTGGGAAGAGGAGGACATTCTAATGCGTCTTATGTTTCTGTTGCTGATGTCCATTTTTCTTTTTTGGGAGGGGGTCAGGATTTTGGTGGGAATTGATAGAACAATGAAAAGAAGAGAGAAATCAGTAATTCATTTTTTGGGGCCTAATTTAGTATTCCAATTAGTGTCAACAACCTTGATATGTCATTATGTCATCCTGTTAGAATTTGGAAAAAAAAAATGCAATGATGATTAAGGTTGTGTTTTGTACTATTGTCATTTCTACTTGCAAGGTTTAAGGTTGGTCAATACAAATTTTTTCTAAATTGTTTTGTCACATCACACAAGATAAGAGTCCAAATCTATTATTAACAATACACCTTCAAACACCCTACCAACATGATCTGACACTGCACATCTCATTCATGATAGGTCTCACTTTTATGGTGGGTCCCAATCTCATGGTGAGATGTGCAGTGTTAGATGAAGTTGATAGGGGTTGGGATGTGTTTTGTTGGTAAGAGATTCCAATTCTACTAAATAACTATTTTTACTAAAAAAATATAGGCATTGGATTGGGTGTTAGCATTTATAATAGACACACACAATTTGATATTTTCTAAAGAAACAACAATGGTTAGAACTTAGGGGGGCTCACAACCAACCTATTTTTGAAAATGAACCGATACTACTGGTTTCTAGAAAATCGATAATCAAAAACGAACCGAAGCCGATCGGTTAACTAGTCGATTGGTTCAATTATTGGTTTTTCAGTTTTTTTATATTTATAGTATATACTATAAATAAATATAATAAAAAAATTTAAAAAAATAGAACAAATTTCTTAAATTACCCTTATAATCGAGGAAATTAATTAATTCTACCCTTACTATTTATGTATTTTCTTAAATTAAATTCACAAATTTTCTGACAATTGACATTGTCGGTAACACTAATGAAACAAAAAAAAATCAAAATGTCAAAATTTTCCTTCACTGTTCCTCAAATTTTCAAAATAAAACGCAATTGGATGAAAAAAATCAGAAAAATGGGCTCCTTTGGCATCGCACTTGTGGCAATCCGGGGGGAAAGTTCCATTGAAGAAAAAATTGGCATTCAATTGGGGCGAGAGGTAGCAGAAATTTGTGGTGAAGATCTGAAGTAGACGTAGCAGATTTGAGCGGATCTGGTTTTGGTTTTGGGACCCGTGATTCCTCCTCCTCGGGCATCAATGGCTGGCTTGAGACAACTCCAAAGTTACTGTCTTTGCAAGATTCACCATACTCGGCCTTCCCTTCAGTAATCTTCTCATCGTCGGCCTTCCCTTCAGTAATCTTCTCATCGTCGGCCTTCCCTTCAGTAATCTTCTCATCGTCGGCCTTCCCTGATCATAAAAGAAGAGAGATTACAAAATTGAAGTGTGGAGTCTCGGACGTCGGTTGCAGTTTCATCCATGAGTGCCTTTTTGCAGCCCTCCTCGTTTGTTGGTGTTACTCTTGCTAAATCTGCTAAACCAACATGAGGAAAATCTGCATCATTGATCACTTCCACCGTGAAATTCATCAACGATGGATTCTCTATGCAACGATCCAGCTTTCTCTTCGGGTAGAATCCCTTAGCAATGTTATCTAAGGGACGGTAACCTGAGAGGCAGTCCAGCTGACTGTCTTTATCTGGTGAAGAGCAAATCCCGTACACCCCCGCAAATAGCATTCATTGTGCAGGACAATTGCCTCAGAACCCAGGCAACCACAGATGATCCTCAGAAAGTAGGGAAAGAGATGGTCCCTTCCGCCTTCAGCTGCTTATCTCTACCCCCGCTGGCTCCCATTTCCACCTCTCCTGCAATCTCCTATCTAAATATTTCCAACCCTAAAAAACCTCTTCCTTCTCCTTCTTCTTTACCAATTAATAATCTGAACAATACCTCCCATTCTGATTCCGAGACACACAGTCAAGTTTGAAAATTCAAGGGTAGCTCCCAGTCTGAATCAATGGTCTAGGACTCGTTCTATACGCGTTGGACGGAGATTAGGCCGCTCCCTAAGTCAAGGGGCCACTGATATAATCTCCCTGTTGTGGGTGGGGAGGGCAGCCTCAAGTGCTTCTTTTGATTTCGAGATAGAGATACAAAGAGACCAAGGGGAGGAGAGAGAGGGTCAGAAATAGGGCAAAATAGATATCGTCAAACCGGTAAATGGAAAGGACTATTATTTTGTCAATGGTGTAGCATATGAGCGGTATATAAATAGTAAGGTAAAGTGAGCTAATTTCCTAAATTATAGGGGTAGTTTAAGAAATTTGTCTAAAATATATATAAAATATTTTATATTTTTAAATAATAAATAGTATATTATATTATAAATACATGTTTTATATATAATGCATATTTATTAATTTATAATATATAGAAAATAATATATATATATATTATACATAAATATACATATAATATATAGAAATATATGTATACTGGTTGGTTTAGTTAACCACTGGTTTTCTATATTAGTTAACCAAAACTAAACCGACTGGTTCGGTTAATCGGATTTTTTAGTTTGGTCTCATTGGTTCGATTCAGTTTTTTAGTTTTTTGGGTTTGTTTGCTCACTCCTAACAATGGTACTAAATGTTTTATTAATAACTCAGAATTTTTGATAGAAAAAAATATATATTCTCATAAAATTTATATTGATCAACCTAAAATGTTACAAGTAGAAGTGGCAATGGTACCAAATACAACCCAAATCTTACCTAGTCTGCATTGCTCTACCAAAAAATACTTGGTTTTGGGCTTGAATGTAGATCCCCCTTCTCCCAAATTTACCATGGCATGAACTTCCATCAAATTGCTCATAATGCAAGGCAGGTCTATGGTAATAAAACATAAATTTTGACTCTAATATATATATATATATATATATATATATATATATTTTTTTTTTCAAATTGATAAAGGTTCCCTCATGGCCTCATGTATAAACAAATTGATTTCATAGTTTCAAGTTTATTTTATGGCCGTTTATTAGAACACCCCCTATAGTTTCATGAATTTACTCAAACCTACACTATAATTCATTTACTTAACGACCTTTTACTAAAATGTGTTTGTTTTGCCATCTGAAAATAGTAAATTGATCACCTAAACTGAATGAGAAAACGTTCAAGGGCATGGGTCAATGATTGTTTATTCCAAAATTACCTTTAATACTTCTCTGTACATAAAACAAAGTTGACCGAACATAGCCAAATAGAGTGGTTGCTCATGTCTTACTAGGGGAAAATTGGTATTTTCATTTTTATTTTCTTTTGACTAAATTTATTCAAATTTCAAATAGACATTAAGGCCAAAATTGTCATTTTTCCAATCATCTAGTGAAAGCCGATTAAGTAAATGGATTACAAATTTTATGGATGTTTTAACAAAACGCAAACTGTAGGGTAGGTTTTAGAATGTGTTTGGAAGCGTGGGTGTTTCTTCAGTAAACGTTGTCGCATAGGTGCCACTTCAGCATTTCTCCTCTCATGATCTTCCGTATGCATCGAGAATAGCAAAAAGATGACTTCGGTTTCTATGCACACCTACCGTTTAGGGAAGTTATTTTTTTAAAGCTTCCCCCAACGGTTAGGCGTTTTTTCACTATTGTGCTCATGTGGTGCCTAGTGGCGCCTAGTTGCCATAAACGGTTGCAATTATTACCTTTCTCGGTTTTGCAAGCAAATAAAGTACATGTGGCTTGAACTTTCTGACATAGTTAAAAGTATACCTCTTTTGTTAAAATCCTTTAACAAGATGAATGAAAATGTACAAAATTATCCACATGCAATTATTATTTAGGCCAATTTCTTCAAAAAGAAAAGAGAGTTTATAGTTGCAGTTTTATCTTTGATCAATTGAGAGGAATGACAAGTTTGAAAATAAATCAATTTTAGAAAAGAGATTGGAAGGGGTAGGGGTAGCGAACTAGCGATTGATATGAAGAGCAAATTTGGAAAATAAACATTTTGATCAAAAGTAAATGAATGGGTATTTTGGACATTTTTTGTGCCTCTTGTTAAAGGATTCTAAAAGAGGGAATCTACTTAAAACTCAAAAGTTCAAAGGAGATGATTGCAATTACCAAACTTTGGGGAGGTTTCAATAATAGTAAAAAACTTTTGGGGAACCAATCTTGGTTGGTCTTGGAGCCAAACTTGCCTTGAAATAAACCCCAAAACATTTATAAGGATGTAAAGATGTGAATCAAAGCACTCATGGTTACAAAAGCCATGGTCTCTCTTGATCATTGAGTTACTTAATGAGTTAGTTAAGTGATTTTATCATTTGTTTTTATTTTAATATTTGAATGTATATAATAGATAATGTAAAAGGAATTATTTTACAAAAATTTAATTACAATGATAAAATTTGAACTATATATTAATATATTATGATGACCTACATATTAAATTATTCAATTTAATCAATAAAAATAATATAAGTTATAAACTATATATTTTCATTATTGAAAATCATGTTTTAGTTTATGATTTTCCAAAAATTGATGATATTGGTTTGGTTTGAAAAATAGATCCATAGTTTGATTAACTGAACCGTAAGCACCCCTATTTTCTCCTCACAGATGTTGGAGCCGCAAAAAAACATTTTTCTGAACTTGTATGTTTTCATTCATGTGGAGACATGTTTTCAAAACCGGACCGGAAAACTAGGAATCGATCACTTAACCAGTTCCATTTTACCCAAAACTGCTATTTAGCAAAAAAAATGTTGATTTAGTCAACGAATTGCTAACTTGGGCGGTCGAACCGTCAACCCATTCGACCTGAGAATGGTTTTTAGCTATTTTTTTGGTTTTCTTTAAATTTTAAATTTTTTATTAAAGCAAATCGAACTGTTTGACCTAAGAAATAGACCCAAAACAGTTTCCTCTCGGGTTTGTGTGGAGATATTTCTAATGCTCACTTGAAGTGGCGAAGTAGGTATGAGGAATAAATCGCAATTCTAGTAATTGGTTATTAAGGGGTTGTTTTGAATTATTTAGTTTCAATAGTGTTTCGATTTACAAAAAAAAAGAAAAAGAAAAAGGAGCACCACCCGCTAATTATGCACCATTTTTTTAAAACACATAGAAACCCTATTTTAAGGATATGCATTCTGATTGGGCGTTCAAAGGTGCTTTTATTTTATTTTTTAAATATTTACATTATAACAAAGAATATGACAACTCAAAGCATACTGTCAGCCTTTTTCAAACCCTCCATCTCACCAAACCCAAGACATAATCATTACTCCAACCTTTTTGTAAACAATGATTTGTCAAACGCGATTAATAGGCGTTTCCGTTTTTCTTGAAACGGAGCGTTCATGATTCATGAAACGCATCTGTGCCAACTGCCAACTCCAAGGCCTAAATTTTGTAAAATCCAAATCCATCTGGCCCAATTCTTTAGGAGGCCTGAGAGAGGAGAGAGAAAGATAGTAAGCCCAGGCCTGTCCAGGCCAGGATACTAAAAGAGGTCCGTTCAGTCGCTTTCGATTTTCAAATTTCAATATCCAAAGCAGGGGTATTTTGGATATTTTGATAAAGAAGAGTGGCAAAGTTGCTGTCTTCCTGCACTGGATCGAAATCGACCCCATTACACGCTGGAGCTTGGTTCCATTTCCTTTTCGATCTGAAGCAGCTAGATCTCATTTTCAACTCTACATCCCGAAGTACGTTTCCACAGGCTTTTTTTTTTCCCGCTCTTTTCAATACAATCTGAACCCGTCTTTTGTTTTGTTTTTTTTTGAAAAATATGGATATGTTTATGCGCATTCTGGTAGTTTAGTTATTTTTTTCTTAATTTATTTCTCTGTTTATCTTTGTTTGTTTGGTTTTTTTTTTTTTTTTACAGAGTGATGGTCCTGATGGATCTGCTTCTGTTTTTTGAGGATGCATTTAATTGAAGGTTAGAATGAGTTGTGGAGGTAATCTAATTTGTCTTCTTTTTTCCTGTAAGATTAGTCATTTTTTAGCTTCTTATTTCTTACTTTTTGTGATATTTGTAGATTAAGTTTGTGCAACACAGTAATATTTCTGGGTTGGCCTTTGAAATGTTGGTAAATGCTTACAGTGTTCAGTGGGTATGGAAGATTCTATTTTTTTGAAGATTATGTTTCGTTGATCTCTTTGTTTCAGCTGGAAAGACCGAAGGACTATATCTGGTTCTTGTACCTGAATTTTTGTTGTATGCAAGTCATGGAACATGGAAATGTTGATTCCCTTATCATTCTGAGACTTGGTTCCTCTCTGTTCTCATCTTTGATAGTTGATGCTAGTTGTACATTTTTCGAAACTCCTAAGATAGTCATTGCATAACGACTCTATATGGAGGTCAGGTTCCTCTTTAGATCTATGAAGGGGATACGTCTTTGTATTTTCACGACTTCACGTTATGCTGAATTTGTTCGTGATGCCTGTTTGATTTTCAAAATCCAAATATATAGGTCAAGCGAAGACATTGAGCATGGGAGAGGATTGGAAGTCGTCCATTCAGCTTGGACTTGTTAGGTCACCTTTAGTGAACGTTTTATGGTAGGGAGCTAATCCATTTTCCAGTAAAGTTGGACATTTTTTATTGGATAAAAACTGGAGGTGTAATTCCAGAGTAGCATGGCCCAATACTAGTGGAATCGTGTATTTGGAAGGTAAGAAATTTTGCAATAGTTAGATTCAGTTGAATCAACTGTAGCCCTTGGTAGGTGGAAATAGAGAGGGGGAAGAGTGGTTGGAGGAAAGAAAAGCTGCAATGGATTTGGTAAAGGTGGGGGGCAGAAGAAGCCACTGAGGGGAATGGGGGAGAGAGGGTATTAATAAAGATACATGGATAGGAGGTGAAAAAGGTGGTTCTGTTGCAAAATGAGTACTTCTAATGTACGTCAGTAGGTCTTGATGGCCTTTGTAGGACAACACAGGTGAGGTGGTTGAAAAATAGGAGTGGTGAAGATTAACTTTTCTTTTCAGGTTTATTTCAAGAATGCAATAGAGATTGGGGTCATGACTTCTGTCTTACAAAGAAACTGAAGAATCTTTGAAGGAAAGAAGAAAGAATATTGAGCTTTATCTGATGATAGTGGATCCATTATATTGAATTGGTTGCTTGTTCGTCTGATTTTCTTAGATATTTTCTTGTTGATTGAATCTCTTCTGGTTTGCATTTCTGGTCTTTTCCTGGTTTTCTTATCAAGGATACTTAGTTGATTAATTCCTGTAACCCCAAAAACTCAATACGTATTTTAGCCAACTGGGCTATTGAATATATCTAAATCTATATATATATATATATATATTATTTATATTTATCAATGGGCTGTTGAAAGATGTACTTAAAAAGACTAGCCAAACACCCCCTAAATGGTTCTACAAGTGGTTTTGTCAACAGCCTCAGAGGTTGAAGTTGTTATTCAATCACTATTTTCTGATTCTGCACATAGACATGATGAGTTAGTACAAAGAATGCTTAACAGTTGAGTGAATTCATGATTTAAATATACTCTATTCTGGTTTCTATATAAAAATAAAAGGAAAAGCAACATATTCTACAACATTTTCATCTCCGATGATTTAGCTACAAACACACACACTGCATATTGATGATTGAAATTACAAAACTATAGAAGGAGGGTTTCTATTGTGAGATAAGAGTTCCATTTTATACATTTTCGATATAGAGCCTTTTTGAGGGTATTGTTCTCACATATTATACAATGACCTTCTGTTACCAATAAAATTATAAAAGAGCATCAGAATATTTTACCTCATGATTACACACTGGTTTGCACATTGTTAGATGCTACTGCAATCTATTGTTTTAAGGGTTGTATCAATCATTTGGTCAATCTCTTTTATAAGATGGCTTATCCTGTGGATTAAAGTCCTTGAAGAGGTATGTGTGCCTTTTGATGTTTCTATTGTTTGATCAGTTGCTGCTAATTCTTTCTTTTTGATTGAATATTTTTGGTTATAGGCTGATAGCAAGAAAAGAGGTCATAGAGGCTTCTCTTCCCTGGTTATTTGCCACTTGTCTAACTATAATGCAAAGGCAAGACAAGAACAACGAAATATGCTGAATGATTATAATCTTGTTAGGGACTCCTCAAAGTTACATAATGGAGGCGATGGAGGATTGGCTGCTACTAATGTAGGGGCAACTGTTCTGATACCAAATTGATGAAGGATCAGACTGGAAAGTTGGCTAAGTTTAAGGCCAAAGGTTGAGAAGAAGTATAGGAAATTTGGAAATATTAAGGTTTAACGCAAGGATTTATGAAAACTTGAAAATCTATTTTCTTATGAACAAATGTGCAGGCCAATCCACTTTCAGAAGGCTAGGAATATCTTCTTTGAGGCAATAGCAGCTGAGGAGAGAAGAGACTGAGAGAGAGAAGAGGAGAAAACCAGGAACCACTCAACATGGGAGCTAGAACAATTGTTGGATCTGGCAATCAATCACCAGATTCATTAACTCAGAAAAAAATAAAAAATACTCAGATTTTCATTTTTCAAAGAACAAAATAAGAGTATATATAGACTTTAGTTGAGACATATTCATAAGCAATTAGTTTTATTTTTTATTTTTTTGTTTTTTGTTTTGTTTCAGTTAATCAGATGCTTGTTTCCTCTTCCACTTTTTTCAGCTGCTTGTTAATGTTTGGTGATCAGCCCACCTTTTTTTCCCTTTCCTTTCATCTATTTTCTTTCTCTTTGGATTATAAGTTTAGCTTTTCATCTCCTCATCACCTAATTGCCATCTATTTTTAATCTACTTAATGTATATCATGGTTGCTTTGAGATGATGACATATATACCCACTTAATGTCACCTACCTAGAATTCATTTCTTTGCAACCAAACAAGACCCAACAAGGATTAAAACATGAGTCTAGCATAGCTAAAAACTGAGTTGTTCCTATAATCCCAAGTAAAAAATCAATGTCACCTAACCTTTAGCTTTGGTGCCATTGCTTGGTGCAATGGTAAAACCTTGGGCTGACTAGTGTGAGAATTCCAGTTTGACTTTGAGAGCATCCCCTTGTGCAGAAAATGCTGAAATTTAGGTCCATATTTCATTGAGTAATGGCCCTTTTTATTGTTCTAATATGACTCGACTAAGTGAATCTTAAGGCAAGGACTCACAGACAATATTCAAAATGACCAGAATACATTTCTGCCTACAAAATATACAACATACATAAAAAAATTCAAAAAATCCACTTGGTTGACTATTTGGCTTCTCCATTAGGTGTGTTCAATGGTTAAAAGTTATATTTTTTTGTGGGGTCACAATTGTGTTCAGCCTTGGAGGTTGATGCTTCCAGTTTGAAATCATCAACCACTTGAGGTACCAAAGGTAGGGAGAGGAATTAGATCTACATGAAGAGGAAAAGCTTGCAGTTAGTCCTTGGGTAATGTTAGAGAGCTCTTGCCTGTATGAAGAAAACCAGAAAGGAAAATGCTGGTTTTGAGTTAAAAGATCATATCCACCATGGACAACTTATTGATCCATAGTTTTCAAGGTTCCTAGGTGATAAAATCTGAAAATAGGAAAATCATAAATCCCTACCCCTCCTAAGCTAGTAAATACTGAATAGGGAATAGTTATCTGGAATTCTGAATCTAACTAGTTTAATTGTATGCAAGTAAGTAGCTTACCTCAAGTCACTTGCCAATTTGTGCATGTTGTTCTTTCTTCAAGTATGAAGAAAGAGAATAAACGGAGTTAGAACTTATGCAGTAGAAAAGTTGGAAAAAAAATAAAAAAATAGAAGGAGAAAATTTGGGGCGTTGCCATGTTTTGGTCCAAGAAGAAGAAGACAAGGGGTGGTGCCCCTGTTTCAGATCAAGAAAGCAAAGAGAAAAATGATAAAATGAAACAACAAAAGGAAGAAGAAATTAAGGATGCAGAGCTCCTCTTTCAGACTGACTACCTTTGAGGACAAAAAATATGAAAAAATGCAGGGAAATGAAGAAGAAAAGAAGGGGCAGAGCCCTTGTTCCATACCATCTTTGGGGAGAAAAAAAGGTGAAAATTTTGCAGGTAAATGAATGGGGGGGGTGGCGTTAGAGCCCCTCTTTCAGACTTCCTTTGAAGATAAAAAAGGCAAAAAGGTTGTAGGAAAATGAAGAAGAAAATAAGGGGCAGAGCCCCTGTTTCATTCCGAAAAAATCACTCAAAAAACATAGTGAAAAGACAAAAAAGAAAGAAGAGGACAAATGTGGCAAAGTCCCTATTTAGGAAGAAAAGAAATAGAAAACAAAGAGGTTAAGAAGAATAAGTGGTGTAGGGCATACTGAAAACTGAAGTCCATTGTTATGCAACTACAGGTTGGAGTTGGACTGCCTGTGAAACGAACCTGGCGTTGGAGAGCTCTTGCTCTTCTATTTGATCCTGGTATGAAAATAAAACCCTAGAAGACATTTGCTAGTATTCTTCTAATAGGAAATGGTGATAATATGTAATAGGTTCTATTATAACAAATAGAACTAACCAATAAAAAGACAAGGTTCGAAAACCACCTAGTTGCCTAGGCGTTACCTTGACAACTATGTGCTGGTCTGATCATATAACCATGGTCTTCGAGGAAGGGCATGGATGACAATTCTTGGCAGGACATCAAACAATAGCTCTTCTTGATACTTCCCTAACTTGAAGGTGACCAACGACCTTGTTGTAACCCTCAAGCTGGTTTTGTTGAAACTGACTATTGGGGTAATTTGTAATTCTCTTTAAGTTTATGGCTTATGCTTGTGTGTCCTTTTTAGGGTTTCTAAAATGAGAGATTTTGGTCTGTCAAAGGTAGAGACCTTTTCTTCTATGTATGCTGAAATGTTTGTTATAGAGTATAAAATAGAGTAAAAACCAAAAAGAAAAACCCATTCTTCTGTCTTTTTTTTTATCTTGTTTTTCTCCATCAAAGTTTATTCTTTATTGGTTTCTGTTGCACCAAAAACTTTTGGTAGCGGAGCACAATCTAGCCATCCATCAAAATCCAAAACTGCCCATGGTAACTAGTTCTAGTAGCTCCTCCTTTTGATTATCTCCAAGAGTTTCCAATCCTCATTTTAGAAGGAGAAAACTATGATTTTTGGGGTATACAGATGAAAATTCTTCTCATCTCAAAATATTTGTGGAATTTGGTAGGAGGGTACAAAGAACCATAAGATAATGAAGAACTTGCAACTTGGACAGAAGGAAAAAAAGAGTACAAAGAAAACAAGAAGGATGCAAAAACTTTGTATCTCATCTAGAAAGCAGTAAACAAAGCGATTTTTCCAATAATCATGGTTGCAAAAACTTTTGAAGGAAGCATGGGATATTCTAAAGGAAGAGTTTCAAGGCATAGAAAAAGTAGTTTCTATAAAACTTCAAACTTCATGGAGAGGTTTTGATGATTTGGTGATGAAAGAAATTGAATCTATTCAAGAGTTTCAAGGCATAGAAGAAGTAATTTCTATAATTGTTTTTGTTATTTAGTAATTTCTATAAAACTTTAAACTTCATGGAGAGGTTTTGAAGATTTGGTGATGAAAGAAAAATAATCTATTCAAGAGTTCTTTTCTAGAGTTAGTGGAATTATAAACCAAATTAGAACCTATAGAGATGATACTTTGGATGAAAAGATTATAAAAAGGTTTTGAGAAGTATGCTGATTAAATTTGATCATGTGGTGGCTGCCATAGAAGAAGCAAAAGATTTATCTAAGTTTTTTTTGACCAGTAAAAGAGAGTTTTATTTAAAATAGGTTTAAAATAAAGTTTTACAGCTTGTAGATGGGAATAATGTTCCCAACTTAGTACATAGTTCTGTCCCACTTTACAGCGCAGTCCAAAACAATTGTTGCCTCGGTGCCCCTTGTTTGGCAAGATAATCAGCTGGTCCATTTGCACTCCTTCTGACCCATTTGAATTCAGCCTCTACCTCCTTTGCAATCTTTTCCATGGGCATGGAGTAATTCTATTGTTTGTAGCCCAAGAGATGATCACTTCTGAGTCCCCCTCCACCTCAATATGCCTAAGTCCTAGCTGCTTAGCAAGCTTTAGCCCTTGTAGCAGTGCCAATAACTCAGCTTTTAGTGAATTTCCAATGCCAATCGGTCCTGAGAACAAAGCCAATATCCTCCTTTCAGAATTCCTGATTGCTCCTCCTATACCTGATAGTCCTGGATTTCCAAGAGAGCTTCCATCAAAATTGAGTTTAAACCTGTTGCCTTCTGGAGGTTTCCACTCCACCCTTACTTTTTCTTTCACTCTTGAAAACTGTGCTACCTCTGTCCAGGTTCTTAGAATGTCTGACTGAGAAATCTTGGAAGCTATGCAAGGATTTTACCCAATGAACTAAAGATTTATCTAAGTTTTCTATGCATAAGTTGATGAGCTCTCTTGAAACCCATGAAGATAGAATAAAAATAATCCTTAACCCCTCCTTTGGAGCAAGCTTTTTAATCCAAAATCACTCTTGGAATAATGAAAAAAAAATGGTGGTGAAAAGGAAAATTCAAAAAAGGGTCATCTCAAGGTAGGGGAAGGAAGATGTCAGAAAAATGGAAACAGATGTAGAAGAGGTAAACCATATGGAAGAGGAAAAAGCAAAAGGCAAAATATAGTGTTTTATTTGCAGAAAGGATAATCATATTCTCCAAGATTGCTACTTTATATGCAAAAGGTGTAAAAATCATGTTCATGGCTTCATGCTCCAGAGGATTGTGGGTTTAAAAAGAAAGAGCAAGCTACTACACTTAAAAAGATCTAGAAAATCATCTTTTTTGCTCTTATATGAATATTCAACAAGAGTTGAAAAAAGTTTGTCATTTGGATAGTGCTTGCAGTAATCACATGACAGGAAAAAGGGAATGCTTTCTGAAGCTGAATGAACAATTCAAATAGTAAGTAAAGCTTGGTGATGGAAAGTTGCAAAATGTTGAAGGAAAATGTGTTGTGGTAGTTTGGACCAAGCAAGGTAACTCTAAAACTCATTTATGACGTTCTTTATATTCTTGGGTCAACTCAAAACCTGCTTAGCATCGGACAACTTACACAAAAGGGTATGAAGTATGTATTGGCAATGGTAAATGTGACAATGTGTAATATTTGATAAGAAGTGTCAAATGATTGCTAAAGTAAAAATGGCAACAAATAAGGTGTTTCCACTCATCATATCTCATGATGTGGATTATGTGATGAAAAGAAAGTAGATGGATGATTCCTTGTTATGGTATTTGAAATATGGGTGTTTGAATTTTAAAAGTCTCCTTGTCGAAGAAAAGGAATATGGTGATTGGGTTCCCTCAAATTGATAGAGAACAAATTTATTTTGTGAAGGCTGCATCCATGGGAAGCAACATAGGCTGCCATTCTTGGGGACATTAGAGCACCATTTTAGCTAGTTCATGTGGACATTTGTGATCCAAAAAAGACATCCTCATTCAACAAGAAAAAATACTTTCTTCTTTGTTGATGACTTTACAAGAATGATGTGGGTATATTCTAGATGAAAATCACAAGTATTTTCTATTTTTATTCAATTTAAACTTTGAAGCATTTGTTGAAAATCAAAATGAGCACAAATTAAAAATCTTGTGGATTGGTAAAGGGGGAGAATTTACACCAAAAACGTTTTGGAGGTGTTGCAAAGAACACGATATCAAAAGAGAATTGACAACAAGACATACCTCGTAATATGTGTAGGGGTAAGGCTATGTACATCTATCCCCTCCCTAGACCTCACATTGGTGGGAGCCTTGTGCACTGGGGTGCCCTTTACATACCTCGTAACAAAATGGGAGCCGAAAGAAGAAATAGAACAATTGTAGAAATTGTTCAAAGCATGCTCCGAAGTAAAAAGTTTCCAAACAAAGTTCGGGTTGAAGTAGTCAACACTATTGTCCACATTCTAAATTGCTCTTCTACCAAAGCGGTACAAAGCAAAACACCATTTGAAGCATGGCATAAGAAGAAAAGAGAGAAAATTTTGATAAATGAATAAAATACATTTTCATTATCTATAATGATAAACCGAAGGCATATCAACTACTAAACCCAACTACAAATAAATTGATGGTATAAAAAAATGTGATATTTGATGAAGAGGGAGCATACAACTCTGGAGAAAACTCATCACAAGTGAAGAAGTACCTTATAGAAGCTTTATTTTCAAGGTGTCTAGGCGATTTTGAGTGACACTGGGGCACCTAGTCGTCTAGGCGATACTTGCCTAGGCGATAAGAATTTTATAATAGAAAGAACTAACTTCTGTCTAGTTCCCTAGTTTTATATACCATTCAACATGTATATTAATTGAAAGAATAGCAATTCTCTTTATTAAGAACATTAAATTTCCTCTAAAAATACGAAAGTCATCACATCTAAAAGATAAAAATCTTTTACATATGTTAATTTCATTATTTCCAAAAATAATACTACTATAATGAGTATTTAATAGAGCAATTTCATATCAATTAGTAGCTAAATAAGGTTATTAAATTTATATTATAAATATTCAAGATGGAAAATAAAATGGAAAAAACAAGGATGGAATTTCTGTTTTATTTAATTAGAGAGAGAATAGAAAAAAAGAACATCTTTTTACTTCTATTCTTTCTTTCCTCTTTCTTTTTTTTTTCTCTTCTAAAAACACTTTGATCTTTTAAACTTCAATAGTAAAACATTAAAACAAAGTACAAATGATATATATATATATAATTTGATAAGATACAACAATATAAATGATATTATATAAAGTGCCTGCCTTGTCATTTTTGTCACCTAGAAGAGTGCCTAGTTGCTATAAGTCAAGGCGTTTTGGGCGAGGTTCCTTGCCAAGGGCGCCTAGTCACCTAGGTGATGCCTTAACAACTATTCCTAGAAGATGAAAGGGAAGTAGTGGCAAATAATAATGGGCTTGGAATAATCTCATCAAATGTGGGGCCAGCAAGTTCAAGAAACCTAAGCCCAAGAAGTTCCACTCCAAGATCTGATTCTTCAAGCTCAAGGAATCAAGGTCCATGGTTAGTAAGCTCAAGTGGTGTAGATTTAGACACCCCACCAAGAAAGATATGCTTTCTTCAAGAAACCTTAGGTTCATGTGATGTTGCCTTCTTGCTTTTGAAAGATGCCCTCCCAATTGATGACATAATTAGGGGATGGAATGCAGTAGAAAGTTTTTCAAAGTCCAAACCTACAATCCAGGAAAGTTGGGTACCTTATACACAAAAAAGGATAAAGCTGAATTTTGATGGCAGTTCACTTAGTAATCTGGGGCCATCAGGTGTGTGGGGAGCTTTAACTGATGGAGATCGAAGAATCTTAGCTCTATGCTTAGGACCTATAGGGGTGGGGGACTCACTAAGAGCCGAGGTGTTGGCTCTCGTGCAAGGCTTGAGACTGGCTAAACAATTACGCCTCCATCAGATTGAAGCGGAAGGGGACTCAAGGATGGAAATAAGTTGGATGCAGGTTGCAATCTTGGAATCTGAACACATAGGCAAGCCATGAGACAAATTTGGTGTCTTGTAAGGGAAATTGAAGTAAAATTTAGATGGGTTAGAAGGACAACCAATGGTTTAGCTAAACGAGGGTCAATGAGGGCAGGATTTTTTTGTGCTGCATTGTAAAATTGGAGTTCTATATGGGGTCAGCACTCCTTATTTGGGGTGACTGTTTTGTAATTACGTTTTAATTATTAAATAAAAGTTATTATTTCCAAAAAAGAAAAAGTTTTGGTGAAAGCTGAGGGAAGAAATTGCAATGGATTTATAAAACAAGACATGAGAGTTGGTTGATAAACCAAAAGAAAAAAAGAAGTGACTGGTTTAAAATAGATTTGTAAAGCAAAGTTCAAGGAAGATGTCTCAATTCAAAAATTCAAGGTAAGGTTTGTTGCTGAAAGGTATGTGCATATGTACAACTGGTCAACAACCTGGGGTAGATTTTAGGGAGACATTTGCGCTAGCTGTTAGAATTGAAACCATTAGAGCTGTATTTGCACTTATTTATCAATTTGATATAAAATCATTTTTCCTAAATGAAGACTTAGAAGAGGAGGTTTATGCTGAGAAACCTCAAGGATATGTGATAGAAGGAAAAGAAGGGAAAGTCTATAAGCTTTAAAAAACATTGTATAGGTTAAAGCAAGAATAGATTTAAATGAGCCATACACTGATAAAACATTTTTTATCAGTGTATGGAATAACAAGATTGATAAATATTTTTGCAAGAATAGATTTAAATGAGCCATCACTCTATGCCAAGAAAAAAGGTACACATGATTTAATTCTTGTTTGTCTTTATGTTGATGATTTGATTTATACATCCAAGAGTTGGAGGTTTTTATTTAGAAGTTTTTCTGAAAAGAATCAATACCTACGATTTAGTCCAAAGGAAAGGAACCAATTGGTGCTTATCCCCTCATTGGTGTGTTAATGGAGAGGCTTGCTTTCACTTACTAATCTCCTGCTCCTTTGCAACTTTTATTTGGGAGTGGCTTTTCTCATTGTTTGGGTGTAGGTGGTTTCCTCTGATGAGTGTGCAAAGCTTGTTTGCTTCTACTTTTTTAGGTGACCAAAGAAAAGGGGAAGAGTGTTATGGAGATGTGTGAGGGCGGCAGTTAGCTAGACCATTTGGGAAGAAAGGAATGCAAGATTGTTTTCAGGTAAGGAAAGAACTAGGGAGGCTGTCATAGAAACAATCATGGTGAGAGTGATACACTGGGTAAAATCTATGGAGCTGTTTGCTACTTTCTCAACAGGTGATTTTATGAAAAATTGGATAGAAGTGGCCAGTTCTGACTACCAGTCTACTACAAGCCCTATTTGGTTTCCACCAATGAATGACTACGTAAAGTTAAACATTGATGGAAGCAGTGCAGGTAATCCAGGTCCCTCTGGTACTGGAAGGGTGTTTAGAGATGGTGAAGGCAGAATTATTGGTCTATTTTCAGGCTCAATTGGAGTAAGTGATTCTTTAAGGGCTGAGGTTATGGCTGTCATGGAGGGGACTGCAAAAGGCAAAGGACATGAATGATGAATCTAAGGAAGCTGGTTATAGAAGGTGATTCAAAGCCAGTAGTGGAGTGGCTGCATAAGGAAGAAAAAGGATTTTGGATTTTTATCAATGAAAAGAAAAGATTCAAGTAGTTGACGCAAAATATGGATGTGAAATTCAGTTGGGTTAAAAGAACTGTAAATGGGTTTGATGATGTATTAGCAAAGCAAGGGGTAGGAAGGAATCATTTGTTTTGGGCTCAATTGTAATGGAAAAATTCTACTGTGGAGAGTTAAGAAAGTTTACCTCTCCTATTCTTGTAATTGTTTTCTCATAATTCTAATGAAATTCTGTTATTGATAAAAAAATGGTTTGATTTATACAACTAATAGCCCAGATTTATTGAATGAATTTAAATTGGCAATGGCAAAAGAATATGAGATGACTGATTTGGGGTTGATGAGATAGTTTATGGGGAAACAACTGAAGCAAAGGGGAGGTGGAATTTTCATGTCTTAAGAAAATTACGTTGATGATTTGTTAAATAGATTTCACATGAAAGCTTGCAAACGCTTGGTCACTCCTATGGTTGCAAATGTAAAATTGTCAAAAGGAGTAGAATTGGTTAATGCATTAGTTTTTAGAAGTCTTGTTGGATCCTTAATTCATCTCAGCAACACAAGGCTGGATATAGTACTTGCTGCAAGTATTGTTTTAAGATACATAAACTGCAAAGAGACTGGGACGAATGGACCCTAGTATCTTCTCTTGTAATATCTTTTCTTTTATTGTTGGCTAATGGGCCTCTCTTAATGGGCCTGTTATTTCTTTTTTGTTTAATCTCTTTATGTTAATGCCTAACTGGCCGCCCACTTAAGGGCATACTTGTCATTACTCTAACTTTAATTCTTAATAAAAAAAGGGTTAGAGGAGAAAGGAGAGATGATTCGATTTTTTCTTCTTCTTCCTTTTCTTTTCGCCATCTTCTTCTCTTGTATTGCTGCTCTTACTTCTCTTCTTCCTTTTCTTCTAATCTTCAAATTTACACCTAATATTTGAGGACTGATTTGCATCTTAAACAAGCCAAGTAAAAATCATTTTGGGGCAGCAAAGAGAATCCTTAGATATGTGAAAGGAACAAAAAGTTTTGGACTGAAAAATATGTATGTGAATATGATTGCAAGTTGGTTGGTTATTCAGATAGTGATTTGGCTGGTTTATTAGATGATTAGAAAAGCACATCTCGATATATTTTTACTTTGGGTTGTAAGGTGATTTCTTGGTCATCCAAGAAACAAAATACAGTAGCACTTTCTTTAGTTGATGTTGAATACATTTCAGCCACTAGTGAAGCATGTGAAGCGGTTTGGCTTAAAAGACTTTTGAAGATCTTCAATATGCATAAGAAGGCTGAAAAACCATATATTGTGACAACTCCTCAGCTCGAAGACAAGAAATCCAATTTTTCATGGAAGGACAAAACACATTGAGTTGAGACACCATTTATTCAGAGAGTTAGTGAGAAGGGGCAAATTGAATTGAAGTTCATCAAGATTGAAGACCAACTTGCCAATATCTTTACCAAGCTTCTAGCTTCTGGAAAATTTATGCACTTTAAAGATCTTGGGAAAATTACAAATTAGTGTTGGACCTTTTTTTTTGATAACTAAATTAGTGTTCAACTTGAAATGATGGCTGTTGGGGTGAATCGTTAATTTTCTTTTAATTTATGGCTTATGTTTTTGTGTCCTTTTTTGGGTTTCTAAAAAGATAGTTCTAGATCTGTGAAAGGCAGATACCTTTTCATCTATGTATGTTGAAATGTTACAAAATAAGAAAATAGAGTAAAAGCCAAAAGGAAAACCTTGTTCTTCTGCCTTTGCCTTTTTATCTTTTTTCTCCATCTAAGTTTATATTTTCCCGGTTTCTAGGTTCTAGCCCACTGCATTCCTGTTGCATCAATAGGTTTCTGACCCATGTATGATATGAAGCACAATTTTTTCTTCTCTCAACTTAAACTTGTTAACAGCTTCTTCTGAAACAGTGTTTATCTTATTCTTTCTACAACATATCCTACCTACTCCGAAAAATGTTTTTTTTTTTTTTATCAATAACAATAAACTTTATTAAAAATATGAGAATTTAGTTACAAGAGAGGGGGAGGTAAACTGTCTTAACTCCCCACCAGCATATTACAAAGAAAAAGGAATTAGAAATTAACCAAAACAAAGAATCCCTATTCACCCCTTGCTTGGCTAACCCATAGACAATTGAGTTAGCAATTTTCTTCACCCAATTGTATTTCACCTCAATGTCCCTAGTCAGCCATTTGAATTTTTTCCTTTCATTACTTCGAAACATGCTTTTTATGTTCCCTATCTTCCTTTGCAATGGTAGGGGCCAAATATGGAGCTTTTGGGGGCTAGGCTATTTCTCCTAGTTATGAAAGATTCACTCCTTTTCCCTTTTGGACAAATTATTAAGGTCTAAGGAGGCAAGCAACAATAAAGATCCTGGTGAAATAGGTTTCATCAAGCAACAACTCAAGAAAGGATATTTCTTAAGCAAAAAAGTCAAGAAACCAAGAAAGATGCAGAACTAACTCAAGAAACAACCAAGAAGTAATGAAGAACCATGTAAGAATGCAAAAAAAAAAAAGGAGATCAGCAGAGAAATCAAATCTCATCATCATTACTATCATCCAAGCCTTATCCCAATCCATATCCAGCTATATGGGATTGGCAACATGAATCCTATCTCACCACCATTCTGTTCTGTTTAATGCCATAAGAGAAATCAAATCTGATAGAAAGAAATAGAAAATCGATTAGAATAATTTTTGATCTTACCCAATAAGAAGGGAGAAGGAAAAAAAAATAGAAAAGGAAAACCCCTTCCAAGAATAGCAATTCTTGAATATGGAATTCAATGCTTTATGGATTTACTCAATCACTCTAATTTTCTGTGGTCTTACAAAGACTTTATATAGAATAAAGGATGGGCCAAGCATTAGAACACTTTTCTACTAATATTACAATTCCCGAAAAATAAGAAACTCGATTCCCATAGCCAATTGACACTCTATCAGTAATACAGTCATAACTCTTTTACAACACATTGGATCTACAACTACAAGATCTTGGTCTTGTTGGGTATACAATCTATCTAATGACACCAAAATCAAACAAAAGTGACAAGTTTTGGCCCCTAAAAAATAGATTGAAAGATATTTGATGAACTTGCAACTTGATTGAATGAACTTTATTTCAAGTGGGTCTCATGCACTAAGACAACTTTTTTAACCATCTAAACCAAACCCATCAACACCTAAGGTGACATTTGTATTACGGTGGATTTGGAATTAGAGGAGGAATTGAATTTATCGATTCTTTGAATCTCCATATTCCATCATAGGTAGTTTCTTTATTGCATAATGGAATTGGGAGAAATAATGATTTCCTATAATACTCAGACCTCTATTTTATGCATGGTAGATACTTCAATTTTTATTGTAAATCTGGTAACTGACACTTTGTCCAGCCATGCCCTTGTCATATCTGGGTAGCATAGGTGAATTCCACTGAAACATGGAATTCAAATTAGCATCTTGTCCAGCCATGTTCTTGGGCAACTTTAATCTGTTTATACTGTCTTCTCTCCATCCTTTCAGATTCTGAGAAGTTTCCATTTCTCAATAAATACAATTCAAGGCTAATCATCACCTCAAAAAACACCACAAGAGGGGGGGGGTCATTTCTGTAGAATAAAATGGAAGCTGAAATCAAAAACATTCCGCCCAAACACAGCCTAAAGGAAGATAAGACAACAGAGGCATGCCCTAAGTAGTGGTGGGAGCGGCTGGGCCCACCAAAGGACATGTAGTTTTCTTCAACTTCTTGCCTCAGATCCTTTTGTGATCTGGGAGCCTGGGAATGAATCCAGAACTCCTTTGCAGAATTTTTTACTTGTTTTCAGATCTGAGAGCTTCCTTTTGGGTATTCAAATAAGATCAAATGAGCATCTTTGCATATTCTATTACATCAAACCTTGAATATTGAAAACCTTTGTTCCCATGAAGAATTACTTGTATTAAAGATACAAAAAATTAATCATATAAAAGAGATGTAGTTGTATTACATTATTTTAACACAACTAAACTGTATAGGGATTTACTGGACTGCGTTTGCGGAAGTGAATGAGAGGATTTGGGCCTACATTGTAGGGATTTAATGGAACTGGGTGTGATATGTGGTAGGGGGGGTGAAGAAACCTTGAGATAGATCCTCTAGAATCAGAGAAAAAACCAGCTAGGAGTTGCAAAGTTCACTTTAGGACTACAAGAGAAAGGGGTAGAGGGGGCAGGGGGGCAAGGCTTTTTTGAGATAGCCATGTTTTGAGGTTGGTGGTTTTCTTGCCAAGTAATCTGGGGATTTGGCTGGGCAAGGTTTCTTATTGGTTTATGGGGGTTTACTTTGAGTCAGCTTTTTTCTTGTGTATAAAGGCCTTATTTAGGATGTATCTTCAGGTTGATGTTGCTCCCTGGTCCCTGCTGGGTTTTTGTGCTCTTCTCTGGCTTTGGTTGGGCCAGGGCTTATATACTTGTATGAATTTTTGTTTCTTTAGTAAATTTTTATTTTACTATAAAATATAAAACTAAATATTATTGAAAACGTTTTCTATAAAACTAAATATTATGTTCAGTATTTTTGGTCTTTGTATGGAGGGTGGGGTATGCTTCTGATTAGTTAGAGTACTACTAAGGGGGTGTTTCCAAAGTATATGATTTTGTTTTCTGAAACAAAAACATCACTCCAGCAAAAATGTATTGTTTTTTCTCACATTGCAGTTTTTGTTTTAGAAAACAACACCATTCACATTGGCCAACATTCCCTAAATTAAAGAAAAGTATCACTACATTATTACTTCCTACTGCTCAGATCTTAATGCAATCCATTGGTAAGGTTCCTAGTTTGCCAAGTCTCCTAGGTGTCACATGAAGAGCACTTCTAAAAATAAAAGCATGGTATAAACGAATATGATAGGTTACATGTATCCTCAACGTGGGTTTTAAGAAACAAAGAGTCATGTCCATGTTTCTCCCATTATTGTTGGTTTTCCTTTCCATATCCATGAATTAACCAACACTGATTGCACTAATCAAGGATGACTGTTACCGCCCCCAAAAATTTTTTTTTCCTTCCATTTTTTTTGGGTGGTGGTAGTGGGAGGTAATTGGGTGTATAAGCAAAAGCTTTGTCATTAAGTCCCCGTTTGGGATGGCTTCTGCATTTGGGGTGAGTTGCATTAATTGAACTGCTTTGGTTGAGCACCCGGGTTCTGGATAAGCTACTCAGAATAGCTTCATATTAGTCACAATTCTGGCATTTGGAATGCCTATGTTGGTTTTCTGGATTTTCACCAAACACAACTTCAGAGATTTCTGTGTGGAGCCCAGCTCAGAATGCCAGAAGCCGTGCCCCGAAAGCCCTCCCAAACGAGCACTGATTTTGAACAATCCACTTAGGTGGATTCTAAGATCTATGAATAGCTTAGCAGATGCTTTGGCAAGGGAAGGGATTACCTTGTACCATTGTACTTGTCATTAGGAGTTTGTCATCCTTGCTAAAACAGAACTCTTCTAATTGTTACTGAAAAAATAAGAATGGTAAGGTGATGAAAAACTTAAAACGTACCAGCCTTACTTGGTCATGCTTACTTTTCTCCTTTTTGTTATTTTCCAGTGAACATGGCTTTTGAATCTTCTCTTTATATATAATATATTTTAGTGATTGCTTACATTAATTGGCCTTATGCATTTGTAGAAGGAATGGAAGGAACAGACATCCAAGCCATTCAAACTATGCCAAGTGGTGACCGTCCTAGAACTAAATGGACATCAACAATGGACCGCTATTTTATTGACATTATGATAGAACAAGTGCATAAAGGGAATAAAATTCGGAATACATTTCGAAAAAAGGCATGGGAAGACATGGTTGTTTTGTTCAATGCAAAATTTGGATCACAGTTGGACAAGGAGATTTTACGGAATCGATCAAAGAAGTTGAGGCTTAAGTATAATGCTGTGAAGGTTCTTCTTGACCAAAACGGATTTCATTGGGATGAGACACGAAAAATGGTTATAGCAGATGATCATGTCTGGGATGATTATCTTAAGGTGTGTTTCTTTTACACTGTTTATTTACATTCACTATTCATGACATTAACTAACATACTATATATAAAGGTACACCCGGAGGCACAAACATACAGAACCAAAACAGTGCCAAATTATAATGATTTATGCATAATCTATGGAAAGGAAGCTGTTGATGGAGCAACTGATTGTTCAGATCACAATGTTAAGCTTGATAATGGTATCTCAGGAATGGAGATTGTTGCAGTTACTGCAGATCCACAATCTCCTGCAGTACCAACTGGCCGTGAAGATCTTTGTTTGGTAAGGTACAAAAGCTGTTGTGCTATCTCAGTCATTTTTGTTCTGTTTTCTTTTGCTAATTTTCTCATGGAAAATGTCCATGTTGGATATATGATAAATTTATGTTTGGGAGCAAGTTTCCTGATTAGTTATTAATTAATTTGGTAGATGTCCTGAAAGGATAGAAGGAATGGATAATCAAGTCCCCTCCAGTAGTGAGCGTTCAAGGACAAATTGGACTCCGACGATGGACCGTTATTTCATAGACATTATGATAGAACAGGTTCATAAAGGGCATAAAAATGGTAATATATTTCGTAAAAAAGCATGGGAGGAAATGGTTGTATCCTTCAATGAAAAATTTGGATTCCATTTGGACAAGGAAGTCCTGAAAAACCGCCACAAAAAATTGAGGCTGCAATATAATGCCATGAAGATTCTTCTTAGCCATGGCGGGTTTCACTGGGATGAAACAAGACAAATGGTAACAGCTGACAATAGTGTTTGGGATGATTATCTGAAGGTATATTTCCCACTATCCATTTTATCTTAGGCTCTTAGCCTACCATATGAAATTATCAATTTACAAGTAGCTAAATCATGATTCATGTAGGTTCACCCTGAAGCACGATCATATAGAACTAAGACTGTCCCAAATTATAAAGATATGTCCGTGATATATGGAAACGAAACTGCTTACCATGGATCAGTTGATGATGCAAATCTTGCTGATGACACTCCTAAAGTCAAAATTTCTGGAGTTTCAGGGGCTTCACAATCACCAGCTGTGTCTGTTGTTCCTGGAGATCCAGGTGTGGTAAGGTGATGCCAAATTGAAACAACTCTAAGGATGTTGGTCATTTCAATTTTCTATTTTTTGGTTGTTTTTCATTAGTTGGCTACTTTGTGGGCCAACTGTGGCATTATTAATGTATATTCCTTTGGCAACTTGACATGCATTTGACGAAAAGAATGTTTTCTTCTTTTCCCATAGGACTTCCCTATTTGTTGGAGGAATGGATAACCAAGACCCTCCAAGTATTGATCATTTGAAGACTAACTGGACTCCTCCAATGGATCGTTATTTCATGGATATTATGTTAGAACAGATAAGTAGTGGGTGCAAGATTGGTAGTGCATTTCGAAAAGAAGCATGGACACAAATGCTTGCACTGTTCAATTCAAAATTTGGATTAGAACTAGACAAGGATGCTTTGAAGAATCGACATAGAAAATTGAGGATGCAATACAATGCTATGAAAACTCTTCTGGACCATAGTGGGTTTTGCTGGGATGAAACACGACAAATGGTTACAGCTGCAGATATTGTTTGGGATGATTATCTCAAGGTGCAAATATTTATATGGTTTACATTGTGATGTGCTAATTTTCATCTAGCTAGTATGTTACATTCTTACATAAGGTTAATGCAGGCACACCCAGAAGTGCGATCATATAGAACTAAAACTCTGCCAAACTATAATGACTTGTGTGTGATATACGGAAATTCAAGTACTGATGGAAGACACAGCTGTTCCGGGCATGATGCTGATCCTGAAGACACCCCAGGGGTGAAAATTGAAGTAGAGGGGCCACAGTCACCAACCTCTGCTGCCCATGGAGATCCAGTGATTGATACACAAGAATCTTCATCGTATTCAGCTGGGGCCGTGGATACATTGAATCAACAGAACAAGCGCCCAATTGTAGCACCATTGACCTTTGCAAATTCTAGAAAAATGCCAAGGAACACTGATGAGTGTATGATAGAAGCTCTTCGTGAAATGGCACATGCAGTTACATCATTGGCAAATAAAAAGAAAGACAATGAGGTCCCTAGTACACTAGAAAAGGTAGTTAATGCACTTCAGGCTATACCAGATATAGATGAAGATCTCTTTTTAGATGCTTGTGATCTGCTGGAGGATGAACAAAAAGCAAAGATGTTTCTGGCTCTGGATTCCACAATCCGCAAGAAGTGGTTGATGAGGAAGCTTCGGCCTTAGTGACCTTACCTATCGGGTGATATTTAACTAGTAGTTTGTTTTTTCGGATGTGCATTGACTTGTTAACTTATTGTTCGTAGCGAGTACTGTGGAAATCAGTGTCTTCTAGTATTTTTTGATAAAAAGAACTGAATCTTCAACTAATGTTAATGTTGAATTTTCTGCTTATCTAACAATTCTCATCCAATGTTTTCCTTGTACTTCTTGTAATTAGACTGGTAACTGTTGGCAGCAGTAGAGATCTATAATATACATTGAGTTCTTACGGTTCATTTATCTAGATTTACTTGCAACTAGCAAGACGCAAACGCAACATGAGCACATTGAGCAGTAGTCCCAGACCCTACAGTACAGTCTACTCAATCCACTGGTTAAAGGGCCACTATATTACTTGACACTTATGCGTATATTAATGTATTGGGTGCAGTTGCATATGAACTGTGGAAGATTCACTTAGTCTTGTATCGTTTTCACATGGCCAGAATGTCCTGCATGGTCTCTAGTTGGCCGCATTTGTTGGCTCACCTTTTATTTTGTCTACCGCATGGTCTCTAGGTCATAGGCTATTTAAGTCCATATGTGCAGCTTTGGGGTCATTGTCGCAGTTTAAGGAATGTTCACGACTTCTGAGTAAGGTTCAATTGTTCAAAGTATCAAAAATGCAATTCTAAAACTATTGGATACACTTTTGATATGCACAGATATGGTGGAAAAATCAAAACTTGCATGAATACACCAAGCAACTCCAATAAATCCCAAAAATATATCAATTAGACTACGCTCGTCACACAAATGACCATGTATATGCACATATGGTTTATGTGAAGCTTAAACTATCAAGATATAACAGAGGAAAAGGAAAACGGTGTATAGGAATTAAAGTGACTCAAATCAAGAAAAAGAAACTAATTTCATTTATTGTTTGTTTTTTTATTTTTTTAATTTTCTAGATGACAATATTACTAAGAAAATTTTGGTAAAGGTGGCTCAAAAAGTTCAAACCAAAACACATGCCAGTTTAACAAATTCTAGCTATGTAACTTACTTAAAAGAATCTTTCTCTCACTTAGGTGACTTGTGCTTGAGTCTTAGCAATTGTGCTTATGTAACTATATATTTTTTAGCAGAGTTAATTTACATGGTAATTCAAATTTGTGAGAATTGATATCAGTTTGTGATGGTCAAGTATGGGTTTATAATTATTTGTACTTTACACTGCAAATACATACGAAATAATGCAAAATACAAGGTTTTGCTCTCTATATATTTGTATCTGTATTCCTTCCATCCAAACTGAGCCTTCAGTTTGGGAGGAGTGCAAATACAAATATGTTCAATATAAAACTTTATATACCATATTTCTAAATCTTGTATTTATACAGTACATATTTGCATGTATTTGCAATTTTCCCAGACTAGATCTTAACCTTAATCTCGTAAGAGTACAAATACAAATATGTAGAGGCAAAACCTTGTATTTTGTATATATTTGTACTGTACATATTTATATTTGTATTCTTTCTAAATCGAGCCTGTATTAGTTTTTGATGGTCAAATATGATATTGTAACAGTTAACACAGTAAGGGATGGGTTTGTATCAGTCTGTACTAGTTGAGTATCAGATTACAATAATAGTTGAATATGGATTTGTAACAAAATAGATACGAAAAAGTACGAAAAGACCCAATGCAAATTTCTGAATTCCACTATACATCTATTAACATTCAAAATGCCAAAAACCCCAACTCTATTTGTAATTATTAACATTCGAAATGCCAAAAACCCCCCACTCTATTTGTAATTGGTTAAACGTGTGATTATAACAGCCAAGTGTAGTTTGTAACTTTGTATCAGTATTTCCAGTCCATCGTTGATTTGATCTGTCGGATTGGTGACCTAGTAACACGGTCACATTTCTGGTTTACTTCAACCACTAACCGCTATATTACAATTTACAAGAAAAAAATTGACTTGGTCAACGACCCCGATGCTGAACCATTGACCCATCTGACCCGTTAAAATAGCTTCTAGTTTTTGTATTATTTTGTTTTTTTTTGAAATATATTTGACAAAATCAGGTTGGTGTGTTTATCAAAACACTACACTAACATCAATATATTACAGGCCCTTTGGTCCACACAAACACCAGCCCGACCTTGTGCTTCCTTTCTCATGACTAATGAAACTTCAGGTTGGGTGGACAGATTTTGGTTAGAACTATTCTCATCATAGTTGTAGCAATATTGTTTTATGTGAATTGTTCTTGTTAATTTATAGTCTTCAATTCAAAATTCAAAAGACAATTGGCCTAATTTTAGCCATCATCATGCCCACTTAATTCCATTGTCAATGTTCCGTGGACCAAACTGTATATAACTCCCTGCAGGCAGAAAGAAACATGCAAAACTGGTTCAATGAAGAAGGAAGAAGTTCTAAAAGGTTGGTCTGCCAAATACACCTCCATATAAAGAAGAGTTACATACGAGTTTCATAGTTTTCCTAAAGATCAGACATCAGAGGGCTTAGGTTTATAACACAAGCAACTAGAATCCATAGCAACCTTATTTCCATGTTCTCATGATCCTAAATTTGTTAAAGGTCTACTCTGGCTCCATGATCAGGAAGGCACAAGAGCTTACTGGTACTAATTAGCATGTTGTGAACATCAAAGTATTACAGTTTAAATGCCTAAAGGCCTCCCATGACAGGCTTTGGTGTGCTGGGTCTAGAATTTAAAGCCTCAGGAATCAGATCCTATTAGTCCTCATCTTTAATATATCTCAAAACCTTTAAGGAGATAATTGAAGAGCTTTGACAAATATATTGCTGATAATTCTTTGGATTGATTGAATCCCCCAACCACTAACATAGGCGGCAACAGTAGTAGAAGGTTCACACATAATAATGTAAGGAAATAAAATTTCATCTTTTTTTTTTTTTTTTTTTTCTTTTCATAGTCAGAAGGAAATACATTCTAATTAATACAAATTAAATTCTGAAACCTTATGGGTGTTCTGAAATCTACCAGTTGTAATTAAATAAATATAATATTAAACCCCATAATCATATAATGTTATACATACATAGCCATAAAATAGTTTTATATATGCCTGAATCATAGGCAATATAACATGTTAAGAAGACTAACTAAATGAGGAAAGAGGAAAATATTGATAACTAAAATTAGTTCTAAATGTATAATTAATCTTTCAATCCTCATAATAACTAAATAGATGAATCCTAGTTCACATTTTAATTTTAAATATAAAACATAAGCATTTAATCATTCTTTGCACTGATATGAAATAATAAAAAACCAACTGCCCAGCTTTTCATATTATGAGGTTAGCATGAAAATAGAACTTCAATTCTTTCACTAGCCAACAGGAGAACCAAATCCTTGCATTAAACTTGAAAAATAGCAATAGAAAAAACAAGAAAAACATGAAGAAATAGCAAAACACTGCTAGAATGTCCTTCCACACCAACTTATTTCTGTTTATATATCTTCCTTTCTTGCCTCCACTACCTTCATTTTCAGTAATTTAAATGAGAAACAACTAAACTCATTCTTTGAACTCTCAAATTCTAAAAGCTACCAGGAGGGAGAGCTGCATACTGTCTATCCACCACCTCAATGAGTTTCTTAGCTATTGCACTGGCGTACACAGAAGAGCCTTCATATATCTGCATAATAAACAAAACCCACATTTACAAGAAACAATCCATGGTCGTAAGGCTAATCAGAAAGGAAACAGAAAGAAAAAAAAATTACCTTGGTATTGAACAAAAAACTGTAATAATCTCCAATGTTCCCGCCGGCAACATGGAGGAGGTCCAACTGGAGCTCGTCCAGTGTCTTCGACACAAAAAGCAAACAATTCATCCTCTTTCGCTGTATTAGCTTGATAGTCACCTCATCATCAATGATACGAACATCAACTTCAGTATCTTTAGATTTCCTTTGGAGCCAAGAGCTCCTTAATGATCCATTGAAGGACTGCTCCTTATCAGTGACTGTACCAAGTGGCTTCACCGAAGAGCTCTCCATGTCACCAGCTCCCTCATTCTCAGTCTTTAGCTTCTTGTTCCCCCGTCTCCCACTTCTCTTCTTATCCACTAATACCTTGAGCTCATCCACCGTTCTGAGCAGCTCTTTGATGTAGTCAATTGCATCTCCCACTATGGAGGCTCTATCAGCCTTGTCACATGAGACAAAGAGATAAATTAAGAAACAAAGAACTAATCAATGAAATAATTTATCAAACAGTTTTGTGCTTTTATCTGGGATTGATTGACTGGAAATGAGAGAGAGATTTATGGGATATTATATTACCTTTGTAGGGTTTGGAACTAGGAGCCTCAAAGCCTTAAATTTCTCATTCAATTGTTCTCTCCTTTGCCTCTCAGTGGCAAAGTGATTAGCTCCCTTCGCTTCTCCTCCGTTACCTAAGCAACTCATCTCTCTCCTGAAGTCCAATACTGGGTTCTCAAATTGCCTCCCATCCCCATCCTGATAAACGCCACCAGCAACCTCTCTCTCACCCAATCCACCAAAGAAAGAATCGTTCCTTGATCCAGGAAAGCTATAGTTCTGTGGCAATGAATGAAACAGCTCTCTAAACACTGGGGGCTGTGGAGGTAGATTCAAATGAAATGGTGGGTGGTCATAGAAGCCCGTCGTTACCGCCGTGTTGTCTGCAACTGGCAGTTCCCCGAAAATGTCCAATGAATTCTGATAATTAGGACGCTTCTTGCTGCTGTTCGTGAAGGAGATGGATGATGAATTGGGGAGCAGAGAGGATACCGTGCAACTGGGTAACTGTAGAAGGTTGAGAAGGTCCGGCGTGGTAGTGTATGGCGGATGGCCGAAGGGAGGATTGAAACAGTGGACATTATGCTGTAGATCTATCTGCTGCTGCTGCTGTTGGTATTGGACCTCTTGGTCATGAATTTGGTGATATTGTTGTAGCAGTGGCTGCTCATTCTGGTAACTCAAATCTTGCATCTCCTGCTCCTCAGCGTCCCAATTGGGCTGTTTGAACGGCTCCGGGGTGGGGTCGTGGAGCAAGTCTTGTATCAGCTGGTTGTTGAGTTCGTGTTCCAACTCGAAGCCGAGCTGCTGTTGGAGGTCAATTCCTATGGAGGCAGCAACCGGAGAGGCGCTGGTATCGCCGGAGGGATTGTGGTGGTCTGGCATGTCCTCAGAGGTGGAGGAACTGGAGAGCCTCAGGCTCGCTTGTAAGCTGCTTATGAGTGGTGTTAAGCCTGAGCAGTTTGTAACAGTCTGAGAAGGAATATCGACTGATTCTGTTCCTGGCATCTCCTGAGGATCATGAGGATCATAGTACTGAGTCTCTTCATACATTTTCTCTCTCTGCCTTTGTCTTTTCTCTTGGTTTTGGACGGTGATGTGGGGGGTCTTCTTGATTAATGGGTCTTTGCTTTGCTACATCAGTTAATAGAAACAACCATATAGACAACAAAACTTCACCTCTAAATAGAACAAGCTGCTCCCTCTCTCTCTCTCTCTCTCCCCTGTGATACAAGAGAAAGTACGAGCTGGTGTCTGTATTAGACTGTTCTAACCTGAAGACCAAGTAGCAACAGAAAAGCTGGTTAAAAGAGAAGGGTGGTCTTTGTCAGTTTTCAGCAACCAATAGAAAAGTAAAGGAACAGAAGTTTCACAGAGAACCCTGATGAAATCCGAAATCAAGAGAGCATAAAATAGACAAGATAAATAAAACCCAGACAAAATTTGAAAAGATTTGCAGTTGCAGAGGCCCTAAAGATGGAGGAGATGAAAGAGTGTAAGAGAAAGGAGGAAATTAAGAAGGAAGAAACAGAAATTCAGAGATCCGAGTTGAATTCTTCCAATTTCGTATGCCAAGCTGAGAGGTTGTTACTGAGATTCCCGTCTTTGGCCCCCACATAATATAATCTCCGTATTCTGAATTTCTGATACTGCTAGGACCGGTATACCACCTTTGCTTGTGTTCCTCTTCATCATTGCTCTTAAGAAAGCCAGCTCTCTTCACCCTTTCTTTCATTTTAATCACCAAACTGCCCCTCATCTTCCTCCAAATGCGCGAAACTGCAAGCTTGACTTCTCCACAACTTCATAGATGAAAGATTCAGATAATGATCAGGATCACAGCTCAGAAGTTGCATTGCTAACCATCTAACCAGTCATCGATCCATTCTTTAAAACAAGTAGGTAGATTCTTCATTTGAGAAATGAGGCTTAAGAGAAGTGATTTGTACTTTGTAGAAACTATATATTAAAGAGCACTCTATTAGGTGGTCTTTGGCTCATTGATGTATTAAGGTATAGCCGTGGCTCTAGTTTTGTTTAGGAATATTTAGATTCCAATTGAATGGCTATAGTTTTGTGTAGGAATAATTAAAAGGAAATGGTTAAACGTAAAATGAATCGTTCACCAATGAAATAAAAAAAAAAAAACGAAAAACTAAAGGAGCAACAACCGAACGCACCCTTATTAAATCAGGTCGGTCCAGTCCAATAGCAGTCCTGCTGGTTCACCCTGTTGCAGCTGATTAGACCCAAATGCTTTAGGGATTATGGGTGAAACCGTGATAGCGTGGATCACCCTTTCACAGCTAGGATTGAGTGGGTCCATCTGTTATATTACCATGCATGCAAATTATAGAGCCCAGATTTTTTATTCACATTTCTTCTCAATTCATAATAGAGATGTGTGACTCCAATTCACAGCGGGTAAAAAATTGATAAAGTGAGTAGAAAATCCCAAGTGCAAATTATACTAACTTTACCAAGCATTGTTATATTTAAAACACAAGCGAGTTTGTTTGGATGAAGAGTGATCATGGAAAGTTGATGAGAGGCAAATAAATCATTATTTAATGATAAAGCCTTTAATTCTGCAACTTGTGCTAGGGTTTAGGGTTTTGACCAAGAATCACTAATTCTTTAATAAATGATAAGATCAAATGGGCTTTTACCCAATTAGTTTCTCTCTCTCTCTCTTCCATACTCTTTCCACTTTCATGCTTTGCGGTTATTCTTCCAGGAGGAAGTTGAGAAATGCAAGCCATGCCTCTCACCATCTCTGTTACATTGTCCAATCAGATTGACTTTAAATCATATGATGTTTTAAAGATAGATATTATTATATAATGGTTGATAATAATTGGTTCATTTTAGAATGAATTTTCTTTTAATAAATATTACTCCCAAGAGTGGTACTAGAATGTCCTACCTAAGGCTCTATTTGTATGTATTAGTGTGTAAATTCATTTATACTAGTACAAAGGAGTGCAAATTCTACTTCACTTTTACTTCATGCCTTCGAAAAAAATTTTATATATATATAAAGCTAAATTGTTTGCACAATTGCACTCTCATACTTTTTTGCACCAGTACAAATGAAATTGCATTAGACTTCATCTTGTGCTGCCAAGATGCTAGGAACTGTCCTAATTAATGTAATGAGGAGCGATATTTAACCAAAGGGTTGATGTCAAATGAGTCTTATTGTACTACAGAATGGGCATAGATATGAAGCATGACTCGTTAAAATACAAGGAAAGCATGGGTATTAAGAAGATCCTATAGTGGCCCGAGCCTATGTGAGAGAGGCTTTTTACTGAAATAATCAATAAAGGGGAGGGATCCTTGTATATTGACATGTGTTTGGTATTAGAACATCTGGTCGTGTTTGGTATTATGGCTGTTTCTACTTGAAGTGTTTTGGGTTGATCTCCATTGATCAATTGTTGCAATTTGAAAAATAAACCACATTCATAAAAGTTTTAAAGAAAAGAGAAAAAGTTGAAATAAACAGAAAGAATAATTCTTTACTGAATAATTAAGAAAAAATCAACTAAAAAGTCCTCTAAACTTTGCCCTATCTACTCTTTATATAAATTTCTTTACACTCTTATGCCTTCTATAAGGAAGTTTCCTAATCTAATAAAACAATTCATTTTTTAATCCTACTAAATTTCTTCAAAAAAGAAAGTCTTAATTGAATACAAATTCAAAAATTCTATTATAATGCTAATTTAGTAATTATGAACAAAAATAGAAATTTATACGAACTAAGATAGAAATCCCGGGATGATACTACTTCAGTAAATATTTACTAAGTTGAACCGATGACATCATTTCCACTTTTTACGTATCTCATAATTGTCCCAACTTGTATAGAACTTATTAATCTTCTTTTACACTGCATCATCAATACAATCTAGTGGCTAGTTTTATAGTTGAAATAAATATAAGCAGGATCAAATTTTTGCAACATATCGACCGATATGATATTGTTTCATGGTTTGACCCACTGATATGCTATTATAAGGACTGCTTCGCCGTTTGACCTATTTCAGGGGTAGACAGGCTTTATACCAACTCCCCCGAATGGGTTTGATAAAAAAGTTAAAAAAAGAAGTGCCTACCGATACAGGGTCTCTATCAATATTTAAAACTTTGAGTATACCTTAAAATTGCATGTGTGGAACTGAACATTGATGATATCAAATTAACATCGTATCCGTCTCTATGGATATATATTTAGAACCTTGAGTATACGGTATACCTTAAATTTGTATGTATGGAACTGAACATTATTGATGATATCAAATTAACATTTCTTGTTTCAAGGAAGTGAAATCTAATCATTCCCGAAAAGTGATTCTCATATGTGGCAATACATATCTCTAAAATTTCAAGTAGTATCAAACACACCCTTAGTATTTATAGACCATTTGATTACTAAATTAGATTGGGAATTTCACATTGAATTGGTGTCAAATGTGGTTTATTCTTATATTAGGTGTAGAGGTGTAAATTGGGTTGGGCCGCCTGTGGTTCGATATAAAGTTGGATCGGTTCGGCCCGATACGACACGATAGCCTATAGGCCGTGCCAAGCCCGACATGATGGTCTGTGTCGTGCTAGGTTGGGGTTTGAGGTCCACGGGTTGGTCGTGCCACCCGCGACCCACATGGCGGAACGGTCCGCAACAAGGCCCGTCAAGGGCAGGCCTGGCCTAGCCCGTAGTGGGCTGCGCTTGGCCAATTCGAAAACTAGCCGTTGCCCCCCCCCCCCCCCCCCCCCCCCCCCCCAACCCCAACGGCTAGTTTAAGCTTTTTGGGGGGTTTTTTACATAAATACCCCCTAACACCTATATGGGGGCGTATTTATGTATTTTGCTTATGGAGGGGAGAAAAATGACACAAATGCCCCCTAACAGCTATCATATAACAACTAGTTTAGGGGGGCTTTTTGGGTAAGGTTATAAATAACTTTACAATGACCAAAATACCCCTCCCAACAACTAAAAAATAGTTAGTTTTTAGGGTATTTGGAGAAATTGAATTATTTTCAATTCCTATAAGTAGTCCTATCCTCCACCATTCTTCTCATCACGCCAATTCAACAGTCAACATTCAACAATTCTCTTATTAAGTTATTCACTTAATCTCTTCAGTCTTCCTTCCCTCTCTCAGTCTGTTATACATTCTTTGTAATCTAAGTGAACTCTGGTAGTCTCATAGTTTGATTGGCTGATTGTCTGATTCTCCAAGTTAGCAATTTGGGAGGCTTGGAGCCTTGGACGTTGTCACATTGAAAGACTTTAACCGTTGAAATCAAGTTGGGATTTTGAACCAAAAATCCGGGGTAAGTCCAACTAAATTAATTTTATTTTTTTAGAATTTGAAAAAAAAAATGGCCAGCTCTTCCCAAAACCCCAAGTTTAGTAGCTCGATTTGGATAATATTTAAAATAGAGAATGTTGAGGGTAAGGGGAAAAGAGCAGTTTGCCAAAAATGTAGAAAAAACTTTAGCTATTGTAACAAGGGTGGTACTGGCCATTTGATCAGACATTTTCTCACACATGAGAAGGAAGAAGAAATAACCCACAATTTAAATGAATTTTTGAAATAATAAAAAATAAATTTTAAAAATATTGGGAGAAGTCGGAGAACATTTCTCACCACCAATTCCGCCATGGCACGTGATCCATGATCTACTAACCCCTCCGGTGTCTATAGGCTACAGTTCCATCAGAGTCTTGTTTAGTTGTTTTAGTGCAGGACCTGCAGGTACCACTGTACTAGGGTTAGCTAGATGCAGTCATGAATCATGATGCAGAATATAGATTACAACTTTATAATTACAAGATAAAGAAGGGGTGATACTACTACATACATCGGATATTTCATTTTTCACCTAAAGCAGATGATGAAAGTGTGTGAATGCTTTCATCATAATGTATATGTAAATTTTGTTTAAATTGTAAATTTTAACAAATAATCCACAATTTTTTATTTTTTTAAATTATTGTAAATTTTGTTTTAACTTTATTTAATTTATTTTCTATTAATGTAATTTTGTATTTTCAATTTGTAACTATATTGTATTTTTTATATTTTATTAATTTATTCTATTTTAATATTTCATTCATCCAATTGTGAAGTATGAAGTATCCAACCATTGTATATTTCATAATTTCAATATTGTATGCTTTGTAATTTGTATCATTATTCATTCAAATTTAAATGAAATAAAATTCTTAAATTCCTATTTGAATTGTTTTATACGTTTATTTATTTATTTTTGGGTAATCATAAATTCGTTATTATTTGTATCCTGATATCCATTCAGTCTAGTCCGGTTTGGCCTAGGCCCAAGGCCCGCCTTGTGGCCCAGCCTAACACGACCCAAACCCACAGTACGGTCTGCAGCCCGACACGGGCCTGGGCCATGGGCCATGCCGAACTGATCACTAGAATTTTCATCGGGGAGGGAAGCATGGTCCATAATGGCCCATGGGTCAGCATGGCACGGCCCGCACTTTGCACGGGCCGCCTACGGGCCGACCGTGCTGGACAGCCCACTTCACACCTCTAATTAGGTGGGAGATAGATGTTCAATGGATCTTAAATTGACATCAAAATAATAGAAAACCACCTCACATGAAGGATTCCTCATTGAATCAAAATGTTTAATTATATCTTTTCTTTATATTGCTTTATCAAATGTTAGAGTCTGAATTCTCAAGTTTATAAACATATATATAAATTTCTAGTTGCAGGCCAGAGTGAGGCTCCTGCCAATGCAGGGTTTGGGGAAGGATAGTTATAAATTGGGCAGGTTGGGTTGAGTTTGGTTTGGATTGAGCTTCAACTCAACCCATTTAACCTGCAAACCTGTTAATGACCCAATTATATAAAATTAAATGGGTTGGGTTCAACCCAAACCCGTTTTAACCCAATCCAATCCACCCAAACCCATTAATCTTATATTTATGTACATAAAATAAAAAAAAACTAACTCCTCCTTAGCAATAAGTTGGTCATAGCTTGGTGGTAAATAGTAGTTGCTACTTACATAAGTGGTGAAAATTCAAATCACATTACATGCATGTTATTTTTACACAAGTAGCAAAGCCATTTAACTATGTTCGGGTTTCGGATTTGACGAACCACTTAGGTTCAAACTGGTCAGACCATCTTGAACTATCTAATTGGATTGTCTTCGAGCTAATCACATCAAGAGTGGTTGAACTGTTTAGATCCGGATCAGTTCGGTCGGACCAGACCCTGACCGGACCGGTTCAATTTGGTCTGACCAGACTCCAATTGGATCGGTTCGATTCGACCGGACCAGATCGGGATGGTTCAGTCAGTGGTGGATTGAGTTGGGTCGGCTCATGTTAGGTTTGTGCACGGGTTTGTGGCCGAACCGATTGGCCCGAAGCAGGTCAAGAGAAATAAATAGACCGGAACGGATTTGGGTCGGGTTGTGCGGATACGAACCAGACCGGACGATCCAAATCGGGCAAAGAAAGCGGGTGGGTTAGGGTTCTGACCCCATTCGACCCGATAAGTTTCAGATTCGGGTCGACCCAGATCGGCTTGTACTGGTCGGGTCGACTTGTGTGAAAAGTGGTTGGACTGGACAACCCAAAGTGGGCAAAGCAAGTGGTACCAAACCACCCCGTCCGGGGTATATTTTGGATTCGGGTCGACCCAGATCGATATATGCTGGATCGTGTTAGACCTATGGACTTGGGTCAAATTGATTTGGATTTATGATGGATGAAGTGTGTTGATTCAAGACAAAATTAATTTTAGTCAATAATTAATAGAAAATTAATGCATTAATTATAAAGTATTTAATTTAAATGAAGAAAATAAAAAAAAAAGCTAAAAAATTAATACTTTTGTTTATAATAGTTAATCCAATGGTTATCCACAACCCAACCCAAGCCAATCCATTTAAATGGGCGGGTTGGGTGATACCCGCCAAATAAACGGGCGGATTGGGTGGGGTAGATAATGGGTGGATTGGGTGGAAAATTGCCACCCCTACTTACCCTTTCAGTCTATTTCCAAATCAAATAATGTCAAAATTAATTATTCTACCAAATTTTGTATTGAAAGAAAATAGTTTATTGAATTCTCTTACTTAAACATCATTCCGTTTCAAATTGGAATTTCATACTTTACCCTCATATTTCAGAAATTCTGTTATGATAACTTTGTTTTCGAAGATAAATTTTGTGTGAAGGGTTGAGCTAACGTTGGTTTTCTTCATGAATGACCTCTCTCTCTCTCTTGAGCATTTAAATTGGAAAATATCATAAAAAGTTCAGAACTGTTAGTTTGACTGCTTAAAACACCTCTTTCAAAAACCAAAAAGACTGGAAACTGACTTCATCTTTCCTGGTAAAGCAGCCTCCAGAGAAAGTTTTAGTTTTTGTTGCCAAGGAAAAAAATTTAAGACTCGATGGGTCTTCCACATAAAAGAGGAGCATCTGACCATTGGATTGGATTGGCGTCAGATTCAAATTGATTTTTTTTTTGTTTTCATAAATGGGACAGAAATATAGCTCAAATATCTGAGCTTGAAAAGTTATCCACCCAGTTTAATACAAGTAGAAACAAATTAAACAAACAGAGCGTTAGTCGTTTTTGATAAAAAGGAAGATAAAAGAGCTACACACAGAAGACAGAACGGAGGGTATTTAAACAAACAGAGCGTTAGTTTCGAAGTAGAGCAATTGTGAGTAGCTGTAAAAGCCAGATAAGAATGAATGGTAAATCACTAATCTGAAATCGTTTATTAACTAGAAGGCAAAACAACTGGCAATCACATACAGCAGCAGCCAGCAGGTCGTCTATCACTGAACAATAATGGTATTTAATTTCCAATTCCAAGTTCCAAAGCTTCTGTCTTACTGCTCAACTCTGTTTTACAATTTCCATTTCTTGATCAGTTGAGCGAGAGAGCAATAAGAAGACCCACCTCCACCTTCACTCACACTACTCACTGCCCCATCTGTAAGCTGCTTCATCCGACTCCTCAAGGCCTTACCTTGGTTGCCTTCCATGACCAATCTCACCATTCTCTCTATCTCTTCACGCCCCATCACCGCCCCTCCCCTTTCCGATGCAATTTTCACTCGGACCGCCACTCCCAGATCCTCTGTCAACATTACTGCATTCATCTTCTGCTCGGCATGGAGCGGCCATGCAATTACTGGCACCCCATGAACTATGCTTTCTAGGGTCGAGTTCCAACCACAATGTGACAGAAACCCACCCACTGCTGCATGCCCCAGTATTTCCACCTGTGGAGCCCATCCCCCAACAACCATCCCTACCCCTTTGCCTTTGATCCTCCTCAGGAATTCTTCTGGTAAATACCCATTTGGGTCGTTGGGCCCACCACTTTCTGCCACGTAATTTGCTGATATCACCACCTTGTCCTGAGGGGGACGGACGACCCAGAGGAATCGCTGCCGACTCAGTTCCAGACCCATTGCCAGCTCAACCATTTGCTCAGCCGATAAGGACCTACCACCACCCCCAAACGAGACAAAAAGCACCGAATCCGGCGGATGCTTGTCCAGCCACGTCAGACACTCATTCTCGCTGCTCAGTGGGGCCGGGTTCCTTATAATGGGGCCCACCGCATGGACGGGTGGTAGGGGAATCTGCTCTAGGAGCTTACCATCCTTGAGAGCACTGAACATCTGCGGCTCGAGATCCTCAAATGTGTTCACCAGAATCCCTGTTGCCTCGTTGAATCGTCGTGCATGGTGCAAGAGAAACCTGTAACCCCCACTCTTCCTATCTCGAAAGTAATCGTCGAGGTCATCGACTCGAACCGGCTTACAACCCGGGACTGGTATGGGCTCAGTGAGTTCTGCAAACTCGCCCGCGATCTCCTGGTCAAACCTGGGTAGATACCCGATGAACGTGAGCACTTTTGCATTTGACGTGAAGAACAAGTACTTGGTCATATTAAAAGCATCTCCGACGTCGAATGCGTCGGTGGCGAACATGTCGACGATGAGGACTGTTGGTGGGTGTGCCGAGGTGGCGATTGAGGAACGAATGAAAGTGAGCGATTCCCGGACGGTGATGGAGAGGTGAACTGGTAGATCGGTATCCATGTCGGAGATAGGAAGGGTGGGGAGGTTGATGAGGGTGAGGCCACCGGGAAGATGAAGCGAGGAGAGTAGGGTTTGGAGGGCTGAGGTTTCTGAAGCAGGAACAAAGAGGGTAACTTGGACGCCATGAATAGAGACGAGACACTTTGCGAGCTGCAGAAATGGAATTAAATGGCCCATGCCTGGAGTTGGGATCATAGCTACGTGAGGCTTTTGAGGTTTTAGGCTCCCCATTACAAGTTACAACTGAACTAACTCTCTCTCTCTCTCAAGTTACAAAAAGAAGCAGAAAATGTTCAAAGGCGTCCCAAGATTAAATACAAAGATTTGAGGTGTATTAAGTATTAGCAGTTTGTTTGAGGCTTGTCAAAATAATTAATTAGGAAAATCCGTATACGTAAAACCTTCACGCTTCACTGGTCAATGATAATCGTTGAAGTTGTTCAACTGAATTACTTATTCTTTTGTCTTGTAGCGGATAAAATAATTAAATGAAATAAAATAGGGCAAATCTCTTAATAATCACCAAGTTTTAGGAAATATACTTATTCTAGGCTATTTAATTTAGACTATCCTCAGGTTGTATTTGGTTTGAAGAAAAAAAAGTAAGGAAAGGTAGAGAAACCTTTTACGAATTAAATTGTATAAGTTTCCCTATTTTTTTTCCTTCAAATCAAATATAACCTTAAAAGTTTTTTAATAATTGACTTGATTGTATTGTTAAACATTCCATCACAATGTGGTGGTCGCATGTGACATCATGTAACATGTAAATTTTTTTAAAACTCAAAATGACCCTTTTATAGTTGATTTTGTCTTTTATTCTTTTTTTTTTAATTTTCAAAATAAAACCTATTGAGTTGATATAAGATTTTTCCAAAAAAAAAATATATGTTAAAACCAAGAACATTTAATGGGTAAGTACAATCAGTTTCTGTAATTTTGATATCTCTTATTTTCTATTAGTTTAAATTCTTCTCTCTAATTTAATACATAAAAGGATTTTTTTTTTTTTTGTTTTCTAAGACTGCATTTGTTTGAGGTATAAATTCAAATTTTACATTAGGGGGAAAAATGTGAATCTATTTAGCGATAGATGGAAATTAGGACCGGTTGATTTTAAAAATTTACATCGATTACGTTTGGTTTTCTATGGTGTAAATTTTCAAACTGGGTCTGTAACGGGAAGTTGGGCACCAAGCTGGTAGAATGTTGAACCATCGCGCTGAAACCTGAAACTATCAGGAGTCGGATCGTTCTCGTCGGTCCATGCCCTTAGAATTCGTCCCCCTTCAAGTGTCATTCCCGGAAGAAACGTATCGGAGGGGTGATCAACATCATTGACGAAGCTCTGCCATATTGGGTTGAGATTTCCGTTCTGCCCACCATCAACCCCTCCTGTCAAGATAAGATTGCCAGAATCCAAGGGCGTAGCAGTCGTGTTAACCAACGTAGTTGAACCCTTCATTGTTGGGGACCAAAGAATGTCTCCTCCGGGTCTATCTCGGAGCCTGAGCTCTCCGTCCTCGATGGTAAAAACTCCAGTACTATTTGGAATTGCGCGGTTTCTGTTGGCGATCCATATAATTGTTTGAGGAGACACACCATGGTACCAAATCCCCAGGTACCGCTTGTTGGTAGAGTTTCCAGGAGTGAAGAACCCTAATTCGAATCTGCCTCCGGTAGAAACAAGAGTTTCTCCTTGTTGTCCGTTGAGGATGGGTTGATCAGCAGTTATGGTATCTCTTGCTGCGCAAAATAATGGGGAAGAGCAGGATAAGACGAAGAAGAAAAAGAAGATGGGGCTACCATTACGAGTAGGAGTCCACCGGATGTAATTCATCATGTTGGCTGCTGCTTCTTCCATTCATCATTAATTAATATCTCAGAACATAAAAAGAAGACAAGAATCATGTTGGTAGACTGGTAGTAGAGTGGAAACTTACTACGCCGGTGAAGAAGCTTGCGGCATGGAGGTTGAGCAGAGAAGAGGTACAGATCTGCAACACCGATGGTTCCGTTGAAGACTGATCAGAAAAGGGGAGAAGGGGGAGAACTGCTACTTCTGGAAGTTGCAGTGGTAGGTACGAACAGACGAGAGTGAAACCGGGGAGGAAGAAGAACGAGGAAAGAGAGAGAGAGTCCATTGAGTTTTGAGAAGATGCTGAGTTTTACATCATTTTATTGGTATAACTTTCTACCGATTTTCGATGTAAAATTTACTTAAAGTGAAATTTTACACTCATCTAACATCTCATCAAACGTATGTAAAATTGAACTGGAGTGTAAAGTTTATCCCGATAGTGGAGTCTTCAAAGTTGAAGACTAATCGGAGAAGGGAAGAAGGGGGAGAACTGCTACTTCTGGAAGTTGCAGTGGTAAGTACGAATAAACGAGAGTGAAACTGGGGAGGAAGAAGAACAAGGAAAGAGAGAGAGAGAGAGTCCATTGAATTTTGAGAAGATGGAGTTAAAAATTACCTAAAGTAGAATTTTACACTCATCTAATATGTAAAATAACATCTAATTTAAAAATGGAACTTGAGTGTAAAGTTTAATCCAATTAAATTTTTCGCCTCAAACAAAGACAGCCTACTGTTTTACTGAAAATATCAGAATGAGCTTTTGGGAATCCCATTTTATTGAAATTTTGATTTTTCCCATTACATGGCACCTTAATTCTTTATCAAATTCTTCTCTTTGAGCTCCTTAAATTTCCGGATGCATAAATATTTATTACACATCAAGTAGCAGTGTAGGTTTTCAAATTTTGAATACTTGAATCTATTTAATCTATTTTTGCTTTTTTCCTTTTAATCGAAATTATGGGTTTTGGGCTGTTGTTGTTGAGACCAAATCAGCCCCCTATAAAATTGCCTCCCACAACTGTCATGTATTGGAAGCATCTCCCCATTATAATATCAGAAATGATGATGTCATCATCGAAAAACATTCCCAATATACGAAGAAAATGTGCTGTGAGACATTGTGGGGGGCTGATTTGAACTCCTTGTTATTTGGGTACTTTTCCTTAACATATTTATTTTTTTAAAAAATCTTATTTCAATCATTTTTATATGTCAATTTATGTATATGATATTGACAATGGCGTCCATATCATCAAGTGAACTGATTGATTGCCCAGCACAGCAAATACCGGTGGTCATACTGCCATACGAATTTTGAATTCTGATTATTCCCTTTGAACTAGTGTTTGCTTATTCCATTTTGGAGCAATTGAGTCATTTTATTGTCACACTCGCAATCATTCTTATTTTTCCAAATTGCATCTGCTCATAAAATGCATAATGTATGAACTGCATTATTGAACTTGAGACAATTTAGAAGTAGCGATGACTGTTTCTAGGCTTTCTGAAGTATGCACTAGAGCTTATTTGGCCTTAGAAAAAATCACTATCTTTGAGACAATTCAATTCTGTAATGGAAGGTATTGAAATTTTGAAAATTTAAAGAAGAATGAAGGATAAATTAAAATAGTTTTTTTTTTTCATCTTTCCGTTAATGATTATTAACAATTGTCAATTGTCAGTCAGATTCAGCCATTAAGGAGGTCACAACCTCCTTAAAAATTTATTCTCTAAGACAAAGCAATAAACTCTTCATTTCAAGGAATTTCAATTGTTATCAAATAGCCCCTAATGCTCAATTTGGAAGGAGTATAAATACATACAAGTACAGTGCAAATGCACATAAAATACAAACTAAGCTTTATAGGGAGATATTTATATTTACACTCTTTGTACGTATTAGTATTGTACATATTTATATTTACACTTTCCAAACTAAGCTTAATAACATGCACGCAAGTAAAGACTTTGTGCGCTTGGCATCAAGTTGCACATCTAGAATATCTCTTATATGTTAAATTTATAGGGAGATATTCCTAATGTGCTTATATGTTAAATTTATAGGGAGATATTCCTAATGTGCAATCGAATGCTCATGATTTCAGGATGTCCATAGACCTTTTGCTTTTAGGAGATCCCATTTCAATTGATAAACTCTTTGGTTGATTGTGATAGATACTTTGGATTGAATCCTACTGTTCATCACCAGGTTGGGGGGTTATGGATTTGGGGATGGGTTACCCTTGTTGTGTTGCTCCATGGTAGAGGTGTAAATCGGTCTGTGCTGCCCGCGGCCTGGCATGAATTTGGACCGGCTTGACATGATCGTGCGGGCCATGCTGGGCCTGGGGTTTTAGGTCCATGGGCCGGGCCAGCATGACACGATCGATTGAACGGGTCGTACTGCCATGGCCCGTGTGCTGGCATGACTGACCCATATATATTATTTATATAAATTATAATTATATAATAATATATAGTATATAATATATTAATAAAATAAATAATTTTTTTAATTTTATTATACTAATTTATTTAATTATTGTATATATAAGTAATTGTGTACATCAAAATTCATATAAAATTAAAATTTTAAGTTTTTTGTCATTTTTTTTAAATAAATAACTTTGGCTCAATGCACGACTCGCCTGGTCCAAGACTTGGCCCACGGGCCCGCATGGGCCTGGGCTATGGGTCGTGCTGGATCGACCCCTCAAGTTATCCAAGGGGAGTGCAGCATCGCCCGTTTTACACCTCTACTCCATGCTACCCAAAAAATCAATAAGCAAGTAAGCAAACAAACAAGTAAACATCACTTGTGTTAATTGAATTTTAAAGGTTAAAAGACTTAAAACATACCCCAAGTTTCATAAATTAATTTAAATGTGCCCTGGGGGTGTTTTGGAAAGATTTAAATATACCTTATAACTTTTTTATCCTCCATTTCTTTCAAATTTTCAAAATATATCCTGAAGTTTTCAAATTCATGTGGGTGGTGAGTATAGAAAATGGGTGGATGCCTAGACGGATAAATAGAGATACTATGAAATGAGAGTCAACCAAAACTCATGCCAGAAGCCCATGGACCATGGTGAGTGGAGGCACCCAATATCCTGAAGTACAAATCATGCATATCCATTATCTAGTGTAACTCTAGTCCAACCTGATTAATGAGTCGTCGCTAAATTAAACATGTGCATATCCATTATCCAATGTAACTCCAAGTCCATGCACTAAAACCTGATTAATTATCATGTCTTTTGGTGATTGATGATTGGGGAACACAGGATATGGAATGAGTCACTAAAACATGTGCACGGCAGTAGAGGGCCGTTTGGGTTGAATCATCTCTCACAGTCCATGTATGTTTAACCAAAATTCAAAATATGTTTAAGTCTTTAATAGTTATGGAACACAACTATTATGTTGATATTTATGTGTAAGAATGTTTTAGAACCTCTCTCTTTCTCTTTCTAGATTTTTTCATTAAATCGCTGGTGTGTGTCGTCTATGACTTACTGGTGGGTCGCACCAGTATTCCCACCCAAAATTTTAAGTTGGCTTTTGGCTCTGATAAGCTCGCTACAAAACAAAACTGACCCATTAAATAATGGTAGAAGTGGGATTAAAAACAATTAATTGACAAGAGGAATCCATATAAACCTTTGTGCTGTGTTCCAAACTTAGCTTGCTTTCTCAAATGAGACTGAGAGATCAATTACATACTTTTAAAGTACAGGTAGCTTCATATATATATATATATATATATATATATATATATATATATATATATTTTATAAAAGAAGTTAGTGTGGAGATGCAATTAATAACATCTACGCCACTGTTGCGTCAAAGCAAAATCCTTTGAGGTTGAGCTAGTTGACAGGTCAAGTACTCCTTAGCAAGTCGATCGGTATGGAATGAAACTCTTTATTTTTTATTTGTGACTGGCCTCTCACTCAGAAACATTCATGACTGTTTGCCCATTTCGAAGAAGAAGCAGGCAACAAATCAAATTAAAAGATTTCGTGGTAGTTAATCTAATCTTGTTGTTTAATTAATTAATAAATAAGCAATAACCGTACGTTAAACAGTTTGTTAATTCAAAAGAACAGTTGCTTAGGTGTTAGGAACTGCAGTGGAGAACGTATCCTCAATCTGATTGTTAAAACTTCAAATTCTCTGTCTAGCTTGTAGGCATTAAACTGTATGTTTTATAGGAGGCAAGCAAGTCGTGTGTGTATGTATGTGTTTCACTTTGCTTCCTCTGCTTGTTGGACTTGACTAGGTCAGAAAGGCCGGAATCATAGTGCATGGGCAGGCAATACTTGGCTCCTCTGCCACGTTGGAGGACATCTGTCCTATCTCCTATTTTTTACATCTAATCTTAAACCCTAAAATCTAAATTTTAAACCCTTAAATCCTAAATATATTTAAATTTTAAAATTTAAATCCTTAAACAGTAAACACTATATAATCTTCTAAATTCTTAACTCTAAATCTTAAACCCTAAACCCTTAAATCCTAAAATCAACTTGTAAAATGGTTATGGTCCAAATATTTTCCATGGACTTAGAATCCAGATTCCATTCATATAAGAAAAACCCAAACCCCGGCTTGATTGCTGATAATGTCTAATTTGCCATTCTTTTCAGGAGAAAAAACCTACAAAATTAAAAAAAAAAAAATTCAAGTTGGGACTAAAATGCATGAATATGGTTGTTCAACATCTTGTATGTTCAATGTTGATTGCTATATTAATTACTTCACCATTAGTTTTGTTTCTCTGGGAGTGGGGCACTTCCACCACAACTTTGGGATGCAAACACTTATTCTTGTGCAACATTAATTCTATAGCTCTACAGTGGTTTTTAGTACTTGAAAGCACTACTCTATACCATATATAGAATGAAATTAAAAGAGAACTAGTAATGAGGTAACCAATGATATTATAACATACTAGCAAAGATATGCTACTCAATTAGTATTTGTCTTTCATCTTTTCTGATATGTAATTAATATATCATTTACTAACATGACTTTTTGAAAAATAACAAATTTTGTTTAATTGAAAAAAAAAACAATAACATTTGGAAAATTATCTAATCAGGGTTACATTGGGAAAGGTGTTTTAATTTTTTTAGATAGGGGTGATAATTGCTAGCCCGGCCCTGCCTGCAAATTTCTGGGTCTCGACTATGTTTTTGTGTGCAGGCCTAGATTGGGTCTGGACTTGTATTTTAGGCTCAATGCTTGGTCCGGTCCAGCCAGGGCCTGCGCTATAAACCTTTCCATAGGTGCTAAACCTTTCCATAGGCGCTACAAAGTTCATATTACACCACCAACTCCTAGCCTTTAAATTTAGAGGCCGTTTGATTACATCTGCAGTGGCTGAACTGAATGACTATTATTTTGTTTTTATTTGTTTTATTTGTTTTTTTTTTTTAAGTTTTTAAGAAGGTTGTGAGTTCCTTAGAAATCGGAATTTGTTCCTTATGCGCTCCTCACATCGACCTCACAGCACATCCCACTCTATATTGAGAACATCTCCCCATGAATAACAATTTATAAGTACTGAAGATGTTGATGCTGTCAGGTTGGTGTGAAGAGCAGATCTGGAACTGTTCCTTAGGCTGTGTTTGGTTGCAGTGTGATTTTATTTGCACTAGTACAAATGCATAGGAGTGCAAATGAAAATATGCAAATTTTTGTTTAATTTTGTTTTGGGATTTACTTTGTTTTGCTTCATGTTTTAACTTGTTTCATTTGTACTCCAATCAAACAAAATAGGTCAGAATTTACACTCAAATCATTTGTAGTGTTATAGTTTTGCACCAGTGCAAGTTTATTTGCATTGCAACCAAACACAGCCTTAGGCTCAGTTTAGAAAGACAACAAATATAAATATGTTAAGTACAAAACCTTGTATTTTGTACATATTTGTATCTATACTCTTTCCAAATTGAGCCTTAGTAACTAATGAAGTTGGATTGATTAGTATATCCTCTATGTTTTATTATTGAATTATTTTATCCACTAAATGACAAAAGAGTGATGCAGATGATCACTTAGGTAGTGTTTGAGAATACTTAAAAGAATTACTTTTTTAACAAGTACTTCTTTTAAGAGTTGGAACCACACATTAAGTGGTTTTGTGTGTTTGGTAAAAAAGTGGGGAAGAAGTACTTCTTTAAAAAAGTGACTTCAAGTTGTTTTTTTTTTAAATACTTTTTGAAGAAGTGCACCAAAAATCTAGGACAAACTAGTCCCTAATAATTTTTTATAATGCCTAAAATACCCCCACGAGGGTTATAGCTCCTCCTCCATTCATTCGAACTCCCTCAGCTCCTCCCATTTCCTCCACTTCTCCTAGTCCCAGCCATAACCTAGAAAATCATTCCACCGGCCACTCAGATACACTGGTGTCCGTAAACGTAGTCCACCAACGGCGGCAAGAATTCTGACAGTAAATATAGAAAAGTTAATTCCAGTCTCTCCAAAGATTCTTCTTTCTTCTTCTTGCTCTTCTTCCCATCTTCTTCATTCTTCTTCTGTCTTCTTCCGAGAACCATTACTCCTCACATCGGCGGTCATTAGTCATAAGAGCAAAGCTAATCTCCCCAAGCCCTAATCTCTATTTCAGTAGATTAAACACCCCTATTACCATATCCTTTCAAAAACCCTGTTTTTTGTTAGAATGGAATTTCTCGCAGTAGATTAAACTCTCCATAATAACGTCTTTAACACAAAATTGCCACTCAATTCCAACCAGCCCTTCGGATCTATGTGGTTTCTGATGTTAGACTGCACATGACAGACGTTCCTATACTTTGATTGGGGTTGATCCAGCCTTGTGCGGTCACCATGTTCTTTTGTGCAGTCATGGCTTTTCGAGCAATCAGTTTGCAGTTTTGGAACACCATGGCTGCATTACCAAAGGCGAAATCAACAGCGCCGGTGATGTAATGATCTCTGTAGAATTGGCAGAGGGAATGCGCATAGAGGGTGTCCTGATTTGCATCGATGCAGCAACGGTTATCATGTGGTTCTGATCATACAACGGAAACAATGGTGAAGCGGAAGAAGAATTTGAAGAGGAAATCAAAGACAAAGTTCGAAGAGTATATTGAAATGGAGATGAAGAAAGGTGTTGTATCTACGGAGGAAGATTTGGAATTGAAAAGTGATGAAGGAAGATTTGGCCCGACCTCGTAACCACCCAACACGTGGCAGAGGCAACAGCTCGGCACGACAATACGCCCAAGGCGCGAGCTCCGAAAGGAGGAACCAGCGGTCCAAGCTTCCCAAAAGGAGCCCGAACTCTCCCTTTGACCCCGAGCCTTACGAGGAGCGCAAAGGGCAACAACTCGAACTAGCCCACCCCAAGGCAGTTCGGGCCACACCTCTATCCGAACTCAAGACCTCACCTCGCACACCACTCCAGCACTTCGTCTCCAGAACGCCGAACTAAACAACCGTACCGTACCTGACACCAAAGGAGTCCGTATCTTGAGGCGGTGCACCTGACTGACTTAGGATCTAACGCTTGACAGCCGCACTTCAACGGCCACCTGCCACCGCCACCTCTAGTTACAGAGACGGCTTCGACAAAGAGAGCAGTGGCGGTTCTGCCCCAGCAGAGGTGATGACACCCGAACTGGCAGAAGCGCAGAGGTAATCATACCCGACCTGACAGGAGCTTGGGAGTGAGTGCGCGAAGTGGTTATAAGAGGCCCCCTTCCCCCAAGAAGAGAGGTATGCGATAACTTTGCGCCATTTGGATTTTTATCTTGCCTTTGAGGAAATACTAACTTGAGCTTCAGAGTACTATCACCGGGTTCTTCCCCGGAGATTACTCGCTTTCTCCTCCGTTTCAGGCACCTTTTGCTCCAGCCAGAGGCAGGATCTTAAACCTCATTGATAGCCGGGCTGAACCTAGCGCAAAAGGTAAGAGCGAAACACATAGTTATCTGCAGTGATTCCCAGTTTGTGGTCAACTAGGTTACAGGCGAATACGAAGCATGCGAGCTAACTATGATCGCCTACTTGGCAAAGGTAAAGGAGGCTCTGCTCAACTTCTAGTCACACTTCATCAAGCAAATCCCGAGGTCAGAGAACACTGAGGCCGATGCCCTGTCTTGGTTAACCAGCATCAGTCACAACGCCATGAGAACCATGTACATAGAGGACTTGCCTTGGCCTAGCATTATTGGTGGGGCAGAGGAGGTCGCTCCCGTCCTTGAAGTAGAGCTGAGCTGGATCGACCCACTCGCAAGCTTCTTGCTAGATGGGACCCTCCCTGCGGACCGCAATGCAGCCAGAAGGGTGCAGCGCCAAGCAACCAAATATGTCATAATAGACGAACGGCTGTACCGACGGTCCTACACGCTCCCCTACCTGCGTTGCTTGCGACCTGCCGAAGCCGAGCTCGTACTTGCGACCTGCCGAATCCGAGCTCGTACTTCGCGACACTCATGAAGGTCTGTGCGGCGGACACTTAGGGGGCAGGGCCCTCGCCCAAAAGGCACTTCGACAAGGGTACTACTAGCCAACGATGAAGGCAGAGGCTGTCGAGCTCGTCAGAAAATGTGACAAGTGTCAGAAGCATGCCAATATCCACCATCAACCTGCCGCCAACCTCAAGTATCTCACCAGTCCATGGCCCTTTGCGCAATGGGGCATCGACCTCCTGGAGCCATTCCCGCCAGCAATAGGTGGGAGGAAGTCCCTAGTGGTGGCGGTAGATTACTTCACAAAGTGGGTAGAAGCTGAACCTCGCAACAGTTACAGCTCGAAACGTACAGAACTTCTTTTGGAAGAACATAGTATGTTGCTTCGGGTTACCTCGGGTACTGATCTTCGACAATGGCAAGCAGTTCGAGGACATCAAGTTTCATAAATGGTGCCAAGATATGGGGATTTGGCAGAATTTCACATCAGTCGCGCACCCGCAGGCAAACGGTCAAACAGAAGTGATGAACAGAGCTATCCTCCGCGGACTGAAAGTGCGACTAGACCGAGCTAAAGGGTTGTGGGCGGACGAGCTACCAAGTGCTCTATGGGCTCACCGAACTACGGAAAAAACCGCCATGGGAGAGACCCCCTTTAACCTCACCTACGACACTGAAGCGGTAATCCCGGCGGAGATCGAAGTACCTACACTGCGACTAGAAGCATATGACGATCAGACAAACAGAGACGAGCTACGTACCAACCTCGACCTACTGGACGAGGTAAGAGACCTCACGTACATTCGGACTGCAGCTTACCAGCAAAGAGTAGCTCGGTACTACAATGCCAGAGAAAAAAAGTGAAACTTTCGCGTCGGTGACCTGGTTCTCCATAAGATCATGGCACCCGAGCCCGGCGTGGGCAAACTTGAACCGAATTGGGAAGGGCCCTACCGAGTAAAGAGAGCGCTCGGGGGAGCATACGAGCTCGAAACATTAGAGGGCAAACAAGAACCCCGAGCGTGGAACGTCGTTAACTTAAGACGATACTACCTATAAATTACCAAGCGAAGTGGACTAAGAGTCGCTACCAGAGCCTAAGGGCTAAAATGCCGAGCTAACAAGGACCTCGACATGGGCAAGCAAAGGCAAAAAATGCTAACTAAAAGCTCAAGCAAAGTGCTAACAACGAACTAATAGGGACATCAACATCTCAAAGGACAAGTGTTAACACCAAAACAGGCCGCACGAGTGTAGTAACCCGGGCAGAAAACGGATTGGGCATATGGTCAGTTCGGCAATACGGTCAGTTCGGAAGAAAGAGTGACCAACACTTAACCAAAAGAAAATCATTCCATTGCAAAATACTTTGTTTACATTCCAAAAAAAAAAAAAAAAAACAGAAGCGAGCTCACAGGTCCGGAGGTACTTCTTCACCATCAGAAGGCACTTCAACGATACCCGAAGGTCCTGCCTCGTCCTCAGAATCCGGTTCACCGTCAGTAGCATTGGCCATCTCTTGAGTAATGCGCGAAGTGGTTATGGCGCTAATATCGAGCTCGGGGTACGTATTCCGGATCATCCACCGACTCAATTTAAAGCCCTTTCTGTATGAGCCCACCATCAGGTCGTCAAAGCGTGGCGAGGCGATATAGTCCTCGACGGCCTTCTTCTTGGCATCCTCGATGCCCTGAGAAAAGATCTCTGTCCTCTCCCTAATATCCTCTCGAAGGTATTCGACCTGATGCTGCAAGTTTAGCCTCAAGTCCACCATATGCTTCACCACCACTCCCATGGCCTCGGTGTCTCTCTGAGACCTCGCCAGCCTGGCCTGTGCAGCGCGAGAAGCCGCTTCAGCAACCCGAGAAGTCGCCTCGGCAGCGCGGGAAGCCTCTTCAGCAGCTCGTGCCCGCCTCGAACTCCTTTCCGCTTGGGCCGCTAAGGCATGGATGGAGGAGTTCACCTACCAAAAGGAAAAATAACGAGTGTTCAAAAGAGCAATAGCAAGAAAGGTAATGACAAGGAGCCCGACAAGAAGTCGTTGACTTATCACCATGGCATGAGAGGCAGCACGCCTGACTACATGGTTCAAAGGAAGCTTGGTCCACGCCGTGACCTCCTTAGGGTAAATGGCCTCCCTACTTTTTTGAAGAGCGTGGTTCGGCGACAACACGCTCCTAAACTCGCCTTGGCCTCCCGAGCCTGAAGGCCCAGCTCGCATATAAGCAGACTCAGTGTAAGCAGGAGCCCCCGTATAAGCAGCCTCAGCGTAAGGGGCCCCTGCCGCTTCTTATACTGGAGGGATCATCTCGGGTTCCCTGGGTGGATCCACTGACGGGTAGCCTGGTACCTCGGGCTCCGCATCTTGGGGCAGTTCGGCACGAGTCCGTTTAGCGACTCGCTTCCTCCTCTTCATGACATGAAATAGGTTCCCACCGCGAGTCTTCTCTGCGTCCATCGCACCTGCAAAAAGAGTTCGGCATCAGGAAAACGAAAGAACGGAAAGCAAAAAAGGCAAGCCTCTAAGCAAGGAACCTACTCGAACTCAGACCGGCCTCGCTGAGCTTGGCCTCCGTCAGATAATGGTGGCATTTTAGCCCAAGCCGTGCCCCTTCTCGGAGGCCCTTCGTCGTCTCCCTATCAAGCGTAACACCGGCATCGGGGGCAACCGTCCCCCACCCGGTTTGGAACGGCCACCCCATTGCACTTCGCACCCCGAAGTAGTCCCGTTTCCACACCGGGACCTTGCTGGGAAGATCATGTAAAAGCTTAACCCCAGGCGAGGAGACAAGTAGTACGCCCGCCTACGCCCGAGAAGGGAACCCGTTTGGTTCTTAAGCATTAGAATGGAAGAAAAGATCTCCGGGTCTAAAGGCAAGATCTGTTCGCAAAAGAGGGAGATAGTCCCCACCAAGTTACGAATAAAATTCGGGTGAAGCTGGCCGACGGTAACGCTGAAGTGGTTCATAACCTCGACGATAAGGGGGTGGAAAGGTAAGCGCAACCCAGCGATGAGCTGCTCCCGGAATATCACGATCTCATCGGGACCGTGTTCCCAAGGGAAGTCACCCGAGGGTATAAAGTAAGTGTATTCCCTAGGCAAGTTGAACTGGGTGATAAGGGAGTAAAGCCCCTCAGGCGTCATGGTCGAGGGCCCAAACTTGTCTAACGTCCGACCTCGACGGGAGGAAGACGCCAAACTACCTGAGGCGACTCAGCCTACGGGTTCGAACTCTTCCTCGAGCTCGAGCTCTACCTCGGGTTCACTAAGGCTATTGGGGGATGCAACTCGGTTCGTAGAACCTGCATCTGACCCCCTCGAAAAACTGTCTGAGCTATCCGAGCTAGACATGTCCTCTATGTACACTGTTCTCATGGTGATGTCGCTAGTGCTGGCTAACTTGGACAGGGCGTCGGCCTCAGCGTTCTCCGACCTAGGGATCTGTCTGATGAAGTGTGACTGGAAGTTGAGTAGGGCCTCTTTAACCTTGGTCAAGTAGGCAATCACGGTTGGCTCGCGAGCTTCATACTCGCCGGTGACCTGGTTAACCACAAGCTGGGATTCGCTGCAAATAACAATGTGCTTTGCTTTCACTTCTCTGGCTAGGGCTAGTCCAGCTATCAACGCCTCGTACTCCGCTTCATTGTTAGATGCCGCGAACTCGAAGCGTAGTGTGTACTCCAGTTTCGTGCCACTTAGGCCGTGCAGGACTATCCCGGCTCCGCTGCCCTGCTGGTTCGAGGAGCCATCTATGTGAAGGATCCATGGTTCCTCATCCCAGCTTGGGCTCGGCCAAACTAGGAGAGATGCTGCACTGATTGCTACCTCACGGGGCTCGGACTCGAGGGGCCTGGGAGCTTCGGGCTCACCCGAGTTGGGAGCCTTGTGCTCAACCGGCCTGGGGGCTTCAGAGCTGAATGTGCACTTGGCGATGAAATCTGTTAAGGCTTGGGCCTTAATAGCAGTTCGCGACTTGTACTGGAGATCATACTCGCTGAGCTCAACGGCCCACTTCATCAACCGACCAGAGACCTTGGGCTTAAGTAAGACTTGCCTCAGAGGTTTGTCAGTGAGAATGATAACAGTGTGAGCCTAGAAGTACGGGCGGAGCTTCCGAGCTGCAATTACCAGTGCGTACGCTAGCTTTTCTATCTCCGGGTATCTCGTCTCTGCTCCCTGCAATACTTTACTAACATAATAGATGGGTCATTGGACCCGATCTACTCCCTTTATTAGTACCGAACTGACCACTTCGTCGCTCGCCGAGAGGTACAGTTCTAAAACGTCGCCCTCCTCGGGCCGGGTTAAGATCGGCACACTAGCGAGGTATTTCTTGAGCTTGTCAAACGCGAGCTGACAATCTTGGGTCCACTCGAACCCTTTGCTCTTGATTGCCTTAAAGAACGGCAGACAGCGGTCCGCCGATTTGGACATGAAGCGGCTCAAGGCGGCTATGTGGCCATTCAACCTCTGAACCTCCTTCAACTTACGGGGTGGTCTCATGTCTAAGATGGCCTTAACCTTATCCGGGTTGGCTTCAATGCCGCGCCGGTTAACGATGTATCCTAGGAATTTACTCGAGGTCACACCGAACACACACTTGTTTGGGTTCAATCTCATATTAAACTTACGCAAAATTTCAAAAACAGAATGCAAGTCTTGTATTAATTCATGTGAGAATTAAGTTTTGACGACCATGTCGTCTACATAGCATTTTACTTTTCTGCCGATTAACGGTGCAAACAATTTATTTACGAGCCTTTGAAAGGTTGCCCCTGTGTTTTTCAAACCGAAGGGCATAACCTTGTAACAGTACATCCCAAATTCTGTGATGAAGGCAGTCTTTTCTTTGTCCGCCGGGTCCATCTTGATTTGGTTATAGCCTGAATAGGCGTCCAAGAAACATAGCAACTCATGCCCTGAGGTCGCGTCCACCAAACGGTCGATTCTGGGGAGTGGGAAGAAGTCTTTCGGGCAAGCCCGGTTCAGGTCGGTGTAGTCAAGGGACATGCGCCACTTGCTGTTGGCCTTCTTTACCAAGACGGGGTTGGCTACCCAGCTCGGGTAGTGGACTTCTCTTATGAAGTCCGTTGTGAGGAGCTTCTCGACTTCCTCGTAAACCGTTTTCCACCGTTCCGGGGCTAGGTTGCGTTTCTTCTGTCTAACGGGCCTAACTATAGGATCAGTGTTCAACTTGTGAGTTATGAGTTCGGGGTCTATACCGGGCATCTCTGCTGCGGACCATGCGAATATATCTAAATTTTGAAGTAAAAAGTTTACCAGTTCGGATCGTAGGGGCTCCTGGACGGAAGCACCGATCTGAAGCATCCGAGCTAGGTCTGCTGTTGAGGTCGGGACTGCGACTGTTTCTTCCGTGGGCGCGACTCGCTCTTCACCCTGCTCCGTGGGTCATTCCAGTTCGAGGTCATCGGTCACCTTGGTTTTACCCTTCAGGGTGGCAACGTAGCACTTGCGGGACTCGAGCTGGTCGCCCCGCGCTACCCCCACACCGATGTCTGTTGGGAACTTCATAGCCATGTGGTAAGTGGAGACCATCGCCCGTAGGACATGGGTGATCGGTCGACCTACTATGGCTTTGTAGGGGGAGGGGGTCGCGATCACCAAGAAGTCGTGCTTGAATCTGACCACACAAGGCCACGTGCCGACTTCCACAGGTACTGTTATTTTCCCAAGGGGCCGGACTTCTTCTCCGTTGAAGCCTACCAAAGGAGTGTCTGCGGGCTTTAGGTCGCTTCTCTGCAACTGGAGCTGGTCAAACGCAGCTTTGAACAGAATGTCGGCTGAGCTGCCTGAGTCGACGAGTACACGCCTGACCTCAAAGTCGTTGATTCTTAGCTTTATGACAAGCGCGTCGTCATGGGGGTAGTGGACTCCTCGCGCATCGTCTTCTGTGAAGAAAATTGGGTCTCCCATCTTCGGCCGCTTTGGGGGATTCTGCTCTTCCCAGGTGGCCTCACGAACTGACGTCCGAGCTGCTGCTGAAGTGCAACCCACAACGATTGAACCTCCCATTATCATTTGGATGGTCCCCCAAACTAGCCTCTCCTCTGGAGGCTGCCTCTGCGGTTGTTCGGCCGGCCTGCTGCTGGACTCGGGAGCATCTTTACCGTGCTCCCCTTGCCGACTTGTTCTATTACTATTGTTATTATTATTATTTTGTACAAAGTTTCTCAAATATCCGCGACGGATGAGCTCCTCTATCTCGTCGCGGAGGTTTTTACAACTCTCGGTACTGTGACCATGGTCCTTGTGAAAACTGCAATACAGACTCTTATTCCTTTCATTGGGATTCCCCCTCAGACGGGGTGGCCACTTCACGTACGAGGCATCCTTGATCGCCATCAGGATTTCGGCCCACTTCGCGTTCAGTGGGGTATAATCAGCTCGGTTCGGTGTAGGAGCTCGGAACAATTGACCCGGCTTTGCCCCCCAAACTGTTTCCTTTTTCTTTCGGGTGTCCCCTTGACTGGAAGGCTCTCATTCTCTCTTTCTTTTTTCGGGTGCGCCCTTGCCCTTCTGGTTGATCTCCTCTTCGGTGGCTATGAACTTATCTGCAAGCTTTAGAAACTCGATTATGGTCGTGGGTTGGTTGACGACCATGTGCCACTTGAACTCTTTGTGCGTCACGCCCTTCTTGGCTGCTGCAAGGAGTACGGCGGGGTCCAGGCGCAGTATCTGCATACAAGCGTCGTTGAACCGCTTGATATAACTCCGGATGGACTCTCCCTCTCTTTGTGCTACGTTGAAGATGCTTTCTTCAGTTCACGGGCACCGTTTGCTGGTGACAAAGTGGGACGTGAAGGCTTGTGCGAACTGCGCCCAACTTCTTATCGACTCGGGTACCAAGTTCCGGTACCACGTGCGGGCTGCTCCCCTAAAAGTGGTGGAGAAGGCCACACACATGCACGACTCACTGGCTCGCGCCAGGTGTATCTGTGACTGAAAGGCATCTACATGATCATTCGGGTCAAACAACCCGTCATACTTGTCAAGAGGGGGGAGCTTGAAATCCTTGGGCATCGGGACTGCCAGGAGTTCGGAAGACAGGGGGGACGGAGCCGAAAGGAGGGGAGCTTTGGCTTTGGCCGAGCTTACCTCTTCTTTGCCCATGAGCTCGGGCAAATCGCGGGTGACAGATCGGCGAGCTCGGCGGCGGCGTCTCTGCTTCTTGATGGGCTCGGCGTTCGTGCTGCTTACCTCCGCGCTGTCCAGAATGGTTTGCGCAGGGAGTAGCCCGGTCTGCTGGTGATGGCTGCGGACAGAAGGGTCCTGCTTGGAGTCAGTTGCCAGGATCTCGAATTGGTTTTCAAGGATTGGAGTTCCAAACTTCGACTGTCGAGGCAACGTAGACCTGCCGAGCCGGGGTCCTCCCGACCTGTCCGCCCGCGGCGAGATCGGGGTAGTCGGTCTCTCCCGTCTGCCGTGGGGGGAGGCCTGATTTTTTGGGAGATTTTGGGGGGCCTCTCCTCGGCCGGAGGGGTGCTTGCTTTGGCGGCGAGACTTGGCTTGCTGCGAGGCTGGGCACTGAGGTGAGAGCTAAGGCTGCTGAAGCTGAGGTTGGGGCAGCTAGGGGAACTGCTGCTGATACTGATACTAGGAGACCTGGTGCAGTACGTGCTGCTGATAGAGCTGAAGTTGTTGGAACTGTTGCATTTGAGTCTGCATGGCCCTCATGCACTGCATCAGGTCCTCCAACTGGTTCGGGCTGGCCGCTGGGAGCACAACTGAAGTTTCGGAGAACGTCATTCCGACTATAGCAGGGAGTGGGGCGACGATGGGTGCCATTGTGAGGGGCACGTTCGAGCTGGGGATTCCGTCCAGTGAGAGGGGGACGGTGAACTGTCCGATACAGACAGTAGGAAGCTGGGGTTGCTCCCTGGAGTTATCCATTTCCGTGCTTCGTCCGACGTTGCTGGAGGAAGCCATGAGCGTTGGATTGTTTCGAAGAGGGAAAGAACTGAAAGAGTTTAGAGAGAAAGGCTTTTTGAAGCGTTTCCCACAGACGACGCCAAATGATGCGGCACGATCCGGGCACTCCTAGTGGGCTACTGACTGGCTCCTTGTCGGCAACGAACGGCACTTGAGAAGATGAAATGAAGGATTCCTGGGGATTTTACCCAGTGGGAATACTCCGATGCTTAAGTTAGTATTTTGTACAGGAAGCAAAGAGAGAACGAAGGCTAAGAGTGGAGGTCGCACTTTATCACTATATTCGAGAGATTAGAGGTTTTTCCGAAGAAGTTTCTCTTCTGCCCTGAGGGCTTTTATAGGGGCGCTCTTGCGAGATCGAGCATAACTGCCACTGGGCCCCTGCCACAGCCGTTACCTGCCAGGGCTGCGCAGGTGGCCGTTGTGACGTACTCCTCGCCCGGGTGAGTGACACGTCTCCAAAGTGACAGGCACGCCTCTGCCTACTGAGAGACGTGGGTGCAGACTATCGAAAGGACAGGGGCTACGTCGTCAGTAAGGGACGTGGCGCAGTCTGACTGGTACGTCCTGTTAAATAGAAGCTTCCTGAGGAATGCTCGTGCGGCCCATTCGCGAGCTACTTTGCAGCGAGCTTGGAATACTTCAGGAGTACCGTTAGTAGAATTGGTCCTCGGGATGACTTGTCTATTTGGGAGCTCGGGCGAGCTGGTTTCCTTAGCTCGCAAGTTAAAGTTGCCTCGGAATATCCCTTTAGAGGTAGCTCAGGGAACCCAGAGCTCGCGTTGTGGTGAGCTCCTCCTTTTGCGCGCTACGATGTAGCGAGCTGCTTTATGGGCCCGTTACTTAGTTGTACTGGACTGCAATGCTGAGTTGTCGCTTACGCTGAGTTAGTGTCCACGTGTCGCCGTTTCATAGGTTGGGTCAAATCATCCTTCATCATTATGAATTATTAATATTAAGTATTAATTACTAATTATTGTTAATTATTAATATTAAGTAATAATTAATTACCATTAATTATTATTAATTAATTAATAATAATAGTTAATTAATTATTCGTAATAAATATTAATTATTAATAATAAGTATTAATTAGTCATAAAATAATTAATTATTAATAAATAATTAATGAATAATTCATTAATTTATTATTAATTAATTACTATTAATAATTATTAATAATTAATATTAGATAATATTTATTATAATAATTTTTAATATTGTTTCTTTATTAAATTATATATATAAATAAAAATTCTCTTATATGGGGTTATATTGGACATTTGACATTTTTCAGAATTCAAAACAATATTCTCTGCATTCAGAGTTAAAACAAAGAAAAGTTCACCAATAACAATATACCTCTTAATGTAATTATTACACTTTCATATATCAAACGTAAGAGCAAACGAACAAGCCCTTAGTCTTAGGCTCTCAACCCCTCACCAAACCCTATCCACCCCTAGTGGTCGTAGTAGAGGACCTCCCTCCCATAGAAGTGGTTGTGGGTCCCGTGTAGATTGCATGATAAAATGGATGTTAGTGAAGATTCTTGTTTTGGTGGACTATGACGTAATGTTGATTGTCACAAAAACGTGGCCGCAAGTTGGGCCGGGTTAGATGGGTTAATGTCAACCCTAACCCAACCCGAGTTTGAGAAAAATAATATTTTTGTTTCTTAAGTTTGCTATGAGTTGGCTCATTTACGCACTTATTCCCACCAACACATGTTTTTTTTTAAATATTTTACCTTCCACTTGCCCTTACAACATAGGGCCCTCTTCGCTAGTCATACTCTGATGTGGATGCCGACTCTCTTTTTTCTTTTTAATTTTGTGTTAGCAACTAGTAGTAACAGTTGTTGGGTTTTCTCCTTCCCCCACACCGTAGGGTCGAAACTCACCACTACTTCCAAATGTTAACAAAATGGGTCACCTCTGACGATGCCGACGCTGAAAAATAACGGCTCAGATACGTACGTGTAAGAGGCTGCTGGTGATGCAATAAATAGTCCAGCGCTGGCTGAGCCCTAAATGAAATGAACTAAACTGAAAAGGGCATTTTCGATCATAAATGGGCATTTTAGGAATTTTAGACAAAATTATTAGTCACCTGGTGTCACATGCAAACAGTTTATGATAGTCGACTGAGGGTAAAGGAAGTGTATGATAATTGTCAAAAAAACTTAGGGATAATTTAAGACAATATATAAATAGTAAAGGTATAGTCAGTCAATTTCGCAAACAGTAGTTTGAGGAAATTGACCTTAAAAAATTCAATTGAAGTAAATATATATCATTGAAAGAAAAATAAGAAAAAAAACTTGTTCAGATCTTTCTCCCTTTCGATCTCTACTGGTTTTTCATTTTGTACAGATAGATCAACCTAATTCATGGCTTCCGATCTCGAAGGTCAGTTCTTTTTTTTTTTTTCTTTTATTATTTACCAAATCACTCACTTGTTTGGTTTAATGTCTGGGTTGATTACAATAACATCTGTTTCTGTATCTCTGCGCATGAATTGCAGGATTAGTTATTGTGATCATGCGCGTTTGTGGGTCTGGAAAATCGTAAGCCCCTTCAATCTCTCTCTCTCTCTCATATCTAAACTGTTGTTTGGATTGTATTCCTAGTAGTACAACAGGAGAGATGCTGGGCAAGGCCATGAATTGTGTCTTTATCGATGCAGATGACTTCCATCCACAGTCAAATAAAGGTATCTGTCTCTTCGTGAATTCTGAACCCATTAAGATCTAAGCTCTCTTTGTCTGCAACTTCTGATAATACTTTGTCTGGGATGAGTGGGCTACAGAGAAGATGAGCAAGGGGATACCATTATCAGAGGAAGACCGGATTCCATGGCTCGAAAAGCTGAGCGATACTCTCAGAATTAACATAACCAGAGGCAAAACTGCAATTCTCGCGTGTTCTGCCCTTAGAAAGAAATACAGGGAAATCCTCAGAATGGCTGACCCAGATTATCAAGTGGGGAGCTACTCTTGCTGTGTGAAGTTTGTTTTGTTGGATGCTCCGGCCGAGGTGATAGCAGCTCGGATCAACAGAAGGGCCATGGAAGGGAAACATTACATGCCTGCTTCACTCTTGCAATCTCAACTGGACTTGCTTGAAATTGATGCTAGTGAAGGGATAATTAAGGTGGATGCTACTCTGAGTCCTGATGTAACTGTGAACAATATACGAGCTCTAGCATCCAAAAGTTATATTTGATCTCCTAATCTTATAATTTTCAATGGAGACGGTGCAGATTTTTATGTTTACTCTGTTTGGGCAGCTAGAATTCATATTAATACCATTATTGCATGTTATCTAATCTAACAGGGTTTCAGTGATTACATTCAATTCCAAATTCACTGCGAATCCTTCACCAGCTAATTGAATAATTAAGCTAAAAAAAATCATTAGTTTACTTCCTGTAATCAATAGCAAGTAGATCACTAATCAACAAATGATCAATGACCCAACATGGGCATTCAGAAGCTTGCTCTATGACTAGGGTTTGGTGTGAATACTAATTATGGATTAGATTGGATATTGTGAGGATATCCTGTAATCAATAGCAAGTCCTCCAATGAGTTCTCTACCTTGCTTCCTCCTGATATTCTTCTTTCTTATTCGGGTGTAAATTGAACATTATAATGTTCTTGTACATTTAACAAATTGAAGGAAGGCCAATTATCTCATTCAGGCAGGTACTTGCTGAATAATGTCTACCTTGTTGGTCAAATAAATTCAATTGGTAGAGCCATTGGCTCAATGAGATTTATTTTCAATTCAATTACACACACTAAAATCTTATATTTGTGCTAAACCTACTTAAGTTATTTCATCTTGTTTTTTTTTTCCTTTTTTACTTGGAACTTTCCTACATGACCAGCCATATTTCTGCCATGTACAGCTTGATGTGGCTAATCTAATCCATCTTACCAAAAGTTCAAAGTGTCTGTGTCAAGTATCGTATTGATAAATTTAAGCCCCGTTTGCTTCATAGGAATAGGGGTCCGGAATTGGAATGGATTATTATGATTCTAACTGTTTAGTTGAGCGGAATCGGAATCCCATTTCCATTTCTACTGGAATGGCATTCCCCATTTGAAGGAATGGCCATTTTTGGGAATGAAATCTCATTCCTGTTAATTTTAATTTCCATTTTCATTCCTGTCTGAACCAAACAAACTATGGGAATAGACCATTCCGATTCCGATTCTGAAGGATTTAAATTCCGATTCTGACTGTAAACTAAATAAACCCTTAGATAGAGATATGGGTACATTTTGAAAATACACGGATATAGTGGAAAGATATGAATACATTAGAGAAACTCCCAAATCCCATAAATAATAACAATTGTAAGGTCTATTGGTTTGGTGACAATGATTAGTTCCAAAGGTCTGACGAAAGAGGAATAGGAAAATTTAGCAGCAGTAAGACCCATAAATAGGTTTTTTACTCTCTAACGGGCTGCTGGTGTGGTTGGTCTAATCATCTTCGGAGTTGGGAGGCTAGTCTAGTGTAAGACAGACGCTAAGTTAATCGTAAATTTCTTGTGGAAGTGCCATAGTAAGTAACCCGCCGTGCAAGGTTCTCACGTTGGTGAATGATGATTGCAAGCATATGCTCACCTGTTACCCTGAGTTTAAGGCCTCTTATGTCCCGAGGATATGGAATAAGGCTCCCCACAAGCTAGCCAAATTTGTTATAAATGCTAGGCATAATGGGCTTTGGAGTGTAATTGAGGTGGAGGCCTCTGTATCTAAATCACGATGAATGAATGAAAGCCTATTGGATATTTCCAAAAAAAAATTAAATTATTTTTGTATTTTTTTGAGAAAATGCATATTTCAAAACTAACTACATAAATACATGTTTTTGCATTTGGAATTCCAAAATACACATCAATTGTAGATGAATGATTTATCTTGTAATGATATAGTTCTGAAAATTTGGAAAAAAAATTGATCAAAAAATCCATAAAGCAACAATTTCGCCAAATAATGCATTGTATCTTTTTTGAAGGGCTACAAAACGGGGTAGCCCATAATCCCCTCCCCCCCCACCCCACCCCACCCCACCAACCTTGCAGGCAAGATTTGATAAGTCTCCACTACAACCAACAGGAAACCTTACCAACCAGCAGCTGGTTGGCACTTTGCATATGAGATTGATAAGGTATTTGCAACCGTGCCCAATCCACCCATGGATACAGATAAAATACACTTCGTATTGTATTAATATTTTTAATCTACATCATCTAACTAAGAGGGGCCCTTTACTTCTGGATTGGCCACATATGTAGATTAAAGCATAATTGCAGAAATGTGTCCTTGTAGGCAATTAGCCATGTGATCACTAATGTAGTACACTTCAGCCTTTATTCCAATCTTTGCTGTTTCATACATAATAACCTTTCTAGGACATTTTTCTCTTTTTAATGGAAAGCTTAAAAGGTCAGAAATACCCTCTATATATTATTCAATTAAGTAACTTAGTTGATTTACTAATTTTTAATTTTCCCAAAATTTTGAGTTTTTTTTTTTTAAATCCACATCATTTTTTGGAACACCAATCAAGAGAGAGAGAGAGATTTACCTTCCCCAACAAGTTTTGGGACACTTACAAAATAAAAGCCTCTCTCTCTCTAGATCTACACATCATTACATTCATGATTCATCCCCTAATCTCTCTTTCCTCCTTTTCTCTCTCTCTCTCTCATTAATTATCAATTTATCACTACTGTTAAAAGTGTAAATGAGGTTTAGATTTTGGATTTTTTTTGACTAAAATACCTTTTGTTACACTTGGTCTCCCTTTATTGTGAGGGCAAAAAATATAATTAAAACTACTACTTTTATAAAGTTCATTAAGCTATTATTTGGTTTGAAGGAAAAGACAGGGAAAGGAAGGGAAATGTAAGGAAGCATATACAAGGTTTGTAAAGGTTTCCCTACCTTTCCTTCCTTTCCCTACTTTTTCCTTCAAACTAAACACAACCTAAAACTATTCCCATTTCCTTTCATTAAATCTTATATTCGAGCCACATTAAATAAATGAGCTTCGTGGGCTTTTTTTACTATAACACCCCTATTTATGAACTTAGACCCTCTTTAACTATATGGAAAGATGTAATTTAGGCTCCGTTTGATTTTTGTCAAGTGTTGGCAACTTTCTCCCGAGGTGGGAAAGTTATTTATCCACCTAAGAGATGGGTATCTATTACCCGTAGGAAAAATAAGCTTTCTCTTGTCCCCACATAAATCTGAAAAAAGAACATGGGTTTTTTGGTCCATGGGAATCAAAATCCCATAGACCAACTTTCCCCCCTCAAAATCCAAGAAAAGAACACCCCCTTAAAGTATTATTACTTTCTAATTCATTAAATTCCCTCTCATTAAGGCATTAAATCCCATTTTCTTTCTTCTTAAAATATTTATTTGAAGTACTTTTGTTTCTCACCAATAAACTCTATAAATTAACAAGGTGTTTGGTTTTGTGGGCGTTTATTCAATAAACATTGCCACATAGGCGCCACTTCAACAGTTTCCCTCTCTTGCACTTCTGTACGCATCGAGAATGGCAAAAGTGGACTTTGGTTTTTGTGCACGCCTACCATTTGGGGAAGTTAGTTTTTAAAGCTTCTACAAACAGTCAAGTGTTTTTTCACCGTTACACTGATGTGGCACCTATTTGTCATAAACAGTTATAATTAGTACCTTTTTCAATTTTGCAAGCAAATAAAGTACAAATGTTGAATGAAAAAACATAAACAGAACCAAACACATACTAAATCTACATCTAATATTTTTAATAATGTAAAACCTATGTTCAAAACCAACATAAAAAATAATTAAATAAACCACTCTTTTGTTCAAAATCAATCATCTGCGTCAAATGGATCAACCAATGTTCTCATAGTTAAATAATAATAATTTAAAAATAAATATAAATAGTATAAAAATTATAAAGGCAAATCTCTAATACTAACTATTTATCATATCAAACAACAATAAGCATACTATGGTTGTGCAACACTTTCTATTGGAAGGGTATGAAACATCATGTCCAAGAGCTATCAAGTCTTGCAACAAGTATCAACGTGTTAGGACAAGCCAATTCACCTGGTCTGTTGCAATAATTTCCAATGCCCTCGCAAATATGGAGTGATATCTCCAAGGATTTCAATGGAAATGAAATACAAAATTTAAGACTTACCAAAAAATGAAACCACTTTTCTATTAAAGTGATGGATCAATGGTTCAATCTTTTAAGTCAAATGGATCAACCCATGATATCATAAATAAATAATACACATTTTAAAAAAGATAGACACAAAAATTTTGTAAAAAAAACATTTGGGTGCATCTCTAATATTATGTATAGATTATATTGTATAATTGAATCATGTCATCATAATTATATAATAAAAATTCAAAACTTAGATAGAAATAAAAAATATAGAAACCACAAAATTTTGTCTATAAAATTTGTGCACATTTATTATATTAAACAAAAATAAATATGATAAATAAGAAGTACTTTTTATTAACAATGAAAATGAAACATAAAATATAAATCTACCAACACACCATGCTTCAATTACTTATCATTTTCAAATGGTTCTAATAAGGATATTGGAATTATTAATGTTATTTGAAATTGCCACATGCACATTTACTAGTTCTTTTAATAAATCTATACACAAAAATCTCTCAACTCTTATAGTCAGTCCATTCCCTCCCTCCCTCTCCCCGTCTCTCTCTCTCTCTCTCTCTCTCTCTCTCTCTCTCTCTCTCTCTCTCTCTCCCTCCCTCCCTCTCTCTCTCTCTCTCTTAATTTTCTTAACATAATTCAATTAAGTAAATTAGTTAATTTATTAAATTTAACTTAGGGTAAAATATAAAAGCCTCCCCTTTATTTTCATTTTAACAAATACCTCCCCTGAACTTTTAAAAAAATTGGCAAAAACCTCCATTCTGTCACTGACCCAATGGAAAGCGTTAAATTAATGCATCATTTTTTTTTCAAATGCCCATTATACTCTTTTATAAATTATTTTACATACAATTTTACAAAAATAAGCTTATTTGAAACTTGACAAAACCTCCCTTTGATCTCTTTATTGTCTTTCAATCTCTCATCCCAAAACTCCATCAATTCAAAGAGAACTCTGTTTGAAACTCCATCGTCTGAAAAGGAGAGGAACCCTAATACTCCATCATCCAGCTTCTCACAATGGGACCCATGATGACCACACAGATTGCAAAACGCTTGCCGCATAAAAACCTGCCTAGGCCTAGCCTTTCATCTGTTTCATGGGCTCCGACGGCTCAATCCTAGATTTAATCAGTAGTTTTGTTGCTGTTGCAACAACAAACAGTGTTTTGATCTTCGAAAAACCCAAACTACCAGCTAAATCTACGGTTAGGGTTTGAGAGCATCATGTCCGGAGGACAGCTCAAGTTATATAAACCATTTATCCCATCTATTACCATAAATCATCAAAGGCTCGAAGCTCTCTTTTGGTTTAACATCGATAGTAGGATATCGAAAACTTACAAGTAGAAACAAGGAAGAAATAGACAAATATGTCAATACTAGGTGCAGAAAAGACTCTAAAATGGAAAAAAATTTCTAACGAGGATATTCATACAAAACATAAAGGCATCAAAGATGAGAAGAAGGATAAGGTTTCGAAGAACAACGTAGAGTAGAAAAAGAAGAAATGGTCTTGCATCGATAGTTGATGCTAGTTGATTGGTTGCATCTACTCGATTGGGTGGTTTCTACTCTTTCTCTATAATGCTATGTTGGTGTCTTTAATTTCCCTCAGTATGTGACTGAAGCCATTAACGGGACATTGCCCGATCCACCTAGCGTCAAATTGTAGGAAGAGGGTTTGACAGTGAAGCACTCGGTGGTGTTCGTTCTGGGAATTGTCACGGACGGACTTGAGCTTTGGGAAGAGCACTTGTGCGCTGATGGGTTGTTCAGAAAACGGCTTTGGGATGGTATATTTGGAGAAGTATACAAGAGGAATTTTTACTTAAACCATTGATTGATGGCAACTTTAACAATGTTTGATCATTGTGGTAGATGATGACATGGTTTTCAATTGTTAGCCAAGTTGTTCTAAGTAACGCAAAATGTTAGTGGTCACCAATTTTACCTTGCAATTTCCGGTTTGTATCCATTTTACCCTGTTTCCAATTAATTTGGGGTGCTCTCGTGTTACAAACCAGCTAATTACTTGTCAATTAAGAGGATAAAGAGATCCAAGAGAGGTTTGTGTTGAGTTTCAAATAAGGTCATTTTTGTAAAATTGTATATAAAATAATTTATAGAAGGATATAACGGGTATTTGAAAAAAATTGATGCTTCATCTATTGTTTTCCGTCTGGGTCACTGACGAAAGGGAGCTAGGTTTTTGTCATGTTTTTTAAAAGTTTAGGGGAAATATTTGTTAAAATGAAAATAAAAGGGAGGTTTTTATGATTGTCAGAAACTTTAGGGAAAGTTTTTATATGACTTGACATGCTAAATTAATTAATCAAGTTTAACAAAGCTAAACTTAATAAACACAAAATCACTCTTATAGAATGCCCTGTTGTATACCTAGCCTCTCCAACCCAATCGGGTTGAGGATGATGGAGACTACTCAAGGAAGGAATGAAGTCCTCGCCCTAACCTGATCCCAAATGTAAACTTTTAATTAAGACTAAAAGGAAAAAAAAAAGAATTTGGGGATTCAGGTATCTCCGACTGGGATCATGGATAGGGATAGAGAGTTACTTAGAAATTGGGAACAAGAATGGAGAGTATGGTCTCCACCTTGAACCCTACCACATTGACATATCTAAATTCTGATTAATTAGAAAACTATGTGTAATAATAGTAAAAAATTAATAACTAATAATATATGCGATCAATAGTTCAATACAAGAAGTTAGTCACAAAAAATATTACAAAAATAAGTATTAATAAATAATACTAAAATAAGTTAAACAAAAATGTATAAAATCTAATAAAAATTAAAATTCATTTAAATTCAAATTAAAATAATAAAATTTTACAACAATTTGTCTAACCATAATAAAATTTGGAATCAGTTTGTCTTTGCCCAATTAAAAATGTCATGGACCCGGCTAGTAGAATATATGGAAGATGTCAATAAGAAAGAAAACTCACTCCCAAAATTATAACCTTAGGGCATTTTTCTTATTTATCTCTTTTTTATGGAAACTCCAAAATGTCAAACATACCCTCCAGAATGCTAAGGGTGGGATGCTCCGGAATATATGGAAGATGCACTTGGATTTAACTGAAATGCAAGTGGTTTTTATCAGAATTTCCAGGGCATTTTTGTCAAATAGTTCCAACGGCTGTCTGGTTCTAAAATGAGCCGTGGCCGTTTAAAAATAAATTCAGAGGAAATGAGGCAGAGAACCCCACCATTCAGAAAGTCTCACCATTCGCTCTGGAAAGGCTCTAAGAACGCTCTCAAGACGCTCAACGATTTCGAAATCCTTCAATCATCTCTCTCCCTCTGTTCTCTATTATACTGTTTTTATTTTTTTCTTTCTTGTTTTCTATAATCTGGTTCTGTATTTTGCAGGGCCCGTTCTTTGCCTTTTCTTATTCTCCGTCTTGCAGGTGATTTCCTTCTTTTCTTTTTCTTTTCTGGTTTTTCTTTTGCTTTTGCAACACAAATGGATGCAGGTTCTTTTATTTCTCCGAGCAAGTCTCAATCTAGAAATCCTCTTAAAGAGCAGATTCTTCAAAAGAGAAACTCGACTGAAAATGTATGTCGACCATTGAGATTTTTTTTTATGTCCATTTTGTTTGTTTTTTCTCTAATGAATCTTTTCATGCTCTAGTTTTCTTTTTATCTGGACTTCCTGTGGACCTTGGTTCCATGTAAACTATGGCTTTTCCACTTAACACATTATATTTTTTCCTTATGATCTTCTTTTGGTGACAATTTTCATCGGTGCTGATGGAGAATTCGCTATAACTCGACTTAACTCCATGCGATTATGGAAATCATTTGACGTTCATTTATTATCTGTAACTACTGTAATTCGACCTGGAGTCTGTGCGACTTACGGGAAATCTTTTGATACTCATTTGATGATATGATGTTCTGGGTTCTCAAGTTAGAACTCGTGTTCCCATGTCTCTGTTTTTTTCTCTATCCCTGAGGAACCAAGTGAAATGTGCCCATTTTCTTTTTGTTTGTTTTCTCTTTTTTATTGGGATGTTCTGATTGTTAGTTTTCTGGAATCCGCAGTTGGACAGGTTTATCCCTAATCGATCTGCAATAGACTTCGACTTCGCTCATTACATGCTGACAGAGGGAAGGAAGGGAAAAGAAAGCCCAGCTGCGAGTTCTCCGGCAAAAGAGGCTTACAGGAAGCAACTGGCAGAGATTTTCAACATGAACAGGACCAGGATTCTTGCTTTCAAGAACAAGCCACCCGCCCCAGTCGAGCTGATGCCTCATGAAATGTCGTCCGCTCTTCACCAATCAAAACCCACCAAGCCTCGAAGACACATTCCCCAAGTGAGTTTTTCTCTCTCTAAGTTCTTTGATGCTTATCTTGCTTCATCTGTTTTTTATGCTTTAATTTTTCTTGGATTAGTGTTCACGGTTTCTTTTTCAACTGTTACAATTGTTTCTTCAATGCAGACCTCAGAGAAGACATTGGATGCCCCTGATATTTTGGACGATTTCTACTTGAATTTACTGGATTGGGGTAGCAACAACATTCTATCAATTGCTCTTGGCAACACCGTATATTTGTGGGATGCTACGGACGGATCTACTACTGAACTTATGACAATTGATGACGATAATGGTCCGGTTACAAGTGTTCGATGGGCTCCAGATGGACAACATATTTCCATTGGCCTGAACAATTCTGATGTTCAGCTTTGGGACACTACAGTTAATAGAAAGGTTGGCAATTTCTCCAACCTGTTCATTCTTCCGACTTTTCTTTCCTTTCTGCACTTAATAGTGATTTTCTCTGTAATTTGATTTGTTCTTGCAGCTGAGAACTCTACAAGGCGGACACCGATCTAGAGTGGGCTCACTGGACTGGAACAATCACATTCTGACAACCGGGGGAATGGATGGTCTGATCATCAACAATGATGTGAGAATAAGACCTCACATTGTTGAAACTTACAGAGGACACCAGAGAGAGGTCTGCGGGCTAAAATGGTCAGCCTCAGGCCAACAGCTAGCAAGTGGAGGAAATGATAATCTGCTCTACATATGGGACCGATCAGTGGCCTCTTCAAACTCTTCTACCCGGTGGCTACATAGACTTGAAGACCACACTGCTGCTGTGAAAGCGCTTGCCTGGTGTCCTTTTCAGGGTAATTTGCTTGCTTCCGGTGGAGGCGGAGGAGACCGATGCATAAAGTTCTGGAACACCCACACAGGTGCATGTCTGAACTCAGTGGACACCGGCTCACAGGTCTGTTCTTTGCTGTGGAACACAAATGAGCGTGAGCTGCTTAGCTCTCATGGGTTCACCCAGAATCAACTTACAGTTTGGAAGTACCCATCAATGGTGAAGATTGCGGAGCTTACTGGTCATACTTCAAGAGTACTATACATGGCTCAGGTATTATTGACTCGACAATCCTCTGCTGTTATAATTGGAAATGTAATGAAAATTTTCATTCTCTTTTTTTTCCTTTACCTTGATAATAATTCACTGCTGACCTTCTGTTCTTCCTGATTTCTTTCAGAGTCCAGATGGCTGTACAGTGGCATCAGCGGCAGCGGATGAAACATTGAGGTTTTGGAACGTTTTTGGGAGTCCTGAGGTGGCAAAGCCTGCACCTAAATCGAATCCTGAGCCATTTTCTAATGTCAGCTGCATCAGGTGATCATTTATTTGGTTAGGCAAATTTGTCATGGAGAGAAGATCAACTCAGAGCAAACATGATACTCAGGCAAATTTGTCATGGAGAGAAGTCAACTATGCACTTCATTCCTTAATTTTGACACAAAAAATATGTTCTCACAAAAGATTTTGCTAGTGTCTCCTCTGCTCTTTTATTCTTCTCAATTTACTGAAAAAAAAAAAAAAAAAAAACTTTTGAGTTGCAGGTTAGCCATCAACATGTCTCAAGATATGAATGAAAAGGCAATAGATATCGTTGCTGCTGTAAATCTGACTGAGGAAGGGCTTGTACAATAAATGCTGCCCATCGTACTTCTTTCTCACCTATTTATAAATAAAATCGTTTTTATCCATGGATGTTATCTCCGTCTTGGGGGTTTTAAGATGCACAAGTGTTTGATTCTGCAGTTTTTTTTTTTTTTTGCTCATTGCATGGATTTTTTTCGTTGTACTGAATTTGGTAAACAATGCAAGAAAAAGATACCTTTTTCCCCACAATCTACCTTTCTTGCAACAAAATATTAGACTTCTTCCATCTCGGTGAAAACCAAACAATTTTTTTTTTCGGGATTTCACATATTGAATGATCAAACCAATCTAACGTATGGCAAGAGAGAATATTCAATCATTGACCACTGCTGATATTTGCAGAGGAAGCAGTGTTTCTGTAACAGAATCCTGACTAAGATCATGTTTACCCATGAGTGTGCATTTCCTCGTGAACAAGTTCAATGGGGAGAGTAGGATCCAACTAGTAGTATCTTTATATTAAACAACTTCTAAAGCCTGTTAAACCAATTTTGAATTCTTTGCTTACAAATGTAAAAGCTATTCTCAAATGACAGGCATGATCAGAGGGAACTTATCTTGTATCTTTATATTAATTATCCATCAAGTCGATAACAATGCAATGTGTATAAGAATAGAAGTACAGGTCACAAGAAGAAATAATACAAAGGAAAATACAGTAGTATTTCTTGCATCTCAGAACCCTACTACAAGAAAAGCAATTAAAGTCAAAAGAACCTGTTGAGAGGAGCCCTCAAAGTGATGCATGAATAGAGACTTCTATACAGATCCAACAAAGAAGACTCCCAATTGCAAAATTTTCCTAAAGGTTCTCAGTGATGGAACGTTTAATTAGACATCAGGGAAGTTGCCGCCTATTATATGTGTCTTCATGTACAAAAACTGGTTCTTGCATTGTCTGAGGTGGAAACTGAGGTTGTCCCATGGCAATGCCTCCTTGATTAGGATTGGAAACACCTCCCCATGGTTCAGCCCTGCTCTTTCCTGACAATAAGGTGAGATAATAAAGCAAACCAAGGGTAACACTTGCTAGTGACAAGATGGCACCTCCTGCAAAGACCCCAGGCTTCACCACATAGCAATAGCTGCCAAAGTACATGCTCTCTTCACCATGTTGATCATTCAGAGTAGCCCCCGTTAGCAACAGGAGAAATGCTATAACAAATGTGAACCTGAATGATGATAACATACTTGCATGCATCAATTCATCTGAAAATGATCTTTCAAAGGTAAAATACATATTATTTTACCAATTACTATAATTCGCATTTTAGTGTTATGACCATTTTCTGTTATACAAATTACAAAATAGCATACAAGACCCAAGGCCTACAGACACAATGAAATCAAAATTAATAAATATATGCACACATACATGCACAGGCACAAGACACATGAAAGTTGGCTTGGCCAATCCATGCCATGTGCTGCGCATTCAAAACAACCTGGAAAGTAAAAACTGAGGTGGTATCATTTTGTGTTCTGTGATCTTATAGCAGAAGATGGTACTATTATGCTGGAACTAGAGATCTCTCGATGCCATGAAGATAGGGTTCCAGTAATGCCAGATCCCATGATTGTCAAACTGCGATAAGTATCAACCCAAAATGTTGAATCCTTGAAAGCAAGTCAAGTTGCAGTTCCAATATCTTCATTCTTTCAAAGTATGGACTTGACCATTAACTCACAATGGAGCCTAAAAATGTCAGAGTCTTGGGCCAAGCCTTTGATGCTACAAGTCCATTTGGATGAGATGCTATGTGCAGAGAAGAGAAGATAACATGAACTAGAAGGTTACTTCAGAAGAATAACATCAAAGGCAGCCAAATGTTAATTCAAATAATGTACCAGGAAACAACAAAGCAAACCAAAGCCAATGACCAGTTGGAATTTGAATTAGGTAAAGTCTTTCTACAACAAATGCACCCAGCTGCAACGTTAATAATAACTTGTGCAACCAAAAGGGATATGGATGCAGTCATTCCAAGAGCCATAGCTGGGCTCCTTGGGTACACACACACAGAAGGAGAAGTAAATTGAACCTGAGAGCCCTGCAAAATTTAGAAAAACAAAAGTCTCAGCCAGACTAAAATAGTAAATAAGGTCTGTAACACAACTATCTACCATACATTCATACAATTGGCAAATATGCAGTTTGTCTTGGCATCATATATGCCTGGTTAACTGTGGCTTGTGGACACTTATTGTTGTGACTTTCATTGTGTTCCATTTTTTTCCAGGAGTGAAGAAACAAGATTTTTTTTTTTTTTTGCAGCATAATCAATTCTTTCAGACAACTCAACTCATCTAATCCTTGTCCCAACTATGTGGAATCAATCAACTACATGAATCCTGTTCAGCCATTCCATTAGTTTCAGTGCCATATCCATTTTTAAATTATGGGCCCTCGAGTCATTTCTCACTACTTCAATCGTCCTTTTTGGCTTACCCATATCTCTTCTAGACCCTTCAACTTATAAGTTGCAACAGATCATTTCTCATGGATGTAATAGGTGGTCTTTTCTATAGGTGACCAAACCATCTTAGTCTACTGTCTCTCATTTTATCACCCATTGGGGCTACTCCTAGATTCCTACAAATATGTTCATTTCTATTCCTATCCTTTCTAGCTTTTCCGCTCATCCATCTCAAAATTTGCAATTCTTCTATACTCATTTTTTGGATGGGCTGTTTCTTGATTGTCCAACACACTGCTCCATATAACACTGCTGGCCTTATAACCATTTTATAGAATTTCCCTTTATCCTAAATGGTATTCTCTTATCATATAGAACTCCAGATGCACCCCTCTGATTCACCCATCTGTATTCTATGAGCTACACCCTCCTCAATCCCTCCTTTTTTTATTGAGAATCAACTAAGGTAATGGAAAAGGTCTTATTGAGATCTCTCTTGGTCTCCAATCTTAGGCGTACCCTTATTATCACTCCTATTATTAAATTTATATTGCATATATTCTGTTTTAATCCTACTTATTTTAAAACCTCTTGTTTCTAAGGCATCTGTCCACAAATCTAACTTTTTTTGCACTTAATTCTTCTCTAGCTTCATTAGTTAATATTATGCCATCAGAAAACAACATACACCATGGGACTTCCCCTTAACATGCTTAGTCAATTCATCCATGACTAATGTAAACAAGGGCTAGGTTTTGAGCTTTGGCGAAGTCTCATTGGCAAAATCTCAAACGTCACTGACATTGGTATTTGGTAGTCTTCTGTTCCAAAACTCACCACATTATCTTTCTTAGGAGTATCAAATACTTTTGTCAAATTAAATAATATCATGTGAATGCTCTTTTTTATCAATGTGAAGATATCTCTTTTTCTCCCTAAATTTTTCTATTAATAGTCTCAGTAAAAAAATAGCTTGCATGGTTAAACTCCTTGGCATAAAATCAAATTGTTTTTCTGATATACTTGTTTTATGTTGTAACCTTTACCCAACCACCCTTTCAAAATTTCATGGTATGGCTCATAAAATTAACCCCATGATAATTATTGCAATTTTGCATTCACCCTGTTTTAAATAATAGGCACTGTGGTGCTCTTTCTCCATTCATCTGCCATTTTCTTTCTTATTAATATTTTATTAAATAGTTTACTAAGCTATAATAGACTACCTCACGTATATTATTCCTCCTTTCAATCTGTTGGGTAATTTTTGAGAGAAAGAAATAGAAAGAAATATGAAGAAAAGAATTCAGATGACAGAATATTATATAAACTTGGAAGGGTCTGGTAGTAAGGGCTCTCCCTAGACCTACTTCAGACAATTGTCCAATCAGGTTATCCCAAGAAAACTTAGTAGGGGGACCTTGTCGATTCCGGTTTGAGAACACGTGGTGTCTTCACCCTGATTTTATAAAAAAGGTTCAATTGTGGTGGGAAGAAGACCAATTGGAATTCGGGTGGAAAGGTTAAAAGTTTTATAAAAAGCTACAAGCTCTGAAAGCTAAGATCAAAGCTTGGAATAAGTAGGAATTTGAGAGAGTGGAAGAAAAAGGAGTGAATTGCCAATAGGATTCAAGAAATTGATGTAGGTGAGGCAGAGAGAAGAATGACAGTAGGAGAGAGGGAAGAACGTTGGAAGTTGAAACAAGAATTGGACGAACTCATTAGGAAAGAGGAGATAAGTTGGAGACAAAAATCTAGGTGTAAGTGGTTGAAGGAGGGAGATGGGAATACTAAATTTTTTCACACCCTTGCAAATGGAAGACATAGGAAGAATAATGTGGGGAGACTGGAATGGAATGGGGAAGTGATTACAAGTGAGGAAGAGATAGCAAGAGCCTTTGTAGAGCACTTCAAAACCATTTATGACAGCCCAAGAAGAGAGAGAGAAGAACTTCCTAACCTTGAGAAACATCCAAGTTATAGAGGATTGATGGATGAGTTAGAAAGGAGTTTTGAGGTCTAAGAAGTGAAAAATGCTGTTTTTTTCAATGGAAAGATCTAAATCCCCAAGCCCAGATGGATTCACGATGGCCTTTTATCAAGATTATTGGGATATTATAGGTGGTGACTTAATGGAGGTCTTCTCAAAATTCTTTGAGAGAGGTAAGATAAATTCGGGTGCCAATGCTACTTTAGCTTTGATTCCTAAAAAGGTAAATGCAAGTCACCCAAAGGATTTTAGGCCCATAAGCTTAATTGGTAGTATGTATAAGGTAATATCAAAGGATTTAGCAGAAAGAATCAAAAAGGTACTACCATCCTTGATTTCTCCGAACCAAGGGGCATTTGTGTCAGGAAGACAAATTATTGATCAGATCCTTATTGCCAATGAGTGTGTGGATTACAAAAACAGACAAGGAGAAAAGGGGCTGATTTGCAAATTGGACTTTTGGAGAAGGCCTATGATTTGGTGGATTGGGGATTTTTATTGGAAGTTTGAGGACTAGAGGTTTTGGAGAGAGGTGGTGCAAATGATTCAAGGTTTGTTTTCTTCATGCCATTATTCCATTCTAGTTAATGGGGTAGCTAAGGATTTCTTCCCTGCAAAGAGAGGATTAAGACAAGGGGATCCTCTCTCTCCTTTCCTTTTCACCATAATAGTTGATGTTTTGAGTGTCCAGATTACTAGAGCTGATGCTAGACACCTGTTTAGAGGGTGGAGAGTAGGAAGGGAGGAAATAATTGTTACCCACCTTCAATTTTCTAATGACTTGATTCTTTTCTGTGAAGGAGATCCAGACGAGTTAGAAAACCTAAAGGTGTTGGTAGAGAATTTTGAAAAGGTCTCCAATTTGAGAGTAAATTGGAATATAAGTTGTGTAGCTGGAGTTAACAGGCAAGAGGTAGAGGTGGCTTCTTTGGCTAGACCTCTAGGTTGTGAGGTAAGTGATTGGTCTCTAAAGTATCTAGGCTTACCTTTGGGAGGAAATCCGAGGTTAGAAAGCTTTTGGTACACAGTTTTGGAAAGATTCCCAAAGAGACTAGCGGGATGGAAAAGGAACTACATCTCATTAGGGGGTAGAATCACTCTAATTAAATCCACACTAGCAAATTTGCTAGTATATTTTTTGTCTACCTTCAAAATGCCTGTTAATATTGTAGACCAAATTGAAAAAATAATGAGAGCTTTTCTGTGGGAACTTGGTGATTCTAAAAAGGATCATAGGGTAAAGTGGGAAGTGGTGTCTAGAAAGAAAGACAATGGGGGCTTAGGGATCGGAAATATCAAATTAAGAAACCCAACATTGTTAGGCAAGTGGTTATGAAGATTTCCTAAGGAGCAAGGAAGTTTATGGCACAAGGTGATAAGAAGTATTCATGGATTGGCAACAAATGGATAGGATGTTGGAATCGACCCTAGGGCTTCACGCTTTTTCCCGTGGAAAGACATTGCCAGTATCTTGCCCATCTTCTCTCCTTTCATCAAGTATGATGCTTGCTTGGGTAATAAGGTTCTTTTTTGGGAGGATTTGTGGCTTGGTGAATCTCCCCTTAAGGATAGATTCCCAAACTCATATTCCCTTTCTTTGAAAAAATTTCAAGTTATTTCTTCTTTTCATGTTTCTGGGGATTCTTGGGATCTAGGTCTAAGGAGAGGTTTGAGGGATTTAGAAGTCAGTTTGGCAAATGATCTTTTCTCTCTTCTAAGCTTAGCTTTTCTAGACCAGTCTTATCTTGATAGTAGAATTTGGATTGAATCTTCTTCAGGTTGCTTTTCATGTTCTTCCTTTTTCAATGCTTTGGTGCTCCCTTCTAACTCGGTTACCTCCTTTCCTGTTAAAGAAGTTTGGATGCTCTGGTACCTCCAAAGGTAAGGGATTTTTGTTGGGAAGTGGTTCTCCAAAAAATTAATACCTTGGAAGTGCTTCAAAGAAAAAGACCAAATTGGTACTTGTCCCCACACGTTTGTAGTCTTTGCTTGAGGAATAGTGAGACAATGAATCACCTATTATTTTCTTGCCCTTTTAGTACTCTTATATAGGATTGGTTCTCCTCTCTCTTTGGCTGTAGGTGGACTCCCTCCTCAAGTGTAGTTGATTTATTTGACCCTAGCTTTTCTGACAACCAAAAAAGAAGGGAAGGGTGATGTGGAGAACGAGGGCATCTATCTTGTGGGCAATGTGGGAAGAGATAAACAACAGGATTTTCCAAGGGAAAGAAAAATCAGCGCCTGAACTCATAAAAGGGATCACTGTCAAGACAGTACATTGGTTGAAAACTCTCGACCTATTCAAGGATGTCTCTGTAGACGACTTGATTAGAGGCTGGAGTATTATAGCAAGCTCTTCTTCTTCATCACCTACCATACAAGCAGTTTGGTCCCCTCTGGTGCAATATAATGTAAAGCTAAACTCTGATGGCAGCTCTGTGGGGAACCCTGGACCTTCTGGAATAGGGGGTGCGTTTAGAGATGAGACAGGAAAAATCTTGGCTATGTATTCTGGTCCAATAGGTCTGGGGGACTCGCTTAGAGATGAAGTGTTGGCCCTCCTCCAGGGGTTCAAATTGGCTAAGCAATTGGGCTTTCAACAGCTAGAAGTGGAAGGGAACTCAAAATTAGTAGTAGGCTGGCTGCAGTCTAACAGCTTGGGAACTTGGTCCCTTAGACAACCTGTAAGGGAATTGTTGAGAGTTAAAAGAGAGATGGATGCTCAAGTTGTTAGGACTAGGAGGTCAGCAAATGCTTTAGCTGACATCCTAGCAAAGCAAGGGGTGAATTGAGAGTTTTTGTTTTGGGAAGTTTTGTAATTTGAATTATGTTCATGGGTCACCTTACACTTTGGTAGGTGACGGTTGTATTTTTTATTTTTTAGTTAATGAAAGTTACCGTTACATATAAAAAAAAAGAATATTATATAAACTGATTTTCGACTGGTTCATGGTTCATTTAGAATTTGAATATGTAAATTGATCCTTTTTTCACATGGATTTTGTCCAATATCGGCACTGTAGTAGATGTTTAGGTGGTTGTTTTGGTATGGTTTTCTATTTTTAAGGAATTTGTTGCTAGGGTGTTATCTAAATATCCACTCTTTGTAATTTCCTTTTGTTTCATTAATAAAATTTCCTTTTATTTTATCTATATTATATTGTATTAATTCCTCGCTAGGCACTAATGATTCGTAAGTTATGGTATGACCTTAATACCTAATGTCTTTACTTCAATATTGTATTCATTGGGTTGAAATGACCTTTGGTACCTACAATGTGTACAGCCACGTGTCATACATTTCAACTTTTAGTGAAAATTCTGAGTTTGACACCTTCCCAACCATTTCCTTGTTGAATCTGGATATCATAGATAGGGAGTGGCAATATGTTAGGCCAGACTCGGCACAGGATAGGGTGTAAGGGTATTGGTCTGGGATGACCAACAAAGCTTGGATGCTCCTGGCTGGGCAAACATATTCTTTAAATGTTAACTTGCAGGTTTTCATCTTATTATTTACATATTTTGTATCATCTTTATGAAATATTTTGAAGTTAAGATGATAAATGAAAAGACAAAGATACCCTGCTTTTTATTTAATGTATATTTGATATAAGGGAATTTAATGTAAACAAAAGTTGGGGAGAAAGCTATAAATTCCCCTTTTTTGAATATATTTGATCTCAAGATTCTCTATGTTGATATTTACAAATTTTAAATCTTTATGGAGGAAGACCATAATATATAAGACAAAATGCAGTGGGTATGTGTCAAATCTGAGTCATTTAGTTGAAACAGCATCCAAGAATACTTTTAAGTCATTGTACTATTGGTATTCTATAATTTTTTAGTGAACTACAAATACATGAGTAGGCAAGGCAAGGGTTTGATATCCCTGGTGCAGTCCACCAGGCATGGACTTGGTATAAAAATCTGAGCCCAGCATAGTCCTAACTCCAAGCTAGCCTGTTACCACCACTAAAATCTATTCATAGGATAGAATCCAGAAAGTGGAAAGGTGCCTGTGTACATAAGAAAGTTATATAGCTTCTTTTACACTTTCATTTCAGTTAAAATTTACCGTAAGAGAAATCATCATTACTGATAAAAAATTATAGTAACTTGCACATTGTTTACTTAATTTTGTCAATTACTATTGTTGTTCCACATGCTTACAAGAATAGAAAACTTGCAAGATACTGAATTGTTCATTTTATCTTGATTTCATAGGTTATGAGAATAAAAGAAAACAAAATCTTTCTGAAAGAATGAAAGAGATAGGAAGAGTTACTGATAAACTTACGATGTTACTGTTTAACCAGTTAGCATGGAGATTGAGTCCAGTTCCATTTTCAGTTTTTTGGGAGGCTTTGTTAGAAAGAGAAAATGATAACATCAAAGGAAAAAAGGACACAAGAAGTATGTTGGGTAAGTAGTGTATCCAGAATCCAAAAATTCCAATAGATCATCTTTTGGTGATGGCTTCTGGTTGGCTATGGACCTAACAGAACAGGATACATAATCTTGCATATTTTGCATTTTTGTACAATCTGTATTTAAGAAATCTCTCTTTTATGCAAACAAGGAGGTGATATTTACATTAAAATGCAATTTTTTCTCATTTTAGCAGTTTTCATCCTTTTGTGCCATACCTCTGAATGTCCTCATACTTTGTTGCACCTCATAAGTCTGAACTATCGTTTATCCAACAAAATTTTACCTAAAAACTCCATCTATATACCCTAGATTCTAGAACTTTTCTATTTTCTTCACACAGACTTACTCTACCATTCCTAACCTACCCAATCTCTATTTTTCATCCAAAAATCATTCCTAAACCATATTTTAACTGATTAATGCCTTCCTATACTCAAGTTTAGATAATATAATGTCACTCTATATCAATTTGGTATTAGAATTATCAACCTTTGTCATTAGGAATTCAATTCTAGCTCCACTATTGCCCTTCCCCAGTGAAAATAAAAAGGACAAGGCATTTATTAGTGTGGGAACTCTCTTCAACATATGGTGGTAAAGTGTTCAAAGTAAAGTTAATTCCACACCAACACCACGACTTCTTCATGCCTTGTTGAATCGGCCTAACTTAAGGATACCAAGTTTCCACCATGATAGCAACAAACGTGCACAAACATATGATGCCTAGATGCAAACACGGATATGGAAAATGAGAATAGAAACATAGTTTCCATGGTGACACCTGGGCAGGCATCTAGAAGTATGGTTATTTTGGGATCACCTTGTGCTTCGCCTTGACATTTTTATATGGAATTCATGCCAAATTTTGGTATAGAAAAACTAGACCTTATAATTTGTAAAAGTAAAGGTGAAGGGGGTAAAAGGGCATCATGAAATACTATTTTCAATTTAAAAGAGCTATACAATTGGTTTAACGCAAGAAGATAAGTAGAATTATCAGGATAGTGATGAAAGATTAATATGGTAATAGGCTTTGGAATGATGTTCTATATAAAGATAGCATTATCATTATCATCTTTCTCTCATCCATCTCTAGCAGAATAGGGTCTTTGCCCCTCCATTTAGTACTTTTTTTTCTCTTTGCAACCACTCATGCCTATCTTCTTATTTTCCTAGGCAATAAAGAACTTCTCTGTTGCCTAGATTCTCCTTTTAGTGTCTTGACAATTATAGATACAACTCTCTATTTCCTAAGATCCCAGACATGGATATGGGCAATAGTATTCTATTTGACATGCTTAATTGCTTACATCATGTTTTTATATCTACTTTTATGAAGCTATATAACACTCTAAATGCTAGTATCCTGCCAAATTTAAGTAAACTTCTAACATCTACAGATTTTTGTAGTATGATGTGCTAACACATTTTAAAAGTGTTAACATTATAGATAATACTCCATAAGTGCCCATGCAATATCTGCTAAGCAAGTACAGGCATCCAGGTATCATAATCACCAAATCCTGGCATAGGATTCTAGCAACAAGTGCTTCATAACTTTACTGAAAATCACCCTAAACACCAATTTGATCTCAATGACGTCAAAGAGCAGAACTTGGGTTTAGAAACCACATTCCCGCCTACCATGATCAAGTCGGATAAAGCAAGAGAAGGCCCAATTGCTCGACAAGATCTAGCAAGCAATTATACTAGCCATAATAGACTTTTCTGAACATTAAATGAATATATAAGACATTAGAGAAAATGTTACATGAACAAGGAATCTGGGTAACAGAAGCATCTGCTCCTAGAGAAAGATGTACGAACGTTCTAGAAAGATGTTGATAGCTGAAATAGTTACATCACAAATATGAATAAAGCTCAGTAACCAGAAGAAATCATGGGGGAAATTCAACAGGGCAAAAAATAAGAAAGAAAGTAACCCTTTTTTCTTATAAATTCAAGGAAAATAGAAGTTAGAAAACAATAAAAGGAGGAGAAAATTATAAACAGAAGTACTAATCACTCTGATCTCTGTAAATCATTAAAAATATAAAGGAATCAAATCAATGTTCATATAACAAAGATAATACTCTAAACGCCACAATAGATCCCCATGAAGAAACCTTTCTGAGGATAGAAACTAATGGAACTTCCAGAACCAGATGAAAAAGCTCATTCTTTGTATCATACCTTTATCCTTTTGGCCTCTGCAGCAAAGCTCAAAGAAGCAGTTAAGAGCCCCAGAAAAACTACGGTAGCACAGACCAGCAAAACCTTTCTCTCCATCTCCTCCAAAACTCTGTCTGTGTTCCTCCCTGCGTGCTTTTGAAGTTGATGGTGCGGAGTTCAAGAAATGTAGCTGCAACGGAGAGCTCAAAGTTCAAACTTTTCTGACGGTGGATTAGGGAGGTAGGTAAAACTGAAAATATGATTAGAAAAGGGGGTCAGTTAATAATACATGAAAAGATTCCTCTTTTAAGGGCAATCTTTTAATGGGAACACTCCTATAATTTGCATTTAAGATTTATTTAAACTTACCCTGTATTTGCATTTTACTAAAACACTCTTATAATTTGCAATTTATTTACTTAATAGATTTTTCATTAAAAATTATTTATTTTCCCATATGAAAATAGTAACATGATCATCTAAAATAATTGAAAAATATTTAAGGGAATAGACTTGTGGTTGTTTATTCCAAAAGTATTTCTAAATTGATCATCAATGATTGTTTATTCTAAAAGTACTTATAATACTTTTCGTGTAGAAAATAAAATTGATCAAAAAGATAAAAATAAAGTGGTTGTCAATGTTTTATTTGGGGCAAAAATGGTATTTTTGTTTTTAATTTCTTTTGATTAAATTTGTTTGAATAGATATTATGGTTAAAATTGTCATTTTCTATTTTTATATAATGAAAGGCTGATTAAGTAAATTGATTGCAAACTGATGGTGCGCAATCCGGCTGGTCCTAGCTGTCAACGACCTTGCCTCTGAACGGAGCTACAGGGAGCCTGAAACAGAGAAGATGAGGAAGCTCCAGGGGGAACCCGGTATGACTGCTCCGAAGCTCAAGTTAGAATTCTTTCAAAGGCAAGATAAAACCAGATGGCGCAAAGTTCACGTACCTTGTTCTTAGGGGTAGGGAGCCTTTTATAGCCACCTCGTGCACTCACTCCTAAGTTTCTGTCAGGTCGGGTACGATTACCTCTGGTCTCCTGCCAATTCGAGTGTCATCCCCTCTGCTGGTCAGAACCGCCACTACTCCCTTTTGTCGGAGCCATCTCTATGACTGGCGATGACAGTGGCAGGTGGCGGTGGTAGGTGACCGTTGAAGTGCGGCTGTCAAGCGTCAGATCCCAAGTCAGTCAGATGCACCGCCCTTGGATACAGACCTCCTCGGTGTCAGGTATGGTGCGTTTGTTCAATTCGACGTCTCGAAGGCGAAGTGCTGGAGTGGCGAACGAGGTGAAGTCTTGAGTTCGGATAGGGGAGTGTCCCAAACTGCCATGAGGCGGGCCAGTTCGGGTCATTGCCTTGTGTGGCTCGAGGCCTAAGGGAGAGTTCGGGCTCCTCGTAGGGAGGTCAGGCTCCTCGTAGGGAGTTCGAGCTCTTTGTAGGGAGGTCGGGCTCCTCGTAGGGAGTTCGGACTGCTGGTTTCTTCCCTTTGGTGCTTGTGCCCTGGGTGCGCTGTTGTGCCGAGCTATTTGCTTTTGCCACGTAGAGTGATTGCGAGGTCGGGCCAAATCTTCCTTCATCAATTGCCCCCCACTCCTCGCACTAAGGGTCCTGCCTTGGCGTGGGGAGTTCACAAGGTGTCAGGCTCGTTCCTCACCTTGCTCCGTAGGCCGCTCAAGTTCAAGGTCGTCGGCCACCTTGGTTTTTCCCTTCAGGGCGGCAACATAACACTTGCGGGACTCGAGCTGGTCGCCCCGCGCTACCCCCACACCGAAGTCTGTAGGGAACTTCATTGCCAAATAGTATGTGGAGACCACTGCCCGCAGGATATGCGTAATTGGCCGCCCTATTATGGCATTGTATGGGGAGGGGGTCGCGACCACCAGGAAATCATGGTTGAGTCTGACCGCACAAGGCCATGTGCCGACTTCCACTATTGTTATTTTTCCGAGGGGCCTGACTTCCTCTCCGCTAAAACCCACCAGAGGAGTGTTTGCGGGCTTTAGCACGCTCCTCTATAACTGTAGCTGGTCAAATGCTGACTTGAAGAGGATGTCCGCTGAGCTGCCCGAATCTACGAGTACGCGCCTGACCTCGAAGTCGCTGATCCTTAGTTTAATGACAAGCGTGTCATCGTGGGGGTAGTGGACCCCTCGCGCATCGTCTTCCGTTAAGAAGATCGACTCTTCAGTCTTTGGTCTTTTTGGGGGGTTCTGTTCCTCGAGGGCCGCTTCGCGAACTGACGTCTGGGCCGTTGTCGAAGTACACCCTGCGACCACCGAACCTCCCACAATTACATGGATGGTTCCCCGAATTGACCTCTCTTCCGAAGGTTGTCGCTGCAACGGTTCGACTGGTCTGCTACTAGATTCGGGGGCATCCTTTCCGTGCTCCCCTTGCCGACCTGCCTTATTGTTGTTATTATTGTCATGCTGTACAAAATTCCTTAAGTATCCGCGATGGATGAGTCCCTCTATCTCGTCCCGAAGATTATTACACTGTTCGGTACTATGGGCGTGGTCTCTATGGAAACTACAGTACAAATTCTTATTTCTCTCGTTCGGATTTCCCTTTAGGCGAGGTGGCCACTTTACGTATGGGGCGTCCTTGATCGTCATTAAGATCTCGGTCCGCCTCGTGTTTAACGGCGTGTAATCCGTCCGAACTGCTAAGGAAGCTCGGACGACTGGTTCGGCTTCGGCTCGCGGGCCAGTTTTTTTCTATCGATTGGGTTGGAGGGCTTGCCTTCCCTCTTTCTTTTCTCGTTCCCACTTTCGGTTCGTTGGTTGATTTCTTCCTCTGTTCTCATGAACTTATCCGCGAGCTTGAGAAATTCGGCCACGGTTGCGGGCTGGTTAGCTACCATGTGCCATTTGAACTCTTTGTGCTTTACTCCTCTCTTGGCTGCCGCGAGCTGCACCGCGGGGTCTAATCGCGGTATTTGTAAGCACACTTCATTGAACCGCTTGATGTAGCCCCAGATGGATTCTCCTTCTCTCTGGATTACTCCGAAGATGCTTTCCTCTGTTTTGGGACACCGCTTGCTGGTGACAAAGTGTGCGGTGAAGACCTGCACGAACTGGGCCCAGCACCTTATCGACCCGGGGGCCAGGTTCCTGTACCTAGTGCGGGCTACCCCCCTGAAGGTGGTGGTGAAGGCCACGCACATGCACGATTCACTGGCCCTGGCGAGGTGCATTTGGGACTGAAAAGCGTCAACGTGGTCGTTGGGGTCGAAGGACCCATCATACTTGTCCAAAGGTGGGAGCTTGAAATCTTTGGGCAAGGGGACCGCCAGGAGTTCTGATGCGAGGGGGGAAGGAACTGAGAGAATCGGGGCAACTCTTACCTCGTCCGAGCTCGTCTCTTCCTTACCTCTGAGCTCGGGTAGGACACGGGTGGCAGTTCGGCGATTTCGCCGGCGCCTTCGTTGTTGAGTGGGCCTGGTACTGGCACTGCTGGCCTCTATGTTGCCGAGCTCGATGGGCCCGGGATGCTGGTAGTCTGCTGCCAAGGCGCCAAATCGGTTTTTCGTGAGCGGGAACTCGGGTCTGGAGTGCCGAGGTGCTAACCTTGCGGGCGAGGTTCCTGACCCGCCTGCGAGCTGCGAGGCGGGGGTGATTTTTCTCTCTCTTCGGCCTGGGGACGAGGCCTGGCTGTTAGGGGGTTCTGGGGCCAGGAGGTTTCTCCCCGGTGAGGGCGTCCACCCTGAGGGGAGGCCTTAACCGGTTTCGGGGCAGGATGCCGAGGTGGAAGCAGTGACTGGTTCAAGGGTAGTTGGGGGAACTGCTGCTGATAATGATGTTGGGAGATGTTGTGCAGTACTTGGTGCTGTTGGAGCTGGTGTTGGTGGAATTGTTGCATTTGGGCTTGCATTGCCCGCATGCATTGCATTAGGTCATCCAACCGGTTTTGGCCGGTTGCCAGGGGGACGGCAGTTGGTTCAGTGAAGGTTGTCTCGATCGGGAGAGGAAAGGGGATGCTCATGGCAGGAAGGTTTACGGGCGCCACTGCTTGTGGCGCATTCAAGCTAGGGATCCCATCCACTGAAAGGGGGATGGTGAACTGTCCGACGCACACCACGAGGACTTGAAGTTGTTCCCCAGTGGTGTTTGTCTTCGTGCCACGTCCGGCGTTGCTGGAAGAAGCCATGAGTGTTGGGGTTTTTGAAGGAAAGAGGTTATGAGAGTTTAGAGGGAGGCTTTTAGAAGCGTTCCCACAGACGGCGCCAATTGATGGGACGCAATCCGGCTGGTCCTAGCTGTCAACAACCTTGCCTCTGAACGGAGCTACAGGGAGCCTGAAACAGAGAAGATGAGGAATCTCCAGGGGGAACCCGGTATGACTACTCCGAAGCTCAAGTTAGAATTCTTTCAAAGGCAAGATAAAACCAGATGGCGCAAAGTTCACGTACCTTGTTCTTGGGGGTAGGGAGCCTTTTGTAGCCACCTCGTGCACTCACTCCTAAGCTTCTGTCAGGTCGGGTACGATTACCTCTGGTCTCTTGCCAGTTCGGGTGTCATCCCCTCTGCTGGTCAGAACCGCCACTGCTCCCTTTTGTCGGAGCCGTCTCTGCGACTGGCGATGACGGTGGCAGGTGGCTATGGTAGGTGACCGTTGAAGTAAGGCTGTCAAGCGTCAGATCCCAAGTCAGTCAGATGCGCCGCCCTTGGATACGGACCTCCTCGGAGTCAGGTATGGTACGTTTGTTTAGTTCGGCGTCTCGGAGGCGAAGTGCTGGAGTGGCGAACGAGGTGAAGTCTTGAGTTCGGATAGGGGAGTGTCTCGAACTGCCATGAGGCGGGCCAGTTTGGGTCACTGCCTTGTGTGGCTCGAGGCCTATGGGAGAGTTCGGGCTCCTCGTAGGGAGGTTGGGCTCCTCGTAGGGAGGTCGGGCTCCTCATAGGGAGTTCAGGCTCCTCGAAGGGAGTTCGGACTGTTGGTTTCTTCCCTTTGGTGCTTGCGCCCTGGGTGCACTGTTGTGCCGAGCTATTTGCTTTTGCCACGTGGAGTGATTGCGAGGTCGGGCCAAATCTTCTTTCATCACAAACTATAAGAGATATTTTAGTAAAACACAAATTATAAAGTAGGTTTTAGTAAAATACAAATTATAAGGTAAATTTTAATAAATTAGTGAAACTATATGGGATGTTTAGTAAATGACCCTTTTTTTAATTAGGGTAAAATACAAAAACCTCCTCTAAAATTTCTGACAATCATAAAAATCTCCCCTATAGTTTCAATTTAACAAAAACCTTGTGAACTTTTAAAGAATTTGACAAAAACCTCCCTTCCGCCATAGACGGAAAACGTTGGATCGATGTATCAATTTCTTTCAAATACCCATTTTACCCTTTTTGTTTTCTTGTTCGGCCCTAGGGGTGTAAATGGATCGAGTTCGAATCGGATCAGGCAATATCCGAATTCGAATCCAATTAAATATTTGAATATTTGATTCGACTCAAATTCGATTAATTAATTATTTTAGATAATTAATAAATATATAAAATAAATATTTTATTGATATAAAGTATAAAATATATAAATTATTTATATAACTTAATTATTATATAAAATATTTTATATATTATGTATAAGAATTAAATAATCGATCGAATTCGGATATTTATCGAATCGAATCAGGTCATATCCGAATTTAAATTCAACTAACTATTGAGTAAGAATAGGATATCCGAATTCAATTCAATTATATCGAATATCGAATTTGAAATCTAATTTTCAAATACCATTGACACCCTTACTTGGCACTGCTGGCAGTAGCTCCGATGAGGAGAAGGATTTATCATAATGAACCCATGATTTACAGGTTAAGCTTAGATATGGATATTCAAATGCCAAAGACAGATTGACGGAAATGGAGGCTGAGCACAAATCAAAGGAAGTGCGACTACTGACTTCGTCTTTGTCTCGGACATCAAGACCATAAGAGATCGAGAAGTTGTCGTCGGTGAAGAAAAGAGATGTTTTGAGCATTGTAAGCTGGGTTTCCTCTTCGTAGCAAAAACTCTCTCGAACCAAAATTCCTCTTCTCATGTTCATTAACAACTGCAATCACTCAATCACATGTTTCATTCAAATCTCTTATACCCACGAATAATTAACTCAATCTTCTACTGTGGAAGAATAAGAAGAACTGAAGAAGAAAAGATTGAAACTTGGGACTAAGAGTTGAGGGAGTGCGACTGTTGACTGCATCTTTTGTAGGAACCATCACTTGTGGCCTTATGTTAATACTTGATGTCCACGTACGCGACACTCCCAGCTCTTTGACAAACCTCTCTGCCTCTCTCTCTCTTCCCCTCCTACGTTTCAGCTCAAATATCTAAAGCTACTTTACACTTTGTCTGGAATAGGCAGAACTGTCCATCAAATCGGGACCAACTCATTTCCATAAAAATTCCTCCTCACTAGAACTGATTCAACTGACGAGTAGTAAAATCAGTATTCTAGAGAAAACGAGTAAGGGAGAAAACTGATTTTCTCATGCAATTCGATTCATTACACATGTGGTATATGATCCATTACCTGCATGCTGCTTCGTTTAAAACAAACACCCACATTCATTATCTGGATGGTAGAGAAAAAAGTTGTTGTAAAGCTAGACAAAAAGCTCATCAATTTCATAAACTCATCATCACATTGATCAGGATAATCCATTGTCTAGGATAAACCAAGTGGAAAAGTGAGAATTTAACTTAATGAAAAAGTGCAAATTCCTTGTTTTCTATTTGCCACTGTTAAAGGTAGAAGTGGAATCCCAAGTTTAATTTAATGGGAATTCAAAAGGGTAAAAAACAGGGGTATCAACGGATTTGAAATACTTGCTACGGATGAGGGATGAAATTGATAAACAATCCTCCTTTTTGAGTTTTGAATAGAATATAAATATTTGTGGATGGGTTTTTGTTTTCAACTTTTCATTTGGTCAGCTTGATCCAAAATCACAACTCATGTTGTTTACTCTCTATATGGGAATCTAGTTGAAATTCCTCCTAAGGCGGAACACACCACCACCCCTTTACCTTTTTCGTCTAAAAGTGAAAATCATAACATAGCAACAATTACCAACCAACACTGTGACGAGATCGGCTTCTTTCAGGGCAAAGTTGTGCCCACGCCATTCTAACAATTTTTTTCACCTTTGCATTGGGAATATATCCCCATTAAATAAAGAACACAAGTAAGAAAATGTTCTCAATGCAAGGCAATAGAGAGTGCTCGAACCGGCTTTGCCCTGACTGAAGCCGAACTCCTGAACAATTGGAGCAATCTATGTTTTATCTTTGTGAGGGAAAAACTTGAACTCGACTAACTGGTATGCAATAAAGGGCCATTGGGAGCTGAGAAAGCGGATTTGCGAACTGGTAGCAACCATTTGGATCACAGGTGGCAGGACTGAGGTGTTTATAGGGAGATTTTTTTTGTTGATTTCGTATAGGGGTATTTCAATAAAAATATATGTACATTAATTTACAAAAAAGGTAAAATAGGTATTTTAAAGAAATTGATGTTCTGTCTAACATATTCTGTTTGGGTCAATGACCAAAGGGAGGATTTTGTCAAATTCTTTAAAAATTCAAGGAAAGTTTTTGTTAAAATAAAACTATAAGGAGATTTTTATGATTGCCAGAAATTTTAGGAGTAGGTTTTTGTATTTTACCCTTTTAATTAATAAGAGAAGTAGAGAACAATATGTATCACTTTATCAACCCTAGAGGAGTGTTATCTATTGAAAGATGGACGGTCCTTAATGTGTATAAAACTCTAGTATCATGACAGGTGGCTTAAAGAGGTTGAAAAAGAGAGGACCCACATACCCACAACACCATTAGATCATGTATGAGATGGCCAGATGGGTGGAATCAGGAATCTGTCCTGCTCTTTCCCTTGTAAATTATTCAAAACTCAAAAGAATGCCCAACAATTAGACCAAAATTACTGAAAAGTCTGAGATGACAAAATCAATCGCAGTACAAGAGTGGGATGGTGTGTAAAGCGTCTTTGTGTTGGTGTTGCGTCATGTATCTGTGAAGACCATAGACCTGGTTTCAAGTTTCAAGTTTCAACCAGACGGAGGAAGGACCAACGAGAACGGTGGCCTCCCTGCTTAGTGATTTCAATACCTTTTTAATAGATTGGTACACTGACAGCCAACAGATTGGAGTAAGATGATTTAATGCCACCAACGTACTGTGGGGTCTGTTTTCATTTTTCAATTAGAGACCTTGAAGCAATGACTTTTGTTGACAATGTCAGACTTGAAAGCCCTCGCTAAAGATGTGGGTTAGGATGGGGCCCATAACTTGACAGGTGTACAATGTCTCAAAGGAATAGGAATTATGTATGGCCCGTTTGGCACGTCTTTCCGTGCAGTTTTTTCGGCTACTTACAAGTTGGGAAGATTGAAAGTCGATCTATTCTCGTTTGGTATGTGAAAGATGTTGCCTCCAAAAGATGGAGTGCCAAAAAAACACAGAAAATCCATTTTAGACTGATTTCGGAAAGCTCCAAATAAAGCTTCCTGCATCTTTCGCGTTTTAATCTTACATGGAAATGCTCGAAATGATGTACGAAAAGATGCATATCTGCCAAACGATCTTCAGGCTATTCAGATCTTATGTCAAAAGCTCAATACGTCTATTGACTGTCAGAGCTACAAAAAAATCTTCTCAAAAAAACTTACCAAAGCTGTGCATTGCCTTGGCCAAAAACCGTGACCTCGCCAATTTAGTTTTGCTGAGGTTAAGCTTAGCTTTGGCTTCTGTTACTACTGCTGCTACTTTTAGGTAAGCAATGCTTTGGTTGTATCAGCTCCCCCTCATCCCAATGTCAATTAGTTGTGCAGTTCTCCCAGAGGATTTAGTCCTCACAAAATTGCCCTCACACGTCCTCATAGCTATTTCTAGTCGTGTATTTGGAATATCTTGTTATCATGTAAATATATATTCGCAATGCACAGATGCCCGGAATCTGAAGACAGTGTGAAGTCGGTCTTGTCTCTTGTGGGGACCAAATCCCTATTATTACAAGTGAGCCAATACACGGCTGGGACTCTGAGTGGTGTGAGGACCACTTTTGTGAGAAAAAATTCCGATTAGTTATAAGGATGAGTGCTTAGTTTACGCCTATGGCGCTTTCAAATACAAGGCAGATGCCCATTGATGGAGTCGTCCAAACAATATGGTAATGGCATTGGCTCCTTATAGAGCGCCCCACATGCACCTCACAGAAAATCTCGACATGCAATAGAAACATCTCTTCATGCTAATACGAATTTACATTGGTGACACATGCCTCATATACACATCTCAGCGTAAGTTGAGAATATCTTTCGTACCTGCATTGAGAAATGTTTTCAATACATGATTGGGATATCCTAGGGGTGTCCATCGCAAAATTCCGCAAATGCCCAAGATGTACGAAGAGACTGAATCTACTCTTCACACTTGACGCCTCCTATGCACATCTTATCATGCATTGTAGGGCTGTTCACGGGCTGGGTTGGGTCGGTTTATTGCAGTTTTTCCAACCGATTCGACCTGGTTAGATTACCTGACATAGAAATCGAAACCGACCCAGTGTTAAGCAAAACCGACCTGGTTGGTTTGAGTTGGGTTGGGTCGGTTTCAGTTCTAAGTTCATCCTTATGATAAAATCTTGCTAATTTTAAAAACAGTCATAAATTGAACATCATTTCAGCCATCTCCTATGATAAAATTTAAATGAAAAGTTAATCACAAAAGTTGTTCATTAACCACTGTTCACTAATCCAAAGTTTCTTGCAACCATTCAAAAACTAGGTGGCCTAATAGGCTTTGGAATTTCATGTTTGAACTAGAAGCTAAGTCGGTTCGGTTTCGATTTTCTTGTGTAAAAACTAAAACCGACCCGAATCATCGGTTTTTATTAATTTGTACAACCCGAAACCGACCCATGCTGATAAAAACCCGGCCGACTCGGGTTGGATCGGTCCGGGTTGGTCGGTTTAATCGGGTTGGGCCTTCTTATGAACAGCCCTAATGCATTGGAAATATCTCCCAAATTTATTAATTATTATTCACAGGAAATGTTCTCAATATACGGTGGATATGCGTACGAGGCGCTCAATTTAGGAGGAGCAGATCGCGTCACATGTATGAGATGTGCCAGGAGGGCGTGTGGAGTGCCCACGTGGGGAGCCAATAATATGGGCTAAAAAAATGACGGAGTGTTTAGTCTTTACATGAAGACCAATAAAAAGTTAAAGATAATTAATTCATTTGATAGTAGTAGTTGGGAGAAAAGGTTGGTACGTATAATTCCGTGTTAACGATACTTGCACGCAACCTCCATTCCATTTAGACCAAAATTGGATTTTCCTCAAGATAAATTATAAAATATCCACACGAATTACTTTCTCTGTTTTCTTTTATTGCCCTTTTCTCTTAAACCCCCCAGTCCCCAGAGACCGAGACACTACTCTAGGAGAGAAATTAATGGAAGTTGGTCTCTGTCGCTCACACAGAAATCGGCAGAGAGAGGATGATTCCTTGCTAGTGCCACAACCTTCCATCAACGACAAAAATGGCAGCAATAAGCATTATTCCGATGTCGGAATCGTTGATTCTCTTATGAAGTTCAAGCTCTTCGTCAACCCAATGGAAGGAAATTGATGTAATCCCCGCTTTATATGAGAAAGAGAAGGAAAGTGGTGCAAATTTTGTATCCATTGTTTAGATGCAAAATTTGCATCATTACAAAGGATGCAAAAATTGTATCTTATTCAGAGTTGCATCACAAGGGAATAGAGCCTACAGGAATAACTTTTTTGGGTTTGCTTGTGATGCAGTGAAATGAAAAGGGTGAAAATCATCTACATTTTAAGTCCAAATACTCATGAAAAAAATTTTAAATGACTTGGGTGAGAACAATGGATGAAAATGAGAGGTAATTAGGTGGCTTCCTATTCTCAAATAATAATGGAAAGAAAGATGAAAATCTGATTATTGAGAAACAGAGGTCCAGACTCCAGGGCTGAAGAACTCATTTCCTTTCTCATGCGGGGAAGAGCATTCTTTTGAAGAGTACGGCTGCAGCTATTCCAACATATCAAATGGCTACTCGCTTCTTCTCCAAAGATTTCTATGGTTTAATTCAAAGTTTAGAGAGGGATTTTTGGTGGGGTGACAAAGATGAAAAGAAATCCATTCACCTGAGGGCTTAATGCAGCGTACTAAAACTGAAGGGTGGTTTGGCTAATCGCAGCCCTCACCAGAAAAATAAAGCCCAAATTATGAAACTGGGGTGGCATTTCCTAAAATATCATAAGCTAATGGTAAAGTTCAAGCTCTTCGTCAACCCAATAGAAATTCATCTTAAACTGTCGAGCTGAACTCTCTATGGGAGCTCTTTGGAACGTTGGCAGCGGATGGAATATTTTGGATCCCGGAGTGCACATATTTCAACAGAAACAAAGAGGCGGATCACCCCATTTGAGTTTGAAAGTTGCAGCCCTCATTGATTATGAGAACAATTGCTGGAACTTGCATGGAAGGAGGGGGTTATTCGTGGATTGTTAATTTGGGGCTGATATTTATTCTAAAATCCTTTCCTGAGCAGTGTGAATCCTGTGAAGACTCTCTGATGCGGTCGTTATCCACCCATGGTCAGTTATCAACAGCAAGTTTTTACTCATGCTTAATTCAGCAAGAAGGAGGCCAATCTTCCTCTTCCCAATTTGCGTTTGCGGAAACCCACGACCACCTATTTTTCCAATGTGAATGGGCAACTCAAGAGCTATCTGGTTCGTTTCATCATTGGGTTTTCTCCATATGCTCTCTCCCTCTCTCTCTTTTATGTGGAAGGCAAGGTGCAAGTTGGCTCTTGAGAATATTAATATGAAATCCACGAGATGGTTGCGAGTGTTGAGGCCCAGATTGCTGAGTTAAGTAGCAGAGTTAAAACTCCCATCTGTTATTCTTCCAAACTCAGTTGATATTTGTCCTTCGATTTCTCACTGGACAAGAAGACCCCCGGGTGGTTCCTTTAAGCTTAATTTCGATGGTGGGACTTCCAATTAGGTTTCGGGTATTTGATTAGTGATTCGTGATATGCATGGTGCTTTTTGTTATGTAAGGACTGTTTGTATTCCAAAGGTCTCGGCTCTGGAATCCAAAGCCCGTGCTTTGCTGGAAAGCTTTAAATTTTGTTTGGAACTTGGGCCTTCTGAGGGGATGCCAAGATTGTGATTCAGGCTCTGTTGGAGACGTTGTCTCCTTCTCCATGGCGAATTCAACGTACGATAGCCGATTGGAGAGCTCTTCCTGGCTAAGTTTGGTTTGAATGTTCATAGGATTTACACCTGGTTGGTGTTTCCTAATTTTATTTTAGCGCTTCCAAAACTTCCCTCATGGTATTGATGTGGTATCTATTGGCATCTAAATGTCAATAAATGAATTCATCATTGCTTTTCTCCGTTTTTCAAACAAATCAAATACAAAATGTTTAATCAATAAGCATCTACCATTTTAAACACATAATGTTTTCGCATTGTGAGGCTTTAAAAAAAGACATGCATGCGTGAGTCATTGGAAGCTATCCCAAGTTCCCAATTCAATAAAAAAATTTAAATTGAAACGGGTCAAATTCATCTTGGCCCAACCCAAGTTGCACTTCCATCTAGAAGAGTTTGATTAGAGGCAAGCCCCAAGACATGCAAACACTGTCTTCTAACTAAACACAGCCTAATTGAAATAAGTAACGACTGCTGTCTCACATCATTTGAGCTCAAAACCCCATGTTTCGCCAAGTAAGACTATGCCACAGAATTGATCCAATTTGTGGAAGTTGAGGGTCAAAATGAATTTGATAACTTCAATTCCTCTGATCCTGATGCAGCCTTCTAGTTAAGTGTAGAGCAGCCAATGAGTCAAAGACAGGTCAAAATGGGATGATCTAGCTCTGTCAAAACAAATTAATGTTTCAACAAGTTAAGGAAATCAATAAGAGAGAGTAACATCAAAATCAAATCATTGCTAGCTCTAGCTATTCATAATTGTATTATTTCCTTCATAGGAACCTAATGAAGCTAGAAAATTTGATCAAAAACACAATGACACTACAAATGCAAACAAAAATAGTATCAAATACGTGAAGTAGCATCAGTACTATTTATCTAGAATACAAATTTGAACATTCATTGAATTTTCATTCACACTACATTTGTTTCATTGACAATTAAGGATCCATGTTCGTAAGAATCTGCAAAAGTTTTAATGCCATTTGCCAACATGATATAATTCTCCTACTTTATTTGGGCTGGGGACTGATAAAGCCGGGTGCTCACGCTACTGGAGTAACCCCAATACATAATAAAAATGAGAAAAAGTAGAATGAAATGGTTTGATCGAAAACTATCTATGGAACTAGTGTGAATAATGATCTAATACTTGTTGAAGGTTCTAGAAGAGTTAGAGCTAGAGACAGACAAAAAGACCACATGTTAGTGGGACAAGGGTGGATACATATTGTGAATAAGATACATATTGCTGACCCCATGTTATTAGGGGTGGCAATTGGGTGGGTTGGGTTGGGTTTCAATCTAATCCATCTAACCCGTCAACCCATTAATGATCCATTTATATAAAATTAAATGGGTTGGGTTCAACCTAAACCTGCTTTAACTCAATTTAATCTGCCTAAATCCATTAATCTTATATTTATGGATTTAAAAAATAAACTCTCTCTCTTAACAATTAAGTTGGTTGTAGCTTGGTGGTTATTGTAGTTATTATTTACATAAGTGGTGAAGGTTAAAATCACATTACATGCATGTTATTTTTACACAAGCGGCGAAGCCATTTGATTATATTCGGATTTCGGGTTTGACCGAACCACTTAGGTTCAAACTAGTCAGATCAACTTAAACCGCTTAGGTTTATGGGTGATTAAACCGTTTAGATCTGGATCAATTTGGACGGACCAGATCAGACCGGTTCAGTCAATGGTGGATTGACTTGGACCGGACCATATCAGGTTTGTGCATTGGTTCGGGACCGGATTGGTTGACCCAAACTGGGTCAATGTATCTAAATCGGGTCAGTCCATATTTGGGTCGAGTCATGTGGCTATTTGTCGGATGGACGGTATAGATTGGGCAAAGCACGTGGAGGTCGAATCATCCCGCCCAAAACCATTTCGGATTCGGATCGACTTGTACTGGGTCGGGTTGGAGTGCGTGAATATTGGTTGGACTGGACGACCCAAATCGAACAGAGCAAGCAACAGTGAACCATCCCGCCCGAGGTCTATTTCGGATTCAGGTCGATCCGGATCAATATATATTGGATCGGGTCAAACCACGTTGAATTGGTCTAGACTCGGGTCAAATTGATTTGGATTTGTATTGGGTGAAGTGTATTGATCGAAGACAAAACTAAATTTAGTCAATTATTAATAGAAAATTAATGCATTAATTATAAATTATTTAATTCAAATGAAGAAAATACAAAAAAAAATGCTAAGGAATTAATACTTATTTCTAGTTAACCCAATGGTTATCCACAACCCAACCCATTTAAATGGGTGGTTTGGGTTAAAAATTACCACCCCTACATGTTATTGGGACAAGGGTGGATTGAATTGAGTTGAGCTGAGGCTATATTTATTCAGATTATAAAAGTGGACCTGGCATATTGCACTTGATTCTAAGGTTTGAAATTTTAATATGTATCGGGCCGTATCCAGGAGGTGTTTCAAGATTTCGGTTCAGGGGGTGGATGGACCTTAAACTGGCCCCTCTGAAACAGATTAGAAAAAAAAAAAGAAACTATCGATATGCCTTAACCAATGTTTTGAGCATATACTGCATATCGATATTTTGAACCTTGCTTGATTCACTTTTTCCTTTGTTTTGCAAAAATGTTTACAGTAAAATTTAGGATAAATTACAAACAGCCCCTTGTACTTGGGGGCTAGTGACTTGGTTTTGCAATACAGACCTCACTGAACTTTTGAGTATCAGCACTTAATACCGCCATTAACATTCTGTCAATTAATTTCATGAAATGTTATTTTGAACATTTCTAAAACCTCATATTACCTTTATGCTGTGTGATTGTTGTATTTTTGAAAAACGTGATGCAATCAGTGAAAAGTTTTACATCGATTTTATTGATATAGATACTATATCAATAATCAATGTAAAGCTTTACATATGATAAGGTTTTACACTAATTCACAATGTTAAATTTTACTCCATTCAAACGCACACAAAACTGAATCAGAGTGGAGTTTTATGTCGATCATTATTACACTCTTTCCAAATGCAAACAAAACCGAACCGATGTAAATGTTTACATCGTTCCGATTCCAAATATAGTCTTTATGTTATTTTGTGAGACTATTCTGTTTTTTAACATATCTTTTCTAAAATCCTCTCACATGCTTCTCTCAACTTTCTTTCAACAAAGTTCATATAATTTTGAATGAACAATTTAATAATTTTACATTCACTATTAGTCCTATTAACAAGTTGGGGGCAAAGTGATGGAATTTGAAAGTTTGGAAGGGCTAAAGTGTTACCAACCCCTAACAAGTGAGTGACTATTTGTAATTTACCTTAAAATTTATGTTAGTACCACAACATTTGTATCCCTGTCTTGTCTAAAATTTGTATCCAACTAGAATATATTACCCAGTGGACAAGAAATTTTCCCAACAGTTGTTTTAGTATGGAATTAAAATTTCCTAGAATATTCTGTTCAAGAAAGAATATCTTAGGAAACAAGTACTTGAAATTTTTAGAAGCTCTTTTCTAAAATGAATAGAATTTGGTGTTCCTCTTATTGAAAAGGACACATTGAACTAAAAGGTAAACCCCCCACCCCCAATTGTATCAACGAGAATGTTGGTAGTGAGAAGCTTTATTTTTCAAATTGCTCCCAAACATGGAAATAATTTCTTTTCATATGCAACAATAGAATTCAAAAAACTTTTATGATAGTTACTTTGGTTTTGATGTTGGTCATAAAAATTAAATTTGATTTTATAATATCAAATTATATATTTACCTTTACTTGCATGCGCACATAATACATGCCCTTTACACTATTATCAACTGGAGCCAAAAAAGTTTTAAATAGAAATAGATGAAACCTGGAAACAGATGATAGAAATAGGGTAATGGGGCATGTGTAAATATGACATGATATGATATGGTATGTGTAAATATGACATGAATAGGGTATTGACCTTATTATTATCGGGTAAGGGAACCGCTCACATCAGTGGAAGCTCAGATCTCCTATAAGTTCTCTGCGCATAGCATTCAACGGCATATTGAAAATATCTCCTATAAATGCATGTTAAATTAATAAGGAAATATTCTCAATGTGCAGTTAGATGCCCATACTTGCAAAGTGTATGTGAAGTTTTTGCTGCAAGAGATATCATCGCCATCAATAGGCTTGTACTTTGTCCAGGACTCCCAGTTGCAGGGTTGGATGATAGTAATAAATGGAACCAACCAAATCAACCACTTACTAAAGATGAGATGAAGCACCAGTAGGCAGCAACTGTGTAGAGAAATTGGTGGTGAAAGAGGCTGAGATTTGAGACAATATTAAAGTTGCTAATTGTTGAAAAACAAAAAGGTGGGCCAGTCAGTGGCTCACCGAATTTGCAATTGGTGGCCCATCGAACTGAGCCCATCATTTATTCAGTGATACACCAATTAATCGGTGGCACATCATTTGCAAACCACCGGTTATGGTTTGCTTAACTATGAAGAAAATTTTCATAAAAGCCCATTATACCCCTCAGCTCAAGTATAAATAGGAATCCCTTTTATGTTATTTCTCATTTCATTTCAGCGTATAGTGTATACAGTGTGTTGAGAGGAGTATTGAGTGCTGAGTACGGGTGTAATTCTGGTGAGATTATTTTGTATTATCCTGTTTATAATAAGAAGGAAGCTCTGATTTGCTGCCTATAGACATAGATAATTTGGCCAAACCACTTCTGTGCACGTACAAATTACGTTATTTCCGCTATACAATTCCAACACAAACCCTAAAATTGATTGGACTTCTTCCCTTGGCTGCGCCCAAGAAAAGTAATGTCGGATGCTATAATTTTTTATTTATACATTCAAAAACCTGTCTGAGAACGTCTTCACTGTCTTCACTTCACCCGGAAATGGAATGCCATCATCTACGTTCATTAACAACTAAAAAACTTTTTACAGACTCAAATTCTTTTCGACTCTGCTCCTCATAAAGACAATGCTTTTCAAACCTAGGCGCTTCAGCTCTTTTCTGAAACCTAGAAGCTGCAAACTAAAACCGACGAGTTCACACTCAAAACTACATATGGAAAGCAAAGCAGATAAATGCGTATAAGGGGATTTGAGGAGCCTGAACTGAAGCACCGGAATGAAATATGACAACATCATTCAGTCTGGTGGAATCTGTTCACATCAAGATTGAAATCCAAAAATAAATACGTTTTTGGTATTGTGCTTATTTACAGTTAAACATCAGATATTTATTTACTTGGTATGGTCAATGTTTGGCAAGGTAGTTGAGAAAATTTGGGCAACTAATCCTACCTTGTGTGACTGACACTTGTCCCTCTATCCAAGATGCTGAAAAAGTCCAAATGGTTGGTAAAATCTTGCATAAGAAGGGCCATCCCTTCCAACAGCAATATTTTTGTACCGTTGAGAGTTAGAGGTCTCATTATAAATATGGTCCTTTAGTCTACCAATTATATATACTGAAATTTTCTGAGAAATCCTCACTTGGACGCTGCCTCCTTGGTTCATATTCACGCCTTCACTGTCTTCACTTCACCAGTGATGCCTCCTTGCTATTGCAGGATTTATCAGGTACATTGGCTGAAAGAGCTCTCTTTATCTGGACGGTCTTGGGTTCTTTGAGTTTCAGAATCGTGAAGGTCTGTTGTAAACTGTTTTAGGGAGTTTGCGGAGACGAAGATTCATTATGTTCAGATGATCACTGTGAGCGTACAGGCATCACTGGTTCCTACGAAGCAAGTCCAAGCTTACATACGAGGACGGGGATTGAATTAATGATTTTAGATTTCAATGAAACTCAAAAGTTAATCTAAAATTTTGAGATCTCGGCTATTTATTTCACTAGAGATTTCCTAATTTTACATTTTTTTGGCTTCATAAAACATTATAAAATATTAATAATGCAATGGAAATTTAAGTAAAGAAACCATCCAAAATTCCAAATTTTTTGAAAAAACAATTCCATCATAGACCAAGAGTATGAAATGGACGAAGCTTCTGAAATTTAAAATCTTGTTTCAATGCAAGAATATACCAAAAAAAGGTGCAATGTCAGAGGAATTTACCTGGATGAATTCCAAAGTTGAACCTATTTATTCGATGTTATTATTTTTAGATGCAGGATTTATTTAACCAGTTAAAATGGAAATCCAGAGACACCTCTTGTGAAATCATGGAACTTCCGAAATTCCATCTTTACCATGATTCCTAATAATTTGGGATACCCTGGGACAGAAAACTCTAAAAGTGCTCATTCAGAAGACAGTAAAGCCAGTTCAATTCCTAGCTCTCCCCAATGTATAAGGATCCTCATCTGGGATGCCTCTCAGGCAAAATACTAAAACCTGACCATATGATCCTTCCCATCCACTCTTTTATTATTTGGGCAGATAGAAGAAAAAAAATATATGACAAATGGCAATGAAAACGTTGAAACATCAGGAGAAAGAAAATGCCAAACGATTCTTAAACTGGAATCTGCTGCTAATTCTGTCATTATGTTTTTGCATATAAAGCTACAATTATGGAAAGTCCAGGCAACCCCAAACATGAAAACTGAACAGGCTTAGGATCAGACTCTGAGGAACCTAATCCTCGGGAAAAGCTAAAGCAAGTATCCCATTAGGTCAGTCCATATGCTCCTCTACACCTTGGCTGTTTGGAAATAATTGCTCCCTCCTTTTGGGGAAGCCTGCTGTTTCTAGATTTGGGCCTCTATATTTCAACTCCGCAGCTCTGTAATTGGGATCATTGGAACTGGTTCCGAAGTTGGGATCCACTGAAGTTGACCTAAAAGGAAGGGACGCTCCACCAGGAAACCGGGAAGGAGAGACATACCTGCTTGGCTGTCTGAGAGGACGTCCTCTCATGTCCATAATATCTGCACTCCTTGAAGAAGAATCTCCAAAGGGTCTTTCCCCTGAGCCAGTTCCCAACGAAGTTCCCATTGAGGCTGATGTGGAGCTGAAAGGATCATCTGGTCCCCATGAGGTAAGCGATTCCTTCTTCTTTCCAAAGAACTGCCATGCCCCAAATAGGAACACGATGAAGAGTAGAACTGGACTGGTCCAGAGCATTGTATTGAATTCTGGTTTGAAAATCGGAAGGTTGGAACGGTACATCCCCACATAGCCACTTCCAAGGCCAAGAACAACAAGCTTTTCACGGTCACTGGTAATTACGGGCATCATTGTTCTAGCTTCAGAGCCATCATCCATCCCATTAGGATTCAGAAATGAAAACCTAATTTCATCAAGACTGGCAAAGAAAAGTGGCCTGGGGCCACCAGCCCTAATGTAATGGTGAGAAGAAACATTATACACAAAAACCTTCTCTTGACTAACTATAAGCAGATACCCCTTAATCACCTGGACCATGAGAGGACCATCAATCTCAAGTTTCCTTTTAGATCTCACCCTGCACTTGAAGTTCATCAGATCTCCCAAAAGCATCACATGAATCAGATCACCAGATGATGTAAGCCCATAAGCTTTTGAACGCTCTGATGCATCAAAAACATATTTCCTCGCATGTGAGTGGTTCATCCCTTCACATTCAGATTCCCTAACTGTCATGCTCCTCAAATCTAAAGACCCAACACCATTCTCTGTGAGAAACAGAAGCCTTTGCTTCATGAATGCCAGTGGTCGACCAACCGATTTAGCCGAACCATAAACTGTTCCATTCTCCCGCAAGATCATGATTTTACCACTAACATCAGAAGATATAATGTACCTCATTCTTCCAACTTGGTGCACTTCCAAAATTGTAACTGTCGAACCCTCTACCCCTTTATTTGATGGAGAAAATGCTCCAAAATTTGCCATGGAAAGGGAATGCCAATCTTCTGCATTTGAAGCCTCCCAAACACGATGTACTAAGACCACCCCATCTTTGTGTCCAGTCACCAAAAAACTCTCATTCTTGTTGACGGAGAGGTAAGAAAGCATAGCTGTAATGGGGAAATCTGATAACGTGTAGAATTCAACCAAGACATCTCCATTTGACAAGAAGATAAAAACCCTGCCCCGTTCATCTCCAACAGCAACATATTTGCTATAACCTTCATAATCTTCAAATGGCAATACGTTAATCGCCGTAGCTTCCGATTCAAGCTTCACCGCCGAGAGAAACTGAAACCTCTCCGACCACGACGGATTGTATTTTGTCACAGAAACCCCTCTCCCTCTGTCTCCCTCCCTTGTCTTTCCTTCAAAACCCCCATCTTCGACCTCTTTCAATACCTTGTCATCGCCTCCGTTTCCACCGTCAACCTTATCTCGATCCTGAAGACTCGGTCGCAAATCATCGATCCTATGCCGTTCCTTCTCAACAGATCCACCCTTTCGACATTCGGGCAACCACGACTCAAGTCTAGCTGCTGTTTCACTAAGGCTCTTCACTAGATTTTCAAGCTTTTCTAGTTGGGTTTGTTGTCGATCCAACTCACTTGTACTATCTTTCTGATGTTCGTGTTCAGGTTCATTTTCGTGTTCAATAGATAACGAGTTACAATTCACTAAAACCCTAAAACCAGATGGATGAGTTAAGAAAACAAAAACGAACAAAAGCACAAAAGCCTTGCCTATCTGAAGACCCGCCATTTGAAGAATCTCGATTACTAATTCTCTTTTTTCTTTCAGAACTCCGCCATTGTTGCAGGCAGCTATTCCATAGCCTCGCCGCTTCCGATCTTCCTCACCGAACACGCCTGATATATACCTTCAATACGGTGAGAATTGCAGCTGAAGTTGACGATTGTGTTGAAGTTTTAGGGTTTTGGAGAAGCCACTAATTTGGGGGTTCTGAGTTGCGATTTTTCTTTTTCTTTTTCTTTTTTTTTTTTTTTTGTGCGTGGGGAGAGGGGAACAATCTCCGGTGGAGAGGGGTGAACGGAAAAGAGGATTTTGAAATGAAAATGTAAGAAATTGAAGCCGGAGTTCTAAGTTTGACAGCTCTTCGATGATGGAAGTCAGAGGGGCGGAGATTTACGAGTATGGAGCTGTCTGATAACCGTGGTGAGACTGTGGGGGGCGTTTCTGTTATTTTGTGAATTAAGTAAGGGCATTTCTTAAAGACAGGTTAGAGTGAATTACTAACTTGTAAGTTATATTACATCGAGAAAATTCGAAGTTCTTTTCTTTGTCATAAAGTTTTCATGCACCCAGGTGTATCAGGTCATGTGGGTGGATGAAGATGATGGCTTGATTTAAGTTATTGCAAGTTTTAAACTGTTGGATTGGAACTTATCGATTAGAGGATTGATAGAGTATACACATTTTGTATACATCGTCCGGGGGGTTTTTATAATTCAGTCCTTCCCTTCCTTCCCTAGGATTTCTAGGGGTGGAGAAGGATTTGATGTCAAGTTCACGGACAGAACGGTTTATAGGGGTTGGTAGTAGAATGAAAGGGGGTTGCAATTTTAGATTTTTGAGGTGAATTGTAGTTCATTTATTCCTAGTCTTTTTTATAGGAAATACCGTGGCATTAGTTACAGCATGGAAAGAGTATAAATACAGTAAATATATGAAGTTTAGAAATACAAATATAGGGTTTTACACTAAATCTTATTATTTTGTTTTTTTAGCGGATAAAATAATTAATAATATTAATATTTAAAGGGACAACAATCTTTCAAAGGGTTTGAAGGAAGGGGAAATCCATCATTTTGATGGCTAAGTGAAATTTCAAAAAATTTCTTTTACCCTTCCAGTTTTAAAAAAACTGCATTTTTTTAGAATCGTTCTTACACTGAACTGAACCAAATTTGAAACCAAAAGAAAGGAAGAAATATACCTGATAGGGAATCCACAAGTGTAGCTCCCAAAGTGGTAGTTCACCCAAAGAGGGTAACCAAAACCAGCTTCCACTAAAGATGGCATATCTTAGGTTGAAGCCGGTTCAACAACATAGTCCTTCAACAAGAACTATAATCCAACAACATTGATCGAGCAAAGGAGGTGAGTACGAATTGGATTTGATGTTTTCTTGCAAAAATCAGATATCATAATTGATCTCTATTAGTTCAAGAACTAGAGGTCGAACTAAGGTTTCTGGGGCCGCAAGAACAGAGAGGAAGAGCTGAAAGCAAAGTTATCTAAAGCATATTGAATTCTCTATTCTTAAACCTTAAGGACTACCACTCCTAATTGAATTAGGAGGCTCTAATCCAAGTCTTTATTTGGATTTGGACTCTTTAAGTAGATAAAACTTATCCTCTTATCCCAATGGCTGATTGAGACCCAAATCCAAACCCATATTCGCCTAAGTCACATGACTGTTTAAGCTATCATGTGACTACTTGACTAATCTTATTAATAATGGGCTTTAGGCCCATTAAGCAAGTGGCTCACGACCCTAATTAGTTGCTAGCCCATTTAGCTCTCTTTGTATGGCGTAGGACCCCAACAATGACCTTACATAAGCCCATATGGGTTCAGCCCAGTTTCTGTAAAAAAGCTTGGCCGAATTTACTATCAAGTACAGTGAACCCTTGAGTCCATCAGTATAGGCTCTTAATGGGCTCAATATTTACATTAAATGATCATTGAGTCCAACAATCATATGAAGGCCCAAGGACAATTGACTTAAGTGAGATATAGCCCATCAGGTAAAACAACCCTAAAGGGTCTTTTACACTTAATCTCTCAGCCCTTAATGATCGAACACTGCTTGACAGGAAATGACCTCTCCCCTAGTTGCAAAGTGCAATGTTGCACTCTCTGCTTGGATGGGTCTCGAGAATTAAAACCTTTTGCAAACCTTTTTATTAAAAATAATATATATATATATATATATATATATATATTATCATATAAATATATTTTGCAAAATAAATCTTAAACAAATTTAAAATCAACTACCGATAGTTTTGGTTTCCATTAGAGAAAGTGCAGTCTCGATCATTCACTTTGTCCGACAAAGGGGTTGATCCTGTCATTATGATCACCAATCGGGTGAATTCTCAAATTGCCCCAACATACCCAGGTTTTGACCCCAAAAGATCTCACTAATTGGTATATCAAAGACAACCCAATTTGACACCTAGTGCAGTACCATAATCGAGTCTAGGGGTTATGTGTAACTTTCTAGTTTTGCCCACTAGTCTCCAAGGTCCAGGGCATAACTGGAAAATGGTACGAGTTTAGTGTTTCGAACAAACACACACTGCATATACTTCAGGTCCAATTCTGGCAGCTGAGACAAGCTGCCCCAACCTTCTTGGTAGCACATCAATATCAGCATTGACAAGATAAACTTCCCCAAGTCTATCCAACAAATAAGAACATTCTAAATTAACACAAGTCTCTTAAATGTCTATTTTAAGGATAATTACATAGAAACACACCAATTATAATATAAATCAATTATGTACTTTTATTTATTTACAATAAATGAATATATGCATTAATCTGATTGAAGCTAAGGGCATACGTTATCTAACAAGATTACAATAGTCTAACCTCCTTAAAACCTTACTAAATAACAAATAAACACATTCTTTATTATTCAGTTACACATTTTATTTTAGAAATATATCATTTGGCCGGTTTTGGTTCTTTGATTTTTTTATATTTATAATATATATATATATATATATATATACGGCCGCTTCTATTAACTGCATTACCACTTAACATCTACACTTTTAGCTAAGATATGATGCATCCTTCCATGAATGGAAAAAAAATATATACTTATTGAAATTTTCCATCTTACCATTACTTCTCCCACCTTATCATTTCTCCTATTGTAAACCTTCCTTTTTGCACAGATTTTTATGCAAAGCGTTTTGTGGCTATTAATTTAAACTCAAAACCAGTGTTTAGAAAATCAGATCCGATCGGTCAGTTTGCATGACTCGGGGTTCTGATCGGTTTGGTCATACCCCAATAATAGGATTTGTTCAAAATCTATTAAAAATCGACTGACCAACTGGTTGAATAAAAGGAAAAAGAGAAATTTTAAAATGTTGCTAACAAAATTTAAACTCAAGATCTCTTATTTTCATAAATTATTTAATTATACCATTAAATTATTTTTTTATTTATACTAATTAATGATTATTTATTATACATATTATATTATTATGCATATATTTTAAAGAAAACGTAAGTTAAAAGGCTTGAATCCTAATCATTTGTTTTAAAAATTAAGAAACTTGCCATTCATCCACCATATTTAAATATATTAAAATTGTAAAATATATTTATATGATTCCTATATATATATATACACCACATCATCGTGATTAGACCCTGGTCGAAACTCTGACCTATAAACCTCTCCCTTCTCTGATTCTATGCCTAGTCCAATTCTCTGAATATTGCTCAAAATGAATTCAATCTAAATAGGTTGGGAACCGTTGAAAGTCAAAATGCCACTGAGGTGTTGAGGTCGCAATGAACTGTTGAAAGTCAAAATGCCACGAGGTGTTGAGGACGCAATGAACTGTTGAAAGTCAAAATGCCACATAGTGTTGAGGTTGCAGCATTTCTGCTTCCAACAGGGGGCTTTATTGGCAAGTTAAGTAGCACATTATTTTTATTGTTTTTGTTTTTATGATACATTTCTGTATGATTTTGTTTTAAGAAAATCATACAGAAAGAAAAATTAGCTGGTTTTTACTTTTATTTTAACTTCTAGAACTTTTTCCTTCACCTCGTGAATGAATGCTACGAGTCTGGATCTACTCCTTACATCAACGATTTTACAACATGTACCAGCCGTACATCAGGAACATCTCCTGTATTTATATGTTATTATTTATGAAAAATGTTTTCAATACATAGTGGGATGTGGCTGTGAAGTTGGTGCGAAAAACATTTTGTAAAGAGCAGATCCCAATTCAAATGCTATTACCATCATTCAGTCATGTTCATGTATGATATTGACAGCAATCTCTTAAAGAGAGATCCTTGAAATGGTGGATTCCAATCCTCAATGCATTACAAACGTGATAAATGAAGAGGACAAACTCCTCTAATGATAAAGGTGATGTAGTTACATCCTTGTATCCTCTCTTGACCCCCATTGGTGTTCATTTTTTTGGAAGTCCATTTACATATTTTTCAGAAATATTTCTATGTTTAAACTATTTTATCATATATTATAGATTTTCAATTTAAAAGAATTACATTGTCTTGTAATTAACAAACAACACCTGATCCAATTTTCCATGTTATTGGCTTATGTTGTATTTATAAGAGAGAAATAGAAAATAGGGGAAAGGTCTGAAAGATTTTTGCGAAATACATTAGAATTTTCCATCAACTATTTGTTTCTTGCTTATTTACCATGAACCCAAATACAGCCTTGAATTAACTCTCCTCTAGGAAATTTTGGAAAAGTACTTGAGCAGATTTGTTAGTGGGGTAGTTAAATGAACTTTCCCAAATTATTTGGGTTGCGTTTGGTTGCAATGCAAACACAAATATGTACATTACATATTTATCCATTTTTTGGTTCATGAATGCAAATACGGTTCACATTTTAAACTGTTTTTGCATTCATTCTGTGTTTGAAATTGGTGCAAAAGTGTGGGCCCATCATTAAATCCAACTATCTTATGCTCCAATGCCTCAACTTTGGTCAAAAAGTTAATTGTCGAATGAATACAAATTTGTATCCAAAAAATAGGTACAGGAATGCTCTCTTTTTAGAGTACAAAAGTGTCAGGAAATGCAATTTTGCTTTGATAATCATTACTTTTTATGTTTCAAACAAATGCTCGCAAATGCGAACCAAGGTGCATAAATACCCTGGTTCAACGTTTGTATCGCAAACAAACGCAGCCTTGGGCTCATTTTGGAAGGAGTACAAATACAAATATATAGAGTGCAAAACCTTATATTTTGTTTTATTTTGCATGTATTTGCACCTTACATATTTGTATTTGTACTTTTCGGCTGCGTTTGGAAACGATGAAAATGGAGTGTAAATCCCGGTTAAGGGTAAATTTGCACTCTGGTTCACTTTTGCTTGTGTTTGACAACATTACATATGATAGAAAACACATTTTCCAATGCATATTTACATTGATAATAAGATGTAAAAGTACATGATAAAAGAGAAATAAATTTGCATTCAAGTGGGCTTTTGATAAAAAAAGACATGCTTTACTGAAATTTGTATTTACATCCATTACAGTTAAGTCTGTTTGGTAAGAAGATAAATTTGTTAGTGCAAAACTAATCCAACATTGCAATTTATATGGACCATTTTACACTCTAAATATTTACATTCACACTTAGTACCGTAATTCTCTTCATACTCTTTATTCATGAAAGAATATTCAGTCTACATTTTCTTCCTAGAATCCTAAGTCCTTTTGAGGGGCTTAAAGTAGACCTCTTTTATATAATAAAATGTTGAATATAGAGCTGATGAGTACAGAGTACAATAATAAAATTAGCAGAAATGGAAAGTTGCTTGTTTAATTTGGAACATATGGTAAAATAAAAATGAAAAAAAAAATGGCAAAAAATCTCATACCCCACCTCAAATCATTATGAAGGCATTGACAATGTTCATTTAACTTCAGAACATCAATGAGTGTTATATCACAAGAATAAGGGAAAAAATAGGTGAGATGAAACCCCCTTTATAACAAAAAAAAAGGCAGCCCAATGCAACTTTCTAAGATTTGAACCTGGAGCAACCCAACCATTGCATCAAGGCCCACCCTTGAAATTCCCTAATAATAAGGGATCAAAACTTTGATGCTTCAATACATCATGACAGCCATACTACGGTGGGATACATTATTAGAAATCATCAATTTAAAAGCAAAAAACCCAAAAACACTTTTATTCATAGTTTTGAAAACCAGACCGTTTGACCCAGAAATGGTCATGGCTCCGGATCCAGCTTTCGACCCTAAAACTATCCAATCAGGTTTGGACCGAATAATCAGACCATTTGACCCAAGAGTCGGTGGTTAAAGCGGTTCTGTTTCTGAATCAATTTTTAAAACCATGTTTTTATTAATGTAGTAAGTGATGGAGGACGATTTGGCTCAACCCCATGAACCAATAACATGTGGGCATGACCTGGCTTGGTGAGCATTCCAGCCTGGCAGCATGATCTCGACTCGACGGGAAGGAAATGCCAAGTCAAACATTGACAACTCGCCGAGGGCTAACACCTCGGTGAGTCAGTCTCCCGCCTAGCTCGGAGAGCCCGGGCTCTCCCCTAAGAGACGCCAAACTTTCCCCCCACCTAGGAGGAAGCACCTCGGTGCTTCCAGGCAGGGACCTATCTGCCCCGAAGCACCCCGGTATGTGGCAGCTTAGCGAGCCACATAAAGGAGGGCAGGGAGATCTCCTGCCCAACCGCCATACCCTACAAATCTGGTGACAGCAGCCATGTCCCCCGTCAGGCAGCGTCGTGCCTGCCACCTTTAGAGGGTGTCTTACACTTGATAGGCACGTACCCTGCGGTGACGGCCCTGCGCGTGCCACCTCAACCCTGCTAGTAACGGCTGTGGCAGATTGACAGTGGCGGTTATACCCGCCCTGTCAGAGGCCAAGGGACCAAGGGCAACCGATTTCTGCTATAAGGAGTTTAGTATCAAGGACATCGGGTATGATCTGGATTATCTTCATCCTCAATACTTGCGTTATCTTCACTCTTAGCCTTCATCTTCTCCTTGCTTCTCCTACCGAGTACTAACTTAATCATCAGAGTGTTCCCGCCGGGTAACTCCCCCCGGGATTCTCCTTCTCCTCAGGTATCTTTCAGGAGCCACGTGAGTGCCAGCGAGGAGTGACCAGATCGCGCTACATCATTTGGCACCGTCTATGGGAAACGCTTCGAAAAGCCTTTCTCTAAACCTTCACAGCTCTTTCTCCTTCAAAAACTCAAAACTCATGGCGTCCTCAAGCAACATCGGATGAAGCATGGAGATGGATAACTCCAGGGAACAGCCCCAACTTCCTACTGTCTGCATCGGACAGTTCACCGTCCCCCTCTCAGCGGACGGGATTCCCAGTTTGAACGTGCCTCTTACAGGGGCACCCGTCGTCGCTCCACTCCCTACTATTGTTGGAGCCACCTTCATTGAACCCTCGGTTGTGCTCTCAGTGGCCAACCCGAACCAACTTGAGGACTTGGTGCAGTGCATGCGGGCCATGCAGGTTCAATTGCAACAGTTTCAGCAATTCCAACTCTATCAGCAACAGGTGCTACACCAGGTCTCCTAGTACCAGTATCAGCAGCAATTCCCTCAGTTGTCGCAACCTCAGCTTCAGCAGCCGCATCTCCCTCCTCGTTACCCAGCCTCGCAGCAAGCTAGGTCTCGCCATTAGGAGGAGCACCTTTCTCGCCAAGGAGAGGCCCCCTAGAACCCTCCTAGGAGCCCGACCTCCTCCCGCAGCAAACAAGGAAGACCATCCACTCCGGCCTCACCGTGGGCAGTCAGGTCGGGAGGACCCCAGCTCGCCAGGTCCACGTCTCCTCAGCCCTCGAAGCCTGATACCCCGTTCCTAGAGAACCGGTTTGAGATCCTGGCCGCAGGCTCCAAGCAGGATTCCTCTGTCCACAGCCATCACCAGCGGCCTGAGCTACTTCCTGCACACACCATTCCTGACAGCACGGAGGTGAGCAACACCAATGCCGAGCCCACCAAGAAGCAGAGACGCCACCGCCGAGCTTGCCGATCTGCCACCCACGACCTGCTCGAGCTCGGAGGCAAAGAAGAGGTAATCTCGGGCGAAGCCAAGGCTCCCCTCCTTTCAGTCCAGCCTCCCCTATATCCCGAGCTCCTAGCAGTTCCAATGCCTAAAGACTTCAAGCTCCCCCCTCTTGACAAGTACGACGGGTCGTTCGACCCAAATGATCACGTGAACGCTTTTCAGTCGCAGATGCACCTGGCGAGAGCCAGTGAGTCATGCATGTGCGTGGCCTTCTCCACCACTTTTAGAGGAGCAGCCCGTACATGGTACCGGAACCTGGCACCGGGATCGATAAGAAGTTGGGTGCAGTTCGCGCAAGCCTTCACATCCCACTTCGTCACCAGCAAGCGGTGTCCGCGAACTGAAGAAAGTCTCCTCAGCATAGTGTAGAGAGAGGGAGAGTCCATCCGAAGTTATATCAAGCGGTTCAACGATGCGTGCATGTAGATACCGTGCCTGGACCCCATCGTGCGCCTCGCAACAGCCAAGAAAGGCGTGACACATAAAGAGTTCAAATGGCACATGGTCGTCAACCAACCGGCGACCATAACTAAATTTCTTAAGTTTGCGGACAGGTTTATAGCCACGGAGGAAGAGATCAACCAAAGGGGCGAGGGCGCACCCGAGAAAAGGAAAAGGGAAGGAGAGCCTCCCAACCAAGAGGACAGCCGAAAGAAAAAAGATGCAGCTCGGGGAGCAAAGTCGGGTCAGTTGTTCCGAGCTTCCGTAGCGGACCGAACTGACTACACCCACTGAACGCGAAGCAGGCCGAAATCCTGATGGCAATCAAAGACGCCCCGTATGTGAAGTGGCCACCTCATTTGAAGGAGAATCCCAATGAAAGAAATAAGAACCTATACTGCAGTTTTCACAGAGATCACGGTCATAGAACCGAAAATTGTAAAAACCTCCACGACGAGATTGAGGAGCTCATCCGTCACGGATATTTAAGAAATTTTGTACATAATAATAATAATAGTAATAATTATAGTAAAACAGGTCAGCAAGGGGAGCACGGTAAGGATGCTCCCGAGTCCAGCAGCAGGCCAGCCGAACAGTTGCAGAGGCAACCTCCGGAAGAGAGGCCGGTTCGGGGCACCATCCACGTGATAGTGGGAGGTTCAATCGTCGCGGGTTGTTCAGCAGCAGCTCGGATGTCAGTTCGTGAAGCCGCCCGGGAAGAACAGAATCCTCCAAAGCGGCCAAGGACAGAAGAGCCAATTTTCTTCACAGAAGATGATGCGCGAGGGGTCAACTACCCCCACGATGGCGCACTTGTGATAAAGCTGTGGATCAACGACTTCGAGGTTAGGCGCATACTTGTTGACTTGGGTAGCTCGGCGGATATTCTCTTCAAAACCGTGTTCTACCAGCTTCAGTTGCAGAAAAGTGACTTGAAGCCCGCGGACACTCCTTTGGTGGGCTTCAGCGGAGAAGAAGTCCGGCCCCTTGGGAAAATAACAGTACCTGTGAAAGTCGGCACATGGCCCTGCGTAGTCAGATTCAATCACAACTTTCTGGTGGTCGCGACCCCCTCCCCCTACAATGCCATAATAGGTCGGCCGATCACCCATGTCCAATGGGCGGTGGTTTCCACCTATCATTTGGCTATGAAGTTCCCTACAGACTTCGGTGTGGGAGTAGCACGGGGTGACCAGCTCGAGTCCCTTAAGTGCTATGTCGCTGCCCTGAAGGGAAAGACCAAGGTGGCCGATGACCTAGAACTGGAGCGGCCTACAGAACAAGGCAAAGAACGAGCCGCGCCCATGGAAGAAACAGTCGCGGTCCCGACCTCAGCAGCAGACCTAGCCCGGACGCTTCAAATCGGTGCTTCCACCCAGGAACCTCTACGATCCGAACTAGTAAGTTTCTTACTTCAAAATTTGGATATTTTTGCATGGTCCGTGGCAGAGATGCCCGGTATAGACCCCGACGTTATAACTCACAAGTTGAATACTAATCCTATAGTTAGGCCCGTTAGACAGAAGTAACGCAACCTAGCCCTGGAGCGATGGAAAGCGGTCGATGAGCTCCTCGCAGCTGACTTCATAAGAGAAGTCCATTACCCGAGCTGGGTAGCCAACCTCGTTCTGGTAAAGAAGGCTAACGGCAAGTGGCGCATGTACGTCGACTACACCGACCTAAATCGAGCCTGCCTGAAAGATTGCTTCCCGCTCCCCCGAATTGACCGTTTGGTGGATGCGACCTTAGGGCACGAGTTGTTGAGTTTCTTAGACGCCTATTCGGGCTATAACCAAATAAAGATGGACCCGACGGATGAAGAAAAGACTGCCTTCATCACAGAGTTCGGTCTATATTGTTACAAGGTTATGCCCTTCGGGTTGAAAAACGCGGGGGCAACCTTTCAAAGACTTGTAAATAAGTTGTTTGTGCCATTAATTGGCAGAAAAGTAGAATGCTATGTAGACGACATGGTCGTCAAAACTCAATTTTCACATGAATTAATACAAGACTTGCATTCTATTTTTGAAATTTTGCGTAAGTTTAATATGAGACTGAACCCAAACAAGTGTGTATTCGGTGTGACCTCGGGCAAGTTCCTAGGATACATCGTTAACCGGCGCGGCATTGAAGCCAACCCGGATAAGGTTAAGGCCATCTTAGATATGGGACCACCCCGGAAGTTGAAGGAGGTTCAAAGGTTGAATGGGCGCATAACCGCCCTGAACCACTTCATGTCCAAATCGGCGGACCGCTCCTGCCATTCTTTAAGGCAATCAAAAGCAAAGGGTTCGAATGGACCCGAGACTGTCAGCTCGCGTTTGACAAGCTCAAGAAATACCTCGCTAGTGTACCGATCTTAACCCGGCCCGAGGAGGGCGATGTTTTAGAACTGTACCTCTCGGCAAGCGACGACGTGGTCAGTTTGGTACTAATAAAAGAGGTGGATCGGGTTCAGTGACCCATCTATTATGTTAGCAAAGTATTGTAGGGAGCAAAGACGAGATATCCAGAGATAGAAAAGCTAGCATACGCGCTGGTAATTGCAGCTCGGAAGCTCCGCCCGTACTTCCAAGCTCACACTGTTATCGTCCTCTCCGACAAACCTCTGAGGCAAGTCTTACTTCAGCCCGAGGTCTCTAGCAGTCATCCCCGCAGAGATCGAGGTCCCTATGCTGTGACTAGAAGCATACAGTGATCAGACAAACGAAGATGAGCTACGTAACAACCTCGATCTACTCGACGAAGTAAGGGACCTCGCGTACATCAAGACCGTAGCCTACCAGCAGAGAGTAGCTCGGTACTATAACGCCAAGGTCAAGAAGCGGAACCTCCGCGTTGGCGACCTGGTCCTTCGTAAAGTTATGGTACCTGAGCCCGACGCTGGCAAGCTCGGGTCCAACTAGGAAGGTCCTGACCGAGTGAAACAAGTGCTCAAGGAAGGAACATACGAGCTTAAGACCCTCGAAGGGAAACAAGTGCCTCGGGCATGGAATATTGTCAACTTAAGACAATACTATCTGTAAGACCCGAGTAGGCCACGAACCACTCCCAAAGCCTAAGGGCCAGAATGCCGAGATAACATGGCCTCGGCACAATAGGACCCAATCGCTTCTATGGCATGGGCAGACTCCGAGAGTGAGCCACGAGCCACTCCTCTAGCCCATGGGCTAAAACGTCGAGCTAATGAAAAGACCTCGGCAGCATACAAGACCTAGCTGCCCCATCGGCATAGGCTAAGTGCTTACAATGCCTAAGGCACGGGCATTTCGGCCGGGAACCCTGCGACGGGTAGCCCGCCCTGGCATGCAACAAGTTAAACCCGTAAGGGACAACCGATGCCAACTTGACCCGGGTGCAGACGGGTCGGGCATGAACCCTACCATGTCACTCACCTCAGTGTACACAAGGCTACCCCTACTAGGTGTCGGAATACAGTTCGGGACCACGATAGTTGAGGAACCCACACTCCGGGTAATCAACCTAGTTGCCTAACAGTTCAGAGTAAAACAACCACTTCGACAAGTAAAAGAAAACTGCACAAGCGTTTGGCAAAAAATATCTTCATTATATAAGCCTCGTTACATAAATACGTTCAGTACAAAAGAGAGGGAAATCGCGCTCGCAGGCCCAGAATACAAGGAGCGCCTGACTACTTGGGAGGCTCATCGGCCTTACTCGGGGTTTCTTCAGGGGTTTCCTTAGAAGAATCAGTCAGATCGGTGGTGTCAGCCTCCCCGTTGTCGCCATCATCTTCAGAGTTTGGGTCATCCATGGCCTGGCGTGCCATGTCATCCGTGATGTTGAAAGAAGTGAAGGCACCTATATCCAGCTTGGGGTAGGTATGCCTTATCCACCATCGGCCGAGCTTGAACCCCCTATGGTAGGCCTTTGACATTACGTTGTCGAACCTTGAGGACTTGACGTAGTCGATGACGGACTGAACCTTGGTCTGTTCTAGAGCATCGTGAAAGATCTCCGTCATCTCCTCGATATCGGCCTTGAGAGACTCCACCTCGCGCACTAGGGCCTCCTTGGTTTCCTTGAGGGCCTGCATCTCGAGCTGCGAAGCCTTCTGGGCCATTTTGAGGCTTTCCACCTCGAACTTTAGGGCTTCTTGACCAACTCGGAGCCCGTTCACCTCGGCCTTCAGTCTATCTCGTTCCCGGGCTAGCTCCTCCTTCTCTAGTGCCAAGGTGTCATTCAAACCTTTCTGGGTGGCGACAGCACTCTCCAACTGACGGACCTTGTCCTTTGTTGCCTTCAGCTCGGCATGAGCCACGCGGGATGACTCCTTAGCAGCCAAAGCGCGCCTCAGGTGTTTGTCAGATTGGAAAGTTAAGGCGTGCACGACAGTGTTCGCCTAGCAGAAGGAAACTAGTCAGTAAAAAAAAAAGAGAGAGAGTGGAGAAAGGAGGAGGTGGAATAGAGGGTTGGCTCATGGAAAACGAACTTACCACCATGATGTGGGTTGCAGCGCGACCCCCGAGCTGACCTGGGGAGAGTTCGGCCCAACTCACGACTTATGCATTGATGATGCCCCTCTTACTCCGGTCGAGGCTGACCTCGGGATCCAAGATGGACTCCTCCTCTTCGGTCCCTGAGCTGGACGCCGCCGCGTCTGCAGTATGCTGAGCCGACCCTTCTGTAGCCTCAGTAGCCGCCCCAACAGAGCTCGGAGCCTCAGCTGCAGCCCCGGCTGGCTTGTTCTCCAGCCCCCCCGCAGCCTCAGGTCTTTGGGGTGGAAAATCACCCTCCAGATCTATCACTAGAGGGGCATTGTTGAGCCCGGTCTCAGGGGCAGGATCCTAGGAATGATCGGGTTCGGGGGAGGGAGCCCTCGGTGATTCCACACGGGCCTTTTTGGCGGCCTTCTTGGCAGTCTGCTTCTTCCTCCTCTTCATTTGGTTGAGGAGCCTAGTAGCTGTGATTTTCTCTTCTTCGTCCATGGGTTCTACAACAAGGTTGGCGTCAATAAATCCAAAGACAATAAGCGAATAAGAGCAAAGCACCAAAAGGCAGAAATAAACCTACTCGGGCTCAAACCGGCCTGGACGAGCTTCCCTTCGGTGATGTATTCCCGATGATCGAGCTCAGCCTAAGCCCACGAATGGAAGGTCTCCCACGTCTGCTGGTTGAGGGCGATGCTGGTAGCTTGAGTAGCCACCCTCTAGCTAGTGAGGAAGGGCTACCCTGCGCTGGCCTGGACCACGAAGTAGTCCCGCTTCCAGGCCAAGACCTTGCTCGGGAACTTATGCAGTAGCTTAAAGCCTGGGCGAGGAGACAAGTAGTAGACCTGCCCGTGCTCGAGGGGAGCGCTAGAGGTGCTCTTTTTTATCAGCAGTATGGAGCAGAGTATGTCCGTGTCCAAGGAGAATTGCTTTTTGTGGCAGAGGGAAATGGTTCCCACCAGATTCCGAATAGAGTTAGGGTGGAGCCGATCCAGCGTGATGCTGAAACGCCCCAACACCTCGGGAATAAGGGGGTGAAGAGGGAGACGAAGCCCACCGACGAGCTGTTCTCTGAAGATCACGACCTCGCTCGGATTGTGCTCCCAGGTGAAATTGCCGGTAGGAAGGCTGTAGGAGTATTCAGAAGGAAGGTTGAACTGCTGGACGAGGTCTTGAAGCCTCTCCGACGTCAGGGTAGAGGGACCGAACTGGTCCGGAACCCAACCTCGATGGGAGGTGGACGCCAACTTACCCGAGGCTGTCCGTGCCTTGCGGGAAGGCCGGGCTGGGGAAGGGTCGCCATGACCCGAAGTGCCCATCCCGGGCTCATCCGAAAAGCTACTCTCGCTAGAGATAAGGGAGAACGGGATGAGAAAAGAAGTAAGAAAAAAGAAAGGAAAGACTCAAGGACTCACTGGAAATAGGCGAAAACGAGCTAAAAGATTCGAGTTGGAGACCTTAGACGCGGGCTCAAGGCGAAAAATACTTAGCAACGAAGAGAATGCCAAAACCCCGCTATTTATAGACGTAGGGCCCGGTGACCAACGGTCAAGATTGGATCAATCCAATGGACCTCAAAGAAACCGACTGTGGACTCTCAATGCAAATTTAATTTAGCACATTTTTTGGTGTCCGTGCAGCATAAAGTGCCTGACGTCAACGCGTGAGTTGCACGAGACGTGGGTTTTTTCCCCCGTAAAGAACCGCATGTCCAGCCGGTCCAACCATTGAACCGTCTAACGTGACAGTGTGAGTAATCGAGCCAAATCCGTCTGGCGAACCATGAACTCCTCGCACTGGGCCTCCGTTCCCAGCACAGGGAGTGGGGGGCAATTGATGGAGGACGATTTGGCTCAACCCCATGAACCAAGAACATGTGGGCATGACCTGGCTTGGTGAACATTCCAGCCTAGCAGCATGATCTCGACTCAACGGGAAGGAGACGCCAAGTCAAAGACTGACAACTCGCCGAGGGCTAACACCTCGGTGAGTCAGTCTCCCGCCTAGCTCAGAGAGCCCGGGCTCTCCCCTAAGAGATGCCAAGCTTTCCCCCCACCTAGGAGGAAGCACCTCGGTGCTTCCAGGCAGGGACCTATCTGCCCCGAAGCACCCCAGTATGTGGCAGCTCGGCTAGCCGCATAAAGGAGGGCAGGGAGATCTCCTACCCGACCGCCGTACCCTATAAATCTGGTGACATCAGCCATGTCCCCCGTTAGGCAGCATCGTGTCTGCCACCTTTAGAGGGTGTCTTACACCTGACAGGCACGTACCCTGCGGTGATGGCCCCGCGCGTGCCACCTCAGCCCTGCTAGTAACGGCTGTGGCAGGTTGACAGTGGTGGTTATACCCGCCCTGTCAGAGGCCAAGGGGCCAAGGGCAACCAATTTCTGCTATAAGGAGTTTAGTATCAAGGACATCAGGTATGATCTAGATTATCTTCATCCTCAATACTTGCACTATCTTCACTTTTAGCCTTCATCTTCTCCTTGCTTCTCCTACCGAGTACTAACTTAATCATCGGAGTGTTTTCGTCGGGTAACTCCCCCTGGGATTCTCCTTTTCCTCAGGTATCTTTCAGGAGCCACGTGAGTGCCAATTAGGAGTGACCGGATCGCGCTACATCAGTAAGCATGGATCACAAAGCACATTTATTTGCTAAAGAAAGTGAAGACAAAAGAGTTAGCATTGAAGGGGATTAAAAATTAGTCATTAATAGCTTAAAGAGAAAGATCAGTCCATAAAACATCATTGTTCGGGATTTTCTAAACACTAGTAAAATGGCCCGTGCATAGGGATACTTGAACCATGGGTAGATAAATGGATAGGCTATCATTCATGGGATCATAAATCTTTATTGAATTGTAACATATAGACAAAATAAAAAACAAACCAGAAATCTTTATTAGAAAAACAAACTAGAGACATAACAAGGCAAGAAAAGATGAACTGACCCATGCATGTCACAAGAAATTCTAACAAGGTCTGCAGTTTTTTTAGTGATTGCATGAAGTATCTAGATTTTCTAGTCCTCATCACAAGCTTCAAGAAGCTCAACAATGTGACCAATGATCTCAATAATTATGTAGAAATCTGGATAGATAAATGGATAGGTTATCATTCAAGAGATCAGAAATCTTTATTGAATTATAATATATGAATAAAATTAGAGGTATGAATAGACTACTTAAGCAGAGAACCATAGAAACTTGTTCTAGAGTCTAAAGGTTTTTAATCAGTTTCTGTATGGCTCAAATTCTATTTTTGGAGAAAATCTCAGTGCAGGTTAAAAGATATTGAAAAACAAACCAAAATATAACAAGGCAAGAAAAGATGAACTAATCCATGCATGTCACAAAAAATTATAACAATGTCATTAGTTTTTCTAGTGATTGCATGGAGTATCTGCATTTCAAGAAGGGGAAACCATGTTGATCCTTTCCTATTAGATAAATTCTACCGATGACCTCATTTACATAATTATATTTTTAATATGTTGATTTTGGATTATTATGTCAGAGATCTACAGTGCCTGTTAATGAACCCTGGGAATTCTGATCATCTAGCCATAAGGATGCCGCTTTTAGAAAGGATGGATGGTACTAGTAATCACCATGAGTTTACCATGGTTTAGTGCTATTGTTCCTAAGTTTTATTGGATTGTCTTTTCTTCTTTTCCAATTCATAAAATGGTAATATGTTATGAAATTGATCCATAAAAAATAGACCTCCATGCACGAAAACCCGGTCTTACTTGTGCGAAGTTATTAGACGGCAATGTTGACCCTATTATGTCTTTATTTTTTAATTCCCTTTTTCAAATTATAAAGAATAAAAAGAAAAGTGAGAAAATGAGAGAAAAGAGATAAGGGGAAAATGACTGGAAAGAAAAACCTTAGCCCTTTCTTTACACCCGAAACCATTTACACGGTGGTGACCCTCAACATTTCTTCGTCTATAGAAAAAGATTTACACCCAAAACCATTTGCAGGAGCGAGTTTCTTTGAAATCTGCTTCCTAACTTGAAACCTAGCATATGCTCTTTGCAATGTGAATCCAGGTTCTCTTCTCAATTCTCAATCTTGCAATTTTAAAGGATAAAATAACAAATGTGAATCCAGGCATGCATCGAAGCAATTTAAACTCTCTTCCTCTTTCCTCCTCCTTTGGTGAAAAGGAATATGTTAAATTTTAGATCTATACTTGTATAAACAATTTTCTTTATTTATTTCTTTTAACTTTCTTACAAATTTCGAAGATAACAGTTAGAGAATAGAGAACAATTTTCTTGCTATGATTTCACGTTGTTAGTACACCATGGCAATGGGAATATCTAATTAATATGGGAAACTTCACTCCATTCCCACAATTCCCATGTCTAAGAGGAAAATAATTGACCAAACATGTTTCACCCTCTTTTTGGGATTTCTCAAAGTCTAATATTTACAAGTTACAACTTCCTGTGGAGGTCCATGGAGTAGAGCTGTTTGTTATGGCTTCCCTTGTCAAGTTGAAAATTTGCAAGTCATAGCTTTTCTTGTCAAAGTTCAAAATTCACCTTCCACCAGATCTAATATTCAAAATGTTTTGCCCTGAAAATGTGACTTCACAGCCTGAAGGGGCATTTTCTTGAACAAGATTTCATGACTTCCATCGTAGCTGAAGTTCGAAGAAGAGAGTTCTACAATGCTCGTTAATGGTGTCCACCCATCCAGGGTTTGGCAAGCAAGTCCTTAGATTGAATTTTTCGATTAGTTTTGTTTAATCTCTTGCATCTGTCAAATTGAACAGTCTTCTTTTTTTTATTTTTTTCTTTTCAAATTTTAAAAATGAAATTTTAAAAACATAATGCGATAATGACCTAAACTTATTGTTTAGTTTTTCCCGCACAAATGAGATAGGATGCTATGGGATGTGTGATGTGGCTGAATCTGAATGGAAGTGCACCCCATCTCACACCAAAACGAGTGCAGGAAATCCAACTTCTAAAAAATATTCTTATTAGTCAATATATATAAGAAACAAACAATAAGAGTTTTTTTATAGAAAACCAAATTCGTTTGATTCATCTGGGCATTGCCCGTCCTTTCATTGTCATTGTAACAAGACCAGAGGAACAACTTTACTTCATCTCTGCCAAGTGTCGAAAAAAATGCAAAGATTATTTCTACTGGTCTAGTTTAGATCTTCTGCTATAATAGAATGTTTGGGGAATTAAACAAGGGGATGATAGGGCATATTCAAAAGGAACCACTGCTTGTTTAAAATGAGGGCAGAGGTTCATTTCCAGAACATTGGATAATCCATTTTTTTCAACATTTGACAAGTGATAGAATTCAATCCTCCACATGCATTGCAAAAAGACTACATAATTTCAGCATATCAGTCCTAAAACACAAAGCATAAAAAAGGGCCATTACCTAATGTTGATCACATTTATCTGGGGTCTTGGGAGGGTGGACTGGATATGGAACTAACATTTGGCAATTTTTCCCACAAAAAGTGGACACTTTCAAACTCAAACATCATTCTCATGCTTGTTAGATTGGTTTTTAAAGAAAAAAAATCCATTTGATAGCTTACCAAATGTTGGCTCCATCTATCTAAGGTCTTGGGAGGGTGGACTAGAAAGACACGTATATTGGATTACAAACTGATTTCAAAATCCTATCCACCAATTTTCATATAAGAGATTTCATTCCCCCGCCTAGGGGCCATTCAACAACAATTGAAGTGGCTGAGCTAAAAAGCTTATAGCTATGCCTTTTAGTGAATAAGATTTTAGGGAGATCGAGAGCTCCTTAATGGCTGAAGTTGAAGTTGGGTAGGTTTCTATACCCTTGAATATTTATCTACTAAAAGACAAAGCAATAAGTCCATTCAGTTCAGCAACTTCAATTGTTATCAAACACCTCGTTAGACACCATAGACTACATAGATATGGTTTATCTAAATTTCATCAAGCATGCTAACCATCCATTACCAATTTTTGCACCACACATAATAAAGCTCGAGTTCAAAACCTTTAAAATGATTTACAGTTGTGTTTCTCATCATTATAAGGTACAAAAGCGGTATATGAAGATCTTTCACTGGTTACATTGTTAGAAAAGGTCTTTAAGGAGCTTAAGCATATATTCTTTTCATCAGGAAAGAAAAATGTACATATAATGAGGCAATGACAAGTAATTGACCTTGAAGTAGCAACATGCAACATCTTTGTTGTGAGCTAGTGAGTAGCAATTTCCCTAATAAGATCCAAGAAAAAATATTCTCATGGAAACCTCTAAAAAAAAACAATTAATTAACCAGAATCCATAAATTCTAGTTACTACAAGAAGAGAAAAGTTCTATAATGAAATCTTATAACAAAATAGACATACAATAATATATCAAGCATACAAAAATCTAATTCAAAGTGAATGAGTAGGTTTGAAAACAGTCTTACAATTATACCTGCAAGGCATATTCTTTTTTCCCTTTGGCTTAGTTTGGAAGGAGTACAAATGCAAATATGTAGAGTGCAAGATCTTATATTTTTGTATTATTTTGTATGTATTTGTACTGTGCATATTTGCATTTGTACTCTTTACAAATTGAGCCTTTATCTCAACACAATAGGAAGTAAAGCAATTAAACTTGGTAGCCAAATAGGTTGAACACTTCAACTCATCTCTAAATAGAAGATACTATAGTTGTATGGAACAAGTTTCAATTGTTTTGGTATGTTCCACTTAAAACAATTTGCATTAGATTTTCACTATCAAATAAAATAAAGAGAAAACAACTAATAGTAAATTAAAATAATAAAAGAAAACAAAAATGACAAAAAAATTAAAGTAACTATTACCATTTCTTCGGTCTCAAGGAAATATTTTCAAACACCACTAAAGGGTCAATGGATTCTTCTAAGATGACCAAACTTCATATTTGTAGGTTTTAAGACCCCAAAATAAAACCAAAAGAATCCCTTCAAATCATTCCACCAACAAAAAGTAACCGTGCAAAATTAATTAAAAGAAAAGAGAAAATTTTTCAAGTAGCACCTCAAGAATGTGGAAATGATTCCACACTATCTCCATAAAGAAAATTGTATAAAATTAGTAATTGAGTCCCCACATAACCTACTCAATCTAGTAATAATGGTCAATTTTGACATGAATTAAGTGTCCACAACATAATAAACTTAAAAAATAAGAAATCTAACCATGAATTTTCCAACATAGCAATATATTTAAAAATAGACACAGTTGTGGATTATCACAGAACAATAAACCAGTAGGACTCCCGTCATTTTCTACTTTGAGAAAACAATAATTAAATTTTTATCTAAACAAAATAGCGAAATTACTCAAATAGCATTTAGAATAACATGTGAAAGCCTTCTTTGGTCGTGTTCTCAAAAGAATTTCCTCAAATGGGAGCTGAAATCTATAAAGACTTCCTGTACAATCTGATCTAAAAATTGGATTCAGAATGAACAACTATGAATTGGGGTGATTCAATTCCATTGCAGAAGACCAGAAAATACAAGAAGCTAGCAAAGAAGAGCACCAGGGGAAGCTTCACCATTTTCCTTATCACGAAAGGCCCCATAGTCGTCTTGTTTATATAGACAGGTGTTGAATTGAGATTTAACAATCTCAATGGTCTTTGATTTATCTTAGTGGACCAACAAACGTTGAGATGTATTCTCCAACAACGAGAACATGAGGACGTGAGAGAGAATAAGGGTTTTTTTGATAGAAAACCAAATTCATTTGATTACTCTAGGCATTTCCCATCCTCTCACTATCATTGAACTCAAACTAGATGAACACTTTGCAATTCATCTCTACCAAGTGTCAAAAAATACAAAGATTTTTTTGTTGGATTAGTCTAAAGAACCCCTTTTCGCTTCGGATCCAATGCATTTGGACTCGAAGGGATTTTCTCTTTGAGTCCAATCAAAGTTCAACACATCATTAGGTGCTGAGTTGGAGTAAACCTGCAATCGGCTGAATGAAAACCCATTTTATATGAAAAATATACATTCAAAAGAAGAAGAAAAAAAAAACAAACAGAACGAGGGCAATCGGAGCAACCTCAACATTGCTACTTTGAAGCAACAATGCAGCACACCATCCTCATCCTAGATTCCAGAGTGATCATAATGAGGGTAACCGGAGTTGGATTCCTCCTCCTTCCCAGTGGCTTAAGGCCAACTACAATTCGTGCTGCAGTATTACATTAGAGCTCTTGCCATGGCTTGGGTCGTTCGTGAGTTGTGACCACAATAGGAAGTTGGTCAATATGGTGAGTGACCACAACAAGAACTTGGGTGAAATCTTATGCCAAACTTGCCATTGGAACCATTTTCCACATGGAGCAGACACTGTTCATTCCTTTGTTTGTTATCGGCATGAAGTGTTTGACCGGAGCCAGCCATTTCAAAGACTCTCGACTTTCCTTCATTCCAAGAAGGTTCAATTGCACAACTCATGAGGTAACATGCAAAAGGAAAGCGGACCTGGACCTTTTTCCTTTTTAATGAGTCTAGCTAATAGCTTCCCCCCGTAGTTAATTAATATCTCTGATTATGTAACGGACAATCCCCTTGAAGTGATTAATGCATTTCAACTTGATCTTTAACAAAAATAAAAATTAAAAAAAAAAGAAAAGAATGATAAAGTTAACCAAGAATAACCAACATATGAGCTTCATTATTGCAGAACCTAACGATATTTGTAAAGAGAATCGAGTGTTTTTCGTCATTAGCAATTCAATGTTTAAACGCCATTTTCAAGGGAGGTTTTACTGTATTTTCCTCAGAAAACCACGGCCACTGGGTCATTTGTCCATCCTAACAAATTCTTGGTGACGATTTCTATAAAGAGAGTTCAGATTTGAGGAAAAGGTTGAGACAGAAGCCAAAAGGTTTTCGAACTCCAGGTTGAAAGCTTTACCTTTATGTTTATTTTTTTAACAAAGAAAAAATTTTTAGAGAATTTTCATTTTAGCAGGTTGTAGGTTTACTCCATCTCATCACCCGATAACATGTTGAAATATAATTGGACTCGAACCTGGAAATATAATTGTATACACTTCCCAATACAAAGGGCAGCCGATAGAACATGTGAGGGGCGTTCTCAAAAAGGGTAAAATATCACATGATGCACTTTATTTATTTATTTGGTAAACATATAAGAAGTTCTAGAGGTTCCATCAATCTGTGTTCATCTTTTATGAAAAGTCAAAAAGTAATTCTCAATAGGTTCCATCAACATAAGTGCTTCATTTGTTTTGCAATTGGTCTACCACGAGCCCTTTTCACATCTAGAACAAAAAATAAAAAAATCATTTCAGACTGTTTTTAAAAGTATATATAACTTTTCAGTTACTCCAAACCATTTGTAACTTAAATATTTATAATAAAATTTTAAAACTTGATGAAAGTCTAATTTCAAAAAGATATTAATTTCTCTTAAATATTATCATTAATGAAATAAGAATTTTCTTCAATGCTTTTAAAAATAGGAAAGGAGGGACGAGTATACAAAAGGCTAGGCAGGCAGCAAGGCTTAGGTTTTGGTAAAACTTTGAGTGGACTTATATCTTTTATATTCTTTCTCGTAACGAAAAACATAGTCTCTTTTTCCAGTATTTTCCTTAATTGTGATTCTCTGTAGAATTGAGAATGAAGTTGATGGACAAATATCATTTGTGACTTGAGTAGATTGTGAGGCATTAAATCTTTCAAGTAAAGTTACAAGTGTATAATTTGATTCACAATTACATCTTTATATTATTGGAAAATGTTCTTGAGTTTCTGTTTTACAGATAAATAGATAGTTGCTTGTGTATTCCTTTACCATGTGTTTTGTTTGGCTTCAAAGATAAGAAGGGAAGGGAAAACTTTTCTGTTCTTCTTCCTTTCCCTTCCCTTCGTTTCTTCTCTCCCCTTCTTTTCCTTTCAAACTAAATACATCCTTTGGCCATCGGTTCTCAGGTTAAACAGTCAAACCATCCAGTTTAAATAAATAATTCATTCTGATTTAAAAAATAATAATAATTAAAATAAAAAATATTCAAAAACAATTATTCAGGTTGACGGTTTGATCGCTCAAGACAACAGATTGCTGACAAAACCAATAATTTTGGCCCAGGATTAGTTTGATTGCCTGATCGGTTCTTGAGTCAACCAGACCGACCGGTCTAGTCCAGTTTTCAATCCTGGGTTCCACTTGATAATCTCGTCTCCCATGACATGAGAGGATGAAGTTTTTCTATACCCTATCATTCTCACAGGCTAGACTGGCTAGTATAACCTTAGCTTTTCTTTTAATTTTATAAATTAAATAATAAATTTCAATCAAAATTAATAGAAAGGGTGAGAGAGAGAGAGAGAGAGGGAGGAAGGAGCAATGACACGTGAATTTGCAACAGATCAGTCACCAATCACCATGTATACGTAGCCATTGATTACCAAACATTCAAGGCAGCAGCCCGTGGTCACGTATCCCGTTTCTTCTCATTTTTCAATTTTTTTTTTTTTTTTGACGAGCTTAATTTGAACATATGTCCGAAATTATTTTTCTATTTTTATTAACTTCAGGGGAAATTCTTTCAAAGCACCGGGCTCATGTCCCATGGAACTGTACCTAGTACAGTAATCCGACCGAGCTAATAAGAAATTTATATCTTCCTACATGCACATCTCAGTGTACATAGAGAATATTTTCTGAATACATGGTTGGGAAGTGCTGTAAAACGTTTTTGAGGCGCATTCTGTGGCCTGTGGGGCAGATGTGACTTCGTATTTACAGACTCATTGAATTTGAATAAAAAAATACTTGTATTCTTTTGTTATGGCTGTATTGGTTAGGGGCTCAAGGCTTTGGTAAACAAAAACAAGAATTCATGACTCGCGAGTCACGAGAATCAAGATACTCGGTCTATGGGTATTGGGCTCCCTGGAGCCAGAAATAATGTATAGCATAAACTCTTGCCTGCAACAAGCGCGGAAGGAAGTGCCTATTTATACGGCTGGGGAATAGGGGTGATCATGGGCCGGGCCGGGCTTTGGACTTATAGTTTAGGCCCGGGCCTTGTTTGGTTTGGGGTTCTGGGCCTGAAACATAAACCCTAGCTTAGGTCTAAACGGGTCCAGGTTGGGCCAAGCCTGATGCCAGGCCAATGTCACTCGTATACAAAAGATGGTTCGACTGCCCGGGTTAGCAGTTTATTGACCAAATCAATGGTTTTTGGTCAAAAGATGGTTTTGGGGTGAAACGGAACCGGTCAGGTGCTTGTTCTCAAATTTTCCGATCTGGTCCGATTTTGAAAACACTGTTTAAACCAATATTTTCAACCTGCCATTGACCCAACCAATCAAATCATTCGAACCATTACCCGACCAGGATTCTAGGTCCAGTTCAGTCAAGACCTGTCAGACGGTCAAAAACCGTTGACTTGGTCACTAACTATTCGACCCAACCGGTTCAACCGTTGATCCATTCGACCTGGTGACCGGGTCGTTGGTTACACACTCAATGCATACAAAACTTTTGGAGGCCATAACTTTGCACTCCAATGTCTAATTGGGGTGATTTTTTTTTGGTAACTTTTCAAGATCTATGCGTCCCAAGGAGCGGTAGGTGCCTTACCCCACTATTTTCTTGAAAATAACCCTTTTGTACTCAAATTGCAATTTTTGATATTTTTATAAATAAAAAATTAAAAACGTAAATTAAATATAAAAAATAATGTATGCATGTATATGTATGTATGTATATATATGTGATGGCGTAGCATGATCTGAATCATTCAACCCGGTGACCCACGACCTAGAGGCAAAAATGGTTAAGCCCCTGAGTCGATTTTTAAAATATTGGTTTAAACCGTAAAACAGAATTTGCAGTTTGGTTCAATTTGACACCTTCTGAAATTATGGTTTATGATTTCAATTTGATTTATGGGTTTTATATATCAAACCAAACCGTAAATAAATCACAATTATAAATATATAAATGTATGAATATACAATATATAATTATATAAATATATAAATATTATCTAAACTGAATGTATAAAATTATAAATACATAATAATCTCTTTAATTTTATAATGAAATAATAAAATAAAAATTTTAAATCTTAACTTTTAAAGGTATTATTTGAGCTTTCTAATTGGGTCTAATAGAATCATAGAATGGCCCAAAGTAAGGTTCAAAATATCAATACATATCAGCCAATACGTATCGTATCAAGAATTTCCCAATATACCCTTACAAGGGTGTATCGGGGTTTTAACCAGTTCAAGAGGTGGACAGACCTTAAACTAACCCCTCCGAACTAGATTTGAAAAAAAAAAAAACAAAATAATAAAAAGAAAAAAATTATCGATACTGCCTGATACGCCTCTACCAACGTATCGGGCGTATCAATATTTTAAAACTTGGCTTACCGCACCAAATCATAATAAAACAATTTGGTCTGGTTCAATTTTCATGTCAAAACGGGTTGATTTATTATAAAAAAATCTTAAACCGTAAATTACTGATTTCATCTGAGGTTTCTCCAAAGCACACCAACTCAAACCGTGAACACCCTTGTAACCATAATTCCAGACTTGGGTCAAAATCAAATAACTTGAATACAAGCTTTAGATTCCATACCCAGCGCAGCACGAGCTGACCTACTAATCCCTAGTCCATCTCAGTGAGTCACTACAGAAGGCAAGAAAAGGTGGAAAACCAAAACACACACATCATGGTATCACTCTAGCATCACATGGGAAATGAAGTCACATTAGTAATCAACTTGAGTTAACGAAGAGGACAGAGGAAACGTCACGAGACACGTTTATATGCTCAATCCTCTCCGTATACTCAAGAAAAGTACCGTGTCTATATCTCCTGTGATATCAAGAGTGATAATCAAGAAGTGATATCAGAGCTCGGAAAAAAAAAATCAAGAAGTGATATCAGAGGGGGAGGTCTCAGACACCTCACACCATGCATGTAAACCAGGGCGTGGTCAGCTTGCTATTTAGTCAACGTACACTTAACTGTTGAAGAATAGGAATGTCAAATTGTAATTCAGAAATGACAAGCATGCATCCAATTAAAGTTGTTTTCCTGGCCTCAGCAGTCAGCACCTGCACGCATAACACATCATGCAAAGTTGCAAACATTTGCCATTAATGGAGTAAATCAAACTAAACTATCCAGTTAAATGTAGAGATATACACCGCCTCATTCAAGATCATGTTTCATTTAAATTAAGTGAAATACCATATATAAACAATAATACAAATACAGATTGGAAGTCATTTGGTTGCAGATGTAAAATCCATTGTCGTAGTGTCGTAGCTCAACAGTATGATCAACTTCGCTATCCAAGAGATAAGAGTTTTAGTCTCCAACAGTCCTTGTTTGAAAAAAAAAATAGCATATACTGCTTCCATAAAGATTTGAACAACACTCCAACCCCTCCTTTCCTGCAAACATCTAATAATTATTTCCAGGTTGAACCACCAAGTCTAATTACTTCCTCACTACTGCTATCCTTGAGGCCTCTTTCAGGTCCATTATACGCTCTTTGATCATTTGTTTCTCCATATAGATCCCTCAACTTGGCCAGATTGCTGGATATAGATATCTTCTCCTTGCCTGGGTCTCTAAATGGACTTGAATGGTGATCAACATGACTCCGGCTCCTGCTTCTACTTCTACTCCTACTCCTGTGAGAATTAGATTCTCTGTGCCTACTACTGTCATGGTTGCTTCTCTCATGATCTCGTCTGCTGCCTTCTCTCTCTCTGTCTGCATACTTGAACTTGTGATAATCTCGAATCTCATGACTCCCATTCCGATCATAGTCATATCTCCTGATCCTGTCCCTGTCCCTGTCCCTTTCTTTATCTCTGTCTCTGTCTCTGTCCCAGTTCCTGTCCTTTTCTTTATCTCTGTCTCCATCCCAGCCCCTTTTTCTTTCTCTGTCCCTATCTCTCTCTCTTTCTCTGTCCCCATCTCTATCCCTATACCTTTCCTTATCCCTGTCCCTGTCCCTGTCCATATCCCTATCCCTGTCCCTGTCTCTTTCTCTGCCAACACGATCTTGATCAGACAAATCATGGCTACGGCTGCGACGGTTGCTGGGAGATCTTTGCATGTCATCACTGCTGTTTCTATCATGAGAAAGTGGCAGGGTACGCCGAACAGGCGATGAGTCCCTTGTGGATGCACGATGAGGAGCACGCTGACCAAATGAGACGGAAAGAGAAGCTTTTACAGAAGGTGGCCGACGAGCAATATCATCAGATCCATGACGGTTAGATTCCCCAGTCACACCAGAGTGCTTGGTAGGAAGCTTCATCTTCTCAAGGTTGGCAATAATCTGCCGCATAATAGGAACAGGGGTGCGAGGGAAGAGTGTATCAAAGTAGTACTGCAGGAACATGTACAATTAGTCATTGGTTTCTTTTTCTAGTCACACAAAACACAAGAGTATATACATGGTCCAAGTATCCAACCATTTTAAATGTTTAACTTACCTAACCAGTAACCACACTACTCATCTAAAAAAAAAACTAAATTTGACAACAAACTATAGATTTTGCCATGTTTCAGGATAAAGAAAAAGTGCATTTGAATGAAATGGAAAATTTACCAGTAGCTACTTCGTTGCAAAGGTTTGACACTTGAATAATAAAAAAAAGTTGCAACAAACAAGTCCGAGGCATATCATGAGAAACCAAACCAACTTTTAAGTTGGTCTTACATACTCCAATTTTTCATGATCTAGAAAACTTGCAAATTAGGGCATCCTGGTTTCTGTCTCACACAAACTCAGAACAAGGCAGTTGCAACTCAGTTTCTTCAAGGCAGCAACACCTTTGCAATCAGGTAGCTGAGAAAATAAAACCTCCTTTGTTTGCTGACTCTACTACCTCTTAATAAGGCAAGTGTCAGCCCAAACGCCTGTGCTACATAGCCAAAAATAAATCCTTCCACTTCTATTTCAAACAAGATTTGAAAATTTCATTAGCTATTATCATCCGAAAAAAGTACCAAAATTTTGTAGGATACAAACGTGCTTGTTGGGGAATAACAACTGGTATACTGACAACCTGGCCAGCTATCTGATGGATGGTCTGGTTTAGTCAAATGATTTCATGTGGCAGAATAGCATTTGTCATCCAGACTTCCAGAGAATGATGACCCTTTAGGAAACCTTTTCTGCATTATTATTATATATAAATCATATGTGATCCTAACCGATTTAAATATCTGGACTCAGTTAAAAAACACAGCCCAAGGCCAACATGCATGTAAACAGAGATGGTTAAATTTCAGAAACAAAATTGCAATTTCATAACTTATTAATGAATAAATGAAATGTAACATGCTACTCTGCTTCTAGATAAAAGCAGGATTGTCTGTGATATCTACAGAACACGTTTAATAAAGAAAATAATAAAAGGTGGAAGACAAGTAGGTACATGCACAAGAGGGCACAAACGTGCAAGCTATTTCCTCTTTTCAATTGGAAACCTCGTGAATAGAATGCAGCCTGAAGAAACATATAACCATTCAATAAAATCACTTAATTGACAAGATCACAAACTACAGTTTCATTGATCATTAGTGGATAACAATTATTTTAATATCCAAGCGAAGAAGTGCCAAATGTATTGAAGATGTAATGAACATATTAACTAATGGAAAACTTATGGAAAGTGTAACAAACATGTTAATTTGTAAAGACCCTTGTTTTAAACTCAGAGTTCATTTCATTTCTTTTAACTCATTTAAGACCTAGAGTTGCCATAAAACTAGAAAGACCATTTTTTAACTTACATAGAATTTGCACTGTCAATAAAGATGCATGTACAAACAATGCTTAACTACGACTACTTCCTAAAACTTACCAAACTTAGCTGCTATTGACTGAGATTCATTTTGGAGTTCTCTGAGGTCTGGAAAATTAAAGGTTTGTCCAAATGAGGGAGACGGTGCAAATTACTCCCTTGCAAATTAAGGCATCCCCTAATTATTGAGGTATCAAGTAGTAGCTACATAATAAGCTCTAGCTTCCAGATGCATATCTTAGTAGAAAAATATACAGCACACGCCTGCAATATACCCAGTATTTTTTTCATCCCAAAGTTTCATTTTGGGCCCTAGGAGAAAATCTGCAGGGCAAAAAACACCTCTCATAGGCAACACTATTGAGATAAACTCTTTTTAATTGATTAATAAACCATCTTCTTTGAGATGTTATTGCTCTATTTTCCATCCTTTTTTCTGAAAGAATACAAACAAGATATTAAGCAAATGAGATATAAAATTATTACTTGGAAGGATGCAGATCTACTGTAGTTGTCAAGGCATCACCTAGGCACCTCACCTAAACACCTTGACTTATAGCAACAAGGCACCCATTAGACAACTAGGAACTCGCCGAGGTTAATCACAATGCCAACATCTTATTATGATAACATTACTATAGTAACAAGTCAATACTAGGCGACAAGGTGCCAATGCATAAGCAGGCAACTAGGTACTACCAAGACACTGGTTAGGCAGTGACTCTTTGAACAATAAGACCTATAATTAATTGGGAACACCCATGTTGACATGTTGGTGTCTTCATTTTCTTATTATTTTGTATTGAAAATATTGAAAGAAAGAAAACAAAAATGAGTTTTGCATATAAATGCACATTACATCATCATCATCTAAGCCTTATCCCAACTATACGGGGTCAGTTACACAAATCATGTTCCCCCATTCCATTCTATTTGGTGCCATATCCACTGTTAAATATGGGCCCTTAAGTCATTTCTCATTACTTTATCCCATGTCCTGTTTGATCTGCCCCTAGCTCTTCTAGCTCTTTCAATTTGAAACAGGCGTGCACATTAAATCATTAATTTCAAAGGTAATAGCACTTTTAATCATAAATTCTAATACTCTACATACAATATAATCAAACTCCATTCAACAAAGTAGAAATGTAGAATGGTATATTTAAAACAATGATTTTTTTATAAAACAAGAATCCAAGCAAATAAATAATTAACAATATAATAATATATTTTCCTATTTCATTTATTAAAGAGCATAAACAAAATACAACATAGCATACAGCATATGATAAAGTGCCTGGCTTGTCCTTTTGCTTACCTAAGAAGGCACCAAACAAGTATGCAAAAAATGCATGATACAAAGGTGCTCCCCACCAAATCACCCACCTAGGCATCGCCTTGATTACTAATCCCTTCTTACATCACCAATAGGAACTCCCTTGAATTCCTAAGAAGTGGAGACCCTAAGCTAAGGACAGCATGAACTATTCCTCTGAAAAATTGACCCTTATCAAATATGTATTATTTCTTTTATTTTGTCCACTTAAGGTAATGCTTGGACAGCATTACACTTTTTCTCTGGATACACAACAGACTAACCTCAACTCTATTAGAAAAAGCACTAGTAACAAGTAACTGATAAAAAATTTACAGCCTTACTCCAAAATAAGCAAACTAGGAATGATGCAAGGTTCAGAAAAATATTACTGAAAAACCATTACTGAATGAAATAACCTTTGTCAAGGGGTATCAAGTTGAAGGTAAAACAACTTCATAATGTTCCCATTTATCATACTTTGTTTCATGAAGAACATTAATTTACAATTTACAAAGAGATGTACTCTCAGCCACCACCTTGGGAGAATGGCTTTCTCAGCCTACAATAACAAAAGAACCACGGAGTCAAGTAACTAACGTACACAACCACAATCAACAGTCAACAAGAGGTGAATAACATCAAATAAACCTTTCTAGTATGAAATCTAGAAGACAACATGTAACAAAAGGAAAACACAGTGGACAGTCATTTCTTCAAGTGCTGGAAATTATGGAAAACTGACCTGTCCAAGAAGTAAATCTCGTATATAGACACCCATTGTAGTTACTCGACCATTTGAGCCTGGAGAGAACTCCTGAAGAACAAGCATCATACCAATATTAATGAATTGCCAAAAAATACTTCCTCCAATTCACAATTTTGAAGAGTCTACCAAAGATTGTGGATCAAGTGAAGGAGGGTGGAATATTAAGAGGTTTCACAACTTGTGTAATTTTATTGATGAAAAAAATATATATACAAAAGCATATTTATCAAATACACACACACAGGCATCCATCGACACACATAGAGGCAGTATAGTCACTATATATACAACAGACTCAACCCAGAAGTTTGCAAACATGTTGGCAGACCTTGGAATTCATGCAACAGAATAGAACCTCCCAAAGTGTTTATTAGTGGTCTTGCTTCTTGAACTTGATGCCTCAACTACCAGGTTCCCCCTATAACCACTCTACAATTACCTCTAAATCCTCTTCAATAATCAGATTTCTATAAACTGCATTTTTGGTCAATCTTAGCCATCAAAGTACAGCATATAATTAATACCTTGTAGAGTTACCAATGCCTATCGGACTAAAGAACTCATAATAGCACAGAGTCATCCAAGCTACACCCGTCAAAATTTAACTTTAAACCCTGTTGCAGAGGAGGAGACGATGGAATGCTAGGCCCATCTCTTATTGTGCAAGTCAATGCAATCACTTGCTATCACCTAAGGAAATCATCCATGGAGTAAACAAGAAAGCACCTCCAAAGTCTTTAGCCAATGGTTGACTTTGATCTCTAACAATCCTACTATAGAGTCTCTGCACTGATAGCCTGATACTAACAAGAGAAAAGTTAAGAGGTTTCACTTGGCGAAATGTAAGTGTGTAGATCAAAGAAGCTTGGTAGATTAGGCATTAGAAGAGTTAAAGAGTTCAACAAAGCATTTGATGATTAAGTGGTTGTCTAAACCAAAATTGATGTGTGATCAAATGAACTCTAACAGTATGAATAAGTATTGTGTTAATGCCAAGGAAGCCTCTAGAGGTTCCCTTGCCTCCCCATGGAAATCTATCTCTTTTCTGTCTCATTTATTCCAGGCCTTGATGGTATACTGTGTCCAATGGGAATAGAACTAGATTTTGGGAGGATTTTTGGTGGGGGGGCTCCACACTAAAAGAGAAACTCCCTAGAATCTACAACCTGTCTCTGAACAAAAATAAAACAGTTTCTTGATGTTTTTCAATAGCCCTTCAGGTCATGGTGGGACTTGGGTCTTAGAAGGGGTTGAAGGGATTTGAGAATCAATTGCGGTGGTGGACATTATTAACTTTTTGGAATGAATTCAGCTGGACTCTTTCTCATCTGATAACCGAATTGGATTCCTTGTAATTCTGGTAATTTCTCTTGCGCATCAATTTTTTGAGGCTCTAATACTGTCTGTTTCCCGAGGGAATTTCAGGTTAGAGACATTTGGGTGGCTCCTATCCCTCAAAAGATTCTGGCTTTTTGTTGGGAAATTTACCATCAAAAGATATAGACATTTGATGTCCTGCAAAGAAGACCTGATTGGTGCTTATCCCCTAGTGTATGTTCTCTATGAGTCTATGTATGGCAAGTGATAGAGCTGCATTTCACTTGTTAATCTCCTACTCTTATGCTTCTAGCTTTGGGAGAGTACTTTTTGATCTTTTTGGTTGTAGGCGGTCGACTCTAATGAATCTATGGAGTATCTTTGAACAAAGCTTCCTTAGACCAAGGAGGAAGAGAGGCAAGATGATGTCGAGGTGCATTAGGGTGCATAGTTTTCAAGATGCCAAGGCGAGGCTAGGCGAGTGGGGGCACCTAGTCGCCTGGTTGCCTAGGCGACGGATTTTTTTATGTTAAAAAATAGATCCTAGGGTAGTTCCCTAGGTACCATAACCATATTTCTTTAATAATTATTCATGGTTTTCATAAGAAAAGTATAAATTTCATATTAAAGTATAGAAAATCAACATATTCATGAGAAGAAAAGGAAGAAAGAAAATAAAATTCAAAAAATATAGGGGCTGAACCCTTATTTTTGTTATAGGAAAAGAAGAAAATAAAAAGTATTGGTAATAGTAATAGTAGAAGAAGAAGAATATATGGAAGAGGAAAATGTGCTGATTAGATAAAATTTTTAGTTCTTCCTTACTTATTGGTTCAGGTTTTTAAGTCTTTGAGGGTTCAATACAGCATTTAGCAATGTTTGTGTTGATTCAACCCTAATAAATAAGAAAATAATAAAAAGAAATTAGTATATAAACACACAAAATGATTATTTTAGTTTAATAATGCCCATCTTATAATTATAATCTCAAAAAATAATGAATAAAAAAGTATTTTATAGTAGAAAGTAGAAAACTGTTGGGCGATTGGGCGAGGCGAGCCTCAAAGGGCGCCTTGTCGCCTAGGCATCACCTTGACAACTATGTTAGGGTGACAATACTTTGGATAATTTGGGAGGAAAGAAACTCAAGAATCTTCAAGGAGCATAGTAAAGAAGAGAAAACCTGCAAGAAATATTCTGATTAGGGTGGCAAATTGGCTTAAGGTCATCACATTTTTTTATCAATGAGGACATCATATTTTTTTTATCAATGAGGTCATCACATTATTTAAGGACTTTTCAGTGGACGACATAGTTGAGGTTGGAGACAGATTACTGACTCATCATCCTCAGTTCAGTCAATAATTTGCAGGCAGAAACCTCCGCCCTTAAATTGGGTAAAACTCAAAACATTGACAGATGCAGCCTTGGCAATCCAAGTCCATCAGGAGTGGGAGGAGTCATAAGAAATAACAAGAGTACTTTTTTCGCTATCTATTCTGGTCCTATAGGCCAAGGAAACTCTGTTAAAGCAGAATTCATGGTGTTGCTACAAAGTCTAAAGCTTAGCAGATCACTCAACATCACAAATCTGCTAAAGAAGGTGACCCCAGGACTGCAATAGGTGGCTGAAGCAGGACAAATCAGGTTCTTGGTGGTTCAGACAAGAAATAGAAGCAGGTATTGCTGCAAGCAAAAAACATGGAAACACACTGAGAGCACGACATCCAGCAGCACATCAGGAACATCTCCCCATGAATTTAAAACTCAAGTACAGGAGGCATTCCCGATGTGCGAAGTGCAATTGGATGTCATGCTCTGAGTGTGTTCACATGTTTTTCACTTGCAGCAGATCTGGGCTCCAAGAAATGAGGGAGATAAGGAAGCTCTCAAGGGATATGAATGCAAGATTCTTATGGATACAAAGGTCAGTAAATGGCACAGCAGATGGGCTAGCTAGAAAAGGGGTTAACAGGGAACAAATGCATTCGGGAACAACTTAAAGCTACAGATTAAGTTGGGGATCATCTAAATCAATGTATATTAGTATATAATCATACTTTATATCATTAATAAAGTTTACAGTCATCCATCAAAAGAAAATTAAAAGGTAATTACTTGGTGTAATGGTAAAATCTCAGGCTGGGCAAGCATGAAAGCGCATGTTCAAGAGTTGCCAAAGCCAAGAGTCAGGGCTGCATCCAGTATTTCAGTCTACCCCACCCCCACCAAGACCACAGATAGCTGGGACCAACATTGGGTGATGGCCTTATTGTGTTAAAGTTAAACTACAAAATTTACTTCAGCACCCATGTACACCAAGGGACCATACAATGGGAATATACAAAAAGTTCAAAATCAGGAGGGAGTGAATGTCGCAAATAAACTCAACCTCAAAAAAAGGTATAATATGAAGCTCCTCTGAATAACTTGTGTATTGACAACCATGAACACAATCCCTTCCACCTGCCTTGCCATGGAAGAACATTTTAAGTTTTCAACTGAACATGGAAAATATTCTTTAAAACTTTTCCCACAGCTTTTGATAGTTGAGACCAATGACAGTGCAAAATAAGTGATTGGCCATTTCCAGAAGTGAGGAGCATAACACACATTCATTGTTGTTTAGCACCATAGTCCTCCTCCTGCTAAAACTATCTTCCATGAGGCACTTGTCTAGTGCTGCTTCCAAACCGACCTTAAATGGCACAAAAGAATTCCAAATTTTAAAGCTAGTCCCATAATCTTCTATCTTCTCCTTTGGACAAGGCTTCACATTCTGAATTCTCTATAGTAACTCAACTATGAGCCTAATCTCCCAATCAATCAAATTCCTCTTAAATTGTGAGTTCCATGCAGCAGACTCTTTCTACCACTCATAATATTCTGCTATACAAGCCTCCCTATTCTAGGTAGCCCAAAACAGGGATGGCCTATAATACCTGCATTTTTTTAACCATCAGAATGAATACAATAAAGGAGAAGTTCATATAAAGATGCAGATGGGAAGCTGTGTTGTGGAATATGTAATGGAAGAATAAAGTGCTCCATCTCATGCCTCTCCAAGGGATGCTTGTAAAGTTTTATTTTGCTTGATTAATGAAATAAATTTTCAATTATCAAAAAAAAAAAAAACAAGAATATAGTGACTCAACTATGAGCCTAATCTCCCAATCAATCAAATTCCTCTTAAATTGTGAGTTCCATGCGGCAGACTCTTTCTACCACTCATAATATTATGCTATACAAGTCTCCCTATTCTAGGTTGTTAGACAGTGTATGCCCTTAGCTCCAATCCGCATGATGTACATTATGACATTTATTGTAAATGAATAAAGTACATATTTTATTCATGTTATTATGGTGTTTTTCTATGTAATACCCTTAAACTGGACACATATGAAACTCGTGTTAGTTTAGAATCATCATAACCGTTGGATAGATTGGGAAGATTTATCCTGCCAAGACTAACACTGATATACCACCAAGTTGGTTGGGGTGGCTTGTCTTAGTTGTCGGGGTGAGACCTGAGGTACATGCAGTGTGGGTTTTCTTGAAACCCTGAATCGAACCAAAATTCCAGTATTGCCCTGGACCTTGGAGATAGATGGGCAAAACTGGAATGTTACACCTGACCCCTAGATTCGATTATGATACTGCACTAGGTGTCGGATTGGACCGTCTTTGATATGTCAATCAATGAGATCCTTAGAGGGGGTCAAAACCTGAGTATGTTGGGACAATCCAAAAATTCATCTGAGTGGATGATCATAGTGACAGGATCAGCCCCTTTGTGGGACAAAATGAATGATTGGGGATGCACTCTCTCTGATGGAAACCTAAACTGCCGGCAGTTGATTTCAACCGTTGAAATTTGTTTTTGCAAAATATATTTGTATAAAGATATACATATATATATTATGATTTCAAAATGTTTGCAAAAGGTTTTAATTCTCAGGATCCATGTGAGTAGAGAGTGTAGTACTATACCTTGCAGCCGAGGGAGAAGTCTTCTTTTGTCGGGCAGTGTTTGATCATTATGGGTTGAGAGGTTAAGTGTAAGACCATTGAGGGTTATACCTAATGGACTAATCTTGCATCTGCCCACAGTCCTTGGGCCTTCATAAGATGGTTGGACCCAAGGACCATTTAGTGTAAATGTTGGGCCCATTAAGAGCCCATAGTGATGGACTCAGGGGTTCACTGTATTCAGCAATGAATTCGGCCAGGCCTTGTAACAGAGGCTAGGCTGAACCCATGTAGTTGATGTGTAGATCAATGATACGGTCTCATGCCATACAAAGAGAGCCAAGCTAGCCAGCATCAAAGAGGAAGTGAGCCTAAAAGCTTAATGGGCCTAAAAGCCCATTTCGAACTAGGTTAATTAGATTAATTAAATAGGGGCGGATCTGGGATTTGGATCAGCAGATAAGATAAGGGATTATCCTTATCCACTTAATGAGTCCAGATCCAAATAAAGATTTGGATCAAGGAACTCCTAATTTGATTAGGAAGGTTGATCTTTATCTACAGATAAGATAAAGAATTATCCTTGTCACTTAAAGAGTCCAAATCCAAATAAAGATTTGGATCAGGAAACTCCTAATGATATTAGGAAATTGTCTATTTAAGGCTATAAATAAGAAAGCAGGGCGAACCTTGAAAACACACTCACTCAATACAGAGAGAAGACAACTCAGTTAGAATGATCTTGCCTTTAGCTCCTTTTCTTCCTGCTCTTGCCGCCCTACCCTACTTGATCTCCAGTTCTTGAATTTGATAAAGATTTGATCTTGATAGAAGAAATAATTTAGAAGTTGTGTTCACTATCCCATTCGATTCTTGTTGAAGAATCATAAGTTCTTGGTGAAGAACTACCTGCTGATCCTGCCTCATCCTAAGTTGTGTCATCTTCAGTGGAGGGAGGATTTGGTGCACTCTTTGGGCGTGAACACCTACGTTGGAAGGAGCATTCTTGCGTGGATTCCGTATCAAGTATCCCTTAATTTGGTTTCAGATTTGGTCTGGTTTGATTACAAGAACGAACCTTGAAAATGTAGTTTTCTAAGTTGGGAATAGGATTCCCGGATGGGAGTAAATAAATTTTTGAAATTTTGCCCAACCTTCCTACGGGGTTCGTTCATCTATATGATGGATCTCCCATCCCTTCATAGGTAGCCCAAAACAGGGATGGCCTATAACACCTGCATTTTTTTAACCATCAGAATGAATACAATAAAGGAGAAGTTCATATAAAGATGCAGATGGGAAGCTGTGTTGTGGAATATGTAATGGAAGAACAAAGTGCTCCATCTCATGCCTCTCCAAGGGATGCTTGTAAAGTTTTATTTTGCTTGATTAATGAAATCAATTTTCAATTATCAAAAAAAAAAAAAAAAGAATATAGTGCTTCATCAAGAAGTATCAAGTCACTGGTCCATCTTGGCTACAATTTAGTCCCCTAATAAAAATAAAATAAATGAATCTCTAACAACTTTTCCATACAAGTCGATCCAGCCAAAAACACAATCACGATGTTCCTCTCTGTAGTATGTCAAACCCCAACAACCATGCCAATTTGAGATCTTAATAAATACAGAGCATCTCAGTCTCCTAAATTGAGACCCCAAAAGTTTTGCACCCACCATTTATCAGTCTCAGACAGCTGAGGTAACGCTTCTTGATGTTCAAATTTTATAGAGTTGAACTCAGGGGGATTGGAACGAAGGTAATAGATGTCCAAGTGCTGGAAGAGAACAACCCAAATCACATCAAAGGATTCCAAGAAATAGTACCAAATTGTAATGGCAAAGTTGATGTTTTTACATACTATGTTTCTCAGGCAGATGAAACAAATGTAAGTGGAGTTTTTCCAAATTGTGTCTCTCCTCTAAAGCACATTCGCATGCCAATATTTTAACATTTAACCTTTCAAATAAAGGCTTTAATTTTGGAGGAGTGAGCAATATACATATATTGTAGGGAAACAACACATTAATCCTTTGAGAGAATTTTGAACAAATACTTTGAGAAATACAGGACATTGGCTTCAAGAATCTCTACCATATCATATTATATAAATACAGTAAAAGGTTACCATAAAACACCAAATTTCAAATTAAAGACAAACAAAATGATCTTTTCCTTTTATTTTTTTTCCTTTTCTTTGATCCTCTGTGACCAGAATAAGGGCTCTGCTCTTTCATTTCCCCCTTCCTCTTCAATTAATGCAGCTATACATTTTCTCATCTATAGCCTTGTCACATTCAAAGTAACTAAGGCACCACCCCTTCATATACTTGTTTCCTTCCATTCTATATTAAATACACACTATATCTCATCCAACGTTAACAGAACAGAAATCCATTCCCTATTTTTTCATAGAATAGATAGCATTATCTTAATTCTACCTCTAGTGTTTGATTCTTTTATGTTAGACCACTTTTAATGTTTTCTAGTTGCTACACCGATTAGGGAAACATGCTAATTTGCAAGAGAATAGAGAACCAACTAAAACCACTCCAATTTTTTATGTAAAAAATCATTGCCTGTAGAGACAAGGTATTCCACTATTGGCCAGCCTTGACTTGGTGCCTTCATAACTATGGAGATTACCGTGGGAATTGTTTCCATAGACAAAATTGTCTAGCATAAATACTTTTAACCCTAGGTTGCTATCTAAGTGAATCTAGTGAAATAAATTCTAGAAGAAACCAATTAAAGGTTTCCAAGGACATTGAGTTCTTTGGTCCGTGGGACTAAGATCTCAAATCATTACATTAGATTCAGTGTTTGACTTGGGGTTGTAGTACTTCTTTTTTCTTCTTTAATAAATTGATTTTTTTGTATAAAAAAAGTTCAGTAAAACACAACAATAATTTTTTACAGGTAACATGAAAGAATTATTTGTGCTAAAGGAGAAACATGGAACCACCACATATTTACACTGGAAAAATCAATGGTCAATTCCCAGTTCAGATATTGAACATACGAGAATCATGGTGTGGCAAGCTATAGAGCTTTAGAAAATAACTGATAGCTCCTGTTAGATTAGATAGCATGGATATGCACTAAGGTTTAGGAGTAGCCAACAGACAATAACCTAATCGAGTAAATATCTATAACTCTACTAGTCCAGCACAAAGAAAAACCTTCTGGATATAAGATATTTGTTAGCAATGAAAAAGGGAATTAAATTATCTAGTAGATACCTCTTCATCTTTGAGGTAAGGCTCAAACCATCCCCATAAAGTCTTTGGATCAGCTGCATATCTTAAGTAGAGAAATCCAATCTGCAAAACAACATCCAGCATCATTCCCTGCATGTCAGAGCCAAAAGGTAGAAATAACCAAAAAAGCGTCCAACATGACAAATAAACAACCCTAAATGGAACCTAGTAATATCCAAGGAACTTATTACAATGGCAGAGTTTTCAAATATTCACACTAAGATTATTTTATCAATATGCATGCAGGCATTGGCGGTTGTGGAGACACTGTTAGACTTACCCAGGAATTGAAAATTTGTTTGGATTTCAAACTAGATCAGGTATAATGATAAATAAATATGAATAATGCACAAAGAAACATAGTCTACCAATGCCCAGGAGGTGCTTACAGCTCTAATATAAGGAGAATCAGGGTGCCTCAACAGCCCATGCATTTGTTTGACAGTGAGCTTCATCGTGAAAAACTTGTAGAGAAGACAAAATGCTGTAGACGGGCCTCTACAGTTCCCAGTCATCCATGGCTCCACGTGATCAACTTGATTGTAGATTTCGTCAATAACTTCATGGTAAGTCTTCAATCTGTAAAGCTCTTTGAAATAATCTGAAGAGAGAATGTTCATACACAAAACCTTCTCTAGCAAAGAATCAATCGGCTTCCCCGAAGTCTGAATCTCCATAACCTCGCAGGTAGATCAGCTAAGCCAGGTCGTCTTCGAAAGCCAACTTCAAATACTATCGAGTAATAACAGACCCAAGTATCACCTACAATTCCTAGTTTTCTACGAAATGAAGCCAATTGCTGAAGAATCAGAATACCAAAAATACCAATAAACGGAAACAATAAAGCAAATAAAAAAGCATATTCTAAAAAGCAAATTAATCGAAACCAGAAAGCTAAGAACAAAGAAGCTGCAAAAGAGATTAATTCGAAACCCTAAAATCACAATACCACTATTGGAAAACCTCGAAACAAAGAAATCTTGTAACTGGTAGAGAGAAAGAGATAGAAGAAATGCAGGTGTTTTTTTCTTGAGAAAACCAGCAAACTTAAAAAGGTAGTTTTTTTCTTAAGATCGAAAAGCTCTGCAAGTACGAAACAGAAAATTCTGCTTACCCTTGAATAAAATAATCTGGATACGAATCGAATTCTTGTTGAGGGTTCGCGGCAATGGGAAGAAGGGAGGAACACAACAATTAAAATTTACAAGCCCTAGAACGCTCAATGCGGTTCTATCAACATTCAGATTCTGGTGAGTACAAACTACAAAGGACGCGAGTCGACAACGGGAGATGTCACACCAAGGAGAGAACGAATCAGCTGAACGCAATGGCTGTGTAGCGAGCGAACAGCGAACCAATGAAAACACCACACGCCAGAGCAAGGTTTAGCTGAACGCTTTAACGAGATCTGTGAATTTATTAGTTGCGTGGAACCTCATCATTGGTTCCACAGCACTCTCAACAGCCAAACCTCCGGTTAACCCGAATTCAAACGACAGTCATTGTGCTGCATAACTCGAGTGCCGCACCGGGCCTCAACGATTATCCGTGATACAATGGCGGTGAGTATTATATGTTATTATTCGGTAAAACCCGAAATCTCGAATCGAAATCGGTTTCGGTTTTTTGGTTTTTTGATATTTCGGTTCATTTTTTAAGCTTTTCGGTTTTTATATTTGAAAATTCATTTGATCAAAAAATGGGATAAAACATAATATATTATATACTATACATGTGCAATATATTATAAAATTTGGTTTTAACCGAAATAACTGGATCAAAAATTTGATTTAGTTATTTCGGTATACCTTGATTCGATATTTTGGTTCCATTTTTCCGGTTCATTTGATTTGGTTTTTAAACAAATAAATCGAATATGACCCACAGAAACTCACTCTCTCACTTAACATTTTGGTTGGCATGGGGCATAGTGATTGGTTCCACAAACAGGTTACAAAGCTTTCATATTTAGGCCTGCAATCAGATCATATTCAGATCAGACTTAGCTAACTCGATAAGAAATTAATAACATTCAAATCTGATCTAAAATCTAATTGGATGTATGAACAATGCATTTGAGTTTGACTTTGATCAGATTTTTTGGATTTCAATTGATTCCGATGAAAGTCTCGTTTAGTTCATACAAATAGGGGTCTGGAATCAGAATCGGAATGGACTATTCCGATTCCAATTGTTTGGTTGGGTGGAATCAAAAGAATATCATTTTCATTTCTGCTGGAATATCATTCCCCCATTTGAGAGTAAAATTTCATTCCTACTAATTTCAATTCCTATTCTCATTCTTGTCTTAACCAAACAGATTATGGGAACCATTTCGATTTCAGCTCTGATTCCGATCTAACTGCGAACCAAATGGACTCTTACTCAACTCCAAATACAAAATTGTATTTTCAAAAGCAAATATAAGAAAGGCTTTAATGATACAAACAAAAACTTTAATATATTATATTATAATATATATATATATATATAAAATCATGTCCGAGTCAGATTTTTATCAGATGGGGTACATCTAAACCTAATCCAATTTTCAATGGGATCAAATGTTCGATTGAGCTACAGAATTTTAAGTATCATTGATAGACCTAATCACATTCAGCTAATCCAAATTCCACCAAAAGAGACCAATGAGGCTATAATCGAGATCAATGACTTTACACTGAAACATTGGTCTTAATTTTGCCAAAGTTACTTTACACTGTCATTGGTTTTAATTCTGCCAAAGTTTTTTCAAGGTTTTGGAATATTTCAGTAATCCAACACCGAAACATTTAAATTAATACTTTGACCGACCATCTCTTTTTTTTTGTTTTTTTTGAAGTATGTACTTTTATTACTATAGTAGCGTTAATGATAAATTCTATTTTCCATTTAATTTTTTTCAAAATATTTTTGGCAAGAAAACCTTCAAATTAATTTCTTTTTTAGAAACATGGTATTGTAAATCAATTAAATTTAGTGTAAAAGACTTAAACATACCCGACTTCTTCAAATTGACTTAAATATACCTTGTGGGCTAAGCTGGTAACCCCATTAGACTTAAATATACCCTCTACTAGTAAATCATTCTTATGAGATGTCAAGTGACTTCTTTAAAATTTAAAAACTTCATTTTACCTTTTCTTGACTGTTCTCATGTTCCACCAACAAAGAGAACAAAGGCTTTGTTTTCACCTCTTTCCTTCAGTTGTTCATGTAGTGAGCAAGATTGTTTGTATCCACAAATAACTACCACCAAAGGATCAAAGTATTAGTATTGGATATCGTATTAGATTATTTGGATACGGATACACTTTGGAAATGTATGGATACGGATGAAAGATATGAAAGTACATTAATACACTAGGAAAATACATATGAATTTCATAAATACATAAATCAATTATACTAACTCTAAGGTTAAAATAACCACAAATAAGGCATAAATACATAAAAAATGTATATTTTAATGGTTTATATTAAAAAACATATTACAATTAATATAATGGGATGCATAGATATCATATTGATAATCCATCAATCAAGAGTCCAAGACTCATATTATATAGATATTTGCAAATTAACACATGCATAAAACCATTATTATGTTATATTCTATTTAAGTCCAAGACACAAAACATATGTAATTATTATATTTTAATTACTATATCAATTATTTTCTATTTTACTATTTTTACTTTTCAACGTTAATAAAAAAAGTCAAATAAATATTTGAAATGTTTGATAAACAATATATTTTTTTTTGTAAATAATAAATATTTTATTATAAAATGTAAATTAAAATATCAATTAATAATTTATAAAATATATAATCTTAGCTTAAAATATTTCATATCTATATTAAAATTTTTAAAATACATATCACATGCAAATTCATAATTTTTAATTACTAAAATATCTATTCCATTATTAACATTTTTATTTCAATAAATTTTCTAACATAAGAAATCATTTTTTATATAAATTTAAATTAGGGATTTGATAGATTCGATATAATATTATATGCTTGAAATTTTTATTTTTTATAAATAATAAATATGTTATTATATAGTGTAAAATAAAATATCAATTAATAATTTATAAAATATATTAAAATATCAATTAATAATAAATATGTACAAATGTATGAACTTTAAATACTAAATAACTATTCTATTATTAATATTTTTATTTGTATAATTGAGAATAGAAAATCATTCTTTGATATAAATATAAAAGTAGTAGAATTGTTATTTCATTTATAATTATAAATATTAATTTTTAATATTATTCTTTGAACATATTAATTTTTAATATGTCATTTCTTTAAATTGCATGTTTACAATAAATATAATAAAATTAATTTATTTCACTTTGTATCGTAAATTAAAGGGTGGCTTAGTGGTTTAAATGCTAAGCATTTAGTATCTAATTCATCAAACCATGGTTCGTGCAAGCCCCATTTTTTATATGGGAGTTGTGTGTGTTCCTGTATTTATCGATGTGTATTGATTCATATCGGTCAATATGACGCGATATGCACCGATACAGCACTATATCATATCAATACGTACGACCAGCACAATACGATGCCAATATATCTGGCATCGTCTACTATGAATACCAATGGATACCAATACAATATGCCCGGCCTTATGGATATTTTAATCCATGCTACCACCTTCTAACAATCATGTCAAATGGTGGCCCTTGTCAATTCATCAGGGAGAGAGTCGCGACACCCATAGAGGTTATCAAACTGATTTGTAGGAAGAACTGGGACAGTTAGAACAGGGTGAAACTAAAATTCAGAGTATTAATTGATTCCAATGATAATATCTTTTATCTGAAATCAAGGCAATGGTTACCAAAACTAATTTGAAGTTGATTTGCATCTTCAAAATCACAAGACAACACATTTTTACATGGAGGCAATGGAAATTTCGTTGTTTGATCGACCATTTTAGCCCAGGACTACCACAATGGGAGTAACATTTGAGCATTTTATGAGAGGAATTATATCTCCACATAGTAAGAAAGTTGGATCAGGTGTCTCTTAAAACAAAAGCTGATCCACCACAGCCCGAAAATCTGAAAAGCAATTGTACAACTCGTATGTGTTTGCACAAACCAACCAGGTTACAGATTTCTTCCTTTCACTTTTTTAGCCCTCGTTCTGCCGCAATATAGAACCATGTTTATTTGAACCAACAGGCAGAATATCTTTTCAGTCTGGACTGTACATATACCACATATATATTGGATACTATCAAAATTTATAGAAATCTGAGGGTCCATTGATCCATTCGCATAGTCTGTTTGATTCAGACAGGAATGGGAATGAGAATTAAAATCAGGAGGAATAGGATTTCATTCCCAAAAGAGAGATAGGGAATGGCCATTCCCTCAAATAAGAAATAACATTCCAGTAGGAATGGGAATGGGATTCTGATTCCGTCCAACCAAATAGTTGAAATCGGAATAACCCATTCCGATTCAGATTCCAAACCCCTATTCCCACGAATCAAATGGGGCCTGAATTTTTTTGATGACTTGATTAACAAACCTCAAGGAGGATATAAACACTAAGGTAACAGTAATTCGTGGTGACTGGGATTCTTCTACAAGTAATCTTGAATTTTGACTACTCTTTAATGGGAAAAAGCCCAATTAGAGTGTCAAACGATCACAAAAGCGAGGCCTAAAGAAAGGAATGGGTTCTTGAGGTAGAAGATGACACTCTTTTATGAAGGGCAAAATCATCTTTTTCTTAATTTTGGTATTACATAATGGGGTGAAGGTATTTTTAACTCCATCTCTAAAACTTAGGGTATGTTTAAGTCTTTTACTCTTAAACTTAATATTAAAATAGGGATATTAAACTAGGACTGCAACTTGGGCCAAGTTAGTCCGAACCCAAGTAATGATCCTATCAATCTTCCAAAACATCTGCTTTGTTAAAAACACAGTGGCATTATAAGAGTTTTACTATGATATCGAAAGACAAGATACTAAGAAAACTTGAAACCAATCAACCAGTATCATAAAAGTTGTAACCAATCAGTGATACTTATCAAAATTCATGGGTAGGTTTTGATTGGCCAAGCTATTCTGGTATCATGTCTATCCGGCAGCATAGATATTTCCTCATTAGAAAGTAATATTATCATTTTAAAGTTTACAACTAAAAGAATGGGAGTTCAAATCGAACTTCCAAGTTTGTCAAAGACCTAACTTCATTCAAGTTCCAACTTGATAAAAAAATAGCAAATAAAACCATGCAATGGGATAGAAATTTAGTAAAAGCCTCTAGAAAAAGATTTTGGGTATGCCATTGCCAATTAATGGGAAAGTAGTTGAAGACTATGAAAGATTGTAAGAAGTTTACAAAATATCATTAAACATTTTTCAAGTAATTGTGAGGAGTTCAAAAAGTAGTTGAAGACTATCAAAGATTGTAAGAAGTTTACAAATATCATTAAACATTTTTCAAGTAATTGTGAGAAGTTTACAAAATAACCCCTTTTGATTTTTTATATTATTTTTTTTCATCGAGACATGCATAGCCCCTCTGTCTTCATCGAGCTTCTCCCCACAACTCTTTCACTTTTACAAATTCTTCTTCTTCCCATCTTCTCCCCTTCTCCCTACAACCCCTCTGTCTTCATCGAAACATGCATAACCCCTTTTCATGGTCGTGTTTCTCCCCATCTCTGTCTCATCTCCCTCTCCCCTGGTCATGGTCGTGTTATCATAACTTGCAATCAGAGATTCAGAGGTTGAAGAAAAAAAGGAAAGAGCACCGGGTTTCATCAAAAACAAATGAGCTTCATGGCGTTCTTCACTTCTAACTTCTTCCATTCAAATCTCAGCTTTCTCTGTTACTTCTTTATACCTCTTTTTTATTTTTAGATTTTTCAGGTGCTTTTTGCTATTATTTTCTTCTTATTCTAGTATTTTGAGGCATTTTCTTTTTTTTTTTCTCACAGGCCAAAGGGGTTTCTCCTTGTGTAATCTAATTTCTAGATTTAGGATTTTTAATATTTATAAAATTAGTCGAATTCAAATCCATTCGAATATTCGATATTTTAATATCCGATGGATTTCGAATCGAATTTGAATCAATTATTTTGTAATCGGAATCGAATTCGAACATGGCCTGATTCGATTCGAATTCGCTCCATTTACAGGCCTACCTGGTGAATCATTGATCTCAAACCTCCAATGGCCACTTTTTAGTCTTACTCTAAAGAGTTTGGTGAGAGGTGAAGAATCGGATGTGAGTTACAAAGAAAATGTTAGAATTAGCATGTGGACAATTAATAAGTATATATGTATATATATGTATGTACATATGCATGTATAATAGATATTGTTTTAGTGGACCAATTCATATTATAATATGCCAAGAGCCAATTCCTTTAAATGGTGTTAATTAGCTCAGTTGTTAAGGTCTCTAGTTGTTTATAGTAGAGACATGGGATAAAGCCATTGCCTTCACCAGTGTTAGGGGGCTTTATATTATAGGTATGGAGGAGTGTAGTGTGCAGACAAGTTTTGATCTGCTCCTCACACATTGTGCCTCACACTATCCTCACAGTGCATCGCAGCCGTGCGTTGGGAACATCTTCCCATAAATGATGGCATCATGTATGGGAGATGTTATCAACACACGACTGCGATGCACTTTGAGGTTTGTGTGAGGCGCGCTCTGTGAGGAGCAGATCCAACCTCTGTGCAGACCTATTGCAATCTAATAGCAACATATGTAGACTGAATAAAAGACCACCTCCTGTCCTCCTGTTCTTTACATGGGTAGAGGCCTCTTGTGTGATAAAATTAGTAAGGGAAAATTCCCGATCAGTACCCTATACTTTGGCTCGAGTGACAATTTGGTCCCCGAATTTTAAAATGCAACAATTTAGTACCCAAACTTTCAAGATGTGACAATCCAGTACCCGAACTTTCAAAATATGGCAATCCAATACCTGCCATTAGACCTGTTCATGGGCCGGGTGGCCCGATGGGCTGGCCCGGCCCCCGGACGGGCTTGAGCATGTGTTTTAGCCCGCGGGCTTGACCTCGGGCCTAAAAGCCCGAGCCCGACTATTTTACGGGCCGGGCTCGAGATTTGTTAAAAAAGCCCGACCCAGCCCGACTTTTCCAAAACTACCTAACCCTAACCCTAAATACATAAAATCTTTCTTTTCATTCTCCTTTCTCACTCTCACTCTCAGAAGCGGCTCTCATTTCTCCCTCTCAACTCTCAGAACCGGTGAACCCAACTGCATGTGCGAACTCAGTCACCGACAGCCGACTCCACCAGAACTAGTCATCTCTCTCTCTCTCTATCTCTCTCTCCCCCTCTCTCTCTCTCTCTAGCTGGCACCGTTTTCATCTTCTTTCTTCTCATTCTCAGTTCTCTCTCTTCTTAGAACTAGGTCTTCTATCTTCTTAGTTCTCTCTCCAGCCGACGCCACCAGAACCCAGGCGCACCATTTTCATTCTACGAACTCAGGCACCGCCACATCGGTGGCTAGCACCACCAGATCTAGATCGTCTCTCTCTCTCTCTCTCTCTCTCTCTCTCTCTCGAGCAGTGAGCTCTCTTTCTCTCTCTAGTCGGCACTGTTGTCATCTTCTATTTTCTCACTTTCTGGGTTTCTATTCTCACTCTCAGATTCCCAGGAATCGGCAAACTCAACAGGCACCATTCTCTCAGACGGCACTGGCGCTCAGACTCCCAAGTCGGGCTTCGGGCTCGGACTTCGGGCTTTTTTGAGGGTCAGGCTCGGGCCCAAGTTTTAGGCCCGTTGGTTGGGCCGGGTTCGGGCTCGGGCCTAAAAAGTTTATGTTAATAAAGAGCAAAAGCCCAACTCAAGCCCGGGCCGGCCCGGCCCATGAACAAGTCTACCTTCCATTAACCAATTCGTTAATCAGTTGTTAAGTGACATTTTGAAAAGTCAAAAATGCCCTAAGAATTAATGCCATCTAATTCTCTTTATCAACCATCCAAACATTGACAATAAAATGAACAGTTCCAAATTCTAGATTCTTCTAAACAATCACCAACTTTTTTGAATATAAGAGGCTAGGATTTGGGACTATTCAGTTTTTTGTCAATGCCTGGATGGTTGATAAAGAGAATTAGATGGCATTCGAAGGGCATTTTTGACTTTTCAAATGCCATTTAACAGTTGATTAACGGTTTGATTAATGATAGGTACTGGATTGTCACATTTTGAAAGTTTGGATACTGGATTGTCACATCTTAAAAGTTTGGGTACTGAATTGTCGCATTTTGAAGTTTAGGGACCAAATTGTCACTTGAGCCAAAGTACAGGATACTGATCGGGAATTTTCCCAATAAGTAAATAATAGACATCATAGAACATCATGTGTAACATTCTCATGTTTTCCTTTTCCTATTTAGGCCCTGTTCGCTTTTCGGTAAGTTACTTACTCAAGTAAGTAAGTGCATTTATCCATATTCTTTTATTTCCCATGTAAACAAGACAATGGCCATTTTAGCCATAAAAATTCATTATTAAAAGAAGTATTTTTGTCTCATTCAAGTGTTGACAATTTCTCCTTAGGTAGGAAAGCTATTTACCCATGTAGGAGATGGGTAAAATAAACTTTCACTGATCCCCACATAAATCGAAAAAAATAAAAAGAACATGAGACTCTTATCAATGAAAACCAAAATCCTATTGACCAACTTTCCCCTCTCAAAATTCAGAAAAAGAATGCCCCCTTAATTTAAATTAAAATACAAAGATAATATATGATATAGGAAGAACTTTGATCAATCACAACCTCTAGGGGATTCGATAAATACCAGTTGATACCACTTATTGTACCAGTTGATTGGTTATCAGTTTTTAGGTATTATGCCCTTCTGGTGTCATTGTCAAGACTCTTAAAGATATAAAGTAGAAATACCAGGAAAAATAGATATTTGACAATAGAAGTTTTTTCTAGTGATAACGAATCGGGTGGTTTTCATCAAAATGGATGGGTTTTGATTAATCAAATGCTTTTCCGATAGGCTACTCCTCTCCATTGACCAAATACTCCCATGACACCACGACCACCACCTCGGAATTGATACTTCCATTGAAACCAAACATATTGATTAAAAAAAAAAAAATTGAAACCTAACATATCCCTCTTGTGTTTTCCTCCATAAAATTAATGCTCAACAGTGGCACGAAAAGCACCCAAAACAATCACCAGGTCTAACCCCACCACCACATAATCAGTGCATTCTAAGGTAACTTCAAACCTCAAGAAATATTTGTGACGATTCAAAGGGGTTATAAACTTGGGTTGACTTTTTTTTTGGTAAATTTCAAGATTGAAACCCTTCAAAATGGCCACTTGTCATTTTGAGTTGACTAAGTCCGAAATGCAATACATACCAAAATGTATCAATACTTCGAACCTTGCTCTCAAAAAAATCTCCTAATGCTTCCAAATGGCATTAATTAAGTTTCATTATATTTGCATCTTAATGGCTTGGTTTCCATTAAACAGTTAGATTTTATTGCATTTTCATCAATCTGCTTATTAGGCCCAATCTCATTGTGACACTTCATTTGCTTTTGATCCGTTTAATTGATGGCAATGTGCCTGCTCTATTCAACAAATCAAATGACAATTTGATTGGGTATGGCCGTATGGGGAAGAACGAGAGGATTAGGTCCCTTAGGAAGAATAGAGAAATATTTTCTCTCACAAAATCCTTATTTGCTCCTTCTTTCTTTCTCTCATTTACTTTAATAGTCAATGTTTGTAACATTTTTCTTCCCCATTAAATGCCTATTTCAGCTTACATCTCTCATAATCCCTTTTGGTTCTATTTGATGAAGTAGGGGTGTAAATTAGATGTATGGATTAGGTTAAGGGACAACTCTAAACATGACCCTAGCTGGGATCCAAATTAATGTCAAAACTCAAATTTGCCCACCTAGTACATAGGCTGAACCAATACTCTTCTATAAAATTCAAAAGAAAACACTATTCCTTTCCTTTCCAAGGGTTATCAACTCTTTCTCTCTCTCTCTCTCTCTCTCTTATTAATTTAATGTAGATTTGTTTCATGGATTGTTATGGCTCAATAACAAAATGTAATAGAAATAGTCCATCCCCCAACCCTAGTGGCAATGGAATTTGATCCCAGGTCTTAACTACAATTAGCCAGAGAATCTACCAATTAACCAGTAAACCACCATCAATTGGTTCTCATAATAAATAAGCTATATAAAAATGAATAAATTTGAAGTTCAATAACTAAAAAAAAAAAGTTTTTACTATTTTATATATAAAGAGCTAAAAATATAAAAATTCTAATGAATCACTGTTATTTCATAATAACTATGCTATGCATTGCACAGGTCACCACTAATTTCATATAACTAGAAGAGCCATGCAATGCACGGGCTAAAAAGATGGCTATTCATTAACCGAATTGGTTGTAGATGAGTTTAAATAGCCCCATATTGATTTTTTTTTTAATTTCAAAAAACCATAAAGTTGTAAAAGAATTGTGAAACAATTTGAAAAATCTGGCCTGTACAACAGCATTTTAGAATATAGTATAGGGTGTACCAGCAGCCAGGTCTGTTGAATGTTGTGCACAGGTCCTTCTCATGGTAATCAAATATGTAGGTTAAACTTGGAAGAAAGTTTGAAAAGGATTCAATGTTTGATGATTTACAGGCAACCTCTCTGGCTGATGTGATTTATGCTATTAGAACATCTGGTGCAACAAAACTACAACCACAAGAGGACATGAATTACTGACGTTAAATGGAAAGAACAGGACCTCTCGATACAAATGTTAAGAGCGTCTATTTTTCATACAACTTTGTATTTTCAATGGATAGAAGCAGAGGAAAAGGCTTAAACGTATCAGATTGATGAAACAAACGGAAAATAAGCACTTCCACATTTTTATAGTCAAAGCAATATGCATCATCCATGAACCACCATAGGCGGCATCTCATAATGCCATACACAGACCAACAGGCGACAGCCAGAATCCAGAATATTTCAATTTCTCTGGTGATGCCTAGCCTTTCTTGTTGCCTTTTGCCTAACAGTGGGTCCATTTTGGATTTGGATATAGATATCCCACCAGAACCCTTGACTTCCTGCTAAGGTAGTTGAGGTTTTGAAGAGAACTAAAATATTCCCCCCAGCTTACTCTTCCCTGGATAGCATTTATGGGTTAAGCAGCTGGATTTGTAGTCCTGTACTCCTGTTTGCCCTGCGTTTCCCGGCTCGAATGAAAGCTAATGCCATTGGTTTTTTGAAAGACATTCTGTTGTTTGGATGCATACATCATTGGCATGTAGCAAATTCATATTTCCTACCTTTTTTGGTACTTCATATTTCTTGCTTGGCTAATAAATATATTCAGTTTACTAATGAGTTGTCTATGTTAAATCAAGATCTTTAATCTTCTTTTGGTGCATCCAAACAGGCTGAAACCCTGAAATAAGAATTCCAGTAGGCCAAGAAACAATTTTGGGTAAATACATGTGGTGGGGGTGGGGGGGATTTATTCTTAAGCTTACAACACAAAGTTCATTTCATTTACAGTTTAAAGCATGCACCAGATCAAGCATATAATTTCTGGTCTTAGGGTCAGATTATTCACAGTTAAATCAACGAGAATGATGGCCATGGAATAAGGCTAGGAAATATATTTTAAGGGCCATGTCTATTGTTCCCTCCATATTCGACCAGTCACTCGCAGCTTCAGCTCCTGTCTATTGCCACCGGAGAAAAAGAGTGCCATGTTACGGTGAATGACCAACCCATCATAACTGTCACGGACCTTCCTGTGGCTGTCTCGAATGCTTCTTGGAACCCCCTGCCATATTAGTTTCCGGCCATATCCACCTACTTCTAGACTGTAGCTGAAGTTCTTTGCTTCGTTGTCATCTCCCATGAATCTCAGGAAAGCCATATAAACTGGAGCTATTCCCAGAAGAAATGCCTCAAAGTGTAGACAGAAGTGTTGCCCAAAGCAATTAAAAACCTACATGAAAGATTAACAGTTTAGCCAACGAGGGAAAAAAAAACTAGAAAATGTATGTGCAAAATGCTAAATATATGCAATATGCTATAGAAATTTAGAGAACACATTGGAATTTGGAAATACTGCTTCTACACAAATTTTAAACAATAACACCAAGGTGGCAGCCCAAAATGTTTCCACATGTTCTCCTGGGTTTACCCTCTCTAGGGATGGTCCTGGCTTTCCAGGGTCTTGAGAGGGGTAGACTGGACATGGACCTAATCTTTGGCTTTATTTTATTTTATTTTTATTTTTATTTTTGCACAAAGTTGCAGCTCTCAAGCTTGAGCCGGTTTTCTCATGCTTTATCAGCCTGAGATTTTACCACTGTGCCATGCAATGGCCCCTCGGTCATTCTCCTTGTGGAAAATTAAGCCAATGACCTCTGCCACAGGCAGAAGGTTACCATTTCAGCTTAGGTTATTCTAAAAGTTTCAAGAAAAGTCAGGACTATCATTCATTGGGGAAAAGTGAGCTACATCAGATGGCTTAGCTAGACAAGCGGTGTTATGGGGAGTTAAGCTACTTTAGCTCTTTCTATGTATTTTCAGTCTTTAATCATTTAATGAAATCTCTGTTATTGATAGGAAAAAAAAAAAAAAACAAAAGTAAGCTACATCAGAGTATGGGGCCCAGATAAATAAAAGCAACGCTAACACTATGTGCTTTTTATCACAAGGAACTTGATAGGTTATGGGTATTTTCATTTGTTCTTTGTAGTTTATATCCAACTAGACATTATTTCTAGGATTAAAATACCCCAGTATGTACAGAAGAGGAATATAAAAGACATAATTAAATGGGAAGGATTCTCCTTGTTTTGTTGATGGGGTTTTGTTTTATCTAATTTATTGTATTTTTTGGCTAAATATTTTATTTCATTTTTATTTTATGGATTCTGATATCACTTTGTGATAATGATACCGATTTTCTAGGTAGCTGCATTTTTCTCTGTATTGCAAAAATATAGAAAAATCAACCACTTCCTAGTTAGATGGTAACTTAAGGTTCTGTTGACTCTGATAAATCAAATGGTTGTGTTGGTCATTGCTGGAGTCAGGATTCATAATTTTCTTTTTTCTTCTTTTCTTTTCTTTTTTCTTTTCTTTTCTTTTTTTTTTTTTTTTTTTTTTTGGGGGGGGGGGGCTCTATTAAGATGGAAGGACACATCCTATAATTCTCCCACATATACAGGTTTTTCAAACTTTAAGCCCCACACCCCTTAGCTCTGCCCCCAATGTTGGTGAAACCCATAATATCAGCCTTCTTCATCAGTAACCAATCAAGGTTCAAAGTATCAATAAAGGGGTGTATCAGTACTTTGTACCACATGCCACTTATCTGCTTTAGTTTTTTTTCTCAAAAATAGGACAGGGGTAGGTCTTAGACCTGCCTACCCCTTGAAATAGGTCAAAATCCCAAAAGCTACATATTTGGCATATCGGTGATCCACCAGTACAATATGTATCGGCCGATAAGGCCTGATACGTGACGAAATTTTGAACCTTGTAACCAATATACCAGCTTGCCTCAGCCATACAAAGCCATGATGAGAAGGAAAAAACATGACTTACAGTGAGCATCCATGTTGCATTCTCAACCTCTTGTGGATTGGATTTGACATAGCGATGATTAAATGTGCATCCGTCATGCATGTCCACCTTGTGATCATTTTTAAGGTGTGCAACAAGTGTTGGAATATCACCGGTAACCAGGCATTCTGAACCCGCATAGGGACAATTATAGGGTCTGAATCTGCACAGCTGCTCATGTTTCAATTTACTATAATAAGGGAACATGTCAGGACATCCAAGGTTCTGAAATCGGCAAGGAAGTTCAAGTGACTCAGCCACTTTCTCAAGAGCTAGGCACCTTATGTTTCCCAATTCGAATCTGCAAGTAGGACAGTGATTATGAACTCTAGCTTTGCAATTCGAGCAAAGTGTGTGGCCATTTGGACACTGCAAACATCCATACCACAGCAAATAAATTGAAGGCAAAATAAACATAATATAGAATAAACAACACAGAATGTACTGGACAAGAAAAATGGTGGTGAATGTCAGAAATATGAAAAGGTAAAAAACAAGTTTAAGAACCAGAATTTCTGGACTCTCTAGAGACTACAAAATAACTAAGAAAGAATTTCTTATATAATATTATTATAAGCCACAAAGCAAGAATTTGACGTATTTAACACAACATAAATGAAAAGGATCACACCACAACATTAAAACTCAACTAAAATTGATTTAGCTAATCATTTACTTGCAGTCTTCACAAAAATACTAATGAGAGTAAAAGGAAATGCAAAATACATCTGCAATATCAGGTTGAACAGTATATTATAAAATAAAAACATAAAACCAGAGACAATTATGTCTCATTTTATACAGAACTGAAAAATGAAACATGAGCTCAGAAATAGGGAGAAGGACCTGGTGTATGGGAGGATACATGGAATTGGTGCAAACTGGGCACTCAAGTAGCTCATGCACACCGCTGGTTGATGACAAACCCACTTGAGCATTAGAAATGTTGGAAATTTTACCCGTCAAAGCACTCTCCATTTCATTTTTAGTTGAAGATAATTCCATATTCATGGACAAAGATTCTGGAACCTCTACGCGGATACTGCTTCCTGGAGCCATCCAAGGCCAACTGGCTTCAGTTTCTCAAAATCTGGGTACCTAATAATTCTTATAGAGAACAATGTTCAAATTCCTGCCAAGGAACTCGTCCATTTGATACTTGAGAACTTAAATTAACAGAAACCCAGTCTCCTCATTGCCATGGAATCAATTATATGAAGTACGGATTGAGGTTCATTAACTGCAGATCACAAAAGAAAAGGAACTCAAATAAGGCATGGGAGCAAGTTGTTGATTATATAACCATAGAAAAAGTTTAATGCACTTGCAAATACCCAGCAGAAAAAAAAAAGAAAAAAAAAAACACAGAAGGTTTAAACTTGACAAAATACATTAGTTAAAACCAAGAAAAGGAGAAGATTTAGAATTTAAAAGATCCAACCATAACATGTAAAAGTTGAAAAGCTAACGAATCTAGCTTTCTTACTTGTTGATATTACCAATATCTAGAATATAAAAATAAACAGAAGTTAGAATCAGCAAGAAAATTAGAAAGAATTTACATAATAATTGTTAAGAAAACTAAAAATCCTGGAAATTATTCACAAAATATACTTTATTTCTTCTTAAAGAATCACTTATGAAAATTCAAAATAAATTCAGCTCAAGCACCCGTTTCACACAAAGGACTAAACTATCAGAGTCGAAGTAAAACATAAACAACATGCAATTCAGTTTCAAATACACAAATGTAAGTCCGAGTCCAGATGCTGCTAAAGAAACAGGAAATGCAAAAAAATAAAAGGGTGAAAGGAATTTCCACCGACATAAACTCAACCAGACTCAGACCCCCTAAACTCACTGATTCAAACCATTCGACCAAAACCCATTTGAAATTCAAGCAAACCCTAATAACCCAAATCTCCAAATGTCACATTTCAAGTACCTGCGGATGGAAAGGGAAGTTCCACAACAAAACAAAGCGACAGAAAAAGAGATAAAGAGGGTCAAAACCCTAGAGAAAACAGTAGAATCTGTAACTCCACGGTTGAATTCAAGGACTAAACAAGCCACAAGGAAATCGAAGAGGATAAAGAGAAGAATCTAAAAGGGGAAAGAGATTCATCACCTCGACAACGGCCGAGAGGAAGATTACGAAAGCGCAGAAAAAAGGGAACCCTAAAAAGTTTGCTCCGACAACGCGTGGGGGTTTGATGTCGTATACGGTTCCCTGAGTTTAAGAAACAACGCGATTTGTTCTGTCTGCTTAGCCTTTGTCCATTTGTATGCGAGTCACCGCTTTCACTGAAGAAACCTTCTAAGTTGTAAGCCTAGCCTACTACACACCGAGAGAAGAGGGGAGACGGTGGGGGTGTTGGCGGAACGGAATAACGTAGACCAGATCGTGCATTGGATTGGAATCTTTTTTGCTCAGAAATTTATATAAATATTAAAGAGAAATAAGTTTTTTTTATAGGCCTTCCTTACAATTTACAAAACATGGGGGTTCCTAACGATTTTTTTTTTCTTTTATGTTAGCCCCCTCTTTACTTTCATTTGTAACAAAAATCTACCGTGAAACTTTGAGATTCCAACGTTTTACCCCTATCTAGTAATGGAAGAGATTCAGTGGATGTGGAATCATCATTTCATAAATTAACTAGTTAATTGAACTTATGTCGTGTTGATGTCATTTTGATTGAACACATGTTATGCTTATTATAAAATCTTATTTGTTTTAACTGTTTGAAATGAATTGTTTGTTGTGTTTTAGATGCTATTTATATTTAGATGATTTATTATCTATTGGTTTTTCCATTGTCAAGTGAGAGGGGATCATAGTTCATTAAATAAATGTTTATATTTGATTTGTTTTTAAAATCGAGAAAAGCATTTGATAAATCATTTATTAATAACTAGGTATCATTAGGCACCACATCAATGGAATAGTGAATAAATACTTAACTATTAAGGAAAGTGTTAAAATGAACCTTCCCCTAACGGTTGATGCACACATAAATCATACCTACTTTTGTGAATACCTATGCGTACAGATCAACATGATAGGATAAATAATAATTTGGCAATAACATACATGACACCATACAAAACACCGCCTATATAGACAAAGCAATACTTTGATACACACCAAATGCCACCTCAATCTCATTTCAATTGGCTAACTCCTTCAACTATGTCCATAGCATAACAACAAATATTTTGATTTTATTGTATTTTGTGGTTGAAACATCATATAATGTGTCTTATGGGTGTGGGTGTAGTTAGTAATGATCTTAATAGTCTTGAAGTGATGGAGGGATAATTTCTTAATTACTATGTTTGATTAGATGATTCAACGTACAGATTTAGCTTTACAAAAATTATGTTTCAGCCTAGGTTCGTTAGATAATTTCTTGCCATGGAGAGCATAGTTCAACATAATGCATGAGGCGTGAAGAACTCATATGGGACATACACTTAAATACATTATTAGTTTGAAAGAAAAATATAATTATAAGTTTAAATATATGCATAAAGAGTTTATTATGGTTTATGACATCTCTTGGATTTCCATTTTGAACAATCCAATCGAACTGTTGGACGTATATCTTGATATATTTTAACTGTTGGGTCTCTAAATAAGCAAATATTGGTTGTTAGATAGGAAGCTAGCATAAGATAAACATCAACCTGTGTTGGTGCAATATATGCGTCATATACTTGATCAAAAAAATCACCCACAATTGTTTCACTTCAAACCAAAATGAATTACAACGTGAAAACATTGCTACTTTTCCTATATGACAACAACAATGTCAAACAACAAAAGTAGTGTTTTTGTGGTCATTTTTACGCCTTGTTTGATGATTAAGTACTTGTTAAAAGTACTTGTTTTATAAGTATTTCTTAAAAGTACTTATTTTAACAACTACTAAGGTTGTTTGGTGAACCACTTTTCAAATCACTTATTATGTGTTTAAGCACTTATTGGGGTGGCAATGTTTGGTAAGCTACTTTCCTCATAAGTACTTATATTGACACAAATGACAATTTTAACTGTCACTTCACTCATACATATATACAATGATTTTCACATGTTATAGTATATATTTCAACTGACAGCCCATGTGGGCTATCATGTGAATTTAATTAATAATAATAATAGTAATAAATAATAATAATAATAATAATAATAACTACTATTAACAACAACAACAACAATAATAATAATAATAGTAATAGGGGAAGACGACAGAGAATAGGTCTCCAAGCTGATGCAAGATGCCGACAAGTCCAGTCATGGCGACGCTTTCAAGTAGCGCTTCGGGGTCATCTTTATTAGCAGCTCTGTACAGCTTCGGATCGACGATGTTGTACTCGTTTCTTATCCGTACCTTGTAATGGGAATTTCGTCCAAGTATCACAAACCCTAGTTTCTGAAACTGAGTTTCCACTCTAATTTTACCGCTATATTTTCGCCATTAAAAGCCCCTAACAAATTTTCATTAGGGAGGGAGAGAGAACAACATCAGGGCCTATAGGAAATGCAATACGCAAATTCAGAAGTTTTGATGATAGGAACCACCACTGGGAGCAGTTATAGTTCGCCAAAATCCTTATTGAAACTGACAATGCGATGAAGATTCCAACACTATTGGACTTGTTCTACATAGAAGAAAAGTTCAACTAAGAATTGTAGTAGCAAGGAGAGAAATAGGGGAGAGATTGGGAGAGGAACTTACGAAGAGGGGCCAAGATTTGGCGAATAGAAGAAAAGAAAGAAGAAAGGTTTCCAATGTCAAAGTTGGTCAGCGGGGAGGTGAGGTAGATGAAGGGACAAAGCAAGGGAGGGAGGGGTGGAAGGAAGATGACGAAGCTGAAACCGTGAAGCGTCAAATTGGGGAGTAGGGACAAGTCAAGGAAGAAGATGATGAATAGTGCTTTTTGGGCGTGGGGGTATTTTAGGCATTATAAAAAATTATCAATGACTGGTTCATTCTGTTTTTTTTTTGGAGAAATATTTCTTCAAGAAGTACTTAAAAAGAGTCAATTTGAAGTCACTTTTTCAAAGAAGTACTTCTTCCCCACTTTTTTACCAAACACTCATAAGTACTTAAAAACCACTTAATGTGTGGTCTCATGTCTTAAAAGAAGTACTTGTTAAAAGAGGTACTTCTTTTAAGTGTTCTCAAACACTATCTTAGTGTGATATGGTGTTTCAGTTTCCTCCAAAAAAAATGCCTCACTCGATGTTGCCATGATACCAAACACCATCTTAGTATCTTATTAATGAGTTCAACGATAAAAAAACAAAATTTCTAAAATGCCCATCTAACGTTTGATGGACTAAGAGTCTACAACTTGAGAGAAGAAAATATTAAAAGAAAAATCATGAAAATAGGCATGTTAATTAAAAGCCGGGTTAGTTTCTCTTGTTGTATTTTTAATTTTTTTGCATGTTTCTATTCTTTTTTTTTATTTTAATGTACTTTATCAATTTTCTTTGAAATTCTTCAAAATGGTCTCATGAAATGGGAAAAATCTATGATGCCAGAAAGGCATGGTGTCAAAAGAGCCTTGACCAATCAAAAATCAAAACCCAGATGTAAATTTTGATAAATACCACCCGATTGACTAACACATTTATGATACCAGTTGATTGATTATAAGTTTTTCAGTTATCATATCTTTCTAGTATTCTGGAGTTTTAGAAGCCATATGAAAAATCTTTTCTAAGTCAATTGACAGGATATTAAAGGAAGGGGCAAAGTGCTGGAATCTAAAAGTCTAGGATGGGTATTTATTGCAAATGAAAGTCGAGGGAACTAAGTATGACTACCTCAAATTATAGGATGGGAATATGTAATATACCTTTTTCTTCCTCATTTTGGTCTGTTATCTAGTTTTATCTAACATATACAGGGCTGATTTGGCAAAACAGACTGTCCATTGATAAGGACATGTTGACTTTACATGTCAGCCCTACATCGGCTAAACCCCACCGCTCCACCCATTTATTAGAGTGATTGCTGAAAGTGAAATTTGTAACTGAAAAGCTTTCACCATTTTACTTTCAAAGACATAGCCAAGGAAAGGACTGGGTCTTGCCTTTGCCTCTTCTTTTTTAGCCACCTGGCAAGAGCCTAGGGGGCGGTAGGGGTTGAGAATGGTAATCCCTCCAATTGATAAACAATAAGAAAGGAAGTGAGTAATAAATGGTGAAGTGAACTCAAATTGAATATCTATCAATGCTTGTCAGGATGAATTGATTGATGATGATGACAATGATGAAAGCTCTTATTCAGGGCCATCCTTGGGATACAAGCAGGGAAGATAATTGAGCATGGCAGCACAAATTTGGAATTGTGATTATTCCGTTGTATGTGTAATCCACATATTAACAAACTTTGATATATATGACGTTTGGAGGTGATTAGTTGTTAATTAAATGAAATCGAAACCCAATTTCACTCCCACAATCTGATTTTGCAGAAATAGACATTTTAAGTTCATTAGAAAGGAACTGAAATGCTGTATTAGTTATCAAAATCTGTCGCATTCAAAACATTATTGGGCTTTTGAATACAATTTCCAAGGAATTTTTCCCATCTGAAAGAAAAAAGTGCATCATTTACACGTTACTAAGAGGTGGCAATTGGCTGGATTTGGTACGGGTTGAGGACCAACCCACCCACTAAAGTGCGGGTAGAATAGAGGGTGTTTGTGTGTAGGTGCAAGTGGAAAAAACCTTGTATATATATTGTGTATGACACGTAATCATGTGTGGGGGGGGTAAAAGAGTATTTTTTGTAACCAATATTTTTTTAGCCAAAAAGTTAAGCATGGAATTGAGTGGGTAATGTAAAGCTTCCAAAACAGTCATGACTCATGACACGTTACAATAGTGTGGGGCAAAAGAGTATTTGCAACCAATACTCTTTTAGCCAAAAAGACAAGCAAGGAATTGAGTGGGGTAATGTGTCGCAGGAAGCTTCCAAACAATTTGGGCTGTTTTTTTCCAAACAGGCAAAGTTTTTCCCGTATAATTTGGGTTGAGGTAAACCCTAAACCAACCAAAGTTGTTGAAGCTTACCGCTGATCTAAGTCATTTGGGTATTTCTTTACTTTATTATGCTCAAATGTTCTTATTTCTTAGGCTTAAGATTGATGGGTTAGGGTAACTGGTTTTAGAATTATTATATATTGGAAGAGAGTTATGGTGCTTTAGGAGTAATATAATTAGGGACTGTTTGGTTCATAGTTGAAATTGGAATCAAAATTCCTCATAACCAAAATCAGAATAGTCTAATATTTCCATAGTTTGTTGACTCTAGATCTCCTGCCCATGTCTACTCACAATACACTATCCCTCTGAATTGGGAACATCTCCCCCTGCATAATACTATGTAGGAGGATGAGATGTTCTTCATGTGTGGCTGAGATGTTATATGGGTAACATGGACAGAGTTTGTGTGGGCAGGAGATCCGGACTCTTGTTTGTTTGATTCAATCAGGAATTGAAATCAGAATTGGATGACATTGGGCATTTCATTCCCAAAGAAGGGGAGTGAATGACCATTCCCTCAAATGGGGGAATATCATTTCACCAGAAATGAAATGGAAATAGAATTCCAAAATAAAAAATGCAATTCCAATTTCGTTCAACCAAACAATTGGAATTGGAATGACCCAATTCTAAACCCCTATTCCTGGTTCCTGCAACCAAATAGGCCCTTATGTCACACTGAAAAATTTGTCTTTGGAATATATCATACCTATATTGGTCAGTGTCAGCCGTATCTGTTGATATACAACTTTTTTTTTTTCTTTCTATTGATATACAACTATTACAAACCAATGCATGCCACTACAAACCATTATAAAACCGATATCTGATTGCTATGTACAAACCATTAGGTAATAGGTATTATCCACACTCAACTTTACAAAATTGATATAAATCCCTAGTCAACCACTATAAACCTTAACCATTTTAAACCAATACTCAATTGATGCTATTGTTATAAACCCATAATCAACCGTCACAAATCATGATCAATTGTTATAAACCAATACTCAACCATTGCAAACTGACACTCGATTGGAGAAGCTTCAATAACTTTCAGGGCAAATAATTAATTTAGGGAAAATTCTTGATTAGTATCCTCTACTTTGGGCCTAGTGTCACTTTGGTCTCCGAACTTTAAAATGTGATAATTCAGTATCCAAACTTTCAAAATGTGTCAATTTAATACTTACCATTAACCATTAACCATCTATAAATCAGTCATTGAGTGACATTTGAAAAAGGCACAAATACCTTTCGAGTGTCATTTAATCTTCTTTATCAACCATCCAAACGTTGACAAAAAATTAACAATCCTAAATCCTTGCCTTTTTTTATTCAAGAAAGTTAGGGTCACGTCTCAATGGGCATTCTGGACCCCAACTTTCTTGAATAAAAAGGACAAGGATTTAGGATTGTTAATTTTTGTCAACGTTTGGATGACTAATAAAGAAAATTAAATGACACTCAAAGGGAATTTGTGTCTTTTTCAAATTCCATTTAACCACTGATTAACGGTAGATGTTGGATTGACACATTTTGAAAATTAGGGTACTAAATTATTGCATTTTAAAGTTCGGGGACCAAAATAATCGGGAATTTTCCCTTAATTTTAAAAGTATAAGGCTTTTTGATGAGTAAGGGAGCTCATCATAAATGTGCTAAAATAGTACAAAGACAAATGGGGATTAATAGGTTGGAGTGTTCTAAATATATGGGAGTTCCTTTTGGTGTTGGGTAGGAAGATGACTCAAGCAACTGTAAATTTTATTTTAAAATTTAATCAGAAATTGAATAGGTGGAGAGCTGTACATGCTTTTATCTCAAGCTGAAATATTAACTTTCATCAAGTCAAGTTTTGCAAACTTTGCCTAATTATTATATTGTCAATCATTGAATTTCTAATTCCGTTTTGCAAGAAATGGACAAATTACAAATGAATTTCTGGAGTGAAGAACAAGGAAATAGAGGCTATTATTGGTGTTCATGCGATCAATTATGTTGTAAGGATGAAAAGGGTGGGGTTGGATTAAGAAAAGCAGAACAGGTTAATAAGGCATTGTTATTGAAGTTGGGTGGGAGATCTATTAATTCAAAAGATGAATTATGGACTAAGCTTATAAAGTCCAAATATTTATCAAATTATGAGTGATGCCCAAGGAAAATTGAAAAAAAAAGCAAGGCTCACCTGTTGAGAAATGCATAGGAAGGAGCTTAATCAAATTAAGAAAGGATATTGACATTCAAGTTGCTAGAGATTCTGAGATGTCTAATTGAGGGAATATGTCGATAAAGGGTGATTAAAGCTCAATTTAAAAAATTCTGATCTTATGAACAATAACTCTGGTCAAACAATAAGCTTAAGATTTTAATCAATGAAGTGTGGAAACTAAAAATTCCTCCTAGATTTAAGTTATTTAGGCTCACTTTGGAAGGAGTACAAATGCAAATATGTATGGTGTAAATACATACAAAATAATACAAAATATAGGGTTTTGCACTCTACATATTTGCATTTGTACTCCTTCTAAACTCAGCCTTATGTAAAAGGTCTATGAAGGTTTTCTAGGAATTAAACTTAGGAGATTAGTGTCTGATTTTGTGTGGCAGATTTTAGATTCTATAAAAGGCAAAAACTCAATGAGGCATGCAATGTTTTGGGAAATTATCACCAAGGTTCAAAGTATTGATACACCCAATATGAATGAACTTGCATACTGGGTGAAACAAAGGCACACAATTTTTTTATTATTTTTTAATTTTACTGGGGTCGGTCAGGAGTGTCAATGGACTGATTTTAGGTTGGACCCCATCCAAACCAAAATCAATTTGGACAGATTGGATAGATCAATAAGATATATTGAATTGAACTAATCCAAACTTGATGGTCCAAAGTATTTATTGGATTAGATTGAACCTGGTCCATCTATAATGAATTTATATTGGATTGAGTGAATATCTGGCCCCTTGGTATAAGATAAGAATATAGGTGTCAATTGACCTGGTTTAGGTTGGAATTTGGAACCAATCTAAATTAAAACAAATTTGAACAGATTGGACGGTCCAGACATTGAATTAGATGGGTCCAAAATATTCATTGGTTTGGATTGGACCTGGTCCATTTGTAATGGACTCACATTGGACTGGATCGGATTGGACCAAATCTGGTCCAATTGACACCCCTAGGTCGGTCTCAGACCCGACTACCCCCTGAAAATATAAAAAACCCAAAACCTTGAGTATTTAGTGTATCGGGGTGTAGCTGGAATGATACGATATGCTCAATACACCCGATATGTTGCAAAGTTTTGATGCTTGGATATTACCGGTTATTATTTTTAGTTGATCAGAATTAGGAAAAAATTTCAAGGTAAGTAAGCTTCTGTTAGTAGAATTGTAAATCAGATCAAAAATATTTTTAATAAGTGCGATAGCTGGTGCTTGGATAATTGTAGAGATCCTCCTGAGTTTATTAATTTGTATTGAGATAGTCGTCTAAAAAATGAGAGTGAAGGCATTGTTGCTTTTGTTGCCAGAACTGATGGATTATTAATTTATTATTATTTTTTTTAATGTTACAATACAGATGAAAGCAGTATCCATGGAGAAAATACGCTGAAAAGTGGAAATGGAGTTCTTAGCTATTCTTTTTACAATTAAATTGGCTGAAGTTTTGGGATGGATTCTCTTTTGGTTATCAGAGCTTTATATTTACATTTCGAAAGTGCTGTTTTGGACATGTAGTTCTGTTTTGGGTGATATTAAATCTTTATGTAGTTCTTTGATGATGATTTAAGCATGCAGGTAGGAATCTAGATAGAGCAGCCCATACTGTTGCTCAATATGTGAAAGGTTTGAATGGACTGTTTATCTGGTGGTTTGAATCTTTTGTTGTTTAATTAATATTAAGTTTTATTCACAAAAAAAAAGAGAAAAAAAGAAAAAGTGCATTCAATTTAACTGACAAAAATAAAGAGCTTAAACCACCTGCTTGAACATCAGCGACCAGGAGATCCTTATACATGTGAATGCATGTGAAAAATGTGATAATCTTTTCTTTTTTTCTTTATTTTTTTGGAAAAATATAGATCCTTTTTATTTGGCCAAGATTGTTAAACATGGACCACCTTTACATCATCTCCAGACAATCTTAAAAGGGATCCCTCAGTGGGGTTTAGAACTTACAAGAGGACAAACCTTAGAAAGCCAAGCAGAAGTTGAATTCAGTCTTCATGGTATACCGTCATCAGTCCCAAGCGCTGCATCATTCCCTGGCATTCCCTGAATAAGATTATGTCCAGCCTAGCCACCAGTATCTGAGTGTCCTTGTCCTGTAGCCTGTAGTGTACATAATATACCACCCAAGTAGAGTCAAGACTCAAGACTCTATTATCAGATAATGAAAGCCACTGATTCTTAACGAGTGTACTGTACCACATCAAAGATACCAGTGTTCTTCCCATGTAGGATTAATGGATTCGAATAATTGCTCAAGCTTGTGGATAGATGGAACTAAGGCTGGGGCAGATCATGGATCTCTTTCTCCATTCTATTCCTATCCTTGCGAGTACAGCAGTCTTCCTTATTTCTCATCTAGGTTAATAGAATACACAAGATTGCAGACTCGTAAAATTACCCAGAAAATCACAGTTATTCACAGCAGCAAAAAGCATGCAACTTGGGTCCCTCTGGGCTGATGCGTATCGATACTTGAAACCTTGACTAAGTGAGTTTTAGATTAGACAGCCATTGAAAAGATGTCGTATTGGTGAAACCATGATATTAGAGATTTCATTTTACTCAGGAGTATAGTCAGTATAGTATACTCTCTCCTTGATCTTAGCAGTCTCAGCATCCAACTCGAAGATGGTGGGTGATTATGAAATGAAACAATATAGATAAAAAATAATAATAAATATTAAGAAAAAAATATGGAGCATCCAGAAAATACAGGCCTTGTACAGAAGGCATAGTCCATTAGAAAACACAAGGAGCTGAAGATTTCAGGTAAACAAGAAGGATATACTCTAACTTGCTGTACAAGGAAATAATAGGAAATTATACAAACTGGAGGTAGCTTTCTCATACCCGATTACTATTGAACAGCTAGCCTCTGGAGATGATCCAAGAATACCTCAAAGCTGACATCATCTGTGAAAATTACATTTCCTCCTGGTGAGGGAGCATTTAAGTTGTAAGTGGCTGAAGGATTCAATTTAGCCAAAAGAAAGCGGGCCTGCATTAATTCACAGTATTGTCAAATTCATACTAGAAAGAAAACCCCATTTTATACTACTTTTTGGGGTGTGGAATCAAAAATAAAATAAGCACATATGTAAATGTAGGGGCTGTTCAGGTATATTATAATTCCATGATAGCATGCAGGGAGAATTTCTCAGTTGCACATGTGGATGGTTATTCCAATCAGGCATCCATTAGAACTAAACTAACCAACAAGTAACAATAACAGAAACAGTTAAAGAAAATGAAAAAAGACAAAGGTCAAAAAACAATTTTATCACAAATGTTGCATTATATAACAAAATATATGTAATAGATAACATTGATCCGCATAATAACAATATTTATCATATTAGACAACCTTAATAAGTATATAACCACCGGAAGAAGAAACATAATTTAGACAGGCAAATTTGAATAGTTATCCTATGCAGCATCTACTGTATAAATTTATAGGTATTTAAAAACACCCAGCAAGGTCAGAAAAAACCGGAAAAACTCCATTGATGTTCTTGGACACCAACACCTCCCGTATGTTTTGAGTTTAGCATATCTACCAAAAATTTGTTACTTTAGGGTAAAAAAATGAACAAATGTCATCCTGGTTATTTTGAACACTTAGTACTCATCCTTGGTTTAGTCATTGGACAAAGAAAAAAATCTGTTGTACTCCTAAATTTGTCTCTTAAAGAAAGTACCAATGGAAATGATAAATTTGTCTTTTCTACTCAGAAAATGGCCAAAGTATATATGCATTGTCTTGAAGATATACATTTTGACTGACAATGATGCACGGATTTTCACTTTTTTCAACAAAGAAATTCATTAAGCATTAAAATAAATTTAAATTTGTAACAACATGTTGGAGCACTCCAACTAAGCCTAGATGCACAGAGCATACTTTTGCCCAAAAAACTGATGACTATTGACCCCTGTTTATAGCCAGTACATCAGCCGTTCCATTTGCAGTTCTTCTAACCCAATTGAAAGTGGTGTTGAGTTCCCTTGAGAGGTAGGTTATCTCTTTGAAGGCATGCTTGTAAATCCAAAGAGCTGAATTTGTTTTTCTTGTTTAAGATATGACTTGAATCCCCTTCCACTTTCAACTCTTGGCGTTCAAGCTGTTTTGCTAATCTTAATCCTTGTAGCAGTACTGTCAGTTCAGCTATAACTGAGTCACCAGTTCCAATTGGCCTAGAATACAAAGCCACCATCGAGCTCAAGTGGTTCCTGAATACACTCCCTATGCCCTGCCCTCCCCAGATTACCCATGGAGCTACCATCAAACTTCAGCTTTCTCTTGTTCTCATCTGGTTAATTCCAATTCAAATGCATATTTTCTTTCCTTGTTCCTGTTTGAGCCACTTCTGTCCAAGTCCTTACAATATCATCGACTGAGAATGTTTGAAAGAGTTCAAAGTTTTTATCCAAAGTAATGGATTTTCACCTTTCTAATAAAGGAAGTGATATAATTGTCAAAACATTAATGAAGGTTGGCTGATATTTAAGAAACTTGAGGGCAAACAATTTTCAAAAACACAAGGGTAATTTCCAAAACAAAAGCCATAAATATAATCTCTTAAATATTAAATATATAAGCACATGAATTGTAACATGTAGGTATGAATGGGAAGTCCCATCTGTTGGATCTTCCGTAATTATCACAATTTAGACCATGCTATGACACTAACTTCCAGTCTCACTAAATTAAAAGCAATTAATTTCAAATAGGTAAACAATGATTAACTGGACCTACATCATACAGTGGCATAAGAGAGCAGTTTAAAGATCTGATATAGATCATACATTCTTCTTCTTCTTCTTCTTGTTCTGAAACCTTTCTAGAAGAAGTTCTGGATGTAGCTTCCAACAGGTATCCTTGGTGTGTTTCGGTTTTTTACAGTATTCACATATCACATCTTTCTTCTCAGTAGGCCCCTTTGACTTCATCCCTGCATGTGCAAAATGCTTTGGGGAGGTGGTCCTTGTAACTATACTTTCTGCCTGCTTTCTTCACTACTAACCATGAAATATGCTTGAGCAAGAGTCACTTCATCCTTTGCTAAAATATTCTGCTTAGTGATATTGAACTCGGAATTGAGTCCAATGAAAAACTCAAACACCATGTTCCTTTCCACCAAATTTCTATAAGTTTCTGCATCTTTGGCGCTCTCCTACACAAATGTTTCCATCACATCAATTTCCTGCCATAGAGATTTCAACATAGAGTAATACGCAATTACACATTTCTCCCCCCGTCTTAGGTTGTTCACATCATTCTTCAATTTATAAGATTTGGAAACATTTAATTTCTGCTGAGAATATGTTTATGTAACACTGTCCCAAATCACCTTGGCTAAGTGCACCCAGAAGTAATGCTGACTTATGTGAGGCTGCATAGAGTTGACTAACCACCTAATAACTGTGTAATTCTCCTGCATCCACTTCTCATATGTGGGATTAATCTCTGCTGGTTTCTTCTCACTGCCTGTAAGATACCCCAATGTTAAAATACAGCTTTGTTTTAGGGTTATTTTAGTCTTTTTTCTTCTTTAAATCAGTGTTTTTTGTCTCTATTCTCAAGCATTTGTATATAGGGGTAATAGTGTAATTTTACCTTTTATTATGAATTAAACATTCTGGGCGGCAATTCTCTTCTTTGATAGAAACTGTGAAGCCCTATTCTATTCTACCTTTCTTCTCCATCTCTTCTCCTTCTAGGCTCATACCAGAAACCTTCTTTTTATTTATTTAACTACATACAAGCCTGGTAACATGGTATCAGAGCCAGGTTGGTCGAGTTTCCAGGTTTAGGGGTTGCGGCTATGCTGTTGAAGTTTCAAAAACAATAGTTAAGTTGGTTGGATGCTGTTATTGAGTCGAGAAGGTGTTTGTCTAGGGAGAGTGTTGCAGAAGTAACTGATGGCTACCTCTGGCAATGAATACAAAATTAGTGTGAAGGTACAACTTGATTTCATGGCTGTACAAATGACGTTGGTTAAACTTAATGGTACTGACTACGTACCAAGGGCAAAGTCGGTGGAGGTAAATTTGATGATGAGAGGAAAGTTAAAATATATTAAAGAAAACAAACCAGACCCAGGAGCTGCAGGGTATGATGATTGGATCTAGGAGAATGCACAGATTATGACATGTCTTTGGAATAGTATGGAACCTCATATCAATGTGAACCTGATGTTCTTTGACACTGTGAAAGAAATTTGGGAACATGCTTAGTAGTTGTATTCTGGACAAGACAATGTAACTAGAATCTATCAATTGTATCAAGAGTATTTTCAATTACAGCAAGGTGATAGGAGTGTGGAAGAGTACTATGCTTCCTTGAAGAGTTTGTGGAATGAATCGGATTCGTATCAGCCTCTTTCGATTGATCTCAAAGTGCAAAAACAACAGAGAGATCAGTTGGATGTGGCACGTTTTCTTTCCGAATTGAGGTCTGAATTTGAACCAGTGCATGCCTAGATTTTAGGTAGCAGTGACATATATCAGAAGTCTTCTCCAGAGTAAGAAGGGTTACGAGTCCACATATAGATAGCTCTCCAGTATTAGAGAAGTCATCCCTAGCCGCAACCAGAGGTGGTAGAGGTGGCTCACGTGGTAGAAGTAGCTATCCCAAAGGTAGTAACTTTGGTGTGAGAGGAGGTCGCAATGGTGGTAGAGATGGGAATTTTAAAGGTTGTGGTGTCAGCATTGCTGGTCGAGGAATGATCAAAGAATGCAGCTATTGTGGACGGGAAGGACACACTGTGAACTACTGTTATGATTTGCATGGCCCATCTTCTACTTGGGCCAATCATGCTACTGTAGAAGGAGATAGTGGTACTATGAGAGATGGCTCCATTTCTTTAGGTACTGGGAAGGAGAAGGAAATGGTTTCCATCACCTGAGAAGAGTATGAAAAACTTCATCTGTCTTCTTCTTCTTTTGGAAATACTGCAACTCTTACAAAGTCAGGTACAACATGTCTTGTTTCTTCCTTTGAACCATGGATTATTGATTCTGGGGCCTCAGATCACATGACTGGGTACTCTCGAACCCAGAAAGGATATAAGTGCTACAGTCCTTCACTCCTTCCTTTTGGCGTTCCTTTGTTATTCCTGATATGACTTTCTTTGAAAATGTTCCTTTTTTTCCTCAATTGAACCTACTTCTCTTAATACTCTATCCCCACCTCCACTTCCCTTACCAATGGAGGAGGTGTTTGTGCCTACTCCTGCTGTTCAAGAGTCAATGCGACCACCGATCCATCGAGTGTATGCTCACGACCCTCGTGGTATTGTGTTTCAGCCTTCTCCAGCTCTATCTCCGCCATCAGCGGCTCCTCCGTCGATGGATCCATCTCATTTCGATCTTCCCGTTGCGCTTCGCAAAGGTAGGCGTGCTTGTACTGAACATCCTATATCTCGTTATGTTTCATTTGCCCATTTATCTCCATCCTATCGGAATTTTGTATCCCTTTTATCGTCTGTGTTTGTTCATTGATCTCTTCAAGATGCTCTTCTCTTTCCGGAATGGAAAAAGGGCGATGGATGAGGAATTTCATGCTCTTCAATCTAATCATACTTGGAACCTCACTTCTTTGCCTCCAGGAAAGAAAGCAGTTGGTTGTCGGTGGGTTTACACTGTTAAGCATCTTGCTCTTGCCAATGGTAGTGTGGAGAGATATAAAGCATGCTTAATAGCCAAAGGGTATATACAGACCTATGGTGTTGATTATACTGAGACCTTTTCACCTGTAGCTAAAATGGGTTCGGTCCGGGTGCTTATTTCCTTGGCTGCACACTTTGATTGGCCATTCTAGTTGGATATTAAAAATGCATTTCTTCACAGTGACCTAGAGGAGGAGGTGTATATGGAGCAACCTTCAGGGTACGTTGCTCAGGGGGAGGAAGGTAAGGTGTGTCGGTTGAAGAAAGCAATTTATGGGTTGAAGCAATCTCCGAGGGCCTGGTTTGGGAGATTTAGTAGTGTAGTACAAAAGTTTGGGATGACACAATGTAGGGTTGATCATTCAGTGTTCAGTAGAGACACCACCTCTGAGAAGATTGTGTTAGTAGCCTATGTCGATGACATCATTATCATAGGAAGTGATGAGTAGGGCATTGAAAAGCTTAGACGGTTTTTACAAAACCAGTTCCAGACTAAGGACTTGGGGCACTTGAAATATTTTTTGGGCATAGAAGTAGCATGGTCAAAGTTGGGAATCTCTTTCTCACAAAGGAAGTATGTGTTTGACCTGTTGGAAGAAACTGGTCTTTTAGGGGAAAAACCAGTGGATACCCCTATAGATCCGAATGTGAAGATGTCTGATAGTGAGGGGGAACCCCTAGATGATCTTGGACAGTACAGGGGAGTAGTTGGAAAACTGATTTATTTAACCATTACAAGACCTGACATTTCCTTCAGTGTTGGATTATTGATCCAATTCATGCAAAACCCAAGGACAATCCATTGGGAAGGTATTGTTAAAGTTCTATGCTATTTGAAGGGGGCTCCAGGTAAAGGGTTGTTGTATAAGAAAGAGGGAGAACTTTCCTTGGAAGGATACACAGATGCTGATTAGGCAGGGTCGGTTACTGGTAGGAAATCAACAACTGGTTACTGCACTTTTTTGGCAGGGAATTTGATTACTTGGAAAAGCCAGAAGCAGAATGTGGTGTCTAGGAGTAGTGCTGAGGCCGAGTACAGAGCCATGGCCCACACTACATGTGAGTTGGTGTGGTTGAGACAATTGTTACAAGAGATGGGAATATCAGTCACAACCCCCATGAAGCTATTTTGTGACAACTTGGCTGCCATTCATATCTCTTCCAATCTAGTGTATCATGAGAGGACCAAACACATAGAGGTGGATTGCCACTTTGTTAGAGAAAAGGTGGTCAGTGGAGAAATCATTACCCCATATGTGAAGTCTGAAGATCAACTAGCTGATTTGTTTACCAAAGGCTTAAGTGGTGCTCGGATGAAGTACATTTGTAACAAGTTGGAGTTGTATGATATATATGCTCCAACTTGAGGGGGAGTGTTAAAATACAACTTTGTTTTAGGGTTATGTAGTCTTTTTTCTTCTTTAAATCAGTGTTTTTTGTCTCTATTCTCAAGCATTTGTATATAGGGGTAATAGTGTAATTTTACCTTTTATTATGAATTAAACATTCTAGGCGGCAATTCTCTTATTTGATAGAAACTGTGAAGCCCTATTCTATTCAACCTTTCTTCTCCTCTTCTTCTTCTCCATCTTTTCTCCTTCTAGGCTCATACCAGAAGCCTTCTTTTTATTTATTTATCTAAATACAGGCCTGATAACACCCAATTTGCCTCTGCTGCAAACATAAATCCGTATGATTGTGCCTAAGCCAAGTAATTTGTTCCATCTAGCTTAATTGTTGTCACAACATTCAGCATAGGTTCTGCTGGATCAATCCCGGATTCTGTGTTTTGTTTCCAAACTGCTCCATTAATCAAACAAAAATCCAAAAATGATATTTCTAGCCTAGTGGGGTGGGTAAGTGAGTATTTACTATGAAACATAGAGCTAATGGCATAGTGGAAGGATATAAGGCTAGGTTGGTGGTAAAGGGATTCACACAGGTGTATGCAATTGATTATGCTGAAACTTTTGCCCCGGTGGCCACTCCATTAGAGTCCTCATTTCCTTGGTTGCCAACTTTGATTGGAAACTTCACCAATTAAATATTAAGAATTCCTTTTTGAATGGTAATCTAGAGGAAGAAGTATATATGGTCCAACCTCCTAGTTTTTGTGCTAAAGGTAGTGAGAAGAAAGTGTGCAAATTGAAGAAATCTTTGTATGGCTTGAAACAATCACCGAGGGCTTGATTTAGCAGGTTCCACTTAGCTATGCAAAAAATTGGTTTTAAGCAGCATTAGTCTAGTCATACATTATTTGTGAAGAGGGGGTGAAAGTAAAATTGCAACAGTAATTGTGTATGTTGATGACATAGTTGTCACTGGAGATTGAACAAGTGAGATTGTAAAGTTGAACAAATTCTTAGCTACTCTGTTTGAGGTGAAAGATCTAGGCCCTTGAGGTATTTTCTTGGAATTGAAGTTGCCTGCTCAAAGAGGGGTATCTTCATTTCTCAAAGGAAATACATCCTAAATCTTCTTTAGGACATAGGTAAACTGGGAGTAAAGTTAGTTGATTCTTCTATTGATCCCAATCACAAGTTGGGTAATTGTGATGGGGAGGCAATAAAAGATGTGAAACAGTTCCAAAGGCTTATGGGAGAGCTTTTGTATTTACCTATGACTAGACCATACATTGCAAATGTTGTAGGTGTCCCCAGCTAGTTCATGCATGCTCCAAAAGTTGCTCAAATGGAAGCCACAGAGATGATTCTTAGGTATCTCAAGAAGTATCTAAGGGCTGGTTTACTCTTCTAGAAGTATGGACATCTAAAGGTGGAAGTGTATATAGATGCTGATTGGGTGGAAACTTTGCCACATGGAGGAGTAAGAAGCAAAGTGTGGATGCAAGATCCAGGGCAGAATCAGAATATAGAGCTATGTCCCATGGTGTTGCTGAAATGTTGTGGATAAAAAATTTGTTAAATGAGTTGGGATTTGCTGTTGGCAGTCCTATGTCATTGTATTATGACAACAAGGCATCCATCAATAGTGTCGCCAATCCAGTTCTCCATGATAGGACTAAGCACATTGAAGTGGATAAACATTTTTATTAGGGAGAAGATTGAAAGTGGGGAAGTTTGCATCCCTTTTGTCTATTCTGAAGAACAAAATGCAAATATCTTCACAAAGTGTGCCTGTCCTTAGAAGAAAAAATCACTTTTACTAAGAAAACATCTCTTTTGTATCTCTCACCCCCACAATGTGTGCACTTGAGGTGCTTTTTGTCTGAACCCTTCCCTCCTTTTGGCTTGAAGAAATCAAAGATGAATGCTCAACACACTACAAATGGGTGTCTACTTGCATCTCTTTCCTTCTAACTTCCTCACTCCATACAAGATAACAAACATGCTATAAATCCAAAAGTTCATCCCTTCCCAATATTTGAGATCTTATCCCTTTGTATATAGGGTCTATGCCAACTAGGAACTTAAAAGCTCTATCTTCCTTTGTCTGTTTATCATGCTTCTCCTTATCTTTTGCATTCTCCCATTCAATCACAAGATGATGATCTAATTCCTCTCACAACCCTACCAAAGTTGCAATGTAAGTTGCTATAGACATATCCCCTTGCTTTAAGGAAGCAATATCTTGTCTTCACCTGTAAATTCTTGCATTGTTCTTCTGCGATCCATAGGTCTTATACACTTTTTCTTGGATCTTGAAGGTTGTGGGAAAGTGTTGAACAGTTCTTGCTACCCTCAGAGTCATTAAAGCAAGTAACCAAGGCATAACAATAGCATTTTCCCTACACCAAGTCGAGAATTCAGCACCCCCCTCCTTGGGTTCCTTCTTCTTTCCATTTATATAGCCCATAAGATCCCGGGGGGTAATGAATAACTTGAATGAAACAGACCATTCTCTGAAATTATATTCATCCAGCAACACATTCGTTATTTGTAGACTATGCAGGTTAGGATTGTCAAGGTTTGAGGCTCTTGCAACAGTCCTATTGTCCTTAGAAGACTCTTCTCCTGAGGTTGTTGACATGCTTCCTTTCTAACAACAACACAACAGCTGCTGCCACCAAAAAAAATGGGCCAATACCCTGCTGAAACTGAGGCCGAACTGATAATAGTACCTTGCTGGACAAAACAACACTTGCAGCCTCCCTACACCTTCCAAATTCTAGAACCTCACAATTGTAATTGGCTGGCACCAGGAACTACCCTCCAGGATAAATCTAGGACTGTCCACTCAGTCTTCCTTCTAGATTTGTTCTAAACAGATCTCTCTAGTAGTCGAATGGCTACTGGCTGCTGTAAACAAGTTCTAGTAGGGCATACACAAACTGAGAAAACCACTCTTTGTCCCTACACCCAAAGAGAAACCCTAGATACAGACCTCTTTGTAAGCAACAATCAGACCTTGGGCTTCTTCACAAGAGCCAGAAAAAAAAAAGAAAAGAAAACAGTAGAGAAAAGAGAAGAAAAAAATGCTAGAAATAACCAACAATCAGGTTGATTTGCTTTGATACCATGTTTGCTGATTTTCTAGAGAAGAAGAGAAGAGTAGAGAAGAATGAATGGGCAATAAAAGTATTCTTAGCCGACCATAGAACTTAATTTATATTAAGATTTGAACATTACATAAAAAGACTAGAATGCCCCTAATTAGTAATGGGACACCTAGACAATAAAACAATAAAACTAACCTAGGCCCATAACAGTGAAAGGGACTGAAATATAAATAAGACAAACAGTTCCACAACTACACAACCACTCGTTACAACACTATGCACGTTCCCAAATCATCTTGGTCTACTCTTTCTCATTTCATCGTCTATTGGAGCTACTCCTAGGTTCTTACAAATAACTTCATTCTTAATCCTATCCTTTCTAGTTTTTTCACTCATCCATCTTAGCATTTGCATTTCTGCCACATTCATTTTCCTCTGGACATTTTGTTTCTTAACTGCCCAACACTCCACTCCATACAACATAGCTGGCCTTACAACTGCTCTATGGAATTTTCCTTTTAATTTAAGTGGTATTCTCTTATCACATAAAAGTCCAAATGCACCCCCTCCATTTTTCTCATCCTGCTCTAATTCTTTATGACATCCTCTTTAATCTCTCCCTCGATATGAACTATTGAATTAAGGTATTGGAAATGGTCACATTAAGTTATCTCTTGGTCTCCAATCCTAAGTGTATCTTGATTTACACTCCTATTATTACTAAATTTACTTGTCATATACTCTGTTTTAGTCCCACTTATTTTAAAACAGTTAAAGTAATCAAGAAGAAGAGGAGGAAGAAGAAAGGGTTTTGTCGAAAAACTTAGGTGTGTTACTATTCACATCTTGAAGAATGCCTTTTCTTAACATTTGAAGAAAATTACAAATAGGCCCTTGAATAGGCACCCAAATACAAAAAAAACATGAAAGGACATAAATGCCCTTACACTCTCAACAATCCCCCTCAAGTTGAGCATAGATATTTGTCATGCCCAGCTTGTTCAAATTGTTGTTAAGCTTTGATTTGGAGAGACCTTTAGTAAGACAATCAGCCAATTGATCTTCAAACCTCACAAAAGGTAAACAAATCTCTCCACCGGCAACTCTTTCTCTAATGAAATGTTGATCAACTTCTTTGTATGATCATGTTGAACAAGACTGTGGGCTATGTTTATGGCTGCTTGATTGTCACAATATAATATCATTGGAGTATCAATCTACACTCCCATTTCTGTCAACAAGTTCTTCAGCCATAACAATTTGGAAACTCCACGAGCCATAGCTCTGTACTCTGCCTCTACACTAGATCGACCACAACTGATTGTTTCTTACTTCTCCAAGATACAACATTACCACCCACCGAGGTACAATAGCTAGAAGTAGACCGCCTACCATCAATAGAACCTGCCTAGTCAGCATCAGAATAAGCCTCTACCTTGAGATGCCCATGATTAGAAATAACATTCCTTTTCCTAGACATCATTTTAAATAGGCAAGTATTCTATTCACTGCTTGCATACGAGATGATCTAGGCTTGTGCATATATTGGCTAACCACACTCACAACATATGATATATCTGGTCTAGTCAAACACAAGTAGAGAAGGTGACCAACAAGTCTTTGATACATAGCTTTGTTAGGAAGGACATCTCCATCATCAACTCCCAACTTATGATTGGGATCAATCAGAGTTTCAATTGGTTTACAATTCAATTTCCCTACTTCCTGAAGCAGATCAAGGACATATTTCCTCTGAGAAACATAAATGCCTCTCTTTGACCTTGTGACTTCAATCCTTAGGAAATACTAAATATTTCCAAGATCTTTAATTTCAAATTCAATAGCAAGAAAAGACTTTAGTTCAGCAATTCCAGAGATATCATCCCCTATGAAAACAATCATCAATATATACTATCAACATAGTCGCTTTTCCATTTGCTCTCCTGATAAACAAGGTATGGTCAGCTTGAGATTGAGAAAAGCCAATTTTTAAGATAGCTTTTCTGAATCTGTCAAACCAAGCTCTAGGGGACTATTTAAGACCATAAAGGGATTTCTTCAAACAACAAACCTTTCCTTCACTCCTAGGGATGTTCACTCCAGGAGGAAGTTCCATGTAAACTTCTTCCTGAAGGTCGCCATTAAGGAAGGCATTCTTAACATCCATTTGATATAAGGGCTAAGAATAATGGGTAGCAAGAGACATGATAACTCGAATTGAATTCATCTTGGCTACTGGAGCAAAGGTTTCCTGATAATCAATGTCGTAAGATTGAATGTACCCTTTTGCCACAAGCCAATCTTTATACCTTTCAATTGATCCATCAGCTTTATGCTTCACTATGTAAACCCACTTACATCCAACAGGAACTTTGCCCACTGGAAATGAAACAATTTCCCATGTCTGATTTTTCTCAAGCGCTTCCATTTCTTGGTTCACAACATCATTTCAATGAGGGAACTACACTGCCTTAGTAACACTGTGAGGGATAAAAACAAAAGCAATGGAAGAAATATAGAAACAATAAGAGGGAGATAAGGTACCAAAAGAGAACATAATTTGAGATAGGATATTTAGCACATGTCCTTTTTACTTTATGAATGACAATAAGAAGGTTAAGGTCAGAAACCACACTAGAAGGTTCAATAACAGGTTCACTACAAGTATTAGAAACAAGAAGAGGTTCAGAATCTAGATTACCTAAGTTTGGGAAGTCGGATTGTAATGGACATTCAATCTCAAGAATCATCCTCTTTTTCTATCTAACAAATAACTGGTGCCAAGACCGAGGAATAGGAGGCACGGGAGTATTACTACCACCACAAGGAGGCATAGAAGGATTGACAATACCCATTACAGCTAGAGCAGGAATCGACATACAAAAAGGAGTTTGATCTTCACTAGCATTTTCCCCCTGAAGAGAAGGATGAGAAGAGGAAAAGAAGGGAGTATGCTCAAAGAATGTAACATCTTTGGACACATACCTTCTTCCAGAGCGAGGGTCATAACAATGGTACCCCTTTTGGATTGAAGAATATCCCAATAAGACATACCTAACAGACTTTGGATCAAATTTCAACCTAGAATGACTCATGTCATGGACGAAACAGACCCACCCAAAGACCTTAGGAGGAAGATGGAAGGTATCCTCATCAGGAAGAAGAAGCTGATGAGGAGACTGGAGATGAAAGGTCCGCTAAGGAAGTTTGTTAATAAGATATACAGTTGTTTGTGTGGCATCCCCCCAAAATTGAGTTGGGACATGCATCTGGAATAACAATCCCTTGGCAACTTCAACCACATGTCTGTTTTTCCTCCCTAATACCCCATTTTGTTGGGGGGTATGAGGACATGAACTTTGGTGAATTGCTCATTTCTCTTCAAGGAAAGTTTGTAAGTGCTTTTGAAAGTATTCCTTGGCATTGTCAGATCTAATAATCTTAATCTTCTTTTCAAATTGTGTCTCCACCATATTAAAAAAGCCTTTTATAATTAAAGGAACTTCATCTCGGCTCTTTATTAAATACGACCAGGTATACAACGAGTAGTCATCAACAAAAAGAATGAAATATTTATAACCACCCATACATGGAATAGAATAAGGTCCCCAAACATAAGTATGTATTAAATGGAAAGCAACATTACTTCTCTTATTACTTGCAAAAATATGTGGTTCTACATTGCTTTGATAGTTGACAGACTTCACATTGTAGACCGGAACTAGACAATGGCTCAAAAAGACTAGGAAACAAAAACTTCAATGAACCAAAAGACACATGCCCAAGACAGTGATGCCACAATTTCAATTGACTTAGTTTTTCATCATGACAGGACTCAGACTGACACATTAACCCAAACTTTGGAGACTGATCAAGAAGATAAACTCCATCGGCTTCATGTCCACTGCTAGTCGTCTTCCCCGTACTCAGATCCTGGAGGACACAATAAGATGGAAAGAAGGTTTTAGAACAATTATGGATTTTGTAAGTGAGCTAATAAATAAGAGATTTCTATGAAGTTGTGGGACATGGATAACTGATTTCAGAGAAAGGTTGTTGGTAAGTTTAACTTCACCCAAACTCGAGATTGGGGTCTGAGATCCATCAGCAATAGTAATCTTACCTTTCCCTGAAAAACGTTTATACGTGGTAAAGTAGGAAGGCATACCAGTCATATGATCAGTAGCTCCTGTGTCAATTATCCAAGAGCCAGAGGATGAGGCATGACACGCAAGTGTAGTACCTGATCTTGCAAAGGCACTAGAAGGTGTATGTGAATCAACAGATGTAGGCAACCCATTCTTTTCAAGATGGAGCAAGATGCCTCTCAATTTTTCCATCACATCAGAGGTGTCATGAGTAGATGCCTAAGCAGAAGAATTTCCCTCAAGCATGTGAGTTTGAGAATCATGACTAATTGTAGCAACATGAGCATTTACCTTCTTTCCGATTTTAAACTTCTCAAGCTTTAGGTGGGGATTTAGTTTCCAACACCTATCCTTGGTGTGCCTTGGCTTCTTGCAATATTCACAAACTACCTCTTCAAGTTTACCAGAACTCTGTTTGGGTTTTGTAGACACAAGAGTTGTATGCTCACTGATAGGAACTTGCATCATGGCAATCCTCCTACTTTCTTCATTCTACACCAAAGAATATGCTGTGGAGGGCGACAAAATATCAGCACTAAGGATGTGTTGCCTGGTGAAATCACAATTCAAATGCAAAATAGGGGAAGCGATAAAACAAAAGAAAAGAAGGTGTTGGCGGCAAAATAGGGGAAGAAAAAAAAATTCCCAAAAATGTTTTAGGGATCCAAAAAATCTGAGACTGCTTCCTATAATCTAAAAAATTTACCACAATTCAAACGCAAGTAGATTTAACAGCAACCAGCCCACCATGTGAGCATGCAAGCCCTAAACTCCAAATCTGTATTTTTTTGCCAATTTTCATCTAAAAAATCCAACAAAAATGTAAAAGAGTTTCAAACCTCCATGAAATGTATATCAAAATTCCTCTAAAAATGAGGCACATCAATGGGTGTCAAAACCGCAAATGGACGCCGCCGACTGTACGGGCTGCTGACATCAACCGGTGGCGTGCTGACGTCAGCGGGTTCATCTGTGAATCACGACCAACGGTTGATGCTCTCCTCGATCTTCCGATGCTTTGATACCAAGAAAGGGTTTTGTCGAAAAACTTAGGTGTGTTACTGTTCACACCCTGAAGAATGCCTTTTCTTAACATTTGAAGAAAATTACAAATGGGCCCTTGAATAGGCACCCAAATACATAAAACATGAAAGGACATAAATGCCCTTGCACTCTCAACAAAAACCTCTTGTTTCTAAAGCATTTATCCATAAGCTTAATTTTTCATTTAATTCTTCATTAGTTTCATCAATTAAAACAATGTCATCTGCAAAAAATGCACCATGGAACTTCCCCTGAATATGTTTAGTCAATTCATTTATGACCAATGCAAATAGATAAGAGCTAAGTGTTGAACCTTGGTGAAGACCCATAGTAACTATAAAATTTGAAGTCTCTCCCATTAATGTTCTAACATTGGTTGTTTCCCCCTCATATATCCTTAATTAAGTCTATATACATATTTTGAACCCCTTTCTTTTCCAAGACCCACCATGTTATCTCTCTAGGAACTCTATCATATGGTTTGTCTATATCAATGAACACCATATGAGGATCTTTCTTTTTCTCTCTGAACTTTTCTATTAATTGTCTCAAAAGAAATATAGCTTCCATAGTTGATCTCCTTGGCATAAATCCAAATTGGTTCTCTAATTCACTTGTTTCAAGTCATAATCTTTATTCAATTATTCTCTCCCAAAGTTTCATGGCAATGGTTCAAAAGTTTAATACACTGATAATTATTACAACTTTGTATATCGCATCGCCTTTGTTTTTAAATAAAGCACCATACAATTGTTTCTCCAATCATCAGTCATCTTCTTTTCTTTCACTATCTTATTAAATAGCTTTGTTAGCCATAACGAGCCTACCTCTTCTATTCATTTTCATACTTCTATTGGAGTCCCATCAAATCCTAATGACTTTCCCTTCTTCATCTTATTTAGTGTCTCTTTTACTTCAATAGGCCTAACTCCACAAAGGTACATATTATTTTTAACACTACTAGTATTACTAGATTCTGCTCCATTAGCCCCCTCTCCCTGCTATTCATTTAATAATTTTTCCAAATAGTTTTTCTATTTTTGTTGATTTCCTCATCTTTTACCAAGAATCTTTGATCTTCATCTTTAATTCATCTCTGCCTTTCCTTTCCCTTAGCTTTACAAGTTTATACATTCCTTTTTCTCCCTCTTTAGTGCTTAATTTATGGTAAAACTCATCATAAGCCTTACATTTAACTTCATTTATTTTCCTTTTAACTTCTTTTCTTATGGTTTTATATTTTTCACAGTTTTCTACATTTTTAGATTTTTGTCATTCTTTATAGCATGCTCATTTTAATCTAATTATATTTTGAACCTCTTCATTCCTAAGACATCCTTTGCTACTTTCTTTATATCGTTTTCCAATTCAAGCCAACCATAATTAATCTTTCCATTTAAATTTCAATTCCCTTCTATTATCAATCTATCTCTAAATTAAGCTAGCTTTTCCCCTTTCAAGTTTTCCCACCTAAGGAAAAAAATATATTTGATTTATGTTTGACCCCCTTATAAATGTTATTAAGTGTTCATCATTCTTTTGGAAAAAGGTGTTTAAAATTACCATATCATGAGCCCATTGTACCTCCTAATTCATTCCTTTCCCCAAACCCAAATCCTCCATGCACCATATCATATCCTAAATTTCTTTTCTCTACATGCCTATTTAAGTCTCATCTTATAAAAGTATTCCCTTTATTTGGAATTTCTTGGATTAATCCTTCTATGTTTTCCCAAAATTGTCTTTTAATGTTTTCTTCTAGACCCACTTGAGGTGCATAAGCAATAATTATGTTAATGATTTCCTTACCTAAAACAAGTCTAATTACACCCCCTTAGAACTTTGCTTCTCTTAATATATAAGTTATTACAGAGCTTAGGAGGAGAACTCGACCAGCCCTAAAGGAGAGTTCGAATTACCCTAATATGGTGCCAAACTGATCCAAAACTGAGTGCTGAAAAACTACAAAAAAAAGTTAGCAGTGTGATTTCCATTGGAGGAATCAATTTTGCTAGTTGGATTGACTTTATCAGTAGAAATTTTCATCAAATAATTCAGATTTGGGGAGCAAATTTTGAGCAATTTACAAATATGAAATAAGCAAAATTAAAAACAGTAAGATAATCCATGGTAATCTTGTTGATAATGTGAATTAAAATTGCTTTATTTCTTGCAATTTCACTTTAAGTTCTGCCGGTCTAGCTTAGGTGCAACAGAGGTTTTAGAAGCTTATTTTCTGGTTGAGGCAATTAACTTTGATGGTTCATGTTTATGGAACCTATTGTATATCTTGACTTTGAGGCCTTTCCTGGTTAATATGGTTTTTGGAGTTTTTCTTTTTGTTCCTAGTATTTGGTTCCTATACTATGGATACCCTATTTACTCTTAATAAATCTTCTGTTATCAATTTATAAAAGAAGATGATCTAAAGTATATTGCAAACAATTTTTTCCAATCTTTATAATTAACACTGCCATTGGTATGGCAAGAAAAAAATAACCTGAGAGCCATATTGATCACAAATAACTAATCGAGTGACTGGAAAGCGCTCCTTGAGTATTGCATCTGCATCATCACGAGGATCTTGCAGCAACTGGGCAAATGCCTGCAAAGTACATGAACTTAAAATATTAGAAAGAAGCAATAAATTACCTTGCATCACTAGGTTGAACGCTTGAAGATACTTAACTGCATTGGATAACAATATCATGTTATCAATGCTGCTAATTAATTGAAAATATTAGTTAGTGGTTTAATGTATGACTTCCAAAGAAACATTTAATGGGAGAATGGTTAAAAAAGGAAAAATAGTAATGGTAGACCTGTGATCTGGAACTATTGGCTTAGGAGCAATGATTGGTTACTCTCTTTCTAAATGGGACAGAAAACATAGAGGTAAATGGTATTATGAAAATAAAATAGATTTATTCTCAGAAGAATTTCAGGGAATGGTCTTCTTAAAGGCAGAACAGAAAAGGTGAAATAGATACTTGGGTTAGAAGAAGCCTAATGCAGTAAGAAGGTTTAAAAACAAGAAGCAACACCGGATTCTCCAAGTTTCAAGAGTTTCCAGCAGATTAAAGGTGGGACTTGTGGGGGTTGGTCCTACCAAGAAAATAAATAAATCTAGGAAACAAAGGCTGCATTATCATGGTCAAGGAGGGGGGGGGGGGGGGTTAAGAAGGTTCTTGTTGGGGTTTGGGTTGCGTATTGAAGTTTTTTTGTTGGTTGGATCTTAAGGGGTTAGGGTTGATTTTTATTTCTTGGGCATGCTCTGTTGGGACTTTTGCTTTGAGTGGGTTTTGGATTTTTGGGTGCTGATTTTGGGTTTGATTGGAAGGGCTTATGGTTGGTGGATTGTTGGGGTCTGTATTCTTTCTTTTTTGTTGGGTGATGTCTAATCACCATCTTTGTCATCTCTTTTTTCCTCTTAACATATTTTCTTTTTTATTTATTTAAAAAAGTTAGAGACAAGGGGAAGAGAAAAAAAAAAAAACTTGCTGTTATCCATCAAAATATAAAAAGGTTAAAAGAAAACAGAAATCTTTAAACAGTAAAAGAAGTTGTGCATCAAAAATGGCATTTCTGGAGTTAGCATGATGACCTACAGAAGTCAAGGTAACTATTGGATATTTTGGAAATAGCTTGAGTGCAAAAGCTGTTTTTCCTACATTAGAAAGCTCTTATTGATCTAGTGCTTCCATTTCGTCAATCATTGAGCATTTTGACCCCTCAAGCAATCCAACCCAATGGTCCCAACCCAAACCCGACTCTACTATTTCTATTGTACATATGTATTATTGTTCCGCAACATACTATCATAATCCATTTGTCATAACTCTTAAGCCCTAAACTAAATGACAAGTTGTTATTAGTGATTTTCATTCCCTAATTTTATGATTTTAGATTTTCAATAGGAGATCTATCATAATTCATAATGGACTAATCATTTGAAACATTCATTCTTTCATTATTGCACCAAAAGAACCAATAAAAACATATAATAAGAAAATACCAATAAAAAAACATGGTCAATATATGATCATAGAACTTGAATTTAGGATCCTAATCAAAGATCAAAAGAATTTAAGAGATTTTAAGAGGATGAGAGAATGGTAGGGTTGGGCCCAACCTGATCCCAACCCAACTCGAAGTTAGGGGATTTTAGGTTGGGTTACAAGATGGGTAGGGGTTGGGGGATCAGAACCATGGGTTGGGCTGGATTGAAGAAAAATCTACAATAAAAACAGATGAATCAACTAGTCCAAAAGGCTTTTATGGAGATTGGATGTTAGCAACAGGTTACATGGATTCATGTATAAATGTCCAAATGTAACATGCACAAGGTGTCTGAGTTACAACTACCAAAAACAAGGGTTCAAGGATTTTTGTAATATTACTTATTTTCAAATTGTTTTTTAGAATATGTTTTGTTATCAGACCTGTATTAAATCAAATAAACACAGAAAAATGCCTATAGAAGTTCCTGGAAGAAAGAAAACAGAGACGAGGAAGAAGAGAAGGGAAACAAAGAGAATAGGGCTGAACAGTCTCTCCCAAGAGAGACAAAACTTCTGCCCCCTATATGTTTCATTCATAATGAAAAATATAATTACAATATTACCCCTGATGCTATACTTCAAGAACAGAGACAAAAAACAGTAAAAAGAAGGGAGAAAAAGACCAAAATAACCCTAGAACAAACACTGAATTTTACCATGTTTCTTATTTTTGAACTTGATTGAGAAGATAACAAATTAAAGCATAAATTAATGTACAAATCCTAAAGCTTTATAAGAACTCATAGTGGGCAATGACTTGTGTACGACCATTTCTGATAAGCAGGGAATACCCTAATCAATGATAAAAAAAGTTTCCTGAAATGCAACAATGCCTAACATTTACAATAATAAACCAGCAAATGTTTTGTCTTTCCACCTGGGTCTTTCCTGTTCAAAGAAAATGGATCTTTTCAGTATTAAGTTTTATCAAAATCATAAGTTTACAAATTATTCCCAGGTTCTAGCCTAAGAATTTGAGATCTTGTAGTCACATTTCGGAAAGATGGTAAAAAGAAGAATCCCCTCAAGTTCATTTTGATATGTGTCTGTGCATAGGGACTTATAATTCTTTCAATGTTCCAAAGAGTTCACTTAATATAGTTAAAAAGTCCAAAAAGAATTCAACTAAGAACTAATTTATCAAAGGGTCCATTAATGCATATTGTTAGAAGTTAACAATGTCTTTAATCAAAGAAAATCAGAACAGAAAATGAGGAAAAGATGTTCAGAGCTAGAGAAGAAGGAAGTGGAAGAAAAGCACAATGAAGAAAAGAGAATTGTAACTCTCTTTAGCCCCTCGATTCTTCTATTAGATTCATAATAAAGAACATAAAATTACATAAACACCCTTATAGGGTGTCAGTTAATAAACATAAAGGTAAATAGTTAACAGGCCCATTAACATAAAATAAAATAAAAGAGGCTGTCTAAGAACTATTAACAGCTGGACCATCATCTCTACAATCAGGTTACCAAAAAAAAAGACTATCCTTAAAAGCTCCCTGCCTACAAAGGCTATCTACAAAAATACCAGATAATCTTGGACCCTAGTGGAATGAAGGATGCAATTTCAAGAAGAACAACTAGCCTCTACATAGGTCCTACAGAGTCCCTTATCCTCCATAAACAATCTGTTGATTTACCTCAAGTATAATCGTCTTGAATCCCCTAAATAAGGATGGTCTAATATCCTTTCAAAAATAAGAAATACTTTACCTGAGAACAAGAGAGAAAATTTGATTATTTGAACCAAGAACAAAGGCTGTTTTGAGGTTTCTAAAAGGAACATATAATTGGTTAAAATTTCCATTTGTACAACCAAATTTTAGGTTTCAGAAGAAATGGAATGGATAGATGAGGGCTTGTTTTGAAATATCATACTTCATGACTTGTATTAAATTGGATGTGAACTAATTCTGCAGGAACTTTATGTCTCTCATCTTCTCATTAGTGTTGCATGATGGTCCCAACTGAACGAATGGACAGAAAATGGAAAGGAAAAAAGAATGTAACTGAAGGCTTCAAAGTGTGTAAACAAAACTTCTCACCATATTGCATCAATGGAGATAAAGTAATGCTGATAAACTATTTAAGATGCCTTGAGGCTCAAATGAGCACAAAACCTTAACTAGATGTACATAACAGGATTCCTCAATTAGTAGCTAATGATGTGCAAGAAGATTGTATTCTCCTGTGTGTGCATAATACCTTATGTTCTGGCAGATCTTGGTATCCAGCATTTCGCCATTGTGCAATGGTCATTCCATGAAATATAACAACAGTAAAGTATGAATCCAGTAGTAGGATCCTATCAGCACCAATGGCAGCCACATCAAGAAGAGCTGGTTCTGGGTCCTTCTGTAATGTGTAAGATATCAATGATGGTTGAATCATAACAACTGAATTGGAAACATTTTCTCGGTACAAGATCATTCTAAAATATGCAGTTTCATCTGGGCTATTGTTAAAAATCTGCACCAAATAGACAAACCATTATTTTAAATGGAATTTTATACAAGTATGGTACTCAAAAATAATCATACAAAAATAGATCTAAATTCCAAAGAATACCTAAAGTGGTGAACAATAACTTACGAAGACTGTAATGTACCTGGACAAACTGAGAACGTCGTAAATGGAACATAAATTGTGGAAATATTGAAAAGCGTGGAGACAAGCTGAAAGTGGATGGCCTATCTTTTTGGTAATCACCAAACCGAGAACATAAACGTATCAATGACTTATCCAGCCATTGGATAGGATCAAACTCAACCTGCTTCGAAATAAACACTTCTAATCATAGATATAACAGTTAAACAAAGATTGATTAGGAGGAATGCAATTTTTTAAAGATAAAGTAAAATTTTTTGTTGATGAAAATTTACAAGCAGTACAGAAAATCCCTCCTAGAGCAAAAGCTATAGGCTGGGGATTCCACCCAAATAGATCAGATTACTAATACAATCTCAAATATTATACATGCTTCTTTCATTTGAAATCTGAAAAGGTGATTGGTGAGCAAACTCAGTGGTTGCAGATAGCCAAGAGCCAATCCTCCTCAAAACCCTTCTAAGGATATCATCTTCATTTCCAAACTTCTCAAAAATTCTGTCCTTTCTTTCTGACCAGACTGTCCTTACCACCACCACAGGAATCGACTCTCAAATGATCTTTCCTCTGCTACTAAGGCCTCTAATGGGTCAGATGGACAATAAATCTAACACATATCTAGGCATGATCCAACCATGATTGGCTGACATAATAAAATGCATCCAGATTCTAACTTGTCTTTTGTGAGGCATTTTCTGAAAGTAATTGACCAAATCAGAAAGGAGATTTTAGGAGGAACATTTGACCTCCAAATAACTCTGAGGAAAAGCAGAACCCTTCTCAAATTCTTTGCAAAAGGCTTAACCAAAAAGCTCCTACTGTTCATCAACTCCATCATAATTCCCAATCTTGGAAATTTCGATGGAACCAGGGAGTCCATATCATGCTGCCTCCCATTCCTGTTTTTTTTCTCTGATAGTAAAAGGAAAATTACATTACAAAGAAAAGGATTCAAACAGGTAAAGAGATTTCACCACAAAAGGAGTATATCCAAAGATCCCAAAAACCAAAAGAAAGACATGGAAAAACAAAAGCAAGGATCTATCCACTATAATACTCTAATAACTCCCACAACTTCTCCCCAAAATCATTTCTGCTCAAAATTTTGAATTTGGAATGAGCAAGGGCCCACTCCATCAAAGAAGGACCAATATCTGTCATTAACATGACATCATCTCTTGTCTTCAAAGGTTCTCTTATTTGGTTCTCTCCAAATGCCCCAACAAACTGCAAAAGGAATGATCTAAAATGCCCCAAAAAACTCTTCAGTAGGCCATATGCATGGCACTACCTCCTGTATATAAGAACCCTAGTGAACGGGTTGTAAGTGGTGACATTTGTTTACCATTTGTGAATTCTAGTGATCAGTTAGCTGATTTCTTAACTAAAGGGGTTTCTTGGTCCAAGTTGGAAGACAATATCTGAAAGCTTGGCAATGTGTAATATCTAAGTTAAATGTATTGAGAGGTGTCATTGTGAGGGTACTTTTGTCACTTTCAACATTATACTAATTGAGGGTTAAGTTTTGATTTTTGTGTTAGTATAAATGATAATGAGAGGACTGTGCCCCATATTTTTGCCTCTTACAAATTTCTCATTCTTTTCTCCTCTCCTTTTCTTCTTAAACTAAATCACTGACAAATATATCTGAAAATCACGTCTTTTTGCATGTTAGTTTTCACAAGATTCAACTGATGATGCATTGAATAATTCAGTCCTACTCTTGCTCTTGGTGGCCATATTTTAGGATAGGCAGAAATAGTTAATGGTGGGGCAGGCAAACTGAATGGTTTTTTCCAAGAAGTTTGAATGGGGTCATATCTTATTTGGTAGCTGAAGTAGGGGTACAACTTGGGTGGACTTGGTTGAACACAATGTTTTAAAAGCGCAAGGTGAGGCACAAACCTTTTTGAAGAAAGACACAAAAATGCAAAAAATGGTAAAAATCAAGAAAAATCCAAAATATTAAAAATATTAAACACAATATTAATTAAAAGCATAAACTTAAATTTGAAAATAAATAAAAACTATTATCTCAAATTAAAATACTTGTATGACATAAAACATATTTAAAATGAAAATTTAAAAATAAAATCAAGCATAGCATATAAAACATATTCCAGCCTAAACATTATGCATTCTTGATTCTATGAGCTGCCTTTGTACCAAGCCCCTTGAGGCCAGCCTAAACAAGTCCATATTAAGGTCTTAAATTCTTAATTCCTATAAAAAAGGTTTTATAACTTAGGTGTCTTTGAAAAATATATTTTATTAGGATGAATGAATGAGAAACATTAGCAAATATGGACTTGTTTGGGCTTGCCTCAGGGGGTTTGGTACAAAGGTGGCTCATAGAATCAGGAATGCATAATGTTTAACATCACATTAGCTATTTAAAGTAATGCAATTCGGAAAAAATAAAGAGATTAAGAGTTTACATGATTGAATATATTTTATATGTTATGCTTTATTTTATTTTTAAATTTTCATTTTAAATATGTTTTACATGATATGTTTATGTATTTTAATTTAAGACAATAGTTTTTAAAATATTTATTTTAAAATTTAAGTATATTTTTAATTATATTGTGTTTAATATTTTGAATATTTTTTGGCTTTTATTGAATTTATTTACCATTTTTTTGCATTTTTGCACCTTGCTTCAAAAAGGCGCGTGCCTCACCTTGTGCATTGTGCGCCTTGGGTGCAAACTGGCCCTTGCATTTTGTTTTTTTTTTTGCTTTTTGCATATTGTGCTTTTAAAATATTGATCACAACAATTTAAAACTTTATTTTTGATAAAATGACCTTAATAAAAATGATAAGAAGTGTTTTAACCAAAATTATCTTATATACAACCTATGAAATTTACCCTTTTGACAAATAATATAACAAAAATTACAAGAAAACCAGGAGGCCTTTATATGTTATTAACCATATAATCAGCTTGGAACAGCAAGAACCGGTCCCAACCCAATTATTAATTGGGACAAAACCACAGAACTAGAACTGACATAATCGGTTCAGTTGGTTCAGTTCTGTTGGGTAGACCCCACCCAATGACAGCCCTAACTATATCTAGTCTACCCCTCCCAAGACCCTAGATAGCTGGAACCGATGTTATTTGATTCAGAAAATAAAATACCCAAAGGTAGACACATTGTCCTATTATGAAAATTTTAAAAAGTTTCACTTAAAGCCTAGATGACTTCAGTACGAACATACATACATACATACATACATACATACATAAAGCCTTGTTAAAGATGATGTACATAAGTAAATAAGCACTCAAATATCTACTAAACAAGATCATTCATTAATGAAAAAAAATTAGGTGTTCCGGGGAACTATTTCTAATATCCAACCAAGTTAAATAATGAACAGAATTATGTAATTGATTTGCAATACCTCAGTTTCCATTTTCAAAGAAACTAGACGTGTCATGACTACCGCAGCTGCTTCTTGGTCAAACCCAGCAATTAATTCCTGAAAAGAGTCATCAGTTTCCATGTTGAATTGGAACTTTAAAATACTGGAATATTTTAAAGGAAGCAATTGAAAAACAAACCATAGGAGAAGCAGGAAAACCAATGTAAGATTACTTACAAAGATCTCGTTTCTCTAGAATATATAATGTTAATTGATTTCTGTAGAGATGATGTGCCGAATGGGCCACAGTTTCCTTCTTTTTATTTAGTTCTGTTTATGCTTTATTTTTGTGATTAATGGTCCTTAGTTATGGGCCTCCTTTCTTTCTTTTCTTATCGCTTTTAATGCTGGCCACCCTATTAAGGGTATTCATGTAATTGTATTCACATTACAATCAAAAGAATAAAAGATCATTAGGAAGACTGGACAGAGGTTCGTTGACTCTCTTCCTTCTTCCCTTTCTTCCTTTCTCTTCCATCTTATTCTTCTACACTTTTTCTCTTCCATCTTCCTCTTTCTTTTCTGCTTTATTTTTGGATTTATACAGGTGGGGTTCACAACTTGATATTAGAGCAAGGTTCCTACCTTCTTTTTTTTCTTCCTATTTTAGTCCCATACATAGGTTGTACGGAGAGCTGATTGGTTGATTGATTAACAATTATTCAGCCCAATTAGAGGAGGTTTCTGGAGAAGATTGTAGAGTTTCCATCTTCCTTCTTTTCTCTTCCATCTTCCTCTATACCCAAGGCAAGTTCTTGGAGAGTTTCCCAAAAACCCTAGCTAATTGAAGAGTTTTTGGATTAAAGGGTATAGAGAGAGTTTGGAAGTGACGCTTGGGGCAAGAAATAGAAGTTTCTTGATTACCTTCGAGATCAATCCAAGTTGGAGAGGCTTCTAGAGCCTCTGGTAGGAGCGGCTAGACTTTCTCCCTTTCTCCCGAGTTGGGTTTGGTGAAATCCTATTTTTGGCTGATTGAAGAGCAGTTTTGACCTTAGGGCAGTTAGTCTTGACTAGTAACACCTTAATTTTATTTTCATTTGTTTCCGTTTGGCCAATGGAGCAAACTGGAGGTGAGATGAAATGACCTACAAACTCCAGGTTTGACCTAGGAGGGTTTGTGAAGACTCAATTGGGGGAATAACCTTAGTAAAGTTAGACGGGACTAATTATTTGGCATGGTCTCAGTCAATTAAGATCCATGTCTACAATGGAGGGAAATGGGGGTACACCACTGGAAGTAAGAAGCAACCTAAGGAGGATAACCCTACCTATGAAAGGTGGATGTAGGAAAGTTATACAATTGCAGGCTGGTTAGTAAATTCCATTCAGTCTCATATCAGCCAGCATTATCTATGAATGGGTATTGCAAAGGAGGTGTGGGATAGAGACACAAAGACTTATTCCCAAAAGTTAAATGTTACTAGGGCTTACAAGCTAAAGAGTGATGTGAATAATCTAAGACAAGGAGAGAAGCCTTTAGCAATTTACTTCTCTATGCTTAAACCTCTTTGGTAGGAGATTGACCTGATGGAGACTGTTGTGTGGAGGTGTATCAAGGATGTTGAGACTCATAGGAAGTTAGTGGAGAGGAACCGGGTTTTTAACTTTCATACTGGACTCAACCCAAAGTAGATATTTTCAGACTAAATATTCTAGCAAAGGATGAAGTAACCTTATCTCAGGCTTATGCTATGATTAGTAGTGAGGAGAGTAGGAGATAGGTGTAGGTTGCAGAAGTCCCAATTGATCACTTTGCCAATGTTGGAAACATGGAATGAAGCCAAGGGCTACCACTGAGAAGAAAGATGTAGTGTCTAAGTATTGCAAGAAACCTAAGCACATGAAAGATACCTGTTAGAAACTACATCTAGAGCTCATACTCTTAGATTCAAGAACAATAATAATGGCAAGAAGAATGGGAGTGGGAAAGGTGGCAATGCCAATGTAGCCACCTCTTCTAAGATTGAGAAAGGTTCTAGTGATGAAAAATTAGTAGGGGAACAGCTTGCAGGCACTAGAATAGAGTATGAGAAGTATGGCCAACTCATTAGCCACTTAAAATCTACCATTGCAAGTTTGCAACTACTACCTCCTTAGGAAATGGTTCTTCTATTTATGCACATTCAAGTAATCGTAGGATCCCTGGATAATTGACTCTGGTGCCTCTAACCATATGACTAGTGTGTCCCATTTATTTTCTACTTACTACCTTTTACTTGGTCAAGACAAGTCACCTTATCTTCATTTCTTCATGTTCCTAAGCTTAAGACTAACTTAATTTCGGTTAGTAATTTGACAAAATCCATAAACTACATTTTAACTTTTTTCCCTTCCTACTATGTTTTTCAAGACATCTCGAAAGGTGATTAGGAGTGGCCATGAGGCGATTGGGATATACTTGTTGGATATGCCTAAGCAAAGTCAAGTATCACCTCAAAGAACAACCTTTGGTTCTAATGTGTCAGAGTTAGTTAATCGTATTATGTTATGTCATTACCATTTGGGTCATCTTTCTTTTTCTTCATCGAGTCTTTTGTTTCCAGCTTTATTTAAAGAAACTAAGTTGTAGAAATTCTTATCCTACAAGTAATAAAAGATCTACAACAATGTTTTAAAACGCGGAGGCATGACGCGAGGCGTTCCACTACCTAGAGGCGTGAGGCGTAATTCAGAATGCAAGAGGCGTAAGCCTCCCGAACACAAGGAGGCGTAAACCTTCTTAAGAGGAGGGGGGTTAGGAGGAGGATGAAGAGGAAGGGGGGATCTCATTTTTTTCTTTATTTTTAATAAAAATCTTTTCTATTAAGAAGAATAAAGAACCAACATGTTGAAGTAGCCAGGAGTATCCTTTTTGCCCCCCATGTTCGAGTGAAATTTTGGGGTGACGCAACCATGACAGCTATCTTATTAATTGCATGCCTTCTCTAGTCTTGGGGTTCAAATCCCCCTTTGTTGTTTTGTTCTTGATGGTGATTGTTAAAGTGAGCCGAATAAGGGTAGTTTAGTCATCTTATCTTTGTTAAGTTGTATGCTTATGTGGCAGTTTTATTAGAGACACTCTGCCCCACACTTAAGTAAGGGCAGTTTAGTCTTTGTAGAAAATAGAGACTAATTACTATTAAGGGGTCGACTGATAGGGTTTACCCATCAGATTCGACAGTCCCTTCTTTTCCTTCTTCTTCTTCTCTTCTTCTTCCTCTTGCTGGTTCGGGTTACTGTAGCAGAAGTCGAAACATGGTATCAGAGCCATGTTCCTGACCTACTTCAGTTCGTGAAACATCTCAGCAGTGTTCGTGACCTCTCTTTCTTCGTTTCTGGGCTGTCAATGGAGAAAACTGGTTCGTCCTAGGTCTGAAACATCTCAGCTCGTCTCTCTCTGCTGCGCATAACCTTCTTCATTAAGAAAAATGACATCAGCAGTGAATGGTTGGTTGAGATTCTCAAAAGGTCGGTTATTTCTTCTCCTTGTGCTGCTGGTATTTCTGGGTAGAAAATCTTCAAGAACCTGCTAGTACGGATCAGAACCTAGAGAACTAGGTTTATTGTTGCCCTAGTTCTTGGAGAAAATCCCAAGAACGGGCTGTGTGTACAGTAGCCGAATGGTGTAGGGGCTGCTGTAAGTTACAGAGTGGTGTAAGGGCTGCTGTAAGTGGCCAAGTGGTGTAAAGTGTAATGCAGTGACCTAGCCAAGTTCCTTGTGGTCGTGTAGTGCCCTCTTAAAGGTATTAAACAGGTCTGTACCGGGTGTAACAGATATGACTATGTGGTGGTGCTTGTGATGCACAATTTTTATTGAGTGGTTGTAAGAGGGTTTGCATGTGATTAGTAAGTGTTGAATTGATGTTTATGTGGTTCGTGGTGTTGTGAAATCAGTAGTAGTGTGAACAAGAACAAGGCTTGTGTACCTATTATTGTGTTTGGGGGCTATTATAGGTGCTGGAACATCAAACTCCTAATAACAGCACTCAGTTTGTAGCTGAGAATTCAGGTTAGAGGCAACGGTGAAAGAGTACCATGGTAGCAATGGGAGATAGATATAATGATCAGAAACCTAGTGTGGTGGTTCCCTCTGACTACCTAGGTGTACAGATGACCTCAATTAAACTGAATGGAGAGAACTATGTTCCATGGGCCAAATCAGTGGAAGTTTTCCTTAAGGCAAAGAGGAAAGTGAAGCATGTAAAAGAAGATAAACCACCGGCTAACTCTCAAGGGTTTGATGATTGGGAACAAGAGGATGCTCAAATCATGACCTGGCTATGGAATAGTATGAAACCCAAAATTAGTGCCAACTTCATGTTCCTAGATACGACTAAGGATATATGGGAACATGCTAAGAAGCTGTATTCTGGACAAGATAATACTACAAGGGTATATCAACTTTATCAGGAATACTTTGATTTGCAACAAGGAAACAAAACCCTAGAAGAGTACTATGCCTGCATGAAGAATATAAGGAATGAACTCAATGTTTATCGTCCCCTCACTCCAGATGTTAAAGTTCAGCAACACCAGAGGGAACAACTAAATGTTACAAGATTCTTAGTGGGGTTGAAATTGGAGTATGAACCAGTTAGAGCCCAAATATTAGGGAGCTCTACCCTTCCTACTCTTGAGGAAGTATTTGCACGGCTTCGTAGGATTTCTTTGGGACAGACAGAGAATCCCACACAATCTGATAGATCAGCACTTGTGATAGCTAGAGAAAGTGGACATGGTACAAGAGGGGGAGGACATGCCTCCCGAGGAGGCCGTGGCAGTTCCATGTTTGGCTGGAGTGGTGGTCGTGACTCAGGGGGAGGCCGTGGCAAAGGAAAGAGTAACTCTGCAAGGAAGTGTACTATTGTGGCAGGGAAGGACACACAGTGAATTTCTGTTATGATCTACATGGCCCTCCCTCTAAATGGGCTAATCATGCTATAGCTGGTGAGGTTGATATCAGTGATAGTAAACAGGCATACCTAACTCCTTCCACATCTACATCTGCTTCTGGGAGGGAGATGGTGAGTGTACCGCGTGATGAGTATGAACGGTTCCTTCAAACCACTTCACAGCATACCACTGCTACTCTTGCCCACTCAGGTATTGCTTGCATGTCATCTAAAACCTCTCCCTGGATTAATGACTCTGGAGCCTTTGATCACATGACCGGGACTCCAGGTGTGTTCTCTTCTCTTTCTGAAATTTCCACATCACAAACTGTTACACTTGCCAATGGCTTCTCATCTCTCATCTGTGGTGTTGGTAATGTTGACATGGCTTCTCTTCTTTTATCATATGTTCTATATGTACCTAAGTTTCCATTCAATCTTATGTCTGTTAGTAAATTAACCAAGACTCTTAACTGTTCTATTACCTTCCTTCCTTCCTCTTGTGTTTTTCAGGATCTCAAGACGGGGAAGAAGATTGGTGGGGGGCATGAAGCTGGTGGATTGTATTATCTTGATGGTGGTGGATCCTCAATTGCTCTTCAGACTTCACTTACTCCTCTACAGTGGCATTGCCGACTGGGACATCCTTCTCTCAAGGCACTCAAGATATTAGTTCCGTCTTTGAGTCATTGGTCAGTTTTACAGTGCGAGTCATGTCAGTTTGGGAAACATCGTCGTGTTTCCTTCAATCCTAGAGTTGAAAGTCGTATGTTGAGTCCTTTTTCTTTGGTTCATTCCGATGTTTGAGGCCCGATCAAAATAGAGTCTTATAATGGGTACAAGTATTGTCTCTTTTATTGATGATTGTTCAAGGATGACATGGATTTACTTAATGAAAGAAAGAAGTGAATTATTTTCTGTTAACAGGTGTATTATATGTACTGTACACAAGCTTAGTACCCACAGGGGTATTTTTGTAATAATGTAGAGATATTGTTATGTACGGCCAGAATAGTATAAATACAATGCTTCACTCGACTGAAGCTAAGTTTTGTTGAGGCCTTAACTCAGTTGCCTCTTGTTGTTCTTCTTCTTCTCCTTCTTCTTCTTTCTTCTTCTTTTCTTCTTCTCCTTGGTCTCCTGCTCAACATGGTTATCAGAGCAGGACCGTCCAGGCCTAGAAAACAACTAGCTGAGGTCTCTCTCCACTGCTGTGTAGAAGCTATAGTCCTGATGCTTGAAGACAAGGAAGAGGAAGCTTTTCTAGTGCTGCGATCAGTCTCCACTGCCGAGTAGGGCTCTGCTACAAGTAAGCTGACTACTCAACTTCCTAGCGCAGAAAAAGGGTTCAGCTACATGTTTTTTTTTGCTGGTAACTGGGGTTGCTTCGGCTAAGAGGACTGTAGAAAACCATCCCAGATGTTCGAAGGAAAGCTCTGACCTGAAGGGAAGTTCGAGTCCATGACTGTACTGCCTATTCACAGTTCGGGTGACCTAGGTACTGAACTGTTTTTTTTCCTGTTTATGGTTCTCTTCTTGCACGACTATTAATGTCCCAAAATCTGAGTAGGGACTATTCCCCTTCCTCCGATTGTATGTTGCCCTAGTCAGCTCTTTAAGGGGCTGTTGATGAACCCTAGAACTTGAGTGACTGTTCGGCTGCCCTGGAAAGTGGATATCAGCCGATTAGGTGTGGTGAATCACCACTCGTATTGCTGTTCCTACTGTGTTTTCTTTTTGGGGCTGAGAAGCTGCATCAAAGTTGTGGACTGTAGGTCATTCAGACCTGGTTACACTGCATGTGCAGTTTGTATATTGTTCTGTGGACTCCTACACAGTGTAGGTCATAAACCCTAGTACTGCAGCTACAGTGTTTGTGCTTGGTTCTCTGTGAGCCCGAAAATCAGCAAGTGTCTAGTTGTGGATTGTTGCAGCTCTATAAGACTGTGCTTTGGTTTTGTGTACTTCTAAACTTAGAATCATGAGTAGTGAAGATTCAGCTACATCCGGAATCTCCACAATGCTGAATGGAATGAGTGGGAACAGTGATTTATCCTTCCCTATGGCTGTTGTTCCTCTTGACGGGTTAAACTACCTAGAGTGGTCAAGGGGGATCAAGCTATACATAACTGCAAGGGCAAAAATAGGCTACATAAATGGAAGAATCAAAGAACCACCTTCTGGAAATGCAAAACATGATAGATGGGATCAGGAGAACAATATGGTTATGTCATGGCTTTTGATCTCCATGCAACCGCAAATAAGGAAGAACTTCATGTGGGCTGAAACTGCAAATGAGATATGGGATCAGGCAAAGTCCACATATTCTGAACTTCGACACTATGCCAAGATTTATCAACTGCAAGCAGCTTCATCTATTTGTAAACAGGGGGAGAGGAATTTATTAGTTTATTACTCTGACTTGACAACTGCTTGGAAGGAGCTGGATCATTACCAGAATATTGAGTGGAAGTGTGAGGAAGATGCAAAATTGTATAAGAAGCTTGTCTCACAGCAAAGGGTGTTTGCCTTTTTACATGGTCTCAATCCTACCTATGAACCCATCAGGGTACAAATTCTAAGTTCTAAGGATCTTCCTTCAATTCAGGAGGTCTATGCTCTTGTCCAGTCTAAAGAGAGCAGAAGGAAATTGATGAACAATACCGGAGGGGATGCAATTGTGTTGGCGGCAAAGGGGGGTCTCTTTACTAGTGGTGGACCTTCTTTCAGGAGAGGGGATCTCCAGAAGAAAGCAGAAGATAAGGAAAAATTGTGGTGCACTAATTGTCAGAAGCCCTGGCACACCAAAGATACTTGTTGGGATCTCCATGGGAAACCGAAGTGGGCTCAGGATTTACCTAAGAAGCAAGGCTCAGATGTTATTAGAAGACCCGGGCAGCAAGGTACCAAGAAACACTACATGGCCAATATGGTTACTCGGGAGAATCAGCCCTCCACCTCCACTGTGACTCAACCACCACATGGCCAACATAACTACTCTGGATCCGACCCAAGGGAGGATATTGTAAACTCCTTCCGTAACCATTTGGAGCTTTATGGTAGAACAATTCACCAGATGGATGCTCCTCCCACCACCTCTTTTGCATCCACATCAGGTAATCCTACCACAACTTTCCATGTTGCTTCTCACGACCTTGACTCTCCATGGATCATTGATTCTGGAGCGTCAAAACACATGACTGGTATGTCCTCTTTCTTTCAAACTTATCACCCTCTTTCCAGAAGAGATAAAGTGAGACTAGCTGATGGATCATACTCTCCCATAGCTGGTCGAGGAACTCTCTCTCTTCCCCTTGGCCTTACTCTTTCTAATGTTCTTCATGTTCCAAAATTTCCTATGAATCTGTTTTCAGTCAGTAGTGTTACAAATTCCTTAAACTGTTCCATGACTTTTTTTCCTTCCTATTGTGTGATTCAGGATCTGGCCTCGGGGAGGACGATTGGTAGGGGTCATATGGTTGATGGACTCTATATGCTGGAGAATACGGCTGGCCTTCTTGTTATAGAGTCTGTGAGTCAGTTCAGAAAGAGTAAAATGTATTTATGGCATTGTCGTTTGGGTCACTTGTCTTTTGAGTCCTTGAAAGTTGTTTTCCTAGAACTGTGTAAGTCCGTGTCTATTTCTAATTTTTCTTGTCAAACGTGTCAGTTAAGCAAGCATTGTAGAACTCAATTTCCTCAAAGAAATAGTAAATCTGAGTTTCCTTTTCACATTGTGCATTCTGATGTGTGGGGCCCTGTTACTTTACCTTCTGAGAGTGGCTACAAGTACTTCATTACCTTCATTGACGATTATTCTAGATACACTTGAGTATATCCAATGCGAACCCATGAGGAAGTACAAAAAAATATCCAAGATTTTCAGCGGATGGTCTTCACCCAATTTCAGACCGAAATTCAAGTATTTCAATCAGACAATGCAAAATAATTTTTTCATAGTGACCTCACGGAGTTCTTTGCTTCACATGGATCTCTTCACCGGAGCTCTTGTGCCCGCACGCCATAACAAAATGGTGTGGCTGAACGGAAAAACCGTTACCTTCTTGAAGTGGCACGGGGTTTACTACTCCACATGAATGTTCCCAAACGTTTTTGGCTTGAGGTCGTCCTTTGTTCTACATACCTCATTAACCGAATGCCCACTCGTTGGTTAGAGTATAAAGCTCCACATCAGCTTCTCTTTCCTAAGGCCCCTCTTCTTTCTATTCCTCCTCGTGTTTTTGGTTGTCGGTGTTTTGTCCAAAACCTATCCCTCACCCGGGGAAAATTGGACTCTCATGCTATCCCGTGCATATTTCTTGGCTACTCATTCTCTCAGAAAGGGTATCGTTGCTTTGATCCTGTTTCACGGAAATTCTATGTCTCCATGGATGTTACCTTCTATGAGGATGAGCCCTTCTTCCCTGTTTCTCCTCAGGGGGAGTGTAGGTATGAGGAGAAACTGGTTCAACTTCCTCCTCTTCCTACTCCTTCTCCTTCTCCCCTTTCTCCTTCTGATCCTCCACCTTTCCGTGTTTTTTCTCGTCGTCGTAAAGGCCAATCAGGTTCAAGAGCTGAGGAGAATCCAGAAGCCGTACCTCAAATGCCATCAGATTCCTTGGGGGAAGATCATACTCACTCAGGTAACTTGACTCCCAACCTCCCTGTTGCTAATGATCTTGACCTTCCCATTGCCCACAGGAAAGGTGTTAGGTCGTGCACCACCAAACACCCCATTTCCAACTTTGTTTCCTATGAGAACATCTCACATTCATTTTGTGCTTTTCTCACCTCCATTGACAGTATCCCTATTCCCAAGAATGTGGCAGAAGCTCTCTTAGTACCAGAATGGATGAAGGCCATGAAGGAAGAAATTGATGCTCTTCATAAGAATGGCACATGGGAACTTGTTGATCTCCCTAAGGGAAAGGATCTAGTTGGATGTAAATGGGTGTTCGCTATTAAGCATGGGGCTGATGGAACCGTGGAGAGGTATAAAGCTAGTTTAGTGGCAAAGGGTTTCACTCAAGTATATGGGGTTGATTATGCAGAAACCTTTGCACCTGTTGCCAAAATGAACTCTATTAGAGTCATTTTCTCTCTTGCTGCCAATCTGAATTGGGATCTACATCAGCTCGACATCAAGAATGCCTTCTTGAATGGTGACCTTGAAGAGGAAGTTTATATGGTTCAACCCCTCGGCTTTTTGGCTCAAGGAAGTGAACAAAAGGTGTGCAAGTTGAAGAAGTCTTTATATGGGCTGAAGCAATCACCAAGGGCTTGGTTCAGCAGATTTCATACTACAGTCCAGAAGAGGGGATACAAGCAATGTCAGTCAGATCACACACTGTTTGTAAAAAGAGTAGAAGGTAAAATGGCTGCCCTAATAGTATACGTAGATGACATAATTGTTACTGGTGACTGGAAGGATGAAATTCAAAGTTTGAAGGGCTTCCTTGCCACTCAGTTTGAGGTGAAAGATCTAGGTCCCGCCAAATACTTCCTTGGGATTGAGGTTGCCCGATCAATTGCTTAAGGACACTGGAAAGATTGGGGTTAAACCAACTGACTCTCCAATTGATCCCAACCATAAGTTAAGTGACAGTCAAGGTGAACCACTTAAGGATGTGAAGCAATTTCAGAGGCTTGTAGGGAGATTGTTGTACCTCTCTATGACTCGTCCAGACATAGCGTATGTTGTTGGTGTCCTCAGTCAGTTCATGCATGCACCTAGGTCCACCCATCTTGAAGCAACGGAGAGAGTACTACGGTATCTTAAGAAGTTCGCGGGTGCTGGTTTATTATTCCAGAAACATGGACACTTGAGGGTTGAAATTTACACAGATGCGGATTGGGCTGGATCTCAAAGTGACAGAAGGTCTACTAGTGGTTACTGCACCTTTGTAGGAGGGAATCTTGTTACTTGGAGGAGTAAGAAGCAAACCGTGGTAGCTAGATCCAATGCTGAAGCTGAGTACCGTGCAATGGCACACGGAGTAGCCAAAGGTATGTGGATAAAGAATCTATTGGGATAGTTGGGTTTTCTAATTGGTAAACCCATGACTCTACTCTGTGACAACAAGGCAGCTATCAGTATCGCTGCCAACCCGGTACTACATGATAGAACAAAGCACATTGAAGTTGACAAGCATTTTATCAGAGAGAATCATCACAGGCGAAGTATGCACTCCATACATCAGCTCTGAAGACCAACTAGCAGACTTATTTACAAAAGGGCTAAACCATTCCAGACATCAAGGTCTCTGTGACAAGTTGGGCATGATTGATATCTATGCCCCAACTTGAGGGGGAGTGTTAATAGGTGTATTATATGTACTGTACACAGGCTTAGTACCCGCAGGGGTATTTTTGTAATTCTGTAGACATATTGTTATGTACGACCAGAATAGTATAAATACAATGCTTCACTCGACTGAAGCTAAGTTTTGTTGAGGCCTTAACTCAGTTGCCTCTTGTTCTTGTTCTTCTCCTTCTTCTTTCTTCTTCTTTTCTTCTTCTCCTTGGTCTCCTGCTCAACATTTTCCATTTTTCAAAAATTCCATGCTGAAATACGTATACAATTTGGTGTTCCAATCAAAGTCCTTCATTCAGATAATGGTCGTGAATACTTTCTTACTTCATTTCAACAATATTTAGAACAACATGGCATTATTCATCAAACCTCATGTGCATCCACTCCTCAACAAAATGGGGTGGCTGAACGAAAGAACCGTCAGCTCCTTGAAACTGCTCGGTTTATTCTTCATCATATGACTGTTCCTAAACGGTTTTGGAGTGATGCTGTACTCACTGCATGTTTCCTCATTAATTGGATGCCCTCCTTCATTCTTCATGGTCGGTCCCCCTTCTCTATCTTGTTCCCTACTTTATCTCCATTTCCATTAACTCCCCGTGTCTTTGGCTGTGTGTGCTTTGTCCACAATCTGGGTCCTGGAATAGACAAGCTAGATGCACGCTCCATTAAATGTGTCTTTCTTGGCTACTCTCGGACTCAAAAAGGGTACAAGTGTTATAATCTCATTACTCGAAAGTTCTATGTCTGTCCTGATGTCACCTTTTTTGAGTTTGTCCCCTTCTTCTCAGAACCTGAAGCACCTTCGTCTCCACCCTTACTTCCTCTTCCTCTTCCTGTCAGTGATCTGGTTTCGAATGTTCCTATTGGAGTAGACTCATCACCTCATCCAGTGCAGATCACTACTGAACGACCACCGATCCGGCAAGTGTATACACGTCGAACGACACCGACCCCTCCTCCATCTTCTACCTTATCTGCGGATCCTGTCATGGCTTCTGTTGCTGAACCCTCAGAACTTGACCTACCCATTGCCTTACGGAAAGGTAAACGCAGTTCTACTCTCCATCCCATTTCTAATTTTGTTTCATTATCTCGCATTTCCGCCTCACATTGTCAGTATGTTTCACTTTTGTCATCTATTTCCATACCTAACAATGTCCAAGAAGCTCTTAGTTCACCTGGGTGGCGGCAGGTAATGGAGGAGGAACTCTCTGCTCTTCAACATACTCAAACGTGGGAGCTCACTACTCTCCCACCTAGTAAACATGTTGTGGGCTATAAATGGGTGTATACTGTTAAATACTTGCCAGATGGTAGTGTGGAGCGTCTGAAGGCCAGACTCGTTGCTAAAGGTTACTCACAGTTGTATGGAGTGGACTACATGGAGACATTCTCTCCAGTGGCTAAGATTGGCTCTGTTTGTGTGTTAATCTCCCTGGTAGTTATGTATGATTGGCCTCTGTTTCAGCTTGACATAAAAAATGTTTTCCTTCATGGTGACCTTGTGGAGGAGGTATATATGGAGCAACCAACTAGGTTTGTTGCTCAGGGGGAGGATGGTAAGGTGTGCAGACTGAAGAAGGCAATTTATGGGTTGAAACTGAAGGGATGAGATATCCATCGTATGGACGCCTGAATCTTGCGGAATAGAATGGGCGAATTTCAAAAATTTCTCTCCATCCTACTGGGAATCGTATTCCCTATTTTAGAAAAATCATATTTTTCAAGGATCAATCTTGAACCAAGAACCAAACCAGATCTGAACAAAAATAGTAGGAGAGGGATATACCTGATACGGAGAAATAGTATCTCCCAATGGAGGTGTTCACACCCAAGGAAGGAACCAAAAACTACTCCCACTGAAGATGGCGCAGTGCAGGATGGAGCAAAATCAACAGCGTTCTTCACAAGAACCAGATCCTTCGCAAGAATCATCTGGATGGCACGTGAGCACTACTTCCAATCAGTCCTTCCACAAAGAACTGATATCGAGATCTGATCTTGATCACTCCCACTGAGAATAGGAGATCGAACTGGCAGATATGGCGGCGACAGGAAGGAGGCGGCAAGAGAGATTTAGCGCAGTAATGCTGAATTCTCTCTTCTGTGATTTCTAAAGGCTGCCGCCCCTCCTCCTTTTATAACCTTAAAGGGATCAGCTCCTAATCCCATTAGGAGTTGCTGATTCAAATCATATTTGGATCAGAATTCCCTTTAAGTGATAAGGGTAAACCCTTATCTTATCTGCAGATTAGATCAGCCCCCTCCTAATCCTATTAGGAGGTTTCCAGATCTGAATCACATTCAGATCTGGACTCTCTGAGTGGATAGGGTTAAGACCCAATCCTATCTGCTAATCTAGTCTCAGAATTCGCCCCTCATTTAACTGATCAAATCAGCCCAGTTCGAAATGGGCTTTAGGCCCAATAAGGTTATGTGCTCATTTAGCCTTCCAAACTGCTGCCTAGTTGGGCTTCCTTGTATGGCGTGGGACCCAAATATTGATCTACACATCAGCTACATGGGTTCAACCCAGCCTTTATTACAAGGCCTGGCCGAATACACTGTTATGGACAGTGCACCCCCTGAAACCCATCACATGGGCTCTATGGGCCCAACACTTACCCTAAGTGGTCCCTGGGCCAAACCACCTTGTAACACCCAGGGACTGTGGGCAGATGCAAGATTAGTCCATCATGTATTACCCTCAATGGTCTTACACTTAACCTCTCAGCCCATAATGATCAAACACTGCCCGACAAGAGAGGACCTCTCCCTCGGCTGCAAGGAACAGTGTTGCACTCTCTACTCACATGGATCCCGGGAATTAAAACCTTTTGCAAACAATTAGAAACCGTAATATATATACTTTTGTATCTCATATAAAATATATTTTGCAAAACAAATCTCAATGATTGAAATCGGCTGCCAGCAGTCTTGGTTTCCATCAGAGAGAGTGCATCCCCGATCATTACCTTTTTCCGACAAAGGGGCTGATCCTGTCACTATGATCACCCACTCAGATGAATTCTCAGACTGTCCCAACATACCCAGGTTTTGACCCCCGCTAAGGATCTCACTGATTGGCATATTAAAGACAACCCAATCCGACACCTAGTGTAGTATCATAATCAAGTCTAGGGGTCAGGTGTAACTTTCCAATTTTGCCCATCAATCTCCAAGGTCCAGGGCAATACTGGAAATCTGGTCCGGTTCAAAGATTTAACTAATCCTACACTGCATGTGCCTTGGGTCTCACCCTAGCAACTGAGACAGGCCACCCCAACATTTGGCAGCACACCAGTGTCAGCCTTGGCAGGATAAATCTCCCCAGACTTATCCAATGGCTGTGAACATTCTAAACTAACACGAGTCTCATAAGTGTCCAGTTTAAGGGTATTACACAAAAACACACCACATGAACATGAATCAAATATGTACTTTATTCATTTATAATAAATTCATAATGTATATCATTCTGATTGGAGCTAAGGGCATACAACTGTCTAACAGCTCCCACTTGCACTTAGATCCAATCTGGTACAAGCCAGAGTCCCATACTTTCCATGTGTTTCTCAAACACTTTCTGTGTCAGTGGCTTAGTCAATGGGTCTGCCACATTCTCCGCTGATGCTACCTCTCAACATTAACCTCCCATTGTCACACAACAGTGGAATGGGTGATGTGCTGAATTCCAAATTCAGGAATGAACACCTTCATTCATAAGACAGCCTCACTTACGACAATGTGTTCGGCTTGGGTTGTGGAGTCTGCCGTGGACCCCTGTTTGCTGCTTTTTCAACAAACAGCACACGATCCTATCGTAAAAACATACCCAGATGTAGACTTTCTATCATCTGGATCCAATTGGAAATCGGCATCAGTATACCCCTGGATCTGTAGTGAGCTACCATCGAATACCAGACAAAACTCTTTTGTCCTTCGAATGTATTTAAGTATGTTTTTCACAGCAGTCCAGTGCTCCTGCCCTAGGTTGGCCTGAAATCTGCTTACCACACTCACTGCCTGAGCAATGTCAGGACGAGTGCACAGCATGGCATACATGATGCTCCCTATGGCTGAGGCATAGAGAACGTCCTTCATGCCCCGACAAAGGGGCTGATCCTGTTACTATGATCACCTACTCAGATGAATTCTCAGACTGCCCCAACATACCCAGGTTTTGACCCCCGCTAAGGATCTCATTGATTGGCATATCAAAGATAGCCCAATCCGACACCTAATGTAGTATCATAATCAAGTCTAGGGGTCAGGTGTAACTTTTCAATTTTGCCCATCAATCTCCAAGGTCCAGGGCAATATTGGAAATCCGGTCTGGTTCAAAGATTTAACTAATCCTACACTACATGTGCCTTGGGTCTCACCCTGGCGGTTGAGACGGGCCACCCCAACATTTGGCAGCACACCAGTGTCAGCCTTGGCAGGATAAATCTCCCCAGACTTATCCAACGGCTGTGAACATTCTAAACTAACACGAGTCTCATAAGTGTCCGGTTTAAGGGTATTACACAAAAACACACCATAGGAACATGAATCAAATATGTACTTTATTCATTTACAATAAATTCATAATGTACATCATTCTGATTGGAGCTAAGGGCATACAACTGTCTAACAGAAACAATCGCCACGTGCTTGGTTCGGGAAGTTTAGTGAAGCGGTGAAGAGTTTTGGAATGAAGCAATGCTAGGTTGATCACTCAATGTTCAACTATGACTCAGAGGCTGGAAGGATTTTATTAGTGGTCTATGTGAATGATATTGTTATTACTGGCAGTGACAAATTGGGGATTGACAAACTAAAGGTATTTCTGCAAAATCATTTTCAAACAAAAGACCTTGGGACATTGAAGTATTTCTTGGGCATAGAAGTTGCCAGGTCAAAAGAAGGTGTAAATCTGTGCCAAAGAAAATATGTTCTTGATCTTCTAGAAGAAACAGGATTGTTAGGTGCAAAACCGGCTGAGAACCCTATGGAACCAAATGTTAAGTTGAGCAATGATACAAGGGAAGTATTTGAAGATCTTGGAAGGTATAAACGACTAGTTGGGAAGCTGAACTATCTGACTATCACGAGACCTGACATCTCCTTTGCAGTCAGTGTGGTGAGCCAATTCATGCAAAACCCTCGTATACCTCACTGGGATGCAGTTCTTAGAATTGTAAGATATCTGAAGGGAGCTCCAGGCCGTGGACTATTGTATAAACTAGGAGGAAAGCTTGAAGTAGTTGGGTACACAGATGCAGACTGGGCAGGCTCAGTGAATGACAGAAGATCTACTACAGGCTATTGCACATTTGTTGGAGGAAATCTTGTGACGTGGAAGAGTAAAAAGCAGACGGTTGTGGCTAGAAGCAGTGTTGAAGCTGAGTATAAGGCCATGGCACACACTACCTATGAATTAGTGTGGTTGAGGAATCTCCTACAAGAAATTGGGTTCCACATGGATAAACCTATGAAATTGTACTGTGACAATCAAGCTGCACTCCATATCTCATCCAACCCTGTTTTTCATGAGAGAACGAAGCACATAGAGGTTGGTTGCCACTTTGTGAGGGAGAAGGTTCTTGTTGGAGAGATAAGCACAAAACATGTGGGCTCGAATGATCAGTGGGCAGATTTGTTTACAAAAGCTCTAAGCTCAGGGAAAGTGAACTATCTATGTAACAAGCTAGGATTATATGACATATATTCTCCAGCTTGAGGGGGAGTGTTAAAGTGAGCCGAATAAGGGTAGTTTAGTCATCTTATCTTTGTTAAGCTGTATGCTTATGTGGCAGTTTTATTAGAGACACTCTACCCCACACTTAAGTAAGGGCAATTTAGTCTTTGTAGAAATTAATTAAAGACTAATTACTATTAAGGGGTCGACTGATAGGGTTTACCCTTCAGATTCGACAGTCCCTTCTTTTCCTTCTTCTTCTTCTCTTCTTCTTCCTCTTCTTCTTCTTCCTCTTGCTGATTCGGGTTACTGTAGCAGAAGTCGAAACAGTGATGTTTTTCCTATTCCTTTATGTGTCTTTGGTTGCAGATGTTATGTCCATATTCCCAGCTCTCAGAGACATAAACTTGAACCTAGGCTTGGAAGTGTATTTTCTTAGGTATGCATCACACAAATGGGTTATTGCTGTTTTGATCCCACTAGTGGCACCCGCTTTGTTTCCATGGATGTCACCTTTGCTGAGTCACTTCCTTTTTATGGACATTATCCTAAGGGGGAGCATTCTATTGAATCATTTGCTTCACCACTTCCTCTGCTATCTCCTATTGACCTTGGTGTTGAATCCTCCATAGCTCTTTTTGTCCCTTTGGTAGAGCCTTTCTAGTCTCCCTGTTCCCCCATCCTACTCCTCCTCCTGCACTTGTTAGTCCTCCAGTTTTCACCACTCATCATATTGTTCAAAGGTGGTACCAAAGACAAAGGCTACGACATGGACACGTTGTTCGCACATCTACAAGGACAAGTCCTTTATCACCTACTCTAAGACCTTTCTTCCCAAACCTAGACCTACCTATAGCTGTGAGAAAAGGAAAGAGAAAATGTACAACACACTGTATCTTAAAACACCTTTCTTATAGCCTGTTGTCACTTTCATACTATTCTTTCCTAGCCTTTATTTCCTATCAACCTATACCTAAGTCAGTTATAAAAGGTTTGTCTAAACTAGAATGGAGGGAGGCTTTGAGAACTAAAATAAAAGCACTCAACAAAAATAACACCTGGAATATTGTAGATTTGCCTAATGGAAGGAACTAGTGGGATGTAAATGGGTGTTCATTGAGGTATAAGGCCCGGCTAGTTGCCAAGGGTTATACACAAGTGTATGGAGTTGATTATATGAGGACTTTTTCCCTAGTTCCAAAATGACCTCAGTGAGAGTTTTATTGTCCTTAGCAATGAGTTATAACTAGTTGTGATATTAATTTGATGTTAAGAATGCCTTCTTAAAAGGGGACTTAATTGAAAAGGTTTATATGTCACTCCCTCCAAGCATGTAGGGTAAGGAAATACAAGGCAAGGTGTGCAAATTGAAGAAATCCCTTTATGGCCATAAGCAATTCCCTTAAGCTTGGTTTTCCAGATTCTGAGTTGCACTTGTTGAGTTTGGCTATACTCATACATAGTCTGATCATACCCTGTTTTTTAAGAGAGGTACTCAGGTTACCTTCCTTATTGTTTATATTGATGATATTGTGGTTACAAGTAGTTATACAGAGGAAATTTAGGCAATCAAGAACTTTCTTAATTCAAAATTTGAAATTAAGGATTTAGGGGAGTTGAGAGATTTCTTGGGAATTGAAGTTGGTAGGTCTAAAGATGGTATCTTCATTTCCCAACGGAAGTATGTGTTAGATATTCTTACTGAGACTAGAAAACATGGTGCTAAACCTACCTCTACAACTATTGATGCCAACCATAAGCTTTCAACCAACAATGTTGAGCTCTTGGCAAACATGGGAGTGTTCCAAAGACTTTTAGGGAAGTTACTATATCTTTGTGTGATATAGCCAGATATTTCATATGTTGTCTGTTAGGTTGAAGGTTTTTTATGTATTGATGGTTCGGCTGATAAGAGTTCTTATTAGCCTGTATTTGAGTTTAAGTTATTATATATTGGGCCTGTGTTAATGGGCCTAAGTTTGTTTAGTGTTTTAAGTTGTCTGGGTGTCCCATCACTAATCAGGGGCATTCCAGTCTTTTTCTGTAACATTGTACTATACTCTAATATAAATAATAGTACTGTCGATTGGGTTATTCAGTTCGACATTCTCAGCATCTCTTGGTCTTCTTCTCTCTTCTGCTACTTTGACTACAGCACTTCAGCTTTCATGGTATCAGAGCATTGAGCACCTTCCTGGTTATAGCTGACGCCATCTCCTCTCTCCTGCTGTCTTTCTTCTTTTTTTCATCTTGGTTGCTGCTGTGAAACCCTAGGGTTGCAGGAGAACAACACAAAGTTCGAACCTAGGGTTTCCCTTGGTTGTAGGGCACAAGGGAAGTAAGACCCAGAAGCTGATGTCCTACTAGACTGTTTCTAGTATTTAGCAGCTATTCGACTGCTAAGTGAGGTCTGTATAGGACAGACCTAGTTGAGGACTGATTTCAGCAGTCCTAGTATTGGCCGTAAGGAGGGGCACTCTCTTTACAGTTGCAGTACTCGAAGTTCAAGTGGAGTCTGCATAGCACAATAGTGGAGAGCCCTTAGTTCCAGGTTGGTTACCAGCCCAGAACTCCTCACTTGCTGCTTAACTGAACTGCTTTAGAACTGTGACAGTCCCGGAAAGTCTGAAACTGTGTTGAGAGCTGTCAGAACCTGCTGTGAACACTTCGGCTAATCAGAACCTGCTCCAGAACTGCTTCAGAACCTACTGTGATCACTTCGGCTAATCAAAACCTGCTCCAGAACATCTACACAGAGGCTGCAGTCAAGATGTCTTCAATATCCGGAGAGGTTTCTTCTAGGGATAACAGACCTGCAGCAAGGTCTTCAAATCTGGAAAACCCTAATCTGCACAGCTTGCAGATTACAAGTGTGCTATTGGATGAATACAACTTCAGGGAGTGGTCAGTTTCTGCAATGTTGTTTATTATTTCCCGTGATCTTACAGGCTACCTAGATGGGAGCAAGAAGGAACCTGAAGTAGGCAGTACAGAGTATGCTGTGTGGCGCAAGGAGAATGCCACAGTTATGTCTTGGTTGCTTGCCTCTATGACTCCTCGAGTTGCCAGGACTGTTCATCACTTTCCTACAGCAGCCAAGATTTGGGAAAAGGTGTCTAAGACCTATGGACAGAAGAAAAATAATGCTAGAATCTACAGATTGAATCAAGACATTGCTGCCTTAAGACAAGGTGATATGACAGTTGCCACATACTTTGCAACTCTGGAAGGTCTTTGGGAAGAACTTGACCATCACTTGATATAAGATTGGGAAAATGCCAGGGACAAGGAGAGACATGATAAGAAAATTGAAGAGAGCAGAGCCTTCAAGTTCTTGGCTGGTCTGGACCCAGTGTATGAGGGTATAAGGTCACAAATTTTGGGGAGAGATGAATTGCCCGAGTTACATTATGTTTATTATCTGGTGAGGAATGAAGAAGTCAGGAGAAAGGAGATGCAAGTTGACTCCCAGACTCAACCAACTGAACAATTTGGAGAACATTCAGCCCTGGTTTCTACTAAGGGAAACAGACATCCAGACAATAAGCACCTCAAGTGTACTCATTGTGGTGGTGAGAGACATGTAAAAGAAAAGTGTTGGGTCCTGTACCCTCACCTGAAGCCGGCTGCATTAAGAAAGGACAAGAAACAACAGAAGGGTCATGCGGCAAGTGGGAATCTTGTCACCAGCAACAATGGTGACAACTCACAGAATATACCAACAGTGTCTTCTTCTCCTATGGGACAGGTTGCTGATTCCTCTGGAACTGGTGCTTTGGGCTTCACTGCTAGTGAGGTAGAGGTCCTTAACAGGGCATTAGCCCGTCTAAGGAATAATTCTTTTGCTTCCACATCTCTTGCCAGATCAGGTACAATCTCTGCCTTCAGTGCCACTAGCTCTATTGACTCTACTTCTTGGGTTATTGATTCCGGTGCTACTGACCACATGACACATATGTCCTCCCTATTCTCTTCATATCATTTGTTGTCTGGTCAGGATAAGATGAGAGTTGCTGACGGGTCTTTCTCCACCATCTCTGGAAAGGGGGTGGTTGACCTAAGCAAGAATCTCTCTCTTAAATCAGTTTTACAGGTTCCCAGTCTTACCTCAAATCTTTTGTCTGTTTCAAAACTTACCAAAAATTTGAACTATAGTATAACTTTTTTTCCTACTCATTGTGTCTTCCAGGACAGATTGAAGAGGAGAACGATTGGGAGCGGTCATGAGTATGGAGGCCTCTACTATTTTGATGCAGACATCGGTTCAGCCTTACAAGCATCTGTTGCTGGTAGTCCGGAGAGTGTGGAGTCAATAGCTAGGTTGTGTCTTTGGCATGCTAGGCTAGGTCATGTGTCTTTCTCTTCATTAGAAATGTTGTTTCCCGAATTGTTTAAGGGCATTTTAAGTCAGAGTTTAATCTGTGACCCTTTTGATTTGGTTCATTCTAATGTCTGGGGCCCTTCACCCATTGTTTCTATTGATGGCTTCCGGTACTTTATCAGTTTTATTGACCACTACTCTCGATGCACATGGATTTACCTGTTAAAAGGACGGGATGAAGTACCATGGATAACTATGGCATTTTGCAAGATGATTGAAACACAATTTAATAAGAAGATTAAGCAATTCAGGTCAGATAATGCTGCTGAATACTTTGAAAAATCCTTGAACTTATTCATGGAAGATGCTGGCATATTACATCAATCATCCTATGCTAATACCCCTAAGCAGAATGGGGTTGTTGAGTGCAAGAATAGACATCTATTGGAGACAGCTCGATCCTTACTATTCCAGCACAAAGTCCCCAAGCAATACTGGTCTCAAGCTGTACTTACTACATCATATCCGATAAATCGGATGCCATCTAAGGTGTTGGGTATGAAAACCCCTTTCTCTGTTTTGTGTCCCACTCTTCCAGACTTTCCCCTTCCTCCTTGGGTCTTTGGCTGTATATGTTTCATACATGTGAAGGATCCAAAGAAGACCAAGCTGGATCCTAGGCTACAAAGGGAATATTCTTGGGGTACTCTCCTACACAAAAGAGTTACAAGTGTTATGGCCCTGTCTCCAAGAGAAAGTATGTCACCAGAGACGTGGCCTTCTTTGAGTGTCAACCCTATTTTCAGTCTTCTCAGAATCCTCTTCAGGGGGAGACTAGTGGGATGGAAGAGGATTCTCATTCTCCCTCCTTTTTTGTTCCCCTATCTGCCTCGGGTCTTCCATCCTCTTCTTCTACTCCTTGTTGTGGCATTCCGGGTCAACCCAGTGAGGCTCCCACTGTGCCGGTTACCTCTCCTGATGCTGCAGATGTTCCTGAAGGCTCCAGTAGGCAACGGAAAGAGATACTCACATACAACAGAAGAAAAAGGGGCCCCCAACCTCATGACAACAACCAGTTAGACTCAGATCAATGTCTCTACAATCCAAGGTAATTCCAACTCACATACTTCTAATTTGGATCTTCCTATTGCTCTCCGTAAGCCTATCCGCTCTTGCACCACCCGACACCTCATTGCTGATTTTGTTTCTTACTCACATTTATCTCCTGTCTATCACTCCTTTGCCCATTGAAAGGTACAAGGCCAGACTTGTGGCAAAGGGTTTTACTCAAAAAGAAGGGATTGACTACAAAGAAACCTTTGCCCCAGTAGCAAAACTCAACACAATTCGTGTTCTACTGTCACTAGCAACAAATTTTTCATGGGAACTTAAGAAAACTGAAGAGAGGAGAGCTGAATAATTACAAGGAGGCCCTTAGTTGGGCAAGAATCTACAAAGAACTTAATATTGACAGAATGGGCCGAGAATAAGGCCCATTACAGAAAAGAAACATAAAAAAACAAGAAAGAATAAACAACCTATGGGCCATTCGGCCCATCTACACTCCCCCTCAAGTTGAGCATAGATGTCAATCATGCCAAGCTTGCTGGTATCATGCTGAAGTTTTGCCTTGGGAATGCCTTTGGTGAGAAAATCTGCCAACTGTCCTTCAGATGTGATGAAAGGAAGACACACTTCACCCAAAGAGACCCTTTCCCTAATGAAGTGTCGATCAACTTCAATATGCTTGGTTCTATCATGTTGCACTGGGTTGTGAGCAATGTTGATGGCAGCCTGATTATCACAGTACAACATCATTGGCTTGTCATATTCAACTCCAATTTCTTCCATCAAAGATTTGAGCCATAATAATTCAGAAACTCCATGTACCATGGCCCTGTATTCTGCTTCAGCAGAAGACCGAGCAACAACCGATTGTTTCTTGCTTCTCCAAGAAACAACATTACCAGCTACCAAGCTGCGATACCCAGAAGTAGATCTTCTGTCATCAATGTTCTTGGCCCAGTCAACATCGATGTAGGCTTCAAGTTTCAAATGACCATGCTTGGCAAACAGAATACCCTTTCCTGGGGAGCCCTTCAAATAACATAGGATTCTCTCTGCAACTGCCATATGAGTGTCTCGAGGAGCATGCATGAATTGGCTAATGCAACTGACTGCATATGCAATATCTGGCCGAGTCATGCATAGGTACAAAAGTTTCCCAAGAAGTCTCTGAAAGATTCCTTTGTCTTCTAACAATGTCCCTTCTGAGGCTGAGAGTTTATGACTCATATCAATAGGAGTAGCAACTGGTCTAGCACCCATCTTTCCAGTTTCAGAGAGCAAGTCAAGAACATACTTCCTTTGGGAGATAAGAATCCCATCCTTGGATCGAGCCACTTCTATGCCAAGAAAGTATCTCAATTCCCCCAAATCTTTAATCTCAAACTCTGTATGGAGAAAAGATTTTAGATCATGAATTCCTGAAACATCATTACCAGTCACTACAATATCATCTACATACACAATGAGGTATACTGCTAGAGGTCCACTCGTCTTCACAAAAAGAGTATGATCGGACTGTGTCTGCACATAACCAAAGTTAACAAGTGTTGTTCTAAATCTCTCAAACCATGCTCTAGGGGACTGTTTTAGTCCATAAAGAGATTTCTTCAGCCTGCATACCTTCCCTTTCATATCAGTTCCATACATCCCTAGAGGAAGAGACATGTAAACCTTCTCATGTAATTCACCATTCAGAAATGCATTCTTCACATCCAATTGGTAAAGGGGCCAGTCAAAGTGAGCAACTAAAGATAGAAGAACCCTCACAGATGTCATCTTGGCAACAGGTGCAAAGGTCTCCAAATAATCAATCCCATATGTCTGTGTAAAGCCTTTTGCAACCAGCCTGGCCTTGTACCTTTCAATGGTGCCATCAGCTCGGTATTTGATAGTAAAGACCCACTTGCAGCCAACTGGATCCTTCCCTTCAGGCAAATCCACCACTTCCCATGTGTCATTCTTGTGTAGGGCATCGATTTCAGATCTCATAGCATCCCTCCATTCTGGAATCTTAAGAGCTTCTAACACAGACCTGGGAATAGGGTGAGAAGCAACAGAAGAGAAAGAGGCAAAGTATGAAGGTGAAAGCAAACTGTAAGAAAGGTGCTTGGAAATGCAGTGTGCAGTGCACTTCCGTTTTCCTTTTCTAACAGCAATGGGAATATCAAGTTCAGGGAAGGATGAATCCAAAGGTGCTGAAACAGTACCTGTTGTCTCTTCTGTGACTGGAAGTGTACGAGGCTCATGTGTTGTAGGAGAAACAACCTGCACATTTCTGGATCTTTGCCTTTGATACACCTTGGGATTAAGGATAGGACGAGGAGGTAGAGTACTGGGACAAGGAGAATGGAACGATTGATCCACCCTTGATGCATTTGAAGGAGAGGCAGACACATCAAGAGACTCAACAGGGACAGGAAGAGGAAGAGAAAACACCTGTGACAAATCCTCCCCCTGTGGACAATGTCCTTCTGGAGAGGAACCATAAAAGGGGGAAAGCTCATCAAAGGTGACATCCATTGAGACATACCGATTGCCAGACTTTGGATCAAAACAACAATAACCCTTTTGTGTGGGGGAATAACCAAGGAAGATACACTTTTGAGCTTTGGGTTCAAATTTATGCCTTTGGACACTTGGAACATGAACATAACAGGTGCAGCCAAAGACACGAATAGGAACAGGAAAAAGGTCCTTGTCCGGATGAAGAAGAGTGAAGGGAGACTTAAACCCCAAAACCCTGGATGGCATACGGTTTATAAGGTAGGTAGCAGTAAGAACAGCATCACCCCAAAACCTGGTAGGAACATGTGAGGCAAATAAGATACTTCTTGCAACTTCAACAATATGCCTATTTTTCCTCTTAGCAACCCCATTCTGTTCTGGGGTCCTAGCACATGAGCTTTGGTGAATAACCCCCATGTCAGAAAGATAGCAGGATAGGTTTTTCTCAAAGTATTCTTTTGCATTGTCCGACCTGAAGATTTTAATCCTGGTATCGAATTGGGTTAGAACAAATTCATGGAATTGTTTTACAAGTCTTGGAACTTCATCACGGGATTTCATCAAGAATATCCAAGTGAACTGAGAAAAATCATCAATAAACAGGATAAAATATTTGTAGCCACCCATGGAGGGTAAGTGGTAAGGTCCCCACACATCAGAATGCACAATATTAAAAGGAACAGAAGATCTTTTATTGCTCAAAGGGCTGTTTCTACAATGCTTTGACAATTCACAAGACTCATAATGAAGACTAGACAAACTAATTCGACTAACAGACTAACAGACTAACAGACTAACAGATCTTTTATTGCTGACTCAAGCCAGAAAAAGACAGATGACCAAAATGACAATGACACAACATAATCCGACTAACAGACTCTGAAGAGACAGATCCGAGAGCAACATTCCCAAGATGATCAGTGCATTGTCCCAGAGTATCAAGCAGGTATATTCCGTTCGCCTCATGGCCACTCCCAATCACCTTCTGAGACTCCAGATCCTGAAATGCACAGTAGGAAGGAAAAAATGTTACACAACAGTTTAGTGACTTGGTTAAATTACTCACAGACAACAGATTTGTATTTAGTTTAGGTACATGGAGGGCAGAAGGTAGGAACAAGGAATCTGTAGCCTTGATGGTTCCCTTACCAGAGATAGGGGCAAGTGAACCATCAGCTAAAGTGATTTTATCACGTCCAAGAAGTAAGTCATATGAAACAAACAAGGTAGACATATTGGTCATATGGTCAGAAGCACCTGAGTCAATAATCCAAGGGATCTTGAGATTACCTGAAGTGGTAGCATGATTGGCAAAAGCCCTTATACCTGAATGAGCAAATGCTGAAGCAGTAGAATTTCCTGAAGGGTTGGAAGTAGAGGTCACATCACTCAGCTGACTGATCATCTTCCCAAACTTTTCATATTCTGCTCTCATGGCTGCCAACTGTGCAGAAGCAGACATCTCTTCACTATCTAGCCCGGCAGCTACATTTGCACTTCCTGATCTTTTACTATCATGTTTTTTCTGAAACCGAATGGGAACAAGATTAGGATGTAATTTCTAGCACTTGTCTTTGGTGTGCTTCGGCTTCTTGCAGTACTCACATATAACTTCTTTCTTTCCTGTGCCACCAGAAGTTCCAGCATTCCCTTTAGGTTTAATCCCCATATTGGCAAAGTGATCATTAATATCAGCCCCTAGAACCTGGACAGCCCTTTTGCTCTTTTCACTACTCACCAATGCATAAGCTTGTGACAAAGAGACACACTCCTTGGAAAGAATATTTTGTTTTGTGATATCATATTCTGGGTTTAGTCCAGTTAAGAACTCAAATACCCTGTTCCTTTCAACCAATTTTCTGTAGGTCTCTGCATCATTGGTGGTGTCCCAAGTTACAGCTTCTATTAGGTCAATCTCTTGCATAGGGACTTCAGGGTTGAGAAATATACAGCAAGAGGTTTCTCCCCTTGCCTTAAATTCTTTACACCACTTCTCAATTTATATGCCCGGGCCACATTGAGTTTTTGGGAATAGGTTTCTGCAACACTGTCCCAAATTTCTTTTGCTGAATTCATCCATAGGTAGTGTTGACTGATTTGTGGCTGCATTGAGTTCACAAGCCACCCAATGACAGTGTAATTTTCTTGCATCCACTTCTCGTAGGATGGATCATCTTCTGGGGGAGCCTTCTTACTCCCGGAAATGAACCCCCACTTTCCTCTACTACATACATGAATCTTTACTGATTGTGACCATGCCAGATAATTAGTTCCATCTAGTTTAACTGTGGTCACAGTCAATAAGGAATCACTTGGAGTCCCCTGAACCAGTCCATATTCAGCACCACTTTTGTTTTCAAACTCTGAGGAGTACATCATGTAAACACTCCAAATATGATTTCAGATGACTTCTACAAGTATACTGAATAAGGACAAGCAATAACAGAGTTCAGCCAACCACAAGAAGGCAACACACTGAGTTCAGCCTTCAAGAAGTAAGAAACTTGTAGGCACTCAGCCGAAGTACCTTTTCAAATATGGACTTCAAGGTAAATACCACTTGGTATTGCTGAAATAGCCCTTTTTACAAACACAGTGTGGGCAATAGAGACAACCCCACTGTCAAAAAGAAAAAACAGGCCTCAAGAACAGTTCGTACAGCCCCCAAAAAACAGCCAAGTATAAGTAACAATCCACAGCCTTGTTACAAGGATGTTTCGGCAGTTTTAACAGTCCAAAAAGGAGTGGAAAACAGCCCAGAAATTTCTGGGTTAAACCAGATTCAATGGCAGCCGAAGGTAGTACAGAACAACCAGAGTTTTCGGACACTTCAACAGTCCAAACACATTCGAAAGCAATACAGAACAACCAGAAGAAAACTGAACCCAGAAATCTGAGCACAACTTACAGTTTTGAGCTTCAAACCAGAACCGAGCTGTTCCCCTTCCCATTTTTTTCTTTTCTCTGATTCTTCCTGGCCACCGAACCACTTCTCCAAGAGATTCGAGTCTTGGGCACTTCCAATGACCTCCAAGAATCAGGCAACACGAGTTAAGCTTCCAGCCCTAGGATATTGAAGTTCAGGTATGCTCTGATACCATGAAGAAAACTGAAGAGAGGAGAGCTGAGAGTTCGGCAATGAGGGTCTGAGAAGAGAGTTTCGAACTTACCCTCTCTCAACACCCTAACACTATTTTATTTAGATATATTTGAATAATTACAAGGAGGCCCTTAGTTGGGCAATACAAAGAACTTAATATTGACAGGATGGGCCCAGAATAAGGCCCATTACAGAAAAGAAACATAAAAAACAAGAAAGAATAAACAACTTATGGGCCATTCGGCCCATCTTCTCTACAGGAACTTCATCAGTTGGATGTGAAGAATGCCTTCCTAAATGGTGACCTTCATGAAGAGGTATTTATGGAACCTCCACCAGGCTATGACTTTGGTAGAAAGGTGTGCAAACTGAGGAAAGCATTATATGGGTTGAAGAAATCTCCCCATGCATGGTTTGAGAGGCTTTGTGGGGCTATGAAGAAAGTGGGGTACACTCAGAGTGGTGCAGACCATACCTTGTTCATAAGGAGACAGGATAGCAAACTTACTGCACTCATTGTTTATGTGGATGATATGGTAATTACCGGGAATGACTTGGAAGAGATAAAAAGACTGAAGGAGTTTCTAGCTTTAGAATTTGAGATCAAAGACTTGGGCCATTTGAGATATTTTCTTGGGATTGAAGTTGCTAGGTCAAGAGAGGGAATCTACATATGTCAGAGGAAGTATGTTCTTGACCTCCTAGAGGAAACAGGCATGATGGGGTGTAGGCCAACAGATACTCCAATAGAACAGAACCATGGCCTACAGGAATCAGTAGGGGAGGACTACTGTGATAGAGAGAGACACCAAAAATTGGTAGGGAAGCTGATATACTTATCCCTCACTCGGCCAAATATTGCTTATGCTGTGCATGTTGTCAGTCAGTTCATGCACTCTCCAAAGATCCCTCATATGAAAGCAGTTGAAAGGATTCTCAAGTACTTGAAGACTTGCCCAGGAAAGGGAATTCTATTTAGGAAAAACAATAGAATTGAAATTGAAGCTTATACTGATGCAGATTGGGCTGGTTCTGTTGGAGGCAGAAAATCAACTTTAGGATATTGTACATTTGTGGGAGGGAACCTGGCAACATGGCGCAGTAAGAAGCAGAATGTAGTTGCTAGATCAAGTGCGGAAGCAGAATATCGAGCTATGGCTCACGGGGTTGCTGAACTCCTATGGCTCAGGACCCTTCTTAATGAGCTTGGTATTAAAGCTGAGGGTCCTCTCAGACTGTATTGTGACAACAAGGCTGCCATCAACATTGCAAATAACCCTGACATGTTGAGATTGATCGACATTTTGTTAGAGAGAGAATAGTCTCGGGAGAACTCTGCATTCCTTACACTCCATCTGAGATGCAAATTGCAGATACACTGACTAAAGGGTTGGCTGCAGCAAAGTTCATGGACCTTCTTGGCAAGCTAAACATGATTGACATCCATGCTTAGTTTGAGGGGGAGTGTTAGGTTGAAGGTTTTTATGTATTGATGGTTCGACTGATAAGAGTTCTTATTAGCCTGTATTTGAGTTTAAGTTATTATGTACTGGGCCTGTGTTAATGGGCCTAAGTTTGTTTAGTGTTTTAAGTTGTCTGGGTGTCCCATCACTAATCAGGGGCATTCCAGTCTTTTTCTGTAACATTGTACTATACTTTAATATAAATAAAAGTACTGTCGATTGGGTTATTCAGTTCGACATTCTCAGCATCTCTTGGTCTTCTTCTCTCTTCTGCTACTTCGACTACAACACTTCAGCTTTCATTGTCAATGTGATTAGTCAGTTTACCCATGCCCCTAGAGACACATATGGTTGTTACAGAACGGGTTTTGTGTTACTTGAAGGGAACTCTAGGAAAGGGTATTCTCTTCTCTAGGCATGAAAACATGAAACTAGAGGCCTATATAGTTGGGCTGGTAGTATTGATGATAAAAGATCTACATCTGGTTACTATGCTTTGGTACCAGGAAATATTATCTCTTAGAGAAGTATGAAGCAGTTTATGGTAGTTAGATCTTCATTTGAGGCAGAACATAGGGCCATGGCCCATGGAGTTTCAAAATTGTTTAGGCACAACTCACTTCTAGAGGAGATCATCATTGCATATGATAAGCCCTTGATGTTGCATTCTGATAACTAGGCTGCAATTAACATAGCTCACAACCCAATTCAGCATGATAGGACAAAACACATTGAAGTGGACAGGAACTTCATAAGAGAAAGTGTGGCATCAAGAGAAGTTTGTCTTCCTTTCATTGCCTTAGAGCAACAATTAATAGATGTTTTGACCAAGTGTGTCTTTAAGGCAAAGTTACAACACTATATGTAAGCAAACTAGGCATGATTCATATCTATGCCCAACTTGAGGGGGAGTGTATAGATGATGGGCTGAATGGGCCATAGTTTCTGTTGAAGATTAATCAGTTTTGTGATGTTTTTCTAAGTAGATGTTTTATGTTAGTTGTTAGATAGGAGGTGGGGACCACAATAGTTATGTGAGTCCAAATTTTATTATTTTTTCGAGTGTTATATATGCTGTTTTATGTTTGCCGCCCTATAAGGGCATAGTTGTCTTTTACTGTTCTATTATTTTTAGTATAAATAATAAGTGAAGGGGGTGGCCAGATTATTGCTCTTTTCTTTCCAACTTCTCTTCTTCTCTTCTTCTCCTTCTCTCTTCCTTCTCTCTTCAAGAAACTACTTTTCTTTCATATTTTTTAATTCAGCAGATTTCTACTTGGTATCAGAGCATCGGCTAGGGTTTCTTGAAGCATTCTCATGCAGCCCTAGATCAGCCGACTGCATGAAGTAGTAAAGGGCTGATCAATCTGCTATAGATTGCCCAGTTCTTGGATTTTTTGGTGGGATCTAGTCATCAGAAAGGTGATCCACTATTCGGCATCAAAATCAAGAAGAACTGGAGTACGGGGAAGAGTCCCAGAAAAGTTGGACTCTTTGTTTTTTATCTGATCTTGGGCACCCATGTATTGTTAGTTTTCTTTTGATTTTCTGAAGAGGGCGGTTTGGTTTCTAGAATTTTCTGGGCCTCCCGGAGTGATCAATTCACTTTTCTCTCTGTTGGGAGGTGTGGGGAGGAGAGATATTTCCCTTCAGCTAGGGTTTTCTTCTTCCGGAAGGGTTGGTTTCTGTGTGTGTGATATTAAATTGTTTTTTGAAGGTCTCCAATCTATTTTTTTCTTACTGTTGAATTGTTTGAAGTAAGATGGAGAGTTGGAATACCGAGATGAAATCTACCGGTACTATGGGACTGGGTGTTGGAGGTAGTAGTGATATTTTTGGGTATGGGATCATTACTACAGTAAAACTTGATGGCACAAATTATTTGGAGTGAGCACAATCAGCTAAGATGGCTATTGGTGCCCGTGGAAAATTAGGGTATCTCACTGGGGAGGAGAAGAAACCTAATACAAACTCTTCCCGATGGGTGCAGGAGAATTACATGGTAATGTCCTGGCTGTGTAATTCTATGTTACCTCATATTGCAAAAAAATTCCTATGGGCTAATACTGCTAAGGAGATTTGGGATGGAGTGACTGAAACCTACTCTCAAAAGTAAAATGAAGCCAGAGCTTATCAGTTAAGAAATCAAGTGATAAGTGTGAAACAGGGAGAAAAACCTCTTGTTGTGTATTTCTCCATGCTGAAAACCCTATGGCAGGAAATAGATCACTTAGAAACTATGGTATGGGAAAGCGTAAATGATGCAGCAACTTATCACAGACTGGTAGAGAGGAATAGGGTTTTTGAGTTCTTGGCAGGGCTGAACCCCGAATTTGACATTGTTAAGTAGCATATTCTTTCTAGGGAGGGTGTGACACTCTCTCAGGCCTATGCCTTTGTCTCTGGAGAGGAGAGTAGGAGGAATGTAGTGCTGAGATAGCCTGTGATTGACCAGTCAGCTATGGTTGGTACAACAAAACCTAAGCCGAATGGAGACAGGGGGAGGAGTGAGACTAGAAGGGAAGATAAGAAGGACTTGGTGTGTGATTATTGCAAGAAGCCTAAGCATACCAGGGACACTTGTTGGAAGCTTCATCCAAATCTTATGCCTGCTCGGATAAGAAACAAGAAGGGAAATGCAAATGTAGCCACTACAGGAGACTCTTCAGCCCCTCTTTCCCAAACTGATTGGGAATCCATTGCAATAGCAGTAGTGAGAACAAAATTGGAGAGGTTTGGACAACTTATAATTAAGAAAGATTCACCTAGCTCTAGCCTTCCAGATGGATAGAAGAATGCAGGAGCCAACTACACCACTTCCTTTGCACATATAGGTAGTTCATATGCAACTGCAAATCTTGCATCCACTTCAGGTAAGGAGGGACCTCCCTTGATTATAGACTCAGGAGCATTTGAGCATATGACTAATGCCCCTACATTTTCAGTTCCTATCAGTTGTGCTCTGGTAGAGACAAAGTCTCTACAGCAGATGGTTCACATATTCACATATACCCATTGCTGGGAAGGGGTAGTTAGAGTGACCAATGATATAACTCTGTCTTCTATTTTACATGTCCCTAGACTTCATACCAACCTACTGTCTGTTAGTTCTTTGACAAAAAATTTGAATTGTTCCATGACCTTTCTTCCTGGTAATTGTGTTTTGTAGGATTTGGAGTCAAAGAAGATGATTAGGAGTGGTCGTGAGGTGAATGGAGTCTGTTGTTGCTTGTGGTGATTGAGAGAGAGAGAGAGAGAGAAAGAGAGGTACGGATGATAGAAAGAAAAGCAAACTCAATACTGGCAGCCGCCAGTCTTCTATTTATATTAATCTTTATAAAAAAGACAAAATTACAAGTATGCCCCTAGCGGCATATCCTAGGATAAGAACAATAAGAAAAAAAAGAAAGAAAGGACTAGTAGGTCTTCTCCAGCCTAGAAACTCCGCTCTGATACCATGTTGTTGCTTGTGGTGATTGAGAGAGAGAGAGAGAGAGAGAGAGAGAGGTACGGATGATAGAAAGAAAAGCAAACTCAGTACTGGCAGCCGCCAGTCTTCTATTTATATTAATCTTTATAAAAAAGACAATTACAAGTATGCCCCTGGCGGCATATCCTAGGATAAGAACAATAAGAAAAAAAAAAGAAAGAAAGGACTAGTAGCTGAAACTGTCCCACTAACATTAGTTACAAGGAACACTTAAGGCTTACAACAGAGTCTACCTTTTGGATGAGGTTCCAAGACATCAGGGCCATCATGTTAGCAGTAGCAGTAGTGGTGGGTCAGAGTCAGTGAACCAAATTATGCTTTGGCACAATCGCTTGAGACATCTTTCTTTTAGTTCGTTGAAACGTCTTTTCTCAAAGTTGTTTGAGTCTGTTCAGTTATCTACTTTGGAGTGTGAGAGTTGTCAATTAGGAAAGCATTGTAGACAGTCTTTTAAACCAAGTAATAAAAGAAGTGCTTCTGCTTTTAATATTGTTCACACTGATGTATGGGGGCCATATCATATCCCTTCCATGGGAGGATTCCATTACTTTCTCTTGTTTGTGGATGATTATACACGATATTCTTGGATATATTTGATGAGATCACGTGATGAGGTTCCTAACTTGGTACGACAGTTCCACCGGATGGTTCTCACACAATTTGGAGTGAGAACTAAGGCTTTTAGATCAGATAATGCTAGAGAGTACTTTGAGAAGGACCTGACCACGTATCTATTAGATCATGGTGTAGTTCATCAAAGCAATTATGCATATACACCGCAACAGAATGGAGTTGCTGAGAGGAAAAGCAGACACATTGTGGAGGTGGCAAGGAGTCTTATGGTGTGTGCTTCAGTTCCTGTGCAGTTCTTGGGAGATGCAGTTCTTATAGCCGTGCATTTGATTAACCGTGTTCCTTCACGGACTTTGGGGTTTAAGGTGCCATTTAGTCTTCTTTTTCCAGATGGGGAGATATTTCATATACCTCTGAGGGTTTTTGGTTGTTTCTTTTGTTCACATTCTTGGCCCTCACCGCAAGAAATTAGATCTTAAGGCCATGAAATGTGTTTTTCTTGGGTATGCTCAGAACCAAAAGGGGTATTGCTATTATGACCCAGTGTCGAGGAGCAGATTTGTCACTATGGATGTTACCTTCTTTGAATCTACCTTCTTCTTCACGAGTGGTTCTCCTCAGGGGGAGAGTTTTGGGGAGGAGAACTCACAATTTGTTCCTCTTCCTGTTTCTTTGGTGCCTCCATCAGTTCAGCCAGCATCTGCATCAATTCAGCCAGCACCAACACCTCCAGCTTCATTACCTGAGCCACTACGGGCAGCCTCACAGAAATATCAGCGCTGACAGATGATGGTTGATTCCACACATCCTCAACCCATACCACTCTCTGTCAGTCCTTCTGAAACTCCAGATTCGGCAGATACAGTTCCAGGTATTCCTCTTGAGCCTGAGCCTATTATGTTTTCTGATGATAATGTCTTTGTCCTTAACACCATTGTTGCAGCTGATCCCACTGACCTTGATCTTCCCATTGCACTTCGTAAGGGGAAGAGAAAGTGTACAGCCCACTGCATTTCACACCATCTTTCCTATAGTGCCTTATCACCCTCCTACCGTGCTTTTCGTTCTTCCTTGGATTCTGTGTCTATACCCAGGAATGTTACTGAGGATCTCTCCAAACCTGAGTGGAAAACAGCCATGCAAGATGAGATGAATGCTTTGGTCAAAAACCAAACTTGGGAAATAGTTGATCTCCCCCCAGACAAGGAGACAATCGGATGTAGATGGGTATTCACAGTGAAGTATAAGGCCGACGGCAAGATAGAGAGGTACAAGGCAAGGTTGGTAGCAAAAGGGTATACTCAGACCTATGGTGTTGATTATTTGGAAACCATTGCACCAGTAGCTAAGATGAGTTCAGTTCGTATCCTTTTATCTCTAGCAGCCACTATTCATGGCCCTTGTTCCAGCTTGATGTCAAAAATGCTTTCCTCAATGGTGATTTACAGGAGGAGGTATATATGGACATTCTAGCAAGATTTTATGAAGATGTTGGTAAAGGAAAGGTGTGCAGACTTAGAAAATCTCTGTATGGACTGAAATAGTCACCTAGGGCTTGGTTTGATAGGTTCAGAGGGGCACTCATTCGTTTTGGATACACACAGACACAGTCTGATCACACCCTCTTTGTGAAGAGGAGAGTTGCTTTGGTGTCAATTCTAATTGTGTATGTGGATGATATAGTAGTGACAGGAAATGATCTGGAGGAGATTGATGATCTCAAAAAATCATTGCAGCAAGAATTTGAGATCAAAGATCTTGGTGAGCTTAAATACTTCTTGGGGATTGAAGTTGCAAGATCCAAGCATGGGATCTTCATTTCACAGAGAAAGTATATACTTGACCTACTGTGAGAGACTGGGAAGCTGGGGACCAGATAGTGAAGGGGGCGGCCAGATTATTGCTCTCTTTTCTTTCCAACTTCTCTTCTTCTCCTTCTCTCTTCCTTCTCTCTTCAAAAAACTACTTTTCTTTCATATTTTTTTAATTCAGCATATTTCTACTATTTCCTTCTTTTTATTTAGTTATATTTATGTTTTATGTTTGTGATTAGTGGACCTTATTTGTGGGCTTTTTTCTTTCTTTTCTTATTGATTTTAGTGTTAGCCACCCTCCTAAGGGTATTCATGTAATTGTATTCATATTACAATCAAAAGAATAAAAGATCATTATGGGGGACTAGAGAGAGGTTCGATTGACTCTCTTCTTCCCTTTCTTCCTTTTTCTTCCATCTTCTTCTTCTACGCTTTTTCTCTTCCATCTTCCTCTTTCTTTTCTGATTTATTTTGGATTTATACAAGTGGGATTCACAACTCTTTCATAGTTAGATATCCTCATACTTTGTATACTATAGTCATGAGACTTATTATTATGTAAAGTGTTAAAACAGAAGGGTTACATGTCGAGTCCTCATAGTTCAATATGTGAAACAAACACCTCCACAAATGTACTTGTTTCAACTTCCCTGAATGACTACCATTTAGGTTAAATTAAAATTATTATTAGAGATTTATTTTTAATTTCATGAAAGATCAGTCTACAAAGATTGTGGCAAAGATTACATGGATATGGTCACAATAGATGGAAATATACAAGCTAAGGCCTCATATTTTGACACATCAGTAAAGGATTCATGTAGCAGAAAGATACATCCTGATAAGTTTGTGCAGTAGAAAAAATAATTGGCATTGTTTTTGAGATCTATAATCATGCAAAGACTATTAGTTGCAAAGGGGACTAAATGGTGCATACATCAATCAAAACGAAGATTAAATGAAGTGTGTTCAGATATCATCATCATTGCATCATTGATGATATTTTTTATAAGCTTTGGTAGTGGAATTGTGCATAGAAAGATATCTTTTATTGTCCAGTAGAAAAAGTAGTTGATGTTGTCTAGAGATCTATAATCATGCAAAAACTATTGATTGAAACTATTAAAGGGGACTAAAGGATACAAGCTGAGTTAATAGTAGGAGGTTTTAGTATTGTCAATATGGCCTAAAATTACAAGTAGAAATCATGGATTAAGAAGGATGATCCCACTTTGTATGTGAAAAGCTCTTTCTTATGATGGGTAAAGTATGAATATGATAATATTAATATAAAAGGAACCTTGTGAAAGGAACAGTGTATGGCATTCTGTGATGAGAAGCATTCAAGGATCTCATGCTAGGAACCCCTAATGACTTTCCAGTTAAATCTATAACCAACTCCTCCAAAGATTAGTGTTTTCAATTGGAAGTAGTGCACCATAAATGAATGCCTATGAAATGTATCAACATTTAAGCAAAATTTGGTCTTTAGTCCCCCAATTTATTTTCTATGTAAATATAATAATGAATCAACCTATCATCTCTTTGCCTCCTCTGCTTGAGTATGGAGGTCTAGTTTTTTGAATGGGAGCCTCTCTGCTTCCCTGAAAAAAAAAATAGCATTTCTCACATCCCAGGTAAAGGATCACAAATAAGTATTGGCATCACACATGGTGTGGGGCCACAGCCCTGTGTTCTGCTTTCTTGCTACACTGCTACTCCACAGGATGGTTGAAAGAACCTAATGCACTGGAGACAGTTATGATGTTTTTGGAAGGGAGATAGTCTGACCACGTGCTTCTGATATTGATATCATGTACATGATTAGGAAGCTCACCTCCTACTGGATCTTTTGGAAATTGGAACACCTAAGCAGAACTCCTTCACAAATTAGAGAGGGGTAAGGTAGAATATGATAGTGAAATGGCCTTTTTTCGGTCAAATCTTTCTATAAAGCCCCAGGCGGGTTTCCATGGAAGTGGATCTTGGAAGCTAATGCCCACGTGCATAATGGTACTTGATAAAATCTTGACCATCAATCATCTCATCTTACAGAGGCAGGACTTTAAACGAAGTTATTTGTGTAGATGTGGAGAAGTATGTATCTCACCTGTTGCTGCATTCTCCATTACCACTTCATTTCACTAAATACTGGGCTATTCCAAGGAGTGGCATCCTCAAACTCATCTTGGCCAATAAAAGGGTTTTTGTCCCAGAGGAATGGGTCAATATCTGGAACCTAACTCTGTTCTAGGGAAGGAATGAGATCATCACTTTTTTGATAGAATAAGCTACCCAATCACAGTGGTGATAAGAAAAATTGAGTCAATTTTAAAGGAGTTTCAGCCTTCCAGTGTCTGAAGTTTGATTATTTAAGGAAACAGAAACACTATTTAAGACTGTTCTTTTAGAGTATAAAGGACTAAACAATGTATATGTCATACATGGTTCTATCTCATTAATCATGTATAGTCCTTGTATTTGGGTCTATAACCTTTTTATGTACTTAATTTTGGTAGACCTCAAACTGTCAAATAAATAAAATAAAACCACATGCAATAAGAAGCTAAAAGGTGTTGGGATAACAACTTTTCACCAAAATAAATCCCCCAAAGAGGAATGAGAAGTGTTTGTACAAACAGAAAGTCTCTAATATGATATTACCCACAATATAAAAAACAACCAAAAAATCCCTAGCAAATGTCATAACCAGTGTTTTAAAAGGTGTGGGAGGCGTACGCCTGGAGTTACTCCCAAAACGCCCTGAGGCGTATGCCAGAGGCGCTGACACCTCTGAGGTGTACGCCTCTTGCCCTTTTTTCATGAGGCGTGCTAGAGGCATACGCCTCATGTGCCTCTGATATAAAAAGACAAAAAAAAAAGAAAAAAGAAAAAAAAGGAAAGTAAAGGAAAAGAAAGGGGAGGGAAAGAAAAAGAAAGAGAAGAAAAAAAGAGAAAAGGAAAGAAAAGGAAAGGAAAGGGAAGGGAAGAAAAGATTTTCTTAATATAAAAGATTTTTATTAAAAATAAAGAAAAAATGAGATCCCCCCTTCCTCTTCATCCTCCTCCTAACCCCCCTCCTCTTAAGGAGGCTTACGCCTCCTTGTGTTGGGGAGGCTTACGCCTCTTGCATTCTGAACTACGCCTCACGCCTCTAGGTAGTGGAACGCCTCACGTCACGCCTCTGCGTTTTAAAACATTGGTCATAACAACAAATTCAATAATAAGAAAGAGGAACATTAGATATTGCATAGCTTCAAGTTCAGACTTATTAATAATTTATGTTGGATATTTATTCAAATAACTTGGTGTACCCAGTCATGTAAAAATTAGGACAAAGGAAACAGATAGAGATCGGTGGATGTGATACATATCCTATCCTCAAAACATGCCATGTGATATATACAGGTATTTTGGTAATATCAGATCCAGGTCCATAGGAAAGTGATAATCATACCTTTGTATTTCTATATTTTAATAGGATAAAAAGCATAAGTTACATTATAGAATGTGAGAAGCAAAAGATTTGCCCATACATGGCTGTTCTCTTGGGAATCCAGGGCCATCAGGTACTGGAGGTGCATATATAAATGGATCAGATGAAACTAATTCCTGTTTTGAGGTCCAAATTTGACTCCATTAGAGAAGAAAGTGTCAGACTAGTGCAGGGCCTGAATCTGGGTTATGCACTGGGTTTGGATAGAACCTAATAGGAGGGGCCTCTTTGATAGTTACATTGGATGCAATCTCAGATCATAACATAAGGAATTATTTGCTTTAGGACCAAGACAAAACCATATGCAATCGATAAGGCACTTAAATAAGGACTTGGGTTCCCAAAATAACTCTAATAACACACTAATAATTCCAGTAGAATTAAAGGAACCAAAAACAACTTCAAAATAGAACCCCCCCCCGAACCCAAAAAAAAGGACTCAAACTCCATTAGAAACTGACACTATCACTAAAATGGTTACAACACACTGAAAGAATGCTAGATTTACAAGATTTTGGACTCATTGGTTTGTATATATATGGACTTCTTCACATTAAAATTTGACTGTTATTGATAAAAAAAAAAAAAGAAAAAGAAAAAGAAAAAGAAAAAGATTTTGGTCTCATTGGATAGCTAACTAATAATCCATTTAATGATACCAAAATCAAACAAAAGGGATAACTTCGAACCTCTGAAAAATAGGCTAAATGAAAAAGTGATTTAGTTGCATCTTCACCTTTTCAAAATTCTAAAAGCTCTCTAAACTATTTAAACTAATTTGACCCTTTAAAATGACTAAATCTAATCTTAAGTTAAAAAAACTAGAAAATAAATTGAAAAACTCAAAATACCAAAAAGTAATGAGATTGCCACTCGATAAGGAATAGGCAGAAAATTGATTTCGTTCTCCATGGATTCTTTCCCTGTTTATGTCTGAAGGGGGAGGGGGGAATAAATGAGAGAGAGAGAGAGAGAGAGCTTGCCTGTACACTACCAGGCCCAGCAACCCATCTCCTTGAAAGTGTTGTAGCACGAAGTCTCATTTGGCCATTGTTATGCTGATAACTGGAGCACAATATCTGCATGAGAAAAACTTCATTTGCACTACACAAATTTATGTCTAAATCTCATAATTCTGTATCAGTATCACAGAGTCCATACTAAGTCAAAAATTGGAGGTAAAATTGATTGTTTGTAGGTTGTCCGATAGCATCTACACCATCCCTTTTTGCAATCTCAAATAGCAAACATAAAGATGTAGCTTTGTCAAGGCCACACATCTTCCAAGCATTGGTATTTCCTTGACCAACAACTGTTTCAGAACATAAAGGACCTTTCTGTGGACGTTGGCAAAAATTATGAGTAAAAATATAGCAAAAAAATTGCAATGGAAGGACAAGTAAGATGCTTTAAATTATACCCTTTCAAGAGATGCACAAGGGCCAATAACACCCTGTATTTTGATATCCTTAGAGCAGTTTATCTCAAATATACCACTGCAATCAAAGTTAAACTAGTAAGAAACATTTAAGTGTTCCATACATAAATGCTTATAGATATTGGAATAGATATGGAAAAGATAAACCTCATATCTACAAATACATTGAAAATGACCATTAACTTACACATGCCTCAAAATGCTTATGATCAATGAGCATGTAATTGTACTTCTATGATAACTTAATGCCTTGAGAAAGAAAGGACAAGGACAGCATCCATTTGCAATAATTATGCATTTGGTGTTGGTTCTCAAGAAAATATTTGGTGTAGCATAAAGTAAAACAAAACTGTTGAAAAATAAAGGTAAGCCTGTTTGAATAGAAGAAAAATGAAAAGCACCAAGAACCAATAGGTCTATCAAGCTCATGGTCCCTTGTTAATCTAACATGACTTTTTATTTGATTGATAACAGTTTAAGATTTATTAACTAAGTGGAAAAATGATTACAAATAGTGTACCAAGCACCCCAAAAGTGTAGGTAGCCCTCCCCACTGTACACCTTTTAGTTTTTTACAAGCCCCCAACCAGAGAGATTACACCCTGAAAACAACTTATTTCTCATTGCTCTCTGTTTCACTGGACCACAGCCAAGGAGTTTGCTAACATGCTTTTGGAATTCCCAAAAGATTATTATCTATTAAAATATGGGGACTATTTTTAGAATGCATGTAAAACACAATTCGACAGAAAGAAGAAAGTTCTTTTATTTTATTTTATCTATAACTGGGAAAGGGGGATATGATGTCATAGGCATGGGCTCACAAAAAATCAGTATCGGTTCTACAAAAAAATCCAATGAGCCAGGGTAGGGCTTACTTAAATGACAGACCAAGGTTGTAGGAATTTGACTCAGTTGACTGAAAAATGCGTTTAAGTGAATCCTTGAAAATGGAATGGCCAAAACTTTCTGCAAGCACAACAAGCCCTCCAGTTCTTTCAACTGCAACTTTTAGTTCAGCCAATCCAACCTGGAGAGTAATGCCAATATGCAGAAGAGCTGCTCAGTTTCAAACTTTCAACAGTGACCTTGTGTCAAACCAAGGAATGTAAATAAGATAGACTAAGGGAGATGGATTTTCCATTTCTGAAAGTGCGCTATAAAACCTTTGGAGTGTTACTGCATCTCATGACAATGGATCGTGAAAGAATCATGAAGAAATATATATACGAGTGCATAACTAAAATATAAGAACAATTTAAATAAGTTCGGAAAAAAGCAGTCAGCACTTATGAAATGATTGTTATAAAGATCCTAGGAAACAAAGTGATATCCACAATCATCTTGACTCCTAGTCCGCTACTGAAGAAACATACTTCATAAAATGATTAGTAGAATAACGCCCATGGAAACTTTAATGTACTCAACAAGACCAAAAAGAATGCACATCATTGAGGGGATTTTTTTCTTCCTTATTTTAACATAAGATAATTCCGGTGTGACTTTAGGATTAATAAAGATGTTTCATGTCTTCTCCTTAAGACGGTTCTGGGCATCCTTTGTATTGATAGATGACTATATACACCTTGTTAAACTTGTAGTTTGGGCAATCAGGATTTCAAGCATCAGGGAATTTTTAGATTAGGAAAAGCACTCCAAGGATTGAAATTAGGAAAAGCACTCAACCACAGCAATTTGTTAAGAGGAAGGAGACTTAAAAGGTATTTATTGGATAAATCAAGAATAATAATCCAGGATTGTGGATGCATAGGCACACTTTGAGAGAAATAAGACATCTACCAAGGGAGCTTAAACCATTTTCATGTGGACACAAAGGTCATCAAATGGAATTACAGGTGCATTAGCAAGGAGTGTCAACAGGGATTGACTGTATTGGGGCGTTATTCATAGCAGAGCTGATTGTTGTGTGTAATCAAAGAAAAGGGATCTTAATGGATTAGGTAGATGGACTATCCTAAATCAAACTGTGGGTTGCTTGGACTAGCCTAAATCACCTATTATTTTTATAAATTAATAAAGTATTACAGTTAAATGAAAAAAAAAACTCCTTATTCTAGCCTATCCAACCTTCCTTTTCTATATTTTTTAAACAAAGACTTTAAACTAAGTTTTTTAAATCATTCCTTTATTGCATATTTGTAGTTTATATATTAACCTATACATGAGATTGCATCAATATCTTATGTTTAGGATGTATCTTTTTGTGACCTAGGTACCAACTAGTCATTCCTTTATTGCATATTTGTAGTTTAAATCATTCCTTTTCTAGTCAGCACCTAGGTACCAACTAGTCATTGTTTATCACATTAACTAAGGATGCCAAAATGACTAGCCATTGCCTCATCCCATTAATAATGCTAGATATTGCATGTATAAAATATGGAGAAGTGGGTGGGTATTTCTTCCTCTTTTGTCCTGAGTTCTATCCACCCTAGGAGTTGCTTGTCCCTCTTCAGTTTCCTTTCAATATGTTCCCTTCAGTTTTTTATATAATTTTTTGAGCCTTTCAATTATGATGGGATTTACTGGTGCTTCCAAACAATAATAAATACTGTACTGCATTCAATTGCATTGCAGAAACTTATGCATCATTTATCATATATCACCTAGATTATCACCATTAAAACATTGTCCAGCATATCATTAGAGGATATATAGGCAAAAAGTACCTGATCAAGAGCACAAACAAACAAATCGAGTACATGTCCTTGATTTACAAGCTGCTTTGATAATGCCTCATAGAATTTAACAGCTTTTTGGTAAAATGGAGCAGAATCTTTGTCTAGGTCCTTGTGAGAACGAATTGGTTCAGATAAACTCTTGGATACAATCTGCAAGTTGGATCATATAAAGAAAAGTAACTAAACTCTACAATTTTCAGGAATGTCCTGACAACATATTAATCTTAGCAAGTCTAGAAAGCAGAATAAAAGTATAGCCACATAGCTAGCTGATTGACATTTTCTAAGATAACTTACAGGAGACTTGTGCTTAATACATAATTTTTAGAGGTTTCATTTTTTAGTTTTTATCAGTAAGAGAATAATTTTATTTTTAATTAAGAAAGTTAAAAGTTACAAATAGAAAAGATAAGAGGCTAAGAAAGACACCAAAAAAGAAAACAAAAAAGTACAAGAATTTCTATCATAATAGATCAGCACCAATTTTATTGAGTTGGAAAAATGTGTTTAAAGGAATAAGAAATACAAGGCTGAATCTAGCCTGTATCACCCAACTAGCAAGACACATTCAACACAATAAAAAACCGCCCACTCCCCCATCACAGGCCCTCAATACAAGTCAACCCTGTTGACTCCTTTCTGGCAAGGGAGTTTGCATACCCTGGAACCCAGCTAAATAAGGTATCCATGCCAAATGCCAAGAACCATGCTTCCTTATAGTGTCAATGTACATCCAAGAACTTGAAACTTTCATTTTTTTCATAATAACAGAAAAAGGAAATTTTATTAAAATAAAAACCAAATATTACGGCCTGGTGTAGAGATTACACCACAAACCATTACAAAAAGCTTTCCAGATTACATTCTTGGATCTCAATTACTCTCCAAAAGTTAGACCCTAAATCTGACATGGATATTGAGCAAAATCCAGTAAGATGAGCACCCAATCAGTGACAGCCCTACCAATGGACTCCACCACCTTCTCTAGCTCCCACTGACTGTCTTCAAATAGTCTCCTGTTTGGCTGTTTCTTTCTCTCCATATGGACCAGCAGACAGCAAAAGAGTAGAAATCTTGCTGAATTAAAAAATCTGTGAAAGAAAAGATGTTTTCTTGAAGAAGAGAAGAGAGAAGAAGAAGAAGAGGAAGAGGTTCAAGGGAGAAAAGAGAGCTCTTAATCTGGCTGCCCCCTTCACTAGTATTTATATTAAAAATATAAAGTGGAGTACATTGACAAATATGCCCTTATAGGGTGGCAAGCATCTAAAACTGCATAAAACACTTAAAAGGCAATCAACAAAGGGCCCAACAAGAGTGTTGTGGTCCCCACTTCCTATCTATACAATAAACATATAAAATATTACTGCTAAATCTGCACAAAACTAATTAAATCCTCAACACTCCCCCTCAAATTGGGAATAAATGCCACACATTCCCAACTTGTGTAGATCATGTTCAAGCTTGTTCTTTGCAACTCCTTTAGTGAGGACATCAGCCAACTGCAATTCTGAAGAGACATAAGGCAAGCAAAATTCTCCAGTTGTTACCCTCTCTCTTATGAAGTGCCTACCAACTTCAATGTGTTTTGTTCTGTCATGCTGAATTGGATTGTGGGCAATATCGATTGCAGTTTGGTTGCCACAGTATAACATCATAGGTTCCACTGCTTTTATCCCAATCTCACTCAATGGGGACCTAATCCAAAGTAGTTCTGAAACACCATGAGCCATGGATCTATATTCAGCCTCTGCACTTGATCTAGCCACAACTACCTATTTTTTACTCTTCCATGAAATCAAGTTTCCACCCACAAAGGTACATACCCCTGATGTAGATCTCCTGTCATCTAAACAACCTGCCCAATCTGCATCTGTATAGGACTCCAGTTTCAAATTTTCATGGTCTGAGAAAGAATACCACTTTTGGGGTGCTTCTTCGGGCATGCAAGTATTCTTTCAATGGCTTCCTAGTGCTGAACCCGAGGTGCATGCATGTACTGACTCACAACACTGGCAGCATAGGAGATATCTGAATGTGTCATGCACAAATATAATAGTCGGCCTACCATTCTCTGATATCTCCCCACATCCTTAACCAACTCACCATCCACAACATTAATTCTATGATTTGGGTCAATAGGAGTATCAACTGGTTTGGTTCCCAACTTCTCAGTCTCCCATAGTAGGTCCAGTACATACTTTCTCTTAGAGATGAAAATCCCATGTTTGAGTCTTGCAACCTCAAAAGTATTTTAGATCACCAAGATCTTTGATCTCAAACTCTTGCTGTAATGATTTCTTGAGAGCATCAATCTCCTTCAGATCATTTCCTGTAACTACTATATCATCCACATACACAACCAAAATTGACACAAGTGCATTTCTCCTTTTCACAAAAAAGGTGCGATCAGACTGGGTTTGTGTGTACCCAAAATGGATAAGTGCCCCTCTAAACCAATCAAACCATGCCCTAGGTGACTGTTTCAGACCATGCAATGATATTTTCAGCTTACAAACCTTTCCTTTACCAACATTTTCATAAAAACCAGTTGGGATGTCCATATATACCTCCTCCTGCAAATCACCATTGAGGAATGCATTTTTAACATCAAGCTGAAATAAGGCCCATGAATAGGTGGCTGCTAGAGACAAGAGTATTTGAACTGAACTCATCTTAGCAACCGGTGCAAAGGTCTCCAAATGATCAACATTGTTGAAATAAATTGTTTTTTATTTTGTTAGGGTCTGTTTGGCTGATTAAAGCTTTTTTATTTTAATCTGTTATTGTAACTTTACTTAGTAGGGGCACAAGGGTCATTTCCCTTCTTATTTTTTCGCCCTATATATTATAATGAAGATGGCGCCACCAGCACTGTTCCATTGCCTCTAATCCTTCTCCTTTCTTCCTTCTTCTCTTCTCTTCTCTTCTCTTCTGTTATGGTATCAGAGCGTGGCCATTGAATCTGGGTGATCAAGTGTCTTCTCCAAGCTGCTGAATCTGGGCGGAACAGAGGAGTAAATCTGGGTTGATCGAATCAGATCTGCAACTGGTATCGCCCTATTTTTTCCTGTCTTTTTCTTCCCTTGGTCGTGTACCAAGAGAAAAACAAATGGATCTGAACCACTAAATGTCGGCAAACCCTTGTGAGGACCTTTGTTTGTTTTGGATTGTGTGATCCTGTACCTGTGAAAGGTGGTTGTAGTCACGTATGACCTTTTTTCTCTACTTGTTGGCTTGATGTCTTGTGTGTAAGGATCTCCCCTTGTGATTAATGCTTGTGGACCTTCTGGAAAACTAGTAGGCTAGGACTGTTATTTTGTACAGGTCTGAAAATCAGATTTGTCATATTGTTTTTTCTAGAAATTGGTGCTGGTTTTGTGCATAGATTATGTCCAAAAAACTGAAGTGTGTGTAGAGCTTTTTGGTCTGATATAAGAAGGGATCCTAAGTTGAGGTTTTAGATAAAAAAAAAAAAAAAAAAAATCTGTGTTGACCATGCCGCCTGAGAATTCTGCTACTTCAAGGATTTCTGGAAGTCAAAATGGAGTGAGTGGGGGAATGGATATGAATTTCCCCATGGCTGTTATTCCCTTTGATGGTCTGAATTACCTTGAATGATCTAGGGGAATAAAACTCTACATCACTGCTAGGGGAAAATAGGATACATTAATGGGAAAGTGAACGAACCGAATAGCGGAAGTGCTGAATATGATAGATGGAACCAAGAAAATAGTATGGTGATGTCATGGCTCTTGGATTCCATGCTGCCATAAGTGAGAAAAACTTTTATGTGGGCTGAAACTACTTGTGAAATATGGGAACAAGCAAAGTCCACCTATTCAAAGCAGAGACACTATGCCAAGATATACCAACTGCAAGCTGAATCGTCCACTTGCAAGCAGGGGGAAAGGAGTCTCTCGGTGTACTATTCAGATTTGACATCGATATGGAAAGAACTTGATCACTATTAGAATGTTAACTGGAAGTGTGATGAAGATGCAAAGGCATACAAATCACTTGTATCTTAACAACGGGTATTTGCCTTCCTCTTGGGGCTGAACCCTTCATATGAGTCCATCAGGGTGCAGATCTTGAGAAGTAAAGACTTGCCATCAGTTCAGAAGGTTTATGCCTTGGTTCAGTCAGAAGAGAGTAGAAGAAATGTGATGAATTGTACAGAGGGGGAGCCAATTGCCCTAACTGTCCGAGGAAGTTCAGATACTAATGTTGGAAGTGATTTTAAGAAGGGTGACTCTCAGAAGAGAACAGATGATAAGAGTAAACTTTGGTGCACTCACTACCAGAAGACAAGACACACCAGAGATACATGTTGGGATCTCCATGGAAAACCTAAATGGGCACAGGATTTGGGTAAGAAGTCAACAACTGATCAGGGCAAGAGACCAAGTCAGCAGAATCAGAAAAAGTATAACTCAGCTAATATGGCATCTCAAGAGACTGGTCCCATGGTAACTCAGGAAAGGCATCCCAGTTCTAACCCTAAGGAAGAGATCAACTCCTTCCGTGACCATTTGGAGTTATATGGCAGGACTCTTCGCCAGATGGATTCTAGTCCTACTCCTTCTACCTCCTTTGCGTCTGCATCACGTAACACCGCCACTGCCTTCCATGTGTCATCTCATACCTCTGATTCCCCTTGGGTAATTGACTTCGAAGCCTCAAACCACATGACCAGTAAGTCAAATTTATTTCAGGCATACAATCTTCTCTCTGGGAGAGATAAGGTGAGACTAGCTGATGGTTCTTTCTCCACCATAGCCGACTAAGGAACCATATCTCTCCCACTCGGCCTTAACCCTTTCTAATGTATTACATGTTCCTAAATTACCTATAAATTTGCTTTCTATTAGTAATATTACTCACTCCTTGAACTGTTCAGTTACTTTCTATCCGTCTTCACGTGTATTTCAGGATTTGGCCTCGGGGAAGACGATTAGTAGAGGAAGTATGGTGGATGGTCTCTACATGTTAGAGAATAAAGCTGGTCTTGTGGCTACAAAGTCCTTGAGTTCGTCCTGTGAGAGTTAAGTCTATTTATGGCACAGTCGTCTTGGTCATCTTTTGAGTCGTTAAAAGTTATGTTTCCAAAGTTGTTTCCGTCTTTGTCAGTGAGTCAGTTGCAGTGTCAAACATGTCAATTGAGTAAACATTGTAGAAGCTCTTTTCCTTTGAGAAATAAAAGATCTGAATTTTTGTTTCATATTGTTTATTTTGATGTTTGGGGCCCTATTACTCTACCTATTGAGGCTGGATATAAGTACACCATTACCTTGATCGATGATTACTCTAGATACACCTAGGTTTACCCTATGTGATCTAGAGATGAAGTGCCTAAAATTGTGAAAGACTTTCAACACATGGTGTTCACTCAATTCCAAACTGAAATCCATATTTTCCAGTCGGACAATGCAAAGGAATACTTCCATAGTGATCTCACGGAATTCTTTGCTTCAAGTGGATCACTTCAACGAAGCTCTTGTGCTAGGACACCCCAATAAAACGGTATTTCTAAAAGAAAAAACCGTCATCTTCTTGAAGTAGCTCATGGCTTGTTAATCCATATGAATGTTCCGAAAGGTTTTTGGATGGATGCTGTTCTGTGTTACGTACATCATCAACCGTATGCCATCTCAGTTACTAGAGTATAAGGCCCCACATCAGCTTTTGTTTCCTACAGCTCCGTTGTTCCCCATTCTAATGGGTGTCGTTGCTTTGTTCATAACTTGCCACCTACTCGGGATAAACTTGATCCTCGTGCTATTCCTTGTGTCTTTGAGAATCAACTTTTCTTCTCGGTTTCTCCTCAAGGGGAGAGTAGGGTTGAGGAGAAACAGGCTCAGACTCAACTACCTCCTCTACCTGACCCTCCTTCATTTCGTGTCTTTCTTCGCCGCCACAAAAGCCAGCAGAGTTCAAGAGCCATGGAAACTGACACTATGCAACCAACATCATCGGCTTCACCGGAGGTTGATCCTTCCCATCAGCCAAGTACACTTGCTCTTATTGATATGCCCGTTCCTCTCAATGTTGATTCCGCTGTCATTAATGATCTTGATGTTCCTATAGCTAAGATAAAGGGTGTTAGATCTTGTACCACTAATCATTCTATCTCTCACTTGTGTCCTATGATCATATTTCATCTTCATATCGTGCATTCCTCTCCTCTGTTGACAGTATCCCCATTCCTAAGAATGTGGCAGAAGCTTTATCCAAACCTGAATGGACAGATGCAATGAAGGAAGAGATTGATGCATTACACAAAAATGGCACTTAGGAGTTGGTGGATCTTCCTGAAGGGAAGGAACCGGTGGGGTGCAAGTGGGTGTTCACTGTGAAACACAAGGCTGATGGAACTGTTGAAAGGTACAAGGCCAGACTGGTGGCAAAAGATTTTACACAAGTATATGGAGTGGACTATGCAAAGACTTTTGCCCCAGTAGCCAAGATGAACTCTATCAGAATTCTCCTTTCACTGGCGGAAAATTTTGACTAGGAACTTCACCAATTAGACATAAAAAATGCTTTCTTGAATAGTGAGTTAGAAGAGGAAGTGTACATGACCCAACCTCTAGGTTTTTGTGCCAAAGGCAGTGAACAGAAAGTGTGCAAGTTAAAAAAATCTTTATATGGGCCGAAACAATCTCCTCGGGCCTAGTTTAGTAAGTTCCACTTAGCAATTCAACAGATGGGGTTCAAACAATGCCAGTCAGATCACACACTATTTGTGAAGAAAGGTGAAGGGAAAATTGCAGCTCTAATTGTGTATGTGGATGACATTGTGATCACAGGAGATTGGGAAGCTGAAATACATAGACTAAAAAAGTTCTTAGCCACTCAATTTGAGGTGAAAGATCTAGGCCCCTTAAGTTATTTCCTTGGAATTGAATTTGCCCGCTCTCACAAGGGCATCTTTATTTCTTAACGGAAATATGTACTAGATCTACTAGAAGATACAGAAAAACTAGGGGCGAGACCAACTGACTCACCAATTGAACCTAACCATCAACTGGGAGACAGTGGGTGTCCTTAGTCAGTTCATGCACAACCCTAGGACAACTCACCTTGAGGCTGCAGAGAGGATCCTCAGATACCTCAAGAAGTTTCCTAGAGCTGGTTTGTTGTTCTAGAAACATGGACATTTAAAGGTGGAAGTATATACTAATGCTAATTAGGCAGGGGCAGTTGATGACCGAAAGTCTACTAGTGGATATTGTGCCTTTGTGGGGGGAAACCTAGTCACATGGTGAAGTAAGAAGCAAAGTGTGGTGGCTAGATCTAGTGCTGAAGCAGAATACAGAGCTATGTCTCATGGAGTTGCTGAAATCATGTGGATAAGAAATCTGTTAGGAGAACTGGGTTTTATAGTTAGTAACCCTATGTCACTCTATTGCGACAATAAGGCTGCTATCAACATTGTAGCTAATCCAATCCTCCATGATAGGACGAAACACATTGAAGTGGACAAGCATTTTATTAGAGAGAAACTTGTAAATGGAGAAGTGTGCACCCCATATGTCAACTCAGAAGAACTTGCAGACATCTTCACCAAAGGTCTTCATCATGTGTGGCATAATGATTTGTGTGACAAGTTGGGCATGATTGACATCTATGCTCCAACTTGAGGGGGAGTGTTGAAATAAATTGTTTTTTATTTTGTTAGGGTATGTTTGGCTTATTAAAGCTTTTTTATTTTAATCTGTTATTGTAATTTTACTTAGTAGGGGCACAAGGGTCATTTCCCTTCTTATTTTTTTACCCTATATATTATAATGAAGCTAACACCGCCATCACTGTTCCATTGCCTTTAATCCTTCTCCTTTCTTCCTTCTTCTCTTCTTTTTTGTTGTAATCTTCAATCGGATTTACTGTCAAGAAACATCATAGGTCTGTGTACCCTTTTGCAACCAACCTTGCCTTGTACCTCTCTATGCTGCCATCAACCCTAAATTTTACAGTGAACACCCATCTACATTTGATTGTCTCCTTGTCTGGAGGAAAATCAACTATCACCCAAGTCCGGATCTTAACCAAGGCTTTCATCTCTTCTTGCATAGTTGTTTTCCACTCAGGTTTGGAGAGAGCTTCAATAACATTCCTGGGTATAGAAACAGAATCCAAGGAAGGTAGGAGGATGAGAAAGCATTATAGGAGAGATGGTGTGAGATGCAATGGGTAGTACACTTTCTCTTCCCTTTGCGAAGTGCAATGGGAAGATCAAGGTCAATGGGATCAGCTACAACAATAGTGTTAGGTACAGGAGCATTATCATCAGGAAAAATAACGGGCTCAGACTCAAGGGGAATACCTGGAATTGTATTTGCCGAATCTGGAACCTCAGAAGGACTGATAGAGAGTAGTGCAAGTTCTTCTAGTTGAGCATGTGTGGAGTCAACCCTCATCTGGCGGCAGCGCTGATAGTGTTGTGTGGGTGCTCGTAGTGGATCAGGTAATGGAACTGACAGAGGTGCTGATGGTAAAGTTGATGGAGAAGAAGGCATAGGAAGAGAAACAAACTGTGAGTTCTCCTCCCCAAAACTCCCCCCTGAGGAGAACCACCATAGAAAAAGAAAGGAAACTCAAAAAAGGTAACATCCATAATGACAAATCTGCTCCCCAACACAGGATCATAACAATAATACCCCTTTTGGTTTTGATCATATCCAAGGAAAACACATTTCTTGGCCTTAGGATCCAATTTCTTGTGATAAGGACCAATAATGTGAACAAAGGAAACACACCCAAAAACCCTCAAAGGTATATGAAACACCTCCCCATCAAGAAAAAGAAGACTGAATGGCACCTTAAACCCCAAAGTACGTGAAGGTACACAGTTAATTAAGAGCACATTTGTGAGAACTGCATCCCCCCAGAAACAAATAGGAACTTAAGCACACCATAAGACTTCTTTCCACCTCCACGATGTGTTTATTTTTCCTCTCTGCTACTCCATTCTGTTGCGGTGTACATGCACAACTACTCTGATGAATTACACCATGCTCCAAAAAGTATGTGGCTAAATCCTTCTCAAATTATTCTCTAGAATTATCTGATCTAAAGACCTTAGTTCTCACTCCAAATTGTGTGAGAACCATCTGGTGGAACTGTCGTACCAAATTAGGTACCTCATCACAGGATCTCATCAAATATGTCCAATAATACCACGTGTAATCATCCACAAACAAAAGAAAATAATGGTAGCCACCCATGGAAGAAATATGGTATAATCCCCATACATCATGAACAACATCAAAAGCAAAAGTACTTCTTTTATTACTTGATTTAAAAGAATGTCTACAATGCTTTACCAACTGACAACTTTCACACTCCAAACTAGATAACTGGACAGACTCGAACAACTTTGGAAACAAAAATTTTAATGACCTGAAAGAAAGATGACCTAACCAATTATGCAAAAGCATAATCTGACTCACTAACTATGATCCACTACTATTGTTGCTACTAACATGGTGGCTCTGATGTCTCGGTATCTCATCCAAAAGATAGACTCCATTGACCTCACAACCACTCCCAATCGTCCTCTTTGACTCCAGATTCTGCAAAACACAATTACCAGGGAGGAAGGTTATTGAACAGTTTAAATTTTTTGTCAAAGAACTAACAGAAAGAAGGTTAGTATGAAGTCTAGGGAGATGTAAGACAGAAGATAAAGTAATATTATTAGTCACTCTAATTGTCCCTTTCCCAACAATGGGGACATGTGAACCATCTGCTGTAGAGACTCTGTCTCTACCAGAGTACAATTGGTAAGAATTAAAAAGTGTAGGTATGTTAGTCATGTGCTTAGATGCTCCTGAGTCTATAATCCAGGGAGGTCCCTCCTTACCTAAGGTGGATGCATAATTTGCAGTTGCATATGAGCTACCTGTATGAGCAAAAGAGGTGGTATGATTGGCTCTTGCACTCTGTTGTCCATCTGAAGAACTAGAACCGGTTGAATCCTTCTTACTCATAAGCTGTCCAAACTTCTCTAATTTGGTTTTGACTACTGCTACTACAATGGTCTCCCAATCAGCTTGGGTAAGGGGTCCCAAAGAGTCTCCTATAATTGCCACATTTGCATTTCCCTTCTTGTTCTTCACCCGAGCAGGTATGAAGTGTGAGTAGAGCTTCCAACAAGTGTCTCTGGTATGCTTAGCCTTCTTATAATAATCACACCAAGTCCTTCTTATAATAACCATAGCAGACTAATCAATCCCAGGTTATCTCAACATGACATTCCTCCTACTCTCCTCTCCAGAAACAAAGGCATAGGCTTGAGAAAGTGTCACACTCTCTCTAGAAATGATATGTTGCCTAGAAATGTCAAATTTAGGGTTTAACCTAACCAATAACTCAAAAACCCTGTTCTTCTCTACCAACTTCTGATAGGTTTTTGCATCATTCACATTTTCCCAAACCACAATTTCTAAGTGATCTATCTACTGCCAAAGGGTTTTCAGCATGGAGAAATACATGGCAAGAGGTTTATCTCCCTGTTTTATACTAATCACCTGATTCCTTAACTGATAGGCTCTGGCTACATTCTACTTCTGGGAATAGGTTTCAATCACTCCATCTCAAATCTCCTTTGTTGTATTAGCCCATAGAAAATTTTTGCCAATGTGGGGTAACATAGAATTACATAGCCAAGACATTACCATGTAATTCTCTTGTACCCACTGGGACTAATAGCCATCTTGGTTGATTGTGCCCATTCTAAATAATTTGTACCATCCAATTTAACTGTGGTAATAATTCCAGACTCAAACATATCACTTGTACCTCCAACACCTGGACCATGTTACTGGTGGACTTCTGCTCAGTACTCCATCCCTCCATCTTGGCTTCAAACAATTTAAAAACAGCAAAACACTATGTAAAAAGTCTCTAAGATCAGATCGATCTCACTCACAATGGCGGCTGACCTTTCTAGAAGGAGAAAACCCTCTTCTCCCATCGTCTCCCACTAGAGAGAAGAGTGATTCGATCACTCTAGAAAGCTTAAAAATATCCAGAAACCCACGCCCACTCTAAAAGCCCTAGAGAAGTCCAACAAGGTCCAAGCACCCAAGATCATATCAAGAATGAAGAGTCCAACTTACCTAGGATTCTTCCCCGCACTCCAGTTCTTCCTGATTTTGATGCCAAAACCTAGATCACCTTCTTGATGATTAAAATACACCAAAAAATTCAAGAACTGGGCAGTCTGAAGTAGATCGATCAAACCTTTATCTCCTCATGCAATCGCCTGATCTAGGGTTGCATGGGGGAACTCCACAAAACCCTAACCTTGCTCTGATACCAAGTAGAAATCTTGCTGAATTAAAAAATCTGTGAAAGAAAAGATGTTTTCTTGAAGAGAATAGAGAAGAAGAAGAAGAAGAAGAAGAGGAAGAGGTTTGAGAGAGAAAAAGAGAGCTCTTAATCTGGTCGCCCCCTTCACTAGTATTTATATTAAAAATATAAAGTGGAGTACAATGACAAATATGCCCTTATAGGGCGGCAAGCATCTAAAACTGCATAAAACACTTAAAAGGCAATCAACAAAGGGCCCAACAAGAGTGTTGTGGTCCCCACTTCCTATCTAAACAATAAACATATAAAAGATTACTGCTAAATCTGCACATAACTGATTAAATCCTCAACAAAAAGGAATACAACTCCAAACAATTCTGGCCTTTTTGCTTCCATTGAAGAACGGCCACTTAGAGAAAATTTCAGTTGGAGACTCAGGAAGGAACATATGTATACCAAACAATACTGAGTAATATCTCCAGCACATTTTTATCGGATGTCTATGAGAATCGATTCGATTCATTTCTTATGTATCCATAGGTTCTATATTGGATTTGAATCAGATTTCGAATCAATCTATATTGATTGACTGCCTCCATTATGTTGTTGCTAGCAAATAACACTCTTTTTGGTTTTGGATCTTCCAAATCATTCCCGTAGGAGATCCAGACCGATTTTTTTCTGATCCTTCGATAGAAAGATTCATTCTCTTTATAAAAAATAGGAGGTAGTACCAATAAAGATTTCTTTTTTGATTCATCCCTGGAGTTGAATACCTTATTCAAGAATTTTTTTTTTATCCAATCCGTAGAACAATGGAGGAGGTAAATCCCTTGTGATATCTGCTGGGTGATTTGGGAAGAAAGGAAAAACAGAATATTCTTAGACAGGAGTAGAACAATGGAGGAGGTAATCAACACCATCAAAGTTAAAGTAACTCATTGGGTAAGATCTATGCATATCTTTCAAGATTTCTCAGTCATAGACATTATAAGATCTTGGATAGAAGTAGCACAATCCTCAAGAATGAAAGAGAAAGGATGGAATGGAAACTCCAGATGGTAACAGGTTTAAACTGAATTTCGATGGAAGCTCGTTTGGAAATCCGGGACTGTCAAGTATTGGGAGAGTAATCAAAAATTCTGAAAGGAGAATATTAGCTTTGTTCTCTAGACCGATTGGCATGGGCAGCTCTCTAAAAACTGAGTTAATGGCATTGTTACAAGGACTGGAGATAGCTAAGCAACTTGGAATGAGGCATATTGAGGTTGAAGGGGACTCCAATGTGATCATTTCTTGGGCTAAAAACAATAGAAGTATTCTGTGGACCTTCAAACAAGTGATAAGGGAAGTGGAAAAGGTCGCAAGGGAGGTAGAGGTTGAATTCAAATGAGTTAGAAGGAGTGCAAATGGGTAGCTGATTGTCTTGCTAAACAAGGGGCTTTAAGGCAACAATTGTTTTGGGCTGCAATGTAAAGTGGCACAGAAATTTGTAATAGTATGGGAGAGTTAATCCCATACACAGCTGTAAAACCTTATTTTAACCTAATTTCAAATAAAATTCTCTTTTACTGATAAAAAAAAAGTAATATCTCCAGCACATCTCTGCCACACTACACAAGAAGAACAAGTGAAAGACTGTTTCCTCACTTTCTTTGCGCATATGGCATATGCTTTCCATGTGAAAACCTCTTGATTTTAAATGATCAGTGGTAAGGACACTATCCATAGCCACCAACCACGCAAAAGCCTCCACCCTAGGTGGAACAGGATTACCTCACACACCTCTACAGCTCTCTTCCCCCATCTGGTCTTTAATCATGGACAGATAGAAAGATTTCACTGTGAACTTCCCATTCTTGCATTCCTTCCACCACAGTTCATTCCTTGAGGAATTAGAGACCTTTGAATTCTCCAAAACTTCCAGCAGCTTTACACATTCCTCCACTTACCTATCCCAAAGGGGTCTCCTGAATTTAGGAACATCATGATTGAAAGCTAAATTACTGTAGCCGAAGTAGCCGAAAAGAGAAGAAGAAGAAGAAGAGATGCAGGAATGTCGAACTCTCTACTCAGTCGACAGTACTATTATTTATATTATGGTGTAGTACAATGATACAGGAAGTTACTAGAATGCCCCTGATTAGTGATGGGACACCCAGACAACTTAAAACATTAAACAGGATTAGGCCCATTAACAAAGGCCCAGTACAGGACAACTTAAACTTAAGTATAGGCTAATAAGAACTCTTATCAGCCGAATACTCATACATACAAAGACTTCAATCCAACACTCCCCCTCAAGCTAAGCATGGATATCAATCATGTTTAGCTTGCCAAGCATGTCCCTAAACTTTGCTGCTGCCAGCCCTTTAGTCAGTACATCCGCAATTTGCATCTCAGATGGAGTATAAGGCACATAGAGTTCACCCGAGACAATTCTTTCTCTAACAAAGTGCCGATCAATCTCAATATGTTTTGTCCTGTCATGCTGCACGGGGTTGTTGGCAATGTTGATAGCAGCTTTATTGTCACAATACAGCCTGAGAGGACCTTCAGCCTTAATGCCAAGTTCATTAAGAAGAGTTCTGAGCCATAAGAGTTCAGCAACCCCGTGGGCTATAGCTCGATACTCTGCTTCTGCACTTGATCTAGCCACTACATTCTGCTTCTTGCTGCGCCATGTGACTAGGTTTCCTCCCACAAATGTACAGTAACCCGAGGTTGACTTCCTGTCTCCAACAGACCCAGCCCAATCTGCATCAGTGTAGGCTTCAATTTCAATTCTATTGTTTTTCCTGAAGAGAATTCCCTTCCCTGGGCAAGTCTTCAAGTACCTGAGAATCCTTTCAACTGCTTTCATATGAGGAATCTTTGGAGAGTGCATAAATTGACTGACAACATGCACAGCATAAGCAATATCTGGCCGAGTGAGGGATAAGTATATCAGCTTCCCTACCAATTTTTGATATCTCTCTTTATCATAGTAGTCCTCCCCTACTGATTCCTGCAGGCCATGGTTCTGTTCCATTGGAGTATCTGCTGGCCTACACCCCATCATGCCTGTTTCCTCTAGGAGGTCAAGAACATACTTCCGCTGACATATGTAGATTCCCTCTCTTGACCTGGCAACTTCAATCCCAAGAAAATATCTCAAATGACCCAAGTCTTTGATCTCAAATTCAGAAGCTAGAAACTCCTTCAGTCTTTTTATCTCTTCCAAGTCATTCCCGATAATTACCATATCATCCACATAAACAATGAGTGCAGTAAGTTTGCTATCCTGTCTCCTTATGAACAAGGTATGGTCTGCACCACTCTGAGTGTACCCCACTTTCTTCATGGCCCCACAGAGCCTCTCAAACCATGCACGGGGAGATTGCTTCAACCCATATAATGCTTTCCTCAATTTGCACACCTTTCTACTAAAGTCATAGCCTGGTAGAGGTTCCATAAATACCTCTTCATGAAGGTCACCATTTAAGAAGGCATTCTTCACATCCAACTGATGAAGTTCCCATGAAAAATTTGCTGCTAGTGACAATAGAACCCGAATTGTGTTGAGCTTTGCTACCGGGGCAAAGGTTTCTTTGTAGTCAATCCCTTCTTTCTGAGTAAACTCCTTTGCCACAAGTCTGGCCTTGTACCTTTCAATGGACCCGTCCTCCCTGTGCTTTACAGTAAACACCCACTTGCACCCAACAGTGGTCTTCCCCTCTAGCAGATCCACTAATTCCCAAGTTCTTGCTTTCATTAGGGCTTCATCTCTTCATTTATAGCTTCTTTCCACCTTGGATCAGACACAGCCTCTGAGTACCTAGAAGGAACACGCACAGAGGAAAGAGCAGACACAAAAGAGTGATAGGCAGGAGATAAATGTGAGTAAGAAACAAAATCAGCAATGGGGTGCCGGGTGGTGCAAGAGCGGATAGGCTTACGGAGAGCAATAGGAAGATCCAAATCAGAAGTATGAGAGTTGAAATTACCTTGGATTGTAGAGACAGATTGATCCGAGTCCAACTGGTTGCTGTCATGAGGTTGAGGACCCCTTTTCCTTCTGTTGTATGTAAGTATCTCTTTTTGTTGCCTACTGGAGCCTTCAAGAACATCTACAGCATCCGGAGAGGTAACCGGCACAGTGGGAGCCTCACTGGGTTGACCCGGAATGTCACAACAAGGAGTAGGAGGAGAGGATGGAAGACCCGAGGTAGATAGGGGAACAAAAAAGGAGGGAGAATGAGAATCCTCTTCCATCCCACTAGTCTCCCCCTGAAGAGGATTCTGAGAAGACTGAAAATAGGGTTGAGACTCAAAGAACACCACATCTCTGGTGACATACTTTCTCTTGGAGACAGGGTCATAACACTTGTAACCCTTTTGTGTAGGAGAGTACCCCAAGAATATTCCCTTTGTAGCCTTAGGATCTAGCTTAGTCTTCTTTGGATCCTTCACATGTATGAAACATATACAGCCAAAGACCCGAGGAGGAAGGGGAAAGTCTGGAAGAGTGGGGCACAAAACAGAGAAAGGGGTTTTCATACCCAACACCTTAGATGGCATCCGGTTTATCAGATATGATGCAGAAAGTACAGCTTGAGACCAGTATTGCTTGGGGACTTTGTGTTGGAATAGTAAGGCTCGAGCTGTCTCCAATAGATGTCTATTCTTGCGCTCAGCAACTCCATTCTGCTGAGGAGTATAAGCACAGGATGACTGATGTAGTATGCCAGCATCTTCCAGGAATAAGTTCAAGGATTTTTCAAAGTATTCAGCAGCATTGTCTGACCTGAATTGCTTAATCTTCTTATTAAACTGTGTTTCAATCATCTTGCAAAATGCCATGGTTATCCGTGGTACTTCATCCCGTCCTTTTAACAGGTAGATCCATGTACAACGAGAGTAGCGGTCAATAAAACTGATAAAGTACCGGAAGCCATCAAAGGAAACAATGGGTGAAGGGCCCCAGACATCAGAATGAACCAAATCAAAAGGAGCACAAATTTCATTGCTGGAAATTGGATACACAGTTCTACATTGTTTTGACATTTGACATACTTCACAGGTTAGACTCTGACTTGGAATGCCCTTAAACAATTCGGGAAACAACATTTCTAATGAGGAGAAAGACACATGACCTAGCCTAGCATGCCAAAGATGCAGCTTAGCTATTGACTCCACACTTTCCGGATTACTAGCAGCAGATGCTTGTAAGGCTGAGCCGATGTCTACATCAAGGTAGTAGAGGCCTCCATGCTTGTAAGGCTGAGCCGATGTCTGGAAGACACAATGAGTAGGAAAAAAGGTTATACTACAGTTCAAATTTTTGGTAAGTTTTGAAACAGACAAGAGATTTGAGGTAAGACTGGGAACATGTAAAACTGATTTAAGAGAGAGGTCCTTGCTTAGGTCAACAATTCCCTTTCCAGAGATAGTGGAGAAAGACCCGTCAGCAACTCTCATCTTATCCTGACCAGACAACAAATGATATGAAGAGAATAGGGAAGACATATGTGTCATATGGTCAGTAGCACCGGAATCAATAACCCAAGAAGTAGAGTCAATAGAGCCAGTGGCACTGAAGGCAGAGGCTGTACCTGATCTAGCAAGAGATGTAGAAGCAAAAGAATTATTTCTTAGACGGGCTAATGCCCTACTAAGGATCTCAACCTCACTAGCAGAGAAGCCCAATGTACCAGTTCCAGAGGAATCAACAACCTGTCCCATAGGAGAAGAAGACACTGTTGGTGTATTTTGTGAGTTGTCATCATTGTTGCTGGTGACAAAATTCCCACTTGCCGCAGGCCTGTTATCTCTAGAAGAAACATCTCTGGGTATTGAAGACATCTTGACTGCAGCCAGTGTGTAGGTGACACTGATTGAGACTAGCCGAAGCAGTTCTGAAGGTTCTGAACCAGTTCTGGAGCAGATCTGATTAGCTGAAATGACCACAGCAGGTTCTGACAGCACTCGACACAGTTTCAGACTTGCCGAGACTGTCACAGTTCTGAAACAATTCAGTTACAACAGCAAGCAAGGAGTTCTGGGCTGGTAACCGACCTGAAGCTAAGGGTTCTCAACTATTGTGCTATGCAGACTCCACTTGAACTTTGAGTACTGCAACTGTAAAGAGAGTGCCCTTCCTTGCGGCCAATACTAGGACTGCTGACATCAGTCCTCAACTAGGGTTCACAGTGCTGAACAATCTGGAGCTGGCAGCTCCCTAGGTAATCTCACAGCAGTGGTGAGGGGTTTCGGACTGATAACCACCCTGAACTTGGAGCTGTTTGCCACATTGCTATGATGGTAGAAGTGTTCACAGTGCTGGTAGGACACTAGATAGACTTCACTTGGGCTGAACCAAAAACTGCAACAGTTCGGGTACAGTAGTGAGTGAACAGTTCGAGGCCGCAACAGTAGCAAGTGAACAGTGGGCTCTGTAGAAGAAGCTAAGTCTGTGCAAGTCTTGCTGGAGCACCGAAACTGTAACTGTAGAAGTAGCTAAGCCCCTTTCGGCTAGTGCTAGGACTGCTGAAATCAGTCCTCAACTAGGTCTGTCCTACACAGACCTCTCTTAGTAGCCAAATAGCTACTATTTGCTGGAAATAACCTAGTAGGACATCTACTTCTGGGTCTTACTTCCCTTGAGTCCCACAACCAAGAGAAACCCTAGGTTCGAACTTGCTTTACTCTTACACCCCTAGGTCTTCTCTACAGCAACCCAGAAAAGGGAGAGAGAAGATGAAAAGACAACAAGAGAAGAGAGTGTGTGCCGGCTGAAATCAGGAAGAAGCTAATGCTCTGATACCATGAAAGTTAAATTACTGTAGCCGAAGTAGCAGAAAAGAGAAGAAGAAGAAGAAGAGATGCAGGAATGTCGAACTCTCTACTCAGTCGACAGTACTATTATTTATATTATGGTGTAGTACAATGATACAGGAAGTTACTAGAATGCCCCTGATTAGTGATGGGACACCCAGACAACTTAAAACATTAAACAGGATTAGGCCCATTAACAAAGGCCCAGTACAGGACAACTTAAACTTAAGTATAGGCTAATAAGAACTCTTATCAGCCGAATACTCATACATACAAAGACTTCAATCCAACAATGATCAACCGGCCTGTAAAGTCTGGGGCAAATCTCACACAACCTCCCCACTCCACACCAGTCATCCTCCCAAAATTTTATTCTGGTACCATCCCCAACAAAGAAACAAGTGAGATCTCTAAATTCTTGGTTAAACTTCATGATTCCTTTCTAGACACTCATCCCAAAAGAAGAAGTAATTTCTCTTGATTCCCACCTAAATCCAACCACCACGCTGCTCCATAGGGATTCCTTATCTTTTTCTAATACAAACCTCCACAGCCACTTGCCCAACAGAGCCCTATTAAAAACTTTCGGCCTTTTGATCCCCAAACCCCCAATTCTTCTTTGGTCTGCAAACCAGGTCCCAGCTAACCAAATGGAATTTCTTAGACCCTCCCACCCCTTCCCATAAGAACTCCCTCTGCAGTCTTTCAATTTTCTTGGTCACCTCAGCTGGAATTCTCAAGAGAGGGATATAATACGTTGGCAGACTATACAGGACACTTTTAACCAGAGTAATTCTGCCTCCCCAACAACAAATACTTGGCCTTCCACCTATCTAGCTTCTTCTCCACTCTCTCAATGATTGGCCTCCAAATAGAAAAAGCAGAGGACTTAGCCCCAACCGGCATCCCCAGATACTGAAAAGGGGAGCTCTCCAACTTGACATTCGAACACTACAGCACAGTTCAACAGCACTTCTCTCTCAACTTCCCTAACCCCAATGATGGTGCTCTTGGCTAGATTCACCCTTAAACATGTTAGCATATCAAAGTTGGCCAGAATAACTCTCAGGCTTAGGACTTGATCCACTGAGGCATCCAGAAAATATCAAGGTATCATCAGCATATTGCAAGTGGCACATACATGGACCATCAGACCCAACTTTGAAACCCTCAATTAGTCCAAATTGCACTCCTTTGTTGACCAGCAAGTTAAGAATCTCCATCACCAACACAAAAAGCAAGGGGGACAAGGGATCTCCCCATCTTAAACCCCTAGAGGCTTGAAAATTTTCTAAAGAAACTCCATTCATTAGAATTTAAAAGGAGACTAAAGACACACATGTGGAGACTCTATAACTTGATGTACCTTATTAGTATAGTCCCTGTTGTATATTACTTTTACATCTTATTCTTCTTTTCTCTTTCAGCCCTATATGGGCATTCTTGTAATTGCACATATCTTTTAATATATGTTGAACAAGAGAAGAGAGAGAGGAGAAGCGAGAGGACTGAAAGCCCAAAAGAATACTGCAGGCATGCAATATGTTATTATTTATACTAGGATGGCCGTACAACTTAAAGAAGAAATTACAAAAATACCCTTGCGGTACTAAACATATGTACAACATCTGTCAACACTCCCCCTCAAGTTGGAGCATAGATATCAATCATGCCCAACTTGTCACACAGATCATGATGTCTGGAGTGGTGTAGTCCTTTTGTAAAGATGTCTGCAAGTTGGTTCTCAGAGCTGACATAGGGAGTACACACTTCGCCTGTGATGACTTTCTCTCTGATAAAATGCTTGTCAACTTCAATGTGTTTTGTTTTATCATGTAGCACTGGGTTAGCAACAATGTTTATGGCTGCTTTGTTATCACAGAATAGAGTCATGGGCTTGTCCACTGGGAAACCCAACTCACCCAACAGATTCTTTATCCACATACTTTCAGCTATTCCGTGAGCCATTGCACGATATTCAGCTTCAGCACTGGATCTAGCCACCAGATTTTGCTTTTTACTTCTCCAGGTAACAAGGTTCCCTCCTATAAAGGTGCAATAGCCACTAGTAGACTTTCTGTCATCTTGAGATCCAGCTCAATCTGCATCTGTATAAACTTCAACTTTCAAATGCCCGTGTCTTTGAAATAACAAGCCAGCACCAGAAAACCCTTTTAGATATCGAAGGATTCTTTCTGCTGCTTCAAGATGAGTGGACCTAGGTGCATGCATGAACTGACTGAGGACACCAACATCATAAGCAATGTCTGGGCGGGTCATAGAAAGATATAACAATCTCCCTACAAGCCTTTGAAATTGTTTCACATTCTTGAGAGGTTCACCTTGGTTGTCACCTAATTTATGGTTGGGATCAATGGGAGAGTCAACTGGCTTCACCCCTATCTTTCCAGTGTCCTGAAGTAAATCTAGGACATATTTCCTTTGGGAAATGAAGATACCCCTTTTTGAGCGGGCAACTTCAATTCCAAGGAAGTATCTGGGAGGCCCTAGACCTTTCACTTCAAACTGAGTGGCAAGGAAACTCTTCAATCTCCGTATTTCATCCTTCCAGTCACCAGTAACAATTATATCATCAACATATACTATTAAAGCAACCATTTTACCTTCTCCTCTTTTCACAAACAGTGTGTGATCTGATTGACATTGCTTGTATCCTTTCTGCTGAACCGCAACATGGAATCTGCTGAACCAAGTTCTTGGTGATTGTTTCAGTCCGTATAAAGACTTCTTCAACTTGCACACCTTCTGTTCATTGCCTTGAGCCAGGAAACCAGGGGGTTGAATCATGTAAACTTCCTCTTCAAGATCACCATTCAAGAATGCATTCTTGATATCAAGCTGATGTAGATCCCAATCCAGATTAGTAGCAAGAGAGAATAGAACTCTAATGGAGTTCATCTTGGCAACAGGGGCAAAAGTATCTGCATAATCAACTCCATACACTTGAGTAAATCCCTTTGCCACTAAGCAAGCTTTACACCTCTCCACCGTTCCATCAGCCCTATGTTTGACAGTGAACACCCATTTACATCCAACTGGATCATTTTCCTTAGGAAGATCTACAAGTTCCCACGTGCCATTTTTATGAAGGGCATTAATTTCTTCCTTCGTGGCATTTGTCCATTCAGGTACTGAAAGAGCTTCTGCCACATTCTTTGGGATAGGGACACTGTCAATCGAGGTAAGGAAAGCATGAAAAGAGGGTGAAATGTTCTCATAGGAAACAAAGTTGGAAATGGGGTGTTTAGTGGTGCACAATCTAACACCTTTCCTATGAGCAATAGGGAGGTCAAGGTCATTAGCAACAGAGGTATCAATTGCAATAGAATCAAGAACATCATTGGGAGCCAAGTTACCTGAGTGAGTATGATCCTCCCCCGAGGAGTTTGATGGCACTAGAGGCACCGTTTCAGGATTCTCCACGGCTCTTGAATTTGGTTGGCCTTTGCGGCGACAGAAGAAGACACGAAAAGGCAGAGGATCAGAAAGAGGAGGGAGCTGAACCAGTTTCTCCTCATGCCTACACTCCCCCTAAGGAGAAACAGGAAAGAAAGGCTCATCCTCAAAGAAAGAAACATCCATGGAGACATAGAATCTCCGAGAAATAGGATCAAAACAACGGTATCCCTTTTGAGTGAAAGAGTAACCAAGGAATATGCAAGGAATAGCACGAGAATCCAATTTCCCACGAGTGGGAGACAGATTTTGGACAAAGCACCGACAACCAAATACACGAGGAGGAATGGGAAGAATGGGGGCCTTAGGGAAGAGAAGCTGATGTGGGGCCTTGCACTCTAACCAACGAGAGGGCATACGGTTAATGAGGTAGGTAGAACAAAGGACAGCCTCAAGCCAAAAACGTTTGGGGACATTCATATGGAGCAGTAAACCTCGAGCGACTTCAAGGAGGTGGCGGTTCTTTCGTTCAGCAACACCATTTTGTTGTGGTGCTCGGGCACAAGAGCTACGGTGAAGTGAACCATGCGAAGCAAAGAATTCCGTGAGATCACTATGAAAATACTCTTTCGCATTATCTGACTGAAAAATTTGGATTTCAATTTGAAATTGAGTGAAGACCATCCGCTGAAAATCTTGGATAATTTTTGGTACTTCCTAGTTCGCATGGGATATACCCAAGTATATCTAGAATAATCATCAATGAGGGTAATAAAATACTTGTAACCACTCTCAGATGATAAAGTAACAGGGCCCCACACATCAGAATGAACAATGTGAAAGGGAAATTCAGATTTACTATTTTTTTGAAGAAAATGAATTCTACAATGTTTACTCAACTGACACGTTTGACAAGAGAAATCTGAAACAGACATTGACTTAAACAGTTATCGAAACACAACTTTTAAAGATTCAAAAGACAAATGACCAAGGCGATAATGCCATAAATAAACTTGACTCTTACAGGACCGACTCATAGACTCTGTAACATGAAGACTAGTCTTATTCTCCAGCATGTAAAGTCCATCAACCATACGTCCCCTACCAATCGTCCTCCCCGAGGTCAGATCCTGAATCACACAATGAGAAGAGAAAAAAGTCACTGAGTAGTTTAAGGAATTAGTGACACTACTAACAGAGAACAAATTAATGGGAAATTTCAGAACATGTAGGGCATCAGAAAGGGTAAGGCCAAGGGGAAGAGAGATAGTTCCTTGACCAGCTATGGAAGTGTATGATCCATCAGCTAGTCTCACCTTGTCTCTTCCAGAAAGAAGGTTATAGGTTTGAAAGTAAGAGGGCATACCAGTCATGTGTTTTGATGCTCCAGAATCAATGATCCATGGAGAGTCAAGGGTGTGAGAAGCAACATGGAAAGCTGTAGCAGAGTTACCTGACGTAGATGCAAATGAGGTTGAGGGAGGAGCATCCATCTGACGAATTGCTCTACCATAGAGCTCTAAATGGTCACGGAAAGAATTCATAATATCCTCCCTTGGGTCAGATCTAGAGAGATGTGTCTGAGTCACAGTATGGATGGAGGGCTGATTCTACCGAGTAGCCATGTTGGTCGTGGTGTATTTCTTTGTACCTTGCTGTCCGGACCTTTTATTCACATCTGAACCTTGCTTCTTATTAAGATCTTGAGCCCATTTTGGTTTCCCATGAAGATCCCAGCATGTATCTCTGGTGCGTCGGGGTTTCTGGCAATGAGTGCACTACAATTTGTCTTTATCCTCTGTTTTTTCTGGAGATCTCTTTTCCTGGAAGAGGTTCCCACACTAGTAGAGACACCCCCTTTTGTTGCCAACACAACAGCATCCCCACCTGGGTTGTTCAACAAATTCCTTCTGCTCTCTTCAAATTGTACAAGAGCATAAACTTCCTGAACTGATGGAAGATCCTTAGAACTGAGAATCTAGACTCTAATAGATTCATACATAGAATTCAAACCATCTAAGAAGGCAAACACCCTTTGCTGGGAGACAAGTTTCTTGTACAATTTTGCATCCTCGTCACACTTCCAATCCACATTCTGGTAATGGTCCAACTCCTTCCAGACAGAAGTCAAGTCAGAGTAATATATCGATAAACACCTCTCCCCCTGTTTACAAGTAGACGATTCTGCCTGTAGTTGATAGATCTTGGCATAGTGTCGCAGTTCTGAATATGTAGATTTTGCTTGTTCCCAGATCTCATATGTTGTTTCAGCCCACATGAAATTCTTCCTTATTTGAGGCTGCATGGAGACTAAGAGCCAAAACATAACCATGCTGTTCTCCCGATTCCATCTATCATATTCCGCACTCCCAGAGTGTGGTTCTTTAATTCTCCCATTAATGTAGCCTATCTTCCCCCTTGCAGTGATGTATAGCTTGATCCCTCTTGACCACTCTAGGTAATTTAAACCATTAAGAGGGACAACAGCCATGGGAAAGGATAGGTCACCACTCCCACTCATTCCATTCAGCATTGAGGAAACTCCAGATGTGGCAGAATCTTCACCACTCATGATTTCAAGTTTAAAAAACAACACCCAAAGAAGGAGACTTGTCTCAAAGAGATGTTTCAGAAGGCACCAGGCACTTCTTCACCTTCAGTCCACAAAAAAGGATTGTTGTTGCAGCACATAAACAGGTCCTTATGACCTACGGTTTCACAGGGATCCAGAAACAAACATTGTTGTTGCAATACATAAACAGGTCTTTATGACCTACGGTTTTACAGGGATCATACGACCCTACAACAAAATGGAAGGAGCAAGGAGAAGTTCACCACACATCTAATCGGCAGACCTGGTACAGGGCCAACTTCAGGGCAGCCGAACAGTCAATGAGAACAGTAGATGAACAGCAGGTAATTCCTTCGTGAACATCAGATGATAGCCTCTGAAATTTTCAATTGAACATCAGATGGAAATCTCTCCATAAACCAGAACTTTCTCTACGCTGGAAGATGAAAAGTCAGGTAGACTTCTTCGAACATCAGATGGAAATTTCTCAATAAACCAGAACTTTCTCTACGCTGGAAGATGAAAGGTCAGGTAGACTTCTACTTGCTGGAAGCCGAACATCAGATAGACACAACTGGGAGATGAAGGGATTGACTGCTCGACATCACCCTTCAGGCCTAGACGACCTGCCCTGATACCATGTTGAACAAGAGAAGAGAGAGAAGAGAGGCGAGAGGACTGAAAGCCCAAAAGAATACTACAAGCATGCAGTATGTTATTATTTATACTAGGATGGCTGTACAACTTAAAGAAGAAATTACAAAAGTACCCTTGTGGTACTAAACAAATGTACAACAACATCTGTCAATAATATATAAGAGACTCTTTGAGGTGGGGGTCATTCATTCTTGACACCTCTAAGATTATTCTTGTTCTTTTCTCTATTCGGCCAAGAGTGTTGACATGGTACCAGAGCAGGTTGCTCTCTGATCTATTTTCTCGCTCTCTTTAACCTTACTAGAAGCAGTAAACCTGTCGTATTAGGACTGTCTTGAACAACCCTTTTTTGCTCTTTCTTCTTTGCGTAACCAGCAGGAGAGATTTCTTTAGATCTCTCTTGGGAGACATTGGTTTGAGGCCAAACTTCAGATCTGGTATCGCCTAGACCTGATCTATTCTCCCTACAAACAGCATCTGATTTGGTAAAGTTTTCAAAGGAGTTTTGATCTTCTTCTTGGGGCGGCAACACTGTACAGTTTCCTTTTTTGGACTGCAACAGCTTTGGACTTCAGATCTGGTGTCGCCTAGACCTGATCTTTTCCACCTACAAACAGCATCTGATTTGGTGAAGTTTTCGAATGAGTTCTGATCTTCTTCTTGGGGCGGCAGCACTTATAGTTTCCATTTTTGGACTGCAACCTTTTTTGGACTTCAGGCCTTCAACATCAACCTGTGATTTAAGTTTTTCTCTCCAAATCGAAGGGTTCTCTCAAGCTCTTCTTAACCCTACACTCAGTTTCTGGTTTGGAGTTTTTAAGGACTGCCTCAATCAGCATAAGATACCTCCCTATTCATGAAGAAGACGTTTGATGTGTTGGTAAATCACAAATTTCTCTCAATTGACTGACTCGATCAACCTGTAACCCTAGATCTGGTGTTGTCTTAGGGTTTTCTTGCCTCCCATTTATTTGATTCAGACTTCAGATTCATATTTGAAAGGCCTTAGACTCGACAGTCTTAAAAACTTGCCTTTTTTGGGCTGTCATCTTCTTGATTGCTGAATTTGGTCGTCTTTGATATCCTTGTGTCTGGACTACTGTTTTCTTGCTAAAATGGCCTCCATAGTGGCAATTCTTTTGTTAAAGATGATTCTCTAGCATCTATGGTTGAGCAAAACATTCGACAACCGGTAACATCTGCTATTCCTTCTGCTCTTTCTGCTATTGGCTTACCTGGTAAGTTTTCCGATTATTGTGCTTCTCCTTCTCATATTTGGATCACTGACTCTAGAGTTACCAACCACATGACAGGAGCCTACCCTAACCAACCAAGTAACCTTACTAAAATCCATCACAAACATATTGTTACTGCCAATGGTGAAAAGCTAAACATCATTGGTAGTAGTGATCTGTCTCTTAAGCTTTCACCCACTGCATCTTTCCCTCTTACCAAGACTCTTCTTGTTCCTAATCTTACTACAAACTTGATTTCTGTTGGCCAATTAATTGATGAAGGTAACATTCTCATTTTCTCTCAGGATGGATGTTTGATTCAGGACCGGAACACTGGGAAGGTGAAAGGGAAGGGGTGCAGGCTGGGCCGTCTATTTGCATTGGAATTCGAGAAGCCTCAAACAGCAGCATCATCAGTTTATTTCAGTTCCTCCACTTCTAGTTCCTTTCTGAATCATAGAAATAATGTTTGGGACTTATGGCATAAACGTCTGGGTCATTTACATTCTGAAAAATTAAAATTTTTGTTTGATTTTGGCCTTATTAAGAATAAAGTTCCTTCCTTGTACACCTTTGATACATCTTGTGTTTCTTGTTGCTTAAGTAAGAGTCGTACCTTACCTTTTCCTCACACATCTGAGCATGCTACCTCTCCCTTCGAGCTTATACATAGTGATGTCTAGACTGCTTCTGTCTCTTCTTGGCTTGGATACAAATATTTGTGTCGTTCATTGATGATTGTACCAGGTACACATGGATATACTTTCTTCGCCACAAGTCTGAGGTGTTCCCAACATTTAAGTTGTTTCATGCTATGGTGCGGGTTCAGTTTCAATCACAAGTGCGTATTCTCCGTTCAGATTCAGGAGGAGAATACACTGATGGAGATTTTTAATCCTATTTGAAGGATCATGGAATACAAGTGCAACGAAGTTGTCCAGATACTCCTCAACAAAATGGTGTGGTCAAGCACAAGAATGGACATATCCTTAGTGTTGTGAGGACATTATTGCAGGAGTCCCATACTCCACCTTCCTTTTGGGTAGAAGCAGCCAGTACAGTTGTGTTTTGGATCAACTACATTCCTTCATCAGTTCTTGGTAATATGTCTCCCTTTCAGAAGTTATTTGGTCATTCTCCAGATTTATCTATGCTTCATGTCTTTGGATGTGTGTGCTTTGTTCATCTTCCCTCTCGTGAGCGTTCTAAATTGTTTGCACAGTCTGTCATGTGTGCCTTTGTGGATTACAGTCCTAACCACAAAGGATTTATTTGTTATGATCCCTCTATTTACCGCATTCGTATATCACGTAATGTTGTTTTCCTTGAGCACATTTCATTTTTTGTTGGAATTGCTAGACTGTCTACACTGTCTGTTTCTATTTTGCCAAACTTTGATTCACAGGATACTCCACCTCCTTCTGCTGAGAAGGACTTTCTCATCTTCTCTCGCAAGCAGTTACGTGCTCCAACCCCTGCACTTGCGACTCTCCTTCCTTCTAGTTCATATCATCATCCTACCACTACTCCTGTAAGTGATACCTCTACTTTAGACACTCTTCATACTTTTGTTCCTCTTCGTCGTTCTACTCGTATATCTAGACCTCCTGACCACTATGGTTTTCCTTCAAATCATAGCTTTGTGTCTACTGTCCTATCCTCCACAGATGTTCCTCGCTCCTACCAGGAAGCTAATAGTAGCCCTTATTGGAAGGAAGCCATGGATGTAGAGATTCATGGTTTACATGAGAATGACACTTGGGATCTTGTGCCTGCTCCTCCAGATGCATCCATTGTTGGGAGTCGTTGGGTTTACAACATTAACCTAAAGTCTGATGGATCTCTTGATCGATACAAGGCACGTTTAGTTGCCCAAGGATATAGTCAGGAGTATGGTATTGACGATGAAGAAACCTTTGCTCCTGTTGAAAAGATCACCACAATCTGTGTTCTTTTAGCAATGTTTGTTGCTCAGTCTTGGACCATATGCCAGCTTGATGTGAAGAATGCCTTTCTTCATGGTCAGTTGAAGGAGATGGTCTACATGAAGCCTCCTCCCGGATACTACAGTGATCCTTCTTTAGTATGTCACCTCAAAAAATCTCTATATGGTCTAAAACAAGCTCCTTGGGCATCGTTTGAATGCTTTCACAATGTTGTTGGTGTTGTTGGATATAGCCAGAGTTCTTCTGATCACTCTTTATTTGTTAGGCGATGACCTCAGGGTATTACCATTCTCCTACTATATGTTGATGACATATTGTTGACTGGGAATGATGCTGAAGGCATTCATGAATTGAAATTGTTACTTCATAATTCCTTTCACATGAAGGACTTGGGGCCTCTCACATATTTCCTAGGACTGGAAGTACATCGCAGTGATCAAGGGTATTTTGTTTGTCAACAGAAGTATGCCTCTGACCTTGTTAAACTTGCTAGTCTTAATGATGAAAAGCATGTTGATACACCTATGGAGCTAAATCTTAAGCTTTCTAAATCTGAAGGTCCATTACTTCCTGATGCTGCCTTATATCGCCAGCTTGTGGAGTCCCTCATTTATCTCACTATGACTCGACCTGATATTTCTCATGTTGTCTAGGTTGTTAGTCAATTTGTTTCTGCTCCTCGTTAGCCTCATATGACTGTTGTTCATCGCATCATTCGATATGTTAGAAGCACAACTTCCCAGGGACTGTTCTTCTCCTCCTCCTCCTCTCCTATTCAGTTGAGAACATATGCTGATGCGGATTGGGCTAGTTGTCCAGACACTCGTAGGTCCACATCTGGGTGGTGTGTTTTTATGGGTGATTCACTCATCTCTTGGAAGTGTAAGAAACAACAAACAGTTTCCAAGTCTTCCAATGAAGTAGAGTATAGGGCCAAGTCTTCGGTTTGTAGTGAGATTGTTTGGTTACAGTCTCTCTTTATGGATCTTGGCATTCAGGTTCCTACTCATATTCCTACAATACGAGTGCAATCAAGATTGCATCTAACCCTGTCTTCCATGAGAGGACCAAGCACATCGAGGTGGACTGCCACTTTATCCGAGATCTCTTCACGATTGGGTCTATGTCGCTTCCTCATGTAGCCTTGGACATGCAGATTGCTGATATCTTCACCAAAGCTATGACTAGAGTTCGACATCTCTTTCTTATAGACAAACTGATGCTTATGTCGAGGCATCAGTTTGAGGGGGGGTGTGGAGACTCTAATACTTGATGTACCTTATTAGTATAGTCCCTATTGTATATTACTTTTACATCTTATTCTTCTTTTCTCTTTCAGTCCTGTATGGGCATTCTTGTAATTGTACATATCTTTTAATATATAAGAGACTCTTTGAGGTGGGGGTCATTCATTCTTGACACCTCTAAGATTATTCTTGTTCTTTTCTCTATTCGACCAAGAGTGTTAATAGCATGCATATATGTAGCTTCTCCATTTTGCTCCAAAACCCATCAACCTTTGAACCTCCTCCAAAAAACCCCACTCCACATGACCATATGCCTTTTCAATATCAATCTTGCACATCAGCCCCAGCCTTCCAAACCTAAACTCATCTGGCCCCAGAGCTTTATCTCTAGAGATTCCTTTCAATGCCTCCTTTACATCTGCCATCTCAAAGCTACTCTCGAGCCAAAGAGAAGCAAATTCACTCAGTTTCCTAGGCTCTATCCCCCCTAATGCCACCCAACTCCATTGTCTAGCAGAGTATAGACCTTTATAGTATTCCACCATTTTTTCTTGAATACCAGGCCAGTCATCCACTACTTCATCACCCACTTGATTCTAGAAATGGTGTTACATCTATGACATTTGCATATGCATAAAGAAAGCAGTGTTCTTGTTGCCAGTCTTCAACCAAACTGCCCTACACTTCTGCCTCCAGCTCACTTCCTCCCTTCCACCTGCCACCCACCCCATTTCTCCTCCCCCCATTCCCGGAAGTCCAGATGATCAAACCACATATTCTTGAAGCAAAACGGCTTAGCACCCAACACCCAGACACTTTCCTTAACAGAATTGGTTTATCATCAAAAGGAAGTAAGGTAAGGCCCCCTAGATAACTTCCCCGATTTCATCAACCCAATCCCCTGTAAACAAGAATCTATCTAGCCTTCTGAGAATTGACAGATGCTGCCCATTTGACCAAGTAAACGTCCCTCCCATCAATGGAGGATCAATCAACCCAACATTGGAAATGAAATTTCCAAATCTCCTCATCCCCACACTGACTCTCCCCTCCCTACCCCCTTTCATCTCACTTCTCCTTCTAACCACGTTGAAATCCCCCCCCCCAAATCCGTCTGACCTCCTCCAGCTCTTTCCAGAAATCCTCCCTCCTTCCTTCCTCATTTGGGCCATAGACATTGGTAATTCCCCAACACCACTCACCCCCCTTTCATGTCCACCCAATGACTACTTGAGAGTCACCTCTTAGAGAACCATTCAACCTATAAGCTTAAGCTGTTAAGTGAGGTCCTTGAATAGGTTTTATTCTCTAACATGCCCCCTCACACGAAAGCCCATTGGGCTTGAAGCGTGGACAGCACAGGCCCAACCATACCTTGCGCTGAAACTTAGTTAATTATAATGGGGGTGATGAGAATCGAACACTAGACCACTTGGTCAAAATGGCTCTGGTACCATCTCAGAGAACCATTCAACCTAAAAGCTTAAGCTGTTAAGTGAGGTCCTTGAATAGGTTTTATTCTCTAACATCACTTACAACCTACAATCCTTTGTAGCCCATGTCAACCTCTGAAGTGAGGAAAGAAACTCAGGTTTAACTGCTTTCTCGTTACAAATAGAACCTAAATATACAAGATACACAAAGGTGCTATCATCCAAAATCAGCGTTGTTGATCCATAAAAGTTCTTCAACACCAACACCAATCTATTAGTTTAGCGGCATGTTTAAAAATCCTTGAAAATTTTAAGGATACATAAAACATATTCCTGTTCCTTTCTACCATGGTCCCTAAATATAGGAATGCTACCACATTCCTAAAAGTGCCACCACTAGAAGTGAATTTCACTATCAAAAAGGCCTACAGGAGCTCGTGAAGTTCAACGGCGCACTTTCCAGGGGCTCATGAAGTACAAAAGTGTACTTGTTAATAGAGTGTCAGGCATTTGAAAATTTTCTACTAATGATGTTTCAAATCATATGTTATTTTCTTTATAAAATTATGAAGAATTTATTAAAGATTCGACAAAGAGAGAGAACAAAGAAGCTGAAGGCATACAAGGGGTGTCAGGCTCTCAGAATTTTCTACTGATGGATGCTTCAGGTCATAAAATTTTTCTTTACAAGTTATGAGCAATACAATATAAATTATAGAGAGAGACAAAGAGAAATAAAGACTCCAAAGGTTGAAATAGTCTGTTGCACTTATCTCAAGCAGAATTTGGATATAGTGCTGGTTTCCATTCCAGACTTCTAGGGTCAATCATAGTAAAAGTACCAGCTGGTGTTTTAAAAGGCACACTCAGGTACATATATGGAGAACATTTTGAGACATATTCCTTGCTTGAACCCAAGCAAGGCCATTCTCAAAAGGCAAACGCTTGGGCTGAGGTGACCCAGGTCTGCACCTTTTATAAGTTTGCTTATTTAGTTTCTTTTTTTGTACATTCTTGTCAGTTTGATACGTTTTTAATGGCCTACCACATTCTAAACAATCTTTTGTTGTTGCTTGCATGCTAGTAATGGTCTATCGACTTTTAAAAGAAACAAAAACAAAAGACATCTCAAATACCTGAAGCCCTAGCTACTTGAAGTGATGCAACTAAGAGATAGACACATTGCAACTTTCAGATTAAAAATGTTGAATGCTTGAAGCACTTTTGTATGATCCAGTGAAACAAGGGCTCTTCCTATCCTCCTCTCTGTTCTTTTGCTTCTCTAAAACAGGGTCAAGTAAAACAAGGGTTCTGCTCCTTATCCCCTCCTCCTCCACCCCCTTTCTTTCTTTCTTCTTTTCCTCCTTACTCCATTATAGAGGTTTGTGTGCTTTTTATTTGATATAGCATCCAGATTTTTCTTTTCTCTTTTTTTCCGTAGAGTTACTTAGATCTAAAGATTCACTGAAGAATTTCCTAGAGGATTTCTTGTCTATAACAAAGTATCCATTTGAAGAAAGCAGAAGAGTTCCTTTGACTATATTCTTTTCTCTTCTTCCTTATACCCTCTGCAGAAGAATAGGGACAGAGAGTTAAAGAAAAATTTTTAGCTTGAGTTACCAAGAGTCCCGTTCCCAAATATGGTGGATCTTAGTTCAATGGTTCTTTTTCCATTGATAAGTAACATATAAAAATAATATATAAACAAATAAATTAAAAGGCAAAAACTCAAAAGGAGTTAAAGCTTTACAAAATCCCAGAGTGAATAATCATTTTCTAAGAGCCAGAAATTAGAAACATGGATTGCTAAGGAATTGATCTTTTACTAGTCGATTAATGATCTAAAGCCCTTATAATAACCAAGCTTTAATTTCATAATGCACTGCGGAGCTAACATGAAGTGATAAAGAAAACCCAATTTTATAACAGGTTTGGCTTCTTGATTGCATACATTGAGAGAGAGAGAGAGAGAGGAGACAGAGACTTCTGTGATTGCAAAACTAAAATCTAAGTGAAAACGAACTGCAACAATTATGACAAAGTCCAGCATAACTTACAGCACCAGGTCCTTCTGTTGATGGCCCTCCAATAAATGCCATGATTCTAGCTCCAGAACCAGGAACACAAGCTCCTAACAAACTGGTAGCCACACTAAGTGCCGTGCTCGTGCACCTTATTGCCCGTTGATCTGCTTGTACAGGCCAAGGATCTTTCTGAAGCTCTTCCAGAACCTGAACCACGAATTAATCCATCCAAACCAAGGAAAAAACGAAAAGTCACAAATAACGGCTGTCAAGGTTTCAATTAACTAAAGACCAAAGATTGCATACATTGACAATAATGTACTAGTGTCTATGTCTCTGTGATTAACAAGATTCTTTTTCTCAATTCCAACTGAAAAAAAAATAATAATAATAAATAGAACAATTAACGACTTTGAGTCAGTTGGGAAAAACAAAAATTCACCAACCATAAATCATAGACATCCAACCTTAAACTGCCATAATCGATTGAGCGCTTTTATAAAAAAGAATCCCAAAAAGTTGAGAGATATTCTTGCTTAAAAGGACTAAGTTAAGATTACCGAAGTCAAAGCAAATTCGCACTCGGACGCAGGCAATAGGAACCGAGCTATGCTCTCGGCAGTGAGCCCGTCCCTGGGACCAGAAGCAGAAGTTACACCAGTGATTGGCTTTGGCTTCTTTGCAAAGAACTTCATGTGCTCAAGAATCTGATCCTGCGATATCTCTTTTGACCCCTTAAAAACGTATGTCTTGGGGATAAGCCCGAACCCCAGCTCGTGCACATGAACGTAAGTGCCGAAGGTGATGAACCCAACAAGTGAATCGTCCGGCACCAGATCAATAGCCTGCAAGAGAGCAGACTTTAAGAACCCTAGCTCCTCCTCAATGATGCACGTATCAACGACGAACAGGAAAACAGGTGGGACTGCAGTCTTATCTGTGGGCGCCTCGTACTCTATTGTGGTGTATTGAGGGAAGAGATCAGGGGGGAGATTGTCTTGGGAGATCGAAGCGTAGTGAGGGGGGAAATGGTTGCGTTGGAAGCAAAAGGGACATATCCAGATCTGGCCCATGTAGTCGACGGTGGAGAAAGGGTTCAGAACGGATCTACAGGTGCGGCAACGGAGAGGAGAGTAAGGAAGGACTGGCATGTTGGGGAAGGGCTTCAATGGCGTGTAGATGGCAGAGACAGGGACAACGCAACTGGCTGCTTCTTGCTTGGTGCCTGGGAAGACGTTCCATGGCATGCGTATGCCGTCGTGGGCTTCCAGGTCAAGGAATTCCGCCATCACAGAAGAAAGGTGGTGCCTTTCAATTTTGGAGCGAAAGGGAGAGAGTGAGCACAAGAGTTTACGTATTATTTGTTGATTGAACAATCGGTTGGAAACTTTGGTTTCGGTGGCGAGTTTGAACTTTGAACAATCCGTTGATCTCGTCCCGTCCCAGCTTGATACCAAGCTTTGGTTTGGGTGGCGAGTTTGAACAATCCGTTGGAAACGTTTTGTAATGCAGACCGCACTCGGGAGTCGGGACTACACACTTCCGTTCACTCCGTGTCATTACAAATTTACACGTGCATGCATAAATATCCGTCCAAATCTGCTCTACTTTTTGCACTTTCTTTTAGCTCTACTTTTTATAAGTATACAACTAGATACAATTTTGCGTCCTATTCAATTTTATATCTGTTCTTTTTGATAGAATTGTATCTATTTTTTGTATTTATGATTTTCACTCCTTTTTTATACAAAATTTGCACCATCTTCCTTCGTTAATTCTTGTTACATAAAAAAGGATTTTTTTTTCAGAAAAAAAAAGGATTACATCATCTTGCTTCCTTTCACCCTCCCAAGTAAAAAACGTAGCCTTCCTATCTTCATTCCTAGTTTATTTTACTTATTAAAAACAAATAAAACAAGATGAAATCTAAAGCAAAAAAGTCATTAAAAACACACGTACACAAAAGTGAATATGTTATGTTAGGGTGTTCAGATCTCCCGCCCACACATCACTACAGCCGCACATTTGAAAACATCTCCCACATTTGTATGTATGGAGATGTACAGTTAAGCGGCAATTATCACAAGTAGGACCTTGAAATCAACCCAAGGAATGGGGCCCCTTGAAGCAAATTTAGTTAAAAATAAAATAAAAATGAGCTCAGTATAAAATTTACCTCATTTTTGCTACATTTGCTCAGTATAAAAATCTAACTGCTTGAACTCGACTTGGCTAAAAACACAAGGCTTTAGTTTAGACTCAGGCTCAATTTGGGCTAAAAACAGGAGCTCAGTTTTTTTCTTTTTTTTTATATTTCTTTTTTGAAGGGCTAAACAACAAGGGGTAGCCCATCCTCCAACCCAGGTTTAGATAGGACTCGATCTCAAATCTCCACTATGACAAGCAGGAGACCTTATATACCAACCAGCTGGTTCACATTATGCTAAAGAACTCATTTTTTCATTGTGATATATATAAATATTACTCAAGCATCAAGCTTGACACAAAGATGGAAATGTTTTAGACTTTTAGTGCTTGTAAGCAATCTTGTCGATAAAGTAACATAAATGGCTAGGGATGGCAATTTTTCCCATTTCTCCGATCCCTGTGGGGATCTGCTTCAAATAGGGTGGGGATGGAGATGATTTTCCCCCTGCGGAGATGGGGATGGGCAAATTTTCATCCCCATTAGCGAGGACGGGAATAGCACTCCCCGCCCCATGGGATCCCCACTAATATATGTATATATATGCATACATTATATATGTATATATGTATACATACATCTATATATTAATATTTTAAAAATATATATGATTGAATATATTTGAATCTTTTCTAATAAGATTATAAATTTTAATTATTTTATTTTTATTCTTTTAAATAAAATAAAAATTAAAAACAAAATGATTAATATTATAAAAAATCACGAGGAATGGGGATCCTCCTGGGACGGGGATGAAGATAACCTTATCCCCATTAGCAAGGACGGGGACAAGGATGGGGAGAGACAACCCATTGCCATTCCTATAAATGTCTGATGTCTCTTTATAATAATAATAATAATAATAATAATAATAATAATAATAATCTGACATACAGTGAATGTACAAGATGAATGAACCTATCATAAGTAGTTGTTAAGATATATATCATAAGTAATTATATATATGCCCTTTAACATTTAATTGCACACATGCATGCACGTGCTTTTACACCACTTATTATAAATGGTTTTGAATATGGGCCATGCCCATGGTCTTTTTAAACCTTGCACAACCATAGCCTTTCCCTTGGGCTGTAGTTAGACCAGCTGTAATTATACTTTACAATAAACTTTTGGGCCTAGTTAGCGATATATTTGTTGTTGTCCGGACTTGGTGTAACTGTGCAAACTAACTAGTCTCATAGAAATTAAGGCTACTTCATGATTTCTGTTTTACATTCCAAAAGCATGAATCAATTCCAGGCTGTGTTTTAGGCTCCATTTGCAAGGAGTATAAATACAAATTTGTAGAGTGTAAAATCTTGTATTTTGTATATATTTGTATTGTATAAATACAAATTTTCAGAATACAAAATCTTAAATTTTATATTATTTTGTATGTATTTGCTCTATATATATTTGTATTTGTACTCTTTTTAAATTGAGCCTTAGGGTTTAGTGTTTTTGATTTAGATGGTTATATTTTTAAAGCATTTCTTACCAAATTACAAACATTTTTCACTCATTCCCATAGGCAGATTTATGTATATGTTAGTGGGCAATTGCCCTAACTGAAATTTGAATTATTTTTTATAATAGTGAAAGAATTTAAAATTTTTCATAATTTCCCACACTCAAGTATAATAGTAGAGGGTTTGTTTTTCTTTTTTGGTAATGAGTAAGGGATCAAATAATGAAACTCATGCCTAGGGGTGGATTCGAGCTGAGCCGAGCTGAATAGTATGAGGCTCAAGCTTAGATCGCCAAGGTTGTATAAGGCTCGAGCTCAATTTGAGGAAAATATTTTATAAAAATAAAAAATTATGTATAACAAGTATTTTTTATTTGATATTTAAAAAGTTAAGAATTATAATGTTTTATTATATATACTATTTTCTATAATTTTATTTTATATGTATATATATATATATATATGTTTGAGCTCAGCTCGTTTATTAATCGAGCCTGTGAATTGGGCTTGAGCTCGGCTCGAAGCTCGATTGAAACTGAGTCAAGCTCGAGCAACTCATGAAAAGCTCGGCTCATTGCCACCCCTACTCATGCCTCAGGAATCTAAAACTGAAATGATGAGAAATGAAGTGATTCTTATACCCACATTTTTTCCATTATGACAACTAAAAGGGTCATTCAAACCATTTATTCTCTTTTCAAGTTTAGCGTTGGAGGCTTAAAGCAAGTTCCTGGAGCACGGATGAGGAAACCAGGGAGTAAGGGTGGACATGGATCAAGATTTTCTCAAGCTACTAAAGCCTTGGCTCAAGAAAAACTTGATTTGAACCAAGACAATTGAAGCTTATACATACATACATACATACATACATACATACATACATACATACATACATACATACATACATACATACATACATACATACATACATACATACATACATACATACATACATACATACATACATACATACATACATACATACATACATACATACATACATACATACATACATACATACATACATACATACATACATACATACATACATACATACATACATACATACATACATGTATATATTTTATATTTTTTAATTATATATATGTTTAATTTGTTATACATATAAGGTTTATATGATTTTTTTAATTTTTTTAGTGGATTCTTGCTTGAGCAAGCTAAGCTCGAACATATGAGCTTTTGAGCCAAGCCAAATTCAAGCTAGCATTTCTAGCTCGAATTGAGTTTGAGCTCAAACTAGAGCCCTATTGTTTTATGTTGAGTCAGATTCAGCTTAGCTCAGCTTGAACCCACCCCTGGTAGGAGGACAAACCTGGTAGAATCCTTCCCTTCTAGTTCTATTCACTCTACCATTCTTGAAGGACAAAACACACTTGATAAGATCAACAATGTTTCATTTTCTTTTTAGATTTTAGATCCCTATATGGTTCAGAATATCACAAAAAATAGGAGAAAAGATGATCCATTTTGTGAGATGTATCTATTTCTCTTAAAATGTTTTTGAGTTAATATATTTTAATATCAATTTTTTGTTTTAATTACTCAAATGTTATGACAAAATTGATGTTATGATAATGTCTGGCCCCATTAATTAAAGGTCAATGTATCTATTTCTCTTAAAATGTTTTAGAGTTAATATATTTTAATATCAATTTTTTTGTTTTAATTACTCAAATGTTATGACAAAATTGATGTTATGATAATGTCTGGCCCCATTAATTAAAGGTCATAGACCTATCATTGTAACTCAAACTTGCCAAAACTTTAATAGAAATCATATGATTTTTATGACATGATAGTTAATCTTGTTTTGAACAGTGTTTTTAACCCGCCATTGACCCGACCAGTTGAACCGTTCAAATCATCACCCAACCTTGATTTTTGGTTCTGCTTCTATTCAAACCATTTGGCCTAGGCAGTTCAATCGTTGACCCATTCGACCCAGTACCCAGTCATCAGGTTGCAAGTTGCACACTTAATGTATGTGCAAATTTTTAGAGGCCTTAACTTTGCACTCTAATGTTCGATTGGGGTGATCTTTTTTTTTTATTTAGAGTAACTTTTCGAGATATATGCATCCCAAGGAGCCATATGCGCCTTGATCTGCTATTTTTGACAAAAAAAAACTTTTTGGCCTCAAATCAATTTTTAATATTTTTGTTAAATAAAAAAATTAAAAGCATAAATTAAATATAAAATAATACATACATAATATGTAACACACACACGCATACACACACACACACACACACACACACACACACACACACACATATATATATATATATAAGATGCTGATGTGGAACGATCTGACTCGTTTGGCCTAGACGATCAAATAGATGACCACAACCGGGAGGCAAAAACTGGTTGGCCTCTGAATCGATTTTTAAAACATTGGCTTTGAAAGAGAAAAATCACACGTATTGGGCTTATTGGCTATCACCCCATAAATTATGTCAACATTGTCCAGTCCCATGCAGATAAATGAATTTTAACACTATTAAGATTTAAATTCCAGTTCTTTAAATTTAGGTATTAGGTATTTATATTTTTCTTAGAAAAATTAAGTAATGACGAATTTCTTTAGAAAATAATTTTTAAATTAATGAAATAGGAAAGATAAAATGAAAAATATTAAAGGAAGACTTCAAGAGTGCTTCAGCTATTGTTGGCTCTATTGCCTCAAACTTATTTTTCTCCCATAATGGAAAATTGTTTAGGGTCAGTTTGGAAAGAGTACAAATACAAATATGTACAGTGCAAATACATACAAAATATAAGGTTTTACACTCTACAAATTTGTATTTGTACTCTTTCCAAACTGAGCCTTAGGCTGTGTTTGATTGCAATGAAAATAAACTTGCATTGATGCAAAAACATAGCAGTGCAAATGATTTGTGTAAATTCTGACCTATTTTTTTATTTTAAATTTAGCTTATTTTATTTGATTGCAGTACAAATAAAGTAAATTAAGACATGAAGTAGAATAAAGTAAAATCCAAACACAACCTTATTTTATTTTATACTAATGCAAATAATTTTAGGGTGCAACCAAACACAACCTTATATACATTAATTGTCAGAATCTTTGAAGCCTAAAACATGGTCTTTCAATCTTAAGTGGCATTATCCACAAGAACTTCCCTTGGTTGTTTTTATTGGTTAAGAGGGGGTGTTTGACCCAATAATTAAGGGGGTGTTTGACAACGTTTTCTGTTGTCTAAATCAGAAACAACTGCTATGCCAGAAAAATAAAATAAAATATAACACCTCCTAAATGCGCAGAACCGCCGGTTCTGACACTGTTCTCAATCATCCCAACCCAAATCTATAATAGTATAATAGTAATGTTCTTTTATAAAAGACTTTGGCTTCTAACACTAATGGGAAGGATACATTCAATAAAAATCACATTTTGAATTTAGAATTGAAAGCATAAACCTGGGAGGGAGCAAGGCTAGCTTATTCTGTCCGGCTAAAACAAAAATTCACCAAAATTTTTGACCCGGGAACCAATCATGGCTTTAGGTCTGGTTTTGGAGAGATCGGCTTCAGTTAGTTCAAAGTCCATTCGAACATTGTTCGAACAGTCATCATAGCCTTGTATTGGGAACATCTCAATACTTTTATATTTTATTTTATGGGGAGATATTCCCAATGCAAGGCTATGATGGCTGTTCGAATGGACTTTGAACTGACTGAATCCAGTTTAGGTTTTAGACTCTAAAACTGTCAGATCAGGCTTTTGGTCAGATAGTCAGACCGTTTGACCCATGAATTGGTGATCAAAACGGTTCCGCTTTGGGCCGGTTTTTAAAATCCATATTGTTATTACCTATTTTTGATATTTTGGTTGGAATTTTTTGGCCAAGTTAAAACCCAAGTTTCTGTGAAATCTTGAAAATTTTCTGTAATATTTTCAGATTGAAATTTGATGAATTTAATTCATTCTCACAAAGTGAAATTGAAGTTAAATAATTGCAATAACCTCCCCGAACTTTCTGATACAATTACCAGACTCCATCCATTAAAATTCTCAAAAATATCCAAAATACTCATTACCTTTGACCAATTATTTTCCAAATTTTGTTTCATATCAACCATTCAAAGGTAACGGCGTAACGCCAACTTCGATAAACCGACGATTTGCACTTTTACAGCAAACCGGGATACGCATATTGACTCAACCCGAATTAGAACGAGTTCTGAGTTGACGCGTGGAGTTTTAAAAGATCTGACATTAGGGAAAGAATGATTTATGGCTAGCCGGAAAATGTTCTAGCGGTTTTTGCCGTCCGAGTTTGGTGGATGCTTTTGTTGGGAACCTTTCGCAGGCAGTTTGAAACCAGCATCCTTTTGAGGTCGCGTTCTATGCACCCATGGGCCTCGAATGAGATGCGAACACGTCATCTCATCCGTGTTAACTATGTTATTCCCATTTTTAACTCGGAAGTAGACCTGTTCATGGGCGCGGTCCCCGGACGGTCTTGAACAGGCTTTTTGGCCCGTGGGCTTAACCTCGGGTTAAAAAGCCCGGCCTGCATAAAATTCGAGCTGGGTTCGGACTTTACCAAAATAGCCTAGCCCGAGCCCAACCCGGCCCGACCTATAGTTAAACCTAAGTAAAAACCCTATGTGATGTCCATTTGAATAATTTTTTTAATTTAAGAATGTTGTTGATTCACTTGTAGGCCCATTGTTCATTTAAATAGGGGAAAAAACATCTGAATTAAAATAGATAATGTTCATTTGAATAGGGAAATTTTCGAATTTCTTTTATTAGGTCAGGCTCGGGCTCGGGCTCGGGCTTGGGCTTCGAGCTTTCTATCAGTGCCGGGCTCGGGCCCAAGTTGTAGGCCCGTTGGTCGGGCCGGGCTCGGGCTCGGGCCTAACATTTTTCTGTTAATAAAGAGTAAAAGCCTGGCCCGGCCCATGAACAGGTCTACTCGGAAGCGACGTCCTCTCCCCCTGAGTTCTTCTCATGCCCAATCGTACTAGTGCAACCTCCTCCCTTTCTACAGAGTACCTCTACTCTTCGTCATTGATGATCTCTCCCCTTGTTGACGATCGCAGCAAGTACACTGGTTATCGCTTCTGTCATTCGCCGCCTGCTCTTCCTCCTCTGCTATATCCATAGAGACGTCATTGTTCTTGGGGAACAGTTGCATGGAGCGACAACCCATGAGCCGACAACCAAATGTCTATGTGCTATGGAATGGGTTTGATTGGTCAATTACATGAGAAATTGTACATGCACACTTGATTGAAAAATTATATTTTCTCTTATAAAACCCAGTTTTAAATTTATCCTATATTGGAAAATTATAAGCTTTGTTTTCAGTATTTTAATAGGAGCTGATTTACACTCCTTAGAAATAGTAGAGGAGAGTATGGGGGTTTGATACCATGCAACGCGCGTGCACATGTGTGCGGCGCAATGAGGCGCTTTAGAGGCGCACTTTGCGCGCACCCGCGTGGCTCGCGAAGGACGGCTTTGGTTTTGGTGTGGTGCTGACCATTGATCACGATTCGATCGGGTGTGATCAAGAGGCACAATTCAAAGTTAACAGTCATTAACTGTTAACTACTTTTTAAACAGTCACAATGTTTGAAATTGTGACTATTCAATGTGCCTTCTCTAAACCAACACCTACCTTTTCTTCATACCTCTTCATAAACTATTTAAGGAGCATGAATCAGACTTAAAAAACACACATTTTCGAAACCCACTTTCTCTCTCTCTCTTAGTCCAGTCTGCTACAGTCTCAAGGTTTCTCCAGAGATTCTTCAACTTTACTGATTGCAAATTCTCGCCCAAGGCTCTGTTGTATCCTGGAAACGAATTTTCTTATAACCCAACAACAAACTCAGTGAAACTAAGTGGGGGCAAATAACATTCTAAAGACAGTGTCTTCAGACGCACCTCATAGCTTCTCCTCCAAAGTTACAGTGACCCCATTTTCCAACAATTTTAGAACGTTATTCTGCAATGGAGGCAGAAGCAAGCATGACTTCGATCAAGATGATGAACCAAGATCTTGTTCGACTAGACCAGTTCGATGGAACAAACTTCAGCCGGTGGCAAGATAAGATGATCTTCTTTCTGACCACACGAAAACTATACTATCTGTTGGACCCGAATCTACAATCACTTCCTGAACCCACTGACAAAGACTCAGAAAAACTAAAGAAGGAAAGAGTAAAACGAGAAGATGACTCACTTCTGTGCCGATGACACATATTGAATGCCTTATCGGACCGGCTCTACAACTTCTACAAGGAACTTACATCTCCAAAAGAAATCTGGAAGGCCCTGGAATTCAAATACGAATAAGTATCTTATTACAGAATACTTTGACTTTACCATGAACGACTATAAACCCATACTGGAGCAAGTTCATGAACTACAGGTGATAGTCAACAAAATTTGATCCCTTGACATCATCCTTCCTGAATCTTTCCAAATAAGAGCAATCATTGCCAAACTTCCACCCTCTTGGAAGGATTACAGGAAGAAGATTTTGCACAAGGCTGAAGAACTTACCTTGGAGCAAATTCAGCAACACCTTCGTATTGAAGAAGAGTCTCGGATTAGAGATAGTAGGGATAAGACCCTGTCCAGTATGCTGAACTCTAAGGTCAATTTTGTGGAAAACGGATCGAAGAAGACTAACCATGCATTACAAGTAAAGAAGAATGATGGAAACTTCAAGAAGAGCAACAATAAGAAAGGATCATGCTGTGTTTGTAGAAAGAAGGGGCATTATGCCCGAGTCTACCGACATCGGAAAGGCAGAACCAAGTCTGCAAACATGGTAGAAGACAATCTAGTGGCAATAATTACTGAAGTCAACATGGATCGTCTTCTAGATGGTGGTTTGATTCAGGCGCCATAGTCCATGTTTGCAAGGACAAGTCCTTGTTCAAGACATATGAAGAAATGATTGATGGCCAGGAGGTACAGAAGGAAAACCAAACATCTGCCAAAGTTGTTGGAAGAGGCAGCGTAGAGTTGAACTTCACCTTCAGAAAGACACTAACTCTCCTGAATGTTTTTCATGTTCCTAACATTAGAAATAACTTAGTCTTAGTAAATCTTGTCTGTAAGAAAGGATTCAAAGTTGTCTTTGAATCCAACAAACTAATCATATCCAAGAATGGGATATTTGTTGGAAAGGGATATGGTTATAATGGTATGTTCAAATTAAGTATTAATGAAGGAAAAGTTTCTGGTTATATTATTGATTATTTCTCTTTATGGCATGATAGATTAGCACATTTGAATTTTAAATCCATAAAGAACATGAGCAAACTTGGTATAATTGCTTACAATAATGAATCAACTGAAAAATGTGAGATATGTGTAAAATCTAAAATGGCTAAGAAACATTTCCCTAGTGTTAAGAGAAATTCTCAACTTCTAGAACTAATTCATTCTAACATCTGTGAACTCAATGGTGTAATAACTAGAGGAGGTAAGAGATATTTCATAACATTTATAGATGACTTTTCTAAGTACATCTATGTCTACCTTATAAGAACTAAGGATGAAGCCTTTGACATGTTTAAACTATATAAGGCTGAAGTTGAAAAGCAACTAAAAAAGAAAATTAAAATCCTTAGAAGTGATAGGGGTGCTGAATACTTTAAAAATGAGTTTAATTCTTTCTGTAAGGAATTTGGAATAATACATCAGTCACCTATGTGAGGTCAAGTAAAAATTTGGTTGATCCTCTTACCAAGGGCTTGGCCAGAGAATTGGTAAGAATGACAACCAAAGATATGTGATTAAAACCCTTTACTTAGTCACCTGTAATGGTAACCCAACCTGAATTGAAAACCATCAGTATTGGGTTTAATGGGTAACAATAAGTTACAATAATATAACTGTTAGCACTGACATTGAGAAATTTCCCATCACAACATAAACAGTATTGTCCATTATGATGAGAGGTTGAGTTAAACACTTAATGGAGTTCTAAAATATGTCAAATAACGAAACACATAGTGGAACTTCACCTATGTGAACATAGAAGTGGTGCCACTTTTCATGAGAGTTTGGGTTTTCTCTCGGGATTGTTCATGAAACCAGGAAAGAAGCACATGGCCATAACAGTGCTGAGCAAAACTTGAAACTCTTGCAGATACTATACATTTTTGTGTGTATAGGTGTCTCCGATCTGTCTTAAGAGTGATTGGTTTAACGTCTTACCACCAATAACTTTGATAAGGCTCTAAGATATCTATACTAACAAAAGGTTTAAGCTGGTAAACACCTTTTGTATGCATAACTGTGTCATAGTAGTTTGGATTGAGAGAGAACTATGTTATTGATCAATCAATGTGGGGGATTCTTGGGTTTTAATCTCATAAGAGATTAAATCCAATGGGTTTGATTGGTCAATTACATGAGAAATTGCACCTACACACTTGATTGAAAAATTAGGTTTTCTCTTACAAAACCCAGTTTTGAACTTGTCCCACATTAAAAAATTATAAGCTTTGTTTTTAGTATTTTAATAGGAGTTGATTTACACTCCTTAGAAATAGTAGAGGAGAGTATGGGGGTTTGATACCGCACAACGCGCGCGCACATGTGTGCGGCGCAATGAGGCACACTTTGCATGCACCCGCGTGGCTCGCGTGGCTCTCTCTCTCTCAGTCCGTCTACTAAAGTCTCACAGAACGTTTATCCGGAGATTCTTCAACTTTACTGGTTGCAGATTCTCGCCCAAGGCTCTATTGTATCTTGGGAACGGATTTGCCTGTAACCAAACAGCAAACTCAGTGAAACTGAGTGGGGACAAATAACATTTTAAAAACAATGTCTTCAGACGCGCCTTAGAGCTTTTCCTCCAAAGTTACAGTGACCCCATTTTCCAACAGAAACTTGTGCCCATAGTAAGGAATCACCTTCATAGCCTCCCCCTCGTTGAATTCGCTCAGACACTCAACACAGTCGACGGGCTCCTTGGCGCTCCCGTCGTAGGCGAACACCGGTAGAGACTTAACGGTACTTGGATTGAGACCACGGGGCCAGCGAGGCTGACCCCGCTCTGCGCTACTGGCATCGGTTGCGTGAGAGATCGAGGGCATTCTCTTCGGCAAAGCGGCAAATGTAGATGAAGAAGAAACCCATGAAGAAAGAGAGCAGTGAGGAACACCACGACGGTTAAGGCCATGGAGGAATCGAAGGTGGAGATGGGTTGCAGGGGCTTTCTGGTAGTAGTAGTAGTAGTAGAGGAGTTATTTGCAGGGGTTAGAGTTGGGACTGAGGAGTAGCCATCTCGAGGGAGAGAGGGTGAGTGGCTGGTTCCTGGAGGCGCATCGTCGTTGAGCAACTTATGAATGTTGGGCTTCATGGATGGATGAGTGGATTGTTGGTGAGATTTGAAAGCGCGGTTTGTAGAGATAGAGGGAATGAGAAGAATTGAGGGAACGAGAGACAACGTGAACAAAGGATCTTTAGATCTTGGCTTGGAGAGAGAGAGAGAGAGAGAGAGAGAGAGTTACGACTGTTGTGGATGGAGATTTGATAAAAGAGAGAGGAGACAGACGGACAATTTGACGATGAAGATTTGATTTGGAGTGAATCTGGATGGGATTTAGGGGAGAATGGCCTACAAAACGGAGAGAGAGACAGAGACATGATTGAGGGGCATATTGTAATTTGCAGTGGGCTCGGTGGAACTGGTGAGGCGTTGTTGTAGAACTGGAACTGGAACTGTGGCTGGTTCAGCGCTTCACTTCCCTACTATGGAACTGGAACTGGAACTTGGCTTATGCATTCACAACTGGAGAGGCATTGCCAGTGAACCGCACGGGTGGGCTTTGGCTTCGTGGTCCCAGCGTTATGAAAGGTAAGAAGCAAAAAGGATGAGATCTTACACCCATCCACATCCGCTGTGGGTGGCTTCTGCGTTCAGTGAGATCGCCGGTCACGGGTGGATGCTTCTGGGCTAGGGGTTAGCGGAAGAAAGTATGGGAGGATGTGTTTTAACTTTTTCGTCTTTTTGTATCCGGATCAACCGGATTTTTTAACTAACAACTAAACGTCTGTTAACATTGATAAATTTTAAACACGCCGATGTGGGCGTTTGTGATTGGCGGGTGCAATCGTCCAGTGCACCCATGGGTAGAGGTGGCAACGTTGCCCGCCGCCGCCTTACCCTCCGGCAACGTTGTGGGAAGTGGCCGGAGGTAGAGGTGGCACCGGCAGCGCTGGTGGTTTATCTGTCCAACGTCGCCACCTGAGGCGGAGGTAGAGGTGGACGGAGGTGGTGGCGTTGGATAGAGAAACCACCAGTGCCGCCATCGCCACCTCTGCCTCCGCCATCACCACCAGGCGGAGGCAGCGGAGGAAGGTGGTGGCGGGCGGCGGCTCTGATGAACAAGGGGCAAGAAGAAGAAGTTGAACAGTATTTTTGTCCTTTATTGATATTAAACCATAAAAGTTGCCCTTATATGATAGAAACTAAATCTTGATCTTTGCATGTATACCCTTCTTTGATTCTTTCTCTTCATCTGTATCATCTCTAACTCTCTTAACAGTATACATAGTCGACCAGCAATTTTTGTAGATGAAGACGATATTGCAACATACACCATAAAGATCGACTACAGACGACCATCGTACACTAAACAAGACTATTTACATCAGGCTACCAGAAAAAATACTCTCTCAGGGAGAAACTGATCAGTAGGAAGAAACTAAACAAGTCGAAGTGTTGAACATTTCTGAGGAAAACTTTGAAGGAGAAAGAACTTCATATATATATATAGAGAGAGAGAGAGAGAGAACAGCAACCTTGAATCTTATTCCGTTTTGGTTCTGTGTCCGTGCTCAATAATTTTCTTTTGGTGTGTTCCAACTTCGAGCATTTTATCTGATGTCCAAAAAAATAAACTACAGAAAGGATTTTCTTGAAGCAAATAAAACAAATTAAAACGTCGCCTGAGAGATTCGAACTCTCACGGAGAAACCCCATGTACTTAGCAGGCACACGCCTTAACCACTCGGCCAAAGCGACTGTTACACGCATGAATTCAGTTATATATATTGTAAGGGGGAGGGGGGAAGGACATCAGTTCATTTTTTGTTTGGGGCTAAAGACCCACTTTATTAGCTTTTTACCTTGCCTCCACTTACTAAGCTATATATATGATAGTTTTTAACAAAAAATTTAAGGGGGAGGGTAAGAACCTCCACCAATATATTTGGCTCGGCCCTGAGTACAAGGAATAAACAGGAGAAAAACTGTTAAAATTATATATTTATTTATTTATTAAATGGCTATAAATAAAGACATACACACAGGAATAAACTAAGAAAATTTCAAATAAAAGGAAAATCTATAATGCCGAAAATACATGCATGATACCGAAAAAGGCTTTGACCAATTTTGATGAAAATTCATGTGATTGGTTAATATTTTTTTGATATTTTTATGATGCAGGTTGATAAGTTGTGGGTTTTTCCAGTATCATGTTTTTTATTTTGGCATCATAATCGAACCTAGAAAAATGATAAATTAAAATATCATTTAAATCAAGGAAAAGAAAGCTATTGATTTCATCATTCGACTAATTATTTAATTTTTTGATATTAACAAGTTGATAAAATGACTTGGGTTTTAGACACAGTATGGCCGCTACATATGGTTTTTAGGTTATATTCTGATGTAGTCACACAGTACCATCATATTCTTCATGAGATCCCTCCTTTTTCGTTTTTCACCAAGTATTCAGATTCCAGAGTCCTTGGGCTTTACACAAATAGAACGCTTTTATATGAGAAGCTTCTAAGTGATTACATGTAATAAGCTAGACCATTCAATGGTGGGTTGTCATTATCTGACCATGGGACAGACAACACATGATAAGTCACTATAGCTCCATATATGTCATGTTCCAATTCCTATTCCTATAGTATAGCCCCACGAAACCCAGCACATAACTTTTTTCTTTTAAAAATTCCCAAGCTTTAGCATCCTTTACGGTACCTCTCCTCTATTAGGGAATCGATGCCTAAACCGTGCACTATTCCATTGTACTTCTGTCTACCTACATAAATCCGTACGTAATCTGTCATTGTTAAAGACCGTGGAAAACTTTGCAGTCGCGTAGAATGAAAAAACCTAACAAAAAAAACACAGATGAAAAACCCTAGTCGAGGGAATAGGCAAAGGAATAAGTTGAAAATGGGCTTAATTTTAGATAGTTTGATTTAGGGCGTTAATAGACCAGGTTTGGGTTGGACCCATCCCAATGAAAAACCAAATTCAACAGGTTAGGACAATTCAATAAGACATGTATATTGGGTTCAACCAGTCTAGACTTATTGTTATTGGATTGATTTGGAGCTGATCCATTTGTAATGGATTTATATTAGACTGGGTATGTTGAATTAATATTCGGTCTAGGTCTTAAAAGATATAAGAGTGAACTAATTAATAAAAGATAAGAGTAAGAGTGAAATAATTTTGGGTTGGATATACACAATCTGAACTAAAACTAATTTGAATAAATTAGACAGTCTTTAATTAGAATAAAACATTAAATTGGATTAGACCTATTCCAATCCAAAATATTTATTGAAAATATTTATCAGATTTCCATCTGTACTGAACTCATATTGGATCAAATTAGGTTAGATCTTTTATGCTTGCCCAAGGAATACAAATATAAATATGCAAAGTGAAAAACGTTATATTTTGTATATATTTGTATTTATATTCTCTCTTATATTTTGTATTTTATATTATTTTATATATATACATATATATATTTGCTTTTAACATATTTGTATTCATATTCTTTTCAAACAGAGCCTAAGCAGTTTCTTGAGGCATCAAAACTTAGCGACAATTATCCATCACTTGACCTAAAACTATACTTTATCCCTTTAATATTGAACTTATAACATAGACAAGCACAAACCCATCAAATATTTAATTAATTATAATGAAGGCGAACATCAAAATTGGAGTATTAAACACTGGACCCTTCATGCAAAACTTTATCAACTTATAATTAATTAACTTAAAATGAAGACGATCGATAAGGCTTGATGAAGTAGGGTTTGATACCATCTTCAACTTTTGAAGCTAAATCCCTTGAATAGATTTTTATTCTCTCTCTCATGCATAGAACTCTGCATAGAGAAGCTATACATGTCTCACAATTAGAGAATTATATATCCAAGTAGAGCTATCCATATATACAACATGCACCACAAAGTAGCAAAAAGTAGTAGGAGTATTGAAATTAAGTACCTCCAAGTTAAAACAAACCATATCTGTATATAAAGATGCCAACATATTAAAACTACATGTCATACTCGTATAAACCTTGAGGAGACTACCGTATTTATACTGCTTATTTATTGTATTATAATACATTGGATGTATATATCTGATATATAGATATAGATATATGACCACCCTACTATATACGACTCTTTCCTACTATTATATTACTACGCAAAAGCTGTCACGGTCTGGTATTCTCTCCTCAGCCACGGCCCACGGGTAGCTTAATTAGCCTTTTCCAGTTCAGAATTGTTGAGGTTTCTCCACGTCCTCTAGGTAACGGAACCAGAACTTCTGATCCAACACCGAATTGCCACCATTCGCCGGTGGGGCCTGGAAGCCACCCCCTTCCCCACCGGCCCTATCCTTGTTCTCAGTCGCGGGTACAAACACCCCAGTATGTGGGTGTGGAGCCCAGTACTTGTCCGACTGCGCCTGGATCACATCGTCGGGGACTACCGATGGACTAACCTGATCGTCGATGTTCTTCTCGTATTCGTATCCAGAAATGTGCGCACCCCTCCTGCATACATCCACACCATAGATAGATATCATTGCATAAACATCCATACGTGACACGTCGTTGTCGTTAGACTGAAGGAATTCTGACAGGACAGCTCTAAGAAGGGCGCTAACTACCGTACAGAGTACAGTACAAACTTAACGGAAAGAAAAGCAGACGTTACAAAAAGAGATTTGAAACGGAAGCTTGCGGAAATGGTCCCTCGAACTCCTGTTATCAATACCGTCAGGCCCTACGGACAGAATAAAATACTCGGAGAAGACAAAAAACTGAAAAAGAGATAAAAAGACACCGGGAGTGGCTGAGGAACTGAAGGTGAGATTGAAGCGGTTAGGCGGTGAGCTTCTCAGCTGTCCTCACGCCCACCGATTTCGACACGTGACCAAAATATTCGTATCGATCTTATTCCCTGTCTTACATCTGGAAATGGAACTGAGATGGTGATGAGGACGATTTGGAGCCCGCGAGGAACGGGCTTACGAAATATCATCGATCGACAATGTTGGAAAAAAGAATTAAAACCTAAAAGTACGAACTAGAAATAAGAACAAGCTCTCGCAGACGTACTGATTCCAGGAAAGCTACCTTCGGACAATCGCTTTATAAGCAGAGATTGATCAAAGTGAAACGATAACTAGAAAGTAGAAGTGTAAACGATGGCATGCATGTGGCTATGTGAGAAGTAGGATAAAAGAGTTTACCTGAATGCAGAAGCTAGGGGCGAGGAATATTGCGGCGAGTCTCGGTAGCTGCCGGTCCAGATCTGGTTGATGAATCGCCTCCCGAAGCTGACGACTCCTCGAGATTGTGAAGTAGCGGCCATGCAATTAGTGGTGATTATTGTTGGGAAGGCTCTGATCGATGAAATTTTCGCAAGTAGCAGAGAGAAAGCAAGAGAAGCAGCAGAAGAGCTCACGACAAAGCTAAGAACTGGTTTTCTCGTTCTGTTTGTCCCTAAATCCCTCCCTATTTATATCCGACTCCCTCTACTCGTCTGTCCTTCTCGGTCACCCGCCCAACAACCTCTCTTTCTCACTTCTCAGCCAACACCCACTCCGTAAGTCTCTATCAGAAATCGTACTTTTTCCCTCCATGCACTCTATATTTTAACGGTGGCTATCAATTAACGGAATCTGCTTCTCTGAGAGTACTTTTTTTATTTCTTAAACGGAATCTACGAGTGGGCAGACGCGTTTCTTACACGATGAATGGAAAAAAAAAAAAAAGGAAAAAGCGTCGATTCGTTCCGTTTGTCGTACTATTGTAACTTTTAACGGTGCCAGTTAACCAGTGTCTAACTAAAAGATCATGATTAGCGAGATTACAAAAAGACCCTTCATGTCGGTTTGAAATGTAAATGAAATGCCGCCTGTCTAATGCCCCCCAGTAGGCTACATTAGATCAAAGATACAAGGTGGAGCTTGCGTGTAGGACGAGGATAAAGATAAACTATTACTACATAGAGGCCCTTATCGTACGAATGCTATGATCAATTGCCCCAACACGTGTCTCATGCAATGTTGGACGTCAAGTGTGGGCCTTTTCAATTAGCCACGTGTCCCGAGCCTACGATGTCAGAACCGACCAGGGAATGGACTCCACCGAGTATATTGAAAAAATGAAAATCAGCATTAAGCCATTAACATTTAACGAGCTTATTTCAATGAAGAAAGCTAGATGGGGAGGGTTACGGTTATCCCGTGTTGTGTTACCTTTTCTTTCCTCTTTATTTATCAGGAAACAAATAATGTGGAATAAATCAGCTGTGGACCAATCATTTTATTCCACGTAAGTAATAAATGATGTGGAATAAATGATTGATCCCACATCTCCTTAAAATGGTTATCAAGTTCATAACAATCAGATAGTTTAGAATCATTTAAATTTTCAATATGCCGATCTTTGATGTGATTATGATATTCTTCTTTTTTCTTTGGGACCCAACTAGTGGGCTCCGATGCTGGACATGCAAGTTATGGGTATATTTGGGCCGCGTGTCCCTTGGCCCGCGACACTTTCAAATCAAACGCTGGTAAAGAATTTGCCTATTAGGGCTTTGACCGTTTGTTTTCTAGAATTTGTTTGAATACCTTTTCATGGTAACATTTCCACCTTTCTGAAAGTAGTATCTTGCGTCAGGAATTTCTGAATGGCATCGATCGCTCTACAAAATAAATAAAATAAAATTCCATGAGACTGTTGAATTTTTCGGACTTTCACAAGTCCATTTGAAATGTTGTTATTGGATGCATCATCATCACTAAGTATTGAAAAGTAACATTATAATGTTTAATGGGTGCAATTATTTTATATTTGTGCCTTAATTAAATTAGTGATACGAAAGCTTAGAGTTTGAAAGTAGATCTTTGAAGTTTATTATACATTAAAATATTAATACTGGGCATATGGTACCTGTGGGTATATATATGAGTAGGGATGTTTCCAATGTATCGCTATAATGGCGGATGATTGGAACGTTGTTGGCACGTGTTGGTAGCTGAACTGAACTTTGGTATATATAACAGTTGGAAAATGATAAGTCTTCTGTTAATAGTCATGACTATTAATTAGGGGTGGGCACGACCGACTTGAGTTTTTTACGAATTATTTGAGTTTGGTTGGTGAAAAGTTCGATTTAATTTGGTTTAAATTGGGTTTTGAGTCAAGTTTAAGTTTAATTATAAGCTCGTTTGCTAATCAAGTCGATTCTAACTTAATAAAGCTTGGTTTGTAAAGCTTAAAAGCCTAATTGAATTTCTACATAAATGTATATATGCAATTCTTAATTTTAAATATCAAATAATTTTTTTTTTTTATAAAACATTTATCTCATAATCGAGCTTGAGCCGAGCTGAACTCGAGCTTACGAGTTTTTGGCTTGAGCCGAACTCAAGCTCAGGTCTTTAGCTCAAACCGATATTGAGCTCTAGCTCAAGCCTCATACTTTCTTGGTAGCCGAGCTCGAATAGCTAGCTATTTGGCTTGAGCTAGAGCTAAACATTATAGTGGCTGTTTTGACCACCATCATAGCTCTGTGACCGCATAGGTATAAAAATACTTTTGATTTTTTGACAATTTTTTATATATTGTCATCCTAATTACTTATAAAAAAATTATAAATGATTTTTTATATGTTTTAAATGATTCTCACTATAGGGAAGATCGATATATAAATGGATCTACTAATTATCTTTTAAATTCATTGATGTAATGATAATTTATGTCAAAAATGATTTTTTTTTTAATTTTTAGAAAGATTTAAAAATTAAATAGAATTTACCTTATATATTCTAAATGATTTTCATGGCAAGGAAAAACTATAAGATGAATCTATTAATGATCTATCAAATTCATTGATCCAACAACAATTTAATGTGTCTTGTAGTGAACTTTTAGTAAATTGGAATCTTAAACACTATTTGATGTATTATTAGTAAAATTAGTGTATGATACATGTATATTTCTAGACTCCTTGTATGATTGTAATGTATCTATGAAAGTTTGTAATTTTTATGTGTTTATACCTTATTCATAATTATTTAAACTTAAATTTATTATTATTGTTGTATTTATGAGATTTGTAAGAGCTTCTCCATTGTGCCCAATCATTTCTTTCCACCACATCCATACATATCCAAAGCATATCATGATATTTATCCATGTCCAAGCTTACCAATAAGATAGATACCAATTAATACTTTGAATCATGATTACGATGAATAGATAATATTAGAAATTTGCACAATATTTTCTATCAAAGTTTTTGTGTATTTCTATAACTTTTATTACTATTTAATTTTAATTTTTTAGTTAATTATGATATTATGGGTTAGCCTATTTGACCTACACAATTGAATTGCTAACTCACTACATGGATGGGAAAGTGGTTTCATTTTTAGGTCAACTTTTAAATTTTATATTCTATTTTCTTTGTTAATAAAATACTTCTTATTTATCATACTTATATTTGTTTAATATGATAGATATATAATATTACATATGCCCAATTTTTTCTATAAATTTTTATAATTTTTGTATTTTATTATTTCTATATAAATTAAAAAATATTAAATTTTTGTAATTTTGTATTTTTTATATTTATCACACTTATTTTAATTTAATATGATGAATAGCTAATATTAATGGTGTGCCCATGTTTTTCTACAAAGTTTTGTATTTTTGTAATTTTTTATATATTTTTATTTAATATTGTGTATTGTTATTATCTATTTTTTAAATTTTATTATTTAATTGTGACATCACATGCTGACATAGACACTTGAATTATTGTCATGCTACCAAAAGAAAAAAAAAATTGTTGTTGAGGCAATCTTAAAATTTGCATTCTACTTTCACAATTAATAAAATAATTCTTATTTATCACACTTATTTTGTGTGATTTGATGGATATATAATATTAGAGATGTGCCCAATTTTTTCCTACAAAATTTCTGTATTTTCTTATAATGTTTTCTATTTTATTTATTTTTAAATTTTATTTCTTATAATATTTTTGAATTTTTGAATATATAATATTAGAAATGTGCCCAATTTTTGAATTTTATTTCTATTTATTTTTGAATTTTATTTATTATATTTTTTAATATATAATATTAGAGATGTGTCCAATTTTTTTCCACAAAATTTCTATATTTTCTTATAATGTTTTCTTATAAAATCATGAGTTGATCAATTCAACATATAAAGATGGTGGAACCTCTAACCCACCACCTAGATGGAAATACAATTTCATTTCTAGGTACTTTCATAAACATAACTTTTATACCATTAAATTATGATTTAATTAGTGAAAATTTTTCATTGGAAATTAATGGAATTCAATAGTAATAAACAAAAATACTTTAAATATAGAATTCAATGCTAGTTAATAAATGGAATAAGATGCACACGTAGGCCCCTACACTAGTATAAATGCATCTAATAAGTGATGATAATGTGACATCCCCATATAATTTATGATGCAATATCATCATACCAAATGATGATGCACGTGACAATTTTATTTGGTCAATTTGCTCTACAAAATATCATTCTATTAATATAGTTGCATTACTACTACTACTAGGGCTATTCACAAAATATTACAAACTAATTAAGCTGACCAAATTGGACCGATTCTACCCGATATAGTTGGATTTAAAAGTGGTATATTGGTTTCAGTTTAGAAAATATTCAAACCCAACAAAACAATTCGATTGTGGGTTATGTCTCCATAAATCGAACTGAAACTGATCCAACATATATATAATTAACTGGCAACTAAGAAAGTAGGGTTGTTTTCGTTTAACCTTTTAATTCTTTTGTTATTTAGACTAATGTCACCCACTAGCCTAGAGTTTCAAGTCATCTAAAACATTTGGCCCACAAAAATCCAGAAAAAAACCTAACAAAAGTGGCCAACCATGCAACATATGCACTAAAACAATGGTTCAGTATTAGTATTATAATTTTCGTTATAAAAATAAGTAAAAGACTTAAACCTCCCTTCAAATTTAACACAAATAATAATACCTCTCTTCTATTTTCAAAAATGACTAAGACCTCCCTTCGTGGGTGATGTCATCAGACAAATTCCTCCCCTACCTTATCAATCCAATAGGCTCCATTTGGAAAGAGTACAAATACAAATATGTAAAGCGCAAAACCATGTATTTTATATTATTTTATATATATTTGTACTGTATATATTTGTATTTGTACTCCTTTCAAACTGAGCCTTAAGAACCGTTTGACCATGATAAATGTGCAGATAAAATTTTAATAAAAATCCAACTTTGCCCTTTATCCAAACCAAACCCCAGTTATAATCTCATTGTCTCTTAGCACCTAATATCTCTTTTCTCATTCTCCTTCTTTTCCCTTTAGTTTATTGAATTTTTTTTTTCTCATCTCTCATCATCCTTGTATGCCTACATGGCTACATGCATATTACGAGAAAGGGAGAATACACAATGGGAACTGCCATTTCTGATACAAAGCTACAGGAATTACAAGCAGAGCTGGTCTTGTCATTTGATGAAAATTTTCTTTGGTTCTTTACGTTTTACCTAATTATACATTGTGATATTTGCTTTGCCTTTTTATTTTCACTATTATCAAATATAAATCTATTCTTGGTTTATGGGAAGATTCGATAAGTATAACTTGAGAAGAGAACAATCCCAAGTAGTATGAATTCTCCCCAAGTAGTTTGCAAGGATTTTCTTCTTTCTTGATTTAAAAATTTGATAGGCTTTCATTGGACGACTGAAAGTTTTAAAAATAATAACGGGTAAAAATGTCTTTTTATTGATTCTGTTAAACCTAACGGCATTCTATTCCACGATAGGTGGTTTAAGTCATAGTAGATATCTTAGGGGAGGTATAAGTATTTATCAACAATCCAAGGGAGGTTTAAGCCTTATACCCTAAAAAATATTGGAATCAATTGAAAAGATGATTTTTTTTTTTTTTTTTTGCACTTGTGTCTTGTCATGTCATAGTGACACCCTCCTTTTTCAAGGAACCGTCAATGATTCAATCTTTTTGATCACAACTTCTTTAACTAGTTAGACATGGCTACTGTTTAGTACTTTCAACCCACCTCGAAGAACTATAACTATGAACTTTCATCAGTCATTTCTCTCGACTTATCTTTTGTTTGATTAATCAATTAAACCAATTGAAGCACACAAAAACAAAAAAGAAAAAAGAAAAAATCTACATCAATTTTTTGTCCTTGTTTATTAGTTTCAGTTGGCCCAATGGTCAACTCCATGGTATCTCCTCAAATTATCACAACTCTCAAGTATAACCAAATTGAATCGAATTGTAAACAACTCTCTCACTATTACTGATGAAATAATAATAATAATAATAATAATAACAATAACAAAGAAGATTAAATCTTGTCTTCATATAAGTTGTCAGTATAGGGTTTTAGGGATCGCTACCCCTTGTATAGACAACCATCAAAGAAAATAATAATATTAATAATTACTACAAGAAAAATGGTCGAAGGCTTAGGCCTTTAGACCGCCACCCTTGATCTAAGGCGACGGTCAGGCATATCAGGACCGCCGACTCAGATGAAAAAGGCCGCCGCCTTTGATGGTCGGCCTGAGACGGTTCAAAATGCGCTAAAGCGGCGATCAATCAGAACCACTGGCTTAGTATCAATAAAGCCGACAATTTAGACTACCGTCTCAGGTTTTGTCAAACATAAATTGCATCTTTTGGTGGCGGTCTAAACCGCCGCCTTAGGTTTTGTCAAATGCCGCTTGGGTTTTTAATTGGCGGTCTAAACCACAGGCTTAGATCTCATATGACTGCGGCCTTAGGTCTTATTTATGTTTAAACCAGGGGTTGGATGACCGTCGGCTTTGATATTTCTTTATTTTATTATTTTTATACTAAGTTAATTGCATCATTTTTTTGTACCTACACTTTAATTCCAACATTCATCACTTTAATACATGTTTAATACAAATCTCATGACAATTGATATATTATAAACAACTTAAATAAAAAATGCAATTTAAAGCAAAATCTATTAATTTACAAAATTAATTGCTATAATATCCATAACAATTTGTTCAAATACAATATCCAATTGATATATAAAAAAATACAAGGACTTCGAAAACATTCAATTTGTCAAATAATGCAGCACATCTTCCAATGTAGATCCACTTAAACCTGCAAATCATAACATATAAATTGTTAGAAAATGTAAAGTAAATGAGATATTGATAAAAATATGTATAAAAATAAATATTTACTATGCAAAATATAATGCAATCCTTGATGGCCTCTTGAATTAAAAGAACAACTATAATATTAACATGCCAAAACGCCCCATGCAATCCTTCCAAATTTAGTGATGGTAATGCAAGCATTGAATATGGCAAGAGAAAACAACTAGAATGTTGTCCAGATGTAAACCCTACAAAGAGAAATTATCTTAGTAAGATCAATATGGTATATAAAATTCTAAGAACTCAAGTATTGAATTATGAAGTTGTTTCCTATTACCATCCAATCCTAGCTAAGTATAAGTCATTTTCCAAATCTACCCTTCTAGTAATAAGATCTGTTAGAATTTAGAGAATAAGCATGGAATGCTGGTTCCTCTGCTCAAAAGAAGGGATAGGTGGCACATTATGGGGGCTCAAACTGATAGGTCCCAATCAAAGCTAGAAGGATAAAAAGGGTATTCTTCTTAAGGTGAGAATAAGACCACAAAAGGTTATTGATTTTTGACTGCCTTCACCATGTGGTGAGGTGGTCTTTAAATACAGAAACTTCCTAACTTCCTACCACTGAGATAGCCTCAAAGTAAGGGATTAGCTCTCTAACTACCTAGCCGATCCCAAGGCCTTCTCATACTAACAACTTAACAGAAATAGTAAATAACTTATTTGACTCAATCTTATGCTTAAGACCAGCTAACTGCTAACAACATGCTTGAGACTAGCTACCCTCAACAACTAACTGCTTGACCGCTTCTTGTGGTTGGCCGAATCCTGCTCTCTAGGTTCCTGCTCTGTTGGGCCGCTACATGGGCTTGCATGGGCCATACGTGATGGGCTGGGTATGCATGGACCAATTTCAGTCCACGTACTTTGGGTTACGCGTGGGTACCCTCTTCGACCTTCGCGGCCCATCATTGCCCCCATTCTTAAGATGGACCTTGTCCTCAAGGTCCAGATTTATGTACTTCTCGCGCAACTCTTGGGAATTCTCCCATGTGGCATCTTCACTAGGAAGGTTCTTCCATTGGACGAGGCTTTCCTCCACGAAGGTGGATCCTTTCTTCACCCAGCGGTGATCCAAAATAGCGGCTGGTTCAGTGATGAGTTCCCCTTCCTCATTTATGGGTGGTAATTCGGTGCTTGTGGCAGTGGTGTCGCCCACCTGTCTTTTGAGTAGGGAGACGTGGAAAACTGGGTGGATGCGCGAGCCCTCAGGAAGTTACAGTCTATAGGCCACTTTGCCTATTCGTTTCTCCACTTTGTACGGCCCATAATAGCGACTGGCCAGTTTGTGATAGGCCCGCCTATGAACCGTCTGCTGTCGGTATGGGTGGAGCTTGAGGAAAACCAGATTGCCCACTTGGAATTCGATGTCTCTTCTTTTAGCGTTGGCCATTTGGGTCATGCGGTTAATGGCCGCATGCAGGTTTACCTTGAGTTGTTGCAAAATGGCATCGCGAGAGAGCATAGCTTGATCTACCTCTTCTACTGGGGATGTTCCACCTTGGTAATTTGGAATACGAGGTGGTGGTCTTCCATATAGTGCTTGAAATGGCGTCATTCCGATAGAGGAATGATAGGTGGTGTTATACCAGAATTCTGCCCTGGCAGGAAGGAGCTCTACTTCCGAGGTTGCTGAAAAACAAAGCAACGAAGATACTGCTCTAGACAACGGTTGACCACTTCTGACTGTCCATCAGTCTGGGGATGGTAGGCAAAGCTCATATGCAATTTGGTACCAGACATCTTAAAGAATTCCCTCCAAAAGTGGCTGATGAATATAGGATCTCTGTCACTAACTATCGTCTTTGGCATCCCATGCAGCTTCACAATTCCTTTTACAAACCTTTCAGCTACTACCTTCACCGTATAGGGATGTGGTAAGGTCAAGAAATGAGCTGATTTAGTGAGGCAGTCTACTACCACAAAAATAGTGGTTTTGCCTTTGGAGGGTGGTAGTCCCTCTATAAAATCCATGGTAATGTCATCCCATACTTGACAGGGAACGGGTAGTAGCTGTAGTAGTCCTGCCAGGGATAGAGTGTCTGCTTTATTCTTTTGGCAAATGGCGCAAGAAGCTACATACTGCTGAATATCTTTGTACATAGAGGGCCAATAGAACTGTTGTGCCATACGTTTGTATGTGCGTAGGACCCCAGAATGTCCACCATAGGGGGAGTCATGGAACTCTTGTAAGAGTATAGAAATGAGGGGGGACTGAGGAGGAATCACGACCTGATTTTAATAACATACCAGTCCATTTTTCCATGTGTAGGGAGCTCCAGGATTCTCCATTGCTTGCTTGCTGATGCAGATCATGTATGGGTGGGTGCTGGCATCTTTCTTGATGGTGTCCCACAAAGATGTTTGAGGCATATAAAGAGTGTTAAGGCTAGGGCTCCCCAAGACTCTCGAAAGTGCATCTGCAACATAGTTTTCTCGTCCAGGCTTGTAGATGATTTCGTAGTCGTACCCGAGCAATTTGGATACCCATTTCTGTTGTTCGGGTGTTCCAATGCGTTGCTCTAGTAGATACTTGAGGCTGCGCTGATCGGTCTGGACGTAAAACTTGTGACCCAATAGGTAAGGTCGCCATGTTCGTATTGCCTGAACAATGGCGAGCATTTCTTTGGCATATGTGGACCAACTCTGTTTGTTGATGCCTAGAGCTCGGCTCATGAATACAATGGGTTGTCCCTGTTGCGTCAATACCGCTCCAATACCTACTCCGGAAGCATCCGCCTCAATGGTAAAAGGCTCCTCAAAATTTGGCATTGCCAATGTGGGAGTCGTGGTCATTGCCTTTTTTAAGGTTGTGAATGCTTCTTGGGCTTCGGTAGTCCATCTGAATTCACCCTTCTTGAAAAGATTCGTGAGGGGTCGAGCTATGATCCCATAGTTACGGACGAACTTCCTGTAATACCCTATAAGACCTAAGAAGCCTCGCAAGTCAGTAATATGAGTGGGTTGATGCCACTTAAGCATAGCCTCAATTTTCCCTTGGTCTACCTTGACCCCGTGGGAAGTGACAATGTGTCCCAGATACTCCACCTCTGGCTGACCAAATATGCATTTACTAAATTTGATAAAAAATTGGTGATGCCTTAAAACCTCAAAAGTTGTTCGAACATGTTCAAGATGCATGTTCTAGTTGGGACTGTAGATAAGAATATCATCAAAGAAAACTAGCACAAATTTACGGAGATAGGGTCGAAAAACAGAATTCATAATAGCCTGAAATGTGGAAGGTGCATTACATAGGCCAAAAGGAATAACCAAATACTCATAGTGACCATTGTGTGTGCGAAATGCCGTTTTATGAATGTCCAGTGGGTGGATCCGTACCTGGTGATATCCAGATCGTAAATCAAGTTTAGTAAAAAAAGAAGCCCCATACAGTTCATCTAGCATATCGTCAACAGTGGGGATAGGAAATCTATCTTTAATGGTCACGACGTTGAGTGCCCGATAATCGGTACAAAAACGCCAAGTCCCATCTTTTTTCTTAACTAGCAAGACAGGGGAAGAAAATGGACTTGTGCTAGATCAGATGAGTCCCAATCGTAACATATCTTGTACTTGTTTTTCGATCTCAGCTTTTTGGAAATAGGCATACCTGTATGGCCGGACGTTGACAGGTTCCGTTCCTCCTTTGAGAGTGATGCGGTGGTCTATCTCTCTTCGTGGTGGCAGTTGTGTTGGTTTTTGGTAGAGATCACTGAATTCCGCCAATAGTTGTTGCATATCCGGGCTTAGTTGTGGAGACACTTCTTCTGTGATTGCTTGGAGACAGACGGCAAATAACGAGTGCTCCTGTTTGATCCCCTTCATAATCTGTATGAAGGAGGCAGACTGAATTGTTTGGTGGTCGATCCCCTTCAACAGCCGGTGTTGGTTGGTCCAAGAAAACTCCGTCGTCATATGCTTCCAATCACATGCCACAGTTCCCAATTGCTCTAGCCAATGGATTCCTAGTACCATATCCAACCCAATTAGTGGTAAAGAATAAAGTGTCAAGGTGAATGGAATACCTTGTAGAAGGACATGCACGTTCTCAAATCTTCCTCAGAACTTAAGGGGTTCGCCATTGGCTACCTTGACGTTGAACAGCTCGGTAGGTATTACCGGTAGGTGCAGCAGTTCGGCTATCTTATTGTTGATGAAGTTATGGGTGGATCCACTGTCAATGAGAACAATCAGTTCGTGTGATCCTACTTTGGCCGTGACGCACATGGTTCTAGTTGCCGACCAACCCGTGAGAGCATGTAGAGATATTTCCGGCTCCCTGTGCAATCCGGTGAAGCTTTGTTTAGCATCTTCTGGTTCGTCGTCGCTACAGTTCCCGTCGAGCAGTAATAGTTGCGGTCTCTTGCATTTATGCCCGGACTCAAACCTCTCGTCGCAGTTAAAACACAAACCTTGAGCATGCCTCCGTGCATCTCTGCCCAAGAAAGACATTTCAATGATGGGGTGGTCTTCGTCTTTGTCGGGAAAGAGTCATCGGCGGTCCTGGTAGCTGCACGCAGAGTCCTCTCCTGACGACGCAGTTGCTCATCCTTCATTCTGGCCAAGCTGATAGCCTCCTTCAAGGATTTCGGTTTGAACATCCGAATCCCGTCGGCTATGTCAGTTTCGAGCCCTCCCATGAACGTACCGACTAGCGCCTTCTGGGTCCATCTGTGCACCCTATTGCCAGTCGTTCGAACTCCTTCTGATAGTCACGTAGAGACCCCGTTTGTCGTATTTTGGATAACGAATCATCGAAATCTTCACAGTCGGTTGGGCCGAAATGGGCCCAGAGTTCTTCTACAAAAATCTTCCACGTTACCTCCTTTCCGTCTTCGAATAGGTCCGGCAAAGCCATTGCCACCATTGGTTTGCTTCTCCTTCCAAATGGAAGGAAGCTAGTGACACTTTCTGTGGATCCTCGGTGTGTTGGTATTCGAAGAACTAATCAACACGGGCGAACCATTCGGTTGGGTCATCACCTGCATACTTGGGAAACTCGAGCTTGGCTAACTTTGAGGAAAACGTGGATCGACCTCCTTCTGTATTGTCACGGGACTGTCCGTAGGAGGACTGTCCACTGCGTTCATTAGCGTGGCTCGTAGATGGTTCCTGCCGTGCCAACAAGACTTCAGACATCTTACTAATAACAGCCTCAAGCTGGTGTAACTTGTCATTAACACCTAACTCGAGCCTACTCAAACTTGCTTGGAGTCCTCCAAGCCCAACTTCCAAACTCTCAATTTGTTCATTGTTGGTTGCCATGGAACCTGGCTCTAATACCAATGATAGGTCCCAGTCAAAGCTAGAAGGATAAAAAGGGTATTCTTCTTAAGGTGAGAATAAAACCACAAAAGGTTATTGATTTTTGACTGCCTTCACCATGTGGTGAGGTGGTCTTTAAATACAAAAACTTCCTAACTTCCTACCACTGAGATAGCCTCAAAGTAAGGGATTAGCTCTCTAACTACCTAGCCGATCCCAAGGCCTTCTCATACTAACAACTTAACAGAAATAAAAAATAACTTATTTGACTCAATCTTATGCTTAAGACCAGCTAACTGCTAACAACATGCTTGAGACTAGCTACCCTCAACAACTAACTGCTTGACCGCTTCTTGTGGTTGGCCGAATCCTGCTCTCTAGGTTCCTGCTCTGTTGGGCCGCTACATGGGCTTGCATGGGCCATACGTGATGGGCTGGGTATGCATGGACCAATTTCAGTCCACGTACTTTGGGTTACGCGTGGGTACCCTCTTCGACCTTCGCAGCCCATCACAACCTATCTATGGGCCGGTCCTCTATCCTCAGAATATATACAAGGCATCACGAGGTAATTTTCATTACCTTGCCTCCTAATTTTCATTAGCTTTTTTATTTAATTTTTCATTAACTTTTCTAGCCCTGTTATTAATGATAACTCCAATATATACAATATAAAATATTTTAAATGCACTAGGAAATTTGTCAAGATATATTCCAATAATATTTCATATCAGTACCCATGGAAATGGAAATATGTTGTTGAAATATATAGACATTTTCAACCATGAACAAGATGAGAATGTTGAGATGGATGAGTGAAAAGATTAGAAAGGAAAGAATTAAGTGCATTGAAGAGAACTAGGAGTAGTTCCAATTAGTGACAAGATGAGTAAAAGTTGACCAAGATGGTTTGATCTGGTGCATATATGACTAATAATTGCACCAATAGGAATAATTTGATGCAAGTAGAAGGTTCTAAAAGAGCAAGGAGAATACCAAGAAAAGCATGGGTTTAAGTGCTGAAAATAATCTAAGAGCGTATTATTTGACATAAAATTTGGCTCCTGATACAGAACAATGACAGAAGACGATTCATGTGACCAATCCTAGAAAGTTGGGGATCAATGCTGAGCTGAGCTTTGAGGTGAGTTGTACTAAGCAAAAAATATACCCAATTCTTTCTAAAAATTGAACTACAGTATGATAAGTATGCTTATCATGCCTTAACCAGGAATGCATGTGCAAGTAAGAAAGCATGACACATAAAGATGTGACAGTAGTACACATACTTGACGACGAACAAGTCTTCTGGTATTTGCTTTTAGCTTGTCAAAAGCTTCTTGTAAGATAATTTTGTAATAGTCATCATCAGAGAAATCCAAAATAGCCCTCAAATTCTCTATTTCCCTTGTTTGTCAATGTACTCGTGCCACCCCCAGAACTTGAGTCATAATGTGCATCTGTCATACAAGAATGAGATGCATTTGTATTGGAATGAAATATTCTAAGAAAATCTTCAAATTCGCGTACACCAATAGCCTGCCGCAACCCCCGAGTGTAATCTGAGTCAGGCTATAAATATCATCATGCTGTCTACTCGCTTTTCCACATATCATCGATCTAACACAGGGAGAGAAGCATCCACACATATAAAACAGCAATTATATCTGAAATTATCCACTCGGCCCCAATTCTGCCCTGCCACATTCAACATTAGAAAATCATTTTACACGTGAGTCAGGTTTGACTCAACATCAATCATACTTCTTGCCTTCTTAAATAAAAATTGGAAAACAAATAGAATGGTCATGACAAGATTGATGATCAGAGAGAAAAGACATAGACATAGTTATAGTAATTGCTATTTATAGCCCTGCTCCTTAATTTTCATTAGCTTTTCTATTTAATTTTTCATTAGCTTTTCTAGCCCTGTTATTAATGATAACAAAATACAGCCCAATTTAATCATGGCCTTAATGATCAGTTTAGGACAAGAATGATTCAGAACAAACTAAAAATCTTTGTCTTCTCAAAGAAAAGGTTGAATTCTCTCTATCTTATACAAAATGCATACTTTTTAAAGAAAATGTACAAAAAATACAGGCAAAATAAGGTATGAGTCTTTACTTGAAATATTAATGTTTTCATAAGAATACATTCAATTTAAAGCAAACACATTCTTGGAAATGTTCGTATCACTCCATTAAAATGGTTAAATGGGAGATTTGGGAAATTTTTGCCAAATCTTACTGATATTTCAAACCATCTTAATGGTTCATCTTAACAGCCATACAGAAAGGATAGCTAAAAGGCTGTCCTTTCTACAAGAACGCTACTGATGTTTCAAAGCATCTTAATGATTCATCTTAACAGATATTTCAAAGCATAAGCCTTGAACTTGGTTCCACTCTCTCTACAGGAACCCTACTGAAGTTCTCATATACAAAAAGCTCACTTATTTTGGAAAATCTACATTCTTCTTCTGGGGTACATACCTACAAACTTCCAAATCAAATTATAGATAGCAAACCATGAAAGAACTTGGTTCTTCAGTGTGCGTCCTAGATAATAACCAAAAAACTTGCCTACTACTATCACTCACAATGAATTTTCACAAACAAATAGCAACTTCCATTCCAGATTGAAACTTTCTAGTACCCTTTAAGCTTTGACTGAAGACTTTGAAAGTTTTAATAGCATCTTCTATGACCAGCCGAGAGTCTATCTGTGTACAACAACAGAAGATATTTAGAAAATGAAAAGAAATAGAAAAAGAAGAAACAAAAGCAAATAAGCATAAGTTCCAAATGTCCAACATGCAATTCTCTCAATAGGTGTTTGGGGTTCTGGCCAGCCATTTTGAAGCCAAAGCAGTTGGGCATGTTTGGCTGACCAATCAATTAAACTGGGAACAAGGTGGATCAGCACAAGTTGAACCGCATGTTACAGGAAAGAATAGGTCTCTCATCATGGATGTTTGCATCAATCGTTCAACATAGACATATGGAGATTATATTTGGGCATGAGAATAATGTAAATTTTGGGTTGTTTTGAGTTCATCTAGCTATATTGGGTCTTAGCATCTGTTGGTTGAAAGCCCGATTACTTGGTTCTTTGAACTCTTTGTCAACATTTGTGGGTCTTGCCTTGTCTCTCTAGTTGCAGGGATACTATTGTTTGACCAACCAGTAACCACCATGATCAGATGGTACAAGACAAGATACTCAAAATGTTTTGACAGAACTATTGTTGGTTAATTGGACTTTAATGGCATTTTCTAGATGTTTAGATTTGTTTCTAATCAAATGGATGATTTTGCTTAGTCATATGCACTAAAACTTTCCATGTTAACAACAAAAGAATATACTGCTGATTTGTTTTAATGCAGTTGAGAACCTCTTACCATGTGATCAGCCATTGCTTACATATTTTTTTTTTCTTTTCTTTCTTTTTCTCTTTCCCTTTTCTGGTTAAAGGTTAATCAACTCTGTGGGAATTTTTGTGCAATATCAGAATTTTGGTTTATTCTAATCTTAAACTCTTCTATCAAATGAAGAAAAAGACCTATTTTCTTAGAAAATAATAGCCTCTCTAAACAGGTTTAATACATGCTTGATCCTTGAGAGCCATAGTAAGAGAGAAAAAAGTAGTAAAGAAGAAAGATGGACCCTGAAACACTCCTTAGAGTGGTCCCAATCCATTTGCATCTATTTTGGTGGTAGGGGCAAGTTAGGGTATATTATTGGATCATCCCAAACCAGAGAAATCTGATTCTTCACATTCAAAGTGGATGTAAGAGAATTATTTGGCCATCTCCAGCCTGTGAATTCAATAAAGCCACATATTGGCCGCAACTTCATGTGGATGGACACAACAAAGAAATATGGGAAATTATGACTGAAACCTGTTCCCAAGGTATGAATGTGGCTAGAACTTATCAAATAAGAGGAGAAACCAATTATCTGAAATCTTGATTACTTGTATTATGCTCTGTTTTTGTATTTTTTTTTTCACATTTATTTGCGGAGTCCCAAGTTAATTGTTCTAATATAACCTTGGGTGTGGAGTTCAACAAGTAAAGGGGAGAAAACTTACTCATTTCCATTATTCCAAATTCTTTTTAGTTTCCATGGGGTGTTTGGGTTTTGTTGGGTGCAGGGGCTAGTAAATCCATTTGGAAGAATTGTTTCCATTAACAAGTTATTGAATTTTTGTCTTTAGGATTCTCTCAACGGAATTGTCCCTTTAATATAACTTATCTAATTGCTTGTGAACTGTCTTTCTTCCAAGCAGTTGTGGTAACATCAGTCACAGAATTGGGAAATGGGAAACCGAAATTAAAAGTTTTCTTCACAGATAATAACATAAGTAATAAAAAAGAAATTAAAGAAAAATCATCTTATTTATTCAGAGGAATAAAGATATTCAGCAAAAACCAGCAGGAAATTTTTCTTCATTTAATTTATAGGGGCACTACCAGATAAGCCTTCTCGAATTCCCAAAAAATAATATAAAGGAGATTGAAAAACTATAAAATGTTATGGAGGAAGAAAAAAGAAAAGAAGCCTTTTTACCTAGCCAAATGAATCAAATGAATCTAACCAATCAACCTTTTTCACACATATTGCTCGAACCAGAGTAATTAATATAAACTCCAATAAATTTTTTGGGAATTCGAGAAGAACCGGAAAATAGAGACAGTAAGAGAGAGAGAGAGAGGAAAATAGAGAAGAACCGGAAAATATAAACTCCACATATTGCTCGAATCAGGGTTACAAATATACGGAAAATAGAGACAGTAAGAGAGAGAGAGGAAAGAACAAAGAACCGGACAGACAGAGAGAGGGGTTAGAGTTAAAGTTAGTTTTGCTTTACCAGCAGTAGCAGCAGGAGAAAGGGCAGCGCCGGCTCTAAACAACCGCCTTAGGCTGTTTTCCTTAATAGTTATTAAAGCCAATAACAAAGATAAGATATTGAAACATGGTATTTTCATTTTTTTCCGCTTCATGGGTTACAAGAGGAGTAATCCATCCCCTTTCCCTTAACCCCCGGGATTTGATCTCAAGTCTCTACTATTAGAGAACCTACCAACTGAGCCACCATCATCAGTTGGCCTTTTGAAGAATTCTTTTATTATTTATTTTTGTTTGGTAATCTTTAGTCTAGAGGTTACATTGTAGAGCATTTAATTTGGTAATGGGTGAGACTCGGTACAAGAAATTTAAATGGCTAAATTGGCTGGTTCGCTTTATGGTTGGCATATGGATTGTTAATAATGATATCTCAACTATCGGAGTGAGACTTCAGACTACCACGTGGGTGTATGTATGCACACTGATATTCACCAATTGGGTTCAATCAATCATAGGATTTGTTAGACATTAGGATCACACAGATGCAAAGATTTTCTACCTTTGGAACAAAGTGAATTTCAAGATGATAGTATATAATGATCAGTCACTTTGATATGCAATGAATGAGGTTATTATTGAATTAATGTAATTAACATATTCTATATGTTGGGAGGCTAAAGGTGATCGATACTGCAATTCTAGGGATTGCCAATAAGGAAGAGGAGAATATCATAACTATGGTGGTGTTTTATAACACTTTTGAGACACTAGACATCTAAAACTTGCTTTTCAAAGGTAAGGGGCATTTGAAATTACATCTATTTCTAACATCTAAAAAGAGAAAAAACATTTGAAATGGTAAGGCTTGATTTTCATGTCTTACTAGAATCAGATGCATTTCAGACGTGATAAAATGATGTTAATATCATCATAAATGTCATATATTTAATAATAATAATAATAATAATAATAATAATAATAATAATAATAATAATAATAATAATAATAATAATAATGATAATGATGATGATGATGATTTTCATAAGATTAAAAATATTATATAAAAAAATAATAATAAATTTATTTATTAATTAAATCATAAAAAATATGTAAGTAATATAATAAAATATTATTTAATAATAATAATAAGTATGAAATATTAACTATTAGTTAAATAGTAAATAAAGTTACTTTTATTTGTATAAAAATAATAGTTAGTAATAATATTTAATAATAATAGTTTATTTAATATTATTTAATAATAATAAAGTAACATTATTATTAATTAATAAATATTTGTATTTCTTTATTTAAATAAATAATAATATTTTATTTCTAATAATATTAATCTACCCATCACTTGAAGAACACTAGTTTCATTTCTAGGTCAATTTTAATGATGAGTTTACAATTTCTACCCTCGTAGAAGAACCAAATTCAAAAGAAATGATATTTTAGTCAAGAAAAAGTCTAGACTTGGGCAACTATGTTCACTTTTTATAATAGTAAAGATAAGCTCCATGTTTTAAAATTGACCTAAAAACAAGTTTATTCTTCCATTCACATGGTGGGTAAGAAATTGTTTTATGATTAGTGACAAGTCAACTACCAACAGTTCAACCTTTTAGGTTAAATGTGTCAAACCTCGATACTATCATTAACCAATAAAAATTTAAAAAGATAAAAAAACAAAAAATGACAAACTAAAAACACAAATACTGTGGAAAACATTTTGGTACAACTTTAATTTTATGTATTCATCATATTAAATAAAAACAAAAAAAGAAAAAAAGAAAAATTTTGAACACATATTATTATTATATATCATCGTCATTGTTGATCATCATCTAAATCCTTACATGTGCACATTTGCTAATTACTTATATTGAAAATTTGATGTTAAAAACTTGGAGCCATGTCCATCTTGCCGCAAGTTGCTATGACTCTAATGAGTCGCCATGGCGGTCATTAAATCACCAGAAGTGTATAAAGTCTGGCACATCATCAAAATTATATGAAACAGGTTTAAAATGAAGGGTTAAGAGTTTAAAGTGGTATTACATATTGTTAGAATGTTAATAGTTAAAACATTTCATATCAAATAGTCGCTTTGGCCGAGTGGTTAAGGCGTGTGCCTGCTAAGTACATGGGGTTTCCCCGCGAGAGTTCGAATCTCTCAGGCGACGATTTCTGCTTTTACGTTTAACGCCAAACTGGCCCAGCCCATATTGTCGCAGACCCAGACCAAAAATATGATCTCCGAAAACCAACTAACCAATAAACCAGAATCATAAAAAGGATTAATCATAGATCCACTTCAACTTTTAGATTGCATCATAGATTTTCCCTATTAAAAAAGGGTTAATCATAAAAAGGTTAAGAATAAAAGGGTGGCTATGGCTTGTCACACCAAACCCCTGAACTTTTAGGTTTGTCACAAAGATCCACTTCAACTTTTAGATTGTATGCCCCGTAACCCGTTAATGGGTTTGACGGCAAACATTACGAAAATGTGTATTACGTTCTTTTTTCTCAATTTTCTATTCATTGTGTTCTGTTTTTTGTTTTTTTTTAAGCTTTCAATGTTTTTTATATTTTCTTCTTTTGTATTTCTTTTATTATTTATTTTTGTTGTATTTCCTGTGTTTTCTATGATTTCATCTTTAATGTACTTTCCTAATGGCAACGGGGTGGGGTGCATGGGGACGTGTAGCCACTCCCTATCCCCATCCTCATTCCCGTGAAAATCCCTATCGGGGTGGGGAATCCCCATCCCCACCCCATCCCCACCAATGGGGATGAAAATTTCTCCATCCCCATCACCACCTCGAATGGGGTGGGTCACTCATTATGGGGATTGGGGAAATAGGAAAATTTTCCATTCCTACCCACAATTATCTTAAATGGTTTGAACTTTGAACATACCTTTAAGCCGTGTTTGGTTTGAAGGAAAAAGTAGGTAGGGATGGAAATTTTCCCCACCCCATGGGCCCTGATCCCCTTCCTATGGGCATCCCTACTTATATATTTGTAGCTTTTTTAATAGGATTATAAATTTGAATAAATTTGTATCTTTTTAATAGGATTGTAAATTTTAAATAAAAGCAAAATGATTGACATCATAAAAAAAAATATCATGAGAAGTGGAGATCTCCATAGAGACGGGAACAAGGATGGGGATTTTCACAAGAATAGGGATGGGGAGTGGCTCCTTGTCTCTATGCACCTTAACCTTTATAGGTTTTCCTACCCTTTCCTTCTTTTCCTTATTTTTTCCTTCAAACCAAATATAGCCTTAATGCACGTACATTCCTATGGTTATATTTTCTCATTTTTTGTTGTATTTCTTTTAATTTAGGGAAATTGTCTAAAACCCACCATCACTTTTTATGAACTCTCTTAAATTCACAACTTTTCAAAACATCCAAAACTCACCATGTTACTAACTTGATGTTAAATAGACAAATGGGAGTTAACACATTACCACTTTACCCTTTATAGAAAAATATAAAATATATACCTATATATTTTAATATTTTAATTACAAGAACATGAAAAATAAGAAAAATGTTCAAAAAATATTTTCAAATATAAAATACATAAAAACACAGGAATTACAAAAAAAAATATAAAAAACTATAGAAATTGAAAACATCTAAAATTATAGAAAAACACAAATATTGCAAATAAATAACAAAAAATACGAAAAAAATTATAGATTGTAGAAAATAGAAAAATGTAAAAAAACAGAAATTAGAAGAAAACATTGGAAATTATAACAAAACACTAAAAATGCCAAAAAGAAACAAAAAAATTGCATGAAAACTGAAAAAGACAAAAGAAACTCGAAAAATATAAAGATTGGATAAAAAAGAAATTGCAAATATACATAAAATGATAAAAATTCAAAGATAATAAAAACCTACACAAAAATACATAAAATGATAAAAATTTAAAAGTATCAGCTCAAAAAGCAAAAATTAAAAAAAAAGATTTTTTGATTATATATTTTAGAAAAAAATCAAAAAGTACAAACAAACTAATAAAATGATAAAATTTTTCAAAAAATAAAAAAAATTAGACATTGAATTCGAAGATTGTTGCAACAAAATTTCAAAAATATTTCAGATAAACAATTACAAAAATATTTTTTTGCATAAATTTGTAGAACCCTCAATAGGGATTTACATTCCAGATTCAAAAGAGTACATTGCATATGTTTCAAAACATCAAAAATCTTTGAAATTTATGATCGTCTTCTATCAAATCTTCAAACCAGTAGATCTTCAAACAATAGATATGTGTGGCAGCGGCCTTCAAACGAGAGAGAAGGTGCTATGGCGGCAACAGGATTTGAAGAGGGTAATGCGGCGGGGGCAAGATCTGAGCAAGAGAGAGGGTGGTGTGGCGACTACCTTCAAGATCTAAGTGAGAGAGAAGGTGGTGTGGCAACAAGATCGAAAGAGGGTGGTGCGGTGGCAAGATCTAAGCAAGAGAGAGGGTGGTGTAGCGGCAAGATCTGAGCAAGAGAAAGGGTGGTGTGGTGATAAGATCTAAAGAGGGTGGTGTGGCAGTAAGATCTGAGCAAGAGAGAGGGTGGTGCGACTACCTTCAAGAACGAGAGAGAAGGTGCTATGGCGGCGGCATGATCTAAGTAAGAGAGAGGGTGATGTAGTGACTACCTTCAAGAACTGAGCAAGAGAAGGTGGTGCAGCGGCCAGATCTAAGCGAGAGAGAGAGAGAGAGAGAGAGAGAATTTAGGTCTAATCCTAACCTAAATGACCATTTTCCCCTAACTTGCCATTTAAGGGTAATTTGGTCATGAAAAATGTTATTTATGTTGACATGACCATTTATGTTAAGAAACATTAACGGTGCACTAACGGAAGGTGAGTTTTGGAAAATAAAACTCACTGACATGGGGTTTCCTCGACGTTTTGAAAAGTTGTAGTAAATTTAAGAGAATTCATAAAAAGAATTCAAATCAAAATTTTATGATTCTCATTGGGAGCTTATGTGGATGAGCCTGATAGATGATGTTGCTGATCCCATTTTCAGATTTTTGGAAAAAGGTAAAAGAGAAATAGCTTTCAAGGCTGTTTCGGTTGCACAGAATCATTCAATACTTCCTTAATAAAAAATAGGAAATTTAAAAACCTTCCTTAGTTTTTTTTGGCAATCATAAAAATCTCCCCTATATTTTGACTAAAACAAAAAACGACCCTGTACATTTCAATAAATTGATAATCACCTCCCTTCCCTTCCCTCATTTGGTCGATAACGGAGACAAGGAAGTTACGAAATTACCCCATTACACATATTCCAAATGATTTAAATCTCATATTTACCCTTTTGGCTGGAACAACTCAGAAACCACGACGTTGTTGTCCACTGATTCCCTCATAGCCACGATAGGGGTAGAGAACTCATACCTTCATTTCGGCGTAATAGAACAATGTTCAACTTATAAAAGAAATGATCCATTCTCGTACATCGCATTGCAACTAGTGTTGCCAGTTGCCACAACCCATAATAACCCAACCGTTTCTCATTTCTTATCCCAGCCAAGATTTGTTTATCTCTTCGATCTCCATTGTTTGGTCCCTGTAAGACATTAGCAATGGTCATCATTTCTCTTTGCTTTGGTTAGTTGACTTCAATGCACCATCATCAACCTCACCTACCAGATTTCTCCTATTGCTTCACCGACTGCCATGTTCGATCAACTATTCAGCTCTCTATGTTCGTTTCATCCGAATCAAAATCAATTTAAATGAGCTGAATGAACCAACATAATGGTCCAAATTATTTATTGGGTTAGGTTGGACCTGATCCATTTGTAATTGGTTTATATTAGATTAAGTTAGATTGAACCAATATCCAATCTATTGATAGAAGATAAGAGTATGGGTGCCAATGTATTAGGTTTGAGTTGGACTCAATCTAAATTAAAAATTTAAAACCAATTTGAACAAATTGGATGATCTAAACATTAAATTGGACCAGTCCAGAAACGGTCCAAAGTATTCATCAGATTGAACTGTAATTGATCCATCTATAATATAACGTTCATATTGGAGCGGATTGCGTTGGTTCATTGACAACCCTACCCATAGTCATTTAGGTGGTGTTCAGAACCACATAAATCTCGTGGACAGGTCCTGTCCACACCCCAATTTCTCATCCACAGTAAAATCTTATGGTTAGGGACCGTTCACACTTGATTTTTGATCACCTATTTCACACTTTCCCTGAAAGACTACCCTATTATCTGTTTCACATTTTAATATTTTTGTCAATAAAATATTAATTATTTTACTTAATTTTTTAAAACCTAATCCATTGGCACCCCCTTAGTCAGTCCGGCATGAAGTAAGTCAAAATATATTATATACTCTCTCTGTATATGGTAATGCAATATTAGTATTTGTCCTTTGCTTAAAGAAAATTTCACCTCCCATAGTGAAATCATTTTATCATTGAAAAAATCAATATTAGAGAATTGAAAATGAGTTTCCATTGCCCACGATACATGCAAAGGTGCAACACGCCAACACCTGCTATTTATGTTTGATAACTGAGGTTAAATCTTACAAAGAAATGAAAAAAAAAATGATAATAAAAAAATAAAATGATATTTTAAATTAATTTAATTATTGATAAAAAAATATGAATGAAAGGGTGGTTAAGGCGTGTGCCTGCTAAGTATATGGGGTTTCCCGCGAGAGTTCGAAGGGCCCTTCTTAAATCTTATTAGTGTAAAAGACTTAAACCTCCCCTAACTTTTCTCCTAAATACTTATAATTTGTGATAGGACTCAAGGCTTTCATCAGACAAATAATACCCCTCTCTTAACTATCCTCCATATCCCATTTGACTTGACGTCATATTGGTCTTATATTTTCTCAAAAATCCACTTTTCCCTTTAGAAAATTACAAATAAAAAATATTGAAAAAATTAAACTTCCCAATGCCGTGAGACAGTGCTGTGCTGAATAACATCACCATTGGGTTTGAGGCGGTCAGTGGCAGAAAGATGAAAGAGACCAGAAGTTTTCTTGGACAATGAAACTTAAACTCAACATTTTTGTTTGAATCCATAATACCATTAGAGAGAGAGATTTTGAAAAATGTTGATAATTAATATTTGATTTGATTTCCATCTTAGAGCTTGGCCAATTTAGAAATGGCGGGTTACACAATGTCTCCTTATCTGTCCATTTGGGACAATTTGTAGTAGAAAGTTCAGATGGAGTAGTTTCAGTGGTTCACCCTAAAAGTTTGATACATATTGAAGGACAAAAATATCCTTTTATTGATTCAGTCAAATATAGCTGCATTTTATATGGGCTGGGGACTGTTAGAAATTATAGGAGAGGGGTGTAAGTATTTATAGGAAAACTCAGGGGAGGTTTAAGTCTTTTACCTATTGAAGTAAAATAACTACTCCATGCCCTTCATTTGCTAACCAAATAGGGGCCACTTGATTTCCTTCTCTATGAATTAAAATCAGTAGTTTTATGTCTATCGAAGTAAAACAAAATCTGTAAAACCAGTTTTAGATCTACAGTACAGAAGTAAAATCAATTTTTATACGTCTGTTTTAAGTAATTAAAATCTGTCTCTGGGTTGTACTGGTCATGATCCCCAATCTAGTACAATAATTTCCATTTTCCCTTTTTAATGCAGTTTCGTCTTCTGCTCCAGCTCCAGCTGCTTGGCCTGTTATTTGTAGCGATATTCTGTGCGCTGCAGCTGCATGTTGGGCATCCACCACTGCTTAATGGCATGAGGTTTTTCAACAGGTGAAAGATTAACAAACAAATTTGCAGAGGGAATGAGATGCAAGGGTTCTGCTCCATTCCCAATTGCACTCCGCATCAGACCTCCAACCGTATACTGGGTTGCTTGTTGCTCTATCTTCTTCATTCCACATTCCTCCATTACTTTTCTATGCTCAAAATAACCTTTATACTCCATGCAGATATGATCCTCGGGATTGACAAACAGATGCGGCATCCATGGAAACAAGGCAGCAAATGGAGATTCAGGTTCAGGCTTCACCATCTTAGCAAGTAGAGCTTTCAAGATGCTTTTCACCTTTCGAGCTTTGTTCTTTAAAGTCTTATCCTTGATCATTTCGGTTGGGAATGACGGAAATGGTGGATTGAACAGAAAAGCCGGAAGATAAGTTGCATGATTCTTGGCCATCTTCTTCCCGGCGAGCATTGCCATTGAAGCCCCTAAAGAATGACCAGTTAACCAAATAATCTCCTTGGTAGCCACCATCTGCTCAACCCATCGAACTGCAATATGGAAGCAGGGGGACAGGTGAAGTTCGTTCATGATGATATTGAAATCCAACTTCAAGTCTCGGATTAAGGAGTCGGACTGGGGGATGGTGCCTCTGAAGGCAATCACATATCTTGGAGCACCTTGCCGTGAGTACTGCTTGTGATTGGTCTGGGGGTTGAATTCAAGTATGACTCCGAAGATGTTGCCGTCTGTGTCCTTGATCACAGTATGCAGCTCAAAATGGAATGATTTCCACCAAGGCTCTGCAAGAGCTTGGGGTCCTTGCCGATTGTTTTGGCGATCACGCTCCAGAACATAAACACCCATGGTGCAGCAGGCCATGACCTTCCTTTGGTAATCTGGATCGTTCCTGCACCACGCATTCAATTAGTGGATGGGGCGGTCCAGACTCCAGTCCAGAGCAGGGGTACAAGTCAGGCCAGGTTGGGCTAGGGGGTTCGGGTTGAGGTGCCCAACCTGAGGTTCTAACTTCTGAACCCCCAACCCTAATCCTAACCCATTAATTGAAGTTGGCTTTGAGTTGAGCCAAATCCAACCTTTCTCCCTTTCTCTTAAAAATTTTATAAATCTCTCTCAAAACCTTTTATTTTTGGGTAATTACAAAAAACCCCTGTATTATGGGGTTAGTGATAATTATCCCCCTAATCTTTCATTTGCAGCAAACAGCTGCAAACTTTCACTTTGTGACAAATTCCCCGTGATCATTAAGTCAGACAATAGAATGCATTAAGTTATCAAAATACCCCACCTCAATAACTTCCCTTATTTTCTTTTCGTCGCCCTTTTCTCTTAAATCCTAATTGACCCAAAAGTAGTTCCATTATTTTCTCCCATTAAAACTAGTTAAAATAGCAGGAATCATTTTACAGACACAAAAAAACATGTTTCTTTGAATCCTTGTTTCATTTCACTAATATGAGTGTCTCTCTTCATCTTTAAATATAAAAATCATCCACTCCTTTTTCTAATAAATCAAGAAAAATCAAATGAAACGCTAAATGTATATCTATTAAAGCAACTAAGAGGACATTAATATTATATTTAGAAAACTAATCAAATCATAAACCATTCAAATAAATAAAAAAGGGAAATTTGGGGATTTAAAAAATTTTAACATATAAATGAAAATCTTTTTTGAAGTTAACTGATGGAATTCTAGTGAAGGGGATATTTGTCACAAAGTAAAAATTCAGGGAGGTCTTTATCATAGACGAAAGTTTAGGAGTAATTGTCACTAAACCCATATATAGGGTGTCTTTGTAATTTACCCTTTTTTTATATAAAATCCTTTTATTCTTAACTCGGAAACCTAAACTCAACTTATATAACCATATAGAACCATTTCCTTTTTTTTTTGTGGGAAATTATAGACAGGTTTGTACTTTGGGAGTAATGACACTTTATATCTCAAGTTTCAATTATAAGTTGTAACAACTACATATCCTGTACTTTCAAAATCATCGCCAAGTCCAATTGTTGGCATTCTGCATGTGATGTTATGTGCTTCTTAAAACATTTTAAAATCCCAAAACTATCTTTCACATATTTTATGAGACCATTTTCTTCTCTACTTTATTGAGTTCTTAAAACCCTAGCTCTCAATTCTTTCTTATTTTATTTTCAAACTTGAATATGCAAGCAATTAAAGCAATGTGCATCAACCTACTTCCAATTATGAATGGGAATTTTAAAATTTATCACTCATGGTTAGGGGTGTAAGTAGATTGAAATCAAATTGAATCAAACAATATTTGAATTCGAATTTGATTATATATTTGAATATTTGATTTGATTCAAATTTGACCGATTAATTATTTTAGGTAATTAATAAATATAAAATAAATATTTTATTTATATAAAGTATATAAATATAAGTTATTGATGTAATTTATGTATTATATATAAATTATATAAGAATTAAATAATCAATCAAATCAAATCAGATGATATCCAAATTTGATTCGATTATATTGAATCTTGAATTCAAAATCGAATTTTTAAATCAATTAATAGTGTGTACTTGAGTGCTGATTTTTTAAAGTACATGGTACTTGGTTGTTAAAAGTTGAGGCTCTTAAGTTTCATTACCCTCAAAGTACAGAGTAACTATCTGTAATTTTCCCTTTTTTATTAATCTTTTCTTGTTTAATGTTAGTACAAAAATGAAAGAAGGAATTCTTCAAATGATTGAAGTCTATCATGAAATATGATGAATTTCCTATTGAAAGTCTAAAATCATGAAGCAACAACAAAACATAAAATTTTAGTTTGAAAACCACCAATAACAACTTGTGAGTAGGGTTAGGGCTTCAAAGTTCAAAAAAAGGATTATGATGGTAAGTAATGAGAGTATAATTCATATGTACAATAGCAATCACAAAGCAGGTTTGGATTGGATCAACAAAGCTAATGGGTGAAATTATCTTACCAGTCATGAGTATTAACTGGAGGACCCGAGATTCCAAATATGTCATTTTTTGATGTCTTTACGGCCGTATTCCCCATCTCTCACTATTCGCGCTTACCAAACAGCCAAAAATATAATACAACAAAAAACGATTGATTGACAAATCATAAATGGTGGTAAATCAGAAATAACTTTTCTTGGGAATAAAATAAATAAATAAATGCACAATAACAATATTAAATATGAAATGCATCATTTGAAAGTTAAAACAAATAAAAGAAAAAGAGTAAGGATAGAAAATCATCATCCAAGATAATCCATGTTTGGTTCAATTCTCATTTTTTTATTCTTATCAAAGATGAAATTCTAAAATATAAAACATTTTTTTCTAAAAAATCAATTCTTTCTAAATTGACAAGTGCCCTATGTTGTTCAATTTCATTCTTAAAAAGGAAAAAAAAAAACTGTGTCAACAATTCAGAATAAATGAAAGGTCATTGACATAGATGTTTAGTCGTGGCGGCAGCCAATGCCTATTGGCATAAGTTTTAATGGCAGTCTGCCAATAAACATCTATGGTGGTGGTTTTGTAGACCCAAGTCAGCGGTTTATGGCTGTTGGCATAGAGTTTTTAAAGAATGAAAATGAGCAAGATGGGGCATGATTGTTTTTCATGCTGAAAGCTACCTCAATTTTTGTGCTATGAACTGATTTTTCATTCTTAAAAGATCTAGAATGAGACATGTGGCAAGAATTTTATAACTAAACACTTTAATATTATTCATTCTTGCCTAGAATGAGCAAGAATTAAGAGAATGAGACATATACTAGTGAACCAAACATGACCTTTCTATGATGCTTTAAACTTATACTAGCGGGGACCTGTGCGATGCATGGGATTTGTTAAGTGAAAGCTAAACGATAGAAACACAAAAATATATATAATTGTTTTATATTTTTTAAATAATTAATAATTATTTATATTTTGGGTTCGAATATGATATATGAAAAGTTTTGACCAATCAAATGGTATCATAAACGTGGTAGCCAATCAGGTGTTATTATCAAAATTCATGCATGGATTATGATTGGTCAAAACTCTTCTAATACCATATCTTTCATGAATTATAGATTTTTCCTTATATTTTATATACTACTTTTAATAATTCTTTTACAATGCAAAAATAACAATAATTAATTTCAGCTATAGTTGTTCATCAAACTAATGAAACCGATCAACCTGACCAACTCAACCGGCTTTCTAGTATTTTTGGTTGGCTTTGGTTCAACTATTTCCCAACCTGACCAGGTCGGATCAGTTTCGCTTTGGTCATTTGTAAATCAACCAAAATCAAATGGCTTGAACATGGATATATATTATTATTTTATATTTTTAATCTTTTTTTATATGGGAAAGTGGAAAATTTCCCATATTTCTCAATCTAAAATATTCTATATAATAAATATAAAATTTCCCATATTTCTCAATCTTTCATTATATTTTTTTTTAATTTTAAATTTATTTCTAAGTTTAAATCTTTTGAACCGACTGACCAAACCAATATGTACAATAAATTAAATACAATAAGTACGACAATTCAATATCTAAAAAATACAATTTTAATCTCAATCTAAAATATTCTATACAATAAATACAATAAGTACAATAAATTAAATTTAAAAATTTAAATAAAAATAGTTTAATCTCCAATAATTATTGAAAATTTTCTGTTAAATAACAAAAAATCATTTATACATAATTATTGAAAATATATTTATCACAAAAAATAAATAATTAATGAAAATACAATAAACATTAATTTTCGTATATATAAATATATAATAAATATAGGCTAAGATACTATTTAAATATTAAGATTTTAAATGTTAATTTTTTGAACGTTATATTATAGAATTATTAATTGATATAGTTGAAATTATTTATTTATAATATTATTTAATTATTTAAATAATATCATTATTTAAATTTTAAAATATTAAGTATTTATTGAATTTAATCATCCATAAAATTATAATTTATACTACATATATATTACATAATTTTGTCATTAATTTTGCAAAATATTAAATTATTATTAATTTGAATATCATGTTATAATTATTTTTCTAGTTTTAAGAATTTTTAAAATTTATTAAATAATTTCATTATTTTCACTATTTAAAATCTATTTATGTTAAATATCTCATTAGTTAAAATAAATGAATAATATATAAAATATTTCATATTTTTTTATTTGAATTTTATTTATTTTAAAGTTATTACATAATATTAAATATTTTGTTATATAATTATTTATCTATTGTTAATATTTTGTTATTTAAGATATTTAGTTATTGAAATATTTAAATAGTATTTTAGTTTTAAATGCCAATTTTTTATTATTTGAACAACATTTAATTTGAGTGATCCAAAAAACCATAATTTATATTCTTAGTACATAATTTAGTGATGAATTTTGTAAGAAAAAATAAAATCATTAATAATATAAGTATTATTAAATCTATTATAATTGTTTTATGTGTTTTTAATAAATATTTTAAAGTTATTACAAAATTTTGTTAGAATATTTAAATAATTTTTAAAATTTTTAATTCAAACATTCTTTAGATAGATATAAGAGGATATTATTTAGGTTATTGGGAACATGTAGGGGAGAGAGAGATGTTAGGTAATATTTTATAGGTAAGGAGAACATCTCATTGGTTGTTTAAAAAATGATATAGAATAAAAAATAAAAAAATCAAAGAAAGGAAAAAATTTCTAGATTGTTGTGTTTTAGTATATATACTAGCAGGGACTTATGCAATGCATGGACTTTGTTAAGCGAAAGTTAAATAATAGAAATTCATGAGAGTAGACAATTGTTTTATAATTTAATTTTAAATATTTAATAATTATTGATATTATATATTATTTTAAATATTTTTTTTGCAATACAAAAAATAACAATAACTAATTTCGTTTAGCTATGTTCATCAAATTGATGAAACTGACCAAACTAACCCAATTCAACCCGAGTTGGTCACTTTCTACTATTTTTGGTCGGCTTCGGTTTAGCAATTTCCTAATTCAACCAAGTTGGGTTAGTTTTGGTTTAGCCATTTGTAAACTGACCAAAATTGAATCGACCCAATTATAAATATATATTAATATTTTATATTTTAAATATAATTTTTTAATACAAGAAAGTGGGAAAAATTCCCATATTTCTTAGTTTAAAATATTTTACATTATAAACTTAAATTTTTAAATTTGTTCTTTAATAAAATCATTATATTTTTAAATGTAATTTATTTTTTTTAAGTTTAAATATTTTGAACGACCAACCAAACTAAAAACCAGCCCAAACTGATACTAATATTTTCCAACCCACCACTAACCCAGCTGGTTGAACTATTCAAGCTATCACCCGACTTTGATTTTGGGTCTAGTTTTAGTGAAACCTGCTTTTTGGTCAAAACCGTTGACTTCATGAAAACCATCCAACTCAGTGCATGTGCAAACTTTTATAGGCCGTAACTTTGCACTCTGTTGTCTAATTGAGGTGATCTTTTTTTTTTTTTTGGGTAACTTTTCAAGATCTATTGATCCTATGGTGATGTGGGTGCCTTGCTCCACTATTTTTGTGAAAAACCCTTATTATTTCCTTAAATCATAATTTTTAACATTTTTTATAAACAAAAAATTAAAACTGAATTAAAAATATAAATAAAATGTAAAATAATATATGTAAAACATAGTTATATACTATTTATTGATAAAATATGTATCCGCACACATAATTATACATATATGCATATTTATATATGTATATAAATATATAGAGTACTGACATGGAATGGTCTAACTCGTTTGACTAGGACAATTGAACTGATAACTACGACCTAGAAGCAAAAGTGGGTCGGTCTCTGGGTCGGTTTTTAAAACATTGGCTGGTACAACTCAAGTTGGTCGGTTTTCATTAATGGTTGGTTAGCTTCGAGTTACCAACTACCCAACCCAATCATATCAGTTTGGTTAGCCAAACAATTTGCAATTGAATTGAACCACCTATTGAGCACTCCTAATTTCAACTAAATTGATAATCTATTCTCTAACAAATAAAAATAGTTTAATCTCCAATAATCATTGAAAATTTATTGTGAAAATACAACAAATAACTAATAAAACTTCAATACCTCTAAGTTATTTTATCTACTTTCACTATTTCAATAATAATATATTTTTTCCAATTATTTATATTTTATATTCTTATTATCAAATATTATTCAATCTATTATAATTAATTTTGTCTTTGATAAATTTTAAAAGTTAATACATAATTTCATTATTTAATCTATTTTTTGTTTTTTTAAATACTATTTAAAATATGATTCAGTATTAATTTTTTGATATTTAGAACATTTAAAAATTAGTTATTTATAATATTATTTATTTTTAAAATACGTATATTTTATATTCTTATTATCAAATATTATTAAATTATTAATTATTTTATGTTTTTTATCTTTATTTTAAAGTTATAACATGATTTTGTTATTTAATCTGTTTTTTTGTTTTTGAAATATTATATAAAATATGATTTAGTTATTAATGTTTTGATATTTTAAAGTATTTAAAATATTAATAATTTATTAAATTTAATAATCCATGGAATTATAATTTATACTATTATTACATTATTTCGTTATTTTAACTATTTAAAATTTCGTTATGTTAAATATTTCTATAATATGTAAAATATTTAAATTTTATTTCCTTTCAAGCTATTACATAATATTAAATTTATTGTTATACAATTATTTAGCTATTTTTAATATTTTTTATTTAAAATATTTAGTTATTGAAATAGTTAAATAATATTTTATTTTCTAATTTTAATTTTTATTATTTGAATAACATTTAATTGATTTTTATTTTTATTTTTAAAATACTATTTTTTTATTAAATTAAATAATCCATATAATTATAATTTATATTATTATTACATAATAATTAAATAATGTATATTTAAATAATTATTGAATTTTCTATTGAAACTTTTTTCAATAGATATAGATGAAAAGTGGGGAGAGGATAAATAAGAATTAGTGATAATTTTAGAGATAAATAGGAATTAAAGATAGTCAGAGATAATTTAGGATAAAGTGGAGAATAGTTAGTTTCCTAATAAAAAGGAGATGAGAAAGGGAGATGAGCCATGTTCAAGTGCCAACTCCATGGGCTTCTAAAGGCAATTTTGAACCCCTCCTAGAATTGCTTTGTTAGGGTAATGGAGCAAGGAGGGGCCATCTAACATGTGGCATGTTCTACTTTAGTATATACTAGCGGGATCAATGCGATGCATGAACTTTGTTAAGTGAAAGTTAAATAATAGAAATACATAAGAGTAGACAATTATTTTATAATTTAAATTTTAAATAATTAATATTTATTTATATTTTATATAATGTTTTTTATTAATTTTTTTTGCAATACATAAATAACAATAATTGATTTCATCTAGGGGTGTTAATCAAACTAATAAAACTAACCAAATTGACCTAGCTTGAACTGAGTTGGTCACTTTTTAGTATTTTTGGTTGGCTTTGGTTCATTAATTTCCCAACCTGACCAAGTCAAATTAGTTTCGCTTTGGCCATTTGTAAACCGACCAAAACTCAACCAACCTAATTATAAATATTTGTAAACCAACCAAAATATTTTATAATTATAAAATTTAACCAACCTGATTATATTTCTATGTATTAATATTTTATAATTCAAATAAATATTTTTTAAATAAGTGGGTAAATTCTCATATTTCTTAGTCTAAGATATTTTATATTGTAAAGTTAAATTTTTAAATTTGTTCTTTTATAATTATAACATTTTATGTTTAAATCTTTTGAACCAACCAATCAAATTGAAAATCGGCCCAAACTGATACCAATGTTAACAACCCGCCATTGACCCGTTTGGTTGAATCGTTCAAACCGTCACCTGACTTTGATTCCGGGTCTAATTCTATTGAAACCCACCCCTTGGTAAAAAACCGTTGACTTGGTAAAAAACACCTAATTTAGAGGGTTCAACTGTTGACCTATTCGACCCAATCAATGGTTTCAAGTTGCATACTTAATGCATGTGCAAACTTTTAGATGCCATAACTTTGCACTCGAATGCCCAACTGAGGTAACTTTTCAAGATCTATGCATCATAAGGTGTCATGGGTGCCTTGCCCTATTATTTTTTTTGTGGAAAAAACCCTTTTTTTGTCCTTAAAGCATAATTCTTGACATTTTTATAAACATAAAAACTAAATGTGAGTTAAAAATATAAATAAAATATAAAATAATACATATATTATATGTAAAACATATTTATACACTATTTATTGATAAAATATGTATTTGCACACATATATACACAAATGCTATATATATATATATATATATATATATATATATATATATATATATTTATATCTTGAGAATATCTGCTCCCCACCATTTTTTATCATCCAAGCTATTTTCTATTAAATTAGGGTCTTGTTTTCTTGTTTGGATAAACTTAGGGTTTGTGCTTTTAAAGTGCAAAAGTACAAAGCCCCAATTTTAGTCTTTGTGCCCTAGAAGAATAAAAGTGTTTTGCTTTGACTTTATATGGTTATGTTTTTAAAAACAACTGTTACAAAATGCTCAATACTTTTTTTGGTCATTTTATTTCCCACAACCCTAAGCTCAAAAAAAAATAAATAAATAAAAAGGAGACATAGTGTTCTCTAAGCTTTCTTAATTGATTTCATCAACTTATATCTTTACCACATCTTTAGTTAGATCATAATGTTCAAAAAGGGAACATTAGAGATATGGTAGATTGCTAAGATGAGAGTACAATTAATCTAAATTATATAATTTCTTTTCATACATGCATTTCTATCATTCTCTCAAACTATATACCGTGTTCTAGACTATAGATAATTCCGAAATAAATTTCTGGTCGAAAATAATACATGCAAGACTTAGAAATCATCTTAATTTATCAAAAGAAGAAGAAGAAGAAGAAGAAGAAGAAGAAGATCTAGAAGAAGAAGAAGATCTAGAAGAAGAAGAAGAAGAAGAAGATCTAGAAGAAGAGGAAGAAGAAGAAGATCTAGAAGAAGAAGAAGAATAAGAAGATCTAGAAGAAGAAGAAGAAGATCTAGAAGAAGAAGAAGAAGAAGAAGATCTAGAAGAAGAAGAAGAAGAAGAAGAAGAAGAAGAAGATCTAGAAGAAGAAGAAGAAGAAGAAGATCTAGAAGAAGATCTAAAAGAAGAAGAAGAAGAAGAAGATCTAGAAGAAGAAGAAGAATAAGAAGATCTAGAAGAAGAAGAAGAAGAAGAAGAAGATCTAAAAAAAGAAGAAGAAGAAGAAGAAGAAGAAGATCTAAAAAAAGAAGAAGAAGAAGAAGAAGAAGAAGAAGATCTAGAAGAAGAAGAAGAAGAAGAATATGATGGATCAAAGTAAATCTCACCTATTCTTTTTGTAGGCAACGGACTATTTGATTTGATCTTTGAGGGATTTTCACTATAGGAGAATCAAAATTTTATATAAAAGAAGAAAAAAAAATTAAAACAAAGTGATCTTATTTGACTCCATAACAAAAGAAATCTCATCAGAGGTTTTCTCCATTATCAACAAAACTCTTGGAAAAGAAAAAAGAGAAAAAAAATTTCATACCTTCGGTGCTCTTCAAAGAAACGGCATGCATTCTAAAGAAAAACCAGCGTGCAGAGGGAAGACTAAGATATATAACAAGGTAATTTTACAATTTGGTAATTTTCGTCGTATTAATTTAATATTATCCTTCTATATTTGAATTTTAGATTTTCCTAATTGGTAATAGTAGAATATTATTCCCACAATATTTGAACAAGTCTGAGAAGGGCAATAATTGAGTGTCCCATGTACTTTCATCATATTTATTTACATGCATGAACAAATCTAATTTTTCCTTCTCTAATTATTAAGCGTTGATAGGGTAGAGAAATAATTGAGTGCCCCACGTACTTCTCTGTGAAGACTTGAATTTTATTTTTAATGGATAGATAGGGTAGAGTTGTTCTTAGTTAGGTTTGAACAAATTGTTGAAACTTCTACTGAAGTTTTTTACCATTGCTGAAACCTCTCCTAGAGTTTAATAATTGTAATCACCTCTCCTAACATTTTGGTACAGTTGCAAGTAGATCTCCTTCAATAGAATCTTCTAAAAAAAGGCATAGGAATGTTCAAAATACCCATAAAGTTACTATTGAGATTAGTTTCTACATAAAAAACAATACAAATTTTATGAACAATAAAAACAAAAGAAATTAAAATTGCAACTTTACCTATGAATGATTGATATAAAGGGAAAATTAGAAAATAAATCAATTTTAAAAAAGAGATCGGAAGAATTTGGGATAGTGATTTGTATGAATAGGAAATCTCTAAAATAAACATTTTTGTCAAAGTAAATATATGGATATTTTGGACATTTTAATGTTTCTTTTCAGAAGATTTTATCCAAAGAGTCTACTTGCAACTATGTCAGAAAGTCCAGAGAAAGTGAAGCCAATTACCAAATTCAGGAAAAGTATCAACAACAACCAGAAACTTCATGGAAGGTTTCTGCAATTTACCCAGAAAAAGGCTATGTTAATTAGAGGTGCAATCCAACGGTGCTTTAATTGAAGCGGAGGTGTTATATGTCTAGTTTACGAGTTGAATCCCCTTGGAGACCTCCTGGTTTGGCTAGAATCATTGATTCAATATTCTCTTTTTTTATTTTTTATTATTATTTTTTTTTATAAAAAACAAGAGAGGCTATACAAGACCGGGGGGGGGGGGGGGGTAGCATGTCCCATAAATCAGACTTACAAATACAAGCTAGATTCTAAGGAAGATCACTAAGATTGAGACATACTATACCCTATAGGGACGAAAAGTCTTGATTGACGAGCCAGTCTGCCACTTGATTAGTTTCCCCATAGACATATGCTGCTACATGCTAATGGGTTCTATTTAACTGAGGTAATAAATGATGATTATGATAGATAGAGGTGTTATTTGGTTTGATTTAGGGGTTGAAAAATGTGTCTTAATTGTTACATCACATGACATAGCAAGGTTTTTAAAATTGAATTGGACAACGAATCGGTCAGGGGTCTGGTTTTCGGGTCAAATGGTCCTATCGTTCAAATTGAATGGATGGTCCATTCTGATAAAAATATAAAAAATTTAAAAATATAAAAATCACCAAAACCATTCTAAGGTAAAACAAAACCAGTCACCTAACCAGTTCCTAGTTTTTCCGATCAACCGTCCTGGTCCGATTTTAAAAACAATGTGACAGTCACAAATGGATGAGTGATAGAAATACACCAATTTGTATTGATCCTTCAATCAATTCAGAAAATTCATGGAAGTTTTTGGTGAAAACAAAAAGAAAGAAAAAAGTTTTCTCACAATTTTGTATTGACCAACCCAGTTGCAAGTAGAAATAGCAATAATATCAAGCAACATTAACATACTATTTGGTTCATGCGTTTTTCTCGAGAACCTTTCAAGAGTTGTGATGGAAATGTGTATGATGTATCCTTAATATTTTTAATGGTTCTTCTTTTGAAAAAAAAAAAAGAAAGAAATTGCGAGGCACATAATAAGGCTCATTATCCGAAGAAACTTCAACTTTTTTTAGCATCATCTTAAACTTAACTTTGACTTTTCAATGAATCCATAGCTCTCTTTGACCATATGAGCTATTATTATTTTTCTATGATAAAACTAGGGGTGGATTTGAGCCGAGTCGAGCCGAGCTGAATAGTATGCGGCTCAAGCTCGACTTGCCAAGGTTGTATAAGGCTCGACTTTGAGCTCGAGCTCGACTCGAGTGAAAAACTCATTTCAAACTCGAATTGAGGAAAAATATTTTATAAAAATAAAAAATTATATATAAAAATATTTTTATTTGATATTTAAAAAATTAAGAATTATAATATATATATATGACCGAGCCAAGCCGAGCTTTTCACGAACCGAGTTCGAGCAGTTCGTGAAAAGCTCAACTTGTTGCCACCCCTAGATAAAACTAACCCCCCCTCCTCCTGACTAACGAGTCTGAATTTTCAACCCACACCTACCCACGTGACATCTTAGCCACACATGGGGAACAATTCATGCTCTTACATGTTATTATACATGGGTAGATGTTCTTAATGCACAAAGGTGGTGTTTTGTGGGTAGGTGTGGTTATAGTTCTTGTGATGTAGGTGATTCGAAGTCCCGACTAACTCGTTTTATCCTATTAATTAATTTTTCTAATAAAAATATCTCTACTTTATTTGTCTTCCCTACTTTTATCTCCTATTTCATATTCACTTATCTCATCACCCACCAACTATGTATCTGATGTGCTATATAAGGATGGAGAATCTATTGGACACCTTTTCTTTAACCATATTGTGGCCAGAAGTCTTTGGCAATTCTTCCTCGATTCAATAGCTAGGGCTAGGCTTATCTAGATTCCCCCAAGCTCTATTATAGAGTTTATCAACTCTTGGCAAGGTCTATGTTATGAGCACCCGCACCACACGACAGCAGTTGAGGCAGCAGCGCGCACACGACAGGCACCGCACGGCAGCGACACCATAAGTCGCGCGCAGCACCGCGCGGCAGCGGCACCACACGCAGCACCGTGCGGCGGCGGCACCATGAGCCGCGCGCACGCACACCAGTAGCAGCAGCAGAGCGGGGCCCACAGGACAACTCATAGGGTGGGCCCACCCTTATCCAAACACGACAAGAAGATGCGCCTTATCACTTATCCCTTATCCCTTATCCCATTCTCCCTTATCTCATCCCCTATTCTAGAAGGAATTGTAGTACCATTAAAAGTAAGTAGTCTAATTAGAAGTAGGAGTTTGAGTCCGTTTAGGACTAACCTAGCCAAATCCAACAAGGAACCCTCCTCTTGTAATCTCCTATTTAATGAGACGTTATTATTGAATGAGGATATCGAATATTCAGTCAAGAAAGAGAGTAAAGGAGAGTTCGGTGATCTCTTGGACAAATCACCCCTGAGATAGTCAAAATAGGGCCTGTACGCAAGGCCAAGGGCAAGGAAAGATCTGAGGTTCATGCGGTGGAGCGACCCGTGACGCGATCCTACGCTCGGGCCCATAACATCTTGGTATCAGAGCCAACCGTCATGGGGGAACAGGAGCCGTTGTCTTTCAGAGTCCATGAACTGGAGCATAGGCTCACAGAAACCAGTATGGAGGTCCGAGAGGTCAAAGATGACGTCCGGGAGCTGCATCGCCTGTTAGAAGCGTTCCTCTCCAACAAAGAAAAAAACTCGGAGGGACTAGCCTCTACCAGCAGTCGCCGCACGGACGGGATAGAATCAGCCAACGAACATCAAGCCACAACACCGATGACTGCAGTTATCCCCAAGTACAGCCGGCTTGAATTTCCATCTTACGACGGCATCGGAGACCCATTAGGTTGGTTGTACCGCTGCGAGCAGTTCTTTCGCAATCAGCGCACGGATGACAGAGACAAGGTCAGCCTGGCAGCCTTCCACCTTATGGAAGAGGCACAACTCTGGTTCTATCGCGTGGAACAAGAAGAACCCGGGCTCAGCTGGGAGCAGTTCAGGTCCTACTGCCTCCTCAGGTTTGGACCCCCGATGACGAGCAACCCACTGGGTGAGCTAATCAACCTCAAGCAAATGGGAACCGTGGCTGAATATCAACGCCAGTTCCAAACCTTGCTTGCCAGAGCGGCCACGGTCAGACCAGATCAGCAGGTGGACATGTTCACAGCAGGGCTGATAGAACCCTTAAGGGTGGACGTAGAAATGCAGCACCCCCCAAATCTGGTTACGGCAATGAACCTCGCCCGTGCCTTTGAACGAAAAATGCAGCTTACTCAGGGACCCTTTAGCATTAGACGACCAGCCACGACTTGGGCACCGTCAAGGCCAGTGGGAGTGTCTACCCCTGCACCCAACAGGGAGCAGGGGACCCACACCGGTAACCCCCCAGATCAGTATCACAGACAGGGAGCAGCAGGGTGTCACCCCCCATCCGGCGTCTGTCCCGAGCCGAGATGGCAGAACGGCGCACGAAGGGGCAGTGCTTCAATTGTGATGATCTATACTCCGCAGGGCATAGATGCAAGAAACTATTCTGCCTTCTAGTAGATGAGACTGAAGAGGATGAGGAAGAGTCGTCACCAACTGAACCCGAGATCTCACTTCACGTAATCTAAGGGATCAGAACCTCCCAGACAATGCAACTAAGGGCACTAGTGACGGGGAAACCCGTGCGCATTCTGGTAGACTCCGGAAGCACCCACAATTTCATCAGCAATCAGGCGGCCTGCAAGTTAGAGTTTCCCATGGAAGTCAGGCCACAACTATAGGTAGCCATGGCGAACGGGGAAAGAGTCCACAGCCCCGGTATCTGCAAGAACACCAGGATTCAGGTTGAAAAAGAATCCTTCCAAGAAGATTTATTTGTACTGTCCTTGGACGAATTTGACATCGTCCTAGGCGTCAAATGGCTGATCACGCTAGGCCCAATCCTGTGGAACTTCGCTGTCCTGACCATGACCTTCCAATTAGATGGCAAACCGGTTACTTGGCAGGGAACCCAGACAAGGACCAAGACACAATTGCATGCACTCCAGGGGGAGAATTCACGCACAACGGATGTGGAGAGACTTCTCACTGATTACTCGGCCGTTTTCCAAGAACCCAAGGGCCTCCCACCTCCTAGAGCCTGCGACCACCGGATCCCTCTAATTGTAGTGTCAGACCCAATCGTTGTTCGGCCCTATCGCTATCCCCACCGACAGAAAGATGAGTTAGAGAAGCAATGTGCAGATATGCTACAGCAGGGGATCATTCGGCCCAACCACTCCCCTTTTTCCTCCCCAGTTCTATTGGTGCCCAAACAGGATGGGACTTGGAGATTTTGTGTAGACTATAGGGAACTCAACAGCCGAACCATCAAGGACAAGTTCCCGATCCCCGTCGTAGACGAATTATTGGACGAACTCCACGACGCACAATTCTTCTCAAAATTAGACCTTAGGTCAGGCTATTTCCAGGTCAGGATGTCTTTCGCAGATGTAGAAAAGACAGCATTCAGGATGCATCATGGCCATTTCGAGTTCCTAGTTATGCCATTCGGCCTTTGCAACACCCCTTCCACATTCCAGGCCCTGATGAATGAAGTCTTCCACTCCCACCTCCGTAAATATGTGCTGGTCTTCTTCGACGACATCTTGGTCTATAGCAAGACGTGGGTGGAACACATTCAACACCTGCGGGTCGTGCTCGAGCTCCTAAAGCAGCACCGACTCTTCCTTAAAAGATCCAAGTGTTCCTTTGGGGAACACCAAGTCCTTTACCTTGGACATGTAATTAGCGGGCAAGGTGTAACTGTGGACAACTCCAAGATTCAGGCCATTAAGGACTGGCCCCGACCACAGTCCGCCAAGGCCCTCCGTGGGTTCCTAGGGCTAACAGGGTACTACCGAAAGTTCGTATAGAATTACGGCCTGTTAGTAGCCCCGCTTACCAACCTGCTCAAGAAAAATGCCTTCCACTAGGATAGCACAGCCAATGCAGCCTTCGTAGGCCTAAGGGAAGCCCTCTCTTCCACACCAGTCCTCCAGCTACCAAACTTTGATCTTGAGTTCACAGTCGAGTGTGATGCTTCTGGCACGAGCATAGGAGCCATCCTTCAACAGCAAGGGCGCCCGATAGCCTTCTTCAGCCGCAAGCTAGCTGACCGCCATCTCAAATTACCTGCCTATGAATAAGAGCTCATTGGCCTAGCCAAGGCAGTACAACACTGGAGGCCGTACTTGTGAGGCAGACCCTTCGTCGTCAAAACAGACCACTATAGCCTCAAATACTTGCTAGAACAACGACTGACCACCTCCCCACATCAACATTGGGTCAGCAAGCTTCTGTGGTTCGACTTCCGAGTGGACTATAAGGCAGGATCCCTGAACCGGGCAACGGATGCCCTGTCCTGACGAGAAGAAGATAGTATGCTCCTCCATGCGATCTCCCAACCACGAGCCACCCTGGTAGAAGACATTCGGAACACACAACCACAGTCATCAGAATGGAACAACATAGTCCAACAAATACAGTCGAGGTCTGCTAACCCGAACTGGTCTTTCCATGATGGGCTAGTATTTTACAAAAAGAAGATCTACCTACCCGCTGATTGCCCCCTCATCCCCTCCATCATCGCCAGCATACACCACTCGACACACGAGGGCATTCATAAAACGCTGCATCGCATTCATGCTAACTTCCACTAGCAAGCTATGAGGGCCTCGATACGGGACTTTATCCAGAACTGTACAGTGTGCCAACAGCAAAAATGGGAAAATCTGCACCCCGCAGGCCTGCTCCAACCCCTCTCCCTCCCAACGCAGATCTGGGCCGACATTGCCATGGATTTCATCGAAGGGCTTCCCAAAGTCGGGGGAAAGTCAGTGCTGTTCGTGGTAGTGGACCGGTTCTTCAAATATGCTCACTTCCTCCCTTTATCCCATCCTTATACCGCAGTCTCGGTCGCCCATACCTTCTTCACCCACATTTTTCGCCTACATGGACTCCCTGAATCCATCGTCAGCGACCGGGACCCGATCTTCACAAGCACATTATGGAAGGAGCTCTTTAGGTTACAAGGCACGGCCCTCGCCTTCTCCTTAGCCTACCATCCACAGTCAGACGGCCAAACAGAGGTGGTGAACCGGACAATTGAGATGTACCTTCGCTGCTTTGTGGGGGACCAGCCGTGCCGCTGGGTGGAGTACCTCCCATGGGCTGAATACTGCTACAATACATCCTATCACTCCTCCCTTGGAATGACTCCCTTCAGAGTTGTGTACGGTCGAGATCCTCCACGCCTTCTGTCCTACGAGTCAGGCTCAACGCGACTGGAAGAAGTGGACCGCAGCCTCCAAGCTCGTGATGCCCTCCTGGCCGAAGTCTCCTTGCGCCTACAGCAGGCACAGGCACGTATGAAACACGCCTACGATCAGCAACACCGCGAAGTCACCTTCGAACCAGCGCAATACGTTTGGTTGAAACTCCGACCATACAGGCAGCTGTCCCTCAGGCACCAGGGGCCCCCTAAGCTGGCCCCCAAATTCTACGGGGCCTTCAAGATTCTAAGGAAGATAGGGAAGGTAGCTTATCAACTCGAGCTCCTGGAGTACAGCAGGATCCATGACATCTTTCATGTATCCCTCTTAAAGCTTTATGTTGGCACCCCTCCCGACCACGTGCCACCCCTACCCCCCTTGCAGGAGGGCAGACCTATACTCCAGCCCCGTGCCCTCATCCGATCCCTCATCCATCAAGGCATCTTCGAGGTTTTAGTCGAATGGGAGGGATTACCCCCAGCAGAGGCGAACTGGATTCCCTGGACCGACCTCCACAACGCTTATCCAGACCTCGAGCTTGAGGACAATCTCGTAGTCCAGGAGGGGAGTGATATTATGAGCACCCACACCACACGGCAGCAGTTGAGGCAGCAACGCGCACACGACAGGCACCGCACGGCAGCGACACCATAAGTCGCGCACAGTACCGCGCACACGCACCACGCAGCAGCGGCGCCACGCACCGTGCGGCGGTGGCACCATGAGCCGCACGCACACACACTTGCAGCAGTAGCAGAGCGGGGCCCACACGGCAGCTCATAGGGTGGGCCCACCCTTATCCGGACACGACAAGAGGACGCACCTTATCCCTTATCCCTTATCCCATTCTCCCTTATCTTATCCCCTATTCTTAGAAGGAATTGTAGTACCATTAAAAGTAAGTAGTCTAATTAGAAGTAGGAGTTTGAGTCCGTTTAAGACTAACCTAGCCGAATCCAACAAGGAACCCTCCTCTTGTAATCTCCTATTTAAGGAAACGCTATTATTGAATGAGGATATCAAGTATTCAGTCAAGAAAGAGAGTAAAGGAGAGTTCGGTGATCTCTTGGACAAATCACCCCTGAGATAGTCAAAATAGGGCCTGTACGCAAGGCCAAGGGCAAGGAAAGATCTGAGGTTCCTACGGTGGAGCGACCCGTGATGCGATCCTACACTCGGGCCCATAACAGTCTAAAGTTGACATTAATCAAAAGATGAAATTGTTTCTAGAAAGTAACTATACATGTTGTTTTGTGGAATATCTAGGAGGAAAGAAATCAAAGATTATTTGATGACAGTTACTCCTTGAAGACTCTTAGAGATCATATCTTTGTTAACATTAGTAGCTGGATAGTGAATAATGAAGTGTTTGAGGGTATCATTTGGAATGGCATACAAAGAGATTGGCTAACCCTTCTGCCAACCTCTCCTTTTCGACTCTATTACCATTCATGGGGAGATGTTCCCAATGTACAGCTATAGTATCATTTGGACAGACGTGGGTAGGATTTTTGTGGGCAAGAGATTCGAGCTCCTCCTTTTCACCCTCAGCCTCCCTTGAAAATCACCCCAAGACAAGATTGTAAGCTCATTCTGAATTTTGATGGCAGCTTTAGGAGGTCTCTAGAGAACAACCCAAAATGCTGGAATAGGAGGTCTAATCCAAAAAGTGAATGCCAATGTGACTTGGGGCCTTTAGTGACCCTACAAAGGTGGTTTATGCGTTTGAAGAAGAGGCTAAGGCCCTCCTGGAAGGCCTCTCATCATTTCTATTTCATTGTAGTCGAAGAATATTTGGGGAATGATATAATCTGGGCTTTTGGATAGACTATGGACTCCTGGAAGCTGATGATGCACAATCTGGCCGGTCTTAGCTATCGATGATCTTGCCTCTGAACTGAGTAACAGGGACCTGAAACGGAAGGAGAAGAGAAGCTCTGGGGAGAACCCGGCGTAAGGGCTCCGAAGTTCAAGTTAGAATCCTTCAAAGGCAAGATAAACCAGATAGCGCGAAAGTTAGCATACCTCGTTCCTGGGGGGTAGAAGCCTTTTATAACCACCTCGCGCACTCACTTCCAGGCTTCCGTCAGGTCGGGTATGATTACTTCTGAACTCCTGCCAGTTCGGATGTCATTTCCTCTAGCCGGACAGAACCGCCACTGTTCCTTTTGTCGGAGCTGTCTCTGTGGCTAGTGACGACGGTTGCAGGTGGCGGTAGCAGGAAGCCGTTTGAAATGCGGCTGTTAGGCGTCAGATCCCAAATCAGTCAGGTACGTCGCCCTTGGATACGGACGTCTTTGGTGTCGGGTACGTTTGGTTGGCCTGGTGCTTTGGAAGTGAAGTGTTGGAGTGGCGAGCGAGGTGTCTTGAGTTCGGTTTGGAGTGTTCCGAGCTGCCATCGGCCAGCTCGGGTTAGCTTTGTGAGGCTTGGGGCTCAGTATAGTTCGTGCTCCTTGCAGGGAGCTCGGGTTCTCAGTAGGGAGCTCGCTCTTAATAGGGAGCTCGGACTCCCAGTAGGGAGCTTGCTCTTAACAGGGAGCTCGGATTTTAGGGAGCTCGGGCTCCTAGTAGGGAGCTCGGGTTCTTACTTAGGGAGCTCGGACCCTTAACAAGGAGCTCGCTTCTTAACAGGGAGCTCGGGCTCCTAGTAGGGAGCTCGGACCCTTAACAGGGAGCTCGCTCTTAACAAGGAGCTCGGACTAAGTACAGCGGTCTGGAGTTCGGGCTCGGTAGTGAGCTTGGACTTGCTTCCGATGTTCGCTTTGGGCGCTCTACTGTCCCGAGCTGCTTGCCTTTGCCACGTGTCGGGTGATCGCGAGGTCGGGCCAAATTTCCCTTCATCAATTGCCCCCCACTCCCTGCGACAATGGTCCCGTCTTGGCACGGGGAGTTTGCAAGGTAGCAGCAGGGTTTTGGTCCGTGCTGAGCGCGCTTGCTCTAATTTGATTTTCAAAAAAGGGCGCGCGTTTGGGAGTCATGACGGCAGTTGTTCGGGAGTTGCGCTGCAGACGCTTTTATTGCGAGGAGACGTGCGCCGAGACCCCGTCAGTTTCGGGAAGACGCGTGCCGACACCTGTCCTCTGACAAGACGTGCGCGACGCTCCGTCAGTTTTGGAAAGACGTGCGCTGATTGGTCTTAGAAGACATGCGGCTTAGCGCGGCTGTGGGCCGTTAGATTGGCTTCGATCTGGGCCGGCGCTTTCCAGCCGTTGTGGATATAAATAGCGCGCGGGGGGGGGGGCGTCCTTGCTACTGTTGTACATCTTGAGCTCACGCGTAAGTTTCAGCTCGCGTCCAGGCTTTTCAGCTCGCGTCCCAGGTTTCCTTGCTTGTTCGAGTTTTCGTGGTCTGCTTCAGTCTTCTTCCCGGGTGAGTGTTTTTGGAATCCCGTTCCGTTTCCCGATGTCTGGTTTGGAGGGTTCAAACTGTTCAAGCGGGTCTGATGTAGGTTCTACGAACCAGTTTGCGTCCCCCAGTAGTTCAAGTGAGTCCGATGTAGGTCCTGAGGAAGGGGTCGGGCCTACCACCCGAGGTGCTTCGGGTAGGTCGGCGTCCACCTCCCGTCGTGGCCGGGTTGTAGACCAGTTCGGCCCTTCGACTATGATGCCTGAGGAACTTCAAACCCTCGTAGACTACTACGACTTACCCAGTGAGTATGGTTACTTTATCCCTACAGGCAGCTTCCCTTGGGAACACGGTCCTGATGAGATCGTGATTTTCTGGGAACAGCTCGCCGCGGGGCTGCGACTGCCCTTCCACCCTCTTCTTGTCGAGGTCCTAAACCACTTCGGTGTGACGGTTGGCCAGCTTCACCCAAACTCTATTAGGAACTTAGTGGGAACGATCTCTTTATTTTGCGACGAGAACTTCCCTCTGGATCTGGAGATTTTCTCTTCCATTTTAATGCTAAAAAAGCAAGTGGGTCCCCTCGCCCGGGCTTCAACCTCTTACACGGACATACTACCTGTCCCCTCGCCCAGGCTTCAAGCTCTTACACGGACTCCCCAATAAGGTCCCGGCGTGGAAGCGGGATTATTTCGGGGTGCGAAGTGCGCTGGGGTGGCCGTTTCAGACCGGCTGGGGGATGGCCGCTCCTGATTCCGGCATCACACTTGATGAGGAGACGGCGAAGGGCCTCCGGCAATGGGCGCGGCTTGGGCTGGATTGTCAATGGTATCTGACGGAGGCCAAGCTTATTGCTGCGAGCCTGAGTTCGGGTAGGTTCTTTCCCTAGTGATCCTGTCTTGCTCTTCTTTTACGTGTCTTACTGATGCCGAACTCCTTTTCGCAGGTACAATGGACTCTCGAGGGACCCGAGGTGGGCACTTGTTCGAGGGCATGAAGAGGAGTAAGCGGGTGGCTAAGCGAGCTCGCGCCGAGCCATCCCGGGGTGCGGAGCCCGAGGTGTTGGATTATCCGGCAGAGGAGCCCGAGATGGTTCCTCCTATGCAGGAGCCGGCGGGGGCTCCTTATGCCGAAACCACACACACGGGGGCTCCCGCCTATTCCGAGTCTACTCATATGCGAGCTGGGCCGTCGGGCTCGGAGGCCCCGGGGGACATCAGGAGCGTGCTGTTGCCTGTTCATGCTCTTCAACGGAGTAAGGAGGCGATGTTTCCCGAGGAAGTCGCGGCGTGGACCGAGCTTCCTCTGCAGCAAGTGGTCTGCCGTGCCGTTACTCATGCCATGGTGGTAAGTGATCCCTTCTTTAGAGCTCGGCTTTTATTCTTTTATTCGTTTCTTTGATCCCGTTTTCCTTTGATAGGTGAACTCTTCCATTCACACCTTGGCAAACCAGGTGGAGAAATGCTTGAGGCAGGCGCGAGCTGCCGAGGATTCTGCTCGGACTGCCGAGGAGAATGCTCGTGTTGCTGATGCTGCTGCTCGCCTTGCGCGGTCTAGGCAGGCGAGGTCTAAGAGGGATGCCGAGGCCATGGGAGTGGTGGTGAAGCGTATGGCCGAAATGAAGCTGGACCTGGAGCACCAGGTTGAGTATCTTCAGGAGGATATCAGGGAAAGGACTCAGATCTTCTCTCAAGGCATCGAAGACGCGAAGAAGAAGGCTGTCTGCGATTACATTGCTTCGCCGGATTTCGATGATCTGATGGTAGACTCCTACAGGAGGGGTTTCAAGCTAAGTCGGTGGATGATCCGGAATACGTACCCCGACCTTGATACCAGCGCCATATCCACTTCGCGCATCACTCAAGAGATGGCTAATGCTGCGGATGCCGAACCGGACTCCGAGGGGGAGGCAGGTCCTTCGGGCGTTGTCGAAGTGGCTTCTGATAATGATGAAGTGGCCCCTGGCTTGTGAAATGAAATGTACACTTCTCTCTCTCTTTTTTTTTTTTCGAATGTACACATCTATTCTGAAATGAAATGGCTTTTTGTTCATGTACTGGTTGTCCTGTCATCGAGCTATATTTTTTGCCGAACTGACCATTTCGGTCCTTCAGTTCGTTTTCTGACATGAAATGTCTTCAGGGTACTTGGTGGCCTATAGGTAGTACCTTCTCAAGTTGACAACGTTCCATGCTCGGGGTACTTGTTTTCCTTCTAGGGTTCCGAGCTCGTATGCTCCCCCACTGAGTGCTTTCTTTACTCTGTAGGGACCTTCCCAGTTCGGTCCAAGTTTCCCTACACCGGGTTCGGGCACCATGACCTTACGGAGAACCAGGTCGCCGACGCGAAAGTTCCTCTTTTTTACTCGCGCGTTATAATATCGAGCTACCTTTTGTTGGTAGGCCGCAGTTCGGATGTGTGCGAGGTCTCTCACTTTGTCCAGTAGGTCGAGGTTGGTGCGTAACTCGCCCTCGTTTGTTTGTTGGTCGTATGCTTCTAGTCGCAACGAAGGTACTTCGATTTCCGCCAGGATTACTGCCTCGGTGCCATATGTGAGGTTAAAGGGGGTCTCACCTGTGGCGGTTTTTTCCGTGGTTCGGTGTGCCCATAGAACACTTGGTAGTTCGTCTGCCCACAAACCTTTGGCTCGGTCCAATCGCGCTTTCAGTCCGCGGAGGATGGCTCTATTCATTACTTCTGTTTGACCATTTGCCTGTGGGTGTGCGACCGATGTGAAGTTTTGACTAATTCCCATACTTCGGCACCATTCTTGGAACTTGATATCTTCGAACTGTTTGCCGTTGTCGGAGATTAGTACCCGAGGTAGCCCGAAGCGACATACAATGTTCTTACAAAAGAAGTTTTGTATGTTTCGGGCTGTAACTATTGCCAGGGGTTCGGCTTCTATCCACTTTGTGAAATAATCTACTACCACCACTAGGAATTTTCTTCCGCCTGTCGCTGGTGGGAATGGCCCCAGGAGGTCGATCCCCCATTGGGCGAAGGGCCATGGGCTGGTGAGGTATTTGAGGTCGGCGGCGGGCTGATGGTGGATGCTGGCGTGCTTCTAACACTTATCGCATTTTCTGACGAGCTCGATTGCCTCTGTCTTCATCGTTGGCCAGTAGTATCCTTGTCGAAGTGCCTTTTGGGCGAGGGCTCTGCCCCCCAGGTGTCCGCCGCACAAGCCTTCATGGATGTCATGGAGTACCAGCTAGGCTTCGGCTGGGCGCAAGCATCGCAGAGAGGGGAGCGTGTAGGATCGCCGGTACAACCGTTCGTCTATCATGACGTATTTGGCTGCCTGGCGCTGCACCCTCTTGGCTGCGTTGCGGTCCGCGGGGAGGGTTCCGTCTAACAGGAAGCTCGCGAGTGGGTCGATCCAGCTCGGCTCTGCTTCGGTGACGGGAGCGACCTCTTCTGCCCCACCGAGAATGCTGGGCCGAGGTAAGTCCTCTACGTACACGGTTCTCTTGGCGTTGTGGCTCGTGCTAGCCAGTCGGGACAGGGCGTCGGCCTCAGCGTTCTTTGACCTCGGGATTTGCTTGATGAAGTGTGACTGGAAGTTGAGCAGAGCTTCCTATACTTTTGCCAAGTACGCAATCATAGTGAGCTCGCGTGCTTCGTACTCGCCTGTAACTTGGTTGACCATGAGCTGGGAATCACTGCAGATAACCATGTGCTTTGCTCCGACCTCGTGCGCTAGGTTTAGCTCAGCAATCAGTGCCTCGTACTCCGCCTCGTTGCTGGATGCCACGAACTCAAAGCGTAGTGCGTATTCCAGTTTTGTTCCGCTCGGGCCGCGTAGCACTATTCCAGCCCCGCTGCCTTGTTGGTTCGAGGAGCCATCTACATGAAGGATCTAGGGCTCCTCATCCCAGTTCGCGCTTGGTCTAACCAGGAGGGATGCTACACTGGCTGCTACTTCACGGGGTTCGGACTCTATTGGCTTGGGAGCTCCGAGTTCGCCCGAACTGGGGATCTCGGGCTCGACCGGCTCAGGGGCTTCGAGGCTAAACGTGCATTCTGCGATAAAATCTGCCAAGGCTTGGGCCTTGATGGCAGTTCTTGGCTTGTACTGGAGATCGTACTCGCTGAGTTCGATGGCCCACTTCGTCAGCCGGCCGGAAACCTCGGGTTTGAGTAAACTTGTCTCAGAGGTTTGTCGGTCAGGACGATGACGGTGTGGGCCTGGAAGTACAGGCGGAGTTTCCGTGCTGCTACCACCGGGGCATACGCTAGCTTTTCTATCTGCGGGTACCTTGTCTCTGCTCCCTGCAAGATTTTACTAACATAATATATGGGTCGTTGGACCCGGTCTGCCTCCTTTACTAGTACCGAACTGACCACCTCGTCGCTAGCCAAGAGGTACAGTTCTAAGACTTCGCCTTCCTCGGGCCGAGCTAAGGTTGGCACACTGGCGAGGTAGCCTTTTAGCTCGTCAAACGCGAGCTGACAGTCTTGGGTCCATTTGAACCCTTTGCCTTTGATTGCTTTGAAGAAGGGTAGGCAGTGATCTGCCGACTTGGACATGAAGCGGCTTAGAGCGGCTATGCGGCCATTTAGCCTTTGGACTTCTTTTGTTTTCCGAGGTGGTCTCATATCTAGGATGGCTTTTATTTTGTCTGGGTTGGCCTTGATGCCGCGTCGATTGACAACGTAGCCCAGGAACTTGCCCGAGGTGACGCCAAAGACACATTTGTTGGGGTTCAATTTCATGTTATACTGACGCAGGATTTGGAAGACAGAATCTAAGTCTTGTATTAATTCTTGTGAAAACTGTGTTTTGACGACCATGTCGTCTACATAGCACTCTATCTTTGTGCCGATCAGGGGCCGAAACAGCCTATTTATAAGTCTTTGGAAGGTCGCCCCGGCGTTTTTTAACCCGAAGGGCATGACCTTGTAACAGTATAGACCGAACTCGGTTATGAAGCTGGTTTTTTCCTCGTCGGATTGGTCCATTCGGATTTGGTTGTAGCTTGAGTAGGCATCCAGGAAGCTTAGCAATTTGTGTCCCGAGGTCGCGTCCACTAGGCGGTCGATCCTAGGAAGGGGGAAGCAGTCTTTCGGGCAAGCTCGGTTCAGGTCGATGTAGTCGACGCACATGCGCCACATGCCGTTCGCCTTTTTCACCAGCACAGGGTTGGCCACCCAGCTCGGGTAATGGACTTCCCTTATGAAGTCTGCCGCGAGGAGCTTTTCGACTTCCTCGTCGACCGCTTTCCAGCGCTCCGGGGCTAAGTTCCGTTTCTTCTGTCTAACGGGTCTGACTAAAGGGTCAGTGTTAAGTTTGTGAGTTATAAGACTAGGGTCAATACCGGGCATATCGGCCGCAGACCATGCAAAAATATCTAAATTTTGGAGTAAAAAACTTACCAGTTCGGTCCGTAGGGGTTCTTTGACAGAAGCACCAATCTGGAGTGCACGAGCTGGGTCCGTAGGTGAGGTCGGGATCGCGACTGTTTCTTCTGTTGGCGAGGCTCGTTCTTCGCCTTGCTCCGTAGGCCGCTCCAGATCGAGGTCGCCGGCCGGCTTGGACTTGCCTTTTAGGGCGGCAACGTAGCACTTGCGGGACTCGAGCTGGTCACCCCGCACTACCCCCACACCGAAGTCCGTAGGGAACTTCATGGCCAAATAGTAGGTGGAGACCACTGCCCGCAAGATATGCGTGATTGGCCGTCCTATTATGGCATTGTATGGGGAGGGGGTCGCGACCACCAGGAAATCGTGGTTGAGTCTGACCGCACAAGGCCACGTGCCGACTTCCACGGGCACTGTTATTTTTCCAAGGGGCCTGACTTCCTCCCCGCTGAAGCCCACCAGGGGAGTGCTTGCAGGTTTTAGTTCACTCCTTGGCAGCTGTAGCCGATCAAACGCCGACTTGAAGAGGATGTCTGCCGAGCTGCCTGAATCTACGAGCACGCGCCTAACCTCGAAGTCGCTGATCCTGAGTTTAATGATAAGTGCGTCGTCGTGAGGGTAGCGAACTCCCCGCGCGTCGTCTTTTGTGAAGAGGATCGGCTCCTCGGTCTTCGGCCTTTTCGGAGGGTTCCGCTCCTCGAGGACCGCTTCGCGAACTGAGGTCTGGGCTGCTGCTGATGTGCATCCCGCCACCACCGAACCTCCCACAATTACATGGATGGTTCCCCGAACTGGCCTTTCTGCCGGAGGCTGTCGCTGCATCGGTTCGGCAGGCCTACTGCTAGTCTCGGGGGCGTCCTTTAAGTGTTCGCCCGGCTGATCCACTTTATTGCTATTATTGTTGTGCTATACAAAGTTTCTTAAGTATCCGCGACGGATGAGCCCCTCTATCTCGTCTCGGAGGTTATTGCACTGCTCGGTACTGTGACTGTGGTCCCTATGGAAACTACAATACAAATTCTTGTTTCTTTCGTTCGGATTTCCCTTTAGGCGAGGTGGCCATTTCACGTATGGGGCGTCCTTGATCGTCATTAGGATCTCGGTCCGCCTCGTGTCAGGGGCGTGTAATCCGTCCGAACTGGCAGGGGAGCTCGGAACGACTGGTTCGGTTTTGGGTCCCGGGCCGGGTTTCTTCGGTCGGTCGAGCTAGAGGGCTCACCGTCCCTCTTTCTTTTCTCGTTTCCGCTCTCGGTTTGCTGGTTGATTTCCTCCTCTGTTCTCATGAACTTGTCCGCGAGCTTGAGGAACTCGGCCACGGTCGCGGGCTGGTTGGCTACCATGTGCCATTTGAACTCCTTGTGCGTCACCCCTCTTTTTGCTGCGGCGAGCTGCACCGCGGGGTCTAACCGTGGTATCTGTAAGCATGCCTCATTGAATCCCTTGATGTAGCCCCGTATGGGTTCTCCTTCCCTCTGGACTACCGCGAAGATGCTTTCCTCTGCTCTAGGGCACCGTTTGCTGGTGACAAAGTGTGCAATGAAGACCTGCACGAACTGAGCCCAACACTTTATCAATCCGGGGACTAGGTTCCTGTACCAAGTGCGGGCTACCCCCTTGAGGGTGGTGGTGAAGGCCACGCACATGCATGATTCGCTGGCTCTGGCGAGGTGCATTTGGGACTGGAAAGCGTCCACGTGGTCGTTGGGGTCGAAGGACCCGTCATACTTGTCTAGGGGCGGGAGCTTGAAATCTCTGGGCAAGGGGACTGCCAGGAGTTCTGAGGCGAGGGGGGAAGGAACTGAGAGAATCGGGGCGACTCCTACCTCGTCCGAGCTCGTCTCGCCTTTGCCTCTGAGCTCGGATAAGACGCGGGTGGCGGTTCGTCGACTTCGACGGCGCCTTCGCTGCTGAGTGGGCCTTATGCTGGCGCTGCTGGCCTCCGTGTTGCCGAGCTCGATGGGCTCGGAGTGCTGGTAGTCCGCTGCTGCCAGTGCGCCGAATCGGTTTTCCACCAGTGGGGACTCCGGTTTGGAGACCCGAGGTGCCGACCTTGCGGGCGAGGTTCCTGATCCGCCTGCGAGTCGCGAGGCGGGGATGACTTTTCTTTCTCTCCGGCCTGGGGACGAGGTCTGGCTGTTTGGGTGATTCTGAGGCCTAGAGGCCTTTCCTTGGTGGAGGCGCCCATCCTACGGAGAGGCCTTGACTGGCTTCGGGGCAGGGTGGCGAGGTGGAAGTAGTGGTTGGTTCGGTGTCAGTTGGGGGAACTGCTGTTGATAGTGGTATTGGGAGAGGTTGTGCAACACTTGGTGCTGGTGAAGCTGGTGTTGCTAGAACTACTGCATCTGGGCTTGCATTGCCCGCATGCACTGCATTAAGTCGTCCAACCGATTTTGGCTAGCTGCCAGGGGGACGGCGGTTGGTTCAATGAAGGTAGTCCCAATGGGAAGAGGGAAGGGGATGTTTGCGGAAGGTAGGCTTACAGGCGCCACTGCTTGTGGCGTAGTCAGATTGGGGATTCCATCCACTGAGAGGGGGATGGTGAACTGCCCAACACACACCACGGGAACTTGGGGCTGTTCCCCGGTGGTGTTTGTCTCTGTGCCGCATCCGGTGTTGCTGGATGAGGCCATGAGTATTGAGTTTCTCAGAGAAGAAGAAAAGGGTATGAAAGTTTTGGAGGGAGGCCTTTTGAAGCGTTCCCACAGACGGCGCCAATTGATGATGCACAATCTGGCCGGTCTTAGCTGTCGATGATCTTGCCTCTGAACTGAGTAACAGGGACCTGAAATGGAAGGAGAAGAGAAGCTCCGGGGAGAACCCAGCGTAAGGGCTCCGAAGCTCAAGTTAGAATCCTTCAAAGGCAAGATAAACCAGATAGCGCGAAAGTTAGCATACCTCGTTCCTGGGGGGTAGAAGCCTTTTATAACCACCTCGCACACTCACTTCCAGGCTTCCATCAGGTCGGGTATGATTACTTCTGAACTCCTGCCAGTTCGGATGTCATTTCCTCTGGCCGGACAGAACCGCCACTGTTCCTTTTGTCGGAGCCGTCTCTGCGGCTAGTGACGACGGTTGCAGGTGGCGGTAGCAGGAAGCCGTTTGAAATGCGGCTGTCAGGCGTCAGATCCCAAATCAGTCCGGTACGTCGCCCTTGGATACGGACGTCTTTGGTGTCGGGTACGTTTAGCTGGCCTGGTGCTTTGGAAGTGAAGTGTTGGAGTGACGAGCGAGGTGTCTTGAGTTCGGCTTGGACTGTTCCGAGCTGCCATGGGCCAGCTCGGGTCAGCTTTGTGAGGCTTGGGGCCCAGTATAGTTTGTGCTCCTTGCAGGGAGCTCGGGTTCTCAATAGGGAGCTCGCTCTTAACAAGGAGCTCGGACTCCCAGTAGGGAGCTTGCTCTTAATAGGGAGCTCGGATTTTAGGGAGCTCGGGCTCCTAGTAGGGAGCTCGGACTTAGGGAGCTCGGGTTCTTACTTAGGGAGCTCGCTTCTTAACAGGGAGCTCGGGCTCCTAGTAGGGAGCTCGAACTTAGGGAGCTCGGGTTCTTACTTAGGGAGCTCGGACCCTTAACAGGGAGCTCGCTCTTAACAAGGAGCTCGGACTAAGTACAGCGGTCTGGAGTTCAGGCTCGGTAGTGAGCTTGGACTTGCTTCCGATGTTCGCTTTGGGCGCTCTACTGTCCCGAGCTGCTTGCCTTTGCCACGTGTCGGGCGATCGCGAGGTCGGGCCAAATTTCCCTTCATCAGAAGCCATCTCATTTGCTATTAGAAATCAGGAAACCAGTCTCTTGCTTATAGTGCAGCTTTGGATGAATTCCTCGAAAATTAAACCATGTGGCTGATAATTTAGCTAAGGGCCTATTTGTTTCCTTTTAACTCTTATCTCTTAAGAGAAATCTTTTAACTTTAAGAGAATAGTGGTTGTTTGTTTCCTCTTATCTCCTATCTCTTAAAGTGCAATCATACAATTTTTTGTTTTCCCATGATATTTGATAATTTTCTAAATTCAGAATTCAGAACAACATTCTCTGCATTCAGAGTTTAGAGGAAAGAAAAGTTTACTAATACCAATATACCTCTTAATGTAATTATTATACTTTCAGATGTCAGACTTCAAAGTAAACGAACAGGCCCTAAATCTGGGCTAGAAAAGGATTTTTTGTATAGTGATCATACTTTGCTAATATAGTGGGCTTTCTCTTTTGTTTTTTGGATGACAGTGCTTTGTACATCTCTCTCCTTTTTTGATCTTATCTTTTCTCAAAAAAGTCATTATTATATATAATTAATAGATTTAAATTATACATGTATATGCCAAAAGTAAATAGTTTTTGAAAGTTTTATTTATTTATTTTTTGTCATTTTAAGCATCATAAGATGGATGCATATCAAGTCCGAATGTGATCCAAGTATGCCATAGATTGAATTCAAATCCAAGATAATCAGAATGGACCGGATATTGAAGTATAGTATAAATAAATTAGATAAAAATAGGGTAAATTACAAAGATCACCTTGTACTATGAAGTCAGTGATAAATGCCCCCTGAACCTTCATTTGTGACAAATACCTCCTTAAATGTTCACTTTGCAACAAAAACCCTTGACCGCAGTCACGTGATAGGATATATTAAATTACCAAAATGTCCACCTAAACTTCATTTATTTCTTTTTTCTTGCCCTTTTTTTCTAAACCCTAATTGACCAAAATTACCTCCATTTTCTCTAAAAGAAACCAACTAAAATAATAAGAATCATTTCATCGACATAGAATATTTTTTTTTTATTCTTGATTCATTTCACTCACATGAATGTCTCTCTAAATCTTAAAATATAATAATGATCCAAATCATTTTCTAATAAATCAAGAGAAAACAAACAAAAACATAATTTACATCTATTAAAAAGAAACTTATACCATTTCATTTAAATATTGACTTTGGCCAAAAATCTACAAGGATCTATTGGAGAAAGCGGGAGGGCTTCAATGTTATTTAGAAAACTAATCTTTTCATAAATCATTACTTTTATTTTCATAAAAAAAAATGACAGAAAACACCACCATCTAAGCCTTGTCCCATCTATCTATATTGGGCCGATTACATGAATCCTGTTTCGCCATTCTTTTATATATAGTCAAAAATTAATGATAGATAAAATAATTAATACACACTTTAAAAAAACAGAAAGCTCACCGGTCTTTGGATCTAATGAATGAGAGTCTAACAAGATTGGTTTGTATGATGGCAGGTGGTAAGCATGTTTACAAATAAATATTAATCATATATGGCATATGGTATTTGGATTTAACATTTATGACTTATATTAGAATCAAGGCAAATATATGCTTTATATAGTATAGATAGATGAATTTATATATGGGTCTGGTCTCATAGATTTCCATGTTTTTTTCACATGAATTAAAAACACATTAACTTTCTTTTTTTTTTTAATTTCAGAAAGCACCCACAAGGCATATTTTTCAAAATGTATAAAAATACTTGAGTATTTCAAAGAAAAAAAGTTTTAATATATAGGATAAAAATAAGGGGTAGTTTATTTTGCATATATTTTTATTTTATTAATTTATTTATATATGAGACAGATATGACACTTCGGTTGTGTTTGGTTGTAGTACAATACTTCTTTCTAATACAAAATTCATACTTATTGTCTCATTTGCATTCACTAACAATGTAAATTTTGCATCTCAAAAACTGATGCAAAATTTGCACCATCTTCCTCCTACCTCAATTCTCTCTCATATAAAGTGGGGACTACAATACCACATCATCTTGCTTCCTATCTCACTCCCAAACAAACAACCTCTTCCTATCTCCATTCTCTTGTGGGAATGATAATGGGTCCAACCAAGCTTAACAACACCTATAATAAGGGCTATAGCTTGGGCCTAAGCCCAACCCGGATCATACCAAGCTTTGAGCCTAAATCACTAATTAAACTAAGTTTTATATAATATATATTATCTTATAATATTATATATTATATTTATCATTTATAATATTTATATGGGAAAATCTATGTTGCCAAAAATACATGGTACCAAAAGAGCTTGACCAGTCAATCCTCGGTAAATTTTGATAAGTTCCACCTGATTGGTTACAACTTTTATATGATGCCAATTCAATGGTTAAAGGATTTTCCAATGTCATGTCTTTCGGTATCAAAGATAGAATTCTATTTATAGACATAATATAATATAAAGCATGCATATAACTATATATAACTAATATATATATATATATATATACACATAATATATTAGGAGCTGGGATTGAAGTATTAGGTCCAGACCTGGCCCTAAAATTACCGGCCTAATGTGGGCCCAGGCCGAGCTATGCTTAAACATCAAAACCTAATTCCAAGCCTAGAATTTTTTAAGTTAGGTTGAAAATTAATGATCATCTCTATTTTCTTGCATATAAGATTGGACCACACCATCTTACTTCCTAATTTTCTTTTCACAAACAAATAAGACAATATCAAATCTAAAACAAAAATAAACCATAATTTATATTTGTCTTATTTGCACTCCCATGCATTACAACCAAATGTAGCTTTTTTTGGAAGAATGACCGATCAACCCACATCAGAATTTTATAACCTCAAAGTACAGAAGAATTCACGGGCAGGATGTGGTTTATATGTATCCGTACTTGTCCGTTTTTTTTTTCGTGATAATAAACCAAATGTAGCCTTTAATCGTTTAATTTAGTGAAGAAATCAATATTATGCAAGAATCTTCCACGTCTAGTGCTCCTCTTTCTGAGTTTGCGTTCGGGTTCACGGAATGCGTGAACCCGCGAATGAGAGACGACCACGTCATCTGGGCGAAAACATGTTAATGTTAACGGGCTTTGGCCGTTAATTGAAGTATACGGTTGAACCGGCACAAAACGACAAAAAGCTGATTAAAACCCTTTTCAATTCGAAGCCTCCCTCCCATTTTCTCTTTTCTCCCCCATCGAATCCTCCTACCCCACACATCAGTGAGAACAACCACACCGGCCATCGTCCTTCCGCTGCAAGAGCTCCAGCTGTACGTTATTTGGCCTTCTCCTCCTCCTCCTTCTCACAAAGGTCTTCCAGGTTTTCTATTTTCAACAGACGGAAGGTGACCCGAACCTCACCTGGGTTTCCAAATATTTCATTTTTCTGGTGATCAATATTTCCAGTGATCAACATTTCATTTTGCTGGTAAATGGTCAGAGTAATGAAAGAAGCAAGCGTCACTCTAGGGGGAGAGGTGGGCTTAAAGAAGATGAGAGGAATTGTCGTTCATGAGAGTTTTTGCTACGAAAAAGAAACCCAGCTTACGGTGCGCAAGACCTCTCTTTTCTTCGCCGGCGATGGGTTCTTCTTTTACGACTGCAGGTGAGGTTCTCTTCCATGTCGAATCCTACGTTCCCGATGTCTGAGACAAAGATGAAGTTATTCTCATGGATGCCTCCGGCAAGTGTCTCCTCATCGTTGGAAGAAAGGTCGGTCTAATAATCTCTCTCTCTCTCAAATGAGTCAACTCGCCGAATTCTTATGAAACATAAACATTAGAATAACAAATACCTTGTCAATGAGTAGAAGAATCTCTTGGCATTATTGGGTAGCTTCTTCTTGATTGAAATCCAAATTTCTAATTTAGCAAATGAAATTCCTACTATGTGACTCGGTGGTGTTTTGGACGATCTGAGTCAACCCAAAAAATTTTATCAACTAATTATGTATTTGCCCTTTATCAGAGGCCGAGTTTGCATCAAAGATGTAAGGGATTCTTGGGCGAGAGAATCGAAGGAGACAAGCCCATCTTCTGCGGACGGAGATCGTCGATCATCGGACGGTGGAGTGTATTCGGAAACCCAGGGGAAGAGTACATTATCGATGGTTTTTTCCCGCAGCGGTGCGGTTCAGGTCACCTTCGATAGTTGAAAACATAAAACAAGGAAGACCTTTGTAAGAGAAAAAGAAGAAGAGGAGGAGGAGGAGGATGTTAGAGAACGTACTGCCAGAGCTCTCGTCGCCGATGGACAACGGCCGGTGTCGGCGGTGTGGTGTGCTGTACCCATCCTTGGATCTTTAACTGGGCTCGGCACAAAGTAGGGCCACGGGGAAGACCCAAATCCTTGATTTTAAAGATGCCTTCAGGAAAGCCCAAACCAGAGATCGTAGAAGAATCCAAATAGACATAAGCCTGCATTATTCTCCTTTTTGGGAACTCTAAGCAGTGAGGTCAATGAAAATTTGGCTTCAAAACCGAAGTAGATAATTTGCCCTTGAAGACCACAAGCAAATTATAGTCTCTTTCTTTTGTTGATAAACAAACACCCAGATGATAAACCAGACTTTGCCGTTGTTGGACCAAACAACTTACCCATTTCTCCAAAAGAGAAATCCTTTCTAGCATTCAAATATTCAAATCTAAATTAAACAAAATTATTTTTTTGGGGATGAATTATTCGAAACTCAAACAACCAAAAGTCAGAACTTCCTACAAGTAAGTTTTTTTTTTTTTGGGTTGGCATACAAGTGAGAGAGTTAAGGAAAAAGTAGATCATCTCAATATAAGAGTTTATCCCCTTTATAAAAGAAAAAAAAATGGTTCCTATGTTCTCCGTGTACTCAGGCTGGGCTATGATCCACTTCCCTTTGGCCCAAAGAACTCATAGCCCCCTTTAACATTCAGATCAAAAAGTGAGGAACCCTCATCGCCCTCAATCATATTTTCTTTATTTTTTGCTTCCCCTACCTCTTGGTAAAGCTGGAAACTTGAACGCTGAATGTTACTATCATGGTTATCATTCAATAAATTCTTCCTCATCATTTCACCCTTCCTCTCGTCTTCCCTCAATTTGGTCATGAAACCTGAAGGAGATAAATCAGTGAGTTGGGATCCCGTGGCTTCTAATCTCCTAGGACACTTCCTATCAGTGGACAGGCTCTTCTGGGCTTTCTCTAATATGGCTTGTAGATACTTCCCTTGTGCTTCAATTCTCTTCTGTAGTTTCTTCTGTACCTGAATGCATAAAATGCTTGGAAATTATAGAAGAGAACTCTAGGATAGATTGAAGCTTAAATAAAATCAAACTTCAATAGAAGCTGGTTTACCTCAATTTGCTCTTGCAGTCTTCTCTGGACCTCAATCTGATACCTCAATGTCTCTGCTATTTTTCTCTCTCTGTTACGTACATAAAGGGAATGGATTAGCTTAGAGGTGCTCAGATGCAATTCTTTTCGTATATTTTTTATGAAAATTTATGGAGGGACTGTACGTACTCTTGATTGTTCTGTGTGGGGGCACTGCTGCTTATAACAGAAGAATCCATGTGGTTATGCCCATCTGCCTTTCCTGTAAACCAAAGAAGCACTTATTAGTTAGAAGAAAGAAAAAGGTACTACAGTATACACATGAGTCCAATATGCACCATTTCGGACCAAATCTAACTGATGACTCATCCAAGATAAAAAAGAAGCTTCACCAAAAACCATATTTAATATAGGTTGGGCTTAAACTCGATGACCCAACTTGTTAATGTCGACTGAAAGTCTAAAACCAAACCCACCGTGGGTCGAAATCGAATGGTTCAATTCTGCAATTACCTTCCTTCCATGACATCGTTTCTTTCAACCCAAATGAAACCTTAAAAAGTCTTGCTTGGACATGAAACCAATGTTCTCTATTTCTTTTTCTCTTGGAGTGGCTGTAAATTAAAAGCCTTAAAAGCCATTGACAATTGGGTAAAGAAAGAAATAGAAATAGTTATGAATTAATGAAGAACATGCACTCACCGTCACTAACACTACTTTTGCTTCTTGATTCTAAGTTAGCTTCCTTCTTCGCTTGCTTTCCAAGTCTATACTTCTGAACCCACCAAAAATGAAGCATGAGTGATGAATCTTTCAACTCATATAACTTGTAAGTGTAAACTGTGAAAGCATGCAGGACAACATATAATACAAATTGGAATATTGCTTTTGCTTATAACCTGTAAATGGCTCTTCAGATGGTACAACGTCAATCCCTTCAGGCCCATCACTCTCAGTACTGACTTAGGAGTTGCTTCTGTAAATTAATTTATAATATATATATATATATATATAAATAAGCTGCCAGCTGAACTGGTATGAACTGAACCACTACTGGTTCTAAGTTCTAGCCACAGACTTCACTCAGTCACACAGCTAATTAATTCAAATAATTAAACCTATAGCTATAAGAATAACTTACTATCCGGTCCACCGAGCTTGGTCACCGCATCAACAAACCGGTCGTGAAGATCAGGCGTCCATCTCAGGCGGGACTTAGGATCCCTCGACAGCACCACCCCCACCGCCACCCCCGTCTCGTACGAATAGCTTCCACACCTCCTCTCCATTTCATCACCACCACTTCCGCCACCGCCACTCCAAACCCACAAATTGACTTGCACAGACAGCAACTATGACGCCTTGGGCTTTTTTCTCTAAATCCTTGTTGTTTAAAAACCTTTATTCGACTTCTCCTTCATACTTCACAAACCTTTTGCTTTCCTTGCTGCATGCCTGCAACTCCCCATTTCCTTCATTACGGAGAGAGAAAAAGAAGAAAGACAACAAAAAAAATAAAAAAATAAAAAGAAAATTGTTAGAGAATGTCGAAAAGCAAAAGCTGGCAAAGTAACGTTCGGGTCCACCTTCATTCGATAGTACCGTGAAAAGTCTCCGATTCGAATTCTCACTCTTTATCTACAGTTCTCTCTCCTTCAATGGATAATGCATCAAAAGATTAAAGTGTATGGAGGGATCGAGATATAAAGGAGATCAGAGTGATTTGTGTACAGAAGAAGCTGTTGATTTGTCGGAGCTAGGAAGCTTGTAAAGCGGAAGCATTCTTGTCTGTAACAAAAGCTACCACCTCTTGGAATCAAAACAGATACTTTTGGTTGTTGAACTGTCTGGGAGATTTTGATCCCCAAAAAGAAAGATTTGATAATGACTTGGAATGTTATCTGAATTGAAGTTGGTTTTTGATTACTGGATAACGATCTTACCGCGCGACAAAATGGAAGAATGAAACAAAGAAAGAGTTATAATTAGCTAGAAAAGAAGCAGATATCAGAGGCCAGACTGAGTAACAGAGACTCGGATCAAGGCTTAATGAAGCTTTCTTTAAAGGGTTTTTAAGTTTGAATGGAGATGGTCAGATAGAGAAAAAAATTCCAAAAAAAAAAAAAAAAGGAGACCAAGATTCCCTAAACGAGAGAACATGGAGGGAGGGGAGCTGGGAAGAGGAATAAAGAAGGAAAAGTCAAAAGATGAGGGAAAAGAAATTCCGGAAAAATTTTCTTCAACGAGACAATGAGTGAGAGGTGCCACGTGAATGCCAGCATGGAAGATTCGCCGGCAATGGCAAGAGTGTAATGGGCCCACAACAAGCGACACGTCTCGGCTTCTCCGCAGCAGACGGGAGGCGTTGGTGAAGGGAGAATATTCGCTCGGCCCGAAGGCTGTGCTGACTGCTAAGTGCTGATGGAGCTCTCCGTGAAGACCTCTCCTCTGTTCCCTCTCTTCAGTGTTGTCTTTGTTTGTTTTTTAGTTATTTTTAATCAGTCATGGTACACGATCCTCTGGTGAAAAGGGTATCAGGCCATAGCTTACCACGTGTCAACAGTGGAGTATACCTAACCTACCTTTATATTGTAGAGAGGGTTCCACTCTGCCAGTAGGTAAATCCAAAATTCTCAAGTACTTCTTATGTACGTAGAGGATTAGCAAATCCATATCTATCACTTAGTGCTTTGGCTTTTACTGAATAAGTTATTCCTCAAACAGCCAAAAATTTCCCTTAACAAATAAAGCAGAAATAGAAATATATGGTGGGGAGGGCCAAGTATTTAAAAATTAAAAATAGAAAATTTATTAAAATAAAAAAAAAATCTAAATTAAGCATCTTAGGGCCTGTTTGGCAAATCTTTTTGAAAAGATCTTTTGGTAGATCTGACAGTCAAAAGACGTATTGAGATTTTGCATGAAGATCTGAGCAACCTGAAGCTAATTTGGCAGATACATGCCTTTTCATGTGTCTTTCAGTGTCTTTTCGTATAAGAATAAAACGCGAAAAACACGAAAAACTTCTCTTGGAGCTTTACGAAATCAGCCCAAAATGGGCTTTTTGCGTCTTTTCGATACTCTAGCTTTTGGTGGTTAGATCTTCTGCGAACCAAAGGGGAATAGATTAAAAATCGGTCTACCCAATTTGTAAACAATAAAAAAACCACATGGAAAGACATGCCAAACAGGCCCTTAATCTTTTACAATAAAGTCTCATAAATCTCAAGGTACAAACATGTCTCCTCATATAAATCTTCTTAATTTTCTCTATTAAAATCTATTATTACTCTTCTTTAATATTATTCATTCTGAAATCTCTCTCCCTTTCATTACTTCAATAATACTTCATGTTTATAGCATCTTTCCTCCCCCATTAAATCCCTCTATTACTTTTTTAGTATATTTGAATTCCTTCTACCCTCTCTAATAAAACATGGGTGGAGTTTAGATGGATTGGATAGTCTTAAAGGCCAAACCAAGATCAATGAACTTTGGCCTAGAACCAAAGTAATGTTAAAACCCAAATTTATCAATCCAAACCTAACCAAATTATACATTGGCATGGATTTACTTGCTAGTGCATATAAAGAAGAACAAATACAAAGTTAGGGCAGCTTTATTAGAGAACCTAGGTATATATGCCTAATCGGATGGCAGAATGCTGCTTGATGAGCACAATATTTACAGTCATGAATTAAGGAGCATTAGTTTTCGAATTAAGCATATAATTGGCAATCACTTTAATTGGAATTAATCACCTTCAAGGACAATGGGAGACATCGATCAGACATGTGCATGGATTGAGACAGAATGCATGAGCATCTACTTCAAGAATGGATGAGCAATGTGGAATAAATAAAGATGGAGCTACAAGGAACCCAATTCGTTGTCCCAACAAGCATGTAAAACATGTAGAATAACAGCAGGAATGGAATCCTGCACTGGTTTTGGCAACTCTTTATCACACATGCGTGCGCGTTAAGTAGAGCTCAAATCAGATTTCCTGCCCATTATTCTCTATTCACACTATCCATCGTAAATTGTAGTTATACATCGCCATCTTGAGTGAGCAATTGAACCCATTTGTCTTCTAAAATTCTTAAGAGGTTATTCACAATTTATGCTAGAAAAATCTTTTTTTACAAAATTGAGCCGTTCAAATAAAAATTGTGGGGTCAATTCAAAATACATAAAAGTTTGTCCCACTAAATTAAAATAAAGCTACCAACTCCATAGAAGCATGGGGTAATAATGCCTCTTGCAATTTCAAAGAGAGAGAAATAAAATAAAATGAAATCTTAAAGAAAAGCGATGATTAATAAAAAACATTTATACATTGATGCTTTTCTTTTCTTGAGTTTCGGCTTTGCACCCTTTTATTTTATATTTCCAAACCTCTATTTGCACTGTACATATTTTGTATTTTGTATTCCTTCTGAAACTTAATTTTGGTTTCACCCGTTGACAAAAATTCCCAACTAGGCAATTGCTTGAAAGTTGAAAGACAATTATAATTCTGATTACCCAGTATTTATGAATATGAGGTCATTGGATAACTTCAAGGCTATTGGATATTGGATTTAATAGTGGGATTATTTAACATGTATGTAATAAATTTAAATGGTCAAAATTTCGATATCGGGTATATAATATCGTACCTTTTAGGTTTTAAAATCCAAAATCCTCTTTCTTTAATAAAAAAATATACATAAAAACCTACCTAAAAACTAAAAAAACCATAACCTCATGCTTTTTAGTACCAATACAATACTTTCAACCTTGATTAAATTTGATTTTGATTTAAGGAAGACGGAATTCTACTTGCAGACATGTCCAATTAATTCACTTCACCTCTTGTACTTTTACTTTCTCACCGTTTTGTGATAAAATGGTGATGCTGATGTGTGATTTGGAGCATTATTTTCTTAGAAAATGGTATCTTTTTTGTGTTTGGAATCGTTTCTACCAGGTAGGATGTTTTTTGGAGCAACAACTTTTTATGTTTGGTACCAATGCTCCAGGAAACATTTTTTGCACTTCTACCCATTATTCACTATCACATCACTGTCCTATTGGCAGCAACGAGCTGCAGTACCAAAAAACGTAAAATTTGGTGTTGCTCCAAGCCATACCTTCTCAATTTCCAAAACGTGGCTTAGAGTACCGTTTTCTATGAAAAAATGGTTATTTCCTAAAACACCATTTTTTCCTACATGATGCTGATGTGGCACCATTTTTTAGAGCAACAGCAACAATTCCAAATAGACTCTTAACCTTGCCTGCATATTACTTGTATATCACATTGCTTCCTTACCCAATGTAGAAGAATCATTCTTGACGTTTATGAACCATTAGACCAAAGACGGAGAATTTAGAAAATGGAGTATAATAAGGATTTACAACGTCTTTGATTGTCTTTATTTCAAAAAGAGTAGATTTACCAAATACGAGTAAATTTTAGAAAATGGCGTTTGGTAACACTGAATGGAGCTCCAAATGACGAAATTTATTTATTTTTGGTGCTTCAGGATCGGTCGGTAGTGGAGGAAAATGGTTTTTCACACATTTGGTAGCATTGAACGGACGTTGAGCTGCCTCTGAGAGCATTTGGAGGTAGCAGAGGAAAATGGTTTTCCACCCATTCCCTTTGTCGAAAAAAACCCAACTATTCATCTTCTTCGTTTTCTAACCATTAAAAAAATTGAAGGAATATGAACGACGATTAGCGGCCGATGATTGGCAACCAAAATTGCAGATTAGACTAGAGATGATGAGTTTATGATGATTGGCAACTGGTAATCAAGATTGCATATTAGACTAGAGACGATGAGCTTCCGATGACTGGTGATCGACAACCACCAACCAAAAACGTAGTAGACTGAAGATGATTGGCAACAAAAACTGTAGATTAGTTTGAAAGCGATGAGCTTTTGATGACTGGCAACCAAAAACACAGATTACAATGAAGACGATGGGATTCCAATGACTGGCAACTGACGTCTAGTTGGCAACAAAAATCGCAGATTAGATTGAAGATGGACTTTTGATGATTGGTGCCCGGTGGCTAGCAACCAAAATCATAGACGGTGGCTTTTTGCTCTGTTTCAACCTCTATCTCTGCCACCAACCTTACCATCCTTGTCTAAGAACCTCTATTTCAAGTGTCCGGAGGATGAATACAACTTCTTATTTCATTAAAATCATTTTATAGTATTTTATAAAATATTATAATAATTGTTCAATTAATATTTTATATCAATATTTTTTTATAATATTATAATTTTTTAATTTTTTGGCTTATTATTATTTAAATAACAAATTGAGGGTAGATTTGTAAAATACAACTTTTCAGATGTCATAGAATTTAGATTATCGAACAATTCCACTATATTCAGATGTCTATAAAAGCAAAAAGTAAATTTTCCATTGAATATTTTCAAAGCTTTTTTTCGAAGTTTATTTTATTTTTTTGCTTTTCAGACCTCAAATTTACCAAACTCTACCTTAGAGTCCAATCTACCAAAAGCAAAACCACTTTCTTAAAGCAGTTTGAAGATGGAGAGAAATAATCAAGCATTGTTTTAAAAACTGAGCTGGAACCAGAACTGCTTTGGCCATTGGTTTCCGGGTCAGTGGACAACGGTTCGCCTATCTGGTTTGAACAAACAACTTATTCTAATTTTATAAAAATAAAAAAAAAATTAATTAAAATAAAAATGACTAAAAACCATTGTCTAGATTGACAATTCGACCACTCTAGTTAGTGGGTCACTAATCAAGTCAACGGTTTTTGGCTTAGGAACGGTTTTAAGGTGAAACAGAACCAATTGCCTAAATGATTCCCATATCAACCAGTCCGACCATCCAGATCCGGTCTGATTTGGTTTTCAAAACCTTGTAATCAAGTATAACTTATTACATTCCTGGGTAGGATGTAACGTGAACTTCGAGGGAGATGAAAAATCATCCAGTAAAACCGTGATGGTTGGATAATTTCTTCAATTATAAACTCTTTTTTTTTTTGGTAGAAATAGGAGGAGCTACACAAGACGGGGGTAGCTCGGCCCCAAGCATCACAAAAACAAATAGAACTTAAATCTCTAGGGATAGAGGGAGGACAAAAACTGAGTGTGCTGAGAGGAAAAGAAAGAGCTTGGTTTGCCATTCAGTCCGTAGCTTGATTGGCCTCTCTATAGACATGGTTGTAGGTGACACCACATTCCAAATCTCCAACCAACTTCAAACACTTCTCGGTGATGGTCTTCAATCTCCATGGTAGTTCACTTTGTTCTTTAAACACGAAATCACAAGAAGAGAGTCTCCCTCAATGAAGATGGGGAGACCCCTATAGTTAAAAGCAATATTGTGGGCCTCCCATGCAGCCCAAGCCTCCGCTACATTAATTGAGGAATTCTCGATAAAATAAGCTTTGGTTTCAAGAACAATCCCCCATTGATTTCTTTCAATGCAACCAATTGTGCAATCACCTTTATCATTTCTGGACGCGTCAAAATTAATTTTGATAGAACTCCCTTTTGGAGATTTCCATTTGATTGGCTTCCAATCTTTATTTATAGTACTGGATTTAGAACAATTTTCAACACTACGATTAAAATATAGAGACAAAGCTCTATCAATGATGACCGAAGGGTGGCTACAATGGTTTTGGAAGGTATTTTTGTTTCTATTCTTCCAAATCTACCACAAGATAAAGCAGGATTTCATAAGGATCGTAGAATCAGTCTAATTGGAAAATAAGCCATCCCACCACTCCTGAAGTGAGGAGTCGTTTTCACTAGGCCCCTTAATATTTGGGTCTAAGATATTCTAGATTTGTTTAGTAATAGTACAATTTTTAAAAATATGATCGGTGTCTTCAATTCCATCGTAGAAGCTGCAACCAACATCAATGGAGAGACCTAAAGACCTTAAGAAGGTTTTAAAAGGTAACCTAGAATTAAGCAACAGGTATAAAAAGGATTTGATTTTAGGAAGAATTTTAAGCCCCCAAATCTTGTTGACCTGAAGGTTAAAATCACTTTGACCCCTATGCATGATAATAGCTTCTTTGTATGTCGATTTAACAATAAAGTGTCCTTTGGGATTCAACCTCCAAGCCAACATATCCTCATTTGAGTTAGAGGGGATAAAGATGGTTCTAATGCCATTCCAAATATTGAGGGGAATAAAGTTATGGATCTTATTCTCCTCCCAAATATGTATTTCATGATTAATAACATCACTTACTAGCAACTCCTCATGCTCAATTTTAGCCCCCGAAGGTTCTATATTCAATAGACCTTCAATTGGACCCGAGTCCAACCAGATATTTTTTCAAAACTTAATATTCCTTCCATTGCCAACAATCCAACCCAGACCCCTTTTGAGTAAGCCTCTAGAATTCAGAACTCCCCTGCAAGTCCAAGAAATTCCATTTTTAGACTTAGTATTCCAAAAAGATTCATTTTGAAGGTATTTGTGGGAAATCACTCGGACCCATAAATTATGTTTGTCTTTTAGAATTTTCCAACCTAGCTTTGCTAGGAAAGCCTCATTAACCCAGTGAAGATTTTTAAGGCCCTAACCACCCCAATTCTTGGAGAGACAAATTTTTCCCCAACTCATTAGATGAATGGGTTTTTTATCATTGCCTTTGGACCAAAGAAAATTCCTGTCTCTTGTCAATCTCCTCAATCACGTTATTTGGAATTTTGAATGAGCTCATGATAAAATGAGGCATAGAGCTAATAGTAGAGTTAAGAAGAGTGGCTCTACCAACCAAAGAGAGAGTCTTCCTCTTCCATCCAGTTAATTTCCTATTAACTTTATCTTGAAGATTGTTGAATACCTCCTTTGACACTCTTCCATTGATGATCGGAGCACCTAAATAGGTGGAGTCTTTTCTCTCAAGAGGGATTTTAAGCATTCTTGAAAGAATCTTCTGCAATTTAGATGGGATGTTACTAGAGATTCTAAGAGTTGATTTCGTAAAGTTTGGACTTTGACCAGAAGCTTCAACAAACTTATCAAGTATCTCCCTAATCTTCACACAATCCAGAATGGTAGCTTTAGCAAAAATAAGACAATCATCAACAAATTGAAGAATAGGGATACAAGGACCATCGCTTGAGGCTTTAAAACCAATTGGACTCTTATGCTTGGTTGATCCATCAATTAGGTTCCTAGTTAAGGCTTTAGCACATAAAACAAAAATGTACGGGGATAGAGGATCTCCTTGCCTAATGCCCCTAGATGGCTCAAAACTTCTAAAAAGGGGAGCCATTAATCAAAATTTTATAGGAGATTGATTTTATGCATGACATGACCCAATCAATCCATTTCCTATGGAAGCCAAACTTTGTAAGAACTTTCTCAATAAAAGACCATTCCAACCGATCATAGGCCTTCTCCATATCAACCTTACAGGACAAAAAGCCTGAGCTCCCTTTTTTCTTTTTCATAGTATGGAGCATTTCATGTGCAATAAGAATGTTATCATTGATATGTTTGTGTGGGACAAAAGCACTCTGAAATGAAGAGATAATATCATTAAGAATTGGCTTAAGTTTATTTACCACAATTTTGGTAATAATTTTATAAATCACATTGCAAAGACTTATAGGCCTGAATTTGTTTACATTATCTGGGTTCTTAATTTTGGGAATAAGAGTGATAAATGTTTCCTTAAGAACCTTATTTAATTTTCTGGAATTAAAAAAAGCTCTTATGACATTGCACACCGTGTTTCCAATGATATTCCAAAATTTTTTGAAGAAGAGAGCATTTAGCCCATATGGGCTTGGAGCTTTGAGGTCTTTCATTGAGTTAACAGCTTCCCAAATTTCTCTATTTGTAACTTCCTTACAAAGTAATTTGTTTTGCTCCATTGAGATGCAAGGATTTATGTTTTTGATGAAATCATCCACCCCATGAACATTCTTAGACTTATATCTCTCCTCAAATTTTTTAACAATAAAGTCTGTTAATTGTTGTTAGTCTTCTATCCAGTCATTCTCGTCATTTTTTAATCTGAATATTCTATTTGAATTTCTTCTAATAGTAACCATTGTATGAAAAAAATTTATTGTTTTTGTCACCAAAATTCGTCCAATCAATTTTGGCTTTTTGTGCCCAGAAGATTTCTTCTTGTTTAAGAATATTATCAAATTGAATTTGGAGAGCATGCTCCAGATTAATGGTGGTTCTATCATCTGGATTCTCAAGTAATTTGCTTTAAACTTCATTAAGTCTTTGAAGGAGCTCATTATTTTTTGTAAATATATTACCAAAATGTTCATTGTTCCATTTTTTTAAATTTTGAACAAGTAAATTCCTTTTCTTAATAAATTAGAGAGCTCTAGATCCCATAGTATTATGATTCCATGTATGAGAAATAACATCAACAAGATTGGGGTCCTCAAACCACATTGCTTCAAATCTGAAAGGCTTAGGGCCCCTTTGGGCTAACAACTCAGTAGATAGAAGGATGGGGGAATGGTCAAATGATAAGAAAGGAAGATTAGTGAGAGTTGCATCAGCAAAGTCTCTCCTCCACTCATCATTGACAAAAACCCAATCCAACCTTTCCCGTGTAAATTTGTTACTCCAAGTAAATTGATTCCCAATCATGTTAATTTCGAGGAATTTACAATCACTAATTAAATTATTGAAATCCTTAGTATGAGAAGGATGAATGGTTCTTCCTTCCCTCTTATTTTCATTGGACCTAAATGCATTGAAATCCCCAATAAGGCACCATTCTCTACTAGTATATCACCAATGTTCTTAATCCATTCCCAAACTCGCTTTTGGCTTGTCTTGTTAGGGGGAGCATAAACAAAAGTGCAAAAATATGATTTCAATTATAATCTCTAAAAATGAAATTTTTTGGAGGAAGAATTGACAAAGTGTTGTATTAGTAATAAGAGTATACAGAAGAAATCACCCAAATAGGAGACAGTATGGGCTAGATTCCTGTTATACAAATCTGTCATGTATGCATCAAATTTAGCCATTGAGTCAGCAAAAACAATAATTTCTCTAGGAATTCAAACAAAGGTGACATGTGAAGAGGCTACAAACAATATCTTTTGTTTCCAGCAATAAATGATCCAACTTCCATATACCATGCATCATGTTTAACTTTAAGCCAACTAATGAAGTTATTGATGTTAATTTGTAGAATTTGCTGTGAGAGAGGTCGAGAGGATAAGCTAGCCAAAACATCTAGGTTATGTTTGGTTTGAAGGAAAAGGTAGGGAGAGGTAGGGAAACTCATATAAGGTTTGTAAAGATTTCTCCACTTTTTCTTTCCTTTTCCTACTTTTTCCTTCAAGCCAAATACAGCCTTAGCGATACAAAGCACTGTGAGAGAAGCAAGGAGCTCGGATAGGGATGGCAATTTCTACCCTATCTAGTGGTTACTTGCCCCTACCCTCCCCATCAGGGCAATTTTTTTGCTTGAAGGACGGGTTTTGGGGCGGGGATGGGTTTTAGGATTCTACAACTCATACAGGTACGTGTAGGGTACGATATTAGGATAAACCTTATCCTCCCCGACCTGCATATTGTTGAAAAGCATATAAACTTTATGTATTAAGTGTTGAATTTAATAATATTTTAAACTTTATGTGAAGGATAAGTGATAGTTTATGTGTTTTCTACATGTCTTAATCAAATAATTTAAATTTTTGTTGTTTATTTGTGTTATTTTACTCATTTATTGCTTATATATGACAAGAAATAATATGAAATTAGATGCAGGTTCTACACCCAACCAACCCCTACCCTTAAATGCAAGGTGGGTAGGGTTGGGGAGGGTTTTGCATTTTCATGTATGGGGAGGGTTTAGATTCTTAAAATCCAACCCTCTACAAGTTTTTAGGCAGGTACAGGTTGGGAGATTTAGGGAAGAGGGTAGGGTCTAAAATTTACGAACCCCGCCCCCCCAAACCCGCATCGTTGCCATCCCTAAGATCGGCTTTAATAGAGGTTGCTTTGCCTATTGGACCGTTGAAGATCCAAATGATTTCACCATTGTTTGACTTCATCAGTAGCCATCAATTCAAGTTGTACATTGAGAACATCTCCCATATTTTCATGTTACCATTCATGGGGAGATGTTCGCAATGTACAACTGTAGTGAGGAATGGGTAGGAGATTCACACTCAATTTATAGTCACCCAGACCTATGCTAAAATGCAATTACACTAAACCCTAAACCCTAAACCCTAAACCTTAAAAATAAAATTACAATGCAATATAAAGATTTGTATTGAACCACATTTACCCATTACTACTCCAAGCACATTGGACTTGAGTCGAGATCTACTACCAACAAAACTCATTCCAACACTCTACCAATATGATCTAACACCACACATCTCATACATGGTGGGTCCCAATCTCATGGTGAGGTGTGCAGTGTCAAATCATGTTGGTAGGGTGTTGGAACATGTTTTATTGCAGGAGATCCTAACTCATTGGACTCTCCCCCAATGTTCTGAACACTAACTAATTGATAACTAACCCCCAAAGACTCCTTCAGATTAATACATCCCTCTACACAATGACTCTATTTTTATGTATTAATAATTGAGAACATGCTTTGTAGGTGGCAATTTTAGATGATGATGATGATGACGATTATAGTAATAATACATTTCCAAAATTTTTCAACAATTTTTTATATTTTTTTGTGTATAAAAATAATTCTTATTGGTCACACTTAGTTTTGTTTAATGTGATGAATATATGATAATAAAGATGTTCTCAAATGTTTTCTATGAAAATCATGTATTTTTTTCTTGCTTTTATTTTTTTTTACTTTTTATTATTTAATTATGCCATCAAGGATAGACATATTTGGCTCAAATAGTTGAACTGTTGACCCATCACTAAACAAGAAAACAATTTTATTTTTTATTTGGTTTTAGTTTTTCATGTTTTATTTCCATCATTAATAAAAACAATTCTTCTTTATTAATTATGTTCATTTTTCTTTAATATGATTTATGTAGAGTACTAGAAATGTGCCCAAATGTTTTCTACAAAATTTATGTAGTTTTTGTGTTTTTATCTATTTTTAAATTTAATTATTTAGTTCTAACATTAAGGGTTGACACATTTGACATGAAATGTTGAATTGTTGACCTACCATCAAATTAGAAAACAATTTTACTTTTGGGTTAATTTTAAATTTTGTATTTCATTTCCATCATCTATAAAATAGTTATTGCTTATCACACTTATTTTTATCTTTTTTACTTTTTGTGTTTTTTTTTATTTTATGAAAATATAATGTTAGAGATGTATCCAAATGCATTCTGTAAAAACTATATTTTTTTATAATTTTTGTTTTTATATTTTTTAACTTGTATTATTTAATTATGATATCAAGGGTGGACACATTTGATCCTAAAAGTTGAATTGTTGACCTACCACCAAATAGGAAAACAATTGCATTTTTTGGTCAGTTTTAAATTTTTTATTTCATTTTTAATATCAAAAAATAATTATTATTTATTACACATATTTTTATTTAATATGGTTAATATAAAATATTAGAGAGTGTGCTCAAATTTTATATATATATATATATATATTGTATTTATTTGTATTTTAATTATTTTTATTATTTAACTATTACTTCATTGGTTGATCCATTTGATCTAGATGTTTGAATTGCTTACTCATCACTAAAACCAAAGAACAATGTCATTTTTGGATCAGGTTTAAAAACATGGGTTTTATATTGTCAAAAGTACTGAATATAGATCTAATTGATAAAATTTAGGGCATCAAAAAGAAAATAATTGATAGAATTATTGGTGAGAGAAAACTAGCTTAAAATATAGTTTTCAATGAGAGAAAATAAAAGTTAATACCTTAAGGTTGTGTTTGGTTTGAAGGAAAAAATAGGGAAAAGGAAAGGTAAGGTAGAGAAACCTTTGCACCTTACTTTTCCCTTCCTTTCCCTACCTTTCACTTCAAACCAAACATAGCCTAAAGATAAGGCTAATGAAAGGGAATTGAGGAAAGTAAAAAATGAAAAGTAATAATTCAATGGACCAAATTGAAAAATAGGGGTCTCATAGTAAAAATTACGATTCAATAAATAATAACAAGAATTAATAGATAGTACGGGGATTAAATGGGTTCAATCCAGACGTTGGGGTATTTTCAATTCCCATCTTCAAAGGTAGTACGAGGATTAAAAAATATTATAACAGTCTTTTTGGATGGAAGGGCAAAGGAAGGGGATTTATGTCGGGTCTTTGTCACAAAACAAAGTACAGGGGGGTCTTTGTCACAAACCCCATATTACAGAGGGTCTTTATAATTTATCCAAAAAATAAAGGTATTTTAATCAAATGAAAGTTTTATACTTTCATTTTTCCTACTTTTAATGGGTTCGATTATGACATGGAAAAGATATGATAACGAAAAAACAACTGATCAATAAATCAGAATCATAAACATGATAGTGAACATAGTGTTATTTATCAAAATTCATGGGTGGGTTTTGATTGATCAAAACCTTTTCCATACCATATCTTTTCTGCATCATAGATTTTCCCACTTTTAATTGTAATATATATATATATATATATATATATATATATATATATATAGGTATAGATTTACAAAATAACAATTTACCTAACACCACACACTTTATGTAGCCCACTAATGGCTACATAACATAGCTGCATGCATTAAGACTGAACTATATGACGTCCTGATTAATCAAAGACCGTCCGTTTTCAGCATTTCAGCTCTAATAACACCCAAGTTAGGAGCTTTGCACAATCACTCCTTCCAAAATCATCCGGACCAGTTAGAGGAGAGGAGAATTAAATAATTAATTCATCGAGTTATAGATAACTGATAAGTTGATTTCCATGCATAATCACGTTTTAGTTTTGTGGGTCCTAAAACCTATCTTAGTAGATCTGACGGTTGGAGCTTTACACAATGGGTAATCACCTTCCAAAAAAGTAATTTATGTTGTAGGTCTCAAAACAGTCAGAGCCAATTCAATCATGGTTCAAAGTATCGGCAATGTTAAATGCATTGAAAAGGCAATTTTAAGAGATGTATTCGAGAAAAACTAAGATATGTATAAATACACTTGGAAATACTATAAATATTTTAATAAATCATAAAAATATATCAATAACATTAAATATAAGACCTCAATGAGGTGTAAATATATTAAATTAATATGCTTTAACGGTTTTATGAAGAAATATATTATAGTTAATTATAATTTCATTAAAAATCCTATGCTTAATTATAATTCTTAAGTTTTAGTGTTTTAAGGGATATGAAAAACCCAACTCTCCTATCCAACCATAAAACATGCATTGGCACAACTTCTAGGTGAAAATATAATCAATAATTATTTATTATTTATTTCCAAAAACTATAAAAAATAAATAAACATTATATAATATATTCAAAAAATAGTTATTAAAGAAGAAATTTCAATTGCTTTGTGGATATGATAGATCATCCATATAATTATAATATATTCAATCATTGTGATCAAATGATAAAATATGATATAATTATTTAATTTTTAATTCTAAAAATATAAAAAATTAATTATTAAATAAGAAATTTCAATTGGTCTGTGGATATGATAGATCATCCATAGAATTATAATATATTCAATTGTTGTGATCAAATGATAAAATATAATTAATTATTATTTATTTTTTAATTCTAAAAATAAAAAAAATACTAAAGAAATTTCAATTGTTCTATGGATATGAAAGATAAATCCATAGATTTGAAACATATTTAGTCTTTATAGTTAGAGAAAAATTATATTTTTCAAAATTTTTATTAATTTATATTTTCCCTAAATATCTTCATGAAATTTCCATAAATTTATTAATAACACAAATCAACATAAATTTAAACATTCAAGAAAAAAAGAAATCACAAGATATTATAAAAAATGAAAAAACTTACCTACTTATTCCATATTTGAAAATTTTTCAAAAAAAAATTAATGATTCACACTTCTTTCTTGCAAATTTTTGCAAATCTAGTATTCTAGGAATGAGGTTTGGAGTTTTAGAGTCATTTGGGGGTGAAAGATAGCTTATTTCAGGAAAAAGAAGTTTGCTTTTCCTCTTTATTTTTTTTTTCAATTTTTGACTGTACCTTTTTCGTTGATACGCTACCAATACACCTTGATACGTCCCCGATATATCTCGATACGACTGATACGGGTCCAATACACATGAAAAAAAGACGAAACATCCGATTTCATGCATATCCGATATCTTTTTTAAAAATACGATATGATACGCCTCGTATCGAACGTATCATATCAAAATTTTAAGTCTTGAACCCAACCATTTGCTTCCGTATTTGGGGAAACACCTTAAGATCCAAGCCGTCCGTGAGATGGGTGCCCACTGGGATTAGATTTTTTATTGACTATAAATCAATTGGTACGTGTTAATTCAGATTCAGAGTGCCCGAGCATGCTCCAATGTGGCCGATATTATTAAGTGCATCTGCCACATTTCAGTCGTTGTGTGTTTGATCCTTTGAATATTGACAGGTTGTTTGTTAGGGTCCCAACCCAAGTCTGGTGAGCCGAAAGGCCAAAGCCAAAGCATTCCTTTGACAGGTGGCAAATATGGCATTCAAGTCTACCTGTGGACCCAAACTTAAGGCTCTCGATGTTGTTGCTAGTTGGATCGTTTTAGAGAAGCCTTCTCTAAACCAGTTACATGCTTCCATATGTTTAATTTAGTAGCCAAAGAAGGCCTATCTATTTGTCCCATTGTTTTCAATCCATGCTTCAACAAGTTGGTCAAAACTGGTCATATTCCCGGGTCTGATCCAATGTTGACTCATTCACCTGCAAAATATCACTTGGATTCCGTTGGGTTCGTGGGATAGGAAGTAAAAAAAAAGTAATGTTTTCGAACATTTTTTTCATTTTTTCTATTTGGTTTGTGGATGGGATAAGAAAAAAAAAAGGTGAAATTGTAGTTCTCAATTCTTAGGAAACTCTATTTTAGCAAGGAACAAGTGGAAAAAGGAGGGAGAAATTTGTTAAACACAGAATAAAACACAGTCCTTGTAAGTATTGTTAAGTGTTAATATTACACTTGTGACCTGTTAATAAGTTATTAATTATTTAGTAAAATAAATTAATATAATTAATTAATAACTAAAATTAAAAGAAACAATTAATAAAAATACTAATCAATTAAAGATAATTTAGTAATTAATTAAAAATAAATTATTAAACTTATTACTTAGTAATTAATACTAAATATAAAATAATAAGAGTCTTATTAAGTATTTAGTTAACTAATAATTGTTATTAGGGCTGATTTTTCCACTATTTTGCCTTTTGCCACAAAAAAAAAATGGAACATGAAAAATATTCACCCATTTTCCCTTTCTTAATCCATTCCACCCCATCCCACCAAAATCTTCCTTCAATCCAAACACAAACTGAACTCGTTAAACGACATTGATGAGAGCGGATTTGTTCCTCCAATGATATTGTGACACATGGCACCTCGGAACAACTAGGTGACACTTGGAACCACTTAGGCAACAACTTGCCTTAAGCTAAGTTGATGGTGTCCCACCTGGCGGCCTGGCCCAGGCGCCAACCTGGCGGCCTAGCCCAAACGCCAACCTGGCGACCTGGCCCAGGCATCGACCTGGTGACCTACGAGACGTGCTCGCCGAGAAATTCGGCATGCATATCCCAACACTCTCACGAACCTTTGAAGTATCGAACGATTCGGAGGGTGGTCAACGTGCATGGCGGTTGCCTCAGGGAATCTCGGACCACTTAGATGACTTCTCAGAAATCTCGGATGCAGTGCACCAAACAATGCCTATATAAAGGCACCAACCCCAATGACATGAGGGGGGGGGGCAAAAAAGCATATTCTAGCTCTCATACTTTGTGATTTTTAGCTCGTAGTCTACTATGAGAGTACTGACTTAAGCATCGGAGCGACCTCACCGGGTTAGCCACCCCGGGTCCTTTGACATTGATTCCTTGTAGGTCTCTAAAGAACTACGAAGCTCAATAATCAATCCAGCTCGCCATCAGGCAGCTCAACCCTCTGGTTAGCTCGGCACCTAATAGGCAGCTCGGCACTCTGGTCAGCTCGTCACCTAACCTACCTAGCTCGGCCCAGTCAGCTCGTCACCTAACCTGCCTAGCTCGGCCCAGTCAGTTCGGCACCTAACCTGCCCAGCTCGGCCTAGTTAACTCGGCACCTAATCTGCCCCCACCTCGGCACCCAGATCCTCATCCAGCAAAAGTTCTCCACTTCGGCCTCTAAGTCATCAACCACTTGGAAGCAGACCAAATGACGAGGTACTTAGCAAAAAAATTAATACATGACCAAATAATTGATTCATCAATTGGCACCGTTTGTGGGAAACACTATAAAAAGTTAAGTTCTCATCCTCCGAAAGGCTAAGTCCTCTTCTTCCAGAAAGCTAAGTTCTCACCTTTTAGAAACTAAAAGCTCTCACTTTCTAGTTTCCATTTTTTATGAACTCAAAGACTATGTAGGAAGTTGATGGCCAATAGACTAAGCAGCCCTACCAACTTTATTTCAACTCGGATAAAGCCTCATTAGTTCTCTTCGCGAGGTACCCTCTACAAAGATGAGCTCTTCATGGCTTCCGCAGGAGTAGGCGACCAACAGACTACATGGACGCCCCTACCAATCGAGCCTTCCAAGGCTCCCGTGCGAGCTGGTAACCTAAAGTCAATAGTGCTGCCCCCGTAGGTTGAGCTCCTAGTAGCTTCTTGTAGGAGTGAGTAACCGACGTCACTAACGAGGCTGATGCAGCGCAACCGTAGCTCTAAGGTGCCGAGCTGATAAAAGACCTCGGCACCACATAAGACCCAGTCGCCTCTTTGACATGGGCAAAATCAAAGATCAAGGAGAGTGGACTACGAGTCGCTTCCAGAACCTAAGGGCTAAAGTGCCGAACTGGCAAAGACTTCGGCACCACATAAGACCCAGTCGCCTCTTCAGCATGGGCAAAATCAAGGGTAAGGAGAGTGCATTGCAAGTCGCTCCTAGAGCCTAAGGAATTGAATCGACGCTTACGAGCTCATCGAATTAGTCATTTCAGGCCAAAAGGAGAAAATCTACTCCCTTCGCCGAGTTACTTTCAGCTCGGGAGTGGGGGGCAAATGATGAGGGCGGATTTGGCCCTCCAATGATATTGTGACACATGGCACTTCAGAACAACTAGGTGACTCCCGGAACCACTTAGGCAACAACTTGCCTTAGCCAAGTTGATGGTGTCCCACCTAGCGGCCTAGCACGGGCACCGACTTGGTGGCCAGGCCCAGGTGCGAGCTGGCGGCCTGGCCCAGGCGCTGACCTGGCAACCTGCGAGACGTGCTCGCCGACAAATTCGGCATGCATATCCCAACACTTCCACGAACCTTTGAAATTGGCCCACGTACCAAACGATCAGGAGGGTGGTCAACGTGCATGGCGGTTGCCTCAAGGAATCTCAGACCACTTAGACGACTTCTCGAAAATCTCGGATGCGGTGCGCCAAACAATGCCTATATAAAGTTACCAACCCCAATGACATGAGGGGGGCAAGTAAGCATATTCTAGCTCTCATACTTTGTGATTTTTAGCTCGTAGTCTACTATGAGAGTATTGACTTAAGCATCGGAGCGACCTCACCGGGTTGGCCACCCCGGGTCCTCTGACATTGATTCATTGCAGGTTTCTAAAGAACTACGAAGTTCAACAATCAATCCAGCTCACCATCAGGCAGCTTGGCCCTCTAGTCAGCTTGACACCTAATAGGCAGCTCGGTACTTTGGTCAGCTCGTCACCTAACCTGCCTAGGTCGGCCTAGCCAGCTCATCATCTAACTTGCCTAGCTCGGCCCAGTCAGTTCAGCACCTAACCTGCCGCTCGGCCCAATTAACTCGGCCTCTAATCTGCCCCTAGCTTGGCCTAGTCATATCGGCATCCACAGAAAAGATTCTCCACTTCGGCCTCTGAGTCATCGACCACTTGGAAGCAGACCAAATGACGAGATATTTAACCAAAAAATTGATACATGACCAAAGAATTGATTCATGAGACATGATTACCTAGTTGATGGAATTATTAAACCATTTGATCCGATTAACAGGGCATGGTTACATTTATTCCTTTCTTTTTTTAATTTTTGGTCATTTCCATTTATAATAACAATATTTATCATTTATCACATTTATTTTTTATTTGTATGATGAAGTGTTAGAGACATGTATAATTTTTCTATATTTTTATTTGTTTTTATAAGATCACAAGTTGACCCAAATTAGGGGTGCAACTTGGGTTTGCCCGAATAATCATTTTACACTGTTTTGCAGTCGGGCTTTTCAAGCCAGACCTATTCGAATTATGGCAAAGGCCCAACCCATACCCACTGACGTGGTTTTGGAGGTGAATAAATGGCTAGCCAACAAGCAGGATGTCCTGGTCCATTAGATTAATGACTGTTTGAACAATTAGCTAGCCCGATCCAGAATGAATAAATGAAATAGATCTTCTCATATGGCTTTATCTGCTTGATTGTTTGATCCGAACCCGATTAGGCCACCTCATCATCTTCTCATAAATATGAACAGGAAGCAGGAAGCCTTAAACAATTAAATAAAACGGTGTGCTCTTTATCGGCTTAGTCTGAACTCTAAAGCCTAAACTCTAAAGCGTACACTTGAAAAAGGTTGAACGTGTCTCCGCCACATACATACTTCGAAGAAGTACCTTTGCTGAGTTGGCAATAGACGATTGGACGTACTATGTCATACCTCAAACATCATTATTTACTTGGCACTCCCCATTTTGGGCACACTCTGTTTTTGATTAAATGGATTTGCACACTGCTAAAGTGCTAATTACTACTAGTACGAGCTAGCCCATAATACCCATATGGTAATTGAGAAAGTACCAAAATACCCTTAAATAATAAATCAGATGCAACACTGTGCAGGGGTGCCTTTTGTCTTTTTGCTAAAAAGACGGAAACTGCCCATATCCGTATATCCCGTGCAACTGAATAATGGTTAGAAATTAGTTCTTGTCTCATAGCCTATTGGCCTCACCGCAGGGCCATGTTGGAGCGGTTTTTACCTCTTCGCCCATTTGTTTCCTGAGTTCACCGATTTAAAGCCAAAACTGAGGCTACGGTTCTATTAAGAGAAACACGCTTTCTGCTTTTCTTTTTTTCCTTTAAAATCAATAAACTTGGTAAAGATGGCCCATGTATTTCAGAGGCCGCTTCCTATGTTGTTCACCCTCTCTCTCTCTCTCTATATATATATAAATCGATCATACTCTGATCTCCTACAAAACATAACCAACCAGATTGATAATTGATTGTCCACATTTCTCATCAGCTTTCTACTCCATTTCCTTTTCTTCAATTCATCACCCATTTTAGTCTTAACCCTTGTATATATCTTCACCTACAATGTCTTCTCTCCTGCTTTGTCCTCCATCCGTGCCAGGTCGCCATCCTCACGCACCACAGGAACATGCTTTGATCAGGCCAGTGGACAGTCCGGAGCCTACCGAAGAAGACAAAGACAAGAAGAAGGCCGTTGAGGTTGAGAACAACATATTCGCGTCTTTGAGAATTGGACCGGAGATCAAAGACGACAAACAAGCCAGACGAAGCTTGTGTGACTGGTTGAAGTCGCAAATCATCGGTGACGAGGCAGAATTTGAGTCACCATTTGGACGTCGGCGCATCACCTACTCGGACCACACGGCTTCAGGAAGGTTACTCCGATTTGTTGAGGATTTCCTAGGGAGAGAGGTTCTTCCATTTTATGGTCAGTTGACTCAGTCCTTTTGCCTTCACGTTGTAGGGCCGATCTATAATGTCTGATGTGTTTCTGTTTACGATCTCAGGCAATACTCACACAGTGGATAGTTATGTTGGCCTCCATACCAGTGAGCTAGTTCATCAGGCCTCTACATACATCAAGCATTGCATGGGTGCTGGGCCTCACGACGCTCTTTTATTCTGTGGTTCCGGAACCACCGCCGCCGTTAAGCGGTTGCAGGAGGTGATAGGCATTGCCGTCCCATCGGTCTTGCGCTCAAGGTTTGTAAACTGTCTACCAGACTCCGAGAGATGGGTCATTTTCACAGGCCCCTACGAGCACCACTCCAACCTGCTCTCCTGGCGCCAGAGCCTAGCTGATGTCGTCGAGATCGGAGTCGACGAATCCGGACTTGCAGACATTTCTTCCTTGGTGGATGCACTCCAATCTCCTCAATATTCAGCAAGGCCCAAACTTGGGTCTTTCTCCGCCTGCAGCAACGTCACCGGAATATATGCCGATACTCGGCAGCTTGCTCGGGTGCTGCACCAACATGGCGCTTATGCATGCTTCGACTTCGCTTGCAGGTATGTTCACCTATAATCATTAACCAGCCGGTATGGATTGGCCCAATACACACAATTTGTAATTTGTTATGTTTAAATCTAATGAGAATATTTCCAATTGGGCCTTTAAATTCAGTGGGCCTTATGTTGATATCCAAATGCAAACGGGTGAAATCGATGGGTACGACGCTGTTTTCTTGAGCCCACACAAGTTCATTGGAGGCCCAGGAAGCCCAGGTATCCTGGTCATGAGCAAGGATCTCTACCATCTCAATGGCAACCCTCCTTCCACAAGCGGCGGTGGAACTGTACGCTATGTCAACGGTTATGATGATGAAGTAAGAAATTTGACTTTTGATCACATCTTCAATTACATTTCTTGGGGCTATAGCCCATTTATTACAGGCCCACTACTGGTGCCATTTATTACAGGACACCCTCTACTCGGAGGACTTGGAAGAGCGAGAGGATGCAGGTACACCAGGGATCGTGCAGAAGATACGTGCAGCGCTGGCATTCCGTGTGAAGGATTTCTTCATGGGCCATGGTGGGCTCATTTGCTGTCAAGAGACCATACTAATAGAGAAAGCATTTGAGAGGCTGTTAAAGAATCCTAATGTGCATATCCTCGGTAACATGAGCGTGCAACGCCAACCAATTGTTTCATTCCTAATCTACCCCAATGTTGCACGTGGGAAACATCTGCATTGCCGATTCGTCACCAAGCTCTTGAACGACGTCTTTGGGATCCAAGCACGTGGGGGTTGTGCGTGTGCTGGACCATACGGACATGTGCTTCTTCATATCAGTAGGGATCGAGCAGAGCTAATCCGTTCCACCGTCGAGAAGGTAGTGTTTTCACTCTTAATGGGGGCCCAACCGGCCCAGTTTGGCTTCAAATTCACTTTGAACTGGATTGGGCTCACAGTCCAAATCTGGGCTACTTATTATTGTTGTGTAGGGATATGAGGGAGTAAAGCCGGGATGGACAAGGGTCAGTTTCAGCTACTATACGTCAACGGAAGAGATGGAATTTGTGGTGGATGCAATCGAGTTAGTTGCACTGTACGGTCACCGGTTCCTTCCATTGTACCGGTTCGACTGGCGAACTGGAGATTGGTGTTTTGATAAAACAAACAAGACGTACGAGAACGTCATTAATAGAATTTTTGAAAAATCGGATGGAAGTGCTTCTACAGATAAGGAACGCTACAGAGAGTACATGGCTGTAGCGAAGCAAGTTGGGAACGCCTTACCGGAGTTTCGGGGTGAACCCTATCAGCCACCAAACAATATTGATCCTCAGCTTGTGACATTTATGATTTAGGTCCCTTTTGGCTAAGCTTTTGTTTATGAACTTTGGGGACAGGAAACTTATAAAAAGAAAGTGGTTTGAGCATTTGGTAAGAATTGCTTTTCAGAAACATTATAATTTAAAGCCAAAACAGTTTTAAATCCAAACTCGACCTTAGTTGCAAAGTTTCTTACATATGGGCGCACCCTTAGGGCTTGCTTACATATGGATTTAGATAAATTTGCTCTTGTCAATCTGGACTCCACGTATCTAGCTTCTGGGTTGGGCTAATAGCCCAAACATGGCCCACTGATTAATTGTTGCAGTAAACCAGTTTGTTATAACATGAAAAACAAGTTACTATAGAATAAACAATTTCGCAGTTTGTGGAGGGAATCGTCAATTAATGGGAGACCATTAGACCAATACTATTTGCCATTGGGGAGTCGTCAAACAACAAGTCCTTACATAGTTACATCCTTTAGTCATAATATATATTTACAACGTAGAACTTGGATAAAAAACTCATTAACGGATCTGCTTTTATTTATATTTAAGAGACAGAAAATACCATCCTTCAGCTTCAACTGAACTATAGATACCATCGTCCCTCCATCCAAGATTCCAAAGTATTATGAGATTTTAGTGATATCCAAGTGGAGCAGGAGCTTCCCTCAGCTCATGTCCTTGGTAGTGTATGTCCTGCAATACAAAATTACACATAAAGCAATCAATCAGTTATTTAATCCTTCAACTCTCTGTAAAGACACAGCTAATGTCAAGATTATTACCGAAGCAAAGTGATTGACGTCGCGGTGATGTGCCTCATCGGCTCTTACAGACAACACAACATCTCGGAGGGTTGAGTCTGCTGGCAAGCGCCAATAGTCGATGGCGATGGCCGGAGCCGGCACGTTTTCGATGGTGCCCTTGTCCAATTCCTTGAGGAATTCAGTGTAGGAGTGTATTGCCTCCTCCTCCAGGTAGCCCACGGCACGGTGTGCGAGCTTTGGCGATATCAAGTAAACAAGGAAGTAGACATTGAAGAACACACCTTGTACCGCAAAAACCAGAGCTCTCTCGTACCACCTGGGCCGTGAAACCTCCATGAACGTCATTAGGTGCATTCGTTCATTCTCTGCTTCTTCTAACAAAGCTTTAATCCAACCTCCGCTATGCTCAAACCGCCTCAGTGATTTGCAGTGCAGGAGCATCCCTGCAACCATTCCTGGAACAGCAGCCACGGTCTCTAGCATCATCGCGCGGCACCCGTATCGCCTCTGTGAATAAAATTAGGGATCAAAGAAAAGGAAATTTTCGTCTTTGATGCAAGATTGCAGCAATATCAACTTAATAATAGAATATTGCCCATGTGACTCAGACCTTTTCAATTCAAAAACCACTCGGACTTTAGACTTACTCAAAATCGTCCGAGTTATCTATCAAACTCGTTCAAACTGGACGAGTGGATGATCATGATATAAGAAATCTTTCCTGTAACATGTCCCCGATCGATAATGTGAGAAAAAAAAAGATCAAATAATAAGAAGTTTTATTATGGGTTGTCTTTGAAGTATTTAATTAAAATAAGAAATTATTTATAATTAGGAAAAACACAAATTTATTTACCTGAAAGAAAATGTCTGTTGGGACTCGGAGGGCTTTGATGGTCCAGTATGCCACCTTGTCCAAGAACGTGTTTGGTTCGTGGTGCTTCTTCAGATCGATTGACAGGTTCGCTTGGTAAGTCTCCCATGGCTTTATTATAGAAAACAATGAAAGAGAAAAAAAAATCAAAATTAGAGAACAAACAAAATACCCAAATCGATATTATGGAAAATCGGACATCTAAATCGACGGACAAATTTCTTTTGAATCAATAGATAGATGTAAATCCATCCAAACAAGAAGAGGAAGAAGAAGAAGGTTTCCTAATCGGGTCGACTAGGAAACCAGGAGGGATGATGTCCATGTCAACTTTGACCATTCTCCCAAAGCCCGAAGGACACTTTTGGGTTAAACATGTGGGTTCCTTCACTTTTGGGCCCCAACTATAAATATTGCCACGTCAGAGGTTCCTGGTCAAGTGGTCATTACAAATGACTCCTAGGGCTGTTCACAGGTCGGGTTGGATTGGTTTATTGGCGTTTTTTCAATCAATCCAACTTGGTCAGTTTACCTAGAAATGAAACCGAAGCCGACCCAGTATTAAGTAAAACCGACTTCGTCGGTTTGAATCAGGATTGGGTTGGTTTGGATCGGTTTTGTGAATGATTCTCTCGGTGTGAACGGTAAAGGATTCAAGTCTAAGAAAACAAAGGCTGGATGCCTGAAAATTAAAAATGATTTGATGGATTAAAAATGATATTTTATAATATAATATGTATATTTCTGAAATAAAGCTGAAATATATATATATATATATATAATATCTAAAATATATTATACATAATATATATCTAAGTCAGTTTGGGTCAATTCGATTTCGATTTTCACACTTTAAAACGAAAACCAAACCGACTGATACTGAAGAAAAACCGGCCAACTCGAATTGGATCAGACCGGGTTGCTCGGTTTGGATGAATAGCCCTAAATTGACTCCATTAGCTGACGCCCGCCTTTTCCTTTAATTCAGTGACATTAACGGCAGATGGCCAGTGTATTTACTTTCACATATCGTCGGGCTCAGGCAAAGGAAAAGGAACGTACCCTGAACGAATTCCACCTCCACACCGTACCGTCCTCATTGGTGACCTGTGCTGGAAGAATGCCCCAATAGCTCACGAAACCCTTTTTGTCCTGACCATCACCGTTTAATGAGCTGTTCGGGAGCTCTTTCTCCTGAACTTCAGTATTGCCCAAGGCCACTGTGCTTCCGTTTCGCACACCCGGCACCGGCAACGTACCCGCACGGTGGAAGGTAGCAGTTCTGATCAGGAGGATTCCTCTCACCGGCTCGTTGATCATAGCACCTGTGGTGACCGAAGAGAAGAAACGAGGACCCAGCTGCTTCAGAAGCGGACCCACCAACTTTGAACTCTTCATCGTCATGATCATTGAAGGAAGAAAAGAGTTTAATCAGCAAAGAAGCAAATTAAATCAGGAAATTCTTTATAAGGAAAAGGTGGCGACTGTGTATGGCTCTCCACGAGGACGACGGATTGTATTTATAGGCAACAGGAGCAGTGCAAGACAGCCTCGCGTGTTAAGAGTTGTGGAAAAGAGTTCTGATCGATGACGTGGCAGCCACGAATGTTCTTAACACAAGAACGATGCCAACACGTCTGCGCTGATATTTTAATATTTTAATATTCACACTCATCCGTGGACCGTGATGCCTTAGGATTTAAAAAGGCTAAAATGACCTTAATCCTATTAATAAATTATTGAGCAGGAAACTACTATATTAGGGGGTAGATTAGTAATTGTGGAATTAGTTCTTCCAGATGGTAAAATTTGTAAGGCGGCGTAGTGTGTCTCGACTCTCCAGGCAGGAGGAACTAGAACAAAAAGCAAAAAGCAGAAAAACATTAAAAAAAAAAAAGGACTTGGGGATCAAGTTTGCCTTGGTTAAATGAACCGATACATTGCCTAGCTCAGCTGGATGGCATTGTCCATTTTCTTAATTAGTTGGAGACTTGGAATGGCATTGTTGAATATTATTAACCGTTCAAATAAAACACCGACGATCACGACAAGGTTGACGAGCTTGCGATATTCTTGTAAATAAACAGAATATGGATGGCGTTTTAGAAGTTACGTAGGTTGTAAACGTCAAACGCAATTTAACTGCACAGCACCTCTTTAATGTCGAGGTTGAAATTTTAGGCGTTGGATTGGAATCCGGTTAGCAACCAATGAACCTCATTTTGGGGCTTGGGCCCCAATGTTTTGTGTTTGAGTGGGACCAATTTGAACAGCGAAAGTAAAGTCGTTGTGTTGGTAGGGGAGAAGGGTTCGTACTTGATTAGACAAAGAAACGGACCAGTTGGCAAATCTTACTCTGCAACTCACTGACCCTGGCTGGTTTACGCTGACACTACCTGGCTAGCTACAACACTCTTTTCAGTTTTTGTACTGCAGGTACTGCAGCGTTGTCTGTTGATCGTATAGGCTGGTCCATGCTCGTACACTGACTCTTTCCTTTGAATGAACAAAGCAAAATGTTAAGTTCTTAACGAGATGTTGACGTAACGAGTGACGAACATCTTCTGACTTAAACGGGAGTTCCTCTAAACACGGACCCACAAGTCAAACAATTCAAAGAGAATCTATAACTATAAGATTCCTTTCACACTTGTACTCACGTGCACATACAAAAATAATAAATTACAAAGACCCCTTTACTATGACAAATACCTCTCTGTAATTTGTTTTGCGACAAAGACCTCACTTGTACTATGAGCGTGAGACAAAGATCCCTTTCGTTAGTTTTCCATTGAAATCTATCATTATAATATTTTTAATTCCCATATTACCCTGATAAGAAAAACACTGTTTTGTCTTCCCTGACTTCACAATACAGGAATAGTAGCAGCGACAGTAATCCAATCAGCGAAGGAGACATCGACAAAGAAGGGGAAGAGATTTTCGTCCCTCCTCTCAACTTTGCCATGATCGACAGTGGCGTCTTCCATTCTGGAATCCCAGACAGCGAACTTGGGGAGAGATGTCAATTAATTGACATCGGTGTTGTCAACGCCGACGGGGACACACAGTTCACTCTGATCCCGTGCTTACCAAGATACTGACTGGCCGACCGCACTCCGGCAAAGGGGATGGCAAGAGAATGATGGCTCGAAGCGGGAGCTCTGTTGGGGCGCAATGGACCCCTTGGCATCGGGCAAAGACGATATGCAAGTTTCAGGAGAAGCCTATACGCCTCCAGCGCGTCGTATCACCAACAACAACACACTGCGGGGAACTTCAAAGCTAACAGGGTCAACTTGTTCACCATCGAGCAAAAGATGACATAGAGCTTAACGGTAATGGAAGAGCACGACCAAATCCCGGTTGCTTGACAAAAGGTTAAGCCATTTCTCAAACAGCGAACCAACCCAAGACATGGGCTTAGCTATTGAGAGCAGAACTTTTTGTAAAAGGATAGAGATGAAAATGTGCCATCGACGTTGAACTCTGTTATGCTCGTTTCTTCCAAGTATTCCACAAATCTTCTATTCTCTAGGTCAGAGCCTAGAGGGCAATAGAAGGTAGATGAGATCGACCAGCCCTGCTTCCTCCGGTTTCAAAACGAGATGATTACTACAAAAATCCTCCTCATTGCACGCCGTTCTTTCTCTGAAAGAGAGGGGGGGCAGCCGGGCAGGCAACAAAGATGAAAGGACGCGACTGTAGGTCTGACTGACTTTGGTGCCTTCAGTCCCAAGTCCAAACCCAAAAAACAAAAAACAAACGATTCCCTCTAAATGAAGTACTTGTGCGTGTTCTTTTATTTATAGAAAATCTCATCGATGGCTTTAGGTACAAGCAGCGGCATCGGGAAGGCCACTGCACACCTCTTCGTTGATCATGTCTGCCTTCATCGTCATCGCCGACGTCCAAGACGAACTGGGCCAGCGGGTCGCCGCATCTATTGGCACAAGCAGGTGTATCTATATTCACTGCAACGTCACCGATGAAGATCAAATCAAGTCCTTTGTGGAACGGACGGTTTGAAGCTACGATCACCTGGACATCATGTTCAGCAACGCTGGTATCTTTAACAACCACCAGGGTATCCTGGACCTTGATTTAACTGCTTGTGATCATCTCTTCGCCGTAAACGTCCGGGGAATGGCCGCTTGCGTGAAGCACGCCATGCAATCCATAGTGGATATAGGCGTCAAGGGGAGCATCGTGTGCATGACGAGTGTGGTTGTTACCAGCGGAGTCGAGAACTACACCGACTACGTCATGTCGAAACACGCAATGCTGGGGCTAGTGCGGTCGGCCAGTTGGTAAGCACGGGATCAGAGTGAACTGCGTGTCCCCGTCGGCATTGGCAACACCGACGTGTTTTTCTTAGAAGTTTGTTGTGTCTGGAATCTAGAACGGAAGACGCCACTGTCGACCATGGCAAAGTTGAGAGGAGGGAATTGTGAGGTCGAAGAAGATGAACAGTGTTTTTCTTAGAAGGATGAACATTGTTTTTCTTAGAAGGATAGTATGGGGATTAAAAATATTATAATGGCAGATTTTAACGGAAAGCTAATAGAATGGGTCTTTGCCTCATGGTCAGAGTACAAGGGGGATCTTTGTCACAAAACAAAGTATAAGGGGTCTTTGTCACAGACCCCATAGTACAAGGGGTGTCTTTGTAATTTATCCAAAAAAACTTACAACATAATTCACAGGGTATGTTTCAATATAAGCTCATCCAGTACCATGTATTTCCTTTCTGGCCCACATAAAAAGAAGGGTAAAATATAAAAACCTTCCCTGAAGTTTATGATAATTATAAAAACCTCCCTTATAATTTTACTTTAGCAAAAATCTTCCTTGGATTTTTAAAGAATTCGAACAAAACCTTCCTTCTATCAATGGTTTAGACGGAAAACGCCTGTATTTATGAAATTACCCTTAAAACATCATTCGATGAGTTTGTAAAATACCTTATTTGCCCTCAATCTATCATTTTATTCACATTTGTTGTTTTCTTGTCAGCAAAATGAAATCAAAAGAATGTAAACCCTTACAGTTGTAGTGGCGCTATTTCCATTTTTTCAGGATATTCCATCCATTTTTCTGGCAATTGTTCTTCACCGGAGACTATACTTGACCGGAAGGTGTTCCCTAACTTGATATTTATATACTATTCATCATCTCAAGTTCAGATGCTATGACATTTCTGTTGTACACCTTCCTGCCCTCATACATGTTAAAATAGATGAAGGAACAGGAGAAATGCCTTCTTCCCCCCATCCCCCACATCATAAAAGAAATGCAAGTCAACAAATCAAAATAAACAACAGCCTTAAAAATTGAAATAAAGATTTTAGCATTTTAGGAATGACTGAAACTGGTGGCGATAGGAATGACGACCAAAACGATGAGAATCAGGAGTAGAATCAACCCCACACACATCCACTTCCTGCTGCTCTTCTGATAGTTCTTAGTAGTCCTGAGGTCGCATGTCCCGTCCTTCACATACCCAGTTGCAATCATGACATAGTGTTGAATGTCGTCCAACTGCTCCCCCTGAGGTTCCACCATCACGCCATGTCCAGGAACACTATCTCAAGAAGGCTCTTCTCGATCTCCTTAATTGCGTCGTGCCTATTTTGTATCTCCAACACTATCTCAAGAACTTTCCCCCCTCTTGTGCTCCTACGCCACCCTTTGCAGTAGCTCCCCCATTCCTACCCCACTCGATACAATCTTCTCCATCACCTCTTTCTCCGGTTACTCGCTTGTTACCGTGAAAAATTGGTGGCTAACCATCTCCTTATACTTTGCCACCATCTGCTACCTCAGCTCCTGGAAGTCCATCATCAGATCCATAGCTTCTTCCGTAGCCTGTCTGTGACCAAAGTCCTTGTGCGGTCCATGGCCCTTCTCTATAGCCAGAGAACCTCCTATTGGCAAGGAAAAAACTGAAAGAGCTGTGTTCCGTTTGGATTTGGATTGAAAGATTGAAAGAGTTGTTGCCTTCCTCCTTTTCATACAGTGGAATTCCAGGGATAGGAAAGAGGAAAAAAGAGGTTGTCGGAGAGGAAAACAGAATAACAGGTCGATAAGAATATTTATACAAATTAATTTGCAAAAGGGTAAAATGGGTATTTGGAACAAATAGATGCATCGATATGACGTTTTCTATTTAGACCATTGCCGGAAGGGAGGTTTTTGTCAAATTCTTTAAAAATTCAAAATAAATTTTTATGATTGTTAAAAACTTTAAGGGAGGTTTTTGTAAATACATGGCTACAAAGGGTATATTGGGATCGGGAGCAAACGGACTGGGGACAAATTAATAACATCATAGTCAACTGTCACTGCCCACGTGGAAAATTGATACGCTTAGGCTTCTTGCTTGTACTACCTGCCAACTTGACAATCGGTGAGAACATGTGGCATGCAAGTTGACTTTTCTTTTCCTCCAATTCACGTTATCGAGAGAGAGAGATTTATAATTTCACCTCTAATTGTTGCGCATTCATTAACAGGAAACACATGGAGATGGAGCTCGGTTTCGCCCATACTCAGTTTGGAAGGAATACAAATTAATACGAATTTGTAGACTGTAAAACCTTGTATTTTGTATGTATTTCCACAATATATATTTGTATTTGTATTCTTACCAAATTGAGCCGAAGTGACAATTAGAATTCCACCACAGAATTTACATTCACACTAATTCATGCAAAACCTTGAAAAAGTGGATAGGAAATCAAAGAATAAATTCCTGTATATTATTTCTTGCACCTCCAAACATGTTTCATTTAGGTGGCCTTTGATAAATTTAAAAAGTTAAAAAGATATTAAAAGTTTCTGAAAAGAGTTATGATGTTTTTTTACATTTTAGAGACTCTGAAAAGATAAGATTGTTTGTGTTGGATCAACCCTTTAGCATTTAAAGTTTCTTGATTTTATTATTTTACCCCTAAGACATACCATTTGATAAGTTTGAGTTTAATTTGCACTATTTCATATCAAATAATTTGTGAAATTCAAAATAATATTGAAATAATACGAATACAAATTAATAATTAATAAATAACACAATTAAAATTAATTAAAGTAATTAATACTTAATAAAAATTAAAATAATTAATAATTAAAAAGTTACACGATTAAAATTAAAAATAATTAATGATTAAAAATAGTTATATAATAATTTTTAATAAAAATTAAAATAATTATTAACTAATAATTAATAATTTACACAAATAAAATTTGAAATAATTTTAAAAAATAATAACAAATTACTAATTACTAATTAAAAATAACACAATTAAAATTAATAAAAATAATTAATGACTAATAAAAAATAATTTATAATTTACACATAAAAATTAAAAATTTTCTCAATAGTTAAGAGATTCAATAAATAGGCAAGGCATTATACAAAACAAAGCATCGTACAAAACAAATCTGGAAGGGGAAAAACAAAGCATAAATGTTTTCAATATAGTTAAGAGATTCAATAAACAAATAAAATAATCTACAGTATGCATATGATTATTAACAAACTTAAGAGATTCAATAGTTAAGCGTAAACAAACCAAACAAATCAAGCAACTGTAAATAGGAAAGATTAAGAAGAAGAAACCTTTGCTAGGTGTCTAGTGCGACTATAACCCCTGAAAAAATGAAGATTTACAGTAAGAAATCCGACGTTTGACAAAGAAGAAGAAGCAAACATGAGAGAAAAGAAAGTCTTGCGAACATACCTGGAGCAATCTTCACGAATTGAGATTTCTTTCGCCTTTGAAACAAAAATGAGCTAGGTTTTTTGGTTTGGGGGATCATCAGGGGCATCAATGCATCATTTCGAAAATGTTGGGGGTGGTTTCAACCTTTTACTGGCTCTAAAACGCATCTGATTGGGCCACATGCTTTGAGTTTCAAATTCAAAAACAAACTTTAGATCATTTTTCGGGCACGTCATCAAACGGGTCTGATGTCTGAAAAACAAGTTTTCCAGACACCAGATATGTGAAAAGTATTATCAAACGCGCCGTTAGACGATAAATCATTTAGTTTCTACGAAAGCAAGGTTATGCAGAGCAAAAGAGAACCAGGAGTAGAGGACATTTGGACACACTACTTCCTTTTTGTCACGAATTAAATAAGACGTTAAACTTTTTTTAAGAAAATCAAGAAGCAAAGCAGCATGTGGATTTATATAGGAACGTAACCCTACTTCCAATTACTTACTTGGATAGAAAGAAACATTAACGTCCCACAAAGAAATTGCATGTACAGACAACCCCAAAAAGGACAAGATGGGCATTAAAAGAAAGAATGGACGTCATGAGGCCCACTTTGGTTGTGATATTTAATAAGCCCGCCCACCAAGGGCTGCATGCATTCAGTTCATGAACGGGATTTAAAAAAATAAAAACACTCCGTGACAGGTTATTGATCTTGGCCTCTTGGGTGCTTGTGTTCATTCTGAACTCTGGAAGGAATCAGTAGATGATTTAATTAATTCCTTTCAACAAAATTAATTTGGGGTATTGACGTAGCTAGTGATGAAGACTTTGGGCTTAGTGGGCTCCCAAGCCACAGAGGTTCTCTTGTTGCCAACTTAATTTTATTCTATTATTGATTGGTCTTTACGTGTGGGCCGTGTGGCAGAGGCATTTAATTAATTTGGTGTGGGCCGCGTGGCTAATCCCATAATACATGTTTTGGGGATTTGAAGAACATTACCAATGACGTCGTTCATGAAGTATGTTCCTTGACCCCATCTGGTCTTATTTCCCCCCGTGGTCCTTTCTCATATTTTAGAGAATGTTTGGCAAGTTTTTTTGAGTAGATCTTTTAATATCCCATTAAACAAGAAGAGGTTTCTCAGACTAACTTTACGGTAAATGTCCTCACACTAACTTTACAGTTAGGGGTGTAAATGGATCGAATTTGAATTGAATCAGATAATATTCGAATTCGAACCCAATTAGAAAATATAATATATGAATGTGATACGATATCCCATGGATATTGTGAATTAATATTTGAATTCGAATATTTGATTTGATTCGAATTAGACCAATTAATTTTTTTAGATAATTGATAAATATATAATTTAATTATTTTATAAATTATATAAAACATTTAAGTATTATATATATTATATACAAAAACTAAATAATCGGTCAAATTCAAATATTTATTGAATCGAATCAGGTCATATCTGAATTTGACAGATTAGATATTTAAATTATCCAAATTCGATTTGATTATATTCAATTTCGAATTCGAAAAGGAATTTTTGAATAACATTAATACCCCTATTTGCAGCCACAATACCACCGTATTTTAAAAATATCTTCTATGAATAATAACATACAAGTACAAGAGATATTCTTGATATACAACAGAAAGAGCTTAAGGGATATTTGGTATCGATGGCAAATTTATCTTATAAACCTTTTGTACAATTTTTTCTTATAAACATTTTTTTTTTTTTACTCCAAAGCGCCATTAGGTGCCATATAAGCCAATTAGTAAAAAAATGGCCTTGAAAATGAAAAATGTTAGATTTTACATTTTTTTTGATAAACATCTCTCACGAAAATTGAGAGGCATGTTTTGTCTGATAAACGGTTCAATTAAACAACTTTTTTGACATTTTTCTGTGAAACGCATCTATGCTGCTAAGCTGGCATCGTTGCTCCGAAAAACACCATCCTAAATGTGTTGTCTATCAGGCATTTGAAGTGTTGGCCGCTTGGATTGTTCATCCTTTTATTAATATAAGCATGGAGCACTTGAAAGCTGCTGAATCAACCAATATAATTACCTGTTCGTGAGGGCTGCTTGCTTTTCTCAAGTGAACCCCATACAACCAGAAGTTATGTTGGGTGAAAAGTTTGGAAAACACAAATCGGTTGTCAGTCATTGGAAGGGTGGAACTTTTTTATTTTTCCCATCTGAGATTGGAGTCGCATAAAGGAGTGTAAACGAATTGAATTTGAATCGAATCTGATTAGAAAATTCGATTTGTTTTAAATTCAACCAATTAATTATTTTAGATAACTAATAAATATTTTATTTATATAATTTAATTATTATATATGAATTATATAAAACATTTAAATATTTTATATATTATATAAGAATTAAATAAGTAGTTAAGTTTGAATATTTATCGAATCGAATCAGATTATATCCAAAATATAATCCAATTAGATAATCGGTATAAATAAATCAATTACAATATTCAAATTATCTTAATTTGATTCAATTATATCAAATGTCAAATTTAAAATTAGAATTTCTAATACTAACACCTATAGTCGAATCAAAGAGCATATGTGAACTTCTATATGTATGAAGTGTAAATGTAATTTTCACCAAACGTCCAAACATGTGACCAACGAGATCGTCTTATTATGCTGTTTTTTTATGGAGAGAGATATTCTTAATGCAAAGCTGCAAAGCCGGCTTTGTGAACGGTATGATATAAGCACCCAAGCCAATTTAATACCTCTATCACATCTCACAAATTTTGAAAACAAATTAGTTGGAATGCTCCAAAATATAATTATATTAAAATATTCAGTGGCCAATATAGTCAAGGACCATCTTGATAAAATTCTAACGGTAAAAAAATATAAACAGGGAAATTCATCTCTTGTCATTTCTTGCCCCAAAAGAAATATGGATATTTGACGAGAATCAAATCATCTCGTCCCTCTTCTCTTCTTGTTTATTTGTTTACTTTTGAAAACGTACATTACATTTACCAAAATCGCTGCTGTCTTTATAGTACATCTCTGTTATCTTCTATTTGTAGTAATCCATCCCTCTTCTCTTCTCTTTGCAGTACATTTATATTAATTTTCAAAAGAAAAAAAAAATAATATGGCATTGTCTTCATTCGCGAGGATATTAATTGACACGTGTGACGGGATCCAGTTCTCCCCTTTGCCGTCGTCGTAATCGCTGCTGTCTTTATTGAACATTTCAACCTTCCAAGTTCCAACTTGATAGGGCTGTCGGTCCACCCTTCTACTCCCAAGTCCCAACTTCTGGCAACGTTCTCCTTTTGGAAGAGACCCCGCCAATTTAACAATTGCTAGCTGTCTTCACTTATTTTGACTTGGACCCCAAACAAGACTTTCTTGCCTCCCAAGTTTTGTGTGGAACCAGAAGTACGTAACCCTAAAATATTCATGTTTTCTAATTGTACCAAAACACCCCATCATACAATAACCCGAAGAAGCTTTTTAAAAGTAATACACTAAATAGACGAAGGATAGCTTTGATAATTCATATGAACCGAGAAATTTCTAGACCTTAGTTGCTCCCTTGCCGTTCTGCCACGTGTACCATTGTACCACCAAAAATCTCAACCGCCTTACCACATGCATATCAAGGCACGTGAAACTAACCCTGGTTAAGATCATGTTAACTCTTAACACTTCCAATTGCCACGGCGGCACGGCCTCATGCCTTCCGGCATCCTATTTAAACCCCCTTCTTTAAACCCGACGCTCGTCGTCATTCAAAGTCAAGTGAAGACGCCATAACTGAAAATTTCCACCGAAACGTTACGACATTTTTCCTATTCCTTAAATTGTTGTCCTGCCTGTTCTTGATTTTCATCTTCATTTTTACCGGTTTTTTCCCGTCTCGCTTCTCGACTTTCCAGTCTGAATCCGAAATGATGAGGAGCTCGAAGGCGGCCGCACCGCTGTTCATGCAGCTCGGTTTCCGTCTCTTCTCCACTACGACCGTCCGCACGGTTATCAACGAACCGGCGAATGGGATTCTAACCGGATTCCTCCATGGGGGTGCGTCGGGGGTGCCGGTGAGGACAAGCGTGGCGTGGGTCAGGTTCCCCGTGCTGGGTGTACGGAACGAGAGCACCTTGGCTTTCAAGGAGGAAGAACAAGAGAAGAACGTAGAAAGTGTTTCTGCCGGTGGCCTCGCCAAGCATCCGGAGGAAAAGGCGGTTGTGAGCTATTGGGGCGTGCCTCCGTCGAAGATGATGAAGGAGGATGGCACGGAGTGGAGGTGGAACTGCTTTAGGGTACCTTCTTCTTTGCTTGTTGCTTCCGGAATCGATTATTTTTGCGAATTTTAAATAATTTAATTAAAACATTTTCTAACTTTTCACTTACTATTTTAATTTATGCAATACAGCCATGGGAGACGTACAAAGCAGACCTGTCGATCGATCTAAAGAAGCACCACGCGCCCGTTACGTTCTTGGACAAGTTGGCTTACTGGACTGTCAAGGTTCTCAGATACCCAACTGATGTTTTCTTTCAGGTATGCTTATGCTTCTTTTTTCAAAGCTTAATTGATTCCTAAGTCGGAAAATGTCGGTGAGTCCTGAAATTTTGATTAAAACTGTGATCACAGAGGCGATATGGGTGTCGGGCGATGATGCTTGAGACGGTTGCGGCAGTTCCGGGCATGGTGGGAGGGATGCTATTGCATTTGAAGTCGCTAAGGCGGTTCGAGCACAGCGGAGGGTGGATAAAGGCATTGATGGAAGAAGCGGAGAACGAGCGGATGCACCTGATGACGTTCATGGAGGTGTCGCAGCCCAATTGGTATGAAAGAGCGCTGGTTCTCACCGTTCAGGGTGTGTTCTTCCATGCCTACTTCCTGGGTTACTTGATTTCGCCAAAGTTCGCACACCGGGTGGTGGGGTATCTGGAGGAGGAAGCGATACACTCGTATACGGAGTTCCTGAAGGAATTGGACAAGGGAAACATCGACAACGTGCCGGCTCCCGCCATAGCCATCGACTACTGGCAGTTGCCGCCGGACTCGACTCTCCGGGACGTGGTCATGGTTGTGAGGGCCGATGAGGCGCATCATCGCGATGTGAACCACTTTGCATCGGTAAGTTATAATTTGTCATGACTATTGATTAATTGATTTAGATTTGGTTAAACCGAGTACTAATAGTTGTTAATTGTATTGGTTTTGGAATACAGGACATTCACTACCAGGGGCATGAGCTGAGGGAGTCTCCGGCTCCGATTGGATATCACTGAGCTGTCGGAATGGAGAGATGGAGAAACCATTGTTTGTTTTTACTTCAATAAAAGATGAAGATATTGTCCTGAATTAAAAAAAAAAAAAAGTGAAGGATCTATTGATGAGTTTTTGGAGGTAGTGCATGGAATTACTGATTAATAGTTTTCTACTGTAAATATATGATCGTGTATATGTTTAAATGTTATTGACTTGATATTGAACGCTCTTATGCCATTTCTTTATCATCGCCATCTTCAGAAGTATCGGATGCCTTAGAGTAAGGGTAAATTGCTGAGCCCGTGAAGTTTCTGACCGTTGTTGCACGACGTTGTAACTTGTAAGCACGTTAAACTGTGAAAAGTGGGTTTTAATATTTTGGGAGAATGAATGATCAGTCCATCTTAGATTTTTCTAGCCCCACCGTACAGGGGATGAATCTGACCGTTAATTGATGCCAAATTCACGTGCTGAATCGGATCGTGAATTGATGCCAAGTTTACTAGTAGGAACCGGACGGGAATAGGGGTCTACTAGTACACTATGGGGCTGTCATTCAGAATTATGCACGGGGTTGGTTAAGGTTATTAGGCTGTCATTCAGAATTTACATTGGGATGCAGTGTACTTAATCCTACATTCCCTCAATATCCAGCCTACTCTTTTCAAGAGATTAATACCCACTTTTGAGAGTTGTCACAATATTTACGAAGGGCTCATTTAATGTGTTTACTTTATTGTGTTTAGGTCAGGCTCAAATGCCCCAGTTGCACTCACTTATCTTGTTAATTGCATATATTTTTAATTAGACCTTAGAATTTTACAAAAAGACAAAATATCCAAAATACCATGAAGTTTTTACCTTAGAATTTTACAAAAAGACATAAAATATCCAAAATACTTTGAAGTTTTTTTACCAAAATGTTTATTTTCAAATTTTCTATTCATAATAATCATTAGCCCAAACCTTTACCATTACAACACTTCACCTCCAGTGACATACTTGCACTTACACGCTGGTGCTTGGACAGCTCGGGTGTGAGAAAGTCACTTTGTCGAGTTGCAACAAAGAATAGATCAATGTCTAGGTTGCTTTTTCTTAGATGAACACTCCGATGTTAAAGTTAATGAGCTATTAATGTATTTGTAATAATGCAAGAGAGCTAGAGTGTATGAGAGCCCTATTGTTTTTACTTGTTTTATCTTCTCAAGGCTATGTTTGGGTTGTTTAATCTTCTCGGCGCTATGCAGTATAAAGAAGGTTCTCAACGAATCTTATTGTTTTTACTTGAGTTACTGCTAGGGTTATAAGCTTTTTGGAGGATTTCCAACAAAGGTGAGGAACTAGAAGAGTAGGTATTTCCTCCTTTCCCAGGAGGTCAGCTAGCCTATGGACACTGTTTGACAACATAGGGTGAGAAAGGTTTCTGAGGTCCAACGCCTTGTACATCAGCGATTAATGATAGATCAGTTCTTGGCCGAGCCTATGCTCACTCGGGCTGGCATGAGTCCTATAGGTAGGTCAGCCTAATCATAACTTGTCTGTATATTGGACTATGTGTTTCCTTAGAAATGGCGAGTGTTGCTTTCCTCCTGCAAGCAACCAAAAGGCCCTCAAAAAAGAAGAGAAGGGCAGTTGACACCTTAGTCCGCTTGTCAATGGAGAGTTCGTCGACCGATGCCGAGGAGAGGTCAACTGTGTGCATACCTGAGGTCATCGACCTTGAAGGGGGCAGCAACCCCATGTCATAGAGCCTGCTCAAGTCGCCATAGGTCAGATCGCCTCGTCGCCCCAGAAAAAGTGCACCACTGGCCCCTCTCACTCTGACATACCTCGATTCGTCCCTAATATTGACGTTTTCATTACTGACCGTCTAACCAACCCTCTGGTTGCCTTGTGATTGGGGAGGGGGATCCTTCTTCCTAAGGACTTCTAGTACTACAACGGGCTCAATCTTGCTAACATCGGCACAAGGATGACTTGGTGCATCCTACAAGTGTGTGATCTTAATTTCCAATCTCTACTTTTCTTCTTTGCAGGCAAACTTGATGGGCCATATCTTGTCAAATCAGATTGTCGTGTCTAAGCGTGAAAAGCAGGAGATGCAAGCGAACATAGAGATCCTGCAGGCCCAATTGGAGGGAGCTTGCCTAAGCATCGAGGTGCCCTACCACAATGCAGAGGAGAAACGCAAACATTTCTATGAGCTTAGCGCCGACATGCAGCGAGATTTGGAGGTGGTCAAAGGGACCATTGCCACTCTGACCGATGAAGTGCAGACCAAGGATCATTAGCTGGAAGAGTGGTAGACTAAATATACTGAAGATATTTGACGTGTTGAGGTCGTAGTAGTTGAGCGTCTCTACCGATCATTAGAGTATGAGTAGGAGAAGATCGATACACCCTTCCATTTATGAAGAGAGGATTCAAGCTATGCCACTGCTTCCTCAAGTCCCAACACCCCAAATTCAATTTCGGTACTCTACCGATTAGGTTGGTATTGGACGAGCTAGTCGTGTAGGTTGACAAAGAGGCTCTAACTCCAGATGAGGATGTTGGTGAGGTCAGCGATGTGGCAGAGGACGAGGGAACGAACGAGGTCGACGATAGTCTGCAGGGTGATGGTGAGTCTTTGTTCATGTCTTTAGACAATTACTGTGCTTGGAGCTTGCGTGCTCCTGAAAGTTTCTTTCTTAAAGCCTGTGTGCTCTTGAACGTTTCTTTCTTTGCCTTCCTATTTTTGAATGGATGTCCCTCTTTTCTCTTTTTTGAATGAATAGGATCAGTCTTTCCTGTACACTCTGTGTCTTCTTTCGCGCCCTTTATTAAAACACAATCTGAGGTTGTCATGGTGCACCTATGCTTAGATCTTGAAGTGACTAGACTTGCGATTTCGGCTAAGCCAAAACACTACCGAACTATATATCTTCTCGGCTAAGTCGAAGCGTTGTCGAGCTACCGACATCTTCCGAGGTTGACATAGGGGGTCGTAGAGCTGAAAGCGGTTTGGCTTCCCCTTATTCATTTAGTAGTTTGACCAGATCACCGTAATGGTTAGTAAATACTATTGCTTCTACAGACGCAACTCGAAACTTTTGAACTCCTCATAAGTAATATCTCCTTAAGTTATTAATGTTCCAGGCATGGGGTACCTGCCTCCCCTCCAATGTTTCAAGCTCATATGTGCCTTCACCGATCACCTTGTGCAATTTATAGTGGCCTTCTCAATTTGAACCTATCTTTCCCACATCAAGCTTAGCTACTATAACCTTCCTTAGTACCAGGTTGCCAAATCGAAATTGACGTCTCTTAACTCGGGCATTATAGTATTGAATTACTTGTTGTTGGTATGCTGTGGTTCGAATATAGGCTAAGTCACGAATTTCCTCCATTAGGTCAAGGTTAGTCCATAGCTCGTCCTCATTAGCTTCCTCGCCATATGTCTTAGACTGCAAGGTTAGCATTTTGATTTCAATTAGGATGACAACCTCCATCCCATACATCAAGTTGAAAGGAGTTTTGTCGGTCGTTGTCTTGATGGTAGTTCGGTAGGACTAGAGAACACTGCACAACTCGTCCACCCACAAACCCTTAGCTCAGGAAAGTTGATCTTTCAGTCCGTGGAGGATCACCTTGTTCATCACTTCAGCCTGACTGTTTGCTTAAGGGTGAGCCACCGAAGTGAAGTTTTGTTGGATTCCCATCTTGGCATACCAGTTCTAAAACTTGATGTCTTTGAATTGTTTTCCATTGTCTGATATCAACACCTTAGGAGTCCAAATTTGTAGATAGTGTTCAACTAGAAGAATATTTGGACTCTATGAGCTTTGATGGATACCAGCGGCTCGACTTCCACCCACTTAATAAAATAGTCCATCGCGACCACCAAGAACCTCCTCTGCTTGGTTGCAGGTAGGAAGGGACTGATAATGTTTATTCCCCATTGCATGAATGGTTAGGGCTGGTAAGGTATCTCAGGTTGGCAGTGGCCTGACGTGGTATGTCGGTGTGCCACTGACATTTGTTGCACTTTTGAACTAACTCCACTACGTTTTCCATAATTGTGGGCTAGTAGTAGCCTTGTCTTAGAGCTTTCTGGACTAGCGACCTGACCCCCCAAGTGTCCACCATAGAGACTTTCATGGGTTTGGTATAACGCCTAGTTTGCTTTTGTTGGTCGCAAGCAACACAAGTAAGGGAGTGTGAATGACTTGCAATACAGTTGCTCGACAATGATAACATGTCAAACTGACTACTGCTCTGCCCTTTGAGTTGCGTTGCATTCTGCTAGTAGGGTTCCATGGAGCAAATGGTCAATGAGCGGGTCAATCCAAATCAGTTCCGTAACCAAAACAAGAGCGCCCTCTATGCTAGGTCGTGGTAGGTCTTCAATGTAAATTGTCCTCTTTGTGATGTCCATTGCATTGGCCAGATTCAAGAGCACGTTGGCCACAATGTTTTCGGATCTTGAAACTTGTTGGATGTACCAAGAGTGAAAATTGGGCAAGAGCTCTCCAACCTTGGCTAGGTAGGCCAACATGGCAGGCTCCCGAGCCTCATACTACCCATTCACTTGATTCACCACTAGTTGGGAGTCACTGTATACCACGAGATGTTTTGTGCCAACCTCTTTTGCCAATGATAGCCCGATTATCAGTCCTCATACTTAACTTCATTGTTTGAAGCTTGGAATGCAAATCGAAGAGCGTACTCCAACTTCACCTCACTAGGTCCATAGAGGATTGGCCCAGTTCAGCTTCTACACTAGTTGGATGAGCCACCCACATGGAGGATCCAGGGCTTCTCGTCCCAAGTCGGGTTGAGCGCCGAGATGGTAGATACCTCCGAGGTGGTCATGGGCTCAACAACTTCGGGGGTTGGCGTGCTGAATGTGCATTCAACAACAAAGTCTGTCAGGACCTGGGCCTTGATCGATGGGTGTGGCTTGTACCGGTATCATACTCGCTAAGCTCGATTGTCCATTTTGTTAACCTTCTTGTGACCTCGGGTTTCCAAAGGATCTACCTCAGAGGTCGATCGGTCAGAACTATGATAGTATTGGCCTAAAAGTAAGGGTGTAGTTTATAGGTTTCTAGCACCAACGCGAAGGCTAGCTTTATGATGTTCGAGTACCTCGTCTTGGCAACATTCAAAACTTTACTTGTGTAATATGTATGTTGCTGCACCTCATCCACCTCACAAACTAGAACTGAGCGGACTACCTCGTTACTCGCTAAAAGGTGAAGTTTTAACTCATCTTCAAGTTTCGACCTAGTTAGCAAGGTGGTCAACTTAGGTATCCTTTTCAGTTTGTCAAATGTGAGCTGGAAGTCTTTAGTCCACTCAAAGTCTTGGTTATTTTTTATGGATTTGAAGAACGAAAGACACCGCACAACCGGCTTAGACATAAACCAGTTCAGGGCGGTTATCCTGCCTATTAGACTTTGAGCTTCTTTAATCGACCTAGGGGGACTTAATATCTAGGATGACATCGATTTTCTACAGGTTGGCTTCAATATTGCGTCAGTTCATTATGTATCCGAGGAACTTGCCCAATGTGACCCCGAAGGCGCACTTGTTCGGGTTGAGCTTCATGTTATATTTTATTAGAATGTTAAAAACACAGTTTAGGTCAGAAATTAAAGAGTTTGAAAATTGGGTTTTAACAACCATATCTTCGACATAAGCTTCTATTTTATTTTCAATTAAATCAAAAAATACTTTATTTACAAGACACTAGTAGGATGCTCCAGCGTTTTTTAATCCAAGGGGCATAACTTTATAATAGTGCAAGTCCATTTTAGTTACAAAAGTAGTTTTTTCCTAGCCGGTTAGATCCATTTGGATTTGGTTATAGCCGAACTAGGCATCCATGAAACTCAACAGTTTGAACCTTGAGGTCTTACCTACCAGGCGGTCTATCATAGGGAGTGGGGAGCTATCCTTTGGGCAGTCTCTATTGAAGTTGGTGTAGTTGACACACATGCGCCATTTGCCATTGGCCTTCTTTACGAGCATTGGGTTTGCTACCCTACCTCATTGTCCACTATCTTCCACCACTCCTAGGCAAGGTTCTTTTTCCTCTATCGGACCGGTCTAATTAAAGGGTCAACATTCAACATATGAGTTATGATAGAGGGGTCTATGTTAGGCATTTCTGCTCTCAACCAATCAAAAACATCTAAATTATTAATTAAAAATCTTACTAATTCAGATAGCAGTGATTCCGTGAGGCGGGCTCCGATCTGCACCATCTTCACAGGGTCGCAATCTAAGACTAACACCAGGATGGTACCTCCATGGGGTGAGCTCTCTCGTCGTCATTCTCCGGGGTCAGCACCAAGTCGACATCAACAACCTGCTTTCCTTTCCCTTTCAACGTGGCAACGTAGCACTTCTACGATTCATGCTAATCTCCTCGCACCACTCCCACTCCATAATATACCAGGAATTTCATCAACAGATGATAGGTCAACACCACAACTTTGAGGGTGTGTAGGATTGGTCAGCCCAAGATTATGACGAGGGAGTTGTGACCGCTAAAAAGTTGTGGTTGAAGTGCACTTGGTTTGGTGGCGAGCCTGCTATCACTAGCATTCTTATGTGGCCGAGAGGCCGCACCACTTCTCCCCTGAAGTTGACCAGGGGGACATCGGCTGGTAGCATGTCCTTTCTCTCTAGCTCCATCTGTTCGAAAGCCTCCAGGAAAATGGTATCCACCGAGCTCCTGCTATCACTAGCATTCTTATGTGGCCGAGAGGCCGCACCACTTCTCCGCTGAAGTTGACCAGGGGGACATCGGCTGGTAGCATGTCCTTTCTCTCTAGCTCCATCTGTTCGAAAGCCTCCTGGAAAATGGTATCCACCGAACTGTCGGAGTCGACCAGAATCCGCTTTACCTTGAAATCATTTATTACTAACTTGACCACGAGGGCGTCATCATGCGGCATGCGGATGCTAGATCCCACGAGCATCATCCTCGGTGAAGTAGATCACTTCCTCCATGAGGACGCGTAAGCGGGTACTAGTCCTCGTACATGAACTCCCAAACTGAGTTTTTCCCAGCCAAGGTGTTGCATCCTGCCATTGTGGACTCACCCGTAATCATGTTGATTACACCACGTATGGGTTGCTCTTCTGGTGGTGGGTCTCAGGGAGGTTGGTCCTTGCTCTTGAGATTTACTTACGTGGCGCTGAGATGTTATCTCACTGTTTTGAGGTGCCATGTGTCACTATGTCACTGGAGGGCCAAATCACCTCTCATCAGACCCCTTGTTCGAATTTTCTAAAATGAGATAAAAATATCCAAAATACACAAAATGTTTATTTTTCAAAATATTCTTCACAAGAATTATTAGCCCAAGTCCTTCTAGTCACAACACTCCTATCTGATCCCTAATGAAACACTAGTAGTGATGGAATTTAAAAAAAGGTAAAGTATTTAAAGGGATAATTTATTAAACTACCCTTCTTATGGTTTAACTAATTCACAACTTATACCTTTATTGATTAGATATTGTTTTGAACTATCCCTATTGTTTTTATAATTGTCGTCGTCATTGAATTCTAACATAAATGATGAAACGTCAAGTTTACCCTTTTATTAAATGATTTAAATCTTGTCCATCTTTTCTCAAACGTTAGCACTTCCTTCTTGGTTCCATGTCTATCATCGTCATTGTAACCTAGATCCCCATCACTTATTGAACCATCACCTATTCTCGGCTAATCAAAATCCCTATCACTTGTTGAACGACTAATTTTGTTTGCTCTCTATGTCCTGTCGACGTTCATCATCATTGCCTATCCTACTAGAAACCCTTTTACCATCTTTAGCCTCATCTATTGTGATTGACGGTGTGACTGATTCTTAAGGTCTAAGTGGTTTCAGTAGGTTTCTAATAGTGATGATTGTTAGGGAATGACAACTCTAGTGTCTACCGATACAATCAACTCTAAGAAATCCAAAAGAAATTGTTGACCATGTGGAAGAGCAAAAATGAATGATTGTGACCATTCGATCTTCACCGTCATCATCTACTCTCATCGGAGGGGAAACACTGCGAACGCGCTAGGTTACTATCATCATCCTCTGCTCTCGTTAGAGAGGATGACAAAGGGATATCTATAAAGGGAGAGCCTTGGGACTATAGAGAGAACAATAACCTTTAATCCTCTATGGAAGTTACTATCAGTTTGTCGCTCCTCTACGCTACTTCTCTCCTTTGCTCTCGTTGGAGAGGATGATGAAGGAAGATCTACAAAGGGAGAGCCTCGGGATTAAGGGGGGGGGGGGGATAGTAACTTTTAATCCTCTATGGAGGGAGAGCCTTGGGACTATAGAGAGAACAATAACCTTTAATCCTCTATGGAAGTTACTATCAGTTTGTCGCTCCTCTACGCTACTTCTCTCCTTTGCTCTCGTTGGAGAGGATGATGAAGGAAGATCTACAAAGGGAGAGCCTCGGGATTAAGGGGGGGGGATAGTAACTTTTAATCCTCTATGGAGGTTATTTCCGCTCCACTGTGCTGCTTCTCTCCTTTGCTCTCGTCACTCTATTCTTCGTTGAAAACGATGAACAGTAACCTTTCACTATTCAGCTTTTGTGGGATGCAACCAGAGGACTATTGGAAGCCCGACGAACTCCTAAAGATGTGTTTAACCAATAGGTCAGAAATGGAATCATCGATAGTAGCTCAGACAGTTTGCTCACTGAGGGATCTATATTCCAATCAAAGGGACAATGAATAGATGGCGAAAGGTTACCCGAGTGAGTGGTGCACCATGACCTAGGTCATGAACGATCTTGATGATGACACCCTTTGTTAGACAGTTTTGTATGCCCTTAGCTTCAATCAGAATGATGTACTTTATGAGTTTATTGTAAATGAATAAAAGTGCATATTTGATTCATGTTTCCTTGGTATGTTTCTGTGTAATACCCTTAAACTGGACACTTAATGAGACTCGTGTTAGTTTAGAATGTTCACAGCCAGTGGACCGGTTTGGGGAGACCTATCCTGACAAGGCTGACACTATAGTACCACCAAGTCGGTTGGGGGGGGGTGTCTCAGCTACCGGGGTGAGACCCTAGGCACATACAGTGTAGGATTAATTGAATCTATGAATTGGACCAGATTTCCAGTATTGCCCTGGACCTTGGAGATTGATGGGCAAAACTGGAAAATTACACCCGACCCCTAGACTCGATTATGATACTGCACTAGGTGTCGGATTGGGCTGTCTTTGATGTACCAATCAGTGAGATCCTTTGTGGGGGTCAAAACCTGGGTATGTTGGGACAGTCCGAGAATTCATCTAAGTGGGTGATCATAGTGACAGGATCAGCCCCTTTGTCGGACAAAGGTAATGATCGGGGCTGCACTCTCACTAATGGAAACCAAGACTGCTGGCAGCCGATTTCAACCGTTGAGATTTGTTTTGCAAAGTATATTTTATATGAGATATAAAAGTATATATTATGGTTTCTAAAATGTTTGCAAAAGGTTTTAATTCCCGGGATCCATATAAGTAGAGAGTGCAACACTGTTCCTTGCAGCTGAGGGAGAGGTCCTCTCTTGTCGGGCAGTGTATGATCATTAAGGGCTGAGAGGTTAAGTGTAAGACCATTGAGAATAATACCTGATGGGCTAATCTTGCATCTGCCCACAGTCCCTGGGTGTTACAAGGTGGCTTGGCCCAGGGACCACTTAGGGTAAGTGTTGGGCCCATAGAGCCCATTTGATGGGTTTCAGGGGGTGCACTGTCCTTAACAGTGTATTCGGCCAGGCCTTGCAACAAAGGCTGGGCCGAACCCATGTGGCTGATGTGTAGATCAATGCTTGGGTCCCACGCCATACAAGGAAGCCCAACTGGGCAGCAGCTAGGAAGGTTAAGTGAGTACATAAGCTTAATGGGCCTAAAGCCCATTTCGAACTGGGCTATTCATTTAGTTAATAATGGGGCGAATTCTGAGATGGATTAGCAGGTAGGATAGAGTCTTGACCCTATCCACTCAGAGAGTCCAGATCTGAATGTGATTCAGATGTAAAAGCCTCCTAATGAGATTAGGAGAAAACTAATCTAATCTGCAGATAAGATAAGGGTTTATCCTTATCACCTAAAGAGAGGGCTGATCCAAATATGATTTGGATAAGCAGCTACTAATTGGATTAGGAGCTGATCTTTTAGGTTAACAAAAGAAGGAGGGGGCGGCAGCCTTATGGAGAGACACATCAGATTTTCTTGAGTGCTGAAATCAAGAAGAGAGAATTCTGCACCCTACGAATACTCTCTTGCCGCCTCCCTGTTCTTGTCACCCTGTTTGCCAGTTCGATCTCCAGTTGTGGGAGAAGTCAAGATTCGATCTTGACATCAGTTCTTTGAGAAAGAATTGATAGGAAGCTGTGCTCACGTGCCATGCTGCTGATTCTTGCAAAGGACAGAGTTCTTGGAGAAGAACACTACTGATTCTGCTCCATCCTGCACTGCGCCATCTTTAGTGGGAGCAGTCTTTGGATCCTTCCTTGGGCGTGAACACATCCATTGGGAGATACTACTTCTCCGTATCAGGTATAATTATCTCATACTCCTTTTGGTTCAGATCTGGTTCAGTTTAAGGTTCAAGAATGATCCTTGAAAATATGATTTTCTAAATAGGGAATGTGATTCCTAGTTGAAGGGAGAGAATTTTTTTTTTTGAAATTCGCCCCTTATTCCGCAATCTTTGGGCGTCCATGGGATAGATCTCTCATCCCTTCACCCTTGAGATATCCATTACGCTCACTGAAGTCAAAGCTTCTGAATATGGCCAGTCCCTTCTAGTGGTAGGTGTGGGACTAAATTCTAATCTATGCAACAATTCTTTGGGGCCCTCAATGGTTATATGTTCATTGTAGGGGCTTTTAATACCTCTTACAAGCTCAGCTACAACACCACCAATTCGTTTTACAACTTTATTATCATTGAACTTTCATTCAAATAGGAAGATAAAATGTTCAATGAGATATCTTTTAGGGGGTGTTCTTTTATTGGATTTTGAGAGTGGGAAAGTTGGCCAATGGGATTTTGGTTTAGATTGACCAAGAAACCTATGTTCTTTCAAATTTATGTTGGTATTAGGGAAATTTTATTTTCCTAGGTATCTCACTTATTCAGGTAAATGATACCCATCTCCAAGGTGGGTAAATAACTTTCTCACTTGGGGGGAAAGTTGCCAACACCTAAATTAGACAAAAATACCCCTTTTAATAATGGAATTTTATGGATAAAACAATCATTGCCTTATTTACTTGGGAAATGAAAGAACATGGGTAAATGCACTTACCTGAGTAAGTGTTTCCTAGGAAACATTTATATGGGTAAGTGTATTTACCTAGGTAAGTAACTTTTTGAAAAGTGAACAGGGCCTTAAGTCTGTGTATATTGTTCTTTAATTGAGTAGTTTAGAATGAAACCTACAGTCCTAAGCCTTCTAAAATAGAGTTTTAGGATTGTGAAGCATTACCCAACATTTCCTATTTAGAGAGTTGTAGGATTATAGGAATTTTTTGTAGATCCAATTGTTACCATTTTGAAAAATTGAAGAAGAATGAAGGATAAAATAGTCTTTTCCAGCTTTCTATTCAGATGCTACTGAGTATCAATTGCAAAAAAAAAAACATAGGGGTACTCTATGTGATTTTCCAAAGGTTAGGGTAAGCTTTAGTCCATTTGCTAAAATGAGAAAGATAACAGTTTATGGCAAAGATAACAATGAGAAAGAAAAAAAGACTCTATTGCCTACTTTTTACTCCAATTCCTCTCGTGCTTTATTTTATCTTCTCATTCTAGTTTTCTTTCTAGCTTAGCACTGTTGTTTTTCGGCTCCTTATTACCATCCATTTGTCTCACATTAGTAGTATGGGATGTTGTTGTGGGGTATATATGTGCTTGGATTCCCTCCCTCTAATAGCTAGTTGTTAGGGGTGAATTCTCTAAAGGCATGTAACACTCCCCTTATTCAGTATTCTCTTACGACATCGGTTGTTAATTGCTATTACAATTTGTGTTTCAAAGCCTCCGTTTGGAAGGAGTATAAATACAAATACGTAGAACACAAAACCTTGTGTTTTGTATTATTTTGTATTTGCAGTGTTCATATTTGTATTTGAACTCTTTCCAAATTGAGCAAAATTGTCATGGATTCTGAGAATTCAAGTTTATTTAATAATTGATGAGAAGAAGTTAACCTATGTAATCTATTGGTGACGATTCTGACTTTTTTTTCCCTTTTGCTTTCCTTAATTTCCAACGCAAGTACAGTTAAATTTGTCTAGTTGCGTTAGGATTTAGGAGATCTCGAATTCAACTCACCCTTGATACTAATTTACGTTTGGTTTGAAGGAAAAGGTAGAGAGAGGAAGGCAAGCCAAACACAGGGTAGGCTACACAAATCCTCATTTCCTGTCATTGTATCTTGTCAAGAGCCATGTTTTCAGGTCAAACTGTGTAAAGTCTTATAATCAGTTCTATTATTTATTTTTAAATTACTTCAAAGTCCAAGCCGTATTTTCTTGGGTCTTTCCTTTGCTAAGAATCTGTTAACGTGCACCAAATTACTCTTGTAGATGAAGAATACGAAATCAAAATTTCAAATCTTGTTGCCATTTTAGCTTAATTATCACTGCAAGCAAAAAATAAAATAAAATAATAATTTAGCCATTAACACAAGTATACAGGAGAATGTGTGACCTATTCAAGGTATTTTTTTTTTCTATCATTCTTTGGTCTTTTATTTATGGCCTTATGGGTAAGGGTGTAAACTTGGTTCAAATATCGACACGTTCCGTATTTTAAAATTGAGCGCATAAGTATTACTTAGGGCTCGTTCTTTATTACTTTTTACTATGTTTCCAGCGTTATTGCACACTAACACCTACCCGGATAAATAGAGAGGCCAGAGGGAAAGAGCTCCTATTGATCCCTAGTCTGGATGAATTATTCGGAAAAGTATGGACAGGTTAATGTAGATTTTTTATTTATATTGCAGAATTATAAATATTCAAAATGTCAATAATTCACTCTCTATTCACTGTAAATTGACATCAATTTCGAACTAGCATCTACTCTAATTATACTTCGAACTTATAAATTCTGATTCTGACCCTGAGCTGAATCATCATTCTCCCATGGGCCTAAATCATTTGCCCATGTTGCGGGATGGGCTACACAACCTATAACCCCCCAATCCAAGTGCAGTGGGATTCGATTTCATGTCTCCGCTACAATTAAACAGGAGACCTTATCAATCAGTGGGTTGGCACCTTGCATAAAAGGTATCAGGTAATCGAGTAAATTTATTAAAAGAAATCGAGTAAATTGATATTCTCTAGTATTATCATTTTTTGTAATACCCAATACAGAGGAAATCTAATGAAGATACTGTGGTCTTGGGCTAGGATCTACTACCAATACAACGCTCTCAACACTATCCCAACTAGCCACTGCAGCCTTACATTGGGAACATCTCCCATCTCATACATGGGAGATGTTTCCCATGTACAGCTATAATGGCTGTTGGAAAATTGTTGGCAGCAGATCTGAACTCCAAAGACTCCCATACTCACTTATATACATTTAAAGCTATGAAGTGTCATTATGGGATTCTTTGAGGCTATAATGGTAATCCACTAAGTCATTGTCCAAAGTTCAAACCATCTGCTTCCCATGTCCGTCAGCTCATCTGTCATCTTCCTATTTCCATCATAAACAAATAATCTTCACAGTTCACACTCTTCTCTACGCCTTGCTTCTCACGAAATTTTTATTTAATAAGTCTCTTCGTTAGTCATTCTTTTTTTCCTTTTTAATTTTTAAGGATAAATTACTGAAACTTCCCCCGAAGTTTGGTAATTACAATTATTTTCCCAGAACTTTTTTAATACAGTTGCAAGTATATTCCTCTGTTAAAATCCTCTAGCAAGAGATATAAAAAATGTAAAAAAAAATGCCTATATAATTATTTGTGACTAAAATGTTTATTTTCTAAATTTTCTCTTCATATCAATTCTATCCAAACCTTTTCAATCGATTTATTTCCTAATTTTATAGCTACAATTTTTAGATTTTCTTTTTTTTTGTTATTCATAATGTGTGTATTGTTGTTCTATAGAAATCAAACTCAACAGTAATGTATGGGTGTGTTGGACATTTTTGTGTCTCTTATTAAAGGATTCCAAATAAAGGGGTTTATTTGCAACTGTCTGAATATTCAAAAGAAGTAATTGCAATTATTAGACTTCAGCGTAGATTTGAGCAACAGTCAAAACTTCAGCAAAGTCTTCAGCAATTTTGTTCTTAGGCTTTTATAAACCGCGTCTTTATCTATTTTGATAACAATGCACACGCGCAGCTCTGCGGAAATGATTATGTTGCCAATCCGGATCACCTACCCAATACCCTCCCAACATGATCTCACACCATACAACTCCTTTTAGTAGGTCCCAATATCATGGTAAAATATGCAGTATCAGATCTGTTGGGAGAGTGTTGGAACGCCTATTGTTGGCAGGTGATTCCAACTCTTCTGTGGTCCCTACAGAAAGATGCAAGGGGCCTATGACTGTGGCCCGACCCCTCTGACCCATGGTGTGAGTTCGGATGTAGCATATCAGTCCTGAAAGAATCTAAGGAATGTTCACGTTTTGAAAAATCTTAACGGTTTAGCAGCCGCTGATGGCGACAAGATCCCGAAAGAATCTAAGGAATATGCACGTTCTGAGGACACTATTGACCACTTGTCATTCGTTAGAGCATCCACGTCATCGAATGCCACTGCTTTAAAGGTTGACCAGAAAACTTTTCCCTCCACCACGCAAGCATAAACCAGTAAACCACTAACCAGCCCCCTGTTCACATTATTTTATTGCTCGTAAATGCCTCTATTTAAACAAACCCCTCCCTCCTAATTATGGCCTTAACCAACAGAAAAACCCGCTCGTACTCGACCTCTCTCATACAAATTACAAATACAATAAGCAAAAGCTTGGCCACCGAAACGTTACGACATTATTCCGATTCAATTGCTTCTCTTCATTCCTTTCTCATTCTTCCGTCCTCAATTTTGAGAAACTCAAAAATGGCCATCAGATCCCTACTGCAGCTGAAGCATCTGGGCGCCCGCGTTTTCTCGACCGCAGCCAAAGAACCGGCTAAAGGACTTTTGATGGGGACTGGCCGTGGCCGGGCTACGAGTTTCCTGCGTGCCGGCGATTTAGGTGTGCCAGCAGCATGGACAAATATGGTCTGTCTCAGGTTCCCCGCGTTGGGAATACGGAATGGGAGCACCTTGGCATTGGGTGAAGAAGAACAAAAGACCGGGGTGCAAACCGGTTCGACCGGCTTCCCAGCTGATGGTTCGGGAAACAAAGCCATTTTTAGCTACTGGAACATTACTCCAGCCAGGGTGACCAAGGACGACGGTACCAGTTGGAAGTGGAGCTGTTTTAGGGTACGTATATCCCTTGGTACTTGTGGATGAAATGGCATGCATTATGCATCAGTGACCGGGTGAGTCACGTGGCAGCTAAGAGACCCAAAACAACACTTGCCACGTGTCTATATTATTTCTTTAGCACTCGCGGTCTACTACTATTATGTTGCAATGTAGAGCTATTCTTTACTTGCCAACTGGCTAGTTTGCATCTTGGCTTATTCAACACTGACGATATCGTTTTATTTTGTATTTTTTACTCTCTTGAAATGAAATGAATAGCCAATTGACTCGTATAATGCGAACCTGTCGATCGATCTAAAGAAGCACCACCAACCAAGATCGTTCGTGGACAAACTTGCTTACCGGACTATCAAAGCTCTCAGATACCCAACCGACCTCTTCTTTCAGGTAGCAGATGCGGACGGAGAAACGTCCAAGTCAACTCGGCCATATATTGAATGTACAGTACAGTAATACATTAATTTTCGATTTTGTTCGTGTTACAGAAGCGATATGGATGCCGTGCGATGATGCTGGAGACGGTGGCTGCAATCCCCGGCGTGGCCGCAGGGATTCTCTTGCACTTGAGATCCCTGAGGCGATTTGAGCATAGTGGGGGCTGGATCAAGGCTCTTCTAGAAGAAGCTGAGAACGAGAGAATGCATCTCATGACGTTCATGGAGGTGTCGCAGCCCAAATGGTATGAGCGAGCTCTGGTTTTTTCGGTCCAGGGCATTTTCTTCAATGCCTACTTGTTGACTTACTTGATATCGCCCAAGTTGGCACACCGAGCAGTCGGATACCTAGAAGAGGAGGCAATACACTCGTATACTGAGTTCTTGAACGAGTTGGATAAGGGTACTATCGAGAACGTCCCGGCCCCGGCCATCGCTATTGATTACTGGCGTTTACCGCCGAATTCGACTCTCCGTGATGTGGTTGTGGCCGTGAGAGCCGACGAGGCGCATCACCGCGACGTTAACCACTTTGCATCGGTAAGCCTCGCTCCATTCCCCATATTTATCTTGATTCCTTCCATCAATCTATTCAATGTTATTCAAGCGGACCACCCGGCACTAGGGAATAGGGAGAGGACGATCGCGGTTCAAACCGGTTTCTGGCAAAAAATCCACCCGAGTCACATTAAATGGGCTTTGATCTCTGTCCATGGCCAAGCCTAAGGTCCAGATCTAGTGATGAGCTTGGGTTGGTCCTTTAACTCTACAAGCCCATCCCATTTATACTCCAACTTTTTTAGTGGAAGGAATTTGGGAGATTTAAGATGAGAGAAAGAGTTACAAACACCGACCATGTCCACGAGAGAGAGGGGGGAGTTAAACAAGGATTTTATTAGAAATTAAAAGGGCTTGAGATGGTTAGTGATTTTTATGTTTTTAATTTAATTTAAAAATAAATAAAATACATGTGTGAGAAAGGAAGGGAAAAGTAAGTGCGTGTAAGCATGGAGGACTCATAGCCTTATCTTTCCACTATATAACATAGATATTTCTAAATTTAGCACAACTTCATGAATCCATTTATTTCACTTTATTATTCTACCAGTTAAGAATTAAAATAGAAAAAAAATGCTTCTTTATAATCTCTCTCCCTGTTATTATGAATGAGAATTAGTTTTTGGGATCATGTTGTCTAAATCCAATAATAAAAACATAAAGAGCAGATAAAAATTCAGAAATTTTAGGAATTATATAAATTGTATATTCATCGTATTATAAAAATGAGTTTAGCAAATAATGAAAAAGAATTATTGCTATTAACGATGGAAGTGATTAAAAATGCCATAAAAAAAAAAGGCTAACCCGTACCCAACTGATCTGGTCGAACGGGGCCAAGGGTTGAAATGACTGAACTACCTGGTCCATTGACTCAGTCAAGACTTTTCTGAACAATAGGGCAAAAACAGACCCATAATTCTGACAGGATGATGGTTCAACCGATCATAAATGAAAATTCCCTATCAACATATATATAGTTGATGAGAATTTAATTTTAGCAAGGCTCCTCTATCTTATTCTATTCTGATTTAGTAGATTTCGCTCTGGTACTTTTTGGACAAGAACCGGACGATCAGTGATATGGGTCTAGCCTTCTAGGGACCATCACTAGCCACATCTCCCATATGGTTCAAGAATAGGCTCCAATTAAAAATATTCCCTACGCCATGAACAAGCATTTATATATTTTCTGGCAAAATTGGTTTAAAGATCTTGAAAATTGTTTTAAAACCCCCAAAAACAAAAGAAAATTGTTTTTGAACACATTTTAATTTAATGGTAGATAATGTTCAATTCATGTTTTAATTCATTTTTAGTTTGTAATTGATGATACAAAATATCCAAATTTGGTCATGATCTGGATCCTACTGGTAGGATTTTAAATGAATCTGAATATTAATTGGATAGAATTTAGAACTAGTCATATTTGATCCAAATCTGACTAGTTCACAACTCTGTGTGTTTGGTTTGTTTTGGATTGTAGGACATACACAACCAAGGTTATGAGCTGAGGGAAACTGCTGCTCCACTGGGGTATCACTGAACTTTTAGAGTGGAGGAAAAGTGATTTATGATTCAGAAAAAGCTGAATAATATAGTGTTCTGTTTGTCAATAAATAAAAGTGACCTTAGTCTTGTTTTTTTTTTTTTGTATGGTCTTTATTAAGTAATAAGTTAGTTGTTATGGGTGTTAAGTGGGCTGGGCTTTTGGCCTGATCCCACTATTTTGATTTGAGTACATTGCAATGAAATTCTTGATGGGACATATTAAATTCTCAACTTCATTCTCTATATATCGTATCATCGTACGAGGAAATGCATTCTTATGTTGAGAAATCTGTGTGATGCATAATCAAATTCGTATTGCCAAAAATTTGCTTCTCCTGTTTTGTATATAAACAAATGTTACAGTTATCTTATTCGTCCGTTTTGATGGCACACGGTCTGGATGCTCTTATCTGGAGGGCAGTTTGGACGTTGGTCCATTTAGTTGGTTGGTCGAATTGTAAGAGAAAAATGCTCAGAGAACCTGAGGTGGTTTATCCGTTGTGGGTGTTCCGATGCTTAAGTTAGTAGTTTGTTTGCGAGCTGAAAACTTATATGCTAAAAGGTTAGTGAGCAAATAATTCTGCGTACCTTGTAACATTGGGGTTGATGCCCTTATATAGGTTAGTTTCCATAGGTCTTACGAAACACCTCCAAGATCCCCGACCCGTGCTACTAGGAATCCATTCCACACTTGGAGGTGCACTTCGTGTGAGCTGATAAGGCTTGAGTGGGATAAGGATAAGGCTTGCAGATGTACAATGTGATCCTAGAGAGATCAGAGACAACTGGCTATCTTCTAAAAGTTGGCTATGTATCACCTCGGCAGATCGGGCCATCACAAGCTGTTCGGACCTTGGTCTTAGCCAAGGTACCCAAATTGACCTAACTTGTTGAAGTGGCAAAGAACACTGAATTGTCATCCAATCGGCAGATCACTTCCACGTGTTCGGGTGTTGATAGGTAAGGCTAAATTACCCCTCATCACCTTTCGTTCGTCTGACCAATAGAAGTGTTGAGGTTTCCTATTTTGACTTCTTGAACCAACCTACAAAGCCACAGAGTTGTTCTGGGTTTAATGTTCTAATTATCCTTGAATCGTGTTTCAAACCTGCAATGGGCTACACAACACCATCGACTTAATAAATTTGTGGAAGAGAGTGATTTTAATTTAGATTTAATGAGATCAATATCAAAACTAACTTTCTCATTTGGGCCTCTCTTTTCCTGTTTCATTGACTAATGGCTGCGGATTCCAGAAGATCTGCATAGGCCCATCTCGACCCAGCCCATATCGACTTGATCATATATATTATTTAATATTTATTCTCTTTTAGATACGCCCTGGGACCTAAGCCGACATGGAATTTTGTAATATGAGCTGCGCCTGGTAAGGGCTACAAGAGAAAAGTGAAAAAAAAGGTTTTTACTGTTCAGTCCACCATCAGAAATCCTAGCTCTTTCGTATAATTGGGAGTAGGTGTTAGCTTGGAATTGATGTCAATTTATGGGTGGGTATGGGTGTTATAGGTGGAGGTATTTATAATTTTGAATTGTTGTATGTTTGCAGTTTAATTTAGAATTCTGAGGTGGAGTGAAGTCTACATATCCAAAAAAACTATATTTTTTACTATTTCTTTTTCTTCCGGTTCAAAACTTAAGGCTGTATTTAGTGTAGTGCAATTTTATTTGCACTAGTACAAATTTATGGGAGTGCAAATGTAAAAAAATGCAAATTCTGGTTTAATTTTGTTTTGAATGTTACTTTATTCTGTTTCATGTCTTAATTTACTTCATTTATACTGCAATCAAACAAAATAAGCTAAAATTTGAAACAAAAATAGGTCAGAATTTACACTTAAATAATTTGAAATGCCATGGTTTTGCATCAGTGCAAATTTTTTTGCATTGCAACGGAACACAACCTAAGGCTCAGTTTGGAAAGAGTACAAATATAAATATGTAGAGTACAAAACCTTGTATTTTGTATTATTTTCCATCTATTTGCACTTTGCATATTTGTATTTGTACTCCTTGGAGCCAAAGTAAAAATATCAGTTAGAGTTTATTTAATTTAGAGAGACATTCACTTTGGATTAATTCGTTTTTGTTAAACATGCCACGTGGCACATGGGTGGGGGGGGGGGGGGGAGAGGCGGTTTACATGCAATCAGGTTGAAAGAGATAAGTGAAAGAAATGGGACAAATATATTAACATTATAATAGAACGATTGCCGAAATAGGATTCATGTATTTAATCTCATATACTAGGGAGAGAGAAGGAATAAAAGGAATCTGGGTTAGGTGCATTGGCTAGATATTTAGGGATTGTTTAACCAATAATATTGCCCTATATCAGTCATCAAGTGTAAGTATTATTGGAGGGATTAGAATCCATCATATGGATGGCCGAACCATTTTAAATGGCCAGGCAAATTTCAAAAATTTTTCTAATCCATCCCGTGAACCGATTTCTAAGTGATTTTGAAATTTGAAATTTCTGAATCGATCTTTCACTAAACCAGACTAGATTTGAATCCAAAATTAAAATTAACAGTACCTGATACGAAGCCCACAAATCACATATCTCAGAGTGGTAGTTTATGCTCAAAATCATTCCCAAAAGCTGGCCTCCAACTGAAGATGGCATAGTGAATGAGAAGTCGATTCAACAACACTGTTTTCTGCAAAACTACTATCCAATTGCCTTGGATTGACTGGAATTTTCAGCTTGATTTCCCCAACTTTTTTCTTGCAAAAGCACAACAGGAAAGCTGATAAAAATCAGTTCTTTTAATGCTTAGGTCGAATTGGGGTTTCTGGGAAACAAGAGAGAATAGGAGAAAGCAAGAGAGTGAAGAGAATAAGTTCTATTCGCCCTCTCCCTCTTAATTCCATTTTATGGAGCACTCTCCTAATGTGATTAAGATATTATCTAAATCTGATTTGGATCTAAACTCTTGTAAGAGATAAGCATTATCCTCTTAAGAAGATAGGTGCTCTATACTTAGAATCATGCCCAGTTTCGACCCAAAACACATGTGATAACTTAACTAATCTCATTAATAATGGGCCCATGGCCCATTTTCTTCAAAGGCTCACCTCCCTAGGTGTTGCATGGCCGCTTTGGGCTTGAGATTGTATGGGGTGGGACCCCACAAAGGTCTCACACAAGTCCATAAAGGTTTTGCCCTACCCTTTAAAGATGTTAGGTCGAATTCACTATTCAGGGCAGTGAACCCTTGACCAAATTAGCATTGGTTCAATTTAGGCCCAACATTTACACCTAAATGATCATTGGATTCAACCACCCTATAAAGACCCAAGGATAATGGAGTTATATGAGGTGAAGCTCATCAGATAATCAGCCCTGTAATGCTCTCTTACACTTAACCTCTTGTCCCATAATGATCACAATATTGCCTGACAGGGAATGACCTCTCCCCTAACTGCAAGGTGTAGTTTCACACTCTCTACTCGAATAGATCTTATGATTACCTTTTGCAAACTTTTTTCATAAAATACTAGTATAAAATATAAATATATTTTGCAAAATCGGATTTCAAATACAATTGAAATCCATTGTAGGTAGTTTAGGTTTCCATGAGAAAGAGTGTGTAAACCCTGATATTCACTTTATCCGACAAAGGGATCGATCTTATCACTATGATCACCCACTCAGGTGATTTCCCAAACTGACCATTGATGGATCTCATTGGTTGGCACATCAAAGATAGCCCAGTCCAACACTTAGTGCAGTACCATAATCAAATGCAGGGTAAAGTGCAAAATTTCAGTTTTACCCATCTATCTCTAAGGTCTAGGGCATAATTGAAAATTGGTCTAAGTTTAGTGTTTCTTTCAAACACCCAGTACCTATGCTTTGGGTTTAACCCTAATAGCTGAGATAAGCTGCTCCAACTATTTGGTAACATACCAGTGCTAGTCTTGTTAGGATAAATTCTCCAAGTCTATCTAATAGCTAATAACATTATAAACTAGCATGAGTCTCATAAGTGTCTAATTTAAAGAGTAATACATAAAAAATATATCAATATAAATATGAAACAATAATGTATTTGATTCATTTATAGATAAATATTTATATACATTAGTCTAATTAGAGCTAAAGGCATACACTATATAACAAGTATGCCCCACAACCACTTTGAATCTCTTCCTTGGCATGCATGACAGACGTACATAGGGAGTTATTATTAGTTAAACAGCCCCAAATATAGCAACTAAAGGCAGCTTATCCGATCCAAACTTGGAGGGACACAATATAAACTAGTCAAGACTCAAGGGTAAAAGGATATAATGCTGAAAAACTTGGGAGTACTGCCTTTTATCTTTTCTAGCCTAATCATATTAGAGAGAGAAATAAATATTCTGGGTATTTCTAATATTTCTATCCTTGCCCAATTAAGGGGGTGATTGATATAATGGTGTTGTATTGTTGCATTTTGCATTGACCAATAGTTCAATACAAATTTGTGGGAAAGTGATTAATCTACTTGAAATTTTTTGAATTAATCAATACAATTTTATTTATACCTAAAATGTTAAATTTGATATTTCTTATATACATGAACTTTTTTAGTTGAAATAACACTTATGTATGATGTGGCAATACATATTCTGTCACAATTTTGTATTAATCAATCCAAAACGCAACAGCAAGGCAACACTAGTGTACCAAACGACCCCTACTTAATTACAGATAACCAGGCTTAAGTTTAGAGCTCCGTAGTTACATTGTGTTTGCTTGTTGAGAAAATAAGTGTGAAAGTGAAAGTTGTAATTAAGGCTCTGTTTGGAACGAGTATAAATACAAATATGTAGAATGCAAAACTATGTGTTTTGTGTGTATTTATACTGTACCTATTTGTATTTGTATTCCTTCCAAGAATACAAATACTGTATAGTACAAATACATAGAAAATAATACAAAATACAAGATTTTGTATTCTTCATATTTGTATTTGTACTCCTTCAAAACTGAGTATAAGTTCCATAACATGCAAATCTTAAGGACATTCTGATAAAAGAAACATAATTAATCCGATGAGTTTTGACCGATGATTTGCACACCTATCTTATACAACATTTGTAGTCATTAATATCACATCTGCACTCATTGGCAGTGCAAATTTTGCATCTCAAAAACTTGATCAAAATTTACACCACCCTCCTCGTACATAAATTCTCTCTTATTTAAAGTGATGACCACATCATCTTGCTAATTACATTATTCTCAAACAAACAAACCTCTTACCTCCATTCTCTTTTATATAAGGTGGCACATTATTTAACTTTTCACAATCAATGACAAATTGAAATGCCAAGCAAAAATAAATCCAAGTTTACACATCCTCTTTGCACTGAGTGCAAATGAGCAAACAAACTGAGCCCTTGGTATTTTGAGTGGACTGCTTTCAAGCTCTATTATCGGACAATAATACAACTAAAAGAGCGAAGATATATAGAGAGTTGAAAATTGAGAGCATCACATTTACTCTAGGTAATCTCCTACATACAGATGAGCCATATCCACTTGTTGAATCTCAATTTAAGAATGATAAATGTAGAAAGGAAAGAGTTTTGACTTTGAATGAGGGGCGGAAAAAAAAAAAAAAACTTGAAATAAAATGCAAAGGCTCCTTCAATTCCCCAAATTAAATATAATATATATTGTTATATATATTCTTTAAAAAATTTTTAATAAACCCAAACCTTCTCGGCCCATTTTTCCTAAATCCTACTCCTTTTACTCGCCATCTCATTTACTTGTTTAACTTGACTCCCAAAAAAGAAATTCCTAGCTTCACCACTGCTTCTAACTGACATTAGAATGAGGGAAAGGAATTCACCACCACGACGATAATAGATCTCTTATCTGGGTTTTCCTGCAGAATAATTTGAAATTTTAGCTTGTTTTTTTACTTTTAGTTTCTTTAACCTGATTAAACCGGTTAGACTGAAATGGTTTCTTGTTCGGTAGAAAGTTTCTCGTTCTTGTTAGAACTTATTGGATTGGATTGATTTATGATCGACAGCAACATGTTGCAAACGTACTATTCCTTCATGGTCTACGTGATCTCTTCGCAAGCAGAAAAAGGTACCCTTCTACCCCGTCACTATAAGAGAGAGAGAGAGAGTGATACTCTTAATAGTTTTAGTGAATTAAAAAAGGGGATGGACCAAAGGTATCTGTCCTTACCGGTTTAGGAAAGGTTATATATTTAATTAAGATAAGATTCCTTATCATGCTTCCCTATATAGCTCACGTTAGGAGCTTGGTATTTGGATTATTTTTAGCTTTTAAATTAGACTTCCAATAAGAAAATTCAATAAAAATCTTGGTCTAAAGAAAACACCCGCGGTTCATAAATAGCCACGTCTGCTGCTTTAGGTGATGATCAAGATATATTAAATTAGTCAATGAATCCATGCATTACAATTAGAGATTTGTTTGGAAAACTTATTTGTTTATTCATTCTATGAAACCCTTAAACAAATTTCATTTCATTCCAATTCTACGAGTTTATATTAGAAGACATCATATTACAATTAGAGGTGTCAATTGGATCGAATTTGGTTCAATCTGGCATGGTCCAATATGAGTGGTCCATTATAGATGGATCAGGTTCAATCCAATCCAAGGAATATTCTGGACCATTTTGGATTAGTGCTATTTAATGACTGGATTGTCCAACACTTTTAATTTAGAGTGGTTCCCGTTCAAACCTGGTCCATTGACACTTGCATTCTTATCTTTTGTCAATGGACCAGATATCGGTTCAATCCGACTTAATCCAATATTAATCTATTATGGATGCACTAGGTCCAATCCAATCCAATCCATAAAATATTTTGGACCTTTAATATGTAATTGGTTCATCCATTCTGCAAAATTGATTTTGATTTGGGCAAGGTCCAACACAAAATCGGTCCATTAAGACTCCTAAATGCAACTGTCTTTTAGGTCAGAATTCATAGGCCCAAAGTACAGTTGGGGTAAGTGCCGGCTCGAAATTGATGTTAATTCACTAAGGAGTATGAGTGCATAGGATTTTATGTACGCTTTGAACATTTGAATGTTTAATTCATTGTCAGGTGGGGATCCAAACTGGCTCATCATGGGACCTACACACCAAAGTCATACACGAATTAAAACAAAAAACGTACAGCAGATATTTGTCCTACAAATTAGGGTCAACCCAGCAAGAGCAAGCAAATGTCTCCACCTTCCAAATATACGACTTTATTGGGGGAAAACGTAGTGAATATTCCATGTTGAGAAGGTGAGAGCGACGGGTAGGGCCAAGATTCGAAGGTACTTTTTCTGTTTTCTACTTTCTACTTTTCTAGTGTTCGACCTCCATTTTGTATATAACTATGAACTAACCTTCGCAACTAATATAACATCCTTTCCTCTTTCCTCTTTCCTCTTTCCTCTTTTTCCTATTATATATATAGTATAGCAGAGATCAGAGAAGATGGATAACTGAAAGCCTGAAAGTGTTACAGATACACAGTTGACAGTTCTTCCCACTCATCCACCCCTCACTCATGGCTTCTTCTTCCCCGCAGTGCCCGCCGTTCTCCTTCGCCAGCAAGTACTACCATGTCTCCGATGGAGGTAGCTGCATGCGCCAGAGTAGTTTCTTTGAGGGCAAAGCCGTTCTCAATCAAGGAGTTGGCTACTCTGTTATTCTGGGCTTTGGGGCTTTCTTTGCCGTCTTCACCTCTTTCCTGGTCTCTCTCTCTCTCTCTCTCTCTCTCTCACTTGTTAAATTCATCAGGACTATTCTATTCATTTAGGCAGAATTTATACTTCTGTTCAAACCCAATATCTATTTGGTGCCATAAATATCATATGTATGTAGTCGTCACTGTTCTTGTTTGGTTGTAAGTTTTTCCTTTTTGATTTTCGTTGTGGTTGTTGGTGTTGGTGGTTGTGCCAGTACTGAATATGTCAGACATGGAAGTAGTTAGAAAGCAGTTTCTAGTCCTGCCAAACAACATGGTGTGTGTATTTTGCCTGTTCCAACTGAGGTAACAGTTATTGCTACAAATTGGGCCTACAAGCCTTATCTTGTAGTGTTGGTCTAAGGCTCTCTTAATGGACCCAAAGTCATCCTCTACATTGGGATATATAGCGGCCCAGCCTACAGGCCCAACCTGACCCTAGTTCATTAGTTTAAAGTTTAAACTCCTTTTAAGACAAGTTTAAACTCTGAAGTCTGAACGACATATAATAAGTTTTTATACATATAATAGTAACCTTTATACATGTATTAATTAGTTCGCATAATATATAAATTATCTGTCCATGAGTGATGATTTCTGCTCCAAATAATCTTTAACGTCAGAACCATTAAATGGTGGGTCTTGAATCTCCTGATCACCCTAATTCAGGACAGATGGCAAATCTTAGGGCCCCACACCAGTTACCCGTCTAGTGTCCCAGAATCTTAGTTTAATTGGTTTTCAATTGTATTGTTGTTGATACAAAATTGTATGTGTATTTTTTTTTTTTAAATTCAATATTGAATTTTGACCTGCAATTTAGCATACGGTCTCTAGTTTTCTCCAACACTGACAGCAACACAGTGACCATGTTAAGGGTGGTATAATCCATGTTTCTTGTATTTGATTTCATCTTTGTTTTGTTTAATTAGGTATGGCTTGAGAAGCGATATGTGGGTTCTCGCCACACATCTGAATGGTTCAACACTGCGGGCAGAAATGTTAAGACAGGACTGATTGCTAGTGTGATTGTGTCCCAGGTGACATTCTTTTTCTCCAGTGCCAATCTTTTGAAAACTTAGATTGAGTTTGGGAGAAATCTGTTAATATACAGCTTTTGTATTCGAATTTTGCAGTGGACTTGGGCTGCCACAATCTTACAGAGTTCAAATGTTGCCTGGGAGTATGGCATTAGCGGGCCATTTTGGTATGCAAGCGGGGCCACCATCCAGGTCTGTACTGTCAACTCAAAAATCTTTATTCTTTCTTGGGCAGGAGGAGAAAGAAAGAGAGAACATTGATAGGTGGTGTTTCAATTCGATCAAACAGGTACTCTTGTTTGGTGTCATGGCTATAGAGATCAAGAGAAAAGCTCCTCATGCTCATACTGTTTGTGAAATTGTAAGAGCTCGGTAAGTATCACCTGCCATACAGTTTCTTAAATTTTCAAATGCTTAAGGCTATAATCTTGATCACTCTGTGTGGTAGTTAGTGTCAAGAAACAGAATATTGATCATGGAGAAGATATTATATCTGGTAGGCATGCCTGTTATTTAATGGGTCTTCCTCAATCCAACCAAAAGCATCAAATGCAGTAATTAATCAGGTCTTTCTTTTTATGCATTTAGAGTCTCCATCAGAAGCCAGTATGGACCACTGAATGCACAGAATATGTATTGCTTTCTCTGTGCAGATAGAAGCTATTCCTCTATAGTTCTCATGTGATAGATACACTTTACCCGTCTGTCAGGCTGTGCCTTGTCTAATGTAATTGTAATTGTAATTGTAATTGCTCTTCATCAGATGGGGGACTGCTGCTCATGTTGTCTTCCTCTGTTTCTGCTTCTTGACAAACATTATTGTCACTGCTATGCTTCTTCTTGGTGGTTCTGCTGTGGTAAATGCACTTACTGGGGTCAACATTTATGCTGCAAGCTTTCTAATTCCTCTTGGTGTGATAGTATACACATTAGCTGGAGGACTAAAAGCTACTTTCTTGGCCAGTTACATACATTCTGTTATAGGTATACCAGGCATCTGAATAATCTTTGACAACTTCTACATTTATATTTGTTGTTGAGCTTCTCTAATATTTATTTATGCTTTCAGTGCATGTGGTTTTGGTAATCTTTGTCTACCTTGTATACACTTCTAGTAGTGATCTTGGTAGTCCACGCATTGTATATAATCGTCTCTTGGAAGTTGCTAGCAAATCAAGAATATGTCAGGAACCACTTTCTCATAATGGACAAGCTTGTGGACCTGTTAGTGGAAACCACAAGGGCTCCTACTTAACTATGTTGAGCTCTGGTGGCCTTGTTTTTGGAATTATCAATATTGTTGGAAACTTTGGCACAGTTTTTGTTGATAATGTAAGTATGAATGTCCTCTTGACAATTTCAATGTGGCAATATGTGGTGGGAGAGTATCACAGTTCTAGTTATTCTATAAGCTTTAGATCAGAAATTTGTTACCTCCACTTACAATTTTTTCTATGGAGCTTCACAGGGATATTGGGTTAGTGCCATAGCAGCACGACCTTCATCAACTCACAAAGGCTACTTGTTGGGTGGGCTGGTTTGGTTTGCCGTGCCTTTCTCGTTGGCAACATCACTGGGTATAGGAGCTCTAGCTCTTGATCTACCAATAACAGCAAGTGAGGCCAGCCATGGACTTGTTCCTCCTGCTACTGCTATAGCTTTGATGGGAAAAGCAGGATCTGTCCTGCTTCTCACAATGCTTTTTATGTGAACTTCACTACCCTTCTAAGTTTATTTATTTGCATTATCATGGAAGCAAAAAAATAAATAAATGAATAAAAGATATATAGCTCACATGCAAAGCCAAAAAATGTTTCACTCCATGTTGAGCTGGTGATGCATGCCAATACCAAATAGCATATCCAATGATAATTAGCATTAAATATTAGCTTGCTCTTGTATTGTTTAAGCAAATGTAACTATCCAAGCTGAATGCAAATAACTCTACAGATGGCCAAATTGCCTCCAAAATCATTCCAACTTTAATAGGACAAACAAATTCAAGAACACTGAAACAGAACATCTAAGGGGGTGTCCACCATTTGTTTTGGAAAACAACCCCCCCCCCCCCCCCCCCCCCCCCATCTGGGTCAAAGCATACTCATATTGGATTGAGCCTAGTCCTAAGATTTCTTGCCAGAATTTATTTCTTTCTAATGACAATCTTAACAAGGAAAAAGTGGCTAACTTGGATACACTTACATTTCAGGGCTGTGACATCTGCCGGTTCTGCTGAGCTAATAGCTGTTTCTTCCTTATGCACATATGACATATATCGTACGTACATAAACCCAAATGCAACTGGGAAACAAATCCTAAAATTTTCAAGGGGGGTCATCCTAGGATTTGGATGTTTCATGGGAGTTCTAGCAGTGGTTCTGAACAAAGCAGGAGTTTCACTGGGTTGGATGTATCTAGCCATGGGAGTATTTATTGGTTCAGCAGTTCTTCCTATTGCTTTTATGCTTCTATGGGAGAAGGCTAACTCAAAAGGTGCTATTATTGGAACCATTGTTGGCTGCATTGTCGGAGTTATAACATGGTTATCGGTCACCAGCATTCAGTATGGTCGGGTTAATCTGGACACAACAGGCCGAAATGCACCAATGCTTGCAGGAAACCTGGTGTCTATACTGACTGGTGGAGCTATTCATGCAATATTTAGTTTCTTATGGCCCCAAAACTATGATTGGGAGACCACTAAGCAGATAACCATGGTTGAAAAGGACAAGAGTGAGTTACCAGATGAAGAGTTTAAAGAGGAAAAGCTATTAAGAGATAAAGCTTGGATAGTGAGATGGGGTGTTGGTTTTACTGTCGTGATTGTGATACTATGGCCTATTCTCTCACTTCCAGCAGGTAAATTTAGTCCTTCATTGTTTTCAGTTTCTTTGTTATAACTTGAATATGACTGTACCTTCCAAATATATGTCTAAATAAAATGATATGCTACTCCCTTAGTGAACTGACTGATAATTATTAAGGCCTTTAAATCTGTACTGATTCTCTATTCTCAATTTGGTGCCTTTTTTGTTGATGCAGGAGAGTTCAATTTGAAGTACTTCACATTTTGGGCAGTTATTGCCATTGTATGGGGTACCATTGCATCTGCTGTGATTATTGCTTTACCACTTTATGAAAGCTGGGAGACAATCCAAAATGTCATTCTTGGCATGTTTACAAATGACAATCTCATTAAAAAGATTGAAGACATGAATGTCAAAATGCATGCAATCCTGTTGGCGATACCAGAGGCTGAGCAAATGTATTTGTTGGAGAAAGAGAAGAACAAGAAACATGATGCTTTAGAACAACAAATTCATTGTGTTTCAGCATAAAAATCAGCTCATAAGAACTGTTGCAATTACCCTCTTGTAATTGTTTGTGGTAATTTAGCTTTTAAAGTGGTAAATGTAAATGGTTTGATTACTTATGGTGCATACTTTTGCTGTAACACCTTGCAGGCCTTATCTTACTGAATCAAAAGGCCAATATGTTTTGTCGTTTATATGTGGTCATTGCTCTTGTCCTTGGTCTGTCCAGAGATAAAATGACACTGTTACATGCTAATTTTCTCAGGATTTTTGTACTTTTAAGCTTTGAAAATGATTTTCAGGATAGTATCTGTTTATTAGATGAAAGACTAGATGCATCCATTGGACTAATTCCCATCTCTCCATCATCATCCAATGCCATATCCCAACTATATGGGGTTGGCTACATGAATCCTTTTCGCTATTCCATTCTGTTTAATGTCATATCCAATGTTATACTATTGGCCCTTAAATTACCTATTTTACTTAAGTTCGGGTTCCTGTCTTGCTTATTCCATAGTTAGCAAGCTGTGGAACCACAGATCAGGAGTACACCACATATTCTTTATGATCTTTACTGAGATTTAATTAATTGCGTTATCATTAGTACGGAATTTATAATTGCCCTTGTATTGACTTTGTTAGTCCTTGCACAGAGGGTACACTTGGGTCTAGTTGAAACTGGAAATGAAAAATCTACATATATGTGTATGTGTGTGTAGACATCTCTAACAGAGCCGTTACTGTCCTGTCTATCTGGGTTTTGGGAGGGGTGGACTTGGTAAGGAACTAATCTTTGGCATTTCTTTTGTCACAAAGTGACTGCTCTCAGATTCAGACCTGTGTTTTCATTCTCGTCAGCATGAGATTGTATCATAGAACCAAGAAGTGACTTCTTAATGTCCAGTTGAAATCATGGATCTTCCATGAAACTTCTTAATTCCTCTACTATCCAGAAGCAACCCTTTGCTCACACCCCTTCCTCTTTGCAAAAAATTTCAAACAAATAATTTTCTTTTAATGAATAAAATCTTCTTTCTTCTCAGTTAATGGTTCCACGATACTAGTCTAAAACTATAGGCATCGCTTTTTCAATGTAAACTGGCCTGTGTAAAAGTATTCTGGGTCCAAGTACCCCAAAGTCCCCTGCACAAATATAGTTACTTTGGTTCAATATCAAGCACTAAAAGTATATTTGTTGACTTTATCTCTCTATGAATAATTGGCATAGCAGCCAATGAGTCATTAGTAAATAGGCAAGCACTCCCACAGTTCTTCTTGTTATCCGTAAAATGATTTTTTTTTACCTTGAATTTGAGGAGAAATGACCCTTATGAATATGGTTGGGTGAGAGTTCCATTTTTGATGAATTTATAAATTAAAATGAACTTCTGTCACTAGACAACAACTTAAAGAGCTTCATCACATTTCTATGGTTGATTTGAGAGAGAATAATGATCTGCTTTATGAATTGACAGTTTAGTTCCCGGCCAATATTTTCTGTCTTGTAAGATTCTTTGGTAAACCATAGAAGAGCCTCAACTATCCAACTCCCAATCCTTATCACAGTTATTTCATGCCTTCTCAATTTCCTCTGCAGTCAAGATTTTGGTTATTTCAACCAAGAACTGACTGTAATTACTAACAAGAGGCATAGGCATAAGATGGTTGCTGAACAATGTATTAAGAATGTTGAATTAGATTACCTCCATTATCAAAATCTATGATTTAAACACATGAAAAATGTTATTTCAAGAAATAAAAATCATAAAGAAAGAAATAGATTTTGAACAATCTTAGAATGGGCTGGTCTGGTCTGGTCTGATTTTCTGATCAAATGGATGGGCTGGTCTGGTCCGATTAACCTGGCCTGGCTTATGGCTCAGCTAAAAGAGGGCATCTTGATGCAAATGAATCAACAGATTCCCTCAACCCAAAATACGGAACCACTAAGGCAGCATTTGGGGGGTGGGATTTTTGAAGGCAAGAAGCATTTCATTCATTAGCTTGGTGATAAATCAGAAACAAGAGTGGAAATTTATAAAGTTTCTATTAGAGAATAAAAATCTATTCAGGGACCTCACCTAACATATTAAGCTTTTAGGTTGAATGGTTCTTTTGAGTTTACTGTGTTATTCCCATTGATGTGTCACATTCCTAAGTTCTAACATTCATAGGCATTCATTTCGTTTCTTTAATTCTCATTGCGAAATGCAAAGCATTTGTCAACACAAGTAGACCAAAGAATAATCTCGAGATTAGTAGTTTAGAATTAATCTTTGGTAGAGTGGAGACTGAAGATGAGGAGCTGCAATTGCCTTGTCTTGGTCTAACAATAAACAAACCCATGCCGCTGTTGCATATGACAAGACTTTGTTTCCTTTGAACCAGGGATTAACAGTTCAGCTACAGCACCAATGATGGTACTTATGAGCTGCACTTGATGGCTGTGTTAGGGGCTGATCTGTTTGACCAATGATAGGACCCATGTATTGACTGATGTGGAGTGTTATTAATGATTAAACAGCCCCTAACACAGCCATCAAGTGCAGCTTATCCAGCCTCCAAATTGTGTAAAATCCAAACAGGCGTTATGCTTCAGTCCTTTTTTTTATTACAATAACCAAACAATATCGCAGAAAAATAACTTTTCCATAAGAAAAGGGTGGCGTAAAAATCCCCTGTCCAAATGTTGAAGAATAACCTTTCCCAATGACACTGTCAAAAGGGTTGTGATTAGGTCACAAGCTATGCTTTTGAATAGAACGGCACCCTTTATGTACCTTTGATCTTCTTTTCTTTTTTTTCCATCTATGAAGATGTGCCCCAAAAAAGTGGATGTTTCAACGACTATTCCTCCATATTTATGTTGTCTCCCTCAAATCTAAGCAACAGTTTGTCATTCGCTAAAATTTCTTTTAATACTCCCCATTATCAGTCCCAGCCAAGTAAGGTTTGGTTAAAATCAGGGTGAACACTTCAATGAGGTGGGGAGGGGCAGAGATCATATTAAAGGGCCTATTAGATATCTAGGAAAGCCTGGACTATCTGTTATCTGGACTCTGGTCTCCGGATGTTGACATATTTGATGATGATGATTTTGCAAACAAATAATGACTTAGTTGAAAAATGTTGATGACAACATTAGGTCGTAAATTTATTAACCGACTAGGTAGTAGAACAACATTTGATTAATTCATTCGTCCATTTATCCTAGTGCAATCTCTCTCTCAATTTATGTTGGTAATGGTAAGTTTTTTGGTATTCTCGGTTGCTTACAAATAGTAGTAGTTTAAATAAAACATGCAATAATAACATGTTGACATGCTGTGCAGTTGGTGGAGGAAGGCTTTGAAGGGGTCAAGCATTTATTTTCTTACTTTACTGTCCTTAGAAAGAAGAAAGAATGTGAATGTGGTCGGGAAATTTTAGACAAAGGATTTGCAAAATTAAAGGAGATTTCTTCTTTAGACAGCTTATGAGCTTAACCTATTTGAGACGGCATCAAGATCGAGTATCCAATGTGTTCATTTATCCTTCAAAATTTTATCATATATAATAAATAGCTTTGAACTGTCCATGGGCTAGCAAATTATGCTTGTAAGTTGTAACATTCATCCTCCCATGACGTAGTATCAAATCCTCCACATGTTATTCAACATGTACTACACTCTGATCATATCAAATGGCTCCTTGGCTGATCAATTTTTGTTCGGAAAGGTACAGAAAAGTTCAATGCAGATTTCTGATTTCCACTGTAAAGCTATAAACATTCAAAATGTATAATCTATACGTTATATACTAATGCCCGCCCATAAATTGGCATCAATTACAATCTGACACCTACCTCAACGATATTTTAAGCCTATAAATTCTGACCCTGGGCTGAACTGTCATTCTCCCATTTTTGTTTGTTTGAGATAGAATATTTCGCCTGGACGTGGGTTGTAAAGTTCTTCCATCAACTCAACTCCGCCTAATTTTACAACTGTAAGCCTCAAAAGGCTGCCACCGAAATGCCGTTTGCAGTTTTGTTTCTAGTGGCTCCCATTCCACAGTCGAGAACAAGGCCAATTGGGGAGGTGGGTTTGTACATAAAAATTCTTTGGTACCAGTGCCACAGATGTTCAATCAACATCATGGGGAGGTCGTCTAATGTCTAAACATTTATCAGGATTTGGTAGGAATTGTCTTTTGAGAATTTTTTTTTTTTGGATTGTAGATTTATCATCTATGTCTCGTGAATGCTCTCACATTCCCACCTTGTGTAGACTCTAGATCTCTTGTCCACAAGAACTCCGCCCAAGCTTACCCACAATACACTACCATGCAGAACATCTCCCCCTACATAATACCATGCAGAGAATGCAATGTTCCCCATGTGTGACTATGATAAATGTAAGCAGAGTTCTTGTGGACAGAAGATCCGGTCTCAATCCCACATCAAAGAGGATGGTTTATAACTTAGCCATAGTTCTGAATCTCAGGACTTTGCAAGAATAACTTGGTAATATTAGCTTCAACTTTGAAAGATCATAGTCATGGATGGTTTATAACTTTTATGTAGGAATTAGGGCTGTAATCGGGTCCCGATTATTTAGAATTTAAATCTGAATCCCATCGAATCTAGGGGTTTAATCAAACTTGTAGAACCCTAATATTTTATATATCACATCATGAGTCATTGGGTTAACCAAGTGGTCCGGACCATCTGATGTGCGTGACCACCCTTCTCAGGTTGGTGATCTGTCTTGAGTCTGACAGCATTGGAAATGCAATACAGCACTTGGTCCTGGAAGCAGGTACAGGAATGTGGTATTCCATCACATCCTCCAACAAACCAAACAATGAAAGTAACTTGCATGCATTTTGCAGCAACATAATATAAGAAGAAAAACCATACAACCAAGCAGAGTGGACATTCCATTTGGCAAAGCAATGTTCAACTACAGTTACCTGATAAACCAACTAAACATGTTTTCTAGTTAAAAGCTACATATGATTCCTCATTTCAAGCTCAAGATAGTCGGACAAAATACTAAGCAGAGGCAGCAGCTTCTTCCTGCAATTGCTTGACCTTGGTGATGTAGTCACCCATTGCTTCCTCCTGAGATTTTCCTGTCAAGAGGGAGTAATCGTAGTGAGAAATTAAATGCATCCCAGAAGAGACAAAACACAAAACCAATTAGATGTTCTGAGGTACATGTACATCCCATACCTTCAACTGCCTTCCAAGCATCCCACTTTGCCCTATCCCTCATGTTAAACATACCAGGGCGGCCTACAGAAAGAACAGTCATAAGTTATTACTTAAACATCAACAAAAGGTAAAACAAATCTCTGAATTTTCTATGCCACGAAAATTCATCCCAGTGTAATGAAACCTCGGCTTGGGAGTTGGGATATATACTTGTTTTATAAATAACTACAATAATTTATTATCACTTGACTTGTAGAAGAAGAAAAGCTCATACTGGTGTTCACAGGTCCAACAGTTGCTTGCTTATACAGCCCATAAAGAATGAGCTTGCTTTCATTTGTTGTAGTCTCTGGGAGGGTCTTTGCCTTCTCAGCATACTCTTCAAATTCCTCCTGCAAAAGGGCCAAGACCAGTCCGTCAGAAACACGATGTTGTAAGCTGAATATGCTATGATACAAATCTGAATTTGTTTACTTGAGGTGAGAAAAGTCTGTCTAAAACCAAATTAGTAATTAAAATTTCCTAGGAAGAAACAACAATTATATACGGCTGTGGCACACCTTTCATGAAACACTAATTCTGAAAAAAAATGGAAAACGTATGTTCACATTAAGTTTCAACAGGCTCCATCAATAATAAAATAGAAGCACCACGGGATGCTGTATTTTCATAGATTAACTATTCTCATGGTTGCTTCCTATGTTCAAACATAAACAATCTCAAAAACTATTAGTACTTGGCTGAGCATAGGCAGGTCAAGACATCAAACCATAAGTTTCTGAGCAACAATTATATCGGCATGTGCAGACATTGGTGAGGTAGGTATGAATTAACACTTCCACATGGCAAGTTGATGATTCTAGTTGTCCTGGAGAAAAACTAGTCCAGCAAAAACTGAAATTGACTTGATTAGCTTGTACTATTTTTTCATATTATAATATTATATACAAGATGGTGATTTAATAAAGGACTCCTCGCATGAAGAGGAACTTTTCTAACAAGAGATCTTATGTAAATTCTACGATACCAGTTTGTGAAGTCCAGGTTGCTAAACTAAACTCGGGTCACATGCTTGTACACCAAATAAAAATAAAAGATTAAATTGAAAATAAAACAGTTGTTACAGAACAAGATTTGTAAACATTAGAATCGATGTAACTAAAAAATGTTTAAGCAAGAGCGGACGAATCTCAAGAAGACTGAAGCGTGGACATTGCTTCACCCAAACTTGGAAAGATTCACTGACTCAATCTAATCTGTTGTGTATCAACTTATCTCAGTCCAAAGTTTAAGCGACTTTACTCGTTTTAAATTGAACCATCACCTTGTGGTACTAACAAAGTCAACAAAATGTTCATGAGGCAACAGAATTTCTCCAGCATTAAAAACCTTTTCTTAATCAAGATGGCTAAAAACGCCAACTAAATCCTGATCTTTCAACTCATTCATATAACGAAATCTCAAACCAAACTAGAAGCACAGAACTCCTAAAGATGCAGAAAAACTCAATAAGCGAGCCAACTCCAAATTTTTTCTGCCGTGGCTCTATGATCTAATCTGTCTATCAGGGATTGCCCGTCAACTCCAAAAATTCCTGATCTTTCAACTCATTCTACAATTTTTTGAAGAATACAAATTTTATACAGAACATTTTTATTCAAATATTAAAATTTTTAACGACGTATATTGAGATTCAACATAAACTGATGGACCAGGGCAAAATGCCTGTTTCAGCATATCGATAATCATAATAGATCAGGAGAAAAGTTTATGTAATCGAGATTGAGAACATATAACTTATGCAAGAAACAAAGAAAGACGGCCACTAACACCAAGAAGGAGACAACTAAGCTATGAATTCTCACTGTATCTTACAGTAAAACAAATGGCTCTATGATCTAATCTTCGAACACAAAATGCAGTACAAAATGAAGATTAACGGGAAAAATAAAAGCTCATTATAGATGAACGGATTGAGGAAGCAATAGAAATTTTGAAACAGAGAAGGGACGAACCTTCATACCCATCTCGTCCTTCTTTCTGCTTCACTCGTATTCGAAGGCAAGAGATCGGAGATGCGTGCTCTACTCTGTGTGTCGAAGCACTGAAACAGGGGGAGGTATAAATATAATGATCGTACGAAACGAACCTAAGATTTCATAGTAAATAACGTCGATGCCACTGTCCCAGTGCCAGTGGTATCCATCCCTATTCGGGTCGTGTAGCGGCGGAGTTTTCAAAGTTGGAACGATTCCTCATTCCTCATAATTGCCATGTGAATTAGGCCCAGAAGCCCACCCACCATTTCTAAAGCAAATTATATTTCTTTTCTCAAAGCTAAAGATATCAATCATGGATTCATGGCTAAATCTAAATCTTGGATCTGGAGCACATGACATGAGTTCTATTATATGTCATTTGGAGAGTGGGGAATGAAGTCATTCCTAAGTCCTAAGGATGTCAAGACCATTGCATGAGAATCACACGGAACTCAGCCTCACCAACCATGCCAAGGGAAGACTTCCCTACAGTCTACACTACAAATTAATGGTTCATACGATCCAATTTCAGGTTTTATAAGATGATTTCTCATCCTCCAATATCCCGGTGGAAGTACAAATATTGCTAAAGGAGAACCCTATTGGGCCATCGACAATTAGGGTGCAGAAATCAGAGCCCTAGTCCAAGGTTTAAAGGCAGCCATTAACAACAACACATTTGTATTAAAAATCTACAGGCTGATCAACTTTTTGCAAGACAAAAGCCAACCAAGAAACTGGATCGAGCAGCTCCATGGCACACACATGAGAAGGTTTTTGTCTACTTTTGTACATATAAATAGAAACTACAATACTACTGCTCATACATTAGCATATCTAGCATGCGAACGTCAACTTAGGATAATATACAACTCAACAGCATGCCAACATGTATAGCTTTCTTTACCTAAGTAATGGATTGGCTGCCTTCCCTTTTCCAATATAGGCAACTTTTTGCCCCTAATATCAATAAAAATAACATTTCTCATATAATAATTAGAATGAGATAGCTTTTTTGAAAAAATATCAAATAAGGCATTAGGTACTGTTGATCATCTTCCTCCTCCTCTGTATTCATACGAATGGAATTTTCACTAGAAACTCAAAGAGGTTTGGCAAACGGATTCGTGAGAAACTTGTGATCAAGCTGTAAAAGAGAATGAGAGAAGAAACCCTTTGCCTGCTTTACTACTTACGTAATGCAAAGGTTGTATTGCAACGAGCTGTCGGTCATTCTACAATCCAACGAGCTGCTGGAAATACCATACCGGAAAAAGATTCTTTTCTACAGCTCGTTGTCATTTGTATAGCAAAGGTTATTGAATCCTGCCGAAAATACGACCATGCACGTGAGAAAAAACTGACGATTTATCACTAGGATTCTTGTTTTCTATCATCATTCTTTAAAAGTTCCATTCACTGAATACAGAGGTAGAAGAAGACGAGCAACAGTGCCCACTACCCTCCACTACCCTTGTCTGATATTTCTCAAAAAATCTATCCCGTTTTTGTTATTATATGAAAATATTATTTTTTTAGGGATAATAGCATATAAGGGCAACTTTTATACCCTAATATCAACAAAGTAATATATTTAAAAAAAATTAAAATTAGGTTAACTTTTTAAAAATAATATCAATTAAGTGTAAAATCACCATTCATCTTCTTCTTCTTGCAATCTGTTCAACAGCGTCGCCCCTGGCTGCTACTGCCTCCGGCTATCTCCACCCACCTCCGCTTCTACCTCCAGCAACGTTGTCGGAGGTGGGTGGAGGCAAAGGCGGCGGCGGCGGCGCTGGTAGTCATTCCTCTACCCAATGCCACCACTTCCGTCGCCCACCGTCGCCTTTGTCACCGCCCACCTCCGACAACGTTTCCGAAGGCGGAGATGGTGGCGTTGGGCAAAGGAATGACCACCAGCGTCGCCGCCGCTGCCGTTTCTGCCTCCACCCACCTTTGGCAATGTTGCTAGGGCGGCGGCGGCCAATGGGTGGCGGAAAGTGGTGGTAGACAGAGGCCGACGGCGGCACTGTTGAACAGATTGCAAGAAGTTAACCTAATTTTTAAATTTCTTTTAAATATATTACTTTTATTGATATTAGGGTCCAAAAGTTGCCCTTATATACTATTATACCAAGAAAATATATTGGATGGTTTCTTTGCTGACTTGGCAGAAAGGACAATGTAATTCAGATTGGGGTAACCATTTCACACATTTGTTTCGGGTGAGCACTCCATTCCACACTAATTTCCAAACAAAAACCATACATCGATAGGGGATGTTCAGCTTCCATATCTCTTTCCAAATGAAGCGGGCTTGTGAGGAAGATGGCTGTTGGGTTTCGAAAGATTTGTAGGTTGACTTGAATGTATAGATCCCCGAGACGTTACTCAATAAATTTATACAAATAAAATATTTATAATAGAATAATTATTTTAGTATTTAAAATTCATATATTTATAATTTTAATATATTTTTATAAATTATTAATTGATATTTTAATTTATACTAAGTAATAACATATTTATTATTTATAAAAATAATTATTTTTACAAAAATATTCAAACAAATAATATTATATTGTATCTATTAAATACATTAATTTGAATTTATATAAAAATTATTTACTATTTTAGAAAAATTATTGAAATAAAAGTGTTAATAATGTAATAATCATTTTAGTAATTAAAAATTATGAATTTTCAATATTATATGCTTTTAAAAATTTTAATATATAGATATGAAATATTTTAAGTTAACATTATATATTTTATAAATTATCAATTGATATTTTGATTTATATTTTATAATAACATATTTATTATTTATAAAAATAAATATATTGTTTATCAAACATTTCAAAATTTAATATTTGATTGTTTTTTTTTCTTAATGTTAAAAGATAAAAATATTAAAATAGAAAATAATTGATATAGATATGAAATATTATATGCCTGAAGGTCTCTCTCTCTCCGGCCCCCATTAATTGTTCACCCAATTTGTTGCTTTTCCCTTGAAATTAAAGCTGGTCGGACTGGAATAGCTGTCTGAGTGACTAACCCAACCGCTCCGGTTGTTAACAGAATTGGTCAATACTCAATACAGCCGCAAGGCGCAAGCCATAGATGTAGGTAACCCATCTTACAAAGAGAACCGCTCCCGACTCTGACAAGAGACAACCCACAAGCACCAAGCAACCCACCATGTAACTTCAATCTTCAAAGTCAGGCTGTAAAGCTCCATTCTCCTAATTAATAATTAATTAATTAGGGGAAATACGGATCCATACTATGTATAATTTTTCTACTTTATTGAAATATATTAATTATTGGCCCATTGCCCTTAATTAAGCTGGAAGTTTGTAAGATAGAATTTGGGCTTTTTTTTTCTTGGTAAAAACTATTTTATCAACAGGTAACACAGTTAAGCCCATAAGCTATTTGTGTTGTTAAGTCAGCCAAGAAAATACTAAACGAGTTCTAGGCTGAATGAACATCCAAAAGTCCATTGAATTGATAGTAAAACCCGGCAGAGAAATGGTCTGAAGCATCTGCATCAGCTCTCCTCTCTATTTGGAGTGACCAACTAAACAGCATTCCTTTACCAAAAACAAAGTAAACAGAATTCACTGTACTTCAATTTAAATTAGTATTTAATCCTCTCGGATGTATAATGAAATTGATTATCTGTTGAAATTTGTTTGGAGCAATATGCCAACTTCAGAAATTAAAGCGTTTGGATATTCTCCATTAGACTTGTTCATGGGCCGGGCCAGGCCAGGCTCGGGCCGGGCTCGGACCGGACTTTTACTCATCATTAATGGAAATATGTTAGGCCCGAGCCTGAGCCCGGTCTGACCAATGGGCCTATAACTTGGGTCCGAGCCCAGCTCTGATAAAAAGCCCAAAGCCCAAGCCCGAGCCTGAGCCCGAGGCCCGACCTAATAAAAAAAAATTACAATTTTCCCTATTCAAATTAGAATTAAAAATTCAGAAGGTTTTGTTTTTTTCCTATTTAAATGAACAATGGGCCTACAAGATGGTTTTTTCCCTTTCTTTTATGTTTTAAAACACACTTTTAGTTTCTTAAATAAAAAAATTTATTCAAATGGACATAATCACATAACCCTTTTTAAGTCTAATTTTAGGTCGGGTCAGGCTATTTTGACAAAACTCGAGCCCGACTCGAATTTATTGCAGGCCGGGATTTTTTGCTCGAGTTTAAGCCTACGGGCCTATAACCCGGCCCATCGGGCCACCCAGCCCATGAACAAATCTAACCTCCATGTTGGGGCAACATGCCATCTATTACGATTTCTGGACTTATCCAAAAACAAATTCCAAGGAAACATAACCTTCGTATTCAGAAACCAATCTATGATTTAGGGTTGTTCACGGGTCGGATTGGGTCGGTTTACTGGGGTTTTCCCAACCGACCCGACCTGGTCAAGTTACCTGAGATGGAAATCGAAACCGACCCAGTGTTAAGCAAAACCGAAGAAGCCTAGAAGGAAATATCTATTCTAAAAACTGAAAACTGAAAACTGAAGTTTTTAAGATATTTTCTGGAAATATATTTAAAACTGAAATATGTATTTTAGAAATATATATATATATATATATATATATATATATATATATATATATACATACATACATACATACAAATGTATTGGAATTATATTTTCTGGAAATATATATCTGACATATTTCAAAATATATATTTTTTAGATATAGATTTTTTCAGATATTTTGATTTTTATGCAAAACCGAAACATCTTTATTTAACAGTTTTAAATATAAAATATATTTAAATTAAAACCAAAATATATATTTAAATAGATTAGGTTTTTCATACAAAACTGAAAACTGAAGTTTTTAAGATATTTTCTGGAAATATATTTAAAACTGAAATATGTATTTATATATATATATATATATATATATATATATATATAAACAAAAATATACATACAAATATATTGGAATATATATTTTCTGGAAATATATATCTCACATATTTCAGAATATATATTTTTTAGATATAGATTTTTTTAGATATTTCAGTTTTTATGTAAAACTGAAATATCTTTATTTAACAGTTTTAAATATAAAATATCTTTAAATTAAAACCGAAATATATATTTAAATAGATTAGGTTTTTCATACAAAACTGAAGTTTTTTGTTAAAATATATCATCATTAACCGGATTTTTTTTTTCAAAGCTTAAACTTAAACAAAACACAAATAAAATATATCAACTTGTAGCATGCATTAAATTAAAAAAATAAATAAATAAATACTAAGCTTTGAATGATTGAAGTTGAGACTTTGAGAATGAGATTTGAGCTTGAGTTGAGAGAATGAGAATTTTGAGAAGATGGGAGTTGGGAGAGCCAAGTTCAAATGATGTCTTGAAGTTGAGACTTGAGAACTTGAAATTTTAAATTTTTTATTCGTGAGTTGAGAGTCAAATTGTATTAGAGAATAGAGATTGTGCTTGAGTTGAGGGGCTAAGGGGGGCGGACCAAGTTAGAATTAGAATAGAAGACAAAAGTTATCAAGAAAATAGAAAGTCAAACTGTTTTATAGAAAGAATGCTGAAATTTGTATATTTCAAGAAACTTTCTAAGTTTTAATCGAAGTAAAAAATGACACTTAATTCTAATTGTAATTGCCTAATTGGTTGCCTATTTGGTGTAACAGACTATAGAAACTAGGATAGAGACAACTTAGTTAAGTAGGAACTAGAAGACTAAGTTAGGTTGTAATTAGGAATTAGGATAGAGGCAAGTTAGTTAAGTAGGAACTAAGTCGGTTCGGTTCGGGTCGGTTTTGGTTTTCACACAAAAAACCGAAACCAACCCGAACCATCAGTTTATGAATTTGTACAACCTGAAACCGATTGGTGCTTATGAAAACCCGACCAACTTGAGTTGGGTCGTCCGGGTTGGTCGGTTTGGTTGGGTTGGACCTTCTTATGAACAGCCCTACTATGATTTAGTACATTGATCTTTCATATAATCAGTTCCAAGGTCTAGTTCCATTGTCCATCTTTGCCAATTTCTCAGAGCTCAGTTATCTTGACCTCTCATACAATTACCAATTACATGTCAAAACAGAATCTCCAAATTGGACCCCGTCTTTCCAACTTCAACATCTGCATTTGGCAGCAGCCTATAATCTCAACAATCACAGTGGTCGCCAGATTCCTCCCAACTCAACTTGCACTACTCCTTGGATTTATCTCATAACTCGCTTCCAGGGATCATTCCCCCATGGCTGATGTATAATGGTACTTCAGTCCTGTTGTCTTTCAGATTGGCCAAGGGCAACACTGTAAATCTACTCCTGAGATCTGGGGCAGGACCGAGGGACTCAAGCCACCGAAGACAGAAGAAGCCGAGGACTAATGGCCAAGGTGGGCAGCTTCCATGAGGACCGGAGACGCTGAGGACTAGTGGTCGAGGAGAGGTTCTTTGAGGGGTTGTACGAGTCATCCGAAAGATGCAAGGGAGAAGGTGTTAGAGGCCTCGGGTGATAACCACATTTGACAGCCAGTTAGGGTAATGTACCTCTCGAATGAATCCAACATCGAGCAAATTATCAACTTTCTCTCATATGGCCTTCCAACGCTCCGGTGCAAAGTTTCTCATCGTTTGTCGAACTGGCATAGAGCTTGGGTCCACGCTCAACCTGTGAGTGATGACCAAGGGGTCAATTCCAGGCATGTCAACGGGACCAAGCAAAGACGTCCGCATTAGTTTTGAGGAAACTTACCAGTTCAGATAGGCATTCTTGGGGAAGGTTGGACCCGACACAGATTGTTTTCTTAGGTTCGGCCTCGTCCAGGGGAACCGAGATGAGATCCTCAGCCGACTGGCCTCGGCTCGCTGGCTCCTCCCTGAGGTCAAGGCCCTCTAATGGCAGTGCTTCCTTGTTCTTACTTTTCAGCGCTGCCATGTAGCACTGGCGTGCAACTTTTTAATCCCCTCGAACGACTCCGACGCCGTATTTGGTGGCGAACTTGAGGGTAAGGTGGTAGGAGGACATGGCTGCCTTGAGAGCGTAGAGGGTCGGCCTCCCCATGATTGCATTGTAGGGTGAGCCAATCTTCACAACCAAGAACTCATTCATCCTTGTCACCTGTCGTGGCTCAGTCCCTATTGTGACATGTATGGTGATTCTTCCCTCTGGTCTGACAACGTTCCTAGAGAAGCCAACTAGTGGGATGTCGACAGGTTGGACGAGCTCAGGCGCTATCTTCATTTTCTGGAACACTTCGTAAAACAGGATGTCAGCCGAGAAGCCACTGTCGACGAGGATCCTCTTTACTATGAAGTTGGCAATGACAGCTGAGATCAGGAAGGCACCATCATGGGGGATTGTGAACCCTTTCAGATCCTCGTTTGTGAAGGCAAGGGATTCCTGATGCTTCGGCTTCTTGGGGGCAGGCCCCTGGATGTTCAACTGCCTGGCATAAGCCTTGGAGGCCGATGCCGAGGCCCTACCCAATGTTGTACCCCCGACAATGACGTCGATGACGTCGGCTGCTTTCTAGTGCTGTTGCTACTAAGAGGACGAGGCACTAGCCTCTTCTCCGAAGAACTGCTTAAGGTATCCACGGCGGATGAGGAACTCTATTTCATTCTTCAATTCATAACAGTCCTCTGTATCATGGCCGATGCCACAGTGGTACTTGTAGTATTTCTTCGGATTCCCCCTCTTGGGGTTCCTCTTCATCTTCTCTGGCCAATTCATGTACTTCTCTTCACTGACTTGCATCAATATCTGGGTCCAGGAGAAGTTGAGTGGCATGTATTGATTGTAAGCTAGGGCCGAGGCTGGTGGCTTCTTGCTGTCCTTGTTGTTGTTGTTGTTGTTGTTGTTGCGGTGGTCTCCACTCTTCCTTTTCTTCTCCAGTGCCCTACTATGGCACTCGGTTCCCTCTCTTAGTTGTCTCCGGCCGAAGCCTCCTCGACTACGATGTACTTTTGCGCCTTCTTGAGGAATTCCATCTTTGACTTCAATGGGGTCTTGGCAACTGAGCACTTCGGGGCCGAGCCGGGGAGGAGTCCACTGATGGCAGCGTGCATGGAGACCATGGGGTCGAGATCTCAGACCTCGAGCTTTTCTTTCTTGAAGCGGTCAATGTAGGACCGCAGACTCTCACCCCGCTTCTGCTTGATAGACATCAGTGAGACCACACTCTTCTGGCATCGTTTACTACTGATGAAGCGAGCAAGGAATAGGTTGGCGAACTACTCCCGTGACTTGGTTGACCGCGACGGGAGGCTGGAGAACTATTGATGAGCGGCCCCTTGAAAGTAGCCTAGAAAGTTCGGCACGTCAAGGCGTCGGAATACCCATACGGGATCATGAGTGCCCTAAAACTTTCCAAGTGACCTTCCGGGTCTATGTTCCCATTGTACATCTCTAGCACATGAGCTTTGAAATGTTGGGGGAGTAGTTTAGAGATGATGTTCGGGGTGAAGGCGTCCATCCTTCCTGTCAGATTGCTCTGGTCGGCCGAGGCGTCCGCTCAGCTTTCTCTAACCTAGCAGAGTTCATCCTTGATGGCTCTGATCTCATCTTGTAATTCTGTAATCTGAGGATCGTGTGGAGCTTGTGCCCCATCCTCGTCTTCACGGGTGCAATGGTGGTCGGTGTGAACCCCAGAGTGTTCTGATGTGGGACTATGCACCTCCCGTCTGGCCCGGTGATCATTTAGGATGTCACGAAGATTCGAGACCTACGGGGGAGAAGCGTGACGCCTGCCCCCTACCCTTGAGTGGGCGCTATGGCGGGCAAACTGCTCACCTTCATCCCGGGGGTTCTCCCTTCTACGGCAGTGGTGCTACTCGGAGGGTTGGTGATTGCCATCGAACTGAGCTGCTTCTTCCTCCCTTCAGTTGGGAGGTCTCGTGCTTCTCTGTGTCGGAGCCGAGGGCTAGTGGTTCCATGCACTCGCGCCATTCCTGGTGGCTTGACACCCCAGCGGGGCGATCACCTCGAGGGTGACCTCCTGCCTGCTGAGGATCGACGGAGTCGAGGGTTGGTGGTTCTACGCTTTGCGTTGGCCCTGGTAGCCTGATGCCCCGGTGAGGCGGTCAGGTTGGGCGGTCACCTCGGGGGCGACCTCCTGCTTGGGGGCAAACCTGCTCAACACACTGACTGTGGTAGTCCAGATGGTCGAACACTGGAATTGTTCGTTGGTGACCAGGTTCTGTGCGTTCCTGGTTCTTCATACCATGCTGATCGGAGCTTAGGAGAGTTCTTCTAGACTTAAGATGAATAGGGGTGTGCCTTAGCAACGCTCCCCACAGACGGTGCCAATTGTTGTCGCTCGGATTGGCTAAGGGCAGCACTGTAAATCCACTCCTAAGATTTGGTTTAAGACCGAAGGACTCGAGGCACCGAAGACCAAAGTAGTCGAGGATTAATGGCCGATGTGAGCAACTTCCATGAGGACCAGAGAGGCCGAGGATTGGTAACCGAGGAGAGGTTCTTTGAGGGGTCGTACGAGTCGTCCGAAAGATGCAGGAGAGAAAGCTCTGCAAGGGAGAAGGTGTCAGAGGCCTCAGGTGAGAACCCAAGGCGGAGACTCTAACGGTCAAGTTAGTATTCGCACACAAGAAGAGGAAGGGAATCCGGTATAGACAAGGCCCCAGACGAGGTCACTCGCAAGCACTAAATCCCTAGTAATAAGAATACCAAGAGTCTCTTAGGTTCGAGATCCTTTACCTTGTAGGAGTTACTTTGTATTTATACTTGGAGCTGCGTGGAGATCGGTGGACTCGGATGAACAAGATGCGAGACGTAGACACGGTCACCTGGCGAGGCCACGTGACGTCCCGCAATTGGGCCTGCGAGGTCCGGACAGAGAAGCCCTGCATGTACGACAATGGATTCCGGCTGGCACCTATTGGCTGCACACGCGTCAACCCAGCATTGACTTAGCCGAATGCGCCTACATCAGGTCCTAAGCTTAAGGAACAACATGTTGAGTGGTTCATTATTTCCAACATACCAGAATACATCATCAAGGCTCATTAAGCTCGATGTTTCCTGCAATCATTTTACAGAGCCTCTTCCTTCCAACATTAGCAAATTCTTTCCTAATTTATACGAACTTAACATGTCAACAAATGGTCTTCAAGGTAGCATTCCATCATCCTTGGGCGAGATTTCCGATTTAGAGCATTTAGACCTGTCTAACAATCAACTGACAGGAAGCATGCCAGATGGATTGACCACAAATTCTTCACTGTGGTACTTGAATTTATCCAACAACAGCTTGCAAGGTGACATGCCACAGCTCAGATGGTTACTACTTCAAGGCAATGGCTTCATAGGAGTATACCATCATGCCTTGATAATCTGAAGGCTATGTTTGGTTTGAAGGAAAAGGTAGGAAAAGGAAAGAAAAGATAGGAAAATCTATACAAAATATAAAACTTGTAAATGTTTCCCTGTCTTTCCCTTCCTTTTCCTACCTTTTCCTTCAAACCAAATATAACCTAAAATGTTAAAAATAATCACCTATCAGGCACAATTTCAGGTGAATTATTAGTCCATCTAGGCATGAGAGTGATGAACCACTCAATAAATCACCCATTTCTATCCGTTTGTCATCGCTGGGAGGCTCTATGCTCTTCCCTCAATAACTTCTTCGGGTGTGTGTCAAAAACAAGCTAAGTGCCCTTTTATAACAACATCCTATTATGTGCAATAAATGTTAATAGGAACGCTAAAGTGCAACCATTTGGTTGATTGAGTCAAGCCCCTCCCGATTGAGAGAAGTGTATCACTGGTCAAGGATTTTGCCACTTGGTCATCCAATCTATACCAAGTCAAATGACTTATCATTGACTCAGTATGAGCTGGAAATAGGATCTAATAAAGATTTTAAATAATGGATTCTGTGTGCATAAAAAATGAAGAAAAAACACTTTCATAAAAAAGAACAATTAAAAGAATATAATAGAAAATAGATAATTATAATAATATAATTAAAGAAGAAAAAACTTCATTGTGAGTGCAAAAGTGTAGCACAGAGATTAACTTATTTTCCATCAACACGTGGCTTGTCACATGGCCACTGGATTGTCCAACACAAATGAGGGCCTATGGCCACTCTACCAACAGGGAGTATTTTTTTGGGTGGAAACCAGTTTGAAGGTTCTATTCCAGAGAACTTGTGTCGAATGAGAAGAATGCACTTCTTGGATGTCTCTGGAAATGGGTTTTCCGGGAGCATTCCATCTTGCCTCAACAACAACCCCTTCTGGAAGAACAAGTTTTCAAAATTATATCTCTTGGGTCCCAATTGATTTCACCATAAAAGGCAATTCATACTCTTTCCCGGGAATTCCCCTCACCTTAATGACTGGTATTGATTTGTCTTCAAATAAGTTGACTGGTACGACGCAGTATTCCAATTAATCTGGGATATCTGTCTCAGCTTCGCTCCTTGAATTTGTCACATAATTTTCTCCTAGCCCAAATCCCCAAAGCCTTTCAAAATTTGTCAAGCTAGGAAAGCCTCCATCTCTCCCATAACAACTTGACTGGAGAGATTCCTGTTGAATTAACAAGAATGGAATCGATTTCTATTTTTCGTGTTGCTTTCAATAATCTGTCCGGCAAGATCCCATTTGACGTCCCAGAAAAGGTAATCAGTAGTTACACCGGCAATCCATTTCTTTGCGCAGAGCCATTGGAAAGAAAGTGTCCAGAACCAGAAAGAGATGGCCATGACCACAACGATATTGGGAGTAAAGAAGATAAAGAAGGAAAAGGAGTCTTCTCTTCATCTATTCGTGCATGGCTTTATCCTATGTATTGGGATTTTGGGATGTTGTTTCAATAAGAATTATCGCAGAAAATACTACAGCACCATAGATGTATGCATTGAATTCTTCCAATGTTTGAAGTGCTGGTACCACTAATAATGCAAATCTCGGTCTGTATTGTAAGACCTCTCAATTAGAAGCTCTTACTACCTCTCTCCAGTTATAAATATAGATATCAAGCATTCATGCATTCTAACTCTTATTATTTCCTGTTATTTTGCAACATTTTTTATGCCTTCATTGTATATTTCGACCATGAGTATTGAGTAGGCTTAATTACGTGGATCAATGAGTCGTCTTGGAAAACGGATGAAGGTTTTTAACCATCTCTAAATTAAGTCTGAAGACTCTAAGTATGTCCTCAGCTGGTCCCCCGATGAAATATGGAGATACGAGCATGCAAATAAATTCATAACATCACATGGAACATTTTTGTTTATTTACAACATATTGTGTGGCTCATGTCCCATAAGTGGGAACTGTTAGTATAATAGAGAGGGGAGAGAAGAAGACTGAATGGTAGGAAATCTCGACCGAAAGGGTAAAATCTATCAAATAAAAAATTATTTTTAACAATAACTAAATAACAGTATATATATAAACAAAGCAAGTGCCACATTGGCAAAAGCCATATAATTTTGCTGATGTTTTCGAAAAAAACAACCATGTTGTCAAACAACTTCTAAATTTCTCTATTAGAAAATTTGATTTTATATGTAAACCATTGTTTTGATGTTTCAAAAACATGTATGGTTTGTACAAAACCAACTTGCTTTTCTTCAAAAACAAAAAACAGAATTCAAAAATACGTCTTTGATTCTTTTGATGCTCATGTGGTGATTCCAGAAACATTCACACCATAGAACGCCTCTTTAGTTGATAGAAATTTGTTATTCAAATTCAACCATTATTAGATTTAAATTATCTAAATTCAACCAGCGGGGATGCATGGGGGAAAATTGCCATCCCAATCAGATTTGTCATTTATCTTGCATTGTTGTGCCTGGCTTGTTCCGAAAATTTCTAGGTTTGGGCATAAATATTTGAGTCAGTGGGCCTGCATCCCGGCTTAGGCTAGGAAATATATTATTTCCCAGTCTGTGGGCCCGGCCAAACCCAGGCGGCTCTAAGTGATCATCCCTATCACTACCTTAACTAGATCCCAAGTCCAAATAATGTCTGTGAATCTGAATCTAGCTAGGCAAAGCTTATATCAGTTAGATACTCTACAACCCTGGGTTAATGAAAGGTCAATGTTTTGGTTCCCAAGTCCATCGGATATATATGATATAAACATGGAGTTAGATCATTATCTCTACTAATCTTTACAATTTATAACTTCTAACTATGAAATGCAAATTACAATATAGAAAGAAAACTATTTATCAACAGGTAACACAGTTAAGCCACTAAGCTATTTGTAATGCCATGAAAACTATTTATCAACAGGTAACACAGTTAAGCTAATAAGCTATTTGTGTTGCCATGTAAAATTGTTAAGTCGGACAAGTAAATACTAAACGGGATCTAAGATGAGTGAATCCAAAACTCCATTGGATTGATAGTAAAGCCCAGAAGAGAAATGGTCTGAAGCATCTGCATCAGCTCTCTATTTAATGTTCTGATGTATAATGACAGTTATTATCTTTTGTAATTTTGTTTGCTGCACTGTGTCAACTTCAGAACTTAAAGCATTTGGATCTTTCATCTAACTTAATCGAGAATGATTTACCTCCATGTTGGGGCAACATGTCATCTCTTAGGATTCTGGACTTATCCAAAAACCAATTGTAGGGAAACATACCCTTCATATTCAGAAACCAATCTACGATTCAGTACATTGATCTTTCATATAATCAGTTCCAAAGTCTAGTTCCATTGTCCATCTTTGCCAATTTCTCAGAGCTCAATCATCTTGACCTCTCATACAATTACCAATTACATGTCGATACTAAGTCTCCAAATTGGACCCCATTTTTCCAACTTCAACATCTACATTTGGCAGCCTGTGATCTCAATAATCACAGTGGTCACCAGTTTCCCAGCTTCCTCCCAACCCAACATGTACTCCACTCCTTAGATTTATCTCATAACTCGCTTCCAGGGATCATTCCCCCTTGGATGATGTATAATGGTACTTCAATGTTGAGCTTAAGGAACAACATATTGAGTGGTTCATTACTTCCAGCCTACCAGAATACATCTCGGCTCATTGAACTTGATATTTCCTGCAATCATTTTACAGAGCCTCTTCCTTCCAACATTAGCAAATTCTTCCTAATTTATACGGGCTTAACATGTCAACAAATGGTCTTCATCGTAGCATTCCATCATCCTTGGGTAAGATTTCCAATTTAGAGCATTTAGACCTGTCTAACAATCAACTGACAGGAAGCATACCAGATGGATTGACCACAAATTCTTCACTGTGGTACTTGAATTTATCCAACAACAGCTTGCAAGGTGACATGCTTCCAGGAGCTTGTAATATGCCACAGCTCAGATGGTTACTACTTTAGGACAATGGCTTCACTGGGAGTATACTATCATGCCTGTTGGATAGCCCGTTCTTGATAACCTTAAATGTTAAAAATAATCACCTATCAGGCACAATTTCAGGTGAATTACCAGTCCATCTAGACATGGGAGCACTTCTTTTGGGTGGAAACCAGTTTGAAGGTTCTATTCCAGAGATCTTGTGTCGAATAGAAGAATGCAATTCTTGGATCTCTCTGGAAATGGGTTTTCCGGGAGCATTCCATCTTGCCTCAACAACATCCCCTTCTGGAAGAACAAGTTTCAAAATTATATCTCTTGGGTCCCAATTGATTTCACAATAAAAGGCAATTCATACTCTTTCCAGGGAATTCCCCTCACCTTAATGACTGGTATTGATTTGTCTTCAAATAAATTGACTGGCAGTATTCCAAATAATCTGGGATATCTGTCTCAGCTTCGCTCCTTGAATTTGTCAAATAATTTTCTCCTAGGCCAAATCCCGAAATCCTTTCAAAATTTATCAAGCTTGGAAAGCTTAGATCTCTCCCATAACAACTTGACTGGAGAAATTCCTGTTGAATTAACACGAATGGAATCGATTTCTATTTTTCGTGTTGCCTTCAATAATCTGTCCGGCAAGATCCCATTTGACCCGGCAAGGGTAAGCAGTAGTTACACCGGCAATCCATTTCTTTGCGGAGAGCCATTGAAAAGAAAGTGCCCAGAACAAGAACCAGAAAGAGATGACCATGACCATGACAACAACGATATTGGGAGTAAAGAAGATAAAGAAGGAAAAGGACGTAGAATCAATACAGACAGTCCTCTCTTCTTCTATTCGTGCATGGCTTTGTCCTATGTATTGGGATTTTGGGGTGTTGTTGGGCCTCTCCTCTTCAATAAGAATTATCGCAGAAAATACTACAGAACCGTAGATGTATGCATTGAATTCTGTTTGGACAAGCTAGTACCATTCCAATGCTTGAAGTGCTGGCACCACTAATAATGCAAATCTCTGTCTGTATTGTAAGACCATTCAAAGGGCAATCTCTGTCTGTAGGAATAATAATGCAACTATCTGTCTCTATTGTAAGACCTAGTACATATAGATATCAAGCATTCATACATTCTAACTCTTGTTATTTCCTGTTGTTTTGCAACATTTTTTTTATGCCTTCATTGTATATTTCGTCCATGAGTAGGCTTAATTAAGTAGATCAATGAGTCATCTTGGAAAACGGATGAAGGCTTTTAACCATCTCTAAAGTCTGAAGACTCTAAACATGTCCTCAGATGGTCTCCAACCTGTAACAATTTGCTGCGGAAAAGCTTTCAAAATAAATGAGTACCTGAATTTAGCTAAGGTGTGAATGACATCTAATCATAAGTGTGGGCAAAAAGGTAACAGCCTAGGCTGTTTTATCCAAACAGCCAAAGTGATCTCATCTGCTGCAGCCATGGTGGCAGTAATCCCTTGTGGTCCCCCGATGAAATATGGAGAGGCAAGCATGCAAATAAATTCATAACATCAAATCGAACATTTTTTTATTTACATTGTGTGCTCATGTTTCATGAGGACTGTTGGAAATCTGGACCGTAAGGTAAAATCTATGAAATAAAAAATTATTTTTTACAACAATTATATACATAATTTTCATATCATAATATTCATCGAATGGAATCAAGGTGCATTTAAGGGTCCATTTGGTTCACTGTCAGAATCGGAATCAGAATAGTCTATTCCCATAGTCTGTTTGGTTTAAACAAGAATGAGAATGAGAATTGGAACCAGCAAGAATACGATTTCATTCCCAAGGGAGGGGCAGGGAATGACCATTTCAGCAGAAATGGAAATGGGATTCCAATTCCGCCTAATCAAACAGTTGGAATTGGAATAACCCATTCCGATTCCAATTCCAGACCCCTATTCCCACGAACCAAACAGAGCCAAAATTCAATTCTATAAATTAAGGGGTGTTCTACAACAGTCAATTGTTTTTCTTATTGCCAATTCCAAAAATTAATCAAAACTATCTAGTTTAAAAGTAGATTGTTTCTCAAAACAAAAACACAAAAAACATGTTATTGGTTGAGTGTATTTTTTTTTCAAAGCAGAAACCAAAAATGGGTTCTTGTATTTTTGGTTTCAAAAACATGTTTTCATCTTGTTATTTAATATCATATTCCATGAACCATTTAGGGGTGTTCAAGAACATGATTGGTTTTGTTTTTGAAAACAAAAGCAACTGCCACATGGTCAAAAATCATATAATTTTGCTGATGTGGTAGTTTTTGTTTTCAAAAAAAAAAAAAACATGCTGTCAAACACCCCCTTAATTTCTATATTAAAAAAATTTGTTTTTGTTTTAAAAACCATTGTTTTGATGACTCCAAAAACATGTATTGTCTCTTGAAACAAAACCAGTATGTTTTTCTTCAAAAACAAAAACAGAATTCAAGAATGACTTGGGTTTTTTTTTTGTGCCGATGTGGTGATTCCAAAACAATGCCTCCTTAATTGATAGAAATTTGTTATCCAAATTCAATCACTATTACATTTAAATTACCCAAGTTCGATTTCATTGCATAAATGATCAAATACAAAATCAAAAAATCAAATGCAGTTTACAACACTTCTCAGCAATTAGAAGGTTCGGCAGTCTCCATCATCCAATCCAAATTCAAAGTCTAACTCAAGATTGCAACGATCCTTTAATCTCTAAAACCCTGCTGAGCCTATACACCAAAGCAACCTAGTTCAAAGTATCAACATGTTTTATAGTAAAAGCATTTAAAACATAAGATACGGCTCCGTTTGGAAGGAGTACAGATACAAATATGTACAGTATTAATACATACAAAATAAGAGGCTTTGCACTCTACATATTTCTATTTGTACTCCTTCCAAACTGAGCATAAGGGTTTTTGAACTACATTCAGTTTAAGATTGTTATCATTGAGAGAATTTCTAAAATTTAAAGCCATAGAAACAGCCTAGGGTGTTATAACATGTAACCTCGCTCACTTCTTTGTCTTTTTAATTAAAAGTATATTTAACCCACTCAGCAGTCAGCACATAACCTTCTTTTGAAGGGGATTCGTATTTGTCTCAGTTAATACGAATTTAATTACTCAGAGAGGGCAGAAGCCTCAGCAGGGTTAGATTACATAGCCCAACTACTGCAAATTGCTTGATGATCCTTCCAGAATAGAAACCAAAGGCCATCTATGCAATCTCCACTAGCTAGAAAATGGGCATATGAATTTGTAGTTCTATCAATATTGATCCAAACCACTTGATCAAAACGCTTCTATCTCCTCCCATATTTACACTACCCTGCATTTACATCAGTGCAAAATTCAACCGAACTCGGCCATAAGAATGTACTTTGCATTGCGATTGAGGATCTCGAACCCAAACCCCTGAACCACCTCAATTGTAGGAGCAAGGTTCTAAAACACTAACAAAACAAACGTCAAAACAAAAGCACTAGGAATTAAACTAGATAAATCATGAGACAGCCTCCCCCAATCTGGGTAGAAGTTCATTTTCATTGGGCATGACCGCATGAGAACCAAAACAAAGCTAAAAAAACAAAATTGATTGTGCTAACGAAAATTAACTTTTCACCTAATTCCCCACAAATAAGGAACTCTATATTGAGAGACTTTCTTTTCAAAACACAATCCACAAAAAAATGACATGTCACAATTCTACTTCTTGTCTTCCTTCTCTGCCTCGGCAGCTTTCTTCATCCTTGCACCAACCTGGCGCTGGTTCATCCGCTCAACACGAAGCTTGGCATAGGCATTAAATGATTTCATCTCATCTGTAACCTTCACCAAATCAATAGACGGTTTCTCACGTTCAATGGGCATGTAAGGACCTTGGACCTGAGTAGCAGTTGCTAATTCCTCAGCACCAGAATCGCCAGCCTGCAACAAAGGTCGATTTAGCAAATAAATGGTTGGTGGAAGGAAAGGTTGGTTGAAGGCTAACAATCCCTACTACAGGCTACAGCACAGTTTCTTGAAATGTAGTTCTACAAGTTACTTTTACCTTAAACTCGCAGGCACGCCTTGGGAACACAATCAATTTAGCCTTGTAAGTCTTCAGCCTCTGAACATTAGCTTGGAGACTCTCCAGGGAACGGTTCTTGCGGCGGTGATCAACTGCAATGCCAATTGTTGGGGCAAGTTTCTTTGGAATACCAGCTGCCTAGAAAAGCCACAAGAATATACAAAAAGGATTCAGGAAACAGAAAGAGAATCGAGGAGAAAAAATAACAATCCTGAAGAGGCAACAGTCAACACGACATACACAAACATCTTAACTGCAGCAGCAAAGGATTCTAATATTTCTCAGTTGCCCTAGTATGTCCAAGACTTATAAATGATGGAACTATTAGCACTTAGTGCTAATGCAACCAATAATAATATTCAATACTCACCTTCAGCTCCTCAAGAGAAAATCCCCTGCCAGCTCTAACCTTCATATTGTACTTCAGGGTTTGTCCATGAACAATTGGACGAAGTGGTCCAGCTGTAGGGCGAGGGAAAATCTTCACAGCCTTCTTCTGCCTATCTGAAAAGTTTGTCATAGGCCATCCATGTGAACAACCAACCATAGCATGGTAACTAAAGCATCAACAGGTACAGAAAAAACATCATAGTAGCTAAGAGATATAAACATAAGAGAGAAACATTAGTTGGATACAACATCTTACCAATTCGTCTTCTTGTCTTGCGGGCAGGTTGGTTGAACCATGTTTTAACATAGTTCTGCCAATGCTTTCTGAAGTGAGAATTAGGCACAACATTATTATGCTTAGCCATGATTTACCTGAAAAATAGCAGAAAGAGTGAAACTCTATTACCAGTATCAAATCCCCGTATTGCTTTTCCATAAATAACTTACTGAATCAAGCACTGGGCAAGAGATCCTCACAGTATACAAGACAAAGGGAGTTGTATCTTTTTTTCTATCTTGGCCAAGGTAAGGGAGTTGGACGGAACCAAATACGCGCATATAGAAGACAAATTGCAACATTCCTAGGCTACCATCGTTACTAGCATTAGTACAGCTAATGCTAACTTCATATCAAGGCCCACAATGTTGAATGTAACTTATAGTTTTTGGTGGCAAAAGTCACTCAACCTCCATTTGATTGTATTGGGCAACTAGATTTCATCTCCATATATCCAAAGAGAGATGAGTAAATAGCAGGGAAAATTTTAGGTTGGGGAACTATTCATCAAGAAATGCGAAAGGAAAAACCCATCAACAGTGCAAATTTTTCCCGACATGTGAAAGTTCTAAACGATTTCATGCAGCTATAAACAAAATAAAAGATTCTATACCTTCAATTCACATTTAAGATAATTTCGTCTAAAAAGCCCAACTACAATGAACAAATTCACTTCCCATCTGTAATCCTCAGAGCAAACGAAAACTATAGCAATTGCATAATCATTTTAAATCCAAATAGAACATATAGCTCATGAACCAAGTACTTTCACAGATTGTACAATCCTCCAGGCAGGCCATTAATCGGAAGACAGCACGAAAATTCATGGAGAAACATACTAATGTAAAAAATCACATACAATGAATGAAATCCAAGAAGTACAATCAAGTGTTGATTTTCAAGATTTCAAGTATGGATACAGGAATATAAGATTTCCCTACAACTAAAATACATCTGAGAAGAGAAGAGAAGAGAAGAGAAAAGAAGAGAAACAAAGAGAGATCAGCTAGGAGAAATAGACGGCTGATGATTTAAGCCGGAAATAAGAGAAATCTCACCTGTAAGGCTGTGAGTGTTTCCGGAACGCCGCCTGTGTTTGGAGAGATCACTTGCCCCTCTCTACCTCGCTCCTTCTCTCGTCCACTTGCAAAAACTCTTGGTTGTAAAGAAATATAAACTTAACCCTTAAACCCTAATTTTGACGGCTGCGATTTCACTCCAGCTAAATAGATGCACGATCCAGGGTAGACGGACTTGGGATGACTTACGTCTAGTAAAGCCCAAGTTGGTAGTAAAGCCCAAGACGCCAAGACAATATGGAATAAAACTGCAAAATGAAAAAAAAAAAAAGCACTAAATTCCATGGAGTAGAATATATATGTAATTTGCTTGTGTCCTACTTGTATGGTGGTATATGTATAACTTCTTGTTTTGGTAAAATATACAGGTACATCTTCATGTATACAGGTACGTATAGTGGTGTCAATGGACCAGTATTGGGTTGGATCCGTCCGAATCAAAATCAATTTAGATGGATTGGATGGACAAGTAAGACCATGGTTTTCGAACCGTCGTTGATTCATACGGTTGGACCGTTCGGCCCGGGAATCATCTAGGAAATCGGTTCCGTTTTACTCCAAACCTGGTCCCTAGCCAAAACCGTTAAATCAGTCAATGATCTGTTGATTCAGGCGGTCGAACCATCGACCCATTTAATGGTTTTTAGTCGTTTTTATTTTTTTAATTTTTGTTGTTAAAACGGGTCGTCCATCGGTTGAACTGTCGACCCGAAAACCGGTAATCATAACAATTTCGTTTTCAGATCGTTTTTAAAACCATGAATAAGACATATTGAATTGAACTAGTCCAAACCATATGATCCAAAGTATTTATTGGAATGGATTGAACCTGGTCCATCCATAATGGATTTATATTGGATTGGGTTGGACTGAACCAATATCTGGATAATTAATAGAAGATAAAGAATACATGTATCAATAGATTAGGGTTGGGTTGGAACCAATTGAACAAATTGGATGGTACAGACATTGAATTGAACTGGTCCAAAATTTGGTCCAATTGACACCCCTACCTAGTGCCTACGTATATAACATAGTGTATAGATGATTTCCAATGGGTTGAAAATCTTTGAGTTTTCCTCCATATTGCTGGGACTTGGAATACCTTTCCATTCCATGGAGTTGCATCAAAGCAAAGTCCAATGGACCGGTTTTGGATAGGACCCTATCCAAATCAAAATCAATTTGAACGGACTGGATGGACCAGCAAGACATATTGAATTGGACTAGTCTGACTTAATGCTCCAAAGTATTTATTGGATCAGATTGGACCTGGTCTCCATCCATAATGAATTTATATTGGATTGGGTTGGATTGAGCGAATATATGGTCTTCTGATAGAAGGTAAGAATATAGGCTTCAATGGACCAAGTTTGGATCAGAATTACTTTAAAAACAAAATTTAATAGATTGGACAGTTTGGACATTGAACTGGACTAGCCCAAAATGGTCCAAAATATTCATTGGATTGGAATGGATCTGGTCCATTTGTAATGGACTCACATTGGACTGGATCAAATTGGACCAAACCCAATCCACTTGACACCCCTATGTGTTGGATCTGTGCCTGCCTGGCTTGGCATAAGCCTCATTGTTGTCTAGTTGGGTCCGGTTCTTTCATTAAACGGATAAAATATTTGATTTTATATTAACTTGATAAAATTAGTAAAATTGATTGGTGAGAATAAATACTAACGCCCAACATTCAAAGTATATATACATATGTATGTATGTATGCATGCATATATGTATGTATGTATGTATGTATGTATAAAACTTATCACATCACACATCAAAGCCTTAACCTCAAATAGTTGAGATTAGCGACTTTATAATAGTACTAGCAGGGCTCATGCAATGCACAGAATTGGACTTAAAACTTGTTGTTCCGTGGAGCTACACAACTCGGGGGACAATTTTCTCCATCCCCGCCAAGTACCCAGCCTCCCTAATCAGTCTAGGATGGGATGGAGATTGCCTTAGCAGGGATAGGGTGGGGATGGAATTAAAAGGAATACCTGATTGGGGACAGGGAGTGAAGCCCACACTCCGCCCCAACTCCGATTATATATATTAAATATATGTGTATATATTATATTAAATATATAATATTATTTATAATATTTTGTATATTATATATATCAAAATATATTTAAAATATTATTTACATTCTAATTTTTTATTTTAAATAAATATCTTTCTAAAAGCAAACTTTTAATTAAAAAATTCAAGTATTCAGGCCCCCGATGGGGAAGCCCTCTTTGTTGAGGACTAGGGATGCAAGCTAAAATTTTTGTCAGGGATTAATTTAAAACTCGAGGTCGGGATGGGCTTGCCCCAAACCTGCCCATTGCCATTCGTACCTTCGGGGTCATCCCCTAAACCTATAACACCCCCAAACCCATAGATATAGTTCCATTAATTATGGCAATTATACTTATGGAAATTATTAAAACTTTCCAATTATTTATTTGAAAAATTGAAAGTTTTATGATTTAAGTTTCACTAAACTAACAAAGTCACTAATTATTGTTAAAAAATTATAGTAAATATCAAAATTACTAGAAATATAAAAAAATAAATTTATATTTATTGAAATTAATTTTCCACTAAAAAATTACTGAAATTTTATAATATCATTAAATATTAATAAATTGACCAAAATTACTGAAAATGTCAATAACTACTTATTGCTAAAACTGATAATTTTTAATTATTAAATTTGTATCTATTAATATTTTAATTAATTATTAACTTTTTAGTAATTATTGATTTTAATAATTAATTTTCAAAAAAATCTGAAATTAAATTACCAAAATCAGTAATTTTTAGCAAGTAATTCTTAGTAATTAGAATTTTCAATTTATCAAAATTATGAAAATTATAGTTTAGGTGGTGATATTTACTAAATAATATTCAATAATATCAATAATTATTGAAAATATAAAAAATATTTCACAAATTAATTTACCCACGTTTTTTGTTTTTAGATGGTTTATAATATAGATTAAGAGGTGTTTTAGGGGGAATTTTAGATGGGAGAGATTATTTAGGAGAAATTTTCGGAGGAGGTTGAGCCTATTGGTAACATGAGAGAGAGAGAGTTGGAGTGGAACTCTAAGTGAAGAAGAAAGGGCTGCCATGTGGGAATATAGATTAAAAGGTGTTTTAGGAGGAATTTTAGGTGTAAGAGATAGTTTAGGAGAAATTTTAGGGGGGGGGGGGGGTTGGTTAAGTGATTGAAAACATGAGAGAGTGATTTGGAGTGGCACTCTAGTGTAGAAGAGAGGGCTATCATGTGGCTACATGGAAGGCCTAGGAGCCTAAGAAGGGGTAAGGGAGAAAAGAGAGAGGTTTAATGAGAGAAGAGAGAAAGGGGAATAGGAGAAGGAGATGGCCCCTGACATTTTTTAAAGCCTACTGTTTGGTGTAGTACTTTCATTTTTTACAAGGAGAGAAGAGACATGGGACCTAATCGCCTTATAATATAGTATAGATATAGATAGATATAATCACACGATTAAGTTTCTCTTGTTCTCCTTTGAGAAAACCTTAGTTTGGTGTAGTACTTTCATTTTTTAAAGCCTACTGTTTTACTAATTGGAATGATTTTTACATGTACTTAGAACTAGCTACTTGAAACTCGTAGGTACAATTTGGAAATGATATCTTAGCTAGTCAAAAGCATAACTAGTTCATGGTTCTGAAAATGTATGGTATGGTTTTAGAACCATACCAATATTTTTTAGAAAATGACTTTTTTTGCAGCAACAATACCAAAAAGATTGTTATATTCATGTTTAATTTTTTGAAGCATGATATGTGAGACTCATGTGTAGGATTGTCAATGGATTGGATTTTGGTCTAATCCAATCCGATGAATACTTTGAACCGGTCCAATTCAAAGTCAGGACTGTCCAATCTATTCAAATTGGTTCCAACCAAACCTGGTCCATTGCCACATGTATTCTTATCTTCTATAATGGACCAGATATTGGTTCAATCTGACCCCATCTAATATAAATCCATTAACCGGGTCCAATCAGTCCAATAAATATTTTGGACCATTAAGTCTGGACTGATCCAATTCAATATCTTATTGGTTCATCCAATCTGTTCAAATTGATTTTGATTCGGACGAGGTTCATCCTAAAACTGGTCCATTGACATCCGTAGCTACTTTTGTGCAAATGAGTCTTTCAGTATCTACACTTTTCTGGTATACATATTAGTATATTGCCAAGAGATTAAAGGGTGGGGGCAAAGTAAAGTGCATGGAAGGTCAAGTGACATTACCACCTCAAGAAGAACAGGTATTCTTTTCTAAACTCTAGCTTTCTAGGGAAGTAGGTCTTTTCATTTGCTCTGCTTTTATACGTTGAGGTCAAAATGACTGAACTCCAGCTCAAGAAGATTGGGTATTCTTTTCTAAACTCAGGTTTCTAGAGTAGTAGGGTCCCAAACCTAATCTAAATTCTATGTACCTTTGCTCTATTTTTATTTGGAGTTGGTTTACCTCTCGACTACTTCTCTTCAATATGAGAGCTAGAATATTCTTAGATATGCATATGTATAATATGTTTCACATATCAAAAAGGGTGGTTGAAGGCCAACTTGCTGTTGTGATAACCAAGATGGCTTGGTACTCATTAAAGACAAATACAAGGAATAAGCAGAAACCGGATTCAGTCAGTGCAAATTCCATTCGAACAATCATTATGGCCTTGCATTAAGAATATTTTCCCATAAAATAAAGAATAAAAGAACAGAGATGTTCCTGATGCAAGGCTGTAAAAACTGTTCAAACACCAGTATTTGAACGGGCCTTACGCTGACTGAAACCGGTCTCGGATAAGCAATTGAAAAGCCTTTAAGTACATCAGTATGTGTCTCCCCTAGAATTGCAGCCCAACATATGTCACCATATCAACAGCTTAAAGACTTAACCCTGTAACAGCCTAGAGAATATTCTAGAATGCCTAACGTGCTAATAATAATCAGTCCTCCCTTTGCCTATAAATATGAGGGTTCCTGACATGATAGAGAGATATATCCATATAAAGCCAGACATACCACAACTCTTTTTCTCACTAGAATTCCTTTTCGCGCATTTAGAAGATCTTCTGATATCATCCCTATCTCATCCTTAATGCTACATTTCTTAGCTTCTTTGTGGCATTTTCACCCTTGCATGCTACTCACTATCTACAGAGCTAAGACCATCTCTACAGTGTCTAGCCTACAATAGTTGTTCAAATTATATTTTTAGTCCTCATTTAATGGGCATCAAATTTAAAAATAAAGTTATTTTAGTCATAAAGAAAAGTCCAACAAGCTCATTCATAATTTTGGTAGTAGTATAGATATAGTTACAAAATAAAGTTCTCTTGAATTCTACTTTAAGAAAACCTTAGATTGGTGTAGTATTTTAAACCTCCATAAATACTTTAAATATAGGCTTTAATGAGAGAAAATGAGAGTTAATATCTTACATAAGACATTAAAACTTAATGGGAGGTAACTGAGTGAATTGAAAAAATAGTAGTTTGAATTACATTTTAGCCCTTGCAATTTGATAGGGACCAAATGTAAAAATAAAGGTATTTTAATCAAAAAGAAAAGCTCAACAAACTTATTCATACTTTTGATAGTAGTATAGATAAAAATGGATATAGTCACACAATTAAAATTCTCTTGAATTCTACTTTGAGAAAACCTTAGATTGGTGTAGTACTTGCATTTTTTTAAAGATAGTTGTTTTATTAATTGATGCCCATTCATTTTTTATAAGGCATTTATCTGTATTATTTTGATCAAGAGTATTTCCTAACAATTAACCTTTCTATCCATAAAAATTCATTATTATAAGGGGCAATTTTGTTACATAATGTTTTAGCAACTTTTCCCTTATGTGAGAAAGTTACTTACACTCTTGGGAGATGGAATATACCCATGGGATAAGCAATTTGCCATGAGACTCATAGTTACTAAAAAGCGAACACAGGATTGTTGATCAACGGGAACAACCTCCCCCCTCCATTGACCCAAAAGAGGGGGGAGGGGCTAAAATGATTTTAAACTTGACTTAGAACTAGCTACTAGAAACTCCTAGAAGTAATTTGGAAACCATATCTTAGCTAGTCATAGCATTTCTGAAACAGTTAGTCGTTCTAAAAAAGGCCGGTATAGTTAAACGACATTTTTTTAGACCAACAAAATGCAAACGAGACTGTTTTGTTCATGGTTTGTTTTTTGAATGTGAGCATTGATTATATGATTCTTGTGTGCATGCATCTTCACTGTCTTTTCTTTTATTTTGTATACATATTGGGCATTATAGGGGATTAAGAGGTGGAGACAAAGTAGGGTGCACATGAGGTCCATAGATCATACCATGGAGAGTCCACAATCATGCAACCTTGATCTTGTGCCTCCATATTCACATAGGCACACTGAGTGGCCATCTCAGCTACTGGGTCATCAGATCACCATCTACTTCCTATCATATGACCATCATCAAATAAATATATTATGAATGGAGCCATGTTACTGTGTGAGACACATCATATAACTATCATGTCATGTTTACATAAATGAATCATGTTTCTTAGTTGAAAAAGCTATAAAAAGTTGTATTGAAAAAAAATGTCATTTTTGTGGTATTTGGCATCAATGTCGTTTTCTAAGAAAATTTTACATCAGAAAAAGTAGTGCTTCAGAAAACGACCTCTTGTTTGATATCATTTTTCCAGAAAAAAAAAGTGTTGCTCCAGATCATGCCTTGGAAATTGGGAAAGTGTGGTAAGAAGAAATGTCAAATTCAATGTTTTCTCAAAAAAATTGAAGGAAAAAACATAAATTACAAAAAAAAATTGAATAAAAATTGTAGAATAAAATAAAAATTCATATCTACTACCATATATAAAAGATGAGAATGATTTAGTTAGTGTGGTCAAAAGACCTTAATTTTTTCTACCATTTCTACCCCTTAAAAATTAATGGGCTGGGAAGGTTGGGTTGGGTTGGGTTAGAATGTATGCAAACACCTTCAAGGCACATTGAGCACCTCCACACATTTGTCTAAGAATAAAACAATTGAATGATTCATAATGTGTTACAGTGTTGCATACAATTGATGACATGAGTTGCAAGTCCTACTTAACAACTGCACACATGATAACATATAGGCCCTACATCATCCTAAGCCCACCATAACCCAACCCAACCTTCCCAGCCCATTAATTTTTAAGGGGTAGAAATGGTTGGAAAAATTAAGGTCTTTTGACCACACTAACTAAATCATTCTCATCTTTTATATATGGTAGTAGATATGAATTTTTATTTTATTCTACAATTTTTATTCGTTTCTTTTGTAATTTGTAGTTTTTCTTTGTCTTTTGTAATTTATGTTTTTTTCTTCAAATTTTTTTGAGAAAACAATGAATTTGACATTTCTTCATAGCACACTTTCCCAATTTCCAAGACATGGTCTGAAGCAACACTTTTTTCTGGAAAAATGATACCAAACAAAAATTACAATTTTTGTAATTTGTAGCTCTCCTTGTCGTCATTGATGGAGGGAAGTTCGGTGGAAGGAGGAAAACTTCCGGGTGAAAAATCTCACAATATGAGGTTTGGAAGACATTTGATGCACTAATGGGTCATGTTATGGCCGGTTCATGCTCGGTTGAACCGCCGAACCATATTAACATGAATTTAACCATTAACATTTGAATAAACGACGTGATCGAAGATGATTGGTGGATTCATACATCCAATGCACCCATGGGTGCACAGAACGCGGATTCAAACTATGAATTGCTAGTTCCAGAACCAACAAAAGATTATAAATAATGCCAATTTTCTTCATACACCAAATGAAACACGAATATAACCATTAAATGAACACCTCCGAAAGAATTCAATTATCAACATAGATATTTATTCACTTGGTTTTGTCTTTTGCTGAAATGAAATATGGTTCCCTAGAAAAATCTCCTTTAATATTTAGATAATTTGTTAATTTACAATTTATAGATAAACATGCTTTCTAGGATAAAAAGATAAGGAAATGGATACGGCATTTTTGATTGTGTAAAAGAGACAACAAAAACGTATGCATGGACCACCCCTAATAAGTTAAGGCTAATACTCAGACAAAGGAAACCTCTCTGAGGAGGAGGAAAATCGTGGCTACATATGATAAGAGACAATCTTGCCTGTTTTTATTATAAAATATAAAGGGGGAAAAAAGATTCTGGTCCTTTATTCATGGTTCATAATAGCCACATAAAGAAGATTAGAAGAATAGGAAATTTGGAATTGAGAAACGTTTGGATGCATGGTCCGCTCTCCATACTTCATCAATCACACGTGGAAATTTTGTGGATCAACATCCAACAACAAAATTTGTACCCATCAATGAGACAATTTGCCTTTTTGAATCCATGGGCCACTTACAATCTTACATTATTAGGGTTTTCTTTGTAAGCTACTTATAATGATTTCCTTGGTTGGCCCACGTTATGAATGAGAAGGCTGAGGGCAAGATCTTGATCAACTTCAAGAAGATGACCCTGTAGGAGTATATTTTTTTACAGGTGTTGACAACATGGGTCTCTTCACAGATAGCAGAAATGCTAGTAAACAAACAGTAGGGCCCATGATTTAATTTGTCTTCTGGTGTGTGTTTTCATATACATCTCACCATGTTCATATGGCAAAGTTTTTCAGAAGTTGAAATTATCTACTATATACTCACACAGATGCATTGAAATAAAAAAGATAGTTTAAAAATAGCTATCACATCTGTTTCCTTGCCTTCTTTTTTAATTTTTTTTTTGGCACACAGGGAGAGACACCAAAGAGAGACAAAATTGTGTAGTCATAATCTCTAATCTCTGTTTAGGAAGATTGCAAATATAAATATGTTCAGTGTAAAATCTTGTATACAGATCAAATTTGTATTTCTAAACATTGTATTTGTACTCTTCCCAAATGGAACCTAAATCTATTGTCTCGCATCACTGTTATGTAACCAATTACAAGTAAACACACCAGTGTTCTATACACGTAGGACCTACATGTCACTGTATGGAGCACTGGTGTGCTCACTTTGTGATTGATTACATAGGGAATGTTTGGAATCGTAGCCGTTTTTCAAAAAAAACGGTGCCACGTTGGATCCACATAGGCGTTTCAACAAATATTCATGTATCTCATTGTTTAGTTCAGCTGATTATTAAAAAATCGGGTATGCCTCGAAAATCGAGACCCACCAATGCATTTGGTGTTTTATGCATTGGTGAACTGTTTCCCCCAATGGTTGACTGATGTATATCCTATGTGGTGTTTACCTATCAATACATACATGAAAAACGGTGATGAAAATCACCTTACCAAACAGCATAGTATTGCTCATTGCCTAAGTGGCAGAAATGTTTTTTTGTGAAAAACGGGTCTCGAAAGCATAAACGTTTTTTCTTAAAAATAGTCTCAAAAAACATCCACACTTCCAAACACTATGATAGTAAGTGATACACACAGTGGTGTGAGCAGCAAACCAAGATGCTAATAACACTTTCTTTTTGAAGTTCTCTTCTCAAGGGACACTAGGCTTCCTTCTCTATGCTAAAATAGCAATAAATCTGAAAATAAGTGTGGAATCCTGAAATTAACCAAGAGCACTTTATTAAAAAGTAAACAAAAAAAAAAAGGTAAGGGGTTATCGGAGTTGGAATCTCTTACTCACAAATTCTTCCAACGTCCCTATCCACAGGACACTACACTACATGAGAAAAGTTTGTAGGTAGGAGGTCCTGAGTGAGTTTATCTGCAACTCTCTCTCCCTCTTCATTTTTCCGCGATTATCTTAAATTTATTGTGACTTTTACATACCTCAATCCAAAACTCTCTTGTTAGATATTTTATGTTAGAAGACAAACAATTTCTACAAGATTAATTACCATAATAGCTGTCTGTTCATATCTACCCTTTAAACCAAAACACCAATAATCATTTGCTTGGTTTAGAGTTGAATGCCAAAAACCTAAAACCTATTTTGTTTTAGAAACAAATAAGAAAATTAAGTGAACTACTAATCTGTTGTGAATCAAGTGAAAACCATAAAATAGGAGAAATAAATGACCCAAAGGTATTTTTATTATGGAAAAAAGATATATAGTTGGTTGGGTTTGACTATGATACCAGAAAGATATGATATCCAAAAAACTTTTGACCAATCAATTGATATCATAAACATGGTAGCCAATCAAGTGTCATTTATCAAAATTCATGGGTGAGTTTTGATTGGTCAAAACTCTTCTGATACCATATCTTTCTAGCATCATAGATTTTCCCTAGTTAATAAGATTGATTGGTTGGTAATTTTGTTTGGTTGCAATGCAAATAAATTTGCAATGATGCAAAACTATGGCATCGCAAATGATGTGAGTGTAAATTTTGACCTATTTTTGTTTCAAATTTTAGCTTATTTTGTTTGATTGTGGAAAAAATGAAGTACATTAAGACATGGAACAGAATAAAGTAAAACACAATACAAAATTAAACTAGAATTTGCATTTTTTTCATTTGTACTTCTATGCATTTGTATTAGTGCAAATAAAATTGCACTGCAACCAAACACAGCCTAAGGATGAGCCTATATACATATCAATGTTGCAATCCTCTTTGTGACCTTTCGCCCTTAAATCCACTTGGTGCCAAATTGGTCGTAAGGGATCCCTTGTATTGATGAGGCATGATTTCATATCATAAAAGGCAAGCAGCTCTTCATGTTGTGTGCGAGTGGGCCTCATGTGCAGCTGCATTATTGATACCTAAAAAAACATAACAGTATGAATAAAAGTTTGTATTAGGGGGATCTCTAGAGGTGTCAAAAAATCAGTAAATTTAAGAGAATATGAGAAAAATGAGAGGAAGTTGTAGATAAAAAAAAAAAAATAAAAAAGAAAAAAACTCTCGTATCTCAACAAATTTCAGCTGGTAGAAGGCCAAAAACATTCCAAAAAATATGATTGCACAAATACCATTTTTCGGAAATAAAAAAGTAACAAAAAAATTACATTAACGTTCAAATTATTAGGAAATAATTTAAAGATTTCATGGTTGTGAATGGAACTTAAGATCCATTTAGTTTGCAGTCGGGATCAGAATCGGAATGGTCCATTCCCATAGTATGTTTGAATGAGAATGAGAATTAGAATCAACATGAATGATATTTCATTCCCAAGGGAAGGGTAAGGAATGGTCATTTCCTCAAATGTGAGAATTCCATTCCAACAGGAATAAGAATAGGATTCCGATTCTGTCCAACCAAATAGTTGAAATTGAAATAATTCATTTCAATTCCGATTCCAGACCCCTATTCCTGTGAACCAAACGGGGCCTTTAAGGCAATAAAGATTCCATGGTTGTGATTCGACCATGCTACATATTGTGCAAAAGTCTTAGGTTTGATTTCCAACCATTCTACCTTGGTTTTGCTATTCCCTAATGGCCATGAATAAAATTCAACGAAATTTTTGGTTGAATGATAAAAGTCAGAAGTCTAAGTTTGATTTAAATGGTGCTCTTGGGAGATGATGTTTAATCCTACGAAAGAAGGGGCCTTGATCTTTGGTCTTAGGAGGAGGCTAAAGAAGTAAAGATGTAAATAAGGCGCTCTTCATGGAAATTCATGAATTTTTCTGAGGCTATCTTGGTTAAATTGCTAAAATGTATAGATGATCATGGATTCCAAATAAAATTTCAGAGACCGTCTTTTCTCTACGGAACTCACTTGGTTCGGCTATTTCTAGTCTTGGCAGTCTATAGGATTTAGCTTCTCGAAGCAAGATGAGTTAAATATTCGGAATGTGGCTTTCAAAGTAATATTTGGAATTAACCTTTATGCCTTATGATCCCGCTAATAGAGATCAATATTTTTTTTTAAGATTTTTTAGGGGTTTGTATGATTCAGTCCACCCCTAAGTGGAGCTAGGATTTCTTAGGGTTGGACTGAATCCTGCCCATGGATTGATGCTAAATTTATGGGTAGGATGTGGTTTATAGAAGGGGGCTACTAATAGATTAGGAGGGGGTTGCAAAAAATATTTTTAAGGGGGATTGCAGTCCAAAAATCCCGTTTTTTTTATTCTTTTGAAGTCACCCTGAATTTGACTAATGGAGGCCTTGTTTAATGCTGATGTTTTTTTTTTGGAGTTGTTATGAATGCTCATATCTTTCAAAACAATGGGGTGATACAATTATGTAGACAGTAGACTCATTCAAAAAAAAAAAAAAGGACAGTTTATAGTGAAGGAGTTTTGTCAAATGGAATGGTATAAGAGAAATAATCTTGGAAATTGGAATGATCCTGTTATGGTCTTAAATGGTTAAAGTGTTTTGCTTGATATGTTCATTCCATCAGTCTTAAGCCCCGTTCGCTTTTGGGTAAGTTATTTACCCAGGTAAATATAGTTACCCGAGTAAGTGCATTTACCCATATTCTTTTATTTTTCATATAAATAAGGCAATGACCATTTTAGCCATAAAAATCCATTATTAAAATGGGCATTTTTATCTCATTTAAGTGTTGGCAACTTTCCCCTAGGTGGGAAAGTTATTTATCCACTTAGGAGATGGGTATCACCGGGTAAGTGATACCCAGGAAAATAAACTTTCACTGGTCCCCACATAAATCTGAAAAAAGAACATGGGATTCTTGGTCAATGAGAACCAAAATCCCATTGACCAACTCCCCCCCCCCCACCCTCAAAATCCAAAAAAAGAACATCCCCTTAAGGTTTATTACGTATTGGTCAAGCATACAACATTTGGTATTGGAGTAGTCTACCACCATGTCACATGTTCGAATCACAAAGAGGACAGCTACTTAGGAGAAGTGCTACCCAGATTAGAGTGAAAGATTTCATGGAAAGGTCTACCTAGAATAGAGTGGAAACCATTATGGAAAAGGGCTACTTAGAGTAGAGTGAAAGCTGCCAAAGAGAAAGGGCTACCTATTGTCCGAGTGTGAGCCATTGTAGAAAGGGCTACCTATTGTCAGAGTGTGAGCCATTGTAGAAAGGGCTACCTACCGCTAGAGTGAAGCCGTTGAGACATCAGTTACAGAAGCGTGAGGTATATTGTGGTTCTAAATGGTTAAAGTACTTGATACATTCGATCAGTCTTAAGGCTTTTGGTGTATTGGTCAAACAAACAACAGATCCGCTCCTAATGGAGAGTGGAGACATTGTGAAAGTTATAAAACCCTATTCTTGGTTCATTTGGTGTTGTGGCTAGATCTAAGTCAGGCTATTTTTCTTGTTAATGTAGGTGGTCTTGTACCCATGTTGTAATCTTCTGGAACTTTGCCTTCAAGCCAACCACTACCACTCCATTCTCTATCGATGACGTAAGATCCATTTGTTGTTGCTTTGCAAATCTATGACACTGAGATTGTGATGACTAGCAAACAAAACATACTTCAGTTCTTGCTCATTTCATCTTTATTTAGATAGGGTTTCTAAGGTGTTCGGGATGGATGATGAATTTTTTTACTAAATTATTTGTTTGGTGGCATTGCTTTCATATCAACCGATATCTTGACTATGAATTTGTTTGTTAGTTATTATTAAGGGTGATTTTTCTTTTATAGAAACTATCTTCCTAATCCATCACATGTTGAGTTGGAAAAGAATTGAGCTTTTCACAAGTTATTTGAGCTCGGCTCATGAAGAGTTCAATTCAGCTCGATTTAAACCAAGCTTCGAGCTGAGTTTGAGCCCAATATAATGGCTTGTTTGCTAATTGAGCCGAGCTCAAACTCGAGCCTGACAAATCTTGGCTCATGAGGCTCATAAGCCTAATATACATACATACATATACATATACATATACTTATACACACATATAATTGTTTACTTTTTTAAATCCCCAAACTACCCTTTTCTTATTTATTTCCATAGTGAGAAGACATTACCAACCAAATGGCCATGGATTTTAGTAACCACAATGACAATTGATTGCCAAAAAAGAAAGAAAGAACAAAAAAGAAGATTGAATATTGAAGGAATTTCTAACCAAGAAATGATAAACTTCTTGGTTTTCTAGCTAAGATAGATTAACATTTTCCGACAAGAGAAGCGAGGGACTGTGAGGAGAAAAGAAAATAAAGAAAGTTCACATGGGTAATTTAGTAATTTAACGCATTCCATAATGACTTAACGGCTAGGGGGTCTTTGGCTCACAACTAAAGTTTAGGGGGTCTTAACTGCAAATTATTAGGGGGTCTTTGTCATTGACCCATAGTATAGGGGGGTCTTTATAATTTATCTAATTTTTATTATATGTATAATAATAATTATTTTTTGTATGTAAAACAAAAAATAATTATATGTATTATTTTTTTATATTTTATATGTATAATAATAAATATTATATATATATATGTAAAATAAAAAATAATTTTTTATATTGTATAATTTTTATATTTTATAGAAAGATTGGCTTACAATCTAGCTCAAGCTGAGCCGAACTCAAACGTATGAGCTTTTGAGCATAATCGAATTCAAGCTCAAGTCTTTAACTTGAATAAAGCTTGAACCTAACATTTTTTTAGTGAACCAAACTGGAATAGCAAGATATTTGGCTATTCCACTCCTAACCACAGGTATCAAAATCAACATGATTTTAATAATCAATTTTTCAGAAATCAAACTAAGAAACAACAAAATAATCATCAATTTTTTAATCGCTGATGTGACTCTGATGTAACATCGATCCAAAACACCACCTAAAATTTTCTCTTGGACCCGTTTAGGAGGGCTGAGCCATTCAACCACGTTGCTTTAAGGCGCTTCAGATAAATTATCAAGAGGCTGAATTTTCACCGCACGTGGCGTAGAGGCTGTTCTTATAAGGCCCACCTTGGAAAAGCTGGAAGCCATTGCAGTCGAAAAAACTTTGGCTATTGGAATCCAAGAGCTTATGTTGTTTGAGAACAGTTTTGGGAATGCCATGTTACCATAAAGTAGGGTATAATAGTAATTGTACCTATGTTTTAACCTTAAATATAAACATGAGCGTGAATTGATGAACGTGTTCAACCTAAAAATGATCTCAATAACATAGACTATTGGCTCCCAACAACTAAAATTAACTTGTTACAATATGCATTTGATGTTCTCTTCTCTTGCTTTGAACTAGTTAGAAGAGTCTATCAAGAGCAAGCAACTTGTTGCTTGGGCTGTCAATGGTATCGGGTCTGGTTCAGGACAGGGTAAAACCATCCCAAACCGACTGTTAAACCAATAGTACTGAAACCAAATCAGACCTGATCGGTTCTATTATTTTAAAACCGATACCAAATCGATGGATAACCGGGACAATTGGGTCTACTCGATTGGACCTGATTAAATAATAAACCATACTTAACCAAAAACGAAGAATTGGCATATCTCTCGTGTCTACAGACCAAACCCCATCTGAAGTGAAGTGTTGGCCGGAGAAAAACCAGAAGATAAGTTTCAGACTTCACCTTCCTTTTCCGAACAAACAAAATGATAATTTGAAGAACAAAAACTGAACAGCTGAAGTGAAGTGTTGGCCGGAATAGAGGGTTTGGGGGTGAACACCAATCGTCGAACGGTGATTTCTGAGAAAGAAACTTTCTCAGAATGAAAAGAACAAAAGTAACACCGAATATGTGAACTGTGAACACCGAATAGGTAATTTCTGATAAACTTTTGAGAAACTGAGAAAGTGACGAACAAAATGACAAAAGGGTTTGGGGGTTTTAGGTTTTAAACCAAAATTCCGATTTTAGACATGTAAAACTTTTAAATTACCTATATATAAAATACCAAAATTCAAAACTGTAAAATATCTAAAAATAAAATACTAAAATATAAATATAATAGTATATAGATAGATAGATATATAAAATCGGTTCGGGTCTAGTTAGTTCAAAACACCCAAAAACGGTTCTGAACCAATAATTATCGGACACAAAAATTAAAACCATAACCGACCCATCGATTTGAATCACTGTTTTCAACCTGGTTGGTCGAATCATTCGAATTATCATCCGGCCAGGATTCCGAGTCCAGTTCAATCAACACCTGTCAGACGGTCAAAAAATGTTGATTTGGTAAATAACCATTTGACCCAATCGGTTCAACCGTTGACTTGTTCGATCTGGTGACGAGGTTGCGGGTTCCACACTCAATGCACACAAACTTTTAGAGGCCATAACTGCACTCCGATGTCTGATTGGCATGATTGGTTTTTTTTTTTTGGTAACTTTTCGAGATCTATGTGTTCCAAGGTGTCATAGGCGCCTTGCCCCACTATTTTCGTGAAAAAACCCCTTTTTATCTTCAATTTGCAATTTTTAATATTTTTTATAAATAAAAAATTACAAATTGAATTAAAAAATATAAATTAAATATAAAATAATACATATAATACACCTAAAACATATTTATACATTATATATACATATAATGTATAAAAGTATACTTGTATACTTATATTTATATATATATACATGTATACATATATAAATATATAAATATATAATTAATAGATATATGCACTGGCAAAAACGGATCGGCCTTCAGATCGTTTTTTAAAACATGAATTCAAATCACAGGACCAAAACCATTATAAATGGTTAGAACGACTCGAATGTATTGGATGAACCCAAATTTCTCACTCACTTTTCCTATGGGTAGGAAAAGTGAGTAGGAAATCGCGTTTGCTATCGTGTAGACCCGACCCATTGACATTGCCCAAACGATTCTTTATATTTGCTTTTGGTGGATTATGGTACGGACTACGGGATAAGATGAGTAGGAAATCTAACGGCAGAGCGTACGTGTTTTATTTGTGAATGAAGGAAGACCTTTCACATCTGCTTTCATAATTCTCAGGCGTATTCTAAAATCAACCGCTTCGATTTGATTCGAACGTGGACAACTTGTTCTGTTGATGATTCGACTTTGGTGCTACTACCACTCTATAAATTACACCATAAATTAAAGACAGAACAAAAAATAAGTAATTCTCCATCAATACCATTCCTCTCTTCTGAGTTTGCCGCCTGCATATATTTCCTCGGGGGATCTTTCCCTTCTGGTCTGCTCCTTTAGCTGAAGTTCAGAAAACCACCAAGCACTGAATTTCCTTAGGTGGAAGGCTTTATACAATGGACAGATAGCACATCTAAACAGGCGTTTCGCTGGTAATGGTCACTCGATTCTTCATTCATGATGTTCTTTGCTGTTAATGAATTACTTTTCGTTTCTTTTATTTCTTCTGTTATAAAGCGTTTGAGGACAGATTATCTGGGTATGCGTAATCCAGATGAGATTTCAACAACCCAGATTTGGTTTTCCTTTCTACTGAAGACTACCTTATTTTTCGGGACTCCCCAACTTTCTTCAACCAAAAGAATTTTTTAGTTTTTGTATCCAATTCGAAATTTTTGCAAAATTTGCTGCAATCTAGAGTTATTCCCTCTAGAATCCGGACGGAAAAGCAATTTTTTTTCCCTTTCACAATTGATGAAAAAAGTCTGGCCTTCTCACTTGCTAGTCCCCCAAAACAAAAAGAACACAGTTTTGGTTTGTAATTTTGTATGAATTTAAGATCTTATGCTGCATGAATTTTCTAATTGTTGATGGTTTTGGAAATTGACAAAAACCCAACATTTTAAATGATAAGATTTGGTGTTGCATGCAGAAATTGGGGGTTCCAGCAAAGGGCAGTCTTCCGATCCAATGGGGGGATTAAATGCTGCGCAGTATGTCTCTATTGATGAGGAAGCTTCTCCAAGGTTGGAGAAGTTCAGGAAGGTTTCAGTCTTACCTCTTATATTCCTGATCTTCTATGAGGTGTCAGGGGGGCCGTTTGGCGTTGAGGACAGTGTCCAGGCGGCTGGCCCTCTTCTAGCCCTGCTTGGGTTTCTTGTCTTCCCATTCATATGGAGTATCCCTGAGGCCCTGATAACGGCAGAAATGGGTACGATGTTTCCGGAGAATGGGGGCTACGTTGTCTGGGTTTCATCGGCACTGGGGCCCTTCTGGGGTTTTCAGCAAGGTTGGATGAAGTGGCTAAGTGGAGTTATTGACAATGCTCTGTACCCAGTTCTGTTTCTGGACTACCTTAAATCAGCTGTGCCGGTGTTAGGTGGAGGTTGGCCTAGGATTTTAGCCGTGCTGGTCTTGACTATGGTTCTTACATATATGAACTACAGGGGTTTAACGATAGTGGGCTGGATGGCTGTGTTCTTGGGGGTTTTTTCACTCCTCCCTTTTGTGGTTATGGGACTCATTGCAATTCCAAAACTGGAGCCCTCAAGATGGCTAGTGGTAAATTTGGACAAAGTGAATTGGCGTTTGTACTTGAATACTCTGTTTTGGAATTTAAACTACTGGGATTCAATAAGTACTCTTGCAGGAGAAGTTGACAACCCGAAGAGAACCCTCCCTAAGGCCCTTTTTTATGCTGTCTTCTTGGTTGTTCTTGGATATTTTTTCCCTCTTCTGACTGGAACTGGAGCTGTTCCACTTAATCTTGACTTGTGGAGCGATGGTTATTTCTCAGATATTGCAAAGATCGTAGGTGGGGTTTGGCTGAGATCTTGGATCCAAGGGGCTTCTGCATTATCAAATATGGGGATGTTTGTGGCTGAGATGAGCAGTGACTCTTTCCAACTCTTAGGGATGGCTGAGCGTGGGATGCTTCCTGAGTTCTTTAGCAAGAGGTCTCGCTATGGAACCCCTCTAGTTGGGATCTTGTTCTCTGCCTCGGGTGTGATTTTACTATCATGGCTGAGTTTTGAAGAGATTGTAGCTGCAGAGAACTTCCTATACTGTTTTGGAATGATTCTGGAGTTCATAGCATTTGTGAAATTAAGGGTACAAAACCCAACAGCTTCAAGGCCATATAAGATACCTGTTGGAACAGTTGGAGCCATTTTAATGTGTATTCCTCCAACTATATTGATCTGTGTCGTTTTGGCTATTGCTTCTATGAAGGTCATGGGTATAAGCCTTCTTGCTGTGTTGATTGGGTTTTTACTGCATCCTGGTCTCAAGTATGTTGAGAAAAAGAGATGGGTCAAATTCTCCATAAGTTCTGACCTTCCAGATCTTTATACAGCAACTGATCATGAAAATACAGAATCCTTCATGGATTGAACAAGTTGTTGGATTAGCATGTGAAGTTACAGTACCACTTACAATGGTGCAATGAAAAAGCTTTTCAATGGTCTACTTTATGTAGAGGGTTCCAAGCCACATCAGTCTGCTAGCTTGGAGTGGCCTCCTGGGGAAATATGGCCAAATCAGTCTGTTCACTTGATGATAACTTTTGTTTCTCCAAACTTTGTTATTAGAAGCTAGGTTATTTTGCCTTGTTTCTGAACTTGTAATTAAGCAAAACATCTTTAAGATGTTTATCAATATGCAATTGAGAGCCATATATCTTTTCTTGATCTGGATCAAGGTCAAAAGACAAATTAGATTGGTATTTGAAATTTGAAAAATGCTTCTCAATGGCTACATCAGTCTGCTCACTTGGTGGTAACTTACTGTTCTCCAAACTTTCTTATTAGAAAGAAACTAGGTTGTCTTTCCTTGTTTCTAAAATCTAAACTTTTAACTTAGCAAAAACATCTTGAATGTTTGTCTATATGCAATCCAAGAGTCATATATCTTTTCTTGATTTTGAGTAAGGCCAGAAGGAAAAGAGCATGGTGTTTGGAACTTGAAACATGATTAGGGTTTACTATATAATATATTTGTGTTACTGAATGATCATTTCTGCTGCTTGTATGATTTATTTTTTCATGTCTCACTTATGAGCCTGCAAAAGATGTCACATTGACCTTCTGAACTGAGTAAAAAGAGATGCCTTATTATGGCTTGGCTGTAACTGACAGATAATATAGAAATATCGTCTACCAAGTGAAATTGAATGTTTAGGCATCATTGTGTTTGCCTTTCAAATCTTAGGGCAGAACATAATACAGTTGACAGCAAAAAAAGTAAGATGTATCTATGGCAGATATGGAAATAGCTTCTATAAGTTATTTTGGATTCATCAAATGCTATTGAAACTACTGAGAAGTGAGAACCAAGTCAAAAGGTTTTACAGAGCTTGTCGTGCTTATTTGTATCAAGTCTTTGGTACAGGCTATAATAGTTCATCCCAATGTACCTTCAAACTAAGAATTTGTGTATGAAGTATATGAATCATCTATCTACGGATACTTAAAATGGGTGTATTACTGGCATGTTATGTGCAATTTTTTTGTATATTGAAACTTTAAAGACCATTTTAATGTGTTTTATTTATTTATTGTTTTGGAAATATCTGAAACATATATGTCTAGACTTGTTGACTTTTAGAGACTGAAAGCTTCAGGAACACTGTCACATTGATGGGAAATTTCAGAAGATTGTTGCTAGGATTGCAAAAATATTTTTTTTTTTTATGACGAATTGCAAAATATAATTGCTCATGCCAAGAAATATTAAATCATCAAGTATCTTCTTGGATGTTTGAAAATGGATGAATCTCTTTTAGGGTCATACCTTAGTTCTTCCCAAAGGGTAAAGAGAAATTTTGGGTTGAGTTCTGAGGACAAAATTGCTCATGCCAAGAATTGCTCATCAGGGATGTTCTTTTGCTGGATTGATGACTTTACATATACAAGCTGTATTTTACATGCAGTCAACAAGATAAAAGGCTAAAAGAAGGTTTTCATGGTTTTCATTTTAGATCTTATCTCCATGTTATGGTTCCAGAAAAAAAAATTGTCTTCAAGGCAAATATCTCTTCACTAAAGAATAATTAATGAAATCAAGTCCTAGATTTGGACATCTTTACTTGGTCAAGACCTAATGTAGTTTTGAGCATTGAACCATCATATATTCATATTTCATACCTTTCAGTCCTTTCCTCTGTTTCTACATTGTTGCATCATATGCCTATATGCTAATTTTCCTCTTTGCATTTTCAGTATTTTCTAGACAATTCCGAGCTCTCTCATTTCCAGAAAAAAAAAAAAAATTGTCTTCAAGGCAAATATCTCTTCACTAAAGAATAATTAATGAAATCAAGTCCTAGATTTGGACATCTTTACTTGGTCAAGACCTAATGTAGTTTTGAGCATTGAACCATCATATATTCATATTTCATGCCTTTCGGTCCTTTCCTCTGTTTCTACATTGTTGCATCATATGCCTATATGCTAATTTTCCTCTTTGCATTTTCAGTATTTTCTAGACAATTCCCAGCTCTCTCATTCTCTTTTTTCCATTTAGAGAAAAAAAAAGGTTCTCCCAAGGACTCCATACTCATATTACTTTTTATGGGTAAACGAACCAAGGATGTTTTGACTACTGACTGCAGGGGTTTTACTTATGTAGAAATTACTTTTTCTAAAGTTGGTTTACATGAGAAGTTTCTCCATGAATCATTTTGTTTGAATGCTGGATTTAGAAAAGTGTGTAATAAGAAAATTGAATTGTTGAATATTGTTTTACAACATAAAATTCTCCTTGGGAAGAATATTACTTAAAAGACAGTTTCCAAAACCTCATACCCTCCAACCCTAGTGAAGGCAGGATTAAATCCCTGGCCTCTGATACAATCAACATGAGACTTTACCAGTGCTAGCTGGCACCTTCACTTCCAGGACTGTCCAAGTGGTAATGTGGTATTACTATTACAAGACCACAAACTGTTCTGATGGCATTGCCAATGTCACTTGTTTATTTGTTATTGGCAGATTTAATATCTGCCTTTTTTATATTAGTATGCTATAAATATCTTAATTCGTTATATTTTTCCAATTATCACGGAAAAAATAACTATATGATGAATAATTTTTTTTTGACAAATGTATATGACGAATAATGTTTATGCTAAAGAATCCTTATTGTCATTCCTTGGTTGGATTTAGATCGACCTTTGACCTTTCAGAAAATGACTGTTACGCTTTATTTATTCACTCACTCACTAAGGCACTATATTCTCTTTGAACATACATTGTGCAGGAATTACAACAGTAAATTATTAACTACTCTGCAATTCCACACAACACCCTCCCCCACCTTAAAAGTCCATCATCTATTGGTTGTTGAGATGATACAATATGCCATGATCGCCTGATTGGACCCTTTGATTTCCTTTCACACTAGGACATAGGTTCTTCATTGATTGGGTGAGTTGGGGGGCTGGCCATTCCACTGTCTGTCTCATAGAAATTCTTCAGATTGGTTGGGTAGACAGATCCCTTCCCATGTAGTAGGAGGTCCACATGGAGAGGTTAATCTAAAGGGTGTTCTTTTTGTGGTTCAAAAAAAAAAAAAAAAAAAAACAAGGGTGGTTGTGTTTCAGAACCATACCACCTTTTCTTGAAAATGAAAATATTAGTTTTGATCCATCATAGGCATTCTGCTATGTATGGTTGTGGTTGTGTTCTGAATCACATAGAACCACAACCACTGTTCTGTTCGTGGTTTGATAACTGTAGAACAACCAACCTCTAGAAAAGTAATGCAAGGACTAATTCCATGTAGATTATTCTAGTTAGTTTCACTGAAAAGTTGGAGATTGTTGTTAATGGCCTTTGCATTTCTTGTGGGGGGACTGGTAAGGTGGTCCCATAGTGGGTCATGCTCGTTCAATCAGATGACGAATTGGAGAACCCAAAACCCAATCTCTTATAAGAACCCTGAATGCACGGCTTATAGACCGTTGTCATATGGTCTGGACAAAGTGTGAAGGGATTCAATCATCCAAATAAATTGCCAGCCAGTTTGACATAGATATCTCCATTTGGATGACCATGAGATCAGAGAATAGATGCATATTGAGGATCTTTGGAGGAATGTACAAGTGTATTTGTGCTGGTGAGACAGTGACCACTGACCAATTGATCCACTGATGCAAGATATATTCCTGAATTGTGGGTTGGGAATCTCTGCGTAGTGCGTACACCATGTGTTTTGGTAATTAGGGAACCAAGTCATTGAAACTTGAAAGGTTGCACAAATAGAAAGAGGAGAGTTGGGAGAAAAACTAATATCAAAAGCACACAAGGACTTACAGGTAACAAAGAAAAATTGTTTTTCTACTTGTAGTAGATGAGACTCATGGCAAGAATGCATCTATGGGTGCAAAGCAAAGTTGATTGATAAGATATATATTAGATGTTTCTTGCTCCAAGACCAGGTACAACCGAGAGAGAGAGAGAGAGAGAGAGAGAGAGAGAAAATTCCAACTTCAAAGTGGTAAAGAAAACATGTGGGCAAGGTTCAAAGTATTGAACATATCGGCCTGTATTGGCTGATACGTATTGTTTCGTGACCCCTCTGATACGCCCCTACAGTGGGTGTATCAGGGTTTTGACCGGTTCAGGGGGTGGAAGAATCCTAAACCGCCCCCCTTGAACTGGTTTTGAAATAAAATTAAAAAAAAAGTAAAAAAAAGGTATTGAAACACCCGATATGCCCCTACCGGCGTATCAGGCGTATCGATATTTTGAACCTTGCATGTGAGTAGCATTTTGGTTGTTATAAAAATGATCCCTTGTGATTATTATAAATACTAGAGGAATGGCCCATGCGATGCATGTGTATTTGATATTGATGGTGATGTTTGACTATGCTTTTACATCTCAGGAATAGATGAAAGTTCACATACTGTTCAAGTCCTAAGACAATTATATAATACATAAAAAAGACTATTCTCACAAAATGCCAATATCTGAATTTTATAATATGCATATAATGTTGGTTGCAAGTGCATCAAATTGAAACATTAGTGTACTAAATCAAATGATAAAATTACATTCAACAACATTACATTCAGATACAGTTCATCCCAATGAAACACAAAATTTATGGGGAATTGGAGATGCCAATCGAAAATAATTACTATTAATGGTTAGAAGTAAATTAAGTTATTATGTTAATTTATTCAAGTAACTATTGAATAGCAGCAGTCATTATCTAAGATGACTATTAAATAATTTACATTTAAGCCTAACAACATTTTTTTAGGCCTCGTTCGCTTTTTGGTAAATTATTTACCCGGGTAAATGTAATTACCTAGGTAAGTTTTTCCTGGGAAACACTTACCTAGGTAAGTTCATTTAGCCATGTTCTTTCATTTCTCAAATAAATAAGGCATTGACCATTTTAGCCATAGAAATCCATTATTAAAAGGGGTATTTTTGTCCCATTCAAGTGTTGGCAACTTTCTCCTTATGTGGGAAAGTTATTTACCCACCTAGGAGATGAGTCTCACTTTCTTAGGTAAGTGATACCCAAGAAAATAAACTTTCCCTAATCCCCACAATAAGCTGGAAAAAAAAAAACATGGGATTCTTGGTCAATGGGAACCAAAATCCCATTGACCAACTTTCCCCCCTCTTCAATTCCAAAAAAAGAATGCCCCCTTAATTTTTAACTAAGAGGAGATAAAGAAATTAGTTGGAAGCAAAATTTATCAACCAACCACTAAAGTAATATGTATGCAAACACCTTCAAGGCACGTTGAGCACCTCCACACATTTGTCTAAAAATAAAACAATCGAATGATTCATAATGTGTTACAGTGTTGCATACAACTGAGGACATGAGTTGCAAATCCTACTTAACAACTGCACACATGATAACATATAGGCCCTACATCAACCCAAGCCCACCATAACCCAACCCAAGCTTCCCAACCCATTAATTTTTAAGGGGTAGAAATGGTAGGAAAAATTAAGGTCTTTTGACCACACTAACTAAATCATTCTCATCTTTTATATATGGTAGTAGATATGAATTTTTATTTTATTCTACAATTTTTGTTCATTTTTTTTGTAATTTGTAGTTTTTCTTTGTCTTTTGTAATTTATGTTTTTTTCTTCAATTTTTATGATTTTCTATATTTTTTGTAAATTTTCTCTATGTTTCTTTGTTTTTTTTTGTAATTTATATTATTTTTTTTCATTTTATGTGTTTTTTCACAATTATTTTGCAATGACAATATATGCAATGGGAAAAAAATAGAAAGTTAAGGGTAAAGTTGGAAAGTAAAATCAAGGTCTTTCGACTAAACCAATTGCAACATTCTTATTTTTCAATATGGTATAGATATAGATATAGATTTGTAATTTAAGTTATTTTTCTTCAATTTTTGTGATTTTCTATATTTTTTTGGAAATTTTCTTTGTATTTCTTTATTTTTTGTAATTTATATTATTCTCTTCATTTTATGTTTTTAACAAATATTTTGCAATGACATATGTACAACGGGAAGAATAGAAAGTTAAGGGTAAAGTTAGAAAGTAAAATCAGGGTGTTTTGACCAAACCAATTGCAACGTTCTCATTTTTTTAGTATGGTATAGAATGTTTTATGATTTTCTATATTTTTTTTTTGTAAATTTTCTGTGTATTTCTTTGTTTTTTAGTAATTTATATTATTTTTTTCATAATTATTTTGCAATGACAATATATACAATGGGAAAAAATAGAAAGTTGAAGGTAAAGTTGGAAAATAAAAATAGGGTGTTTGGACCAAACCAATTGTTCATTTCTTTAGTATGGTATAAAAATTTATATGGAATGTTTTACTAAATATTTAAAAGGGAAAATCCATGATGCTAGAAAGAAATGATACCAAAAAGGTTTTGACCTATCACAACCCTGCAGGAATTTGATGAAAATCCACCCAATTGGTTATTATTATGATGTTGGTTGATTGGTTGTAAGTTTTTCCCATATCCTAGTCATACCCAAAGGTAGAGGGAAGTTTTAATAAGTGTTAGATAGTTGTGAGGTAGTTGAAAAGTAAATTTATATTTATGTTTCTTTTCTTCATCATCACTATCTAAACCTTATTCCAAAATTTACATTTATGTTTCTTTCTTTCATCATCACCATCTAAACATTATTCCAACTACATGACATGAAGTCTATTTTGATGTTTCGTTCTCTAAATGACATATCCATTATTAACTTATGAATACTTAAATAATTTTTTATTACTTAAACCTATGTCATTTTTTTCTGTTCTAAGCTCTTTTAGTCCCTTTCAACTTGTAATAGGTCAAGTCTTATGGGTGTTGTTAATGATTTTTTATGCATGTGATGTGATGCAATTTGATACGAGATGTTTCAAAACAAGAACGTAGTTAAATAATCCTACCAACTAGACAAAGTCGTGTACTAGAATCTATAATCAAGAGGAATGGTCAGAGGCCTAAGGAGTTATTCCCCGAGTAGGCACTCCGACGCTCAAATCAGTTGAACGGAATGATAGGTGGTTGGGCCGAGTAGGTAAGGACAGTGTTGGTCCGAACAAAAGAAGTAGATCAGAGGTATTCAAAGTCCAAAAGTCATTTACCTTGAGTGGAGGTTACCTATTTATAGCCAGATGTTTGTGCTCTGATTGGATAAGGCTTTCGGAGTTATTGGGATGAGGTTATTCGTCGAGATCTTCATAATGCCTTCTTCCCAACAAGGTTAACTTTCTCATCCGTGCAGGGCACTCCCTCTTTCGGATGTGGCTATCCATCATACTGGTACCGACATGGTTAGAGAGAGAGGATGGCCGTAGAGGCTGCCATGTGACACTCTTGGCCAGTTCAACCATGACCCAATCATGATGAAATCATAATAGCTTATTTTGAAATTTATTGGAGCTGCTTTCTTTTATATATTTCCATTTATTGCTCTGAGCTGCTAGCTTTTGATTTTAAAATTTTACCCCACAATAAGAACTGCACATAATCCCAGCTGCGGGAGAGAGGAAAACAAACGGATAAAAATTCTGAATGATGGTTATTTTGACGTGAGAACATCAATCTGAAGATAAAAACACTAGAGCCACCAGGTCTGTTTTTTCAACAAAAACAGAAGAAAGAGAAGTCATAACGGAGGTAGGCCATTTGTCGAATGGGAAGTTTGACGGTCCACAATATGCTGCGAGGCCGGATTAGATGGAGACAAAAACATATAATCGTAATAAGTAATTCAGCCGGTGTTGGTGAATACTAGACCCCACAGCCATACATCGGTGGGTTTTCTTTGAGAGACAGAAACTTTATGGGCAAGGAACAGCTTTATTGAGGTTGGAATTGTTAGTATTTCAAATTTCGTATTTTGGTTTTATGTTCAAAGCCAACACGCAAGACCAAAAAGTCTGGGATGATTCTTATTTAAACAATAATGATAAAGGTCATATTTGGGAGTGTTTATGTTAAAAATAAGTGTTTATTTGTATTTGGTATTTAACTTTTTCAAGTACTTATTTTAAATATTTTATATTAGGTGTTTGGTGGTTTTTTTCTTCAATAAGTAATTGTGATTCTTTTGTCGTTCATTTTTTTTTTCAAATTTTCAAAATATCCAATCCAAAGTGAATGAATGAAAGTACTTTGATACAAGTGCTTTCTAAAAAGTGATTGTATAAATGTACTTTCGTAAAAGTTTTTTCATAAAAGTATTTTAATAACAAAGTACTTTTCTTAAGTGTTTTTATAATAGCGCTTTTGTAAAAGTACTTCTATGAAAGTGCTTTTGTAAAAGTAATTTTATAAAAGTACTTTCGTAAAAGTGCTCTTATAAAAGTATTTCTGTAAATAAAAATGCTTTCATAAAAGTGCTTTCGTAAAAGTACTTTCATAAGAGTGTTTTCATAAAAGTACTTTCATAAAAGTACTTTATTTTCCTAAAAGTAACAATATTGAAAGGGTATAATTGGTATTCTAAAAATTTAATGGGGACACTTCTAAGAGAAAAAAGAAATTGAACAAGTGCTTATTGTATGAGCACTTAAAATAAGTATTTATTTCAGGCTTATTTCCCAAACACCAATAAGTGCTTAATGGTGTGGTCTCAGTCCAAGTAAGCAAGTGGAGTAATTGAAGCCAACACAATAACCAGTTCTCTAAAATCTCCATTTATCTCAAAATACTATTATCAACATGTTAATGAAATATCAGACCAATTAGTTAGTTAAGGGCATACTGATTACATAATGCATTTGTTAGATGAAAATTAGGTTCTATTTATAAATTTTGGCAAGTCATTTATGTAAGTGCATTACTTGTGTTGTTTTGATCAAAGTTGTTTTTTAAGTAAATTAAACAATTGACCATTTTTATCTATAAAATATTATTATTAAAATGGACAATTTTGTCTTATAATATTTTAGAAAATTTGTACCACTAGTCAAGGTTCAAAGTATCAATACATATCGGCCGATACGTATCATTTTAGGACCCCTTCGATACGCCCCTACAGTGGGTGTATCGGAGGTCTAACCGATTCAGGGGATAGAGGAGACCTAAACTAACCTCTCTGAACCAGTTGCCAAAAAAGTAAAAAAAAAAAAAACAGGACCAAAATGTGTATCAATTTGCCCGATACACCTCTACTGACGTATCGAGTGTATCAATATTTTAAACCTTGTCACTAGTTAGCCGGTTGGACAGTTTTGATTCTTCGGCTTTTAGTTTTTTATATTAATAATATATGTTTTAAATAAATATATTATATATTATAAATAAATAATTATATACGCGATGAAGATCAAAAGTGGCAGGTGACCTCGGGGCAGATTAATCCTTTGAGCTGTCCTGAGGTCATCTGCGACTTTTGAAAATATTGAATATCAAACCGGTCTTTGGTTTTTCAAAAATACTAAATTTAAATTGAGTCAATCGATTCGATTAAACAAAAATTTTTTATTCCATTTTTCAATACTTCGGTTTTTGATGAACACCCTATGATATAACTACGTTGGAATATGGATGATTAAGCCAAGTACCAGATACCAATTGGTTGCCCTAATCCGCCACCAAGGTCCCTCTACTACTACCAATTGGTGGCCCAAAACAAGACAAAATAACAGAGGAAGAGTGTAAAGTAGTAATAGCAGTTCTTTTACTTTTTAGATATTCCTCCACTCTATGGTGTGTTGGAGAGAGAGCCACAAACGAGTAGAACACATTCAGGTTGTGTTTGGTTTGAAGGAAAAAATAGGAAAAAGAAAGGAAATGTAGAGAAACTTATACAAATCTTGTTAGAGGTGTAAAGTGGGCCATGCCGTGTTGGTCCGGCATGGCCCGTGGGTGGCTCATGTAAAAGGTAGGCTGTGCCGCCCTCCCCAATGGAAATTTTGGGGGTCAGTTTGACATGGCTCACGACCTAGGCCCGTGTTGTGTTACGGACCTGGGCCGGGCCGGGCTGCAGGTTGTGCCATGGGCTTGGGCCGTGCCGGTCTAGGCCACAGGGCAGGCCTTGGGCCTTGGCCGAACCGGGCTAGATTGTTTTTTTTTTTTACTTTTTTTGTTTTTTTTTTATTTTGATTTATTTTCTAAGTAAAAGTGTAAAACTAAGATATTTAACTTTCCTTTGAACTTTGGCATTGGGAACAATTTAAAAAATTAAGAAATGAGAAATCTAAGTTATCTAAAACATAAATGGAAAAAAAATACTTAACCAAATTGAAATAAGAATGATGGAATAACGAATTGGAAGAAAAATAGGAATTTTATTTCATTTAAATTTGAATGATACAAATTACAAATACAATGATTGGATCATTAGATACTCGGATGAATGAAATATGAAAATGAAATAAATTAATAAAATATAGTGAAAATACAAAATTACATTGTTAAAAAATAAAAAATAACAAATAAATTAAATAAAATTAAAAAAAATTACAAATTTGAAAAAAATAAAAAATTCTATACAACTGGTCAACTTCATGAATCATGACTTTCGTCATCTGCTTCAAGTGAAATATTTAGTGTAGTATCGTGCCCTCCTTTGTCTTGTAATTTATCTTCTGCATCTAGCCAATCCTTGAAGCAGATGCACATCTCTATGCTTTCATCGTTCGACACCCTGGTACCTGCACTAAAACAAAACTCCGATAGAATTGTAGACATCGGAGGGGTTAGTAGATCACGTGTCATAGCGGCGAGAACTGGATAATTTTTCAAATGTTCACTCCACCAGGCTAAAATATGAAAATTATTTGATCCTTCACCTAAATTAGAAAAATTTTCTTGTAAATAAAAATTAAGTTCAGTAAATGAACTTGTTGTAAAAGTAGTAGATTTCTGCCTTCTACTTATTAAATAAAAAAGTTTTTCTCTTCTACTATTGGGCTCAAGGTCAGAAGTAGCCTACAATTTCAGATTCATATAAAATGTACATCTCAAATAACAAATTATTAATTTCTTCATTTTTATTTCCTATATCAATACTCATATTTTCACAATATAATTCAAGTAAAATATCTAAACCATCTTTCCTAATCCTAAGGTCTAATATTGTAGATAAACAATAAAGGGGAGAAATGTTCTCTCAATATTTTTTAAATTTATTTTCCATTATTTCAACAATACATTGAAATTGTGGATTATTTCTATATTTTGCAAAACAATCACTAACTACCATTTTGATAAGGTAAATTATAACTAGTTCGGTAATAAATTCCTCATAATTCATTAGTTGCATCATAAAAATGTTTTAAAAAATCTTTTATATAAACTGCCATTTCCCAGTCTTCCTCAAATATCATATCATTAGGCATTTTTGAAGTATAAAAATCAGTAAGAATTTGTTTATGAGAAATACAACTTTCTAAAATAGCATAGGTAGAATTCCACCCATGTTTTACATCTAATATAAAATGTTTATATTTTAAACCTTAATTTTGACATAAATATTTAAATTCTTGTTTTATTGCTCTTGAACTTTTAATGTATATAATATAAATTCTAATTGTAGAAATATGAGTAGAAATAATATTCAAGGCATCTTGAATACATAAATTTAAGATGTGATATGCACCGTCTAATATGAAATAATTTACCATCTAAACATGGTCTTAATTGAGATTTTAAAATATTTATTACTGAACCATTATTGCTGGCATTATCAAAGCTAATAGAAAATAATTGTAGCATGCAAAGTATTTAAAATACTTTCCATAAGCATGCAAAGTATTTAAAATACTTGTAGCAATAGCTGAGTCAGTATGTGGCCATTCAAGCCTAGTAAAACATAAAATTCTTTTATTCAAAAACCAATTTTCAACAATGAAATGACCGGTAACACAAATATAACTTATATTAAATTTAGATGTCCAAACATCTAAAGTAATTGCAACTTTAGAATTAAGATTTGATAACAAAGAAATTGAATTTTGTTTATATGAATAAAAAAATTTTAAAGCATCCGACCTAATAGTATTCCTAGAAACTTTTTTATATTATGTGTTTACAAAATTACGCAACCATTTTTCAAGCTTTGGATCTCCAGCTAATATAAATGATTGTTCTTCATGTACAATATACTTAGCTAATTCTTGTCTCATTTTTTCTTGTGAATATTTAAAAGTACCAAAACTACTCCCCTTCCCAATTTATGTTTGAGTTGTTTCTCTCCCTTCATCTTCTTCCTTCTCATGTGTGAACATATGTCTATTCAAATGACCCGTACCACCCTTGCTACAATAACTAAAATCTTTCTTACATTTTGGCAAATTGCCCTTTCTCCCTTCCCCTCAATATCCTTTACTTTGAAAATTTTCCAAATCGGGCTATTCAACTTGGATACCCTCTTGTTTGGTATGATTTTTTTAGAAAAAAAATTGCTCCAAACCATGCCTTGGAAAATCGGAAAAGTATGGTTTGGAGTAGTGCCGAATTCAATGTTTTCTAAAAAAACAATACATTGATGCCAACAATACAATGATGTGACATCATCTTAGATGTTGGATAATATAGATTAATATTAAAAACGTTGTTGCCAATATTGATACCGAACAAAACTGATATTGTTTTTTTCAGAAAATGCTTATATATCAGCGCCAGTTGTAAACAAAAAATAAACATCGTTTTCACGGTATGGTGTTCCCAGCACGGATGCCAAACACTTACTTACATTTATGATTGCTCTGAGTCCTCTGATTTCATATCCTGAAATTTTATTAATTTTTTGGATTATATTTACCAACACCTCCACCTACGATTCACTACTCCTAAAAAAATTGCAAAGATAAAAAAAATGGAATAAAGAATACAAAATAAAATGATTATACAGAAACAGAAGGACTAGGGATCTTCCATTGCAACATATAATTATAAACAAAAAGAATTATACAGAAACATAAGACCTCCTTTGGACGGGATCCATTTGTACACAGCCATTTTTAACGGTTGACAACACGAAACCCTAGTTCTCTGATACGCCGGTTTAATACGTTGATCGCCGTTGCAGTTTCGTTCTTATGTTTTGGCGGGAACAGAAGTGAAGAAGCAAGCATTGATTGTAGATGAGCTATATACTCTAAGAGCCATGGAATCTGAACCGTCCAACTAGAGATTGATGACTGATCCGAACCATCCATTGCTATTCCCTACCAGTACCAGATGTTTTGTCTTGGCTGATCTAAATCTAATCGGCCTGGCCTAAACGAAAACTAAACCCTACCGTTGCCAAAGCAGTGGACAAATAGAGGGCTTTGTTTCCTCGAGTCTCTGTAGACTGTAGTCCGAGCCGGGAAGAATGGGAAATCCTCGGAAGGATTCAAATTCAGGTGAAGATCTTCATACCGCCGCAAGATCCGGAGACCTGCACGCCGTTCAATCCATCTGCAGTTCTAACCCTTTAGCCATCAATTCAAGAGATAAGCATTCGAGAATTCCGTATCCTTACTTCTATGCATCTGGAGTTTCATCTCTCCGGAGAATCTCGCATTTTTTATTTTTCTTTTTTCTTTCGTTTTCTGGGTTGGAGCCTACGTTGGATTGCTTGGCTTTTTGTGGTGACTCTGCTTTAGTTAAAATGATAATATCTGTTATTTCTAGAAAAATTGGCACCTAGGTTTTTCTGGTTTTCTGCCCAAGTTGAAGGATTGGCTTCTTTCCGTCATTTACTCAACTGCCTGAAATTCAAGATTGGATTTCATTTGAGTTCAGTCGATTATTTCTTGTTTTCTTGAGGTTGACGTCAGGGTCACCATTCTGGAAAAGAATTGTTGCTTGTAGTTGTTATTGTTTTTTGATGTCAGTTTCTAGGTCACAACGAAGTTGCAGCTGTGTCCTACAGGAAACCTCTACAGAGTTTTTTTTTTTTTGTTGAAAGTATGTTTGATTCTTTGTAGAATATTAATTCGTTTATTACTCATGCCCGTAGTTCACTTCTTGGGTTTTGAATGATCAATTGTCTTATGTTTAAACCATTCATACTTGTTCGGTGCCATGTTTCTTCATTATAAAGGAAAGCTCTAATGCTACCTATTTTCTATCTAAGCCATTCATACTGATGGCTGGTACTGCTCTCTAAGCTTGCAGTAATTCACTGTGTCCCATAGGGCTGGTAGCTAGTGCTACCTATTTTCTATCTAAATGTTTTGGGACATGAATGTGTGACCATATCTATTGTATGATTACTTTGAAGAATTTGATGTTTTCCCTAATATGAATCTCAAACTAATTCTCTTTTATTATTTTGAAATCCCAACAAGTTTTCCTGTTCTAAATGATTTAATACTGCTAAAATTGAAACTCTGGACTTAGGTTAGTAATGGAAAATTTTATCAAGGCATTATGGAAGGAATTTTCACTGTCAATCTGCTTAATCTGCGCATTGTAGAAGATTGAAGTAATTGTCATTCATTTTCATTAGGAGTAGATGTCTCTTGGCATTAGGTTAGGACATATAGAAAAATGCACTACATTATAGCATGCTATAAACATTCCATCTAAACTTGAGAAATATACATATGTAGTTGTATCATGGTTACACATATCACAGGTAGACCAAATTTAATGAGATATACACAGTATGTATAAAGGATATGCACACGGTTACCAATGTTGGATTACCCATGGCCTTGTTCTCAAGGAGAGATTCTTTAGATTATGCTGATACAATAGGTTTTCTGTATCATCTTTACCTATCAAGAAAGAAAAAGAAGCATATTTTTCTCAACCTTTTTACTTAATTCTTACTCTGCTCTACCCAGCCTTAGATGGTTTAGTGCTTAATCTAGTAATAATTATTTATACATACAATGAACAAAACTGAGATCGCCTGTTGGTTTCTACCATGCCATCTACCTATTTGTCTAAGTTACCATGTAAATAGAAATGCTTAATTTGTAGAAAGCTGTCATGTCTACTGGACAAATTCAGAAACCCTGATAAGCATGCCCCATTTTGAAAAGGTCACCATTTATGATAACCTTGTATCCATGTTTTTTATCATTGATACCTTGCATCAAAACCATTTTTTTTTAAGTTTAATCTAGTAACAACTTTTCATAGTTCATCATCTTAACAATCTGCTGACCAGTGTCATTTCCATCATATTCTATCAGAACTATCTGTCTTTCCTACCAAAGCATATCCATAAGTGTCTTCCTAAACTCAATCTATTGCTAAGTGAGACAATCTGAAAATTATTGAGCAAAAAAACATCAGTTCAACATTTAGAGAAAAAAGGCCATTACACAATGTGGGGTAGCTCATCCCCTAACCCAGGTGCAGGCGGGATTTGATCCCAAGTCTCTGCTACGACCAGTAGGAGACCTTACCAACCAGCTGGTTGGCACCTTGCCTTGTCAGCCTGAGATGTTACCATTACACCTAGTAATGACCCCTTTAACAATTAGAAAACTGTAACTGAAATAACTAGAAGTTCAGTGATAATTTGACCTTAACATATGATAGTACATATTAATTTATTTATTTATCAATAAAAGTACATATTAATTTCTCATGCTGATAATTTAAATAAAAAATAGTGCATGGCTAAGTTGTAAACCAGAATTAACTGACATCAGAATAAACAAAGCTTTATAAAAAATTCACCAATTGACTTTCTATCTTTAGCCAAGAGTCACCTATAGCTTATCAAAGTTAGGTAAACTACCTAACTTGGAGATAGAAGTAAGCTGTTCTATATTCTAAAGTAAGTTAGTTTAATCTACTATCCAAGGAACTTGGGGCCTGTTCGTTTGCTCTGAAATCTGACATCTGAAAGTGCAATAATTACATTAAGAGGTATATTGGTATTGGTAAACTTTTCTTTCCTCTGAACTCTGAATGTAAAGAATGTTGTTCTGAACTCTGAATTCTGAATTCTGAAAATTATCAAATATCTATTTTGACCCCATATATTAGAGTTTTTGTTTGTCTTTTTGAGGGTATCATTGGAAAACAAAAATTTGTATGATTGCACTTTAAGAGATAAGAGATAAGAGGAAACGAACAACCATTTTTCTCTTAAATTTAAAAGATTCCTGTTAAGAGATAAGAGTTAAGAGGAAACAAACAGGCCCTTGGATTAAAAGCCATCCTAATCCTACATATGACAACCATGGTTAATCCAGCTATTTAGAATGGTTTTGATGCAATTATCTTTAATGAAGTTACCATTTCTGATAAAAAAAAGAATGGTTTTGATGCAAGTGTTGCAGTTAGAAACATGGATATGGTGTGACCTTGAAAAAATTCAATGTGGGGCATGCTTATCAGGGTTTCTGAATTTGACCAGTAGACATGACAGATTTCAACAAATTAAGCATTTCTTTTTACATGGTAACCTAGACAAATAGGTGGGTGGCATGGTAGAAACCAACAGGCAATCTCAGTTTTCTTCATTGTATGTATAAATAATTATTAAAGACAAAAGGAAGGGATGAAAAGAGAAAAACAACCAGAAAGAAAGGATGGTAAGAGAAAGAACTAGGTTAACATAAATAATTAAATATCGATCATCTGAATTTATATTGAAGATTGGTGGTGATTTAAAACTCTAAATGTAGTGTTGCCTCCATTGTTGGTTTTCAAAACTCTGCATTGAATTTATTGATAATAGATGCAATCTTCATAGCTAAAGCACTCCTCAGCAGACAGAAAGAATTCCTTTTCACACTACTTGTCATTTGACCAGTAGAATGGTCATGATAATATCCCCCACACCCGTGTCCCTTGAATGGGATTGGAGCCTTGGATGAATGGCAGAGAGGAAAGAATCAAGGAAATTTGAAACTCATTTGTTTTCAATACACTCTTAGATCGTTAGATGGATATTTGTGATAGTACTGACCTAGAACTTCCTTTTTGTCATTATTGTTTCCTTGACAATGGTGATTTCTATCCAAGACTGCATTTAGCTGCATGGTCTGGGCAGACAGAGGTGGTGAGTTATCTCTGCAAGCACAAGGCTGATGTTGGTGCTGCAGCCATGGATGACATGGGTGCAATTCACTTTGCTGCTCAAAAGGGTCATCTGGAAGTGGTCCGAGTGCTTCTCTCATCAGGGGTTTCTATCAAAGCTTCCAACCGCAAGGGTCTGACACCCCTTCATTATGCAGTTCAGGGATCCCACATGGAACTTGTCAAATATTTGGCAAGGAAAGGTGCGAGTCTGAGTGCTAAGACAAAAGCAGGGAAAACCCCTATTGATCTTGCAAACACAGAGGAAATACGCTTATTTCTGGCAGAATGTGAAGAATTGTCAAAGAAAGGTAAGGATCTGACAGAAAAAGGGAAAGCTGAACAATCTACCTCGAAGGGATCAATAAAAGATGAGGTGGTAGGTTCTGACAGTGAAGCTAAAGCTAAGCATGACAACGAAGACAGCAAGGACAAAAAGGAGGCACGAAACTCTGAAGAAGCTGAGATTGAAGAAAATGCATCAAAAACGAAAAAGCCAAGAATTGCACTTAATCATCTTTTGGCCACAGATGACACGGAAGAAGAGAACCAGTGAGCAAGGACTATAGAGTAAAAGATTTTTACTGCTGTTTCAGAAAGTTTCTGAAGCAATTTCTGTTTTGACAGGTTTCTGAAGCTGTTCATTGTATGTTATTTTGATAACATGTTTGAGGACAATTAGCAACTGTTAAAGAGAAGTTGTATAAGAAAAGAAATTGTTACAGGAAATGATCAGCTTGTGTTAACTTGGGCCTAGTGTTTTTGGTGATTATCATAATATATTCTTCTTTTTTATAGAATCTCATCCAACAAACGAATTCTTCATTTTACCTTTTTAGGCTGTGTTTGGTTGCGCATAGAATGAATGTTCTCCTTGGGAAATCAATTTTCCATAGTAAAATGAATCATATTCCTTGTATTTGAGAAATATACAATTACTGCAAGATATGAATCAAGAGATCAATCTCTGTTTGGAAAATGATTTGAGAAAACTACAAGTCAATTTCCTAAATGGCTATAGCTAGTACTTCCTTTCTAAGAAATGTTTTCCACAGCCATTTTACATGCAAACAGACTTTGTAAAATAGCAACTTCAATTTTTCAGGAAATCATTTATTTTCCTTCATTTTAATGCAGGTAGATAGAGCCCTAGGGATTTGAAACATGGTTTTCAAAGCAGGACCGGATCGGACGGTCGGACCTGAAAAACTGGGAACAGGTTAGGTGACTGATTTCGGTTTTCCCCAAAACCGGATTTTTTTCAAAAACCGTTGATTTTTTTGTCAGAATGGACCAACTGTTCGGTTCAAATGGTTGGACCGTTCGACCCGGTAACCGGGCCCCTGACCGGTTTGGTCTCCGGATCGGCTTTAAAAACCATGATTTGTAATAGATTTATTAAATGATAAGGCTGAAGTTTAACATCTTAATCTCGTCAGAGTCAAGTAGAATCTAAGCATAGCCATAGTCTCTAATTACCGTGTCCACTATGATGCCTTAGATTAGAATATCTCTAATGTCTCTTCACTAGAATGATTAAAAACTCTTCCCTCATCTCAATATTAATCTCCATCTGTGAGAACTTTTGACATTTCTTTCCTTACGTACTCAAACAAATTTTGCCATTTCTTTCTTTCTATACGTTGGCAAAATGTGTAAAATCCACAAAGCATGTACTAACTGATTACTGATGTAGTGTGGCTTACAACTCAGGTACATGTATTTAGGGGGTTGTCTTTGTTTTTGGTTTTGAAAATGAAACTCCAAATCTTTAATGTAACCAAAGCAAAGAAAAGAAAAAAAAAAAAAAAAACTGTCTTTCTATTGGGATTTTGGGTTTTAGGTTTTAAGAAGTAGGAACAAATTTTATAAGAACAAGAAAAAAAAAAAAAAAACGAAAAGCATCTATTATCGGGGAGGGTACTCTCTTGAAAAGAATACGCTCTGCAGAGAGTGGCATTATTGAGAATGAAGCTTCTTTTTTGTTTTCGGGATGATTCGTGATTCGATGATTCCTAGTTTCCTACACTCTTGGCATTATTACCATATTATTATTATCATCTTTGTGGACTTATTAGTTGAATCATGTGAATTTTATTTATTTATTTATTTTTGCTTTCATTCTTTGTATCTATTTCTATATTTTTATATCATCAGATTTACTGTCAATAGAATACAGGATGAAATAAACTATGTACAAGATATGGAAGAAAAGCGGTTAGTGTTTGGATTCTTGATGACTCTTTGGTGCACAGCCTTATCTGTAGCAGTGCCATTATCCTTATCTCTATCATCCCCCTGCAAGTTGACTGGGGGTAATATAGTTAACTTGGACTGAAGAGCAAAAAAAGGAGTAAGACCAAGAGCTTGGTTAGGATGTCAGCATTTTGATCACTTAAGGAGATAAACTTGACTTCAAGAAGCTTCTGAGTCACTTGTTCTCGTACGAAATGAAAATCTTAGTTCAGAGGTAGCTAATGCAAGGCTCATATACTCAAATTTGATGCTAGATCGTCATACAGTAGATTGCTTGCGAGATGACCAGGAGATCAAGTTTGGTCCCATATATATACAAAAGCCACCCTGCAAACGTCGATGATCATTAGGGCATTCAACCCTATCTGCATCAGAAAATGCATGCAGACGCAAGGAAGAGGAATGGAGTGCCTTTGAGATAGTGCAGTATGTGCTTCACAGTTGCCCATGAACATCAGTTGGAGAGTGAAGAAATTAGCACATTTTATTTACTGCAAAAGCTATATTAGGCCTAGTAAAGGTAAGCTACTGTAGTGCTCCTACAACGCTTTGGTAGAGAGAGGGATCAGAGAGAGTGTGACCGTCAAGCTTGCTGAGTTTACTTGATGATACCATGGGTGTAGAGGTTAGTTTAGCATCAATCATACCAGCACGTTGAAGAAGATCAACTGTGTACTTTCTTTGAGAGAGAAGCATGCCCTTGGGAGTGTGACACACCTCTAGGCCAAGGAAGAAATGAAGAGGCCCCAAATCTTTGACAGCAAATGTAGAGCTCATTTTTAGAACAAGATCATCTAACAAAGATGGCTGGGAGCTTGTGAGGATGATGTCATCTACATAGACGAGAGCATAGAGCATGATATTCCCTTGCAGAAAAATAAAGAGAGATGAATCAGACTTTGAAGCCATAAAGCCATTTTCAAGGAGGAAACCATATAACTTGGAGTACCATGCACGTGGTGCTTGCTTTAAGCCATAGAGTGACTTCTTGAGATGACAAACATGGGTAGGGTGGGTGGAGTCAATGAAGCCGGGTGGTTGAAACATAAACACATCCTCTTCAAGAGACCCATGCAGAAATGCATTTTGGACATCTAGTTGACGGATACACCAACCCTTAGAGAAAGCAAGGAAGAGAATAACTTGGATAGTGGTAGGTTTAACCACTGGGCTGAATGTTTCTTCATAGTCAAGTCTTTCACGTTGATTGTATCCTTTGGCAACAACCAACAAGACGCGCCTTGTGCCTTGCGATGGAGCCATCGGGATTGTACTTGAGACGAAATACGCATTTGCAACCAACTATGTTCATATGAGATTGTCGGGAAACTAAAACCCAAGTATTGTTACATTGCAATGCCTCAAATTCATCTTGCATAGCTGCCTTCCATTTGGGATCTTGTAGAGCCTTGCGGAAGCAACTCGGTTCTGCATCCATGGGAAGAGGGTGGGAAGTGGAGGTAGTATAGGTCTTTGGCTTAAAGATTCTTGCTTTGCTTTTGTCTACCATTGGATGGACATTAAGTGTGGAGGGAGTGACAACTATTGTTGGAGGTGTGGAAGCACTGGAAACAGATACTGGTGAGGGATGCGCTGTAGGAGAAGCATCATTAGAAGTGTTCTTTGGAATGAGCTGCACTGGAGGAGAGTTATGCTGATCTGTGACGGGTTTAGATTCAACTATACGATTTGATGCATCAACAGTTGAGTGGATCCAGTTGAATTTATAACTGGAATGGGAACCATAGTGGGTGGTGGTCTAATATAGCTTGAAGTAGGAGTTGACTGTTATACCATTACATTGTCTTTACACACATTATTCACTGTGAATGGAAAGGAACTTTCATTGAATGTGACGTGGCGAGAAATATAAGTTTGACCTGAAGCAAGATTAGGACATTTATAGCTACGATAGGAATCATAATAACCCAGAAAAACACAACTTACAAAGCGGTATTGAAGCTTGTGACCATTGTATGGTCGAACTAAAGGAAAACATTCACACCCAAATGTTTTTAATTCTTTGTAATTTGGTGTAATCCCAAACAGAAATTTCATCGGACTTTTCATCTGAAGAAGCTTGGTAGGCAAGCGATTAGCAAGAGACACAACTAAGTGGGAAGCTTCTCACCAGTACTTAGTAGGTACTGAGGCATGAGCAAGTAATGTTAGACCAGTCTCAACAATTTGATGATGTCTATGTTCTGCAAAACCATTTTGCTCCTGTGTGTGTGGGCATGACACGCGTTGAATGATACCGTACTTATCAAGGAGAGGCTTAAATACTTTGAATTCTCCCCCACCATCAGATTGAAATTGTTTGATGGTAGTGTTAAACAAATTCTCCACTTTTGCTTTAAATAGCAGGAAGGCATTCAAGGCATCAGATTTCTTATAGAGAGGAAAGATCCATTGAAAACGACTAAATGCATCAATAAAAACAATATAATATTTATATCCATGTACTGAAGAAGTTGGGGCAGGTCCCCGTAAGTCTGAATAGATTAAGTCCAGTGGAGCAGAATATGTGCTCCTAGTAGAAACAAAAGGTAACTTATGTGCCTTTCCAAGTGGACAAGATGAACAAAAATCAAAATGACAAGAAGAGACTGGAAGTTGAAATCTGTGCATGATGTATCTAACGATTGGTGTTGCAGGATACCCGAGCCGAGCATGCCAATTATTTGCTGAAGTTCGTTCACCTAAAAATGTTGAACCAAAGCTATTATCATTTACTATTCCCTTGGAATGAACTTGCAATTTATAGGTTCCTTCCTCAACTGGTCCTTTTAGAAGTATGTTCTTTGTCTGTAGATCCTTCACAATAAAGCCAAAGGGATAGAATTCAAAGTAGCAATTATTATCCCTTGCAAACTTGGCAACAAATAATAGATTTTTACCGATTTCAGGGATATGTAAGATATTATGAAGAGCAAATTTTCTAGAGAACGAAAAGAATGTAGAAGAACCAATGTCTTTAATGCCCAAACCTTCTCCATTACCAATCTTAATCTAATTGGGACCATCATATTCAGAGTGAAGAGATAGGTTCTCAAGGTTAGATGTTATGTGATGGCTGGCACCTAAGTCAGGGTATCAACTGTTGTCAATGAATGATGTAGTGCTTGCAGTGTAGGCTGAGCCATTACCACCAGCATAGTTGCCTTATGATTTGGTTTGAGACAAATTTGACACTTGACTCCTTGGTAGGGATTCGACTTATGTTCTCTATTAGTTTTGTTCTTGTTCTTGCCAGCATCAGTTTTAGGAGTAGGAGACCTATAAAGAGTAGATCGAGAAGCAAAATTTGCAAATGGTGCAACATCAAAGAGAAGCTTTGATTGCTCCATTCGAAGTTCATGATTAGAGAGAAGAGCTTGAATTTCATCACATGTGTAGTCTTCAAGTCTTAGAACAAGACTGGTTACAAGAGATTCATAATCTGGACCCAATCCTCCTAAAACATATTGAATCAATTCTGAATCTATAATGAACTCACCAATAGCCACCAAGTTGTCAGAGAGTATCTTGGCTTTCTGAAGATAATCTGCCATGCTTGCAGTTCCTTTCTAGAGATGCATGAGTTCAAATCTGAGTTGCATAATGCGAGCCCTAGAGTGAGAGCCTCGATAAAGCTTCCCATACGCCTCTAGCGGTGGTATGGCCAATAACTTGAGCAAGTACGCCCTCAGTGAGAGATGATAAAATCCAACTTAGAATCAGTTGGTCTTGTTGCTCCTAGAGTATGTATTCTAGATTTAGATCAGTTGAGTCACAGGATCCAGTTGAGCTGAGAAACTTGGTTGGTGCTTTGGTTTTCCCATCAACATACCCGAGAGCCTTAAATCCCTTCAATGTTGCAGTGAACAGTGACTGTCACAGAAAGATAGTTTGTACGGTATAACTTAACAGAGATTAGGTGTGCAACTATTGTTGGGAGACTGAGATTAGCAATAGTGGTGTTAAAGTTTGAGAGGTAGCAGAGGAATTCATGGCCGTAGATGGATCTAATACCATGAACAAAACAGGTTGAGGGAAGAATAAAAATCGATGACTCTAGTTGAGTCTTTTGAGTATTTATATTTGAGTTACATGTGTACAACTGTAAGTTATTTACTGTCAATAGAATACAGGATGAAATAAACTATGTACAAGATAAAGAAGAGAAGTGATTAGGATAACAGAGTGTTTGGATTCTTGACAACTCTTTGGTGCATGGCCTTATCTATAGCAGTGCCGTTATCCTTATCTCTATCACATATATTTTGAAAAAAGAATAAAAGATAATAGAAGTATAGGCATAAAATGGGTCGGGCTGCTCCAGCATGGCTTACAGTTTGCAATGATGTGCTGTGCACCCCAACAATTAAGCCAAGTTGGGCCCGAGGGGTAAAGCCCACATGACAGTACTACCCATAGGTAGACCTGTTCACGGGCCGGGCTTCGGCCCCAATTTTACACTGTATTGGACTCGGGCTTCGGGCTTCGGGCCGAGCCCATTAGATCTTTGACAAAATCTAAGCCCGAGCCAGGCCTATTTTTATTTTAATTTCATTTTATTATTTCGTAAACAAGCAATTTTATACAAGGTTTCCACCAATTTCTGAGTCAATGGTTCAACCATCTGAATCGAAAGCTTCAAGTAGTTTCACAAATTTAACATTTACATTGAAGAGATGAGAAAAGTGCTTGTCCATTGAGAAAGAAATGAAGAAGATGATATTCATTGACGATAGCAATGATATAATGACAATGGCGGCAGCAACAAAAACGACAACGACAACATTTCTTCCCTAACCCTTTCAGATCTCTCTCTCGTCAAAGTGATTTCAGATATGAGATCTCACCTTAATATCTCCCCCGTCTCTCAAACTCCACTTCTCTGCTAATGCTTCCTTTAAAAAAATTGAATAAACTTTTTATTAAATCACGAACCATTGTCCGACTCGAACAATTTAGCAATTCAACTATCTGGGTCAGAAACTCTCTAACCATTTCAATAATTTTTGCCTGAATGGCAATTCAGGGTAAAAATAGAACCGGTACTATGACCAATTTTCAGTTCAAACGGTTTGATCATCCAGATCAATGGCTGTTCAAAAACCTTGATACTATACATTTAAATTCATAAATTAAAAATTTAAGATTATTTTTAATTTATTGTCTAATATTTTTTTTTAATTTTCATCATTTTTTTCTTTCAATCTTTACTTCATAAAAAAGGGAAAATTTCTTATCAGTACTCTGAAGTTTAGGGGTTGTCTCAAGTCAGTCCCCAAACTTTAAAATGTGTCTCTGCAGTACCCCAAACTTTCAAAATGTGTCTAATAGGTCCTTGTTAACAGTCCGTCAGTTAAATTTTGGAAAAATCAAAATTACCCTTTGATAGAAGACAATACAATCTTCATTGTCTTCTACCTTGAGACTGAAGGCACTATTCATTATCTCCCACTTCTATGCTTTAAACTAACTCAACTCTTTTGTTCTGAGAGATACTAAGCCCATCGGGACTTCGACTTTCGGTTACGATTTGGAAAGACACAACACAAGAAGGCGAACAACAGAATTAAGGAATCTGAATGTTCCAAAATCTAGTAAGATGAAATTGTCGTAGTTTTATTTGGAACTTTAAACAGGTCCAAGAATCCAAAGATCGATATCGGAGAAAGATCCAAGAAATCACAAAGATGATGTCTCCAAGGCCGATCTCTGAACACCGGGGAACTTCTCATTTTGATTTGTTCAGGCATACTCCATTGCAGATAATTCACATCATTGAAGACTTAATGAGAATATGGTCAGTTTACTCCATGTACCACTATTTATCTGAGAATGAAGCTTCAGTTGTGGCTTTTATCTTCAGTTGTCTAGTTCCATCTTCCATTCTCTTTTTAGCATTGCAAAGTAGAGATGGAAATTTTCCCCATCCCCGACGGGGACCCGACTTCCCCGACCCGATGGAGTCGGGGATGGGGATTGTTTTGGCGGGGCAGGAATGGAGATTAATAGGAATCCCTGATTGGGGTCGGGGATGGGGATTGAGGTCCTTGCCCCGCCCCGACCCTAATTGTGTATATTAGTATATTATTTCTATATATCAAAACATATTTAAAACATTATTTATAATTAAAAATTTTTATTTATTTTAAATAAATTTATTTTTCAAAAAAACACTGTTATTTAAAAAAATCAAGGATTCGGGTCCTCGCAGGGAATCCATCCCCATCAAGGATCAAGGATGGAGGACAAATTTTATCCTCGACGGGGATTGGGAACAAGAATGGGGGTTAATTTCATAATCAGGGTTGGGGACGGGGAATATGATCCTTGCCCCGAACCCACCCCATTGCCATTCCTATTGCAAAGGCCTTGGGAAGGGAAGGCCTCTGGCCAATACACAGGTGATGCCTTCTATAATCAATGGTGGCATAACAACATTATATTTTGTAATGTGGGGGAAGGGCCAGTCATGTGGACCTCTTAGAGCCATAATGGCTTAGTATGCTGGTGCTGTTCTTAGAGTACCATTCTCTACATGAGCTTATTTGAGCACCATTCTCTTTAGAGTTGTCTTAATATTCTATGTTGACAATGTTGTTGATAGGCCTGTCATCGTATCGAATTCATCTAAATCCGAGTTCGATTCGATATGTTGTTGGTTGCATCCGACTTTGATCCGAAATCCGATCGGATTATTTGCAGGAAATTCGAGTTTGAATCTGATGGGATTTTTTAGATTTTGGATTTTAATCCGACTCCGACTGAAGCTACCTATTTCAGCAGTTGAATGATCACAATTGCTGAATGTAATATCATTAAAACAAAATCTATAATCAATAATTTTTACTCAAAAGTTTTGAAGCAATTCTGTCTTTTGTAAAATTTAAATTTTTATTTCAAAAATTTTGAAATAATCTATAATTTATTCAAAACAAATAAAAACCTATGGTCAAGAAGAAAACAATACATGAGAGCTCTATGGTCAAGAAGAAAACCTAGGCGAGAAAAGAATGACGATGGATAGAAAAGAACGACGATGACGACTTGGTTGTTGCAGAAAGTGAAAGTTGAGAGAGGAGAGAACGACAACAACTTGGTAAATGGCAAGGCGAGTTAGGTGACAAAAAGAGAAGAGGAGTGAGAAGAAAATGTCAATTGTTGAAATGTTGAGTGAGGGTTTAGGATAGGGCTATCAATGGGTCGGGTCAGACCTGATTGACCCAATAGAATTGGACTGATTGGGGTGGTTTTGGTTCCAGAACTTGTCCCGATGGGTCGGTTCCGGTTCTTAAAAAAAATTCTCGATTATTACCAGGTCAAAACCAGGTCCGCCTTGTCCCGAACTGATTTGGACCTCACCCAACCCCTATATATACTGTATACATCGATACAATTATTATTGTTTTTTATCAGTTTCCTTTTTAGTAGGGTTTTTGTTGCATTTTAGGTTTTTACAGGGTTTTTATTGCATTTTTTAGTAGGGGTATTATTAGCTTACATATCAAAATTGGGTCGGGTTGGACCCGATTGTCCCAAGAACCGATCAGTTTGGTTCTTGGTCTAGAATTACAAACCCTATAGGGTCTGGATTGGTTCCGGGTCCACGAGTTCTCCTATCAGATCCAGGTCCGGTTCTACCTGATTCCGACCCGTTGACAGCCTTAGTTTAGGATTTTAGGGCTGGCCAACTAGGGGTTTGAGTAACAGATTTTCTCATTTACCCCTAAAATATTTTATCTATGTAATTAATGTATAAAAGTATATAATATAAAATATATTTATATTTATAAATATAATCGGGTTCTACTTCTGCCATCCGAATTAAATCCGATATTTACCTCATCCAAATGCGAGATTATCGGATCGGGTCGTGGGTTTACGAGTATCATTGAAAGGCCTGGTTGATGAAGAGAGATTGCATATGGTCTTCTCATCTCCGAGGCACTTAATGGTAGCTGGAGAAAGGATAATCACCATGGAGATTGTGTACAAATGGACTCTTCATTACCGGGATTCTTGATTTGCTTTAGGATTTGGAGTCTTTGAAGCCACTTCTTTGGAACGTATCAGAAAGGTTCTGTTCAGCCATCAGATATACCAAATGGAAATTTAGAAAATGAAATGCATATGTCGCCACTTCCAACTTGAATGGGAGGACTAAAAATAGGAGCACAACCGTCAAAAAAACACTTCCCCCGTCGTTTATCCTTTGGTTTTATTAAGACTGGGAGCTGAGATAATATCTTTTCTTATTAGGTTTTAAAACATTGATTGGCGTTCCTTTGTTCTTTCAATTTCACAATTAAAGGGAGCCAAATAGCTACAGACTTTGTCAACTTTCCAAGCGGAGGAGAACGAAATTCCATGGATGGCCCTGCTGAAGTAGTTGCGGAATGCGGACCCAAATAGCTACAGACTCTCCAGGTTGTTGTAGTTGTAGATGCCTCCACCGCTTCAAGGACTGGGGCAGCCACTCTAATCAACAGTTGTGGTGGGCAACACAACCCATGATCCCAACAACAAAGGTCCAAGCTTTCAGATACAAAGGTGTAGTCCCTCAATCCAACGGCCGTTGGGGTGCTCAAATCTATGAGAATCAGCACTACCATGTCATCATGTGATCAGATAACTGTCGAACTGTTAACAGCCAGGACCTATCAGACACATTTTTGAAAGTTTAAAATACTGCAAAGACACATTTTAAAGTCTGGGGACTGACTTGCGACAACCCCAAAAGTTCAGCGTACTGATTAGGAATTTTCATCGTGTTGGCCCACAGGACCCGAGCCTCCTCCCCTCTCTAGCCCTAGCATGTCATGCCTGGCAAGGCAGAAGTCATGCACGCGGCACGACAAAAGTTGTCGTAGAAGGAAAATCTTGGCTTGAACTGAAAAATGAAAAATCCTTGACAATATAAAGAAAAGGGACCAGAAACGTGTAAACTAAATAATCCTTGACAAAATTTTGGTGTTTTGGAATAAATCGTTGGCTTGAACTCAAAAGAAGGAAAATCTAATAAAAGTCGATGCACCAAAAATCAACCTCCTAAAAAATTATATCTATCTTGATTCCTGAGTCGCATTATGCAATCATGAATCACACTCGACTCAAGAGACAGCTCTACTCATTAAGCAACCTCAATTTCCCTGGTCACGACAGGCTTGATGAACTCCTCTTCCTCTTTCGGGGTGTGGATGGTGACGAGATCCGGCAATGGGGTTGTCGGGCCCTGCTTCCCCTTGGGATCCCAATCCAACATGATCTTCACCTTTATCCCCAGAACTCCCTGCAATTGCATTACCCAAAGGTTGACATCAATGCGTATGCACAGAACCATTTCTTACTAACACCTTGTTAACAAGTGAACAAAATTTATGTACATCTTTGCGTTTATGGCCTTGGCCTAATAAAATGGGCGAATAGAGCTGCGATGGATGGAACTAAAGAATTATATTCAACTGACCTGTCTAAGTAAAACATGTCTTACGGCTGAGTCTATGTATTCTTTAACTGGCTGCCCAGAAGAGATCATATAACCATCCTTGAATTTCATTGATTTGGCACGTTGTGCACGGAGCTTCCCACTCACTATGACCTAAAAACAAAAGAAACTCCCATTCAAGCCTTGTATGGTTAAGACACAACCCCTGGTTTGGAGTACCTCAAAAGCAGCATTTAAATAAGACACTGATTTCATTTAGTTTCAACAATTTATTAGTGAAAAAACCAATAGAACATTATAACATTTACCGCCACCAATGAACTTACCTCACATCCCTTTGCACCACTTTCCATGATGAAGCGCAAGACACCATAGCAAGCCCTAAAATGAGAGAATAAATACCCAATCAATTAGACCACAAAATAACACACTTAAGATTTGAGGCAATCAAGCAAGCCAAACAAGCAATGTTGAATGGACATTGGACATGGGAATCAGAATCTGAAATTAACCAGTAATAATAACTTTTATAATAATATATTATATATTGTATATCATAATATTTTAATACTACACTTAAAATTCATATATCTGTACAAATAATAATAACTTTAATAGTTAAGAAGCTACAATCTACAGTTGGCAAGTTAAACTCACAGCCTTTGTTTGCGCCCTATTTCCCAAATTGGCATCTCTAGTTATTTTTTATTGTTTTCCTAATATCAATGTTAATTGGAAAAGATCCAATAAATAATGGGTAATAAATTAAATGCAATTTGGGAAATACAAATACTAGAGTCCTCTATTGGACAGTTTAAATGGTTGAATCACAGTTACATAGAAAGCATTTATAAGTGAGGATTCATAATTTTGTGGAGTTGATGTATTGCAAATTTTGGTAAATCCACTAGATTTGCACGTAGTTGAGTCTAACACATATTTTGGAGTTCAATGGCATCAACTTGCAAGACCCTCCAAAGATGCAGTATCCATGCGCCACTGTAAATAAGTCACATTATTAAAAACCTGCCATCTCTTTTCTCCACAAGATTTTCCTTTTACATATAATCAAAAAGAAACTTATTTTTATGTTTTTTGCAAAGTTTCTTTGCTTTGATCTTCTCAATACCTTGCTCATAAGTTTCTTTCATTATGATTCTTCCACAGGCCTCCTCATCACCCAGGTCTTTTACCCTTCTCCATGGTTTAAAATGTCCCAACTTCCCTAATATTTCCACATGTTTCCATTCCCATGGGTAGTGGCACGAAATTTTAGAATCGACATTTCCCCAATGAAAACTACTAGACCTACGTGGAGTACAAGAGATAGTATCCATGACTATTTCGAATTTCCACTTCCATGGCTAGCAACATGAAAATTTACTAGAACCGACATATTCCCTAGTGAACACTAGAAGTACTATGTTGAGTACAAGAGAGTATTATAACATAAGTTGGTGACAATATCATAGATATGTGAATTAACAAGTTATTGTCCACCTAACTTACATGATTACAACTTTGAGCTAGCTCAATATTCATTTCAAACATGAAGTTAAATAATAGTTTTTGTTTCTGTAGTAGATTATTGGTTGACCTATTACAACCATTTACATTTTCTATGAGTTTAGATTTGCTTTAACTAATTCTATCATGAAGCTCTGAATCTTAAGGTTTACAGGGCAACTTCAGAACATATTCTTTTATCTATAACCTTGATATCTTAGCTTTGTTTATAATTTGAAACAAGATAATAATTTAAAAAGGTGTGCCTATGTTTCTTTTATCAGATCATAAAATACCATTCTACATTTTGCATATTTTTACACTATTTCCACCATGTCTATAATTTTTACAATATTTCTGACATTTCTGGCATGTTTCTTATATTTGCATGACCGATATTTCCACCGGCATTGACATTTTAAACATTGGCCTTCTCACCATCATCCTCATTAACCAAAAATGTTGTCACTTGGACACATTCTCACAATAAAGAGTGTCCTTGTCATCCACTCCTTTATTTGATATCCTATGTAGTACCTTTGTAACCAAATACTAAGATCAACCTGACCATGGGATATTAGGCAATCAACCTGACCAAGGCAAGGCACAAAGGAGGATTGCCTCGCCCAAGCACTTAGTTGTTTTCTGTAAAAAGGTGCCATATAATATAGGGAGGATTGCCCCTATATTTTCTTAGTATTCATTTCTTTCTCTTCTTTTAATGAATATGTTGTTTTTCTATGTTTTAAATTTATACTTATTTGATGAAAATTATTGGTAATTATTAGTGAAAGATGATGGCTGGTTGCATTAAAACCTAGGAAATTACCATAGGATTTAGGCTTTTATGTTAAAAAAAAACATAGCCTATTTCACCTTGGCACCTTGAGTGGTGCACCAAGCCATTCACCTGTGGATTTATCTCTAAATAGACAGAATTTGTTTTAAAGGATTAAGTAGGTTTGTGATTTTCTAGTTTTGTAACACGTGGGTTCATAATGTTTGATCCCTAAGGGGAAGAATACTCCAACGTATGTAAGCTATCCATCAAAATAGCTCTTGTAATTAAGCCCCAGCCCTTTTTCTTTCAGTAAAGTTTCTGTTTCCCCTATTTTCATCAATAAGACCATGTCATTGTTTAGAAAACAGAATACTGGAACTGTAGATGAAATCAGTAGACGAGTGACATTTGAGCCATTCACCTGTGGATCCATCTCTACGGTTGTCTGGCCACTGCTGATAGAACAGCTTTTACTTTATGCACCCTAGCTCATGGCCAAACTATTGGAGTTAAGAGAGGCCTATGATACACGTGCAGAGTATGGCCAAATGCAAGTACGAGTGAGTGGAAGCAAAAAGTTTTAGTACTCCAGATAAATTTTTTTTGAGTAGTAACAATTACATAAAATTTTTTACTAAAATAGCACAAAATAAATACAGCAGATAAACTCCCAAGTCCCAAGAAAGGGTTGAAAAAAATACACTAGAACATGCTGACACTGTCAACCCCCATACATGATACACCCGAAGGAACCATACTCTGGAAGGACCATGCCCCAGTATAAATCTTGTCCATGAATATCATTCCTTTAAATAATACTGGTCATTTGATACTAGAAAATTAAAGAAAGGAAGAAGGTTCTTCAAAACATTATTAATTGGGGGTTTATGCAAATTGCGTTTATTATCGGCAGATCCATGCCTAGCACATAGACCACTGACCACCTACTACTACCACCTTGCTCTTATCCATGCATTGTTTTTATTAAGCTCTTGATTTGCTTCACAAATCATGTAGCACATTGACAGAAAAATTATAAAACAATTTACCGTTTGGGACTTTTCTCAAAAAATGCGAAAATTAAATTCTTTTGATAACAACAAAAGAAGAATACGCAAGAACAAATCAAACGACAAATATGGTAGTTATACAGAACAAAGGCAGATACCATGGTTAGTGTATGCAACCATTAAGTGCAAAACAATCCGTACAGTAGAATACAACTTTAGATAACCAACAAAAGGAAACAAAGCCGCATTTGTTTAGAGTGCAAATAAAACAGCATAAAATATGAAGCAAAAATAACCACAGTTTATACTCTTCACATTTGCACTCCCATGCATTTGTACTACTGCAAATGAATTTTCACTGCAAACAGAAGGACCATTAAGGATCAAACGGAAAAGAAGTGGAATACCTTCGAACAGCAAGACCGCCAAGTAGCTTGTATCGTAGGGACTCTGCCTGAGCGATAGCACAAAGGCCTCTATTGTTGACCTTCTCAGCATAGAGTTCTACACTGTTCTCAGGAAACTTGAACCTTTTCTGAACAACAGATGTCAACTCCCTAATTCTTCTCCCCTTCTCGCCTGAAAAATGAACAAAAACGTATTAAAAAGATAAATACTATATGCTTTAAATATCAATCAAAAAACATAAAAATAACAAAACTAAATCAAAATTGAAGATACAAATCCATCAAATTAAATTGAGAAAAAATAATACCAAGAACGTTCTGTGTTCTAGTAGCTCGAATGATGATCTCAGTGCGCATTGGAGTTACACGAACCTCAACGCCCGAGTACCCATCCTCAGCGAGCTCTCGCGTAAGAACCTCGTTGAGTTCCGCAAAGAAAACTCCATCTGCAACGAACTGCAAAATGACAGAAAAGTAAATACAAGAACGGAGATGAAATAAGGCCGCATCAAGGCCTCAGGATCCAAAGTTTCTACATAAATGAGGGGCAATTCAGAGAAAACTGTAATCAAATGGACATCGATCGCATAAAGGAACGGATTTTTCTGAAACTAGGATTAGAACTAATGCTTCATTCTAACCTTTCTCTTTTTGCTCATTTGGGTCGCCATGACTGGAGCTGATAGGGGGCGGAGCAGCGGATGCTCCGATGTGATGTGGCGAAAGCTTAAACCTGAGAAAACCCTAGCGAGATGTACCAGAATGGTATGAAAAGAACCATGTAAAATACCGTGTGAAATCTTATAGTCGATGCCCCAACCTAACCCAACTATGGGTTGGGTTAGGGTTGACCTCAACCCGGTCTAGCCCGGCCCGACTTGTACCCCTACCCGCTAAACCCCCGGGGCAAAAAGCAGCTCAACCTCTGTCACTCTCACTGCGTCATCCATTCACTCTCTCTCTCTCTCTCTCTCTGTCTCTCTCTAGCCATGAATTCCCTTTCCATTTCCATGTCTACACTCCTGAGACCTTCACCTTCTCTTTTATCATATACCTCCTCCACATCTCATAAAACGAGCACCTTTCGCTGTAAATCCCCTTCTTTAGCAATCCAAGCTCGCATTTCTTCATCTTCTTTGGCAAACTCCCGCCTAAAAGTTCTAACTGACGTCGAAACATCGGGGTTGGGTTTTGAGCTTGAACCCTCTTATCCTCTCTACCCATCTTTTACTGCTCCTCAGACGCAGGAGACTGCCATGAGAGGCGCCGCGTCAGATGTAATGGGGTTGTTGCTGAAGGAGAGGATTGTATTCTTAGGCAATAACATAGATGATTTCGTTGCCGATGCAATTATAAGCCAGCTGCTGCTGTTGGATGCTCAAGATCCTACCAAGGATATTCGGCTCTTCATTAATTCGCCCGGCGGATCTCTGAGGTATCATCTCAGGTTTCCTTTTGGTCGTGAAAGATTAGCTTCTTCTAGTTTGACTTGAGAAGGAATAAACCTATGGATTTATTAGTTAGAAGATTCGTTCTTGTTAGTGAAAGATTGGACCACTCTATAATTTGATGTAAAAATGGTCATGTATGTAATCCATGAAAGATTGGCTTTGTTTTGCTTTTGATTCTAAAGAAGCAGTTAATAAGTGAGAAAGGAACTGAGATATTTGATGGATGCTATTTTGTTCGCATGGAACCAGCCTTTTCAGACATTACTCTCTGAATCTGAAGTAGGGGTCCTTTGATAACGGCTGAAATGCTGAACTGAATGTCTTATTGCTTTATTTTTAGTGGCTTAAGTAGTCAAATAATAAACCCAACTTTAGCATCACTTCAACCATTACGGAGATTACAACCTCCTGAATAACTTACTCAAAGGAATAAGTTATCCAGTTCATCCATTTCTGCTATTATCAAATAGCTTGGGTTTGTAAACCAAGATTACTTTAGTGTCTTGCATATTTTCATTGATTGATTTGGGATCAAGAGGGCCGGAGCTAAGATTTACATGTAAAAAGCAAAAATCAGCACTTTCAGTGACTGCATTTCTTTTTTTGTTTTGATTGATGGCATAAATTTATGCAAATTGACATGTTCTTTAGGCTTAGTTTGGAAGGACTACAAATACAAATATGTTGAGTGTAAAACCTTGCATTTTGTATTATTTTGTATGTATTTGTACTGTACACATTTGTATTTGTATTTTTTCTAAACTGAGCTTACCTTAAGGTCAAATGGAAATCTGAATGGATATACAGTTCAAATTTATAAACAAAACCATCATGTGCAACCAAGAGTTAAAACAAAAAAAAACAAAAAACAAAAACTGTGAACCTTCTGACATTGAGGAAAAAAACTAACACATGCTATAGTTGCATGAAGTTGCAATGCTGTGAAACTCTTGTAAGTGGGTCAAGAGAGATGCAAATGCTTTTGCTGATACACTTTCTAAACAAGGGGTGGGAAGGAACAGTTTATTTTGGGCTGTAATGTAATTCATTTGGGGAGGGGCTAAGAGAGTTTATCCCTTCCCCCTTCACTCTCTTCTTGTACTTAATATCCTTTTTTATTAATATTATTGCCTTTGTTATTGATAAAAAAATTTGCAATAAACACCAATATTTTATCTACTTGTTAAATCACACAATCATCTACATGTATTATCCCAAGTTCTCAACTAACTAGTGAATGCATATTCCTTAGAGGTAAACCCAAGAGATGGTAATGTCATTTTTTTATGAGTAATTGTAAAATTTTATTAATTCAAAAACTGATTTAGAGTTGTGATTTCATACAACATCCCAAGGAGAGGTGCGAGCTTCAGCCCCTCCTAGAAGCTTACAAGAAACTAGGAAAAAAATACAGGAATCACAGCTGAGCCCAAAACAATTCTGCCCTATTTACCCCTTTCTTGGCTAACACATCGGAAAAAGTATTTGCTGATTTCCCCACCCACTGTAAAGAGGCCAACATGTTCCTTGTCAACCAACTAAATTTCTTCATTTCGTTCTTGTAGCACCATATAGCATCCTCAGGATTTTTTTAACCAGCCCACCACCACCTGGGAATCCCCTTCAATTATCAGATGTTGTACCCCCAGCTGGTTTGCAAATTGCACCCCTTGTACAGCAGCTAATAGCACTGCTGACTTCTGACTCGCTACTTCTGACATGTTTCTCCAAAGGTCGTTAAAAGAGAATTGATGAAAGATTTCCAAAGTCTTCAGCCAAAGTATTGCCCTATGCAACACATAGTCTTTCAATTCCTGACTGCTCATTTCCTTTTCTTGAAAAATTCTAGCATTCCTTTCTTCCCAAAGAGTCCAAATTAGAGCAGCACGAGCACATCTCCACATAAGTCTCCCTCTTTTTGTAGGCCAAGAGAAAGTAGAATGGTCAAAGATCATGTGAACTTCTACTAGTAAGCTTCAACTATTCCCAAACAATGTAAGTAGCCAAGCCCAAAGGTTTGCAGAAAATGGACAAGATATTAGTAGATGGTAACAATCCTCCCCGTGAGCTCTGCAGAGGATACACTAGTTGAGAGAAATATAGAGGAAAGGTCTTCTCTTTTAGATGTTATCTAGAGTGTTTACTTTCCCATAGAATACTTCCCAAGTCCCAACAAAACACAACAATCTTTAGGGGAATTGGCCTACACCAAATTTCCTTTGATGGAAAGGGTTGTTGAGCAGAAGACTGAGAGATGGACTTGAAATAAGAAGCATAAGTAAAGGTCCCTTTCGGTCTAGGAGCCCACATCCTTTTATCTGGCTTGGATGGATCCAAGCAAACTTGATTAAGGCAACATAGCAAGTCAGAGGCAGATTCAATTTCATCATCCTTAGTCCCCTACGAAACCCAAAATCCCAATTAGGAGCCAAGGGTGTTCCTGAGAGTGAGACAAATTTTGAGACCACATCTCTTTTATACAAAGAAATAGAAAATAACAAAGGGAAAAGGCAGCTGTAGTGTGGAAGCCTCCGCCTGAAGGTTGGACAAAGCTGAATTTTGATGGTAGCAGCCAAGGAAACCCAGGCCCTTTGAGGATAGGAGGGGTGCTGAGAGATAGAGAGAGCAACATTTTAGCTTTGTTTTCAGGCCCTGTGGGAACAGGAGACTCAAATAGAGCAGAGATTTTAGCGGTTGTACAAGGCATCTAGATTGCTGAACAGTTAGGAGATCAACACTTGATAGTTGAAGGAGACTCTAAAATTGTTGTGGGATGGCTGACAAAGCCAGCTTCAGCTATGTGGCGATATAGAGATTTATTGAGGAAAGTCAATTGGCTCACAAGAAATATGACAATTACCACTCTTTGGGTGGAAAGATCAGCAAATTCCTTAGCAGATGGACTAGCTAAGCAAGGGGTTTCAAGGGATCATTTGTTTTGGGCTGCTATGTAATTTTAGTTCTGTTTATTTCTGCTTATCCGGTTCTTAATTGATTTTATACTTTGTTAGAAGAGGTAACAGCTCATGCCTCTTCATGTGTTTCCTGTATTGCCTTAATTTCTGGATTAGTAAATTATTTTCATTCATCAAAAAGAAAAATAACAAAGGGAAAAGGTCCTTTAGAGGGGTGTCTCCTATCAAGATATCCTCCCAAAAGCGAACACCATTGCCAAAACAAACTTCATATCATACTCGATAAAATTGAGAAATTAGGGAAGCATGTTGTGAATGGCCTTCCAAGGTGCTGTCAAGTTAGCCTGCCTTGATACACAAGCATCCCATCCATTCTCTGAGCTCCCATGAATGCTTCCCACCACCTTATACCACAACTTCTCACTTTCCAATGGCCATCGCCACAACCATTTCCCTAACAAAGCTTGATTTTTTTCAAACCCCCTCCCCAGTCCCAAATCCTCCTCTTCTTTACTTCTACAAAAAAATTTCCATTTAACCAAATGATCCTTTTTTCTTGTCCCGGCTCCCACAAGAAGTCTTTCATCAACTTCTCCAGCTTCCTAGCTTCCTTAGGTGGTATCCTAAAAGCAGACAAAAAGTAAGTAGGTAAGTTAGCTAAAGTAGCTCTTATTAAGGTGATTCTCCCTCCCAAAGAAATGTAATTCTTCTTGCATGAAGCAAATCCCTAGGATTTTCCCCTAAAGGAAGCCCTAAGTAGGACATAGGCCAAGAAGAGATGGAACACTCAAGACACTCTACAATAACCTCAATCTCCCCAACCTCCAAGTTATACCCACTATGCAACTCTTCTCCAAATTTATTTTCAGATTAGAAACCCTTTCAAATCCTCTAGTTAGCTCCTTTAGGTTTGTACCTTCTTGTTAAATCCTCCTTCACAAAAGATCATTAGATCATTTGCAAACTGAAGGTGGGTGATTGGGATTTGGTGCCTCCCTATTCTCCAACACCTAATGGCATGTTCTCTATCGGCCTTAGTAATGATCCTACTAATCACATCAGCTACTAAGGTAAAAAGGAAGGGAGAGAGTGGATCCCCTTGCCTGACACCCCTATAAGCTGGAAAAAAAAATCCTTCACCACACCATTTACCTGAATAGAGTAGTTACAGGTACTAATACACCCAGTCCACCAGTTTCTCATCATGTCTGATAAAAACTCCTAGTCCACCAAATCATAGGCCTTTTCAAGATTCAATTTACAAACGAAACCTCTTTCCTAGACCTTTTCATTTCCTCCACACACTCATTTGCAATTAGAATCTAATTTGTGATTTGTCACCCTTGATAGAAAGCCTCTTGAATTTCACCGGTGGTAGAAGGAAGAACTGTTTTGATCCTCAAAGAAAGCACTTTAGCCAGAATTTTATAGATGCTTGTCACCAGACTAATAGGCCTAAAATCTTTTGGGTGGTTGGCATCAATCTTCTTAGGGATCAAGGCCAAAAAAGTGGCATTGATTCCAGGGCTTAATGGCTTATTACATGATTGTCTGCAAATTCCTTAAAGCTATGTTTGGTTTGAAGGAAAAGGTAGGGAAAGAAAGGGAAAGGCAGGCCTAAAATCACTTGCACAGAAGACTTGTGATAGCACCCATAAGAAGTGGTCTGTTGCAAGTTGAAGGGGCTAGAAGAGGTAGGGGACTAGGGGTAAACCAAAAAGGATATGGGTTAAAGTAGTAAGAAATGATTTAACGATAATAAGGCTTGGATGATGATGATGTTACTAAATTATTATAAAAATATTTTTTGATTGGCAGATATTATAACCTTATTCACACCAAATCTTAGCTTTCACTTCATCAAGGTATCGTGAATTTATCATGTTCCATTGGGAAAATACCTTGCTTTGTGTCTTATCAAAAAAAAAAATTGCTTTGTGAGTTTTGTGTATAACCAACAATGTAGTAATCAATATTCCTTCAGGTTGAAACAAAATGGAAGTTGATGAGATGTTTGATCAAGAAAGTTGTGTTTAATATAGCTATATAATCTCTAATACAAATTTTATAGTACCTAAAGTTTTTGAGTCTTAGCTTTCATTTCATTGTGGGTCACCATAGCTCTAAGAAAATGGCTTGGAGTTCTTCGTTTTCTTAGTTGTTTGATGGTCCCTGTTCAGTGTCATTTTAATGTCTTTGCAGTTGTACTTTTCTAAGTTTTAAATGCTTTGTTATATACAGATTTTTTTTCTTGACATTGCTCTTAGGATTTTTCTTTTTCTCTTTTTGCTATTGCTGCTTCATTTCATATGTTCAGTGCAACAATGGCTATTTACGACGTGGTGCAGCTTGTGAGAGCAGATGTTTCCACCGTTGCACTTGGAATTGCAGCATCAACGGCATCAATCATCCTAGGTGGTGGCACAAAAGGAAAACGTCTTGCAATGCCTAACACAAGGATAATGCTTCATCAACCTCTTGGAGGTGCTAGTGGGCAAGCGATAGATGTGGAGATTCAAGCCCGGGAAATAATGCATAATAAGAACAATGTCACCAGAATTATTTCTGGTTTCACCGGTTGGACTTTCGAACAAATCCAGAAAGATATTGATAGAGATCGTTACATGTCTCCAATTGAAGCCGTTGAATATGGAATTATTGATGGGGTTATTGATAGGGATAGCATTATTCCACTTGTGCCAGTACCAGAAAAGGCAAAATCAAGACTGAACTATGAAGAAATAAGCAAAGACCCAAAAAAGTTTTTGACACCAGATATTCCTGATGATGAGATATACTAGACTGAGGACATCTAATGCAGGTATATCATTGCTTCCTTGCTGTTTCTTGCCCATCTTTATAATAACTACAATTTTAAATTGGCTGCTAGCTTGCAAATAGAAGACAGAATGGTTACACATTTGAATATGAAACCTGTGGAACTTTTGATGATATAATTCATTATCCTGTGGTTAGTTATGAATCGTTTTCCAAGTAGGTGAATTATCCATCTGCCAGGTCACAGACTTGGTAAAGTGAATATGCGAAGAATCTTCCTCTATTGCCTTGCAACTTCACATACTTTTTAACCTTCTTTTATCATCAACAGTAAATAAATGTATTAATATGTGAAATAAGGAAAAAGAAAGTACATAGAGAAAAAAAATAGACAACAAAATATTATGCTTATTGTTCTGTTAGTTTCTCCATATACACATCAGAAATGACTCTAGCCTTAAGTAGGCTAGAAAGCTAATGCAAATCACTCCACATAACCCCTCCCCTAGCAAGTGAGTCAGCTAAATCATTGGCAGATATTCTAATATAGCAGAGTGAGATGTTCATTTTGGCAACAAATGCTCTAGCCTCTCTAATTCATTGGCAGCGCATGTGAGGTCAAAAATCTAATACAAATCTTGTATATGCTTAAGAAAAGGCTGCTAGGGTGAAAATCTTTAATTTCCATACCTTTGGTACTAGTTTAATAAATGCTAATGTTGAGATGGATGAATGAGAAAACAAGGATAGGATCTGAAATGATCTTATTGGAAAGAATCTTGGGGGTAGCTCCAATAGGTGATAAAATGAGGGAAAGTAGACTAAAATGGTTTGGGAACATGTGGAGAATTTTGTAGATTGTCTTCTCCCCCTAAAGGATCTCTATTCTATGCACAGCTAATAATGTCTTGGAGTGAGCTACACTAGTTAAGCCTTTGATTGGGAAGCCTGTTCTGGAACTTTCATTAGGAGCTTAGAATTTTGTAGTGTGACCACCTTTAAGTTTCACTTTTTCATCATCTTTGGCAATTGTGATCTATTACCGCGCTTTAGACCTAATGTAGGGGCTGGTAGATAAAAGATAAGCTAGGGGGAGCTTTAGACCTTCTATCACTGTTTTTTAGACTCTTTCATCATCTATGGCAACAAAGTATGCTCTGAATTTAGGAGAAGATTTAGAGAATAGCTGCTGCTTTTCTTTTTAGTAGCAGAGAACTGTAAGAAAGTAACAAGAGAAAATAAAAAACCATGAAGCAAAATGAGAAATAGGAAAGAAATAACAACAGTAATAATACCAGGACAATATCAATCAATGTTTTAAAATGCGGAGACACGTTCCACCACCTGGAAGTGTGAGTTCAGAAAGTAAGGAAGGTGTAAGCCTCCAAAAGACGAGGAAGAAGATGAAGGGGATCTGTTGAGCACCTGAGGTGTACACCCAAGAGGAATCAACCCTCTAGCATGTGCCTCAAGGCATTTTGGGGGCGCTGCCTCCCACGCCTTTTAAAATATTGATACCAATAATATTGTGAGTCAAAGAATATTGATATTGTTCTTACCTATTTATGCATATCTATATCTATATTAAAATGCAATGTGCCAAACTGGCACTTTCATGTTCTATGGTTTATTCTGAAAGCCACTTATCTCTTTTCTAGTTTCCTTTCAAAGGCACCTACCTTTTTTTTTGATTTTTTTAATTTTAAAATTGAACAAAATAACTCAAGTGACCTATCACCTTTAAGAGTTTTAACATTCCTCATTAAAACACCACTCTCTCTCTCTCTCTCTCTCTCTAACACTTTTAATAATCTCTCCTCATTATTTATCAAAAAAAATAATCTTTCCTCATTAATTATGCCATTAACTCTCTCCTTCAAATACTCATGCCACTAATGCTCTCTCATCTCCATTACTCTATCAAATTGCATAAAATTCATTAACTTTATCTATGTATCCATTTCAATTTAACTATATATATATAATAGATATATTTGCATTAAACTATAATTATCACTAAAGATTAATTATATTGAAATTGAGATATTCTAGGATATATTATTGCACTAAATAATCTACTTCTATTTAAAATTATGATCCATTTATATTCCATTTGAAAATAATAGAAATTAATTAACCATAATAAAAATAATTTAGTAAGTTACTTAAATAAAATAAAAATAATTACTAATTATTGTTATTGATAAAAATATTTTTATTAATATAATAAAAGGAATAAGATAAATTAAAAAAAAAACAAATATCAATTTAAAATTAATATAAAACTAATAAAAATTATCTAACAATTATTAGTTTTATAATTAAATTTTATTAAATTAAAACCAACTTAAGCTCCATTAAAAAATAAAAAATCATATAGTTAATTAAATTTCATAAGGAACTTAAATTTGGGGATTGCCCATCCCTGACAAGGAATGGGTGCCTCACCCTGAACCTGCCCTGCCAATGGGGTCAAGGTGGGGATGGAGAGTAGGGTATCTTGACTTAAGGGGGCGAAGGACAAAGAGGGTGCCCCATCCCGTGCATCGCATGGGCCCACACTAGTTATATTATTAGTCTCTCTCTCTCTCTCTCTCTCTCTCTCATGTTCCCAATTGCTTAACCAACCCTCTCTTAAGATTTCTCTTAAAGTACCTCTCCCACCCAGAATTCATCCTAAAATAGTAAAACACCTCTTAGTCTATATTACATGCCCAATAACCATCTAAAAAACAATAAACTTGGTTACCGAAAATTCCTCTTAAAACCTTTTAATCTATATTATATGCCTAATAAAACATCTAAAAACCAAAAACTTGGTTAAATTAATTTGTGAAATACTTTTGATATTTTCAATAATTACTAATATTATTAAATATTATTCAATAAACATCAACACATAAACTACAATTTTTTGTAATTTTGGTAAATTGGAAATTTAATTACTAAAATTACTTGTTGAAAATTACTGATTTTCGTAATTTAATTTTAGAAACTTTTGAAATTAATTATTGAAATCAATAATTACTGAAAATTAATAAGTAATTAAAATATTAATAAATATAAATTTAATGGTAATGGCAATGGACAATGGATTTGGGGTGGGTATCATACTCCTTGTCCTAACCTCGAGTTTTAAATTAATTTCCATCTCTGACCTTGATCCCCATCAGGAAAAAATTTAGTCAGCATCCCTGGTCCCCGATGAAGATGGGTTCCCCATCAGGGACCTGAATCCCCGAATTTAAAATAAAGGAAAAATTAAAATGTAAATAATATTTTAAATAATATATTTTGATATATATATAAAATCAGGGTCGAGGTGGGACTTCACTCCCCCTCCCCTTCCCCAACCGCAATTGGGTATTCTTATTAACCCCACCCCCACCCTATTTCCACTAAGGCAATCTTCATCTCCTCGGCTGGTTGGGGAAGCTAGGTATTTGACAAGGATGGGAAAATTGTCATTTCTACCCCTAGGTTGTGTAGTCTCATAAAACAATAAGTTTTAAGTCCAATAAACCCTAACATCTTTTTTTCATACATCACACGGGGCCTGCTAGTAAATATTATATACATCAATAATATTAATTTTTAAAGCTCCAAATTCATCATAGTCCAACCCATTTTATTTTGGAATCCACCTTCTGTGACAACTGATGATTGCCTTTCCGTCCAACTCTTCCATTTGAAAGCCTTTGGATTTGGATGGATTCAAACTCGGAAATATGCCTTCCCATCCACTTTTTCTATTTGGAAACCCTTTTGATGGATTTCTTTTCGGGGTAAAAAAGGATATATTCAAACTTGGAAACATGTTTATCTACTGAAAAAAACAATTAGCAATATAACCCTACCCATGTTAATCGCATCCACCCATGGAGAACATCTCATCCTCTCCATAATATTATGCAGGGGGAGATGTTCCCAATTCACAGGGGGTAGTTTATTGTGGGTAGGCGTGGGCAGGGTTCTCGTGCGCAGGAGATCCGGAGTCGCCATGTCTTGGAGTTGGAGGCAATTTTTCACCTTTTCCAAGAAATGACTGCTTATGTTCAAACTATCACACACTTGTCTGTATAGATATAGTCTGTGTTTGGTTTAATTTCCATTTATTCACTAAATGTTTGTATTTGATTTGTTTGCAAAATCGAGAAAAGAAATAATAAAACTGTTTATTGACAACTAGGCACCCATCAACAAAACAGTAAATAAATGCCTACCCATTAGGGAAGCACTAAAATGAAACTTCCCGCAACGATAGGCATATATATAAATTAAGCCTACATTTGCAAGGCTCTATATATAGGGTTCAGCATAATGGGCTAAATACTGAAAATAGTGCCTATGTGGCAGCATTTATTGAATAAACGGCCAGGGTTCCAAATACGGTGATATTTGAGACCAAAATCATTTACTTTCCAAGAGAAGGGCCGAGACACGTATCTCAAGGAAACCTTCCACGTTTCAAAGGGCATACAAGTAGAAAAACTTGAAAGAAATTTAGAGTTCGGAAGTCCAAAAGGTTAAACGAGTGGATTCCAAGAGGGGATACTTTTTTTATAGAGAAGACTGAGGAAGAAAAAAAGGATAGAATTCTGTGATCTTGAATGTTTCCTGCTTTCTCGTCACTGCCTGGGAAGTTACGGTTAATTGTGTAGGATCAATGAGAAGAAGATCCCTTTAATCGTATGCCATGAAATGGCTGACAAATGCATAGGACTACATAACACCACCACAACTGGCAATCCTTTATTCGTATTCTCTTACTGTTTTTCTCTTCCTAAAGTGTCCTGACCAGCAACGCACTACACCATGATATCAGTCTTTCATACGAAAATTACATAAACGTATCAAATAACAATGGTTTGTAAATTAGAAACATACATTTGCAGACGAAGCGGGCCGAGCTGCAGCTGCCTTGAGGGAAAGGGGGTCCCATATCATCCTCTCATCACCACAGTGTCCAACTTTAATGTCACCATCCTGACTCTGCATCGATTCACCAACTGCACCTGTATTACTTTCCATCTGTTTTTCCGAACCTTCCCTTTCAGCTTTTACTTTCAGACGAATCCTCTCGGCTCTGGAGCCTATAACCTGTCCAAGAACTGATGCTGCAATTGTGATAGCCATGGCTGTCTTTGGCATCAGAACAGACTTCCGAAGCATGGCTATGAAGGGCACAGCAGCATGCACTGCCACAAACCAGGATGGTGAGAACTTCCGTGTATGCTCTCTCCATATTCCCAAGGGTACATTGGCTGCCATTCCCAAGACAGCAATCACCAGCATCTTTTCGGGTAGGGGCTGTGGCCGGAGAGTTTTTACAAGAGCAGTCCGAGCCAGGGCCGCTCGTGCAGCAACTACTGCGGGTGGACACTTAAGCTTCATACCTGGTGGGGGCTGGAAAACCTTGGCAACAAGCGGCAGGACATGACTTACAGCTCTGTATGACTTTGCAATTGGGCAGTTCCCTGTCTCCAGCCACTCATTACTCATTGCCTCATGCTTTGCTGAATCTCCTCCCTGAAAGATGAAAACAAATTACTGCGTCAGAAGGTGGGGTAGAAGTAAGATTAGTTTGGCATCTGTAATTTTTGCAGAACAAAGCAGTATTGTTATTGATTGCAAGTAGTAATAGAGTTTCATCTACCTCTGAAGAATTTCCCTTGTTGTTTGATGACTTGGATCTTTTTTGCTGCTTTTTCCATTTATCAGAGAAGAAATCAAAGCTGAAGGGCCCTCCTGGCCCAAATGCTGAGAGACTGATAGTGGCTGCTTTGGCTGCTAAGGGATTAAACTGGGGTCCAGGCTCAGGCTTCAGATTTTCAGAATATGAATACGAGTTCCCTGAGAGTGGGACAACCCCATCCCGCCCATGAAAAAGCCTAAATGCCATATCAAAGTTGGGACCATCTTCAAATATAGGACCTTTGGCTCCTCGTACCTAATGAAAGGATGCAACAAACAAGGGACATATTTGTATCACAAATTTGCAAATGACTTCATCAAATTGGAAATGAGAGAAAAATGAAGAAGCATAAGACTAAAATTACGTGTTTCATAGCTTAACAATATAAAATAGAAATGAAAACACAAATGGATAAGGCTTATGAAGAAATGTAGAGCAGGAAGCTAAAAAGACAAAACTCACAGGAATGGGGAAATTCCCAGGCGAGGAGAAGGAAAAGCTTGTAGGTTTATTGATGTTTCTCAGGAAAGGACATCTTTGAATATCCTGTTGATCAAAGAGTCTTTCAGTTGGCAATGACTCCTCGCTTGTCCCTCTAAAGAAAAAATCCATACTTCCTTTCTTGGAGCAGCTTGATCTGTTAAGGAACAAAGTGTTAAATAGAAACATCATTGCAATAGACTATTTATCAGATGCTAGAAATTTAATGACATACTAACATTGGGTAATGGACCTTTGGAATTTAATAACAAATTTTAAAAAGGACAAGATATGTAAGGTGCTACAAAGATTTGTAGCAAAGAAATGAAGAATGAAATTACAGGACATTGCACAAATAATATACCCCAATATCCCCATTAGCATGGGAATTCAATTATCTGGAGAAGAACCACTTTGCCTAAAGTTAATTTTAAGGAGAAGTCAATAATAAACCAAGGAAAACCACTTAATCTTCTTCCTTTTACTCATTGGTTCCATATCCATTGCAAAGATCATAAGAGAAGATTATGCGTTCATACATGCAGAGAAGACAACAAAATTCTACCCCTCTATAACAAAATGCTGAAATAATTTTTCAGCTTCTCATTTTCCTCGTGATCGAGTAGATTTTGTAAGGAAATATGCCGTGCAAACTGTTCTTCATTATGTACTTGTACATATTTTATGTTAGTTCATCTACCTTATATTTACCCATCAAAAAAAGTTTCCTTTTCTTTTTCGTTCAGTAAAAAGATTCATTAACGAAGGTACCTCCATAATAGTAATGGCCGGCCATACTGCAAAACTAGTAAAAGAAGGAAAATATCTGATTGAGTCATGACAAAAACATTACAGTCCTATAATCAATAAACAAGATGGGCTTGTAGACCTCAGGTGGCCAAGTTTTAGAGGGGAAACAATATATCTGTGTTTCAATATCCTCAAAAAATGTAATGCCATCACTCATGATCTAACGAACACCTTGATCTTGCCTGTGATGGATGCAGAAGTTAGGCATTCATTTCTAGAACATTGTGTCCACCGTGGATACCATTAGGAAGAAATTTTGATGGTGCAAGGAACTACACAGGTTTCTAGGGGAGAAGCAAGAAAAACTCTCACAACCTTACCATGAAAAAAGAAAAAATTGATGTGTCATTGACAATTTATTAGATCAACTTGAAATTTTATATCTGATTTCAAAATTTCAAGCAAGCCAAATCACTTTAGAAGGTAATGAATTGAAAGTTTCCTACTCAGATGCTCACTACTGATGAAAGCACTTTTCTGAGAGTTTTTTTTTTTAATTAAGTAAATTCCTGCCCACTTCTGCTGCTAAGTACCTGCATTGTTGATAAGAAATTCCTAGGTATAAGATTTAGTGGTCTCATCATAACCTGTACTAAATACCAAAAAAAAAAAATCAGAACCTGCACTGTCCAGCAGCAGCCGTACATATTTCTACATTTTTTTCTTTTTTTCTTTTTGTTTCTTGATCAGTAACAGATCTGTTTTTATTAATTAAATCATAAATGGGGCTAGCAAATACTACCCAATTCTAACATCAGTTGTCTTGTTTCATACAAACTTCCCTCTTGGGAAGTCACGCCCAATACAATTGGCTTCTGCTTACACCTTGTCTAGCCATTGCATCATACATACTGTTTGCAGATCTTGGAGTTCGATTAAAAGTTACCCTTAATTCCACAGCCATCCTTTTTACTTCCCTTATAATATGTTTATACATCCAAGGTCCTGTACATATTTCTATAACGTTTACTTGTCTAATTTCTAAGGACTTGATTCCATTAACAAGACATCAGTTTTTCTCCAGTAGATCCACCATGACAGTGACCAGGTTTGAAAAGGGAACATTCCATAGCCATGCACTATTGGTACACGGCAAGGGATAAGACAATTTTAATTTGAGCGTTCTACAAATTTATATTTTCAGATAAGAGAGGTTTTCCATCCTTCTATGAGAAAGACTCGTTTCTGCATTTTGCATCTAAGGAAGAATCCTGGAAGGAAGCAAAAACAATTGAAACCTAATATTGTAGCTTCATCAAAGAGGTTTCACTCTCCACAGAAAATTTCACTAACATCATTGATTAAATAAAAGAAGAACTAGAAAAGAAAAGTCACAAGCCAGGCAAATTCGACAATCTGATAGCAAGAAACCGCAGCGTTTACTTTACACACAACATATCTAGCCAACAACAACCTCGATTACCTCCAATTTCCTGAAAATTTTCAAACCTCGAGCATTTCGTAAAATCTAAGCTCATATTTCATAATTTTCCATGAAATCAAAGTCTTATTCAATTATCTTATAATTGAAAAAAAAATAAAAAAAAAAAAGATCAAAACAAAGAGAAATAAAAGCAATCTCTTACAAGATTAAGTGAAAAAACCAACAAATTTGGGGAAAAAGATACCTGAAAGATATAAGAATGAAGAAACTCTCCTGCAAAATAGTCCTCTCTCTCGCTTCGCCGGCAAAATCCCGACCTGAAAAAGTCGTGTGGACGGCACAGACGGGAGACGGCTTCCCTAAAATTTGGTCCGCGTTAATACCACAGTACCACACCACGACGGCAACCGGCTGAACCCGTAAAGCTCCCACTACTCACCTTTGGACCACATCGGCACACCCGATGCCTATCTACCGTCGGATTGTCACCTAACAATTATGAGCCATTATATATTATCACGTGTGTAATATAAATAAATCAATCTTATTTGGTGCCATCAAGTGTCCCGAATTCTAGAATCATTCTCTAAGCAAATGAATTGATCGTGTCTTCGTCCAACTGGACCGAAATGGTGGAGTCGTTGGATCGTGTTTGACTTGATGAGATGAATAAAAAATGAGAAAAATTTTAACCCTTTGATTAATGGGGAGGATGTAAATGATCGTTGACCACAATTTTGGGAGTTGGTGACTGGTGAAGGTTTGAAGAAGGCATGATCAGCCGGCAAACTGCAAAGAGACAAGACCTGAGTCGCGAACTCGTGAAATCCGTAGGCCGAGACCAAATGTCCATACATTTGTCAATATGCAATACCTAAACTACCCCTCTTCTTGATCGTGTCTTCTCTAGGTGTGGGTGGAGAGGAGTTGATGGGTTCTGGTTGGGTATAACAGGGGCGGAGCCAAGTATCTTCGTGGGGTCCTCCCCCACCCCTCAAAAAAAAAAAGTTGCCCTTTTTTGAGGGAAGGATCTTGGTGGGTATAACAGGGTGGTTTGAAGGAGAAAGGAGATGAACAGTATTTTTATTTTTTTTATATTTTTTAAAAAAATTATTCTATTCTAAAATTTATGTTAAAAAAATAATTTTTATTGATAATAAGACTCAAAAGTTATTCTTAATAACTATAATATCTATGATAAATCATAAATTTATCATTTTCTTAACATTTTCACATTAGCATGGCAAGATTCGCAAGATGCAAGTACCATGATTCTGTGAAGTGCATTTTTTTTCACTTCTTAGAATCTTGCCTCCGGAACCGGTTTTTCATCCGATTTGGAATGAGAAACACTTCATGGTTGTGTCTTAAACATGTTTTCCGTCCTAATAATAATAATGGGAAATGATTCTTTGGAGTGATGCTAAATGGGGCCTAAGTAACTCAATTGACAAGTGGGATCATGGCCTTTATAACCATGAATACTTGTATTCAAATCTTCACACCCTCAAAAGTATTTTGGGGTTTATTTCAAGGCATGTTTGATTCCAAGGCTAGTACGTTGAGTCAGTTCAGGTAGGGTAAACCCTTAGACATTGGAACCATCTTGGGTGGGGGTCAGTTTCAAGAATTTGGAACCAAACTCTACCCTATAACAGATTGGGTAGGGTTGTCTATCTATTTGTTCACCCCTAGTTTCAACCATCCCATGGTGGGGCCTAGTAATAGAAATGTTTCACATTTATTGAGCCATAGGACTGAATAACCCATATAATTGCGACTATTAAGACATGTAGGGTTTCAAATGGGTTAGATCAGATTGGATATACTTCGATCAAATTTTGATTCATTAATATTCAGATTTGAATCTAATCTTATATGTATGGGATTAAATTAGGATTGTAGTCGAATATTGAATGCCATTAATAATTTAAAATAAAAAATAATTAAAATAATATGTATTTTAATTGAAAATATGGGGCTGTTCAGTAGTGTGGTTCCTTTGAACTCATTTCATTCCAATCCATACTAGGATGCCAAAAAGCGTTCTTTTGAGGCATAGTTCAATTTGGTCTTACATTCAATCAAAAAAAAAAAAAAAATTGGTCATACATTATAGTATGGATTGAATTGGACCAGTCCATGTCACAATAGATGCAATTATTTATGTAAAGTCTTGCAATTAATTTATGGTACTTTAAAGAAATTTTTGTTTGACAAAGAATCTACATTGTCCACATAACAGTAGGGGTGAGCAAGAAAATTTGAAAAACCGAATCAAACTAATGAAACCTAACCGAAAATTTGGATTAACCAACCTGTATACATATATTCCTATTTTTTATGTGTATCATATATTTTATATTATTCATATATTATAAATATATTTTATATATTTATTTTTAATATATAATATAAATATATAAAACTGAAAACTGATAGTTAACCAAACTGATCAATTGATTAACCGATTAGGTTCAATTCAGTTTTAGTTATCAATTTTTCAAAAATCGGTATTACTAATCCGACTTCAAAAATAAGCCACAGTTCGATTAACCCCTACGTAACAGTGACATCTTCACAGAATATGGTGTGCTTCTTGTGGTATGGCTTCAGCCATGTTGGCCCCATTGAAAGGTTTCCCACTCTGTTGAGCCATAGAAATTAACCCCTATAATCATGGCAGTCACACACCTACGGTTTCAAATGCGTTGGATTGAATTGGATATATTTGGATCAAATTTTGATTATTTAGTATTAAGATTTGGATCTAATTTTATTTTTATAGAATTGAATTAGGAATATAGTTGAATAGTGAATATTGGATGCCATTAATAATTTAAAATAAAAAACAATTAAAACATTATATAAAATACTTGCCTTGGTTTTATCGCAAGTCATAAAAACGTTAAATTCAATTATATAGCATCAACTTGTATCTTTATCATTTACTTGAATAATGCATAACACATGCCCTTACACAAATTATTAATAAAAAACAAAGGGCAGGATCAGAAATAAATCTATTCAAAGGAACATGATATAAGAACTTTGACCAATCAAAATCCTTAATGAATATCACTTGATTGGTTATAAATTTTTCTAATATCATAGTTGAACACTTAATATATGAATTCAGATCTGCACCCCATAATGTCCTACAGCACATCCTAACCTTGTATTGAGAACATCTTTCGATGATAAGTAAGGGAGATGATGAGACATCATCCGAAGATGTTACCAATTCAAAATTGGAATGTGCTGTAGGGCATTATGAGGCGCAGATGTAATCTCTTAATATATATAGAAGAGATGATGCTCAAGCAAATTCTAAAATAACATAAAAAAAAAGAGAGAGAAAAAGAAGCAACAAACATAAGTGGTATGGTTATCTATGAGCTTGGCAATACCATGGCCCATGGGCTTAGAAAGTTTGGGCATGTAATGTCTATTCTTGTCTTAGCTTCACATTCACATCGAGACCATTATGTGAAAAATCTAATCCAATGAGATTTGTCTAGCTCCCTTCATTCTCATTATTGTTAGCACATCCCCTCCCTTTTCCCAAGAAAAAAAAAAGAAAGAAAGAAAATAAGTGCAATGGCCTCCCTGAATTTGGATTTATAATTATTGATGTGATTCATGTTTTTGATCAATACGGTTCAAATCAAGCCCTGTTGAAGACACCGCACTGGCTTCCGAAACAGATACATTTTTTGTTCCTTTATATGAAAAATATAAGCAAATAGATTTCCTATTATCCATATAGGTAGGGTCATCGTTTCTGGTCGGGCCTAAAATTTTGGGCCCCCACCTGGATTTTCTGCCCAAGCCCAACTCAGCCCGGACTTGCATCAAGCCCGGGTCTCAAACTTCTAACCATGGTTTTTAAAAATGAATTGGTGATCAAACCGGTTAGGGGTCCAGTTATCGGTTTGAACGGTCTGACTGTTTGATCCGAACGACCGGTCCGTTCTGACAAAAAAATTAAAGAATTGAAAAACGGTCAAAACCATTTGAACGGTTAACTCCAGTTCAACGATTTGTTGAACAAAATCAATGATTTTGAGGGAAAAAGTGATTTTGGAGGAAAACCAGTTCCCAGTTTTTCTGGTCTGACCGTCCGGTCCAGTCCGGTTTTGAAACAGTGCTTCTAACCTATTTGATTTATGTCTATCTCTTCTTCTTTGAGGCGCATTGACTCCTTATTAAAAACACACCACATGTATCTCACAGAACATCCCAACTGTGCATTAAGAATATCTCCCCAGTGTGAGGCGCACTATATGGAATTATGGGGAGCCAATCTGAACTCCTCCTTTGAGACCAGGATCATGGACCTACCAACTCTGATTCAAGTTGTAATCCATTAGAACTTGATATTTTATTTTCTTTCCAAAGTTCTGTACTCAAAATTACTTGAATGAATCAAATGCTTCTGTCCGACCATGGTAGGACCGAGTTAATCCCTCCATCCAATCACATGAATTAACTGAATGACGTCGCATGACTTCAACAAATTTTCATAAACTCAGAGATGCCCCTACCATTCCAAATCTAGGGGTATGTTTGGCTCATAGTTGGGATCAAAATGGAAATCAAAATCCTTTAGAATCAGAATAAAAATGATATATTCTTATGGTCTGCTTGATTCATATAGGAATCAGATGGGATTTGGAATCAGCTGGGATGGGATTTCATTCCCAAAGGAGGAGGAGGGAATGGCCATTCCCTCAAATGTGAGAATGCCATTCTAGCAGGAATGAAAATGGGATTCAGATTTTTCTCAACCAAACAGTTGGAAACTTGAAATCAGAATGGCCCTTTCCGATTCCAGATCCTTATTACCACGAACCAAATGGGCCCTACATGTATAAGACATTTATCTTACTCGGCAGAGTCAATAGCAAAATATCACTTCTCCTCTCCTTTCTCCAGTTAGGTTTTCTTAATGGTTATAAATTGTTATTAGACTTGGACTGGATAAATAACCATTTTGGTGAGTGGGTCAAGGGACGAATGGTTTGACAACCTGCTTCAACTATCCCATTGATTCAAAAACAGAAATTGAAACATTAAAAAACTAAAAATTGAAAATGGTTCTAGATTTTCTTTTAAAGCTATTTTAAATAAAAATAATAAATATTAGAAGGTATAGCACATAGTAAATGAGGCATGTTTAACAAAGTACACATTTATAAGATATGAGCCAACAAATAGTCATTTTGTGTGCTGATTCCCAATCCTGGCAGTTCTATTATTTTTTTCTTTTTTATTTATCCTTTCTTTTGGTCCTACCATCCAGTCTGGTTTGGTTAGAGGTTATGTTTGGTGATTAAGTGGTTGTTAAAATAAGCATTTGTACAACAATTGCTTATATTAAGTGCTTATTTTAACAATCACTTAAGGCAATTTGGTGACTCACTTGCCAAATCATTTATTGTGTTTTTAAACACTTATTAGGGTGGGGGATGTTTGGTGATTTACTTTCCCCACAAGTACTTATATTGGCATAAATGACACATTTAGCCCTCGCTTCACTCATATATATAAACAATGTTTTTCACATAATTAATAAAAAACACCTAAACTAATGAGAATTAAAAAAGTAAAATAGGATAATACATATTAATGATAATGCAATAAGTGAAAATTCTGATTATTCAGGAAAATATAAAAAAAAACCACTAATATCCTACTTAAAAAAATAAAATAGGATAATATTAACTATACATATTAATAATAAATCAAAAAATGAAAATTTGGATTATTAAAAAACCACAAAAAAGATTACCAATACCAATGAGAATTTAATAAAGTAAAAGAGGATAACTAAATTTGGTTATTCAAAAAAAATGAAAATTTGGGTTATCCAAAAATATTAAAAACATCACCAATAAAAAATTCATGAAAAAATGCAATGTGAATTTAACATCACCAAAAAATATTTACTAACAAAGCTTCACCATTACATTTAACAAATAAAAAATGCGGTCACAAGTTTTCAAAAAATTTAAACATTTAACTAATTATTAATCACAAAAACATAAATAAAACTTAACAAATATTCATATAAAAATAAAGAAAATTTCAATCACAAATCAAGAATACATGTAAACATTTAACTAAATATTAATCACAACAAAATATATAAAATATCACAACTATTCATATAAAAAATAAAGAAAAATGCAATCACAAATCAAGAAAAATATAAACATTTAACTAATTATTCATACAAAAAATCAAGAAAAAATCTGTGACCTACATATTTCAGCATATTTTTTGCATGATTTTCAACAAAAAAAATGCAAAAAAAAAACCCAAGCATAAATATTTTGGATTTCTCACTTGAAAATTTTGAAAAAGTCGAATTAGACAAATATTCACCCAAAAAACCAAAAAATAACACCAAACATGGAAGGGAGGAGTTTGGACAAACTAACCTTCATTCGTCAACAACTAGATGGTGGGGTGTCGCCGTTAAACTCGCCCAATCACAAATCTGCGAATAGGGAGAAGAGAGAGGGTTTCAAGTGTTAAAGAAAAAAGAAACCCTTCAATGTGCTTTAAATTGAAAAAAAAATATATGCACAAAAAGAGTCAAAATGGCAAAACGACAAGTTTGTCGACCATTTTTTTTGCACCATCGATCGTCGCCAATGGACCTGCAATTGAGTTCGCCATCCCTGCATCTGCTATGTTCGAATAGGAGGAGAGGGAAGAAAACCCTCGCGCAGGGGTAAAACTGGTATTAAAAATATGTGGGGATTGAATTGTCCATTTCAATTTGAAAAAGCACTTCTCCAAAAAGTGTTGAAAAAAATAACTCTCAGGTCACTTTTTCTATAAGTACTTTAAAAAAAAAGTATTTATTGTTGACCTTTTTACCAAACACAGATAAGTACTTCTTTACCACTAAATGGTGGTCCCAACACTTAACTGAAATCAAGCAGGGCCTGACTATGATAATATTGGGTGAATAATGAATAAGATCTCTTTTAGATAATTGGCCACAATATATATAGTAAGGTGTATTAATTTTTGTTACTCAAAGGTATTTTTGAAACTTAGATTGCATAGAAGCAATTTTTTTTGCCATTCTGTTTGTCTATAATGCAATGCCATTTGCACTTGTACAAATGCATGATAGTGCAAATGAAAAGATTGCGAATTCTAGCAAGTTATGTATCACTTAATCTACACTAAAAACAAAGTTTTCTTTCTTCTTCTTCTTCCTTTTGAAAAGAAACTAGAAAGTAAGGTGAAAGTTAAAACGTAAAACTAAAATAAATCAGAATTTGTATTCTCATATTTTTGCACTACTGCAAATGAAATTGCATTGTGTGTTCCAATGGGGATTCTTGTGATAAAGGTAGAGGTGCAATACTAATCTCACATGTGAGTAGCTGTTAAGATAACCCCAAAGAATAAGCAAAAAAAAGAAAAGAAAAGATACCCCAAAGGCTGTTCGTTAACTTACATGTTGGGCTGCATAAAGGAATTTGGTACAATTGACCATTGATGATTTTATGTACAGCAAATATGTCAAACCACATCAAAAGAAAGCTGTGTGGTATATATAGTCTCTCTCTCTTCAAAATAACTGCCATATTTGTAAGGACGAAAATAGGACAACTCAAGACAACTCAGAAAAGTTGTTTGCTTTTTCATCATTTTTCAATGTGCAAAATCATACAGGGAATTGTAGTAATACCCCTTCCAATTATATTGTAGAAGGCTATTCACTATTCATTAATGTGAATAGCTTTGTTTTCTAAAACAAAACAAAACATTGTTTTAGAAAGCAAAGCCATTCACATTGGTGGAAATCGATTTTTTTTTTTTTTTGCAAAGACTTTAGGCTATTCATTCACCATTGAAACCATGGGTTTTAAAACCGGCCCAGGGTCCAGTTATCAGGTCAAATGGTCCGATCGTTCAAACCAGATGGTCGGCCTGTTTTAACAAAAAATAAATAAAAAAAACCGATCAAAACCGTTCGAATGGTTAACCACCTGGGTCAGCGATTTGCTGACCAAAATCAACAGTTTTGGGCAAATTTTCAATTTTGGAGAAAACCGAAACCAGTCACTTAACCGATTCCCAGATTTTCTGGTCTGACCATCTGGTCCGATCCGGTTTTGAAAACTATGATTGAAACAGAAACATCCCATAAACTGGCTTTACCCTCAATTTTTTTAGAGAACAATCAACCCCTATACAAAATTTTAGAATGTCATTGTTTTCTAAACATATAGAAACAAATATGGGTTTGGCATAAAATTATTCTGTTTCTCTCTTATTTTCTATCAAATCAAATACAACCTTGCAGGGAAAAAAAATGTAGATAATTACTTAAATGCGATGCCAAAAATACACCATAATGCCACAACCACTTTTTTAAAAGATCTAGGTTAGGGAGTAGTTTATCCCTCACCCTAAGCCTGATAGATAAAATTCCAACACAAGTTTCCACTACAACCAACCAGAAACCTTTCCAACCAACCAGTTGGCACTTTAGTTAGATGATCTAAGTTGAAGTTATGTAAATCTCTCAATGGTATGCCAAGACAAACCAAACCTTAGCTCTTGGTTTGCCCTTAGCACACCACTTATATTACATGGATGGGAATTCGATCATTAAGACTGTTGATGAAAATTAAATATCTTCCCAAAGAGATATTTTTCTCCCAAAACAATGATAAATGAATATAAAAATGCCATCAAAATCATATGCATATAATAAGGGGATTTTCCATCATTTTTATAATCATAATGCTAACGGAAAGATGCCAAATCAAACAATTCCTTGATCATTCGGTGGCCACTATTACATCGAGTGTTCAATGTTTCAGATATGGATCTCGACGTCAATAAGAAATACATCAAATACATCATGTAATACACAAAAATAAATAAATAAATTCTTGATAAAAATATTAAAGATTTAAATGTCCAAGGGATAACCCGGTCCATATGGGCTAGCTACTGATCAGGCCCATAGGCTGGCAGGATGAGGCCCATGCCAAATGCCAAACCCACTTTATTTTTTGTTGAATCATAGCGAATGGGATCTCTCTCTCTCTCTCTTTTTATATATAAAGTAGAATGAATGAATGAAATTAATGGGATTTGGGCGGGAGACATGCATGTGTTGTAATGACTAATGAGAGTCTCTCAGTCAAGATTTTGGACTTTGTTCAATGAGTATCCATCTAGCAATGACCCTCACTCACATGGCTTGTCCAACTGTCCATCCATCAACTCAACAACCATTGGACCACCCTAAGATTAGTCTTCCCATAAATAATCCACCAGCTGGGTGGTGGGGCCGTGGGGGCTGTAATTGGGTCGGATTCACATTGGATTTAGGTTCAACCACATCCGAATTCAATAATAGAAATCGTAACACCCCCAAAAAAAACGGAAAGTTCAAATCCCACCGAAGCAGCTTTACAATAGATTCGGATCTTATATCGGATGCATATATAATCTGAGTCCGCTTTATTATCTATAAAATCAAGAAATTATTTGTAGTTCAAAACAATTGGATCGGACTTCGGATTTTGGACTTCATCGTCGACAGTTAGTAATCACAGATGCAAAAAGAAAGAAAGGTGGCGGTTGGGGAGGGAAAATCATGTGTACAGCTCGTGGCTGCCCCACCATGATAGAACATTGTCCATAAATAATGCCCCGACCACTTGATCTTAAACGGTCTTAATAGAGTCCGAATGGGCTGAGAACAAGACCCTACACATGCTTTTTATTGTCATTGATGGAGAGTTATAATTACTTGTGCAGAGGCTGTGGCCAGCGTTTTGTGATGAGCAGATTGCCAGATTCCCCACTCGTCTCCTTAGCCTTAGTCATCGTACCTGAAATGCTGAACTCTTGTCTGTGTTTTATTCTTCTACGGACTGACGGTCGGGATGAAGTAACAAGGGTGTCGATGGTGGACCCCCAAGCAAAACCTATCAAGTTGTGCATCTCAAGCCTTACATGTGGGCCACGTGTCAGAAGTCTGGCATGTAAAAGTACAGAGTTTTGCACTTCTGATTTGCAGTTTGCGATGTAATTAGGATTGTAGCATGCTCCGCTTCAATTGCTGAATATAGAATTACGGTTGTCGCCTACTCGCCTGTCGCCCTTCAAATCTGGAACATTACTCGAAAGTCGAAACCCTTTGTCCTCACTCCTCAGTCCTCCTCCACCATGTGAATGAATATGTGATGTGATTCAAGTTGGCTATGGCCGACACTCTTCTTTGTCTTTCTAAATTCTAATCCAAGATGAATAATATTCACGCGTTAGAGATCCGGATCTGGATCTATCTCTAACTCTAACACTTCCCCATAGTGCCTACGTGTATTAGACGCTCGTGCCGATAGAATCTGGTGAGTATGGACTTGAAAGTTGAAATAAAAGGTTGTTGAGCTTTTTTATTTCTGAAATCAATGGAAATTAAAAAGATCATGGAGGAGGGACCCACCTTTTGCTTTTGCTATCGATTGCATACAGTTCACGACACGATGAAGGGGAAGGATGTGTCGGTGATGGCGACGATCATGTGTGGGAGGGCGAGAGAGAGAGATGGTCCGCGGTGCTTGTTGAGTTGTTTGTTATATGTGGACTTCACATCATAACGTATTATGAGAATAAAAGATTCCGATCAAGTGACGAGAATGGCTTCACAATCCTTGTCACAAAGGTCTGTCATGAAAAGTTGAAAAGTCTATATATGTGCCACTTGATCTTGTGTCAGAGGTGCTTCCTTGGCCCTTGGGTAGCTCGGCCGAGGGAATTCATTTTGATCCTTCGTATCCTTCCGTTGGATTTTAATCGTGAAAAATGTGATTCTTATATTTTTGGCTCAACGGTAAGGGGTGGAGAATGAGCAAAGATCGGTATCTCGGGGACGGACCGACAATCACTATATATGGGGACTGGGGACTGGGGAGGGCGCTCACGTGATTACTTTCATTTAATCCTATACCCTATTGCCACGTGTTAAAAATCCTGAATAAATATAAAACGACGCAGCCGACGCTCATACGAGCTATGTTACATTGTTACCAACTTACCACTTATAAGTTGACTGCCCTCTACCCTCAGAATATGCAGCAGACCTAGAACAATTCAAAATTATAAACGTTCCATCACAGTTCTCTCCGTGATTTACGGTGTCAAAAATCATGGGACTACTTATTACAGTAGCTTGCGTCACACTATTTGACGTCTCTTGCCTTTCCTAACTCCTAAATCCTAATCACTCGAATCCATCGAGTATTCCGTATTCGTCGTCGTTGGTGGTTTTTATGTAATTATCTCAAAAATGGGATGGCAACCTACTTACCAAGTTACCATGAAAAACAGGAGAGTACAGCGAAGGAAGTTAGAGAAAGACTCAAAGAAGCGTGATTCGGTTTAAACCCGAGTTGGGAATGACTACAAATCAGTGTGGGCCTGGTCCGCATGGGTTGGAGGGAACTCAAATATACTTCTTGTATCGTAGATCATTTCTATTTCTACAATTAGGGTCATTTTTTTGAGGAATTTCCAGTTTTGTCCAAGTTTTCGTCTGAGAGGGAGGGACTAGGGAGAGAAGTACGCAAAGATGAAAATAGCAATAGGAGAAATGAACGGAAAACTGAAGCTTGATTAGGATAGTAGAGCTGTAGAGGAGGCAGAGCTAATAAAAATATTACTTTTAAAAAACAGGAGGTAAAGAAAGAAACACAAAAACAAGGACGAAGCGAGAAAGTAGCGTTTTTATATAAGGATTCAAGGAGGCTCCTCAGAAATTTGAGGAAATGCTTCTCTCTTAATCCGAGGTCGCTTCTCTTTCTTTCTTTATTTTCCTTCTTTTCTTTCTCATATCTGTTCCCCGAGCTGTTTTTCCGGGATTACGGTGGATCACTAGCTTGATTCATTGCAGATAACTAGCACCAGCCCAAAAAGAAGATAAAGACAGACCTGAACCAACGAGAGAAGCTCTCCGTTCTCCATTAAGTTCGTTCCATCTCTCTGTTTCATAGTTTAATTGTATTAAGTATGAATTGTTTTATGCATTTGGTAACTGTATCTCACTTCAAATGGAATACTCGTGGCAATGGATTCCTCGAGTTGCGTTCTTTGCTTCTGTTAAATTTCGCTCTGTGTATGTATATCGACGTGCGTTGTGTACTCTGTTTTGAACGTTTTCCGTTTCTAGTAGTGTTTTTTGTTGCAGTAGATTGGAAACTCAACAAGATTGTATGTTTTAGATGCTTCTCTGTAATAACGAATGTGTTATCTACTCGTTCTTTGACTTGATCTTGTTTGGGCTTTGTTATATTTTATTATGCCTTGATGTTTAAATTTGATTTACTTACTCTTCGTGTATTGTTCAGAATCTATCGATGCTCTCTATCTTCTTAATTTGTTCTTTTCTTTTGGCTTTTCATTGTTAGGTGAGATTCACTGTTCTTTTCTTTCTTTTCCTTTTGAATTAATAGGCAGAGTCCTTATGAGAGCACCTAAGAGTCATTAATTTGACTAGAGAAGGGAACTCTTCATTGCCGTAGTTGCTATTTAATTACCTTTGATCCCGGTACCAACTAGTATTTTTTTTTCTTTTATCAGTCTTTCCTTATCTTTTCTTGTCCTTTTTTTTCTTTCTCTGTTCTGCCCAAATATTTTGGGATAATTTGGTTATAGAGGTGAAAACGCTTCATGATTCTTTATTCGAGAATTGATCAATGATTGAGGTATCTGTTTTAAGGCTACTTTCTCATGGAAGCTGGCATAGTTAAGAAGAAACTGAAATGCTTTATTTACATGTTGACCAACCTTTGGTAGTTCAATGTTCATGCATAATATCTATGCATAATAGTGCACTAATAAATTAGAAGTTCGGCATTTTTTTGGGCTGGATTTTGGAACATTGGTCTTGTCAAAGATAGTTCTCCATACATTAGTTTCCTACTCTGCCTTAAGATGTATCATTCTTCTGCAGATACTTGGTTATCATGGGAAACATGAAGTACAAAGATAAAGATGGAAAACCATACCCTCATAGAAGTTCTAGGGTGATGCCCATGACTTTGATGCTTCTTATACTTTGTGGTTTTTCCTTCTATCTTGGTGGTATTTTGTGCTCTGAGAAGAACAGATTCCTTGCAAAGGACTTAAAGAAGGATATTTCTAGACCAGTACACTCTTCAAAAGAAGCCATATCTGCTCCTCTTAAAGTTCAACCAGTCATGTTCCCCGAGTGTGGTATCGACTACCAAGACTACACTCCATGCACAGACCCAAAGGTATTCCTTGACCACTGTATTCGTTCTGTAATGGACTTTTATTGATCAGGCTCAAGGTATATAGTACCAAGTTGCTTAATTGGAATATATCTTGTTTTGCAGAGGTGGAGGAAGTATGACCTACATAGACTTACTTTTTTGGAACGGCACTGCCCTCCAATCTTTGAAAGAAAAGAATGCTTAGTTCCTCCACCAAACGGCTACCGGGTTCCAATCAGATGGCCAAAGAGCAGGGGTCAATGTTGGTATAGGTAATGCAGCTGTCTGTATCTAAATTCCGCTGCTTCAGTAGTTTGTCTTCTCGTTTTCTCTTTAGTAAATACTGTTGAGTGTACCATATATGTCATTTCAGAAATGTTCCTTATGATTGGATTAACAAGCAGAAATCTAATCAGAACTGGCTGAGAAAAGAAGGAGATAAGTTCCTCTTTCCTGGTGGAGGTACAATGTTCCCCAAAGGAGTTAGTGCATATGTTGATTTGATGCAGGATTTGATTCCTGAAATGCAAGATGGATCCATCAGAACTGCTCTTGATACAGGGTGTGGGGTGAGTGCTTTTCTTTCTTGTTCTTTTACAATACTGGTGTAGAATTTCGACTCCTGAACAAATGTAATTTATTGACATGTAACAAATGTATGCTGATGTTAACTCACTTATAATTTAAGCTTCTCAATTGAAGAGATTTTTGTTAACAGTGTGTGGATATTTCATTTGCCCCTGTTTTTTACTAGTACCTATATGCTAGTTGATTACTTGGGAAATAAGTGAAAATAATGCAACTGTTACAAGAAGTGCATGCTAATTCTTTCTCTAAGTTATTCTATTTCAGTCATATTATGTTCATGAATATTGATTTGATAGTCCTTGCTTTTGGTTGTTTCCCAATTCCCATCCCCCTCTGTTAGTTGGACATGTTTTACTAGATCATCTTATTGACGACCAAGGTAACAAGTAGTCATATTCTGCAATGTTGGCCCAGTTTCTTCTCAGAGGCATCCTCTCTCTCTCTCTCTCTCTCTCTCCCTCCCTCCCTCCCTCCCTCCCTCTCCCTGGAAAAGGAAAAAATAAATTAATCTATGTCAATACTCTGGAGAAAGGTTGCTTTCTATCGCTAGAGAGCATTTCACATTATCTATTTTGCCTGTGGTGATATATAGATTATTTTATACAAATACCTTTTTACTCATTTACAACTAACTAGATACTTTTATCCCTTTTCCCAGGTTGCTAGCTGGGGAGGTGACTTATTAGATCGTGGGATTTTGACCGTCTCTCTAGCACCAAGAGATAACCATGAGGCTCAAGTTCAATTTGCACTAGAACGTGGAATACCAGCAATCTTGGGTATAATTTCCACACAACGGCTTCCATTCCCCTCCAATTCATTTGATATGGCACATTGTTCAAGGTGTCTTATCCCATGGACAGAATTTGGTAATTTCTTCTCTCTAAACTCTTGATGCTGTTTATTAACAATTATGACTTGATTTGGAGACCAAAATGTACACAAATACATGAAACAGAAATATGGTTCCTCATTTCCTGAAATCCCGGCAAGGGATATCGCTATGAATAATTCCTTATAATATGCTCATCTCGTGCTTCTTCATCTAGCCTTTGAGGCCCTGTTCATTTACCCGTAAATAAGAAGGGGAAAGTCGGTCAATGAGTATCTCTTTTTCATTGACCAACTTTATAGTGTTCATTTTACATTAAGTATTGGGCCCTATGGTAAAGAGAGATTCATTTATTCGGTTAAAACTTATGTATCTCTGAGGTGGGCAAGTAACTTTCCCACTTAAAGGAAAATTTATAAAACATGATGGGACAAATTTATCCTTTTTAACATTAGCTTTTTATATATAAAAATGTCATTATATTACTTACCTGGGAACCGAAAGAACATGAATAAGTGATATTTTAACATGCATAGACTTTCTAATATTATAACTTCTTCAAATTTACTTTTACATATTCTTAAGTGTGTTAATATCTGTTGTCATATTCAGTATGCATTACATCCAACACTGGTATGCTAGGCATGCACAGGTTTCTGTATCATAGTTATATATTGGGGACAATCGTAGTTGCATGATTGTTTTTTATCAGTTAGACTAAATTACATACTTTAGTACAAATATTTATTACATTTTCTGCCTTCTATTTTCTTGATTTTTTGGCCAAAAAATTAAAATTATTGATGTTGGGCTTTTCATTTTATCTGTAGTATATTTATTTTTAAAGGAAACTTAAGATGCCTATGTGATATAATAATAGGAAGGAAGCACAAACCTAAGAGCCTCCTCTGCTCGGGTGAGACAATTGGATGATATTAACAATTTCTTTTGGCATTATGAAATACATGGTGAATGGTTTAGAAAAAGTCAAAAGGGGTAAAATGTTTTATGCCAGATGTTCATGATCTAGTTGATTTATCTTTTCCTAATGACATTCATTTGTATATATATTTTGATTGATAAATTACATTTGATTAATTTGATCATTTTAACTAATTTGTAAGTTTCATTAAGATAAACATCAAAAGCATCTATATTTATTCCTAGTTTTAGTGACAATCACCACTGACGGTGAGTAATTGGCTTTCTTTAAGGTGGAATATATCTCCTAGAAATACATCGTATCCTTCGACCTGGTGGCTTTTGGGTCCTCTCTGGGCCACCGGTGAACTATGAGAACCGATGGCGAGGATGGAACACAACTATTGAAGAGCAGAGATCAGATTATGAGAAACTACATGAGTTACTAACCTCCATGTGCTTTGAATTATACAATAAAAAAGATGATATTGCTGTGTGGCAAAAATCTCTGGATAATAGCTGTTATGATAATCTTGCTACTCCAGATGTCTATCCACCCAAGTGTGATGATAGTACTGAACCTGATTCTGCATGGTACACTCCACTCCGTTCTTGTGTTTCTGTTCCAAATTCGAACCTAAAGAAATTGGGGTTGAAATATCTCCCAAAATGGCCTCTTCGACTGCATGTAGCCCCTGAACGCACTGGAACCATTCATGGTGGAAGTTCTGGGGCATTCAATCAGGATGACAATAAATGGAAGGTGCGGGCCAAGCACTACAAGAAGTTACTTCATGCAATTGGGACTGACAAGATAAGGAATGTTATGGATATGAATACAGTGTATGGTGGCTTTGCTGCAGCTGTGATCAATGATCCCCTGTGGGTTATGAATGTTGTTTCTTCCTATGCTCTTAATACACTCCCGGTGATCTATGACAGAGGGTTGATTGGAACCTACCATGACTGGTAATTTAAATGCATATGATAATCGATTTATACAATATTCACATTATTAAGCACTACAGAATGAAGCTTGATATCCCACAAAAAGGCAGATTGTCATGCAACATTTTGCTTATTATCAAATTAACATCTTACTATATTTTCTTGGTTTGCTATGATTGAGATTAGCTGTCTCTTGGCAGGTGTGAAGCATTCTCAACATACCCTCGAACATATGATCTCTTGCACCTTGATGGGCTCTTCACTGCTGAAAGCCACAGGTAAAGGACTTTCAACTTGGTTTACATCATTTCATTATGTGAAGCAAATCATTTCATGTTTTCGGTAAATGCCTTAGTTTCTTTCTAGTCTAACATAGTGTGTGAGCTACTGGTGACAAGTGTGAGTCCATGTTAACATTGTCCCATTTACTTTTTGGCAATATTGGTTTGGTAATCTTGATAAGCAGCCTGCATATTGCATCACAAAACGCTACAGTTGCGCATTGTCACAATAAGTAAATTGTAGAAATGAATCAGATTCTCTTTACTCATTTTGAAAGGAGTCCATATTTTCCAGTTTTGATGCAAGTGACAAACTTTGGCAGGTGTGACATGAAGTATGTGCTCTTGGAGATGGATCGCATTCTCCGGCCAAATGGTTATGCAATAATTCGAGAATCTAGCTACTTTGTGGATGTTGTGGCAACCATTGCCAAGGGGATGAGGTGGAATTGCAGGAAGGAAAATACTGAATATAAAGTGGAGGAAGAAAAAGTATTGATCTGTCAGAAGAAACTCTGGTACTCCTCTAACAAAAGTCTTAGATAAAACATAGAGAAAAGACCAAAGAAGACAAAACGTGGTGGAAAATTCACCAAGAAGATTTGTAGAGAGAGGAAACGAACGAGAGGCATAATTTCTTGAAGTGAAGATAGAAGTTCCAAAATCTTTCCAGCCAGAAGGAAAATCTTTCAGTTAAGAGGTCAAAATATCATAGGTATCATATCAAGATGTGGTTAAGTTCCCCGATAATCTGATTCATTAATTTCTAGTTCCTCGTACAGATATATTCTTTTATAGGCAGTGAGCAAACATTAGACGAACGTTTTTTTCTTTTCTTCTTTTTTGGGCCTTTTTCTGTTAATATTATATAATTTGGGAAGTAGAAACTGTATCAAATTTTAAGTGCCTGGTGATCACAGCATTCTATTCATCTGTTGGGCATCTGCTAAGAGGCACCTGTTTCCCGTTTTGTTGATTCTAGCATAAGATTAGTGTCTGTAAATGCTGGATTTTTCGTTCTTATCTGTGGTAAGATCTGAAAGCTTGCCTCAGTAGCAACATTTGACAGCCTGGCTATGTTAGATCCTTTCAAATAAATAAAGAGAAACAACAATAATTTTAACATGGAATCATGACAAGTAAGAAGCAAATTAAAGCATGAATGGGAGTCTGGGTAAAGCTGCAAGGGTTTTTGGCATGTTTGGTTCACTGTCACAGGCATCATTATTTAAATTCTTACTCATTCTGTACAAGAATGAACTAGAATGAATAACGTGAGAGTGTTTGGTTACAAAATTCTTGCGATGGGTCTCATTCATTTTAGAATGAAAAATGGCCCCATGGCCCAAAAATTGGTGTAGCTTGCAGCACGAAAAATAACCGTGCCCCAGGTTGTCCATTCACATTCCTCCTTTGACTCTATCATACCCTCTCTCCCTCTCTCTGGATATTCACAGTGGTCTCTCTCTCTCTCTCATGGTAGAGCCTTAGGGTTATTTGCAGTTTTGGTAAGCACTCTCTCTCCTCATCAGCCCAACTGGCCTTTCAGCACTTATTTTTCCTCTCTGCAAAGCTGTGGTTCTCTAGTTGTCTAATCATTTAAGTCATCTATTTGTCCTGTTTTTTGCACACAAAACCCTAATCTATTAGCTCTTTATCTGCAATCTAGGTTTGCTTTTTTGGCTCAGGTTTGAGAGAGGTGATACTTTCTCATTCACATGGTGTTTACTAATCCAAGAAAGGGGAGGACATGCAAAGGTATTTTGAGCATTGATCTCTTGATCTTGTTTGTCTTGGTTTTGAGCATCTCTAGTATGCGCAAAATTAATCATTTCAGTTCAACAGAATTGAATTTACATGTCTAAATTAGTTTTTGTTTTTTTACGGATCCTATGTTGGATTGTCAATCTGAGTCTTCTAGGTTTTCTATATTAGAAACTTTGCATGCATTTCAGTAAATATCCATTTGTTTCCATAGAGACCTGTTGATAACAGCCAAGTCAATCTCATTTTCCAAATCTCTCAGGGCTGGTTTACAATTTATGTTGGATCACAAACCTTTCAATAGAACCTGCATATAAACCATTCACAAATCAGAGCTCTTTTAGAGTAGCATACTGAGAAAAACAGTTTGGTTGCATAATTGTATTAGTATCAGTTACACTGTTACCCAAAATTAAACTTTTTTCGATAGCTGAAGTCTAACCTTTCTTATCCTCTATGCATTACAGAAGATTAGTCAATCACATTCTTACCTCTTTAATTTACTCTGGGAATGGCATGTAAGGACATTCTTGCATGGTTTATTGATACCATAGGGAAGAGATAACAACAGTTGGTAAATGATTTAACTAGGGTGTTGGTTCCATCATCTTTTGGTCCTTATGGAAATGCAGAAATGAACCTACTTTATGACTAAACTAACCAATAGCTGATAGGAAACAACAAGGTCATAGAGTGATGCCATAATGGGCTTGCCAAGGTACCTTGAGGATGTATGACAGTATTTGAGCCAAAGATTTATTAGTGGTGCTCACCTACCCATCATTTTCCAAGTTTTGGCATTAACATAGAGATTACAACTTCACAAGGTGATTGTGTTTCCACTTCCAGTTTTGTTTCTTGGCCTACTTTTAACGCAGTCTTGTACTGTTATAGCTTATGATTTCTACCAATTGTTTTAACCGTGGTGTCGCTAAGCAATCCTTGTACAATAGAAGTATCTGGAACATCCTTTCTTTCATTTTACATTGTTTCCCTCTTCATAGTATACTTTAGAAGGAATTGCAGGTTTTCTTAAAAATACCTTTCTGTACAGATAAGAACAGCCACAAACATGATCTCATAACCATGATCTCACAGGTTGAATCAGAAAAGTTTTGGTGTTTTCCTTACTTCTTGGGTTTACATTTCTAATCTTTTTTATTACAACTTCATATTTTTAGTGTCTTCCAGAAATTTTGTGGTTATTTCTTTTATTTAACTTCATGCTACTTAATAATCCAGTGGGACTCAAACCTGCAACTGTTGGTAGTTTGACCACTAGTTCCAAGTGCCGGTGGATATAAGAATGCTGTAAGAAATGGTGAAATAAAAATCCTTGTCCATTCCAACTTCAACTTGTGAGAATGGAGAAGGTTTTGGCATAGGCTCCACAGTTACCGTTTCTTTCTTTACAACCTTCCTTACATCTATAGCTGTGTAACCTATAACAGAGTGAAACCAGTCAACCCCCAACTGCAAAGGAGAAAGCATCCTCTCATTTCCTAGAAAGAGAAAAAAAAATTACCTACCTAAAAGTCTAGCCTAGTGTATCTGTGTTAACAACCAATGGGATGCTGACATGAAAACTAAAAGAAAGAAACAAGCTTGGTCAGGAAGCATATGATTCAAATAACCATTGGAAGACCTAATCAAAGATAGCATAACAGAGGTAAAATCAAAATCAAGGGCAATTTCCATGAGGTTGATCTAAAAATTTTGTTCAAAATCTGAAGCTTGAGGTTCCAAATTTTGAGCTTATAGAGATTGTTAAAGTCCCCAACTTTTGTGTGTGATATACTATTCCCTGATCAACCATAAAAGCTACCGTAGAGCGTTAATGTTGTACAGAAGGTACTTGGCATGTTCTCGATGTGCCAGGAGAAAGAATTATTTTTCCGATGACCCATACATATTAAACCAATCTCTTAGATCAGAATCTAGGCAAGAGAAAAACTTGGTCATTAACTACTAGTTCAAAAGAATCAGGACTTGTAAAAGATAACCATGATTTCAAAAGGAACATGGGTTGAGCAAAGCAAAACTCATCCGTGTTATGTTAAGGACAATTTGTGGCAAAGAAAATTCACCTATTCATTTGAGCAAATAAACTTCTCAATCTGGAACAGTCTCATCTATTCCATCAGAAACACAGGTCCATAATAGGGTGGTTTCAGTACATACTCCATTCAAGAAGTGTGGTGCCCAGGCCAGTATGAGAATGATAGCATCAATGTGTACGATTATATTTGCCAAGCGAGGACAATCAATAAACATGAAGTCATCATCACAACCAAATGCATAAAACCTTTCTTGTTTCTTGTATTTTTTTTCTTTTTCATAGTTTGTATTATTGGTGTGTGGCCCACGTGCTTTGTTGGTGTAAGTTTTGCATTTTTCTACTATATATCTTCCAGACTTCCATCGAGTATTGTATTTATACCTTTGTTATTATTGTGGTTAATAACGACATTTGCAATCCAATGGGTTCAAAATTTATTATCATTATTGTCACAAAAAGAATTCTTTTTTTTTTTTTTTGAAAATAAAAGTGTTTGCTTCATAGCAACATTTTCTCGTTTGCCCATTTATCCTCTTTTCTTGTCCATTCTAGAATTTCATTATGAAGAAAAATAAGAATGAGAGTTGAACTAAAACATGGCTTTAGGCTCTCATATGGATATTGGCAGGAAGAATAGCTCATATTGACAGGGTAATCTGCTCGATTGAACCTGGATCTGCTTATTGCACCACTGTGTTGCAGGATATATATATAACCAATGACAAGTAAACATGCCACTGTTCCATACTCTGTCATTTGAGCTCCATGTGTACAGAACGCCGGCGTGTTTACTCGTGATTGGTTATGTAGCCCACCATACACAGCAATTCGAGCGGCCCATCCCTAAAATGTGCTTGATTGGGCCCTTTTTACACGGTTCTTTTGATTTTCATGTTCTTAACCTTGGATGTTTTGGTTTATCTATTATATCAATTTTCTAAGAGGTAGCATCCTTTGCTGTATCCTTTTAACTTGTTTGCCGGAATGAGGTTTTCCTACGTGAAAAAAGAGAGAATTTAATTAAGTAGGCTAAGTAGGGATGCTAATGCTTTTAAGTTGAAGTACAAAATCTGGAAAGTGATCAGTGCTCTGGAAAGATTTTAAAAATGGTAGTTTAATTATAAAAGGGCATAACATGTAAAAAACTGAGTATTCACTTTACATTGTTGTGCACCAACAGGCCTACAATTCTTTGGCCTCACCTCAAAAACAATGTAGAATAAGAATGATTTAAACTCTAGGGGCAGGTTGAAAAGAAATTGGGTGAAAACGATAAGAAATGATTTAAACGCCCGTAATTTAATGATCGATATAATGTTGGATAGAAAAGAATGGAAAAAACAACATTCATTAGAGTTGAGCAAATGGGTAGGTTCTACTTACAATCGAATGGAACCAACCTTGAACTGGCCTTGAACCAACCCTACCCAATCTGTTACAAGGTAGGGTTTGGTTCCAAATTCTTGGAACCAACCCCCACCCATGCTAGTTCCAGGGTCTAGGGGTTTATCTTACCTGAACCAACCCAATTAATCAGCCTTGGTTAGCCTTGGTGGAACCGACCTTATATGAACCTGCCTTAGAACCGAACTTGCCTTGAAATAAACCCCAAAATACTTTTGGGAATGTAAAGATTTGAAACCAAGCATTCATGGTTACAAAGGCCATGGTCTCACTTGACCATTGAGTTGCTTAAGTAATTTGATATTTTATTTTCATTTTAATATTTGAGTGTATACAATAAATAGTGTAAAAGATAATATTTACAAAATGTAAATTTAATTTATAAGTTTTAACCATATAATGGTAATCTACATATAAAGTTATCCAATTTAATCAATAAAAGATAATATAAGTTTCAAACTATATTATATTTATTAAAAATCAAGTTTTTAAAGAACATTTTTTTTTGTGAATGGGGAGAGTAAAGAAAGTACAGGTTCCATGGATAGACCCTGGAATCGACCCCGAAACCACCAAGGCCAGAATCGACCTTCACAGGGTAGGATCCAGTTCCAAAAACCTTTTAAAAGGTTTAAATTTAAGAAACTGCAAAGGTATTATTAAAAAAAATTAAATTTCCAATGTAAAATATTTTAAACTAGAAAATATGGAAGTTTTCCCACTTTCCCATATTAAAAAATTTAAATGTAAAACATATATGGTCTAGTCAGATCGGTTTTGGTCAGTTTACACATAGCCAAACCAAAACCAACCTGACGTCTCGGGTTAGCATAATGCCTGAATAGAAGCCAACTCACGAAAATTGTTAAAAGCCAATCAACTTGGGTCGAGCTGGATTGGGTTGGTCAGTTTGGTTAATTTGATCAATCTTATGAATTGCTCTATTAGGAAGATCTTTTGACAATGCAAATTGCTAAAAGATGTATTGAGCTTTTGAGGGTCATGTCTTCAAAGATCAAGACTGTTAATATCCCATTCTACCATTGTTTATCGGGCTGTTAAGTGAAAGATTTTAGGCACAAAAAGATGAGAAACTTCATTTGAAGCTTCTTGATTTTCAGTCATTTCAGGCTTCTACAAGCTTTTTGGGAAACCACTAATTGGGTTGTACAATTCAATGGTCCAACCATCCAATTCAGTGGTTTTATGAATCATTCAACGTTTTTTAGCAAATAATGGTTCAAGACATAATCGGACCTAGATCCATGACCGTTTCCCAATTCAAACAGTCCAACCATTCGGTCTGGTCCAGTTTTCAAAATAGTGGATTGGACTATTGACCTACCACCTAGACAGGAAAATAATTTCATTTTCAAATCAATTTTAAATTTTGTATGTCATTTACATCATTAACAAAAGTCATTCTAGTTTGTCACAATTATTTTTTTTTTGTTTAACAAGATGAATATATAATATTAGAGATGTTCTAAAGCTTTTTTTTTCTTGTATTTCAAAATAATTCTTTGTATTTTTCTATTTTTGAAAATTTTATTATCTAACAATAGCATCATGGGTGGAACCATTTTATTCGAATGGTTGAACCATTGACCCGCCACTCAAATAGGAAAATGGTTTAATTTTTGGGTCAATTTTAAATTTTTTATTTCATCTCCATCATTAATAAATTTTTTTATTTATCATACTTATTTTTGTTTAATATGATGAATATATAATATTAGAGACGTGTCCCAAATTTTCTTTATTTTTGTGTTTTACCTATTTTAAAGTTTTAGTATTTAATTATAACATTGTGGGTTAACTTATTTGACCCAAAAAGTTGAACTGCTTACCCACCACCTAAAAAATCCGGTTTTATTTTCAAATGATTTTTAAAATATAGGATTTTATATTTTTAAAGTTGTTTTCATGGATTTAATTAGAGGAATCTAATGTTGAAAAACAAAGATACCTTACATATAAGATTTAATGAGATAGAAATACATTAAATATGAAATTTAATGAGAGGGAATAGAATGAAGTCGTGAACTGAATACTATACTATTATGAAAGTTACAATTTTTGCACTCACAATAAAAAATAATAAATATCAAAAAGAGAAGTATTTTAGTTAAAAAAAAATACACATAAGCCATGGGGAGATATTCCTACTTTTTATAGTGATATAGCTATGGATGGATAATGTTAGAAAATTTTATCCCTTGGCCCAAATGGTTGAACCATCCACTTGAAAGAAAAACAGTTCAACTTTTGGGTTGGATTTTAAAACATAGCAATAAAGTGCCGTGTTGGCAGCAAATATGTATTCATTGTTTGCCAGCATCCTATCAGCGCTACCTGTGCTGATCCTCCTTGTTTAACAAGTCTTTAGAGTGCAGTTGATTACCGAAATTTAGCTTGTTGAGGCATTAACAAGTTCCCCTCATTACCCTCTCTCTTAGGTGGTGTTTGGTACCAATATTTGTTTCTACTTAAAATATTTTGGGTTTATCAATATAAACCGGTGAGAAATCCGGTCACATCGTATCACTTCAATTAGAAAAATGCATGTGTGGGATTGAGCATTGAGGTTAACTGTTGAAATGTTAAATTTGGCAACTTGACTTCTATGTACAAACAGTAATATGTATTAACCCAAAACATTTCAGGTACAAATATAGCAATGGTACTAAATACAACTTTGGTGAGGCAAAATCCTTGAACAAATGGCCCATATAACAAAAATGGATCAAGATTAGTTGAGAATTTGTCAAATTTTAAGTGGGCTCGAACCCGTAGCCTGTAGCCTGATGAGTCTGATGTAGTTGAAATTCTTCAACTTGGACTTGCAGCCCTATTCATATGTTAAACTGGCCGAGCGACAAACCAATTTTCCCAGCCCAACGTACTGCTTAGGTTGTTGGATCAGGCCAGACTCGAGTTAAGCCCACCCAACTGAAAGATATGGCCCAATGCAATAGGAAACACCATGAAAGGTAGGCCAAATAGTTGATCTATTTGATTGGGCTCCATCATCTCTACCCATGGGCCATCATTTTTCCACTTCTTCCAAGAATGTAATTTGATTTGTCTATAAACAAAAAGGCTATAATTGGTAGAGAGGAAATGGAGAACGAAGATATGTGTTTAGCTTAAGAAAAATTAAATATTGTATCAGTTCTTTGAAGGTGATGCTCAATTCATTGTGAACCTTGTGTTGGTGGCTGATTCTGACCCGGCAGCTATACACAGTGATAGCTGATTGTAGAAGCTCAATGTCTCACCTTACATCTTGCTCGGTCAGATAAAGCTGCTCAAAAGTTGCTTACTATGGTCTAAGAGATCACATACTCTTTGATTCCTGATTTTTTTTAAACTCAATTATTGTATCTAATTCTCATCCAAGTCATCCAAAACTTTAATCCATCAAAATTGTATCCCTATCCTATGATCAATGAATTAATTTCAAACATCAAAATGATGTATTGAGATTTTAGTTGCATCTAATATATATTATAATTAGATTTATACATTATTTGGATTACATTTTATGATCTAGATTTTAGTCTTTTCATATGTCATTTACATAGCCAGTGTTTTTATTTTTAGAAAATTTCATGCATTAATTGAACAGCTGAGATCGGTTGAAATATTGGTACATACTTGGGGCCATAATTAATTTAATACTTTTAACAGATTGTTTTGATTGTATAGGTTCTTGGGTTGATTTATTTGGATGGCCCAGATTGATTGGAATCTTGATACATCACTTGGATGGCTGAGATTAGTTCATTGATCTTAAGAGATGGTTTTGATTGTTTATATCTTTTGGTTGATCTGATACATCAGTTACATAACTTGAATTTGGTATAACACTCTACAAGGACAAAGATCATTTGACTAATAAATAGTAGGACATCACAATGGTGAATAGGGAGAAGAGAGAGGAGAGAAGGGGGAAGAACTACTGGCCAACAGAATGCAGGATGGATTGAGAACTTGGGGTTGAGTGGGATCAATGAAGGTAGTTTTTTTTGGTAAAAAAAGTTTAAAAAAAATAATAGAGGATGGAATGGGAATCGCATTCCAGGGGATGCAATGGCCATTCCTGTATGTGCGGGAATCCCATTCTACCTATAATGGGAATTAGAATCCCATTCCAGTAAACCAAATGCTTGGAATCGGAATGGCGCATCTGATTCCGATTTCAAGCGCCTATTTTAGATAACCAAACAGACCCTTAGTTTAGTTCCATGGCTTAGATTAGTTGAAACCTTTGCACATTACTTGGATTTTTAGGATGCGTTGACTGGTTGAGACTATTTTAATGGTCTACATCTCTTTTGTTTGAAGATCATTATTAAAAAATATTTTTTAGATGATATAAAAAGGAAAGGGTAAAATTCCTACATATTAAGATGAGGGAATTTTCAAGGTTCTAGAAATACTTTTTAGATGATAGTCATTTGGCATCCCTTAAAAAATGGATACATGGGATCAAATCCGCAAAATCGCAATGAACCTCACATGCACCCTATTCTATCTCCACCCTTAAGTTCCCCTCTAATGTGGTATTATGCATGATTTTTAAAAACGATATGGAAATGGAACTTGACGAGGGTGATTTGGCCGGACCTCATAATAAGGGGACACATGTATGTGACTCCACATGGCCGACAACTCAGCATAGCCAGCTCGCTTCAATGTAGTACTCCACTACCCCGAGCTAGGGATCCTTCGGGCTGAAATCATCCCGAGCTAAGAGTACCTCGGAACTCATCTTGAGCTAAGAGCACCTCGGCACCAGGTCGTGGCTTGAGTTTATAATTCAGTTCAGGGTGTACGACTCTTAGCTCGAGAACATCAGTTCGAGGTAGACACCAGCTCGTGTATGCCGATCTTCCCTCAACATAATCCCGATAATCACTCTAACAGTCCCCGAATTCCACGGGATCACGTCTCGTGACAACTAAGCATCTCTTCGTCCGATCCGGGCGGAAGTGATTAGCCTTATCAACTGATAACGTTATCTCCGAATAACACGAAAACGGACTCTATCATGGCAAAGATCACGAAACTACTCTGTAAAGCCCATGAGGACTCCATTATATAAAGGTCCCCCTCCCAGGGCCCAAGGTACACGTAATCTCTGCCTTCTAGCCTTCCCATTTTGAATTTCTATCAGCTCGCTAAGTACTGACTTAAGCATCGGAGCGACCTCGTTGAATAAATACCCCCGGGTTCTTTGATTTTCTCTGCAGATCAGCCGCCTCAGCCGTCAATTAGAAGCCACTTCATTGCCAACTAGGAGCAGTCAGATTGCGCAAGATCAGAACTGTTCTGGCCAGTGGTTTTCGGGTCTATGGTTCAATCATCTAGTTTGAATAGATGGTCTGTTCTAACAAAAAAATGGTCAAAAGCTGTATAATGGGTCAACGAGTCAATAATTCGACTGCCTAAACTAATAGGTCGTTGACTGATTCAACAGTTTTTTACCAGGGATTAGATTTGGGGTAAAACAGAACTGATTGTCTGTATAATGTTAGTGGAATGTTTTTCAATGATTTGGTGAAAGTTTGAAGTGGAATCTTCCACAAAAAAAAAAAAAAAAAGTTCAGGTCGTTATGTGACATAAGCCTAAATATGGGGGAGGGGGGTATGTGGACTTTACCCTTATTCTTTTATGTAGTCTATTAAATCATTTTTGAGACCACCTGATTAAGTTGTTACATATATCAGTTTCAACAGTGTGTATGACTAAGCATAGTCACTCTGTATTTGTCATCGATGTAAAATAAAGCAGCAGCAACCCATGAGTCCATAACCCATCAATATTGATGTGGGTGTTTTTGTCGATGGTTTCATGAACTCTGAATTAAAAGATGGCTTTCATCTACGTGGTACGTTCTCAACGCAGAAAGAGGAATATTTTAGTCCTCACATAAATGGGCAAATATAAAGTAGTGTTGGCAATACTTACTTTCTAATTTGATTGTGAAAACTAGGGCCAGAGTCGAGAAAGAAAGTAAGTGGGGTGCAATGACTGAGATGGGGCAATTTGTGTCTTTGATAGTATCAAACAAAATAGATGACAGAACACAAGAGCCCACCAAAGAAAGTGTGAAGAGCTAATCCGTCCTCAGGTTGGTTAGTTGATAAAAGCTTCCTTCTTCCTCCAATTTGTCTTAGCACTTCACTAATCTAATGAGACATTGAAGACTACATGAGAGCAACAAATTACTAAAGAAATAAAAACCCACAAATTGGAAGCTCTATCAGGATAGTCATTTTTTTATTAATATAAGGTAGTGGTTGCCATGAGCCGAGTTCTTCAAGGGCTATTCGAGTTCGGCTCGTGAAAATTTTGGCTTGGTTTGGTTTTAGTTGAGTTCGAGCCTAATTTACAAGTTTGATTAATAAACAAGTCGAGCTCAAGCCTAATAGAACTCAGCTTATGAGGCTCGCGAGTTGAGCTCGTATATAATAATTCTTAATTATTATAATTCTTATTTTTTAAATATCAAATAAAAAATATTTCGATATATAATTTTTTTATTTTTATAAAACATATTTTATCAAATCAAGCTCGAGCCGAGCTCACCTTGTCCTACTTTGACAAGCCGAGCTCAAACCTCGTACTATTTGTCTCAGCTCAGCTTGAATCCACCCCTAATCTAAGATAAAATAGAATAAAGGATTTATCATATTATCCCCAAAATAGACGACGAATTCTCATAATGATTCAAAACATATTCTAACCTAAACCTAATGCTACGTATTTGTTGCCAAGAAAGATGACAACATGGGTATTATTTTGTTTGGGTATTTTTAAAATATTCATTTATTTATTTATTTATTTATTCACAACTTGAGGGTTCATCAAGATATGCGAAGAGCAATTTTTAATTTGGAATTTTTTTAGATTGTATTTAAGTGCAAGGGCCTATAAATAAATTAAATTAAGAGAGAGGCTCCCTACATAAAAAAAAGAGAGAAAAATAACTACTCAAAGCCTTTCCCTTTGAGTGATCGTCCACTTGTTCCCTTATGACCCTCTTTCTTAGTTTTGGTAGGGCTGGTCTGCAAGTCAGGCTCTGGTTAACCTCAGCACTCAGGCCCTTTGAAAATTTAATAAATTCTAAACCCAACCCAAGTTGCACCACTAAATTTTTGGCATTTGTTTTGAGCCTTCCGATGTGTTTATTAAATTTGTAATTTGTTATGAAGCTTGTTACACGCAATATGGCAAGCAGCAAATCCCTATTTGCCCTCATTTTTATCAATAAATTTAAATATGGAGGAATAAATTTTGTTCTCAGAAAATTTCAGAAATACTCTTGAGACTATTCACACTTTTTAAATAAGTATAGATTAATAGATATTCTCTTGTTCTATATTTAATTTTGTAAATTAATGATGCTTTGTAGATAATTATTGATCTTTGAAACCATTTGGATTCATAAAATTGGACATCCAAATACATGAATCAATGTAATCTTGTCTATATTTATATATTTGTTAGAAATCAAATAGAATTTCGATCCATGGGTTCTTTTTGGATTTAATTTACATATATCCCTATTCAAATTCCATCCAATTTATATAAATTTGAATTTGAGTTTACTTCACTCAATTTTACTGAAATGCAACTTCATTTACATTTGTCTAAATGCATGGGAGTGCAAATAGGCTGAATGTAAATTCTGATTTATTTCGCTTCATACTTGACTTTGTTTTATTTATTTATGAGAATTAAATGATGTTCTCCCCACCTAATATACAAAATATTGTAGGGGATTTTTTTTCTTTTTTTTTTTTGATATAGGGGTGGGCTATTTGTTTAGGAGAGAGGTAAGAGAAAGATGGCATGGTCCTTACTAGACCTGGCAAAAAGTTGACCCAACCCAACCCGAAAAACAGGGTTAGAGTCTCATATTTAGCTACCAGAATGTGAGAATGACCTGACCCGACCCAATTCGGAAAAAAACTGGTTGGGTTGAGTTGGGTCATGGGTCAACCCACTGACCCGATTGCCAAGTCTAATTGGGACTATTTATGCATTGTTAGAAGTTTCCACTCTTTAATTTTTCTATTTACTCTTTACTCTTTAAATTGTTAAATATTCAAGTTTTTTTATTTTATATTTGGAATTTTAAAGTTAATTCCTTTAATTTTGGCATTTTTCATGTAGTTTTTCTTTATTTTTTTTTAATTTCAGTTATTTTTTGGAATGACCCAAATTGACCTATGGGTCAACCCTAACCCGAACATTTAGGGTTAAGGTCTAGCATTTGACAATACAATCCAAAATTCAACCCGACCCAAAATTCAACCCAAAATGTCTTGATCCAACCCAAACCCGACCCACCCGACCCAATTGCCAGGCTTACTTTATATGAGAGAGACTATCGAGGTTCTAATTAGGTTGTGCCATGTGGCATGATCATGGAGGCCAATGCAAACCAGCTCAGCTGTTAAAGATCATTGTTAGTTGGTTTCTATAGGGGATCTTCAATCTCAAGGTGAAGAGGCAACGGATAGACTCGCTTCCTTGATTATCCTTGGTTCAAGTGGTATCTCACAAAAGTGGTTATTGTCTTCATGAGATTCTTATTGGACGTCTTTCAATTTGGCATGATGAATGCATCAAACCATCTCATGAGTCTACGTGTCATAAGATGAACAGTCTTCCATTCCCATTCCACATTTAATGAGTTGGGGGAGGGGAGGAACTTACATGGAATAGTATATAACAAGTGAGGATTTTTAAATCATAGGGGGTCATGGCTCTCTCGGGTCCCCTTAGGCTCCTCCCTGTAAAACATGCTCTCAATTAAAGCATTTAAAGTGACTTGGCATGCCACATATCATGCCAATGCCACCTCCCCATTCTCTAGACCTTACCCCATCACGTAGATTCTCATTCATGGCACAAGTCATGTAAGTCATCCTTTGTCAATTTTTTGTCAGCTACCACTATCAGTTACGTCATCTGGCCAATTAGACGTTTTTTAATGGAGACTGATAATAGCATGCATGGCGCGTCGTGTGATCCTTGCTTTTGACCTGGAGCTGATCTGGCACGAGTATACCACCTTGCACTTTACCCTAACTACCTAAAATTTGTTTATTACTGGGAGGAAGAGCTAGTACACATGGCACAATCTTCATGGTTGATCCAAAATTCTCCTCAGTAGATACTCAAGAAATAATTTTTTTATCAGATAAAAGTGTAAATCATAATTACAAATAAATGGATGCAAAACTAAACTGGATGCAGAGTATGTATTTGAGTTCAAATTTACATTGCAAATAAATAATGCCTAAATTTGAGTTTTATTTGTTTATATCAAATTGATCTAGTCCCATACTCCCATTCTAGGGAAAATTTCTTAAACTATCTTTACTGTTTGGCTAATTGACTAACCCTACCTTTGTTGTTTAACTATTGTTATCTCTACTATTCCTAACAATTGCAATCATCATTAAATCGTAATGGAAAAAATGAAACATCCATTTTACCCTTAAGTTAAAAAGAAAAACTATGGGAGAGACAACCTTTGGGATGAATCCAGTCCAGTCGTTTTCATTCTCGATTTGAAGCCACCAATCATTTGCGTTCTCGAATCTGTTGCACATAAGGTGTTGGGGCCTCACAACAACCACCCACAGTATAGAATCACAAGGTATTTGAAATAACAACCACGAAAAATCTAATAGCAACAAAAATGATGAAATCTAAATAAAGACAAATAAAAACAAGCACCACAAAAAACATAAAGATTTACGTGGTTCGGCCTTACTACCTACGTCCATGGGAGAAACGAAACATGTTATTCACTATGAAATACAACTGAGAAACAATACAAGTACCTTGTGGCTTGCATCCCAAACCAACCATTAACCCTTGTCCTTGTACACCCATTCTCCCTTTTTTCTCACACCTTTTCTCCAAAAAAAACCTTAACCCTACAAACAAAAGAAAGCTTTTATATGTAAAACTCTTTAACCTAAAGAGGGACCACACAAACCGTTAGATTAAAATTAATCCAACAGTTGTAAAATAAGACACAATCCCAACAATCTCCACCTTGACTTATTTTGCAACCACCGTAGAGATATACTATTTGTGCTTCTACCTGTTCGCAAATACAACAAATCTCCATTAGTCTTGTAAAATACCACCAGCTATACATAACATGAATCACTCGGTCTTAACTCCAACTGATTCAAACAAAATAGCCAATGTACCTGTGTAACTATACCCAAGCTAACAATCCTAGTTAACTTCAAAAAGGGATCTCGATCCTTCCTCTCTTCCAATAGGAATCTTTTTATCACCATCATCTATACCTTGGAAACTCGCAGCACTTGTCTCCACTCTATCTGCAAAAGAGACCCTCCGTGTAACCACACTACCTTGTGTATTTCGTTTCCAACATCCCATTTAGATCTTGGGAACCACTATACTCCCAACTATGTGATACAAACCCTTGCATTTTTTTCTCTTCATCAGGGCCATACCGCCACATGTGATTTTCATTGCTCCACCTACAGCACAAACCTTGCATCCCTTGGAGTCTAACCAACTAAGTGATATTAGATTCTTACACATTTTTGGGACATACACCACACCACCCAAAGTGTGAACCTCTCAATCAGACATTTTGATTTTCGTTGTCCCAATACCTGTGATGTTACATATAGATCCATCACCCAAGGAAACAACACATATCTTCCTCTCTTGGAACGTGTCAAAATAATCCTTCCTAGAGCAAATATGCATAGAACGTCCAGAATCTAAAACACTCATTTTGAGAAAAATTGCACATACCTTCGGAGACTGTGAGAGCGTCTCCGTCATCCACAGATGCAATTGCCACACTTCTGGATTCATCCCTACACATTTTCCGTATAGGACAATATCTCTTCATGTGACCAAATTCCTTGCATTTATAACATTGTATCTTGCCCTTTTCCCTAGCCTTAGATCTATACCTGCTACTCTTAAACCCCCTACCAGATGACCTTCATTTTCAATCTGTTCCCAGCATAACCAATGCAGAGTCTTGCCGCTCTCATACTTGGGCTTCCTCATAACCTCATTGGATAGAAGAGATGCGGTAACTTCTTCCAACTTCACTGTATCTTTCCCGTACAACAATGTTGTCACCAAGTTTTCATACGAATTAGGAAGTAAGGTAAGAAGCAAAAGGGCCTTGTCTTCTTCCTCCACCATGACATCAACTTTCCCTAGTTGATCCAAGACAATGTTGAACACATTTAGGTGTTCCAAGAGATTCCCACCTTCTTCCATCTTCATCCCGTATAATTGCCACTTCAGATATAACTTTGTAGTTAAGTTTTTTCCTAAATAAAGCTTCTCTAGCTTATCCCACAATTCCGGTGCAAAATCTTCATCCATAACGTTATTAGCAAGGAGCAATTGAATTGTACTAACACACTTTGACTCGATGTCCTCCCAATCAGCATCCTTCATGTCTTCTGGCTTTCCATCATTTCCCTTAAACACTCTAGCCATGCCTTATTGAACTAAGACATCATTTACCCTTCTTTGTCATAGGGTAAAACTACCTTTGCCATCAAACCTCTCAATCTGGAACTAAGAACCCGTACCTTTTGTTGCCATTATCTCTCAAGCAATTTTACAAGCACCTTGTAAACACTAACCTGTGAGCTCTGATACTACTTTGTTGGGGCCTCACATCAACCAACCACAATATAGAATCACAAGGTATTTGAAATAGCAACCATGAAAAATCTAATAGCAACAAAAATGATGAAATCCAAGCAAAGATAAATAAAAACAAGCACCACAAAGAACACAAAGATTTACATGGTTCGGCCTTACTACCTATGTCCACAAGAGAGACAAAACGTATTCTTCACTATGAAAGAAAACTGAGAAATAATACAACCCATTCTCCCTTTTCTCTCACACCTTCTCATACAAAAGAAAGCTTTTATATGTAAAACCTCTTTAACCTAAAGAGGGATCACATCAACCGTTAGATCAAAATTAATCTAACAATTGTAAAACAAGACATAATCCAAATAGTAGGGAGGTCTGAAGCCATTTCTAGAAAACAGATCTAAAGCCACCACTGTTGAGAGAGAGAGAGAGAGAGAGAGAGGGGAAGAGAAGATCGTTGTTGTTAGTTGCAACAGTTGTTGTAGAAAACATAGGTGATAGGAACAAGAGGTAGCAGAGAAGAAAAAAGAAAAAAGAAGAGGAAGAGAGAGAGAGAGAGAGGAAGAGAAGACCGTTGTTGTTAGTTGCAGCAGCTGTTGTAGAAAACATAGGTGACAGAAACGAGAGGTAGCAGAGAAGAAAAAGAGAAAAGAAGAGGAAGAGAGAGAGAGGGGGTAGAGGAAAAGAGAAAGACTGTCGTTATTGTGAGTTGCAGCGGCGGTCATGGAAAATAGAGGTTTTTAGCAAGTGTTGCCATTTTCGATTTTTATAGATGTTATTCACAAAACAGATCCAAGTTTAGCAATTCTTGATCCAACAGGTTTCAACTCTAATATGAAGACTTTTGGTTGGTCGCCATTTCATCCATTTTCTTGAAGGTGTGGATGGCGTGATCGAGCATTCCAACTTGACCATAAGGCTTCGTTTGTTTGCAATACAAACGCCAAACCGGGGTATTTATGTACCCCGGATCACGTTTGCGAGCGTTTGTTTGATACGTATAAAGTAATGATTATCAAAGTAAAAATGTATTTTCTGACACTTTTGTACTCTAAAAAGAGAGCATTATTGTACCTATTTTTTTAATACAATTTTGTGTTCTTTAGATAATTAACTTTTTGACCAAAGTTAAGGCATTGGAGCATAAGATAGTTGGAGCATTTAATGTGACCAAACAAGATGAATGCAAAAACAGTTTAAAATGTTAGCCGTATTTACATTCATGAACCGAAAAATGGGTAAATATGTAGTGTACATATTTGTGTTTGCATTGCAACCAAACACAGCCTAAAGGATGATGGCATGGGATAGAAAACACTCATTTTGTAGGCCTGAGTGGGTCTTCAACTCCTCAAGAAATGACTAGATGCCCTCGGAGTTTGACTCGACTCAATGAATTTAGAGATTGTAATAGACAATGTGATGCGTTCACAGTTCCACCATGGAAGTAGCAGACAGGAAACTCTTAAAAAGATCTAACCGGTGTAACTCTACAAGGGTAAATAGAGAGAGAGAGAGAGAGGATTGCACATTATAGTGTCAACTTCATATCTGCCACCGGAGAAGACATCTCCAATACTGCGAAGTGCGAACATCCAAGATGCATGTGGTCCAAGAATTAGTTCGTAAGGGGCTCAACAGCGCCTGAGAGCTTACTAATATTGTGAACTCCCTACAACTATTGCTAGCTCGGCAAAGCCACCGTTGATCAACATGACCAACTTACTGATGATAGGCTCCAAAGAGGAGATTTGGGCCCAAGAGCTAGCCAAGCTTGGTAGAGGAGCCTGTGATGGGGTTTGTTCCTAGTCACGAACCACGACATCCCTTCATCCATTTCGCAGCCTGTAGAGGATGTTGTAAAGGGATTCTTTAGCTTGTCTTTCCAAGAGAAGAAGTATAGTGTTGGATGACTGGATCATATGCTAGTGTTGATAACATGGGTTATGGACGCAAGTCAGATCTTAGCATGGAAACGAATGGTTCAATTGCACCCAAGAACTATCGTCAATACCTCTGAGATGTCTTGGTGAGGTGTTGAATTTCACTAGCCGCCTGAATTCTGGAAATAGGGTCATCCATTGGGTCTCTCGAATGATGAAGCGCGATCTGGATGCTCCTAGTTGTAGGGCAGCTCGAGCGTCTGTTTCCAAGTAGGTCACTCGAACTGCAAGGAAAAGGAGGATCAGAGAACTCGACGGGGTTGCTCCGATGCTTAAGTCAGTAATAGTAATACACGAGCTGAGAGATTGAGAAATATGAGAGCTAGAATGCAGCTAATCGCTTGTACCTACCTTAGGTCATTGGGGTTGGTGCCTTTATGTAGGCATTGTTTGGTGTGGGCCTCACGCACCGCACCCGAGATTTCTGAGAGGTCGTGCCTAACCAGTCCGGGATCCTTGGAGGTAACTGCCATGCACATTGACCATCCTCTGGAATATCCGGTATGTGGGTTAACTTCTAAGAAACCTAGGAGTGTCGGGATATGCATGCCGATTGTGTTGGCGAGCACATCTCGCAGGTCACCGCTTGGTCCTCAGTCAGGTCGGCAAGCCCTCGAGGGAGGTCGCTCCTCACGTCGAGGTCACTTCGGCCAGTGATGATGTGCTACAAGTCAATCCTTGACGAGGTGCCGCAAGCCGACCTAAGTTGTGTCGAGGTCGCCAGGTCGGCAGTAAAGGCAAGTTTTCAAGTCGGCGGTAAAGGCAAGTCGCTAAGTCATCTGTAAAGGTAGGTCGCCAAGTCGAGTAGAAGACAAACCACAATCTAGGAATCCAAATCATTGCTTAGGTGGCATCTGGGTGTTGTCCAGCTGTTTCGGGATGCCATGTGTCTTGAGGTTATTAGAGGGCCAAATCCGCCCTCATCAAAGAATGAATCCAAAAATTGTTCCCAAGGGATTTTCATGATTCTCTCTGATTCACGACAATCTTCCTAGCACGGACAATGATCTAAAGCCAATAGCTCCATCTCTTCACAAGAAAGTCGAAGGGAAGAGTGAGAGAGAGGGAGAGAGAGAGAGAGAAAGGGTAATAACGGATTTTAAAAAAAAATTATACATTACATAGTGTTACATGCATACCAATTTTGACAGAACATTAATGGAAGCTAATGACAAGGGTAGAGCTAGTCAATTATCAAAAACAATAAGAATGGTTTAAGACAATAATTAAATAGTAAAAGTAGAATTAATCAATTAATTAAGCAATAAGGATAGTCTAAAAAATTTGCCCTTCTATTTAAATATATATCATACATAAATTTATATTGTATCTAGTTTGATTGTTGGATACATGGTTTTTAAAACCGACCCGGTGACCGAACCAATCAGGGGTCCGGTTATCGGGTTGAACAGTCCATTGTGACAAAAAAATAAAAAAATTCAAAAAAATAAAAAATTGTCAAAACAGTTCGAACAAATCGAACGATTAACTACCCAGTTCAACGGTTCGCTGAACAAAATCAATGGTTTTAGGGGAAATCCAGTTATTGGGAAAAATAGAACCGGTCATCTGACCAATTCCCGGTTTTTCCGGTCCGACCGTTCGGTCCGGTCCGGTCTGATTTTGAAAACCATGGTTTGATACGTGCTTATGTTTATTAAAGAGCTTCAGGTACATACAATTTATTGTTGTACATAATATTTTGATTAATAATATATAATATTCATTATCTTCAATATCTAATTGCAATACGAATTTGATATAAATCCGCCGGACAATATCTTATTCGAACCGGAATAAAAAACAAATTTTAGATGCCAATTCGAATTCAGATCTACTTCCAAGTTCCAACAAACGCTCCGAAACGTTATCCCAACAAGCCATTATAATTACAGTCGCACATGCCAATTCGTTTCGATAAGCTTCCCTTCACAGCTTTTACCTTGTATTTTTTAACTTTTCATTTCATTGATTATTGATAAATAAACCGATCCGATGTACGGTATGGAAAACCAGTTGGCTGTGTTGCTCTCTCGTTGTCTAGTTCACTCCATTCCCGGATCCCCCTTCTCTCTGTGTCGCTGTGCAGGAGACCAGGTTGCAGAGAGATGCAGAACTCAGAGAAAGAAAAGTGCACGACAGACCAAGTAGTTCTTCTCGTAGACCAGAAAACTCCAAAACCCAAACAGTCTCACCAAACAGAACTTAACGACGAAGCTATCCCCGGAAAAGAAAAGCCCATCTGTAATAATAACAACCCAACAACAACACGGCCACTCCGTCGCCTCAACTTCTCCAAACCCAAATCTCGCTTCGTCGAAAACAACTATGCATTTGCTCCCAAATCCACCCCGGAAACAGAACTGCTCGAACCCCTGAACCTCCATGAGAATTCCTCATCAACCACTGACGACAGCGACGACGAAGACGATTTCGGGAAGGACGAGAACGAAGAAGAGGCGCCCGATGAATACAAGAAGAAGAAGAAAAAGAAGAAAATCAGTTGCAGAGCTATAATCGAGTGGGGTTCGTTTTTTATCATAATTACCTGTGTGATCACCTCCCTCACTTTGAAACGCCTCAAGAATAAATCCGTATGGGGTCTTCATATTTGGGAATGGTGCTTAACCGTCATGGTCATCTTCTGTGGCCGCCTCGTCTCGGGTTGGTTAGTGAGGATTATCGTCTTCATCATCGAGCGCAACTTCATGCTCAGAGAAAAGGTCCTCTATTTCGTCTACGGCCTCCGTAAAAGTGTCCAGAACTGCGTATGGTTAGGCCTGGTGCTGTTGTCTTGGAATCTCATGTTCAACTTAAACCCAAAAGTCCACACGGACAAAAAGACCCTCAAGAAGGTTTCCCGAGCTCTCCTCGCGGTACTCATAGGCGCGATCATGTGGCTCGTCAAGATCATTCTTGTCAAGATGTTGGCGTCGTCATTTCATGTGGCTACCTTCTTCGATCGCATGAAAGAGAGCGTCTTCCACCACTACGTACTGGAGGCACTTTCGGGACCGCCACTGGACGAGGTGGAGAGGGAGTCGCCGCATGCCCGGAATCTGAAACCGTCCAAGTCGTTGCCGGCGAGGTTAAGGGATGCGAAGAGGATGTCCAAGTCGAAGAAGTTAGGATCGGGGAAGATTGATATGGAGAGGCTGAGGAAGCTAAGCATGGAGAGCACAACCTCGCCTTGGAGCATAAAGAGGCTGGTGAACTTCATTCGGTCGACGCGTCTGTCAACGATTTCGAGGACCGTCGACGACTTCGCCAACGCCGGGTCGGAGATCACCAGCGAGCAGGAGGCTCGGAACTGTGCTAAGCGCGTCTTCAAGAACGTCGCTAGACCAGGAGCAAAGTAAGTAAAACTGAACTATCGTCTTACTGTTGCGCATTTGTCCTCTTCTACTTTTTAATGATTTTTATTTTTTGGCTAGTATTCGCTACCTTAGTGACTTTCGAGTTTTGATCCGTCGGAATCAGGTGCCTGCCGCAGATTGCCGGTGGCGCTAGTTTATCCGACGATCGTGTGCATTGTCTCCGCCTAGTTGAGTGTGCAGTGTCCATCATCTGTTTCCTCCTGGGATGAGAAAGTCAAAGGAGGTGCGCTTTGTTTATTTCGATGCTAATGCGCGCCCATTGAGCTGTGTGAGGAGCAGATCGCGTTCCCCCATTGAGTGTCATGTTACCAGTTCCTTTCCGACCGAAATCCGAGTTCCCTGTCCTTTTTCTCCGGCGCCAGTGCCGGTGTTGTCGGAGACTCGATGCTAGAGCGATGGTTCAGCTTGGGTAGACCGGACCACCGGCCGTGCTTGCGGTTTGTTATTTGGGTTGAACCGTCTAGATGTATGTATTTGGATTGTGGTTTGTGGGTTAGATTTTTTTGATATTTCAATCACTTGGGATGTCATGCGCGAGGGACTGGATCTATTAGAGACAACGTAAGTAAAAGGGGCGCCCCCACAATGCCCCACCACATCCCGACTTTGTATTGGGAATATCTCTCAATAACAATAACAGTACAGGAGATTTTTAAGAGTGGGTTGAAAGTATTTTAAAAGACAGGTGTTAAAAAAATATTCAAGTGCTTTATAGGTAATGTTTTTTTACCTTTTCCCTACTTTTTCCTTCAAACCAATATCGCACGAAATTTGCCTAATGGTGTTTAGTTACGTGGGTGGGTTTTTCACTTTTTCCAAAGTCTTTTTAGGGGTGTAACACGAGGAATTGCCAATACATCACTCATCCTTATTACTACTCTCATCCCAACCCTGCTTAGCTTTGGAGTTTTGATTGGATCCTGTGATTCCTAAATTGTTCATTTACCCAAGTAATATTTTAATTTTACTGAGTTGAATAAAAAAACTTCATGTCAGTAGAGAAAATTACTAAAACATTATAGACAACATTGTCGCTTTAATAATCATTTTATGAAGGAAATAAAAGAATTTTGATAAATGTAAAATATTTTTTTTTTCAAAAACATTTGCTTAATAAATTAAATGTATTTATCCAGATAAATGATTTATAAAAACATAATAATAATAATGAATGAAGCCTAAATTGAAAGATAAACACCATCTTCAACTTTGCATTGTCTGGGATTCCGATCCAATGGTTTGAATATTCTGAGTGGCCACGGTTGATACCAAGACCACGTCACCCATGCTATCAACAAAAGTTTAAAGGTTCTGTCTGAAGCATGGGCTACGTGGGCCGTGGGGTCGGGCTGGGTTCGTTGTTTGATAAATTCGTTTAATGGACGAGCCCAGACACAAACACGTTGCACCCCTAAGATCCTATGGGCTATGCATTGACCACTAACCCACATCAGCTCTATACTTTAACTTTTATTATTCTTTTCCATCCAACAACGTTGCAACAGTTTTATGGCTCAAAATTTGGCACATTAATAATGAATAAAAGCCCAACATTTTTTTTGATGGATGAATAAAAGCCCAACATATAGGACCATTTTGTGCCCCAAACTAATTTGCAAAGAGGAAAGTGCTTGGTCATTTAAGCCTTTTTTGCTAAATGATTCAATTAGCTGACCCACTCGATGAAACCTTTTGGCATTAGAACCTTTTTCTCCTTTTCACTAATTAGATTTGGGTAGATACCATAATGAGTAGTGGCAGAGTGGTCCATACACAGTTTTGTTCTATTCTAAGATTTGATGATTTTTTGTTGCAACTTTTTATGACCAAAATAACCCTGCAATTTAATATTGTTTTCTATTATAAGCATTGGTAGGGGTAAATCAGCTTGCTTGATTGGATGCTTCTAGTCATAAATAAATACTTCTTTCCAACGAAAATGGTGACAATTGTTCTTTCACCATTCAAAAACAATTCGATTTCTTAGAATCTTAGTTAAGCCATTCAATTTGGATTAATTTTGAGTTCAGTTTTCCCCCTTTTTATCCCTCTTAATCATGGTTGGAACAGTGTGCACATGTGTGTATACATTCCACACCTAAATTGTAGATGTAAACTCAAAATGGACTTGGTGTGTGGAACCCGTATCTTTAGTGGACTAAATTTGCATTTTTATATAACTCTACTGAAAAATTGCAATTTAATATATTGGTATTGCAGGTATATTGAAGAGGAGGATCTTATGAGGTTTCTAAGGAGGAATGAGATTCATACTATATTCCCTCTATTTGAAGGATCCCTTGAGACTGGACAAATTACTAAGGCTGCTTTCAGAAACTGGGTGGTAAGTGTGTGTGTTTGTGTTTGTGTTTGAATTCGTATACACATACATTCATACTGCTTTCTAAGCCCTTCTATAGGCATCACTTTGAATAACTAATCAGTGGGGATCATTTTGGCCACCAAATTCATATTGATTAAGCCATATCAACCACAAGATAGATGAAATTTTTATACTTGGATGGCTGGGATTTCTGATCTATGGCAAAGAAAAGCGGACCTTGCATCCAAAGGTTAGTGTCATCTAATCTATATCATCTTCTTATGGTTGGCCCATTCAGGAAGTTGGCTGCCTGCCTCACTGGCTGCTCTCCACAAAGATGGGTTGGTCACTACATGCGGCAATAAATTATCTAACAAACATGGAGAATTTTAAGGACTTGGATAGGTTTGAATCTTTAAAGTTAAACATGGAAATCTTAACAGAACGATTTAGCTACCAAGTTTTACCATCCAGGTACGAGCTTACGTTGAGCGGAAAGCTCTGGCACATTCTCTGAATGATACAAAGACAGCAGTGCAGCAGCTTCACAAGCTAGCAAGTGCAGTAGTAATTGTTATCATAATTGTGGAGTCCCTACTGGTGATGGGACTAGCTACGACAAAAGTTATCTTTGTAGTCACATCCCAGCTTCTTCTTGTGGGTTTCATATTTAAGAACACTTGCAAGACTATGTTTGAGTCAATCATCTTTGTCTTTGTGATGCACCCCTTCGATGTGGGCGACCGCTGTGTCATTGACGGTGTTCAGGTAAGAGCTTCATGTAGGGAATGCTTTTATTTCTTATTCTTAATTCTACTATTGAAACCTAAACTTCCATCTTGTTAGGCATTCCTTGAATATAGAAGAGAAAATGGTCAGGCATTGGAAAAGGGATATAATATGTATGTGTTAGAACATTTCTAGTGCCTGAGTTTTAAGGTATTCATTCATACCAAGAATGGCCTACCAAGTACATGATATATATAATTAGTATTTCCTTTAATGCCTGATACTTATGCTTTATCCATGTAGGATAATTTCTTACATATTTTCTCTGTTTTCCCTTAATAGTTGTGGAAGTTATTGTTTTCTCCTTTTTGCAGATGATTGTGGAAGAAATGAATATTTTGAACACAGTCTTTCTCCGGTATGACATGGAGAAAATTTACTACCCCAACTCTGTTCTGCTCACAAAGCCAATTGGCAATTTCTACAGGAGTCCAGACATGGCAGACACTATTGATTTCATCATTGATGTCTCGACTTCTGTCGAGGATGTACATGCTCTTAAGAAGGCCATACAAGCGTAAGCAATGCCTCTCAAAATTTACACTAATCATTTGGATCTACAGCTTCGAAATACTATTAATTAGCCCAATGTGCATGTCTCAATGCTAAAAACTGTAGGACTGTAAGATGATTGTATAGTTATTGGCCTAATTTTTGGGAAAAATGCATAAGGAACATTTGATTGGTAAGTTTTTGGATGGCGACTTATCAAAAACATGAAACACCATTAGACAATCCCAATTGATGGTCGGTGAACTATATATGGTGTAGCAGACTATATATCTGGCTACTTCATGAGATTTGTTAACCAGAAATTTGCTCACAAGGGTTTAAAAAAATCAAAAATATTGGATTGGTCACAGACTAAAAACTTCACCAAACCATTAAAAAGCAACACATATGGTGTTCTCACTCAAATAGAAAGGAAAACTGATTAGTGTTTTATTTTTATTTCTTTAATTGGATTACCCAAGAGATTGGCATGCTAGTTATTAGTAAATACAGTATGGAACTTAACAGGATTGTAGTGAATTGGACACATTTGTAGATATAGTATGTGAACCTTTCAACACCAAAAAAGTAATTGTAAGGGATAAGCACTGTTTACTTGTTTTTTTTCCCTATGCACTCCTTGTTAACTAATTTTCTGAATTTTCTAAGAGAAACATTCTTATGAGTGCAGATATATAGAGAGCAAGCCAATATATTGGAGCCCAAAACACTCATTGATAGTAAAGGAGATTGTGAATGTGGACAAGATGGTGATGTCTTTGTGTGTGTTACACACCATGAACCATCAGAACTATGGCGAACGAAATAATCGCAGATCGGAGCTTATTTTTGAACTGAAGAAGATTTTTGAGAACCTTGGAATTAAGTACCATCCACTCCCTCAGGAGATCCATCTAACCCAAGTCCAGGTGGGAAATACAACACCGATGCAATCTTGACAAAGCTGGTCCTGCTGGAGTATGGTGGAGTACAGTTATGCCAGCAAGAAACATAGCATTAATCTTGATCTTTTTGAACCAGTCTGCCATGATTTTCCAAATGAAGAGATCATCCAAATTAGCAATTAGACTTCTATCTTATAAACATGTATGTGTTCCATTTTCAATTGTTAATACCACGAGGCTTTGTATTGTGGTATATGTGTTGGACAGTTTTTGTATGCCCTTAGCTTCAATCGACTTTGATGTACTTTTGATATTTAATGTAAATAAATAAAGTACATGTTTGATTCATGTTGTGTGGTATGTTTCTGTGTAAGACCCTAAAACTAGACACTTAATGAGACTTGTGTTAGTTTTAAATGTTCACAGCCGTTGGATAAGTTTGGGGAGACTTATCCTGCAAAGGCTGACACTGGTGTGCTGCCAACTGATGGGGTGGCTCGTCTTATCCGCTAGGGTGAAACCCAAGGCACACACAGTGTAAGATTACTTAAACCCTTGAACCGGACCAGATTTTCAGTATTGCTTTGGACCTTGGATCGGGCTGTCTTTGATATGCCAATCAGTGAGATCCTTAGCGGGAGTCAAAACCTGGGTATGTTGGGACAGTCTGAGAATTCATCTGAGTGGGTGATCATAGTGATGGGATCATCCCCTTTGTCGGACAAAGGTAATGATCGGGGATGCACTCTCTCTGATGGAAACCAAACTGTCGGCAATTGATTTCAATCGTTGGAATTTTGTTTTGCAAAATCTATATATATGATATATACTTACATATGGTTTCGAAACGTTTGCAAATGGTTTTAATTCCTAGGATCCATGTGAGTAGAGAGTAAAGCATTGTTCCTTGCAGCCGAGGGAGAGGTCCTCTCTTGTCAGGCAGTGCTTGATCGTTATGGACTGAGAGGTTAAGTATAAGGCCATTTAGGATAATACTTGATGGGATAATCTTGCATCTGCTCACAGTCTCTGGCCTTTTATAAGATGGTTTGGCCCAAGGACCACTTAGTGTAAGTGTTGGGCCCATAGGGTCCATGTGATGGGCTCAAGGGGTTCACTGGGCTTACCAGTGAATTCGGCTAGTTCTTGTAACAGAGGCTGGGCCGAACCCATATGGTTGGTGTGTAGATCAACGCTTGGGTCCCATGCCATACAAAGAAGTCCAACTAGGCAGCAGTTTGAAAGACTATTGAGCACTTATTACATAGTGGGCCTAAAGCCCATTTCGATCTGGGCTGATTTGATCAGTCACTTAAGGGGGCGGATCTGAGATTAAGTTAAGCCCAAAAGCTAATCTAATCTGCAAATAATATTAAGAAGAGTCCTAATCCAAATACAGATTTGGATAAGGGCAACTTCTGATATGATTAGGAGGCTTTCTTGATCATTAAGAAAGAGGAGGAAAAACCCTAATTTCGAATTACAAGAATTCGAACTCAAGGGATTTCGCAGATAACTCACCTGCATTCTGAAGATTAGATCTCAGAAACCCTAGAGAAGAAAATAGTAGTTCGCCATCTTCTTCTCTAGCACTCTCCTCCAGCAGCAGCCGCCACCTTTTTGCCAGTTCAAGTTCTCAGTTTGAGAAAATCAAGAAAGGTTCTTGATTGTACGTGTGGTGCTCACAGTCTTCCATCGAGTTCTTCAGAAGAACCTGGTTCGTGGGACGAACACTGTTGGTTCGGCTCCATCATCACTGTGTCATCTTCAGTGGGAGCTGATTTTGGTGTCTTCTTTGGGCGTGAACACCAATTTTGGGAGATATTACTTATTTGGATCAGGTATAATCACTCCCTTCTCTTTTGGTTCAAATCTGGTCTGGTTTGGTTCAAGTAGGATCTTTGAATCTTGATTCTAAAATCAGGAAATACGATTCCCAGTTGGAAGGAAGGTAAAAAATTTTTGAAATTCGCCCACCCATTCCGCAATAATTTTGGCGTCCATACGATAAATCCTACCATTCCTTTCAATATGGAGAAATCAGTATGTTTGCACCAGAGCATTGTTTCTTTATCATGAACAGGAGGATCAATCAAGCTTTAGAGTCGACTTGGAAACTAGATAGAGCTATTAGAACTTTTTGATGTGGCAAAGGGTCCTTTTGTAGGTGATGAGAGGTGAGGTTAGGTCATTTGACTTCATTAGGCCTAACCCAGCATGTTAGAGCTTTGAGCAGGCAAAGGCTAGATATTTGATGGGGCCAGAAGACATAACTTGGCCTTGAATGATGAAATTTAATTCATGGGAAGGACATAGTTCTCCCATCAATGATCAAACTCATGGCCTTCCCCCTACAAAGCAAAAGCACTAAAGCAGTCACCCAATGGGATATTTACTTTAGGCTTACGTGGGGCCAAGCTAAAGCTAGAATCCAGGTCCTACCCATCCTGTAAACAGGACAATTCCAATGCCCAACATTGCCTTTCTGAGTTGCAGCTGGACCAATCCAGATCGGCTAGGCTAGAATTTCCTAGTCATTTCCAATGTACAAAACTAAGGGTGTTTTATCCAACATGAATGTTTTTTTGTTTCTCTTGTTTCTGGAATATGCCACATAACTAAACAAAGATAAGAACAGATTCTAAGAATTGAAAACATTTTTAGTCTTATTTAAAAAATAATTTTGTTTGTGAAACCAGGGAAAATGCTTTAAAGAAACAAAAAAAAAAACATATTTTCACTTGCATAAGACTAACATAAGCTACTATATTTAGTATAAGGTACACACACCAAAATCCCATATACACCCTTTTACAAGTGTCGGTTCCAATATTCTGTCACTCATATTTTCATACCTACCCACATTTAAATGAATTTGGGTCCAAAGATGAGCTAATGTCCACATATTAAGTAAATACACTGACCATTTGAGGAACTACTAATGGGATAGGTTTGTTCTTTATTGGACTAAGCCCAACTAAAAATTAAAAGAAAGTGCTAAGTTGAGAGAGAGAGAGAGTATTTTTGTTCTCTAAAAATTAATAGGTTGCAGCTGAGAGACGTGCATTCTTCCTGCAAATTAGCTAAACACATAATTACTATTATCTGGGAATGGGAGTGTTATGAGAATATGAGAATTCATTGAGAAGGGAACTTCTTTTGACATTAAGAAAGGGAACTTGGGATTTGGGAAACAAAATAGGACTGTAGGGAAACTCTCTGCTGTGCAGATATATTTTAGGCCTTCTTCCCAAACACAATCTAACCCTGTGCTTGGTTTGAAAGAAAAGGTAAGGAAATGAAGGGAAAGATAGGGAACCTGTACAAGGCTTGTACAGGTTTCCCTACCTTTTCTTTCAAACCAAACACAACATAAATGAATGTAACCGAAGATACAAAGGTATTTATAACTGAATATACAAATCTATATCTGCAGACTGTGATAATGTAAAAAGATAAACTCAAAGGAGAGCAGATCTAGATAAATGTTTACCCACACACCCAAGTCCTTTCCTTTCTCCCTTCACTATTTCCACACGTAGATTCAAATTAAGCTGGTTCTTTCCCTTGTCAGCCTGTGGTTTTACCATTGCCAAGTCTATTAAAAGGAACCAGCTTCTATCATCCCTTACAATCATCTCTGGACTCTGGGACCCCAATATGTCATACTTGTGCTTATAAAAACAATGTATGATAAGCATGGCCACTATATGTTGTCGGATGAAAAGCAAGCATCAATCAACTAAAAACAATCACCACTTAACAGTCAAGAACCTCAACTCAACTCAAGCAAGTCTGGTCGATCACTCCTCTCTCTCTCTCTTTTCTAGACAAAATTGTTGAGACTAGAAGTGAGTACAAGCCACTCATGCAAAGGATTGTCCAGAGTTGCATGAAAGGAAATAATGGTGGCTTTCATCCACATGGCACATTCTCAATGCAAGAGAATATTTATTCCCCACAATTGGACGAAGAAAGTGGACTAGATGACCACTTTATTTTGAGTGTAAAAATTAATGGATAGACTCAAGAAAAGTAATAAATAGAAGCTCAGAATTTGAGAAGGGGCATTTGATGTTTCATATATATATTAAGAAAAAACCAAACATGTGAAACATACCCATGTGACATTGAGAAGGTTGGTGAGTTGACAAAGATTTAGGAAATAAAATCACACCCTTTCCCAATTTGTGTTGAAAAATTTAACCCAAATTAGATTTCAGTGGTCAGTGGTTGAAGACCTAAAGAAACAAATGATAAAAAGCTTTTTGACAATATATTCAAAGGTAAAGAAAAAAGAAACATATGAAACATACTCATATGATGAATGCATGATGTAACAAGGTGCCAACCGCCTGCACCTGGGTTGGGGGGGAGGGGGGGGTTGTGGATTGGGGGATGGGCTACCTGGTTGTGTAGCCCTTGAAGCCAAAAAAAAAGTATATATGCCTTTTATCCACAAACATAGATAATGATAATGATGATGATTATGAAATCACATAATGGAATTCAAAATACAAGTTATATCTTTGGGAGGAGGAAAACTTGAGACAGTAATTTTCTTCTCTCATGTTCTTCAGTTGAGAACTTCTTATCCGTTGCAAAAGAACAAGATCAGTTGTTATCTTAATGCATAAAACTAATAGTCCTAGCTGTGTGTGTGTTGTCCAACTACAATATGTAAAGGTGTGAGATAGATGCCCAAATCTCCATTCATGCATTACCGAAGATATTGACACTACCTTAATCATATTTTGATTGTAAATTTAGATTAGAAGGCCAATCAGAAACTGGTTCCCAACTTACATATTTAACCAACTTTTTTTGAAGGAGGAAACCAATACAAGAAAGCATAAGCTCCTATTCGTTAACCTAATAGAAAACAATATTAACACCTAAAAATGTTTAAAACAGACTACATTAATTATGTTTAGGATTTAAAACATTTGTTTGGTCTTGAAGATCTATGGACTTTTTCTATTTGTTTTGCAGGAGGCAAAGTCTCTTATTCCACAATTTTATGTAGTGGTTTTAATTTCTTTTTTCAGTGAAACCTAAAAGGCATAATTCTTCAAGAGTCATGTCAAGATCGATCATTCATCATTGGGGAAGCAGCTTAAGATATGTTGACTATACAATACCTTCTCAAAGAATTTAGAAAAATGGTTTTCAGCTTTTTTTTTCTTCTATGTTAACAATGACAGGGAAGCTTGTCTCTTATTATATTTCAAACTTACTCAAGAGTTCCTTGTTTTTAAATATTGGGTTGCCACCTAAAAGTTAAAAACCCAAATCAAATAATCTTATTTTCATCTTAAATACTAAAATTTATAACTAATAAATCCAATATTTCTTTCCTTTTTATTAATTAACTTTTCTTTATTTTAAAGATAATAAAGTGAATTTGGTCCAAGATCCCTAGATATGGTTGGATTTGGAATGGATTCAGATTTGGCTAGGTCTGAATCAAATCAAATCTGATTACAACCCTCTAGTAGTCACTAGGGGGAAGATATGTTGGGATCCAAGCGGTAGGACCTATGTCGCTCTAAATAAATCTTTATTTTGAATTAAAATTTATTTACCCTTTCTCCCAGTGAAAGCCAACCTATAAGGCTGCGTTTGGAAATGATGCAAATGGAGTGTAAATCCTAGTTCATGGTAAATTTGCACTTTAGTTCACTTTTCTGATTTTGCTTGTGTTTGGCAACACTACATTTATGCATTGACAAACGACAGAAAACACATTTTCTAATGATAATAAGATGTAAAAGTACATCAATTAAAAAGAAGTAAATTTGCATTCAAGTGGACTTCTGATATAAAAAAAAGACATATACTTTATTGGAATTTGTGTTTGCATCCATTAGAGCTAAAAATCTATTTGGTAAAAGGCAAATTTGTCGGTGCAAAACTAACTCAACTTTACAATTTATATGGATGGTTTTACACTCTACATATTTGCATCCACACTTATTTGCATTGTTTCCAAAGCAACAAGTGATCAGCAAATCAAGCTAAGTATGTAGCCACAACTTTTGAGCCGCTAATATCATAATTGCTTTGAATTCTTAGATCGATTCTCTAGGCCAAAGTGTATGTGCACATAAGCAAATGAGTATTAATCATATATATGATATATTGTATTTGGATTTAATTTTTATGACTTGCATTAAAAATCAAGGCAAAATTTATATGGCTAACTAGTATAAGAACATGTGTTATTATATACACATGTGTAAAATCAAAATTAAACTTTTATTACTACACACACCAAAACCAAGGCAAATATTCCCTTTTACAATAGTATAGATAGATATATTGTGACAAATAGAAAATATGGTGGTTTATAATCGTCCTTATCTTGTCTATTTTGGATGAAGGCCCTCTTTTCTAACCACAAAATTGTCATTTTCATTCTTTATGTATTACTGCACTTCCATAAGATGTACAATCATCAGATCATGGTGGATGCAAATTAAAAGCCTAACTTAAAGTAAGATCAGAAAACGATAAAAGAAAGAAAAAAGATAAAAGGTGGAAGAAAGAAAGAAATAGAAGACAATAATGTCATAAATCATGGAGAGGACGATCAGAAGATAATCATGAACTGAAAGAACTTAAATAGGTCCTCAACTTCAAATCTGACATAAATTTCCATTCATCAGGCCCGATCTGATGCCAACAAAAGTATGTATGTAACATGCTGACAGCCTTATGCTGTTTATTGGGAACTTTATATCTCCTATGTATGATAACATACAAAATAATGGTATGGGGTTATTTTTTTTTTAACTTCTGATTTAGGTCAATAATCCATATGATTATATAATTAAATGTTGCTATAGAAGCCATATGGTATTAGCTAGATTAGATATTTTGTGGATTGAATTAGAGTTGTTTATGAAAGGATTCCTCTCTTCTCTGTTTGTGGATTTAATGTTTTAATTTGTTAGGTAAAAGACAGTATTCTTCTCTCATTTTACTATTTACTATGCTATAAAATTTAAATTTTAGAGTGCAACTTAGGCTGGGTTAGCCCAAACCAACCCAAAACAGTTGGGTTGAAGTCTTGTCCAACTTGACCCAAACCAAATTTTATATGGTTTCATATTTGTATTTGTAAATGTTATATAAAATATGGACGCATGTATGTATGCATTAAGTTTGAAGCAAAAAAAAAAATCTAATGTGATATGAATATTAAACTGAGCATCATAACTTTGTTTTTGCAAATATAAAATTGTTGAAATCAATGGACCTTTGTCTATTAATTCCAAGCCTAAGGAAATAAAAACATTTAACAAAATTAAGTAAATAACCAGACCAACCTAAACCCAAGCCGATCATTAGGGTCGGGGGTTCAATAACATGGGTTGGATGAGAGTAGACCTCAACCCAATCTAGCTACTGCACCTATCCAGTGTGACTTAATTAGACAAATTTATGATGCAGTAAAGATATGGTATCAGAAGAGTTTTGACCAATCAAAACCCATCCATGAATTTTGATAAATTCCACCTGATTGGTTGATGCATTTATGATATTGGTTGATTGGTTACAAATTTTTTGGATATCATTTCTTTCTGATGTCATAATCAAAATCAAGCTACTACACCTCCAGTGTGATTTAGACAAACTTTTTATGCGATAAAGATATGGTACTGGAAGAATTTCAACCAATCAAAGTTCACCCATAAATTTTGATAAGTTTCATCTGATTGGTTGACACGTTTATGATACTGATTGATTGATCACAAATTTTTCTGATATCATGTCTTTCCAATATCATAGTAAAACCCCTTACAACCCACCAATATTTTGATTTGCCTACAACCAGTTTTTTTTTTGGTTCAAAGGATCAAGTTGAAAATTAAGATGGGGTATCATTATAATCTAATCTAATTGAAAAATGTTTAATAGGAAGGTCTGTGGAGGTATCAAAAAGTCAGGGTAAATTTAAGAGAAAGTAGAAAAGTGGAGAGGTGTTTTAAATAATATAAAAGAAATATGGAAAAGAGGGTACCTTTGTGATTTTGAGAACGACTGTCAATGGAATCTCCAATATATTTTGAAGCCGATCTCCAAAAGACACTGGGCTTTCTCTTTGGTTAACAAACATTGCTAATAAGGGCTGCTCATTTGATTGCACGGAAAGGCTTTTTTGTCTTGTGGAGAGTGGTGGGTGGGTCTCCCCCTATTTCTGGTTGGAGATGGCTACTGGGTCGGATTTGGCTGGTTTGGGCCAAAGATGAACCCAGGTGCCTCTGTTATTTTATGGTTTTATTAGTTTTCTCTATTCTCTTTTGTACTGTTATTATTATTTTAATTAATGCATGTTTCACTTGAAAATAAAAAGAAAATAGAATAAAAATTAGTTCTCGAGTTGACTCAACATGGGGTCCATTCACTTTACAACCTTCGTTTTTTAGCATTGAAATCTACATCAGTACACTTAATTTTTATTAGAAATTAAAAATATTTGAATCTTTTTTAAAAGGAGAGTTAGTCACGTGGAAAAGGAAAATATTCTCCTAAACATTTTTGCTCATAGTACCCATTTTTATAGACAAAAAATACACTATTTAAGAAAGCATACATCTGTCTTAATACATGTACTATGGTCTATGGGTGTGCCCAAATGGGCCAAATCACTCACTTCTGTTTTTTCTTTTTTGAGTTTTTCTTCTATATCTTTGACAGAAACAAGTCACAAGTGAACGACTGTGTGTGGGACCAGCTTTTTTTGAGGAGATGGAACCAAGCTATTCACCTGAACGGCTTAACCATTTTGGGACAGCAGTCACAGCTTGATTGCAAATGGTCGAACCATGATCTGGGTCTCACAATATTGTGGTCCGTTTGGTTTCGCGGGAATAGGGGCCCCTTTGGGGTCCAATTCTAAGTGCGAACCAAACGGACCTTGGTTCATTTCGTACAATCTGTGATCGGCCCGAACAGGTGGGGACGGGTTAGTGTTTAACCGGTTCGTTCCTACCCTAGAGACAGTTTGCATCTTCTGCGATCGCATGTGACCCAATGAATAGGAACACCATCGTTTGAAATGTAAGAAGGAAAAAACATGGCATCAACAGAGAGATGCAGAATATCGATGCATAAAGCTTTTGTGTTTCTTTCGAGACCCATTCCTTTCCAGCTTTCATATTTCTCTTTCATCATTTTATTTTATTTTATTTTTTTGAATATCTGATGCATAAATAAACTGATCCGAATCGGGAGATCGAAAACCAGCTGTTCTCTGGTTCTCTCTCTCACTGAGCAGGAATCTAGGTTCCAGAGAGATGCAGAATCCAGAGAAAGAAAAGCCCGCCAGAGACCAGGTGGTTCTCCTCATGGACCAGCAAACTGCAAAACCCAAACAGTCTCTCCAAACAGCACTTAACGACGAAGCTATCCCCGGAAAAGAAAAGCCCATCTGTAATAATAACAACCCAACAACAACACGGCCGCTCCGTCGCCTCAACTTCTCCAAACCCAAATCTCGTTTCGTCGAAAACAACTATCCATTTGCGCCCAAATCCACCCCCGAAACAGAACTGCTCGAACCCCTGAACCTCCACGAGAACTCCCCATCAACCACTGACGACAGCGACGACGAAGACGATTTCGGGAAGGACGAGAACGAAGAAGAGGCGCCCGATGAGTACAAGAAGAAGAAAAAGAAGAAAATCAGTTGCAGAGCTATAATCGAATGGGGTTCGTTTTTTATCATCATTGCCTGTGTGGTCACCTCCCTCACTTCGAAACGCCTCAAGAATCAATCGATCTGGGGTCTCCAGATTTGGGAATGGTGCTTGACGGTCATGGTCATCTTCTGCGGCCGTCTCGTCTCCGGATGGTTAGTGAGTGTTATCGTTTTTATCATCGAGCGCAACTTCATGCTTAGAGAGAAGGTCCTCTACTTCGTCTACGGCCTCCGTAAGAGTGTCCAGAACTGCGTCTGGTTAGGCCTGGTGCTGTTGTCTTGGAATCTCATGTTCAACTTAAACCCAAAAGTCCACACGGACAAAAAGACCCTCAAGAAGGTTTCCCGAGCTCTCCTCGCGGTACTCGTAGGCGCGATCATGTGGCTCGTCAAGATCATTCTTGTCAAGATGTTGGCGTCGTCATTTCATGTGGCTACCTTCTTCGATCGCATGAAAGAGAGCGTCTTCCACCACTACGTACTGGAGGCACTTTCGGGACCGCCACTGGACGAGGTGGAGAGGGAGTCGCCGCATGCCCGGAATCTGAAACCGTCCAAGTCGTTGCCGGCGAGGTTAAGGGATGCGAAGAGGATGTCCAAGTCGAAGAAGTTAGGATCGGGGAAGATTGATATGGAGAGGCTGAGGAAGCTAAGCATGGAGAGCACAACCTCGCCTTGGAGCATAAAGAGGCTGGTGAACTTCATTCGGTCGACGGGTCTGTCAACGATTTCGAGGACCGTCGACGACTTCGCCAACGCCGAGTCGGAGATCACCAGCGAGTGGGAGGCTCGGAACTGTGCGCAGCGCGTCTTCAAGAACGTCGCTAAACCAGGAGCTAAGTAAGTAGTACTCTCAAGTGTCAATTATCATCCTCCTGTGCTCTTTTAATCATTTTTTGTTACTTTGCGCCACTTTGAAACTGTGCGCAGCGCGTCTTCGGAATCGGGTGCCTACCGCAGGTTGCCGGTGGCGGTGGTTTTAGTTTACCAGACAAATATACGAATTTGCCTCAGTTCTGAACGAATGGGTAGTGGTCCATGCCTCCATAGTGTTGACTGACTTCCGAATCTGGTCTCTCCTCTCGTGGTCGTCTCGGTTTCCTAGTATCACCAGGTGTGCGCACCATGGAGTTTCGTGTTACCAGTTCCGAGTTCTTGGTTTTCTCTCCGGAGTTCCGGTGTTGCCATCTTGCCGATGGTTGACCGATGGTTCAGTTTGGGTGGGCCGGGCCAGTGAGTGGTTTGGTGATTATTATTTGGGTTGAACGGTCCAGATGTTATTTAATTTGGATCATGAACTCGATTTCTTGTTCGGTCATGTATTTTAGTTCTGGGTCAGTGGGGGATTCGATAGGGTGCCTCGAGAGGCATTACGCTTGGCGAGACGGTGACCTGACCAGATGGTCAGGGTGCTCACTTGGCTATGCTATGTGGAATCTTCTAAGTGTGCCTATTACCGATGGTCGAACCAGAACATTGGATCATCTCCGTCTCCGTCGCTGTATTGGTGTTGGAGTGGGCTTTCCAGTGGCTTTCGGCGTTTGAAAGGGCTTTTAGCAGTGGCTTTTGGTTTTATCAGGTGGGACCCATCATTCAAGCCTATTAAGCAATGTTTGTTTAAAGCAGGTGGCTGAACAAAAGTTACACCTGATAGCCGAGAGTATATGCATCGACCCATACCTGATACTTGTGTCTGAGTGTATCTTCTCTCTCTATCTCTAGAAGTTTCAACAGAGAGGCCACTGAGGCTCTGAGCCTGAAAGGCCCTCGTGTAGTCGGAAGAAAGAACTTTCTCAACACGTGAATCAAGTGCCAGTTGAAATGACAGAAATACCCTCCTGAGGATTTTAGGGTACATGAAAGCGTCTGTTTGACATGATGCCGTTGCTCCAGAAAATGGTGAGACTGATGTGGTGTCACGTTGGAAAAATCTTGCTCCAGGAAAGGTTAATATGTTTGGAACTGTTTTTTCCATAAAAACGGTGCTCTAAGATATGTCTTAGAAATCGAGAAGGTATAGTTTGGAGCCATGCCGAATTCAACGTTTTCTCATATTGGAGCTCGTTGCTGTCAACGAGGACATGATGTGGCAGTGATGTGGACTTCCTATAATGGGTACCAGTGCTGAAAACAGATATGGAGCATTGGTATCAAATAGAAGGTGTTGTTGTTGCTCTAGGAAACGTCCTACCTGACAGTAATGTTTTCAAACAAAAAAAAAAAATACACCATTCTCAGAATACGGTGCTTCCAATCCACACATGCTGCAACATCGATGCCAAATATATAATTTGAGAGTTAGAGATATACAAAAGTAATCACTTATGACGTGATCAGCAAGGAAGCATGTGCTCACATATGAATGCCAATAAGGAATTGGTGATTTGTTGTCATTAAGTATGTGTTTGGCATCGATGTTGTGTGGGTTGGAAGCACCACTTTCTAAGAAAACGGTGTTTTATTTTGTTTGGAAACGTTGCTGCCAAGGACATTTCTTGGGGCAACAACAACACCTTCTGTTTGATACCAGTGCTCCATATCTGTTTTCAGCACTAGTACCCATTATAGGAAGTCCACATCACTGCCACATCATGTCCCCATTGGCAGCAACGAGTTCCAAATTGATAAAACATCAATTCGGCATTTTCCCATATCACACCTTCTTGATTTCCAAGGCGTGGTTTGGGACACCATTTTTTAAGGAAAAACGGTTCTAAACATGTTACCATTTTCTGGAGCACCGATTTTTCCAATGTGGCACTGATGTGTCACCGTTTTCTAGAACAACGGCATCAATGCCAAACAAATAATACAGCAACATGAGAGACGAGGGTGTTCAGCATTGGCATGGTATTGAGTTAAGTATTGGTGTGGGCAAACATATTAAGCCCAAAAGGAATTGGGATTAGGTTCAGCGGGCTGTAGAATTAGGGTCTGGATGTAATAGGCACGTTAGGTATGCACAATGAGTGAGCACATAATATCTATGTGACACATGTCCCAGTTAATGTGCCTCTCATCCAAATGTTTTTGCTCTGTTAGACAGAAATTATCCATTATTTTGTTATCTTTGTCAAAATAATTAAAAATAAAAACAATGAAAAAGGAAAACCTAAACATGTTGCGAGTTGGGACTCATTTACGTTTTCTTTTTTCGTTGTTTTTTATTTTTAATTATTTTGATAAAGATAATAAAATAATGAATAATTTCTGTCTAATAGAGCAAAAACGTTTGGACGAAAAGCATATTAACCGAGACATGTGTCACACAATTATTACATGTTCACTCATTGTGCTTACCTAATATGCCTACTTACATCCGGACTCGTAAAATCAATGATGAGATTCTATGTCAGTAATAAATTCATGGGCTCCATTATAAAAAATGCAGCCCCATATATTTAATACTGAGGTTGAAACTTATGATTGGTTACACAGCACGTTGAACAGCTAAAGCTTTCAACTCAAAAGGGTCTCTCTCATCCTCATCTAAGCGTTCTATGTTATTTTCTTATTTAGGTATCGGGTCTTGGGGCCAGAAGGTGGGAGGGTCACATTCAAAATCTGTGCTCTGTGGTTTGTTTATTTTTATTATTATATTATATTGTCATTGTTTTGAACTCTTGTTCATTAGAATATTCTATGATGTTGGCGGTGAATTTGGTCATTTCATCAGATTGTGACTGGGTCAGCTAGTTGGACCGTTTAGCTTAGACCAATTAGAACCTTTATGAGTTTTTGTTCTTCACTAATTATGTTTAAGTGTTGAAAACCAATTTTTTAATTCATAGTAATTCAGATGTGTTAAAGATTAATTTTCAGCATTAGTGTTTAGTATTTACTCCTTTTTTTTCTCTCTTAAATCATGGTCAGACTAGACACACACAATACCTTGGCCAAGACCAGCCCATTGGCCAGAAGTTCCACACCTAATTGTAGATGCAGACACAGAAAATGGACTTGGTGTACACAGTATCCATATCCTAACTGGACTAAATTTGCATTTTTCTTTCGTATACTTACCAAAAATGCAATTTTATATATTGTTATTGCAGGTATATTGAAGAGGGGGATCTTATGAGATTTCTAACGAGAGAAGAAATTCATACCATATTCCCTCTTTTTGAAGGAGCCCTCGAGACTGGACAGATTAGAAAGTCTACCTTCAGAAACTGGGTGGTAAGCTATACAACTCTCTTTTCTGCCATATCATATCAATTATTAAATAACAACAAAAGGGCAGCTCAGTGCATGAGGCTCCCACCAATGTACGCAGCCTTACCCCTGCACACACAGAGAGGCTGTTCCAAGTAACAGTAATCTGAGGCCATCAGGTTTAGCAACTACCTCCAAAAAGAAAAGAAAAGAAACAGCCATGGTACCAGTGTTTTAAAAATTGTTCCAACAGTTTGAAAACCGTTGTTACAACTCAAAGTCCACTTTTACTGAGAGTAAAATCCATTAAGAACTTCTATTTCTCTCTTATTTTCTGTCAAACACAGCCTTAAGGTGTAAGGCTGCCACCTAGAACTTGCATATTTCCTATATTCATAGGAAATATGAATATATACAAGAGTGGCCCATAATTCAATAACTTAGGCTTTTGGGTTGTAAGTGGTGTCCATCTCTTGTGTACAAGTCTTACCTGCGTGTATGTGTACGAAGCTCCCAGTTTTGGCAACTCTTCATGGTCTGTGACCCCCTCGAGGCCCAACAATTTGGACCTGGCATTGAAAGGGTCTTGCTGAATTTTATAGATATGATTGTTCTGGTTTTTGGAGTAGTAATCTTTTAGGTTGGGAAAATTCCAGGTTCCAATTGTGAGCCTTGATTATAATATGAGGAGCATTATAGGAATTAAGGTCTTGGAGCCTCCTCCTCCTCCTCTCAGAATCATTTGAAAATTAGGCTCAGTTTGGAAATGTCATAAATACAAATGCGTAGAGTGCAAAACCTTGTATGAGGCTCCTGCCAATGCAGGGTTTGGGGAGGGACTGATGTTCGCAGCCTTACCCCTGCAAATAAACAGAGAGACTGTTTTGAAGATTTGAACCCTGGTCACCCAAGTCACAATTTGGTTCATGGGCACACACTAATTTTTCTTTGTACTCCATTGGATCACTACATGTTTCATAGGCTTCAGTTTAATAAGAAAACATCACGTTATTTGAATATGTAAATCCTAAGGAACATAACCTGACATGGATCAAGGGTCTTGATTTTTGCTTTCATGGTATGTTTTACAACTCCTGTGCTTTGACATTGGTTCATGTGTTAAACCTTTTTCTCCCCATGTAGATGTGTTCAGGGTGCCAGGTTTATTTTTGGTTTCTTTGGTGCAGAGAGTGATCTTCTAATCTGTTAGGCTTGTCCTTTTGACCTTCAGATAACTCCTAACTAGTACAAAAAGTGTTCTTCTATGTTGCGCAAACCATCTTAATGTACTTCATTTTATCAGCTCTTAAAGCTACTCCTAAATTCTCATAAATGCATTAATATCATTCTATCCTTTTTATTCTTCTTAATCGTCCATCACAACATCCTCTTCTTTACGATGCTCATTTTACCCATAACCAGAAATTAGTGTCTTTTATGCTCAATTAGGTTCAAGAAATTGATTTCAGGTAGATCCATTTTTTGCCAAAAAAAAAAGCAAATTACCAGTGCAAATGAAAAAAGATATACTTTTTTGTCAGTATAAAAGATGTCCTTATCTATAATAATAAAAGTTACTACTTAGAGGTATGCCTAATTTTCACGTTAGCAGTGAAAATGATGAAAAATTGATTCATTGCCACTATTTCTGTGCCATACTGGGCATCACTTTGAACAATTAATCAGTGGGGAGCATTTTGGCCACCAAATTCATATTGATTAAGCCTTCTCGACCATAAGATTGATGGAATTTCCATACTTGGGGTCGATGAGAAACTTGTGATTTATGGCCAAGAAAAGTAGACCTTCCATCTAATTGTCAGTTTCAATTTATCTGTATCAATATTACTATTTTTGGCCCATTCAGGTGGTGTGGGTTGCTGGCTGGGTTCCATAATGATGGATTGGTCATAGCAGGAAGCTATAAGAATTAGAACTTGTTATGCAGGAGAGAAGAATGGAAGAAGAGAGAAAAGAGAGAGAGAGAGAAGAGAGAACTGAGAGCAAAAGATATTGCTGGCGGCGCCAGCTTTTTTAATATATATACTAGGGCGACAACAACTAAAATAAAAAAGAGTAAAAGTACAATAGTACCCCTGTGGTACTATACATAGGAAAAATAACAGCTGTTAACACTCCTCCTCAAGTTGGGACATAGATGTCAATCATGCCCAACTTGTCACATAAATCATGATGTCGTGAGTGGTGTAGTCTTTTTGTAAAGATGTCTACAAGTTGATCCTCAGAGCTGACATAGGGAGTACACACTTCCCCTGTGATAACCTTCTCTCTGATAAAATGCTTGTCGACTTCGATGTGTTTAGTTCTATCATGTAGCACAGGGTTAGTAGCAATGTTTATGAGTGCTTTGTTATCACAGAATAGGGTCATAGGTCTGTCCACTGGAAAACCCAACTCACTCAACAGATTCTTTATCCACATAATTTCAGCCACTCCATGAGCCATTGTTCGATATTCAACTTCAGCACTGGATCTAGCTACCACACTTAGAGGTGCTAAGTGTAGATTTGGGGAAAGATGGTGTAAGTGGATCAAGGGTTGTCTCACTTCTTGCCATTATTCTATCCTTGTCAATGGAGTAGTTAAGGATTTCTTCCCAGCTTGTAGAGGCCTAAGACAAGGTGATCCACTCTCCCCCTTTTTATTCACTCTTGTTGCTAATGTGTTAAGTAGATTGATATCAAAAGCAGACAGTGAGGAGGTTGTGAGTGGTTGGAGAATAGGAAGAAATAGCATGCATGTAACTCACCTTCAGTTTGCAAATGATACTATAATCTTTTGTGAAGGAAGCGATTTGAGGAAGGTTGGGAACCTTAAGAAATAGAGGCTATTGCAGGTTGTTTAGAGTGCTCCACCTCTTCCTGGCCCTTAACTTATCTAGGCCTTTCCCTAGGAGGTAACCCAAAGGGAAGCCGCTTTTGGATCCCTGTTGTGGAAAAGTTTGGTAAAAAGTTGGCAAGCTGGAAAAAAGAATTATATCTCTGTGGAGGTAGAGTGACTTTGATCAAATCCACACTTGCTAATCTATCGATCTACTTTTTGTCTGTCTTTAAGATTTCTGCTAGGGAAGCTAAGAGGTTAGAGAAAATGATGAGGGACTTCTTGTGAGAGCCGAGGCAAGAGAAGAATGATCATTTGGTTAGATGGGAGATAGTTAGTCGAAGGATTAGGAATAGGGAGTATCACTTTCAAGAATATAGCCCTTCTAGGTAAGTGGTTGTGGAGGTGGCCTTTAGATAGGGAGAGGTTATGGCATGAAGTGGTGGCAAGTATCCATGGCTATTCCGGAAATGGTTGGGATGCAAGGGTATCCAAACGGACAACTCTTGCAACACCTTGGAAGGCAATTCATGGCATCCTCCCACAGTTCCTACGCTTTGTAAGATATGATGCTTGCTCTGGGACTCATATTCTTTTCTGGGAAGACACTTGGGTGGGAAATTTGCCCCTTAAGGATCTATTCCCTTCTCTCTTCTCTATTTCCCTTTATAAAAAATAACCTGTGTCTTCCTTTTTTTTGCCCCCGTATACCCCTTTGTCGACAAATTGGGACCTTGGATTCCATAGAGGGTTGAGGAATGAGGAATCCTTATTAGTTTCTGAGCTCCTTTTGTTACTTGATTCTGCTTGCCTGGACCCACTAAATCCTGATAGGAGGATTTGGACTTTGACTCTGAAGGGGCTGTTTACTTGTATTTCTTTCTTTAATTCTCTCTGCTCCATTTCTTCTCCTCAGGCTTTCCCAGTTAAGGAAGTTTGGTCTAGGCCTATTCCCCCAAAAATTATTGTATTTTGTTGGGAAGTTTACTTGGGTAAAATCAATACGATGGATAACCTGTAGAAGAAAAGACCTTTTTTGTGTTTATCTCCTAACTGGTGTATTTTGTGCAAAGCGCAGAATGAGGATTGTTACCACTTATTGATTTCTTGTCCTTTTGCTGCAGCCATTTGGAATTGGGTATTTGATTTGTTGGAGTGTAGGTGGAACTTGCCAATTGAGGTAAATCTGTTGTTTTCCCCTTCTACCTTTGTGTGGACCACAAGAAAAGGGAGAGTCATGTTGAAGTGTATAAGAGCAGCTCTCCTTTGGACTATTTGGGAAGAGAGAAATTCTAGAATTTTTCAGGAGAAGGAAAGAAGCATTATTGTGGTCAAAGAGTGTATTGTTACAAGGACTATTTTGTGGCTGAAATCCTTAAAGCTCTTTGAAGATTATTCCTTTGAGGATTTAATGAGGAACTGGTCTGCAATTGCCCTCACTTCCTCCATGAAGCCTAGAGTCCAAGTAACTTGGACTCCGCCGATGGAGGGTTTTATTAAGTTGAACTTTAACGGAAGTAGTCAGGGTAACTCAAGACTGTTTGGGGTTGGTGCTGTGAGAGATGAGAAAAGCAACATTATTGCCTTTTTTCGGGACCGGTGGGAATAGGGGACTCTGTGAGGGCTGAACTCTAGCTGCGGCACAGGGGGTACAGATTGCCTATCAACTCAGAGTGCAAAACTTAATAATTGAAGGAGACTCCAAGGTGGTAATAGGATGGTTGGCTGACCCAAGTATTGTCACTTGGAACTTTAAGGATATTTTAAAAAAGGTTAAATGGCTATTGAGGGGTATGACAGTTAGAGTTCAGTGGCTGGGTAGATCGGCTAATGCCTTGGTTAATTATCTTGCTAAACAAGGGGCTACTCGGATTTCATTGTATTGGGCTTCATTGTAATTTTCTTTTTCCTTTGTTATGTTCTTTATCTAAAGGGTTGATGGTTTATTCCATCTCCCCTCTTTAAAGGGGAGGTAGCACCTCATGCCTCTCCCTAAGTTGTACTATCTTTGACTTTGATTTAATTAATCTAAATATTCATTGATAAAAAAAATGATCTAACTCCTTCCAGACAGAGGTCAAGTCTGAGTAGTACACAGATAGACACATCTCCCCCTGTTTACAAGTAGATGATTATGCCTGTAGCTGGTAGATTTTTGCATAGTGTCGTAATTCCAAATAGGTTGATTTTGCTTGTTCCATATCCCATTTGCCGTTTCAGCCCACATGAAATTCCTTCTTATTTGAGGTTGCATAAAAACTAAAAGCCAAGACATGACCATGTTGTTTTCCTGGTTCCATTTGTCATATTCAGCACTCCTAGAATGTGGTTCTTTGATTCTCCCATTAATATAGCCTATATTTCCCCTTGTAGTGATGTACAGCTTGATCCCTCTTGACCACTCTAAATAATTTAAACCATCAAGAGGAATAATAGCCATGGGAAAGGATAAGTCCACACCCCCACTCATTCCATTCGGCATTGAGGAAATACCGGATGTAGCAGAATCTTCGCCACTCATGATTTCATATTCAAAAACAACTCTTAAATGGGGTACACAGCCTTAAAGAAATTCAACACTGAGGGGGAACGGAAAATATATATATATATATATATATAACACCTTCTTTCGTAAAAACACAGGTGTTGTTACAGCACTAAAAAGTGATCCCTTGACTTACAAGCTCAACACAAGTGTTGCCACAGTGCATACAGGTCATCTCTTGACCTACGGATCAACAGGACTGTTGTTACAGCAAGTACTGGTCACTTTTTGATCTTCAATTCACCATAAAAGCTGTTGTTGCAGCACACAAGAGGTACTGTTCACTTTCTGACCCTCAGTTCACCATAAAAGCTGTTGTTGCAGCACACAAAAGGTCCTTATGACCTACAGTTTCACAGGGATCAGTTGACCCCACAAGAAAGGAAAGAAAGAGGTGTTGATCACCTCACATCCGACCGGCAGACCTAGTACAGGTTCTTCCCTAGCACACGACCAGAAAAAAAAGGTAAGAGAGAGAGAGAAAGAGAGAAGTTACTTCAGTGTGTGAGATCTTCAATCAGCCAAACAGCAGATGAGGGCAGCAGATCTGGAAATCTGGTGCGAAGAAGAAAAAAAACTGTTCACTCGACTTCTCCTTTCAGATCTGATAGTCCCGTTCTGATACCATGTTATGTAGGAGAGAAGAATGGAAGAAGAGAGAAGAGAGAACTGAGAGCAAAAGATACTGCTGGCGGTGCCAGCTTTTTTAATATATATACCAGAGCGACAGCAACTAAAATAAAAAAGAGTAAAAGTACAATAGTACTCCTGCAGTACTATAGATAGGAAAAATAACAGCTGTTAACAGAACTTAAGGACTCAGATTAGTTCGAATTATCAATTTTTAACATAAAAATCTTAACTAAGCAATTGAGTTCCACTATTTATATATATCCAGGTACGAGCTTACATTGAGCGGAAGGCTCTGGCACATTCACTGAACGATACAAAGACAGCAGTGCAGCAGCTTCACAAGCTAGCAAGTGCAGTCGTAATTGTGATCATAATTGTGGAGTCCCTATTGGTGATGGGACTGGCTACAACGAAAGTCATATTTGTAGTCACATCCCAGCTTCTACTTGTGGGTTTCATGTTCCAGAATACCTGCAAGACTATGTTTGAGTCAATTATCTTTGTTTTTGTTATGCACCCCTTCGACGTGGGCGATCGTTGTGTAATTGATGGTGTTCAGGTAAGAGTTTCAATTGGTTAGGCATTCCTTGAATATAAAGAAGAGAAAAGGATATGTGTTATACATTTCTAATGCCTGATTTTCAATCTATTCCTTCCAAGAATGACCCACCAATTAAATGGTATATAATTAGTGATTTCTTGAAGATAATGGCCTAATACTTAAGAATTGTGGATGTTTTTGTTTTCCCCATTTTGTAGATGATTGTGGAAGAAATGAATATTTTAACAACAGTCTTCCTCAGATACGACATGGAGAAGATTTACTACCCCAACTCTCTCCTTCTCACAAAGCCGATTAGCAATTTCTACAGGAGTCCAGACATGGCAGACACTGTCGAGTTCACCATTGATGTCTCCACGTCTGTTGAGAATGTATCTGCTCTTAAGAAGGCCATACAAGTGTAAGCAGCACCTATCAAATATTTCTCTGGTTTGGATCTTTAAGTTCAATGTCCTACTAAAAGCTATGGGGTCAGCTACACAAATCCTGTTTCGCCATTCCATTCTGTTTAAGCCTGTTGGATTGGTCATGGCCCAAAACTTCACCAAACCATTAAAAAGAAACCCATCTAGATTTCACACTCAAATTGAAAGGTAACTGATTGATGTTTTCTTTTTGTGGCTTTAGTTGATTGCCCAAGAGGAGGGATGCATGACATGACAGTTCTTACTAGATACAGACTTACAGGATTGTAGTGGGTTGCACACATTATTGGTCCACCATTAAATAAAATCATTTGCAGCTAACCAGTTTTTTTTTTAAATAGAATTGCATAATGTGAACCCTTTAGAAATCAAAACATGATTGTCTGAGAAAAGCACTTTTTGTTTGTTTTTTACTATGCACTACTCTCTGACTAATTTACTAGAATTTCTAAGAGAGAACCTTTCCTATGAATGCAGATACATAGAGAGCAAGCCAAAGTATTGGAGCCCAAAACACTCGGTGATAGTGAAGGAGATTGAGAATGTGAACAAGATGAAGATGTCTGTGTGTGTGATGCACACCATGAACTATCAGAACTTTGGTGAAAGGAATAACCGCAGATCAGAACTTGTTTTTGAATTGAAGAAGATTTTTGAGAACCTTGGAATCAAGTATCATCTACTCCCTCAGGAGGTACATCTCACTCAAGTCCACATGGGAAACGGGAGAATACCACCAATGCGACCTTTGACCTAGCTGGCCTTGCTGCAGTACACTTATTTGAAACTGTCATTCAAGAGGCATAGCCAGTAATCTTGATCTTTTCAAAGGAATCTTCCATGTGCTTCCAAATGGAATATCACACAAGAATTGGCACTTGGACTTTTATCTTACTAAGATGTATACCTTTTGTTTTTCAATGGTCAATGAATGTCATGAGGCTCCGAATTTCATGTATGCAAAATTCAGTATTTCTGCACCAGAAAAGAACAGGGGGACAAAACAAGTTTCTGGAGTTGACTAGCTTTTCCATGTTAAGCTGGTGGGCCAATAGTGTGCGTGTGTGTATGTGTGTGATATGAGAGAGAGAGAGATTGGTATGAATGTCAGAATGTGATGGTTGAGGATGGACTGTATATTTTAATTGGCTTACGGACTATTCTGGCCCAAATACCAAGGCCATGGATGCAATTTGGGTGGTCTAGGGTTGGGATCTAAGGCCCATTTATTAAAGGTGCCACAATCCCAACCTAACCCGATCCAAGTTGCAACCCTGTCCCTAAGAAAACATATCCCCAAGCCCGAAGCAGTGCTTTTCTATCACAGTGGAAACTCTTCCTTCTCCAGATCTGAATCACCCGCCAAATCAAGGTGTTGACTTGGTGCAAATTATCCCACACCCTTAAATGAGTGGTGAACTGGTGATGTTTTGGGCCTCACTGGCTTGGCTATTCATGGACGAAACCTGAATCGGGGAATTGGGCTAACCCAGCAGCATATTCTAGCTTTCGTGCCGGCCCGGGCTATATTTTAGGCACCACTATAACACAAAATCTTGGTTTAAAATGATGGAATGTATTGAGAATGGAATGAAGGAAACTCTCCCAATTATGATCTAACCCATATCCTTCCCTTATAAAGCAAAAGCAATAAACCAAGGGAATGATTACCCTCTAGGCTCTATTGGTTGGCAGTATAAATTCACATTTACACTAGTACAGATGTATAGGAGTGCCAATAAAAAGAGTGTTAATTTTGGTTCAGGTTTTGTTTCACTTTGATTTACTCCATTTGCATTTTTATACTTTTGCACCAATGCAAATGAAATTGCTTTGTAATAGAGGTGCAACTTGGGTTGGCCCGAGTTAGCATTTTACGCTGAACCTAGATTTCCTATTTACTTTTTCTATCCACGCCTTACCCACAGTACACTGCAGCCGCACATCTTACAATACAAGATGGTATGTGTGGCTGCAATTCAAGGGGGATAGAGAGTGGATAGAGAATTTGCGGGCAGAAAATCGATTCAGGCCTTTGGGATGGGCCATTTTAAATTTTGACAAAATCCCAACCCGAACCCACACAAGTGGCACCCCTACTTTGTAAACAAACCAAGTCTGATATGCACAACAGCACAAACGCAGGCTTACACAGGCTGTGTTAATTTTTAAAGCTAGAAAATGGGCCCTATTTTGCATGTAAGGGGTGTATCCATGAGTGGTCGTCCATATATTCCTCCCACCAGCTTAAATCCCTTCACACATTTCTTTTGCTTTTGGCAAAAAAAGAGGTGTTCTACAGACTTGGTCTGAGGAAGCTCATCCTCGATAATTTATTCCCTTTAATACACTCCGTCCATCCTATACAAGTTGATTCGTTTCTCTGATGTGTACTTCTGTTAATAAATCCACTCAACGGTTCCCTTATACGTGAATGTGTGAAATGAATGTTATCTATTTGACAGTATCACACTACGTTTCACATGTCTATCATGAGGGTTCTGATTCTCCATGAGATGGACAGATGGTGGTAGTATATCCTTGTGAGCAATTATCTAACACCCACTCCCCCTCTCTCGTTTGACTTCTTTCATTAAAGCATCAAAGTTTATTTTATCTTAGTGGATCCTTTGGTGTTGTCCACTTTAATATTTTTATTAGTTTTTTTTTTCTCTACGTTAAAAAGTATCAATAACTTCAATAATATTTATGGAATTTTTTTATGACAAATTAAAAGTATCAATAACCTCAAGAATATATCTGAAAATTTTTTAAGACAAAATTAATCCCTTTATATTTAAATTTATTGATAAAAATGAGGGCAAATAGGGTAATCTAATATTGGTATTAAATGAGATGAAAAAATGTAATTTTAAGATATTCAATACATTCAATTCTATCTCATTAAATCCAATATTTAAGGTATTAATTTGCATCCACACCTTCATTGAATCATATATTTAAGGCATTTTTGTTTATTTCATCATTAAATTCTATAATTAAATCCATACATAATAAATTAATAATTTCAATAACATAAAACTTAAAACTTTTAAAATCTACCTGGAAAAAATAGTGTTTTCATCTAGGTAGTGGAAAGAAGTTAAACCATTTTGGGTCAAATGGGTCAATCCAAGTTGCCACAATTAAATAGTAAAATTCAAAAATATATAAAATGCAAAAAAATAGAAATTAAAAAAATTGGGAACATTTTTAACCTCATATATTTGACATACTAAACAATAATAAGTATGATAAATAATGTTTTAAAAATCAACCTACTTTTGCCTTCGGGTCACTGGTTACCAGTTTAACTGTCAAGGTCAAACGGGTCAAACCACTCCACATCATCATCTCTCTCTCTCTCTCTCTCTCTCTCTCTCTATCTCTATCTATCTATCTATCTATCTATCTATCTATCTATCTATTCTATCTATCTATCTATATATCTATCTATCTATCTATCTATCTATCTATATATATATATATATATATATATATATATATATATATGTATGTATGTATGTATGTATGTATGTATGTATGTATGTTTGTATGTGTGTCTATAATTTTAGAGTGGGTTCATTGGCCAACCCTAGCTTGGCCCAGACTCGAACCCAACCCAAGTGCATCAAATTACAATGCGGATTGGGCTTGGTTTGGGAAAATCGGGCTTGATCTCAGGCTCAATCTAGGCTCGGGCCTTAAGCCCAAATGTTAGGGTCAGGCCCAGGTTGACCATAAACCTAGCCCAACCCGCCCGACTTGCACCCCTACTGTCGGTCGCCATTCTTATGAGTCCTTTGAAGCTCTGGCATTGGAAATATCAAATACTTATAGAAGTGGAATGAAGGGTAGCATTGGGTTTTAAAAAAATTATACTTCACATGGTTTCACATGTGTATGGATTTTGATAGTGACAGGTGTAGAGTTAGTCAATTGTCAGAAACGATAGGGGTAGTTTAAGACAATAGTTAAACAGTGAGGTTACAGCTTATCAATTAGCTACAGTAAGCATAGTTTAAGAAATTTGCCCTAAAAAAACTTGAAATTATAGGCAATTCATATAAGTCATGGAAATCAATCGCAAGGCATCATCGTTAGTTTCATATGATGTTGTAAATGGGAAGCTATTCTAGTTGAAATGACCCTTATATGTGACGTGACATACACATCTTCTACCAAATTGTATTGATCAATCCAAAATATTTTAGGTATAAACAGCAATGGTACCAAAACAACCCTAGTGAGAATTTCGATCTTTGCAAAGCCTATTGCTCAATGTTGGTTCTGGTTATCTAGGGTCTTAAGAGGGATAGACTGGATATAGACCTAACTTTTGGCATTTTATAATTGTGTAAATATAAAATATGTCAATATACATAACATAAACATACAATATACATACATAGATAAGGTAGTTGGTAAGTATATATTGCAAAAGGCTGGGCTCCTGATCTCAAGTGGTCAAGTTAGTTAATTGAGGCCTCAACCCAAGAAGGGGCAGGCCCATTACAAGCCCAACCCACGCAAAAGCTAAAATTTGGTGTGCTCCTTTTGCAATTCTACTTGTTAGCTGTCAGAAGGAAAGAGAAATTTGCTTTGGATGGCTTGATGACAAACAAAAGCAATATATAAGCATGGGTTAGCCCTTATTTGATGTATTGAACTTATATGCTTTTTCGTGGTGGAGAAAGGGACAATCCAACTCATAATTGCAACTTACTAGTTCCAAGCAGACCAAACATGCCACTCAACAATGCTTTTCCTGCTCAACATGTAGGTGGACAATACATTTATTTAAGGATAATTTAATTATTCATTTATCATTGTTTTATTAAAATACTAAGACCCCCCCCCCTGTTGCTATGAATACTGAATTTTTAATTACAAAAAGAGATAAATTCTTAAAATAACGAATGCCAAATGCAGCATAAATTGTTTATCCACCACTCCCCTAACTTGTTAAAAGTTTATTTTTCCCTTTTGGCATCTTCTTGCATATTATATAGACAAAAGCATCCTTATCAAATCTGATTAGACTCCCATCTTAGTCAGCTTGGACAGGGTTAAGTCTAAATCCAACCAATCTGATTATGTAAACAGACCATTCAGTAAATTGGTTGTTTGGATCAGGTTTTGAACTTTGGGCTTGACAGCCCTAGTTAACACAAGTGGATACTGGAATCACTACTAAAACAAACATGAAGCGTTGGTGATGTGTCGTGGTGTTAGGGGTGATCGTTTACTAGTAGACCGGGCTTCTGGGCTCTAGTTGCATGTTGGGCCGGTCTGGGGTTTTGGGCTGGGCAATGAATGATTATTCCTAATTGGTGTGCTGTTCCTAATTAGACTTTAGGCTCTGTTTGTTTATAGTGCAATTTTGAACTAATGCAAATTTTGACTTGGTTCAGTTTTGCATTTGTTTGCTTATAGTCGTGATTTGCATCATTGTCTGAAATAAAATTTATACTTTTTGTAATATTTGCATTTCAAAAACTGATGCAAATTTTTGCACCACCTTATTCCTATTTCTCTCTCATATAAAGTAGGAACCACATCATATTGCCTCCTATGACCTATCTCACTCATAAACAAATAATGCTCAACCCACCTCTATTCTTTTTCATATAAAGTGAGAATCACATCATCTTGCTTCCTACCTCATTCCTAAACAAATAATACTCAACCTACCTCTATTCTCTTTCATATAAAATGGGGACAACTTCATTTTACTTCTTACAAATAAATAAAAATCAAATCTAAAGCAAAACTAAATCTACTCGCACTCCCATGCATTTACACCTATGCAAATGTCATTCGCATTGCAAACAAACTGAGTCTAAAACAATAGGAATGCAAAGCCATGATATCAAATACCCCAAGAGGGTGAAACTGCCAGCAAGTCTACTGGTAAAGTCTCTGGCTGGTTGTAGCCGAGGCTTGGGATTGAGTGTCGCCTTCATCCATGTTAGGTACCACACAAAACAAAAAATAAGGCTGTGTTTGGTTGCAGTGCAAATTTATTTGCATTAGTACAAATGCATGAGAGTGCAAATGTAAAAAATGCAAATTCTTGTTTAATTTTGTTTTGGATTTTACTGTATTCTGCTTCATGTCTTAATTTACTTCATTTGTACTGCAATCAAACCAAATGAGCTAAAAATTAAAAAAAAAAAAAGTCAGAATTTATACTCAAATGATCAAATCATTTGCACTGCCATGGTTTTGCATCAGTGCAAATTTATTTACATTACAACCAAACACAGCCTAAAAAATAAAAAAAAAAAAGAAAAAAGAAAAGAAAAGAAACACACATACCCTAAGAGATCTTATAAAATTTTGCTTGGATCGGAATATAGATAGGATAAAACATAGAAGTAACGATGATGCTATGGGGGATTTCATCTCTCAGCCTATTGTGCTCTAGAAATTATGGGATGCACGTACGGGTGGCAATTTTTTAACCAACCTGTTAACCCGCCCAACCCAACCATTAATTGGTGGGTTGGGTTGTATCGATTTAGTCTTGGGTTTGGTGGGTTGGGTAACCCAACAAGGGAGAGACTTAATGGTAGGGTTGTTTACGGGTCTGGTTGGGTCGGTTTATTGGCATTTTTCCAATCAACCCGACCTGATCGGTTTACCTAGAAATGAAACCGAAATTGACCCAATACTAAGTAAAACCAACCTGGTCGGTTTGAGTCGGTTTGGGTCGGTTTTGTGAATGACTCTCCTAGTGTGAACGGTAAAGGATTCAAGTCTAAGAAGCGAAGGCTGGATGCCTGGAAATTAAAAATGATTTGATGGATTAAAGCTGAAATTTTATATATAATATGTATATTTTCAAAATAAAGCTGAAATAATAAATAAATAAATATATTTCCACAAATATATATCTGAAATATATATATCAGATATATATTAAAACTGAAATATATCAGATATATATAATATATCTAAGTCGGTTCGGTTTCGGTTTTCACACATGAAAATCGAAACCGAACCGAACCATTGGTTTATGTTCTTCTGTAACCCAAAACTGACCAGTGCTGAAGAAAACCGACCAACTCAAATTGGATCAGACCGGGTTGGTCGATTTGATCGGTTTAGGTCTTGTTATGAACAGCCCTACTTAATGGTTTGAGTGGATTGAGTCATGGATATCCAATGGATAATTCTTTTAGACTCTTCATATTTCGATAGCACTCTCTTCTCTCCTCGTTCGTCTTCCCCAATAGACAAAGATATATTTTAGGGTTTTCTTTGCAAACACTACCATTTGTAAGCTCAAAAAACAACGAACCAAAACCATGGTGCCATTGATGTTCATGAAAATGATCAAATCCATGGTGCCATGGTAAATGAAAATGAGGATAATGGAATTGGTAGAAGATGAGAACAAAGGACATCGCAAAGAGAAAGGGTTTGAGTTGTGTGTTGTCATTGTTTGCATTGGAAATGATGATCACATGAGCTCCCATTCCAACGTCATTCACTGTTGCTGTGAAATATTCAATTACTAGAGCCGCCCCTTCACCTCCTCTATAAATCTGGTTTCTATAGATTCATTTCCTTTGTTTTTGTGAAGTTTTTTCTATAATTTTTGCTTTCTTCATTTTTACATTTTTCTATAATTTTTGTTATATTATTTTACATTTTTTGTTATTTTTGTATAATTTGTGGTTTCTTTTTTGGATTTTCTGTGTTTTAATTTTATATATAATTTTTGCAATGTTGTTTTGCAAATTCTATTATTTTCTGTAATTTTTAATATTTTCATATAATTCCTGTTGTTTTTTCTTTTTTCTTTTCTATAATTTATGTATTTTTTCTTCAATTTATGTTACACTTTTTTTTTTATAATTTATATGTATCATTTAATGAATTATATATATTAACAGGTCAGGCGGGTTGGGTTAAGTCAAGATGGATTTGGGTTGAACCCGACTCATTTAATTTAATCTTAATGGTTTTGATGGTTTGGATTGAATCCAAACCGAACTCATTTAATTTAATCTAAACCGAATCCAATCCAACCCGCCCAATTGCCACCTCTAGATGCACGGATCAAAAGAATATTTACAAAGTGGGATGGCAATTCCCAGCACTGCCAGCAGGTGTTGGAGTACTTTCGCAGCAAAAAATAAAAAATAAAAAGGTACCTCGTATCTACTTTGCAATCTTTGTCTAATTTAGTTTTTATTCTTTTTATTTAATCATTGTTTTAGATAGATACTTGTTAGAAAAAAAAAAGATCTTATATAGTTGTTTGATTGATGCAATAAGAATACTTAAAAGAAAAGGAAGCAAAAAAAGAGGGTATCAAATGAATTGTGATTATGAAAAGAACATATGATGTATCACAACATTGGCGAAGATAAGAACATATGATGGAGCTTGGCATCGATGCAGATGCTAATTTTATCTTTTCTTTTAATATTCAAATAGAGTATATTGAATAGTTAGAAATATGGGAGAAAACTTTTAATTAGTTATGCAATTTTATCTATTACAATTTTTTGCCCTTGAAAGCCTCATTACAAGTTCCCAACACATGCATTTTTGAGGTATGTCTCTTTCGACTTTGAAAAAAAGTATACCTGTTTCAAATAACTGTTTTGTGCCAATTTATATTGATAAATTCAAAATGTTAAGATAGAAACAATAATGGTGTCAAGTAGGTGTTTGACCCGGAACGTTTCACAAGTGTTATGTGTTTTTGTTGAATGCCATATCAGCAATTAAGGTCATGTTTGGTTTACTGCCTTGGGCCTCATTTTCTTAATTCTTTCTCATTCTATGCAAGAATGAGCAAGAATGAATAACATTAGAGTACTTGGTTACAAAATTCTTGTCCAGGATGGCATTCTTTGTAGAATAAAAAATCAGTCCCATAACACAAAATTTGACTAACTTGCAGCATGAAAAATAATCATGCCCCATCTTGCTCATTTCATTCTTTGAGGAAACTTTATCTATAAAACTGTTGTCAATTTGCCATAGATGCTTACTTTTACAAAAGTACTTTTACGAAAGCACTTTAATAAAAGTACTTTTATGGAAGAATTTTTAAGAAGATACTTTTATAAAAGCACTTTTAAGGAAATACTTTTATAAAAGCACTTTTATAGAAGTACTTTTACGAAAGTACTTTTATAAAAGCACTTTTATAAAAGTACATTACTAAAGCACTTTTATGAAAGTACTTTTATAAAAGCAATTTTGTGGAAGTACTTTTACAAAAGCACTTTTATAAAAGTACTTTTACAAAAATACTTTTATGAAAGCAATTTTATGGAAGTACTTTTATAAAAACACTTTTTACAAAAGTACTTTTATAAAAGAACTTTTACTAAGTACTTTTATGGAAGTACTTTTACGAAAATAGTTTTATGGAAATAATTTTACGAAAGCACTTTTATAAAATCACTTTTACGAAAGTACTTTTATAAAAGAACTTTTACAAAAGCAATTTATAAAAGTACTTTTATGAATGTACCTTTGTGAAAGCACTTTTACAAAAGTACTTATACAAAAGTATAAAATCGCTTTTAAGAAAGTACTTTTATAAAAGCTCTTTTACAAAAGTACTTTTATAAAATCACTTTTACAAAACATCTATGCCAATTGGTAAACATTGACTATTGGAGACCTAGGTTGGTGGTTTGTGAATACCGGCATAATATTTTTTTTTTTTTTGAAAAATGAAAATGAGCAACATAGGACACTTGTCAGTCTGAAAAAAATTCATTTTTAGAAAAAAAAAATGTTTGGTTCATAGCAGTATTTTATCATTCTACTTATTTTTACCCATTCTTTTCTATTTTAGAATTTCATCTTGAATAAAAATGAAAAAGATTGAGAATTGAACCAAACATGACTTAAAGGGAATGGGTAAGAAAATCATATTTCGCAATCTATTTTTTAAAAAACATTATTAGAATGATTAGGTCCGGTAATTGGTAAAGGAGGCATTTCTTAAACCGTTAAATCGAGGATTCTTGAATCGCCTCACCAAGGCGCTGTGTCACATTGAAATGTGAAAATTCTGACTTTTTTCTAATATGTCATACAGTTGTTATTATAATAATAAGTAAAAGCACTTTGAACGCCCGATTAGCTTATATCTCTACCAAATACTTTTTTTTTGTGTTTTTCAAACAAAAAAAAAAAATTAAACGAAACACTTATAAATCGAAAAGCTACGGTACCAAACACCTTCAAAATCATTATTTTACTGATTTAACTGTTGGTTAAAAGCAGTATAAAATTGTAGTTTTGTTCAACTCAGAGTCTCAGACTGGTCGTGAGTTTGGTTTCACTTGGGCCCAGGTTGTAAGTTTGGCCTAGGTTGGCTATAAATCCGCAGCTCCGCACAAGCCACCAAACCGCCCAAGGTGCATAAGCCAGGGCACGAAGGCATCTATCTGGCTGCATTGTCATTTGTCATCAACGTTCAGTGGAAACGTGGAAAGGTTTAAGTCCAACTAACGACCGACCTTGTCAAATTGTCCAGCTTACATCTCGGCAACCTCGCATTTGCTAACGTGGTGCCACCGCAACGACTTAACCCTATCTTACCTCCTCAAAATAGAAAGGATAAGTTATAAAAACCTCCCGTATTATAGGATTAGTGACAAAGACCCCTGCATTTTGTTTTGCGACAAAAGCCCTTTAAACTTTGGCCATTAAACAAATGCTCCCTTAACCGTTAAGTCAATAACAAAATGCGTTAAATCACCAAAATCCATCAAAATTTTCTGTATTTTCTTTTTATTGCCCTTTTTCTCTTAAATTATCAACCCAATACAGTAATTCTTAAACTATTCATCGGTGGTGGTCTGGTTGCATTCAATCATCTATTTCTTCTCCACTTTGTTGTTTTTTCCTTACCTTTGGTTAGGGGTGCTTACTTTTCGGTTAATTGAACCGTAGGTAATTTTTGAAACCAAATCGGGTTATTGGCAAAGCCGATCAATTAACTGGTTGATCGGTTCAGTTCGTCGCTTTTTTGGTTTTTTATTATTTAGAATATTTATTATAGATAAATATATAATAAAATATTAAAAATATATATAATATTATATTTTAAAAAATAAATAATATTATATATATTTATATATAATGTATGTTTATTAATTTATAATATATAGAAAATATAATATATATATTATATAAATATATGTATATTGGTTGGTTTGATTAACCATCGGTTTTCTATTTTAGTTAGTTAATACCAAAACTATACCTTCAGCTTTTTTTAAATACTGAATCAAAATCGAACTGATTTAACTAACCAAATTTTTGGTTCGATTTCGATCGGTTTTTTGATTTTTTTTTTCTCACCCCTGCCTTTGGTTTTGTAACCGTTAAGAAACTTTATTGCTAAAGCATGAAACAAATTTCTTAATAGACAAATACATTTAAGTGGTGGGTCCTGATGGAGGAAGATTTGACCCGACCCCTCGGCCATGCGACACGTGGAAGCAACCGAGAGTGACTTGGCAGAAACGCCAGCTCGGCACGATAGCAGGCCCACAACCCAAGCTCCGAACTAAAGAGTCGAGCTCCCTCGAAGGAACCTGCAAACCGAGCTCCAAACTAAAGAGTCTCGAGCTCTCCCTTCGAGGTCCTGAGCCTTACAAAGAGCACCAAAGGTCGAAAAACCCGAACTACCCACCTAGGGGCAGTTCGGGCCATACTCCTATCCGAACTCGAGACTTCACATTAAAAGACCACTTCGGCTCCAAATCGCCTGACTAAGCAACCGTATCTGATGCCCAGGAGACCGTACACGGAGGCGATGCACCTGACCGATCAGAGGACTAACACATGACAGCCGCCATCCAACGGCCATCTGCCACCGCCATCCCAGACAGACAGAGGTGGCCCTAGCAACTGGCAGTGGAGGTTATGACACCCGAACTGGCAACTGACAGTGGAGGTTATGACACCCGAATTGGTAGTTGACAGAAGGAAGTGACCCGATCTGGCAGAGGCATGGAAGTGAGCACACAGGGTGATTATAAAAGGCCCTCATCTCACAAAGAAAAGGGGATGTGATTCTTGCATTTTCTGGTCTTAGAATTCCTCATTTGCCTTGTCTTCTGAAAGAGCACTAACTTGAGCTTCGGAGTGTTCCAACCGGGTTCCTCCCCGGAAGTCTCCATTTTCTTCCTTGTTTCAGGCACCTCCGATCTCATCAGAAGCGAGGTAACCGACAGTTAGGACCAACCAGATTGCGCATCATCAATTGGCGTCGTTTGTGGGAAGACTTAAAAAAGCCTCCCCTAACCTTTAACTCTCTCTCTCTCTCAAAGAAACCTTAGCTCCCATGGCTTCTCCCAGCAACAGCAGGCACAACCTGAACGTTGTAGGGGAACACCCCTAGCCCGCCACTATGTGCATAGGACAGTTCACCATCCCCCTATCGACGGACATAATCCCTAGCCTCAGCGCACCAAACATGGTGGCGCCTGTGAATGTTCCCCTTCCTCTCCCTGTCGAGACAACCTTTGCCGAACCAACTGTTGTCCCTCTAGCGACTAGCCAAAACCAGTTTGATGACTTGAAACAATGCATGCGGGCAATGCAAGCCCAAATGCAGCAGTTCCAGCAGCACCATGTACTGCACCACATCTCTCAGTATCACTATTAACAGCAGTTCCCCCAACTGCCTCTAAACCAACCACAGCTTCCACCTCGGCACCCCGCTCCGAAGTCGGTTAAGCCCTCCCCTCAGGGCGGACGCCTTCACCGAGGAGAAGCCTCCCAACTTCAGAACCCCTCCAAGAGCCAGGCCTCATCCCCGGGCCGGAGGGAAAGACTAATCACCCCTGCCTCGCAGCTCGCCGGCGGGTCGGGAACCTCCGTGCCAACCAAGTCAGCACCTCGACACTCCAAGTCTGAGCTCCCACCCACAGAGAACCGATTCGGCGTCCTAGCGGCGGACTACCAGTAGTCCGGGCCCATCGAGCTCGGCAATATCGAGGCCAGCAGCACCAGTACCAGGCCCTCTAAGCAGCAACAGAGACGCCGACGAAGTCGCCGAACTACCACCCGCGTCCTGCTCGAGCTCCGAGGTAAAGAAGAGACAAGCTCGGACGAGGTAAAAGCTGCCCCTATTCTCTCAGTCCCTTCCCCCCCTCTCATCAAAACTCCTTGCAGTCCCCATGCCCAGAGATTTCAAACTCCCCTCTCTAGACAAGTATGATGGGTCCTTCGACCCCAACAACCACATTGATGCCTTCCAGTCCCAAATGCACCTGGCAAGGGCCAGTGAATCCTGCATGTGTGTGGCCTTCACTACCATCTTCAGGGGGGTGGCCCGCACCTGGTACAGGAACCTGGCCCCCGGGTCAATAAGAAGCTGGACCCAGTTCGCGCAAGTCTTCACCGCGCACTTCGTTACCAGCAAGCGGTGCCCCAGAACCGAGGAGAGCATCTTCGGAGTAGTCCAGAGAGAAGGAGAGTCCATCCGGGGCTACATCAAGCGGTTCAATGACGCATGCTTGCAGATACCGCGATTGGATCCCGCGGTGTAGCTCGCGGCAGCCAAGAGAGGAGTGACACACAAGGAGTTCAAGTGGCACATGGTAGTTAGTCAGCCCGCGACCATGGCTGAATTCCTCAAGCTCGCAGACAAATTCATGAGAACAGAGGAGGAGATCAACCAAAGGACCGAAAGCGGGATCGAGAAAAGGAAGAGGGAAGGCGAGCCCTCCAACCTAGATGACAGAAGAAGGAAAGACCCAGCTCGGGAGACAAAGCTGAGCCAGCCGTTCCGAGCTCCCTTAGCAGCTCAGACGGACTACACACCCTTAAACGCGAAGCGAGCCGAGATCTTAATGACAATAAAAGACACCCCATATGTGAAGTGGCCACCTCGTCTGAAAGGAAACCTGAACGAGAGGAATAAAAACTTGTACTGCAGCTTCCATAGGGACCACGGTCATAGCACCAAGCATTGTAATAGTCTCCACGATGAGATTGGGGAACTCATCCGTCGCGGATATCTACGAAATTTTGTACAACACAATAATAATAATAATAATAATAATAATAATAATAATAATAATAATAATAATAATAATAAGCCAGGTCGGCAGGGAGAGCATAGCAAAGAAGCTCCCGAGTCCAGTAGCCGGCCAGCGGAACCACAGAAGCAGCCCCCGGAGGAAAGACTAGTTCGGGGAACGATCCACGTGATCGTTGGAGGATCGATCGTGGCAGAGTGCACCTCGGCAACAGCTCACGCGTCAACCCGGGAAGCCGCCAAAGAAGAACAAAATCCCCCGAAGCAGCCTAGGATGGAAAACCCTATATTCTTCACCGAAGACGATGCACGCGGGGTCCACTACCCCCACGACGACACACTTGTCATAAAGATGAAGATCAACAACTTCGTAGTCCGACGGGTACTCATTGACTCCGGTAGTTCGACAGACATCCTCTTTAAAGCGGCCTTCGACAAGTGGTCGGCTTCAGCGGAGAAGAGGTCAGACCCCTGGGAAAGGTCACTGTACCTTTGGAAATCGGCACGTGCTCTAGCACGGTAAGACTTAATCACGATTTTCTGGTGGTCGCGACCCCCTCCCCCTACAATGCCATAGTAGGTCGGCCGATCACCCACGCTTTAAAAGCTGTGGTGTCCACTTACTATTTGGCCATGAAGTTCCCAACGGACTTCGGCATCGGGGTAGTGCGGGGTGACCAGCTCGAGTCCCGCAAGTGCTACGTTGCCGCCCTCAAGGGAAAGGCCAAGATAACCAGCGACCTCGAACTAGAGCGACCTACGGAACAGAAGGAAGAGCAAGCTGCACCAACAGAGGAACCATTTCTGTCTCGGCAGAGGACCCCACCAGACTACTTCAGGTCGGAGCATCCCTTGAAGAACCCCTGCGATCCGAACTGGTACGCTTCTTACTCAGTTACTTAGATGTTTTCGCTTGGTCTGCGGCAGAAACGCCTGGCATAAACCCTATGCTCATAATTCACAAGCTCAGTACTGACCCTGTAGTCAGACCCATTAGACAGAAGAAACGCAACTTAGCCCCAGAACGCTGGAGGGCGGTCGATGAGGAGGTCGAGAAGCTCCTCGTAGCAGACTTCATAAGGGAAGTTCATTACCCGAGCTGGGTGGCCAACCCAGTTCTAATAAAAAAGGCAAATGGCAAGTGGCGCATGTGCGTTGACTACACCGACCTGAACCAAAATTGCCCGAAAGATTGCTTCCCCCTCCCCAGGATTGACTGCCTAGTGGACGCGACCTCGGGACATGAGTTGCTAAGCTTCCTGGATGCCTACTCGGGCTACAACCAAATCAGGATGGACCCGTCCGACGAGGAAAAAACCACCTTCATAACCGAGTTCGGCCTGTACTGCTACAAGGTCATGCCCTTCGAACTGAAAAATGCTGGGGCGACCTTCCAATGACTCGTGAATAAGCTGTTTCAGCCCTTAATTGGCGCGAAGATAGAATGTTATGTAGATGACATGGTCGTCAAGACACAGTTTTCACATGAATTAATACAAGACTTGCACTCTGTCTTCCAAATCCTGCGTCAATTTAGCATGAAACTAAACCCAAACAAGTGTGTCTTCGGTGTCACCTCGGGTAAGTTCCTAGGGTACATCGTCAACCGACGCGGTATTGAGGCCAACCCGGACAAAATAAAGGCCATCCTAGATATGAGACGACCTCGAAAAGTAAAAGAAGTTCAGAGGCTAAATGGTAGGATAACCGCTCTAAGTCGCTTCATGTCTAAGTCAGCAGACTGTTGCCTGCCCTTCTTCAAGGCAGTAAAAGGCAAAGGGTTCGAGTGGACCCCGAAGAGGACGATGTTTTAGAACTCTACCTCTCGGGCAAACGACGAAGTGGTCAGTTCGGTATTAATAAAGGAAGCAGATCAGGTCCAATGACCCATCTACTATGTTAGTAAGATATTGCAGGGAGCAGAAATGAGATATCCAGAGATAGAAAAGTTGGCCTATGCGCTGGTCATTGCGGCCCGTAAACTCCGCCCGTATTTCCAAGCTCATATCATCACCGTCCTCTCCGACAAACCCCTGAGGCAAGTATTACTCAGGCCCGAGGTCTTTGGACGATTGACAAAGTGGGCCATCGAACTCAGTGAGTATAACCTCCGGTACAAGCCCCGGACCGCCATCAAAGCTCAAGCCTTGGCGGATTTCGTTGCAGAATGCACGTTCTGCTTCGAGGACCTTGGCCCGGTTGAGCACAGGGCTCCCGAACTGGCAGAGGCATGGAAGTGAGCACACTGGGTGATTATAAAAGGCCCCCATCTCACAAAGAAAAGGGTATGTGATTCTTGCGTTTTCTGGTCTTAGAATTCCTCATTTCCCTTGCCTTCTAAAAGAGCACTAACTTGAGCTTCGGAGTGTTCCAACCGGGTTCCTCCCCGGAAGTCTCCATTTTCTTCCTTGTTTCAGGCACCTCCGATCTCGTCAAAAGCGAGGTAACCGGCAGCTAGAACCGACCGGCTGCGCATCATCAAGTCCCTTGACTTTTCTACCTTAGTGGACTTTGGGACGAAGAGTGATGGTACTTTTCTAATACTGGTAACTGGGCAGGTAAAAGAGATTAACTTCAAATCTGCAAGTATTTGACATGTGCAATGCAAGCGTCTTCTTCTAGTTTACTCTGTAATTCCCTCAGTCAGTTCATGAATTCTCCGGATGAGCTACATTGGAATGTTGCCTTACATATTTTGCATTCATCAAGTTCACTGTAGGATATGGCATTTTTCTCAGTTCTAGTGGCCCTCTTACTCTTATTGCAAACTGTGATTCAAATTGGGGGAGGTTCATCTACCAGACGGTCTGTTACCTATTATTGCATCTTTTTTGGCCATAAGCCCGATCTCTTGGAAGTCCAAGAAATAATCCACTGTTGCACGCTCTTCTTTCGAATTTGAATATTGTGCCATGGCCTTCCCTTACAGCCAGTGGTTCTTCATTGTGACAACCAGACAGCCTTGCACATTGCTAATAATCCCGTATTTCATGAAGATACTAAACACATCGAAATGGACTGTCATTTCATATAGTAACGGATACAATGTGGCTTACTTCGTCCTCGGCACATTTCTTCCTCTTAACAAACTAATGATATATTCACCAAACCCTTGGGACGAGAAGCCTTTCATCACTTCCAGTCCAAGTTGGTTCATACCATCTACTCCCCAACTTGAGGGGGAGTATTACCAATGAAGCTACGAAACCTCCGATATGGATCAACATCTAGGCTCTTATCTCTATCTCCTCCTAATCTCTATCAAGATAAACTTGTATTTCTATCCAACTACGTAACATGTTTTTTACTCATGTATATATACCTGCTCGTATATCAATGAAATTATTATCATTCTCTGTTATTCGAGTTATCTATATAACTATATTCACTCATATCGATCTGAGTTTACACTTTTGTTCTTTTATATTGAACTCCTCTCTTATGGCCTTACGGGCACGGGTCTACTAGTTGGTCCATTTCCTCTCCTGAAAGTTCAATTAGCCACTTCGTTATTAAAAACAGGTTAAAGAAAGAATCATTCTGTTCATTGGAACACCAGAAACATACCAATGCGTGACCAAATGTGACATTAGTTAATGAAAACTACTGATAAAAGGATTTCTCTCTTTTTGCTGTCATGTCTCGGTGTCCATGACGGCTAGACCAGGCTTGGTCGACCACTGCAGTATGCACACTCCTGTTTAAGTCGTATTCTACCTTACTTCGGAAAGGGAATTCTTGAAATATCACTAGTAGTAGTAGAAAAACAAGCACCACAATTGACCAAATCTGAAAACAGAGCCTGACTTTTATGAGCCTCAAAGCGAATAGATTGGAACATTAAGAACAGGAGTACCCTGATGTTTGTAGAGTAGGATCTCTCCATTCCTTTGTGTTTGATTCTAGGTCCCCCATTGAAGCTGCTTGGACAGCTTGTGCTCCAAGCTTTGGAAATTGATTTTGCATGAAGAATTCATCCGTGGACTGTCAATGGAGACCCCTGTGGTTGGGATTGTAGTAGAATCTAGTGCTCGATCGATTGGGCTCCGTCCAACCCAGGGACATTTCTCATCCTCTCTTTCTTTCTCCTTCATTTCTTCTCGCCATTCTAATGTATCCCAAACCATTGTTCAAGATTTAGTCATTAACAGTGTTACAGGGTTTTTATAGGTATGTTGGTGATTTTTTCTCACCGGGAAAATTCCACTTTAATATAGTACCCTAAACTTTGGGGGTAGTGTCAAGTGTACCCAAACTTTCAAACGAGTCACTGTAGTACTCGAACTTTCAAAAAGTGTCAACTTGGTCCCTGTCATTAACCGACCATTAGTTATTTGATCACATAATGACCCGTGCAACTTAAAATTTTCAAAAATGTCAAAACTACCCTTCAAAATAGAAGACACTGTTCATTGTATTCTACCTTGAGACTGAACCGATTGAGGTGTTTGAGATTCTGGACTAATGTCTTCTACAGATTAATCACACATAAAAGAAGACCCCAAATGCGTGAGCAAGCGAAGCAAACATCATTTATACAAAATAGAACATAGAATCTCGATTATTAAAGAAAAAAATGAAGTAAAAGTAGAAGAGAAAATTTTGAAATGAAGGTAAAAGCGATACATTACCTTCTTTGGTAGTCTCCTCATCATCGAGGTTAAGAACAACAATAGGAATTGAAGCAAGACTTCATCTTTGAGCTCTACGTTTTCTAAGAAACTGGGAGAATCAACTAAAGATCTAATCTAAAGGGGGAAACATGAGAAAAGGATGGAAAAGGAAAGGGCTTACCTTCTCGAACTAGTTTGTGGGGACTTAAACAGCAAATGGGTGTGTTTCTTATCTTTGTATTCTTTGTCTAGCGTGCCTTCAACAATGAGAGTGGCCAGCAAAAGTGTTTCTTTGTCCCAACCGGCCATCGCCGCCACGGTTCGGAATCTAGGGGCCTGTTCGTTTCCTCTTAACTCTAATCTCTTAAGAGGAATCTTTTAATTTTAAGAGAAAAATGGTTGTTTGTTTCCTCTTATCTCTTATCTATTAAAGTGTAATCATACACATTTTTGTTTTTCAATAATACCCCCAAAAAGACAAACAAAAGCTATAATATATGGGGTCAAAATAGATATTTGATCATTTTCAGAGTTCAAAGTTCAAAGCAACATTCTCTGCATTCAAAGTTCAGAGGAAAAAAAAGTTCGCCAATACCAATATACCTCTTAATGTAATTATTGCACTTTCAGATGTCAGACTTCAGAGCAAACGAACAGGCCTAGGACTCATGATGCTTTTCTAGGTTTCCCTGGTTTTCGACGTCAACAAGTTCTTTTGTTGGGACTTTTGTGCTTGGGGGGCTTTCATCGTCTTCTGTAATTCTTTGTTTCTTCTTAACTTCTACAGGTAAAAGCAGAGTATGGGTCGGAAGTCAAACAGAGGAAAGACCAAAAGTGTGAAATTTCTCAGCAATGACCAGTATTTTTGAATTGGGTCTTGTTATCTTTTTTCATCGGCTGTAACAACAATAATACTGGAGTACGAGAGGAGAAGAAAATGAACAAGAAACAAGAGTGAGGTGTGTCTTGCAACCTTGAGATTGAAATGACTTGTTATGAACTTAAGGGAATTTTTGTCCTTTTACATAATAATTAACATATGTCAACGTTTTGGATCAATTTGACACTTTTTGAAAGTTTGAATACTATAATAACACGTTTAAATGTTCAGGTACTGACTTGGCACTACTTAAAGTTTAGGACACTAAAGTAAAATTTTCCCTAAAAAGGATAATTTAAGAATTTAAAAAATTTTAAATAGTTAAATAAGAATTGTTTCCGAAGTTAAGTGAGGGAATATTAACGGAAGGGGTCTTTATCTAACGGCCAAAGTTCGGGGGGCCTTTGTCACTGACGCATAGTAATTTGGCATCAATCCCGTGTAGGATGTGGTTTATAGGGGGGCTATTAATAGAATAGGAGTTTCTGACGTGGTTTGCAGTCATTTTTTCCCTATAATTTATTCAAATAAAAATTATTTTCCGTTATATTTTGGATTTGGAAACAGTTTTCTTTTATCTGTCTAGTATCTATCTACCAAACTCAAGGAAACGATCAACGGTCCCTATTTTCTCGCATGCATGCCTACTCGGAAACGAGTCAATCGATCCATTCGATGGTTCCCATCTCCAACTCAAACATGAAACATCTCCAACTCAAACGAGTCAATCGGTCCATCCAACGCAGAAAAGCGTTATCGGGCTATATGTATTAGTAGGAACACGATATAGTGGATAGTTACCCGAACGATAAATTCGTCGTTTCTCTCTCTCTTCGAGTCATTTAATAATTATTCCTTCTCTGGCTGATTTATATAGGACCCTCCGTGTCCTCGAAGAGAAGAAGGTACCTTTTAGTTTTTATTTTGGTGTTTGTTTTGGGTTCTTCGGTTGCAGAGAAGGAGCTCTGGAGTCGACCTTTGCCTGTCAGAGGCGAGGGAGGTTATGCCGTTAGGCTTAGAGGTATCTATGCTTCATATAAGAATCGGTTCGGTTTGCTTTTGGATTCCATCGGTTTGGTTTGTTTTTGATTGTTCTTTAGTTGCTTATTTTGTTCAGATTAGGTCATTGGGGGTTCGGATGTTGCGGATGTTTGAATTTGTTGTATATTCTTTATGGTTACCTTATTCTTGCATTAGAGTTTCGGATTATTGGGAATTAAAGACTTGATGGATGCTGAATGCGATCTTTCTAGCTAGGGTTTCATTGTAGGGGAATTTTAGGCATTTGGGGCTTCTGGATTCCTCGTGGATGTTGGATCAAGGATTAATAATTGGTTCGTTATTTGATTTGCATATTGTGCGGTTCTGACTAGGGGTTGAGTTCGTATTTTATATCGATTTGGGGTATATTAGGGTTTAATTTGCTTTCGATTTTTTGTTTGATGGGGATTTAATTATCTTGTATATGAGATTGGCAAACTGTAGCGGTTTTCTCGTTGTGTTTGGATTTTGCGAATTGACCACTTTTTATTCACGGTTTGTGCTGATGTTGATGAGTCTTTTATTTATGAACAAGTACTAGACATTCTTATTTTGAGAATTTGATCATTCATTTCAGGCTTTACTTTAGAAATCTTTGCTTTGCGTACGCTCCTAAGGTCTTTGATATCTGATAATTCTAGAGATTTTTCATAGATCAAAGCTCTGAATTTCTGAGGTTTCAATAGGACTGACTGGAAATTTTGTGGCTGAAGATTTGCATGGTGAAAGGTCAATAAGCGGAGGTTCTTGTTTTTTATGTTGATACTAGATGTTCTTTTTGGATGCCTTTTATGGATTTGCATGACGGTGGAGGTTTAGAATTTTGTTATTCTTTTGCCACTCCTTGGGATTTTGTAAGTTATATTGTTTGCATTGACTTGTTTCAGGGGAGAGTTCAGTCCCATTTGTGAGGGCTTAAGTTTTGGTTGAGCCACTGAAAAGTGGCTTTTAAGAAGTCACTAAAAGAAGCTTCAATGGAGAGAAAGTGGGTGAAAAATATTCAGTTTGGTTTCTGTTTTCTTGGAAAAACAGTACTTATAAAGTTTTCCATGTGGGCTCACCTTGCAATGGCAAGAGCAGGCACTTGGTATATGATTTAGAAGGCTATCGCTCCTTTCTGTGGTGGTTTTGAATATTTATCATCAGTTTTTATCCCGGTTTTGAATGAGAGTTGACTTCATGATGGAATTTTAAGCACCTTGAGCTACATTGGAATCAATCCAGCTGAGATTCTATCATGATAGCTGATCATGGCTGGTTTTTGGGTTATGGTTCTTTATGAACTTACCTCTTGGATGCCAAGGAACCCATGCCTAAGTGCCATTTTTCTAAATAAGTAAGGGGTATAGACTATATAGTTATTCCTGAATAAGGTTTCAAACTCTTCCATCGTACTATTCCTTGGGATTATTTTTCTTTCTTTCTTTTCTCATCTAGCTTCCAGACTTCCTCAAGTATGTGAGTACATTAACTTAATTAAGTCATGTTTTTTTTCCAATAGGTAATATGTTCTGACTTTCAATGTTCATATTTGTAGCTTATTATCCTTTCTTACATGATTGAAGAGCCTTATACTTCTGGATGAGTTTGTAATATGATTTGTGCCCATGCAGTCTTTGTGGTCTGGGTTTTGATGTAATTCTCTTTTTATGTGCTGAATAAATTACTTTACATTTTTCCAAAAAAAAGAGCCTAATAATCTAACTTTTCAATGATCTGGATCATATGAGAAATCCAACTTACTTGATTGGAAAACCTATTTTTAGAATGTCTTCTATTGTGGCACATGGGAATGTGATTCTACAGAAGGGGTGGTTTAGGAAGTTGAATTACAATAATTCCATTCTTTAAAAGTACACCATAAATGTTTCAAACCTTGGTTGTTCATCTATCTCTGATCAGAGTTGACTAGTTCTGTAACCTTGGTATCATTCTCCTTATAAGCATCACATGTTGAAACCCTCTCCCTTGCCAAACTTTTAAGTTACCAACTGGATTGCATTCTAGTGGAGTATTAGCTTGTTTAGGGTTATTGGTAGCTCATCACTCAAATAGGAATGCTTATTTTAATGGCACAGATGTTAGTATTCATAGTGAATTTTGGAATCACATTTTATGTTGGATCTTGTTTGAACTCACCCTTTCTATGGCATCGTATTTTAGCATATTCTAGATTTGCATATGATTTATGTAGGTTTCTTTCAAGTCTGGCAGGGTTCCAGAATTTATCTATTATGTTTTCTGATTTGGTTCTAGTTTCAATAGTAATTTGAGTCAATGTGGTGTAAGGAGTCCTGAATTTTTTAGTCACTGTCACAGTTGTCAAGGTATGTCTTAGAAAAAAGCTGTCCAATGTTCTTTTTCTCTTTTTATTACTTCTAAAAGTATAGTCTTATTTAGTTTCTAATAATTTTTGACAATCGATTGATTTCTTAAATACTTAGTGTAGTATTATGTTAGAAATATTAAAATTCATCGATTTAAAATGCTATTATTTTTTAGGTATATGATGATATGCTATGTTTTGAGAGGAACAATAATGCTATTGGTAAAGATATTTGTTATTTTTAGTTTATATGATGCTGATTGGTATGCAAAACTAGGGAATTAACCTAGAATTTGAGGTTTTTCTTAGTAAAACCCTGTTGCCTTTGGTGATTAGGCATTCCACTGTTGCCCAGAACTGCCTAGGTGCCTATGACAACTATGATCATTGCCTTCATCGTGTTTTGTCTTTTGAGGAGCATGTTGTTTTTTAATATCTAGTGCAGAGATTGATGAAGTATCTAATTTCTTTGGGCTTCTTAAACAAATTCAGCAGACAAAATGGGTTGGTTTTAGAATGAAAAAGAACTGTAACTCATATGATATGATCTCAGTTTCCATTTAGAAAAAAAAGAAATAGAAGTAGGCATATGATTTTTAGTGGGTAGTAGTATCATTAAGCTAGACTTTTGAAATTGCTGGCCTATTTGAGGTTTGGTGAATGAATTAGTTATACTGTATTTGGATTCTCATCTCATCTGAACATTAATATTTTCTATCATTCTGTCAGGTGGTGCCCGACTTTGATCTGAAGGGCTTGCCTTTCTCTTTTAAGATATGGAGCAAGTGTGCCTTTCGTCAAATTGCTACTGGTGTGGAGTCTTGTCAGTACAGGAGGTTCTCGATTTGCGGTTTCTCTTGTTTGGAGACTTTTTTCTTGTTTCCTTTGTCAACTGCACTTAGTGGCCATCTGCCTTTAAATGATCACTATAAGAGGCCTTATGCAATTTTTTTCTGAGCTTGGTGTTGGACCTATATTGAACTTTTATAAGTAAGCCATCTGTTAATATTATTATCTTCTTTTAACATGAAGCATTGTTCTTCTGTTTCTAACTTTCTATCTGTTAATAGTGTGTTACCAACACAACTTTGGCTTGCAACATTTGCAGAAACATTTTATCAGGTATTTCACAATTCTTCAGTCTAATTTTTCTTTTCTGAAAATTGCCTTTTTCCTCCATACTGAAACATGCTTTTGTTTGATGCAGGGCTGGAGTCTGCAAGTAAACACATGAAAGTTTCTTAGACATTGACTAGTAGATAATTTCCTCCAATCCACGTGGACTTGGTAGTTTTTCGCTATTTCTTTGTCATTGCTCCCGATCGGCACCGGGTTAGCATGACAAAATACATATTAGCTAAAGAATATGTGAAGATATTCTACATGGAATAAAATAGTACAATGGTTTAATTTCTTGTACTACTTACATTGAAGTGTCTTTCAATCGAGGATCTTAATAGTGGGTAAAGACATCTTTTATGTTAGATTGAGTTTTTGAATTGGTGGCGAGATGCAGTACACCACACAACCTTCCTTGCCATTTATACCTGGTTATATTATTGGAGCTGTGGTATTAGAGTTTTTGGGTAATAAGGCTTTCAAGCCTTTCCATCAGGAGGATGTTTGTTCGAGCTGAAGCATAATATATTGTCAAAGTTAATGGTGGATTTGTCTTGAGAGCTGTCTATATTTCTATAGCTACTCTGAAGTCCATTGTTCATAACATAATCTTCAACTTGAATGCGAGACATTGCACCCATTATCCCTCATTCTCTACGTGAATAAGAGCACAAGCTTTTGAATTCTGTTTGGTGTTGCCAGTGCAAAATGGAGCGGTAAGTTGAAATCTTGTGGGAAAAATTGGAGGTTATTTGTAAAGTTGGATTCTGTTTAACAGCTTTTTTGGTTGTTGCAGGTACAAGATAATTAAAGAAGTTGGTGATGGTACATTTGGGAGTGTCTGGAGAGCTATAAATAAGCAGACTGGTGAAGTTGTACGTGTCATTTTTATTATAAAAAATTTTCCCGCTTTCTGCATGCCTATATTTTCAGATTGTTTCCAGATTTTTATGTATAACCATATTTATGTTTCGATTTTGCTTGACAGGTTGCAATCAAAAAAATGAAAAGAAAGTATTATTCTTGGGAGGAGTGTATAAATCTTAGGGAAGTGAAGGTAAATATTTTTGTCTTTCTCCTTGAAATGTTGGATTTTCTCTCTCTGTTCATGCATAAATTATTGTTGCTCTGGCAGTCATTGCGGAAGATGAACCATCCCAATATTGTGAAGCTCAAGGAAGTCATTAGAGAAAATGACATCTTGTACTTCGTTTTTGAATACATGGTATGCTAAAAGCACTGCCCTTAAAATGCAATAGTTATATTGTTAAATGACTTGCACAGTGTTGAACTTATACATGTTTCATTTCAGGAATGCAACCTATACCAGCTTATGAAAGACAGGGGAAATGTTTTCTCTGAAGCTGAAGTGAGGAATTGGTGCTTTCAAGTATTTCAAGCTCTTGCATATATGCACCAGCGTGGTTATTTTCATCGTGATCTGAAGCCCGGTATGAAATATGAATTTCTTGTCTTATTTTATATCTATCTCTCATCTTTGGTCATGCCAATTATCTGTTTCAGGGTTATTTCCTTCATGTTGCATAAACTAGGCTTCTTGAGAAATGATTACTTTCATTTCATTAAACAAAAAGCGAAGGATTTACAACCAGATGTAAATCTTCAGGAGTTGAAAGATTACAACCAGATGTATAAAAGCGAAAGATTTTTCACCTTTTGCTTCCTTGAATTTTTTGTGTGGCCAATTACAATTCTTATTCAAATTCTGCATGACTAATTTCTGCTTGGCTTTGCCTAATCTTGAACAAACCTTCTTGAAATCACCACAAGATAATTTGCTGGAGTTAATATGAGGATGCCTGCTCCGTCCTTCACTATCTTGACAGTTAGTGCTGAATTCAATAATTGGTGCAACTGACAAGGAGTGGTTGGATGCGGCAATAAGAAACTTGATGGTAGTAGAATATAAATGGCTCTTTTTTGGTAAATGAATATAAATGGCTCATATGAATGTGAAAGACGTCCTAATGCAGCCTTGGTCAAATTCTGCCCTCTGTACATTCATGGGAGAGAAAGTGTTAAGTGGTGTCCTTTTTCTTTTGATATTATGGCTGGAGCGTGGAGGGTGAGCTTATTCAATGTTTGGTTATAGATACTATATCTAAGGTTCTTCCACTTTGAGAGCTATCTGATTCTGGTTCTTCATTGTTCAACCTGCTGTTGGTTGGGGATTCTTCAGCTGCATAACTGCTGGTCAGAGAGTCTAGCCTTGCCTGTGCTTGGTGGTGGGCAGAGAAGGGATGAGAAAGGTAGTACTCCACAATCCACATCTTCATCTTCCTCTTTGACTCTTGTTGGAGCAGACATTCCTCCTAGGGAGGTGAAGTCAGCAGCATCTTCTACAAGGAGATGCAGGATTAACAAAGTATCGGATGAGGAACGGAATGGTGATTGTTGTAATGCTGAAAAGGAAGATGCGGTTGCTTCTGAGGGTGAGTTTGGGGGCCATAGGGAGGACTTTCAGATTGATGAGGTGCATTGAGTCAATAAGTATTGCATTGGTGGTTCCTCAAAGTGTTAAAGTGGTTAAGCCTTTAGGCCTACTCTTTTTGGGCAATCAGGAACATTCTGAAGCTGTGTTCAGGCAGTTGGAAGAGGAAGATGCATAGGCTAACAAAGACAAAATGGTTCTAGAGGGAGAGGGCATCAGAGATCTGGTTAAGTCTTTAGATGATAATACAGAGTTCATATCTAGTGAGGAAAGGGATGTTGGAGGTGAACTTATTGGGGGACTCAATGGTGTTAGAGAGGGTGGGGTAAGAAAAAAGATACTTTGATTCCTAAGTTAATCCCAGCTATGGCTAAATCGGCAGGGGATCTCCTGGAAACTCTAAAGCAATGGGTAGGATGGAAGAGTCAAATAAGGAAACTCAATTTTCAGCTTTGAAGTTAGGAGGTTCCATTTTTCTAGTTCAGTGATGGTCTTTATGCATCTCTCTTTTTTTGGTGAGTGGGCAGTTTTCAGGTGCTCTTGATGTGTTGGCTATGTTTTCTCATCTGAAGTGGTTTTTTGCTCTTTGGTTGTAGTGTAGGTTGTATGCATTTTGAGGGGCTTCTGTACACTTTTACATCTCTTGTGCTTGTACGTTTTATCCTTTTTTACGTGATCAACTAACCCTTGTAACAAACTGTATTTGGACATAACTGTCTTCCTGGAGCTTGTTTGGTGGTTAAGAGTATATTTCTTTCTTTTTTTTTGTGATTTATTGAATTTAGTTTCTTTGTGAGTTGTGCTTTTCTTTCTGTTCTTTGAGCCTTCAATGAAGAGCCTCTGAATGCCTCTTTCTCTTACTTACTGTTAATGTAGTTTTAATATCTGTAATGGGCAACAAGTATTTTTATAGGCAACCATTGACATTATATATAGGTTGCAATGGCAATTTACAATGGTTGATTATTTGCAGAGAACTTGCTTGTCACAAAGGACATAATCAAAATTGCTGATTTTGGTCTTGCACGAGAAATCTGCTCTGAGCCACCTTATACAGAATATGTCTCAACTCGCTGGTTAGTGCTGGCTTTTCATAAAATATGCTACTCTTCATATTGACCATTAATGTTGTGCCAATGTAGTAACATATAAATAAATAGATCACACTTGATGTTTCTGTGGCAGGTACCGAGCCCCTGAAGTTCTTTTACAGTCATCTATGTATGGGGCTGCAGTTGGTGAGTATATAATTGGCATGATAGTTAGAAATCCATGGGCAAAAATGTTGAACAGAATTAACATTGAAGTTGTTTTTTTTTTGTCCTAATTCCAGATATGTGGGCTATGGGTGCTATAATGGCTGAGTTGTTTACTCTCCGTCCTCTTTTTCCGGGCTCAAGGTAGTCATTATGTTCATTTAATCTTTTAAGGAGGCTTGTCCAAGAACATTTTATCTATTTGTACTTTTCTTTGGCTTCATTGGGTTACACAACGGAGCCCCATACTCCCCAACCCTGGTGATAATGGGGGATTTGATCCCAAGTCCCTAATAGGCACCGTCTATCAATTTGTACTTGATCATTCATCTTTTTCTCATATGTTTCTCTATGTGCTGTCCTCGTTATGTTGTGGCACTATTTGAAGTATATAACATGTATGGAATTTGCTTCTGGGATGCAGTGAAGCAGATGAAATCTACAAAATATGCAGTGTGATAGGGAGTCCAAATCAGAGTTCATGGGCCGAGGGACTTCAACTTGCAAATGCGATCAAGTATAAATTTCCACAGGTCATACAAAATCTTAATTTTGCACATTTACCCACCCCTTTGTGCTGGAAACGTGCTATAATCTTGTGTATTATTTATTTATTTTTTGCTTCCGTGATGTGCACTCTTTCTATCTGGATTTGGCTGTTGAGTTCTTTTGAACTTTCTTTGTAAGTTTCTATGAAATAGACATATCAAGGACCCTAATATTGGTGCTTGTTGTTGCTTGCAGTTTCCAAGCGTCCATCTTTCTGCTCTGATTCCCTCAGCTAGTGAGGATGCGATTAACCTCATAACAGTAAGGACCATTGTGTGATTTCTTTTTAAGAATTATCTTCATAGACTCAGTTTTTTGTAATCTAGATTTTCTTTTTTATCAAAGAAATGAGATGCGGTAGAAGTATCAGGATTTTCTTCTACTCTTACTATGCTTTGTGTAATTTGCAGTCGCTTTGTTCCTGGGATCCCAGCAAAAGGCCGACAGCTGCAGAGGCCCTTCAACATCCTTTTTTCCAGGTTACATCATCCCCTTATTAAATTGAGTATCTTGGAATTCAGATACACATCTTCTTCAGTTCGAGGAATTTACCTGTTTTCTAATTGGTTTATGCTAATGTCCCTTTGATATGCCAGAGCTGCTTCTACATTCCACCATCACTTCGTGCGAGGGTTGCAGCCCCTAGGACACCACCTTCTGGTTTGTGTCCTTCTTCCCCTTTCTTTCTTTTTTGTTTCTTACATTTTTTTGTGTGTTTTGTTTTAAAGCTCATTGTTTCTACCTTGACACTTTTTCTATAAAATTCGTGTAGTTGGATTAAGGGGGGCTCTGGAGCAGAAGAGTGCTAGGAAGTATTATGGAACTTTATCAAACACCAAGCCTCCAACCAACTTCTCTTCTGCAAAATTACATGCTTCTTTAAGCACAGGTAATTTGAAAATATTCTGACTTCGATCTTAACAACCTGAAATGGTATGAATGGTCAGTATGAAATGTTCTTTTTCTTTTATCTTCTTCTGTCTTGCTTACTCCTTTTTTTTCTTTGGGGTGTGTGCGTGGAGGGTCAAGTGTATAATGTTCTTCTGAAGTGGTGATGTGTCATTTACTAAACTTTTTTTTTTAGGCTCCATTGGCTCCATGGGGCCACACAACCGGGGTAGCTTATCCCCCAAACCCATAATCCCCCCAACCCTGGTGCAGATCCCATGCCTCCGCTACAACTAGCTGGACATCTTACCAACCAACCAGTTGGCACTTTGCATGAGCCATTTACTAAACTTGTTAATTGTGTACTTTTCAATTGAATACTAAAAGCTAATTATGGGAATTTTTGCAGGTGTGCAGAGAAAGCTGGAAATGAATAACCTGGTATGCATAAATTTCTGTTCCCCTGCCCCTTCATTTGCATGTCGTGACATTTTTGGGATGATCGTAACACAACTTCTCTTCTCATTCATATTAAATAAATCCAGGAGGCTAACAAGAATGATAAATCGGTGAAGAGCTGTGCCAAACAACCAAGATACAGACCACCAGCCAGGAACAGCCCGAGTAAGTTGCTCTAAATTAGGATTTTCTTAGGGCACTCGTTTACAGACTTTGTGGATGTGGGTGTTTGGTATTTGCGTCAGATGTCACTATTGGGCGGACCAACAAGACATATTGTATTGGGCCAATCCGGTCCAAAATATTTATTAGATTGGATTGGACCTGGTCCATCCGTAACAAATTTACATTGGATTAGGTTGGATTAAGCAAATATGTGGTCCATTGATACAAGATAAGAATGTGTCAATGGACCGGGTTTGGGTTTAAACCAATCTAAATCAAAATGAATCTGAACAGATTGGATGGTCCAAACATTGAATTGGACTGGTCTAAATTACTCCAAAACATTCACTGGATTGTATTGGACCTGGTGCATTTATAATGGATTCACATTGGACTGGATCGGATTGGACCAAATCCAGTCTAATTGACACCCCTAGATGTCACAGATGAACTGGTGGGATGGTCCACACATTGAATTGTACTTACTGGTCTAAATTACTCCAAAACATTCACTGGATTGTATTGGACCTGGTCCATAATGTATTCACATTGGACTGGATCGGATTGGACCAAATCCAGTCTAATTGACACCCCTAGATGTCACAGATGAACTGGTAAAGTGATAATCTGGATAAAAAATTGTGCTGCATTAGTAGTAATCGATATTGACTTTGCTTTTATTGGTTGGCAGCTTCTATCTACACAGGCAAAACTGGACGTGGAGTTTCTGATACGGCTGAGAAGTTGGCGCAGATGACAATTGGTTCAGGCAGGCAGCCTGTTAAACAGCCACAAACACTGCCAATGAAGGCTGGTGGGTGGCATGGCCACACTGAGTTCCTTGGACGATCTCACGAGATTCCATCTGGCAGAAGTTATTCCCGGAAGGTTGCGGGATAGAGAACAAGACGACGAACTGTTTGGAAGATTTTACCATATGTTTAATTAGGCCCTACTGCTTGGGTCTTGATTTCTCTCGTTTGCGTACCTAAATAAGAACTTTGTGTTGTGTTTGACAGACACGAACTTGAACGTGGGCATTGTGGTGTTCCGTTGTCACTATTTTAGATTTTACTTATATATACATGTTCTTGCCGAAAATATGGTTTTTCCTCGGTGGTCTTTACTCGGTTACCTTGCATGCTTGATGATCCTCAAACAAATGTATGGCATTTATCTGTTGATGGTGCGCAATCCGGTTGGTCTTAGCTGTCAACGGTCTTGCCTTTGAACAGAGAGAATTTTTAGGCAAGATAAAACCAGAAGGGCGCAAAGTTCATGATGAAGCTTTGGGGGAAACCCGGTATGAAGGCTTCGATGCTCAAGTTAGAATTTTTAGGCAAGATAAAATCAGAAGGGCGCAAAGTTCATGTACTTTGTTCTTGGGGGGTAGGGAGTTTTTTATAATCACCTAGTGCACTCATTCCTAAGCTTTTGTCAGGTTGGGTATGATTACCTTTGGGTTCTTGCCAATTCGGGTGTCATCCCCTGTGTTGGACAGAACTGTCACTCCTTTTTGTCAGAGCCGTCTCTGTGACTGGCGATGACGGTGGCGGTGGCAGGTGACCGTTGAAGTGCGGCTGTCAAGCGTTAGATCCCAAGTCAGTCAGGTGCGCCGCCCTTGGATACGGACCTCATCGGGGTCAGGTATGGTACATTTGTTCAGTTCGGCGTCCTGGAGGAGAAGTGTTGGAGTGGCGAGCGAGGTGAAGTCTTGAGTTCGGATAGGGAAGTGTCCCGAACTGCCATGAGGTGGGCCAGTTCGGGTCATTGCCTTATGTGGCTCGAGGCCTAAGGGAGAGTTCGGGCTCCTCGTAGGGAGTTTCGGGCTCCTAATAGGGAGTTCGGGCTCTTCGTAGGGAGATCGGGTTCCTCGTAGGGAGTTCAAGCTCCTAGTAGGGAGTTCGGGCTCCTTGTTTGGATTGTTGGTGGGGAGTTCGGGCTTCTGGTGCGGAGTTTGGATTGTTGGTTTCCTCTCTTTGGTGCTTGCGCCCTGGGTGCGCTGTAGTGTCGAGTTGTTTGCCTTTGCCACGTGTTGAGTGATTACGAGGTCAGGTCAAATCTTCCTTCATCAATTGCCCCCCATTCCTCGTGCTAAGGGTCTTGCCTTGACGCGGGGAGTTCGCAAGGTGGCAGGTGGATTTGTCCCGTACTTCGAATCTCGGTTGACTGATAGCGCGAGGTGCGTTGTTAGGATTAATTTCTTTGAGCGCCCAAAAGACGAAAAACGCGTCGACCTGCCTACAAATGCTGCCAGACGTGACAACGCGCGCTTTATTTCAAAATCAAAAAAGCGCGCCGCTGGGAGACGTGACAACAGGCGTCCTTTCAAATTTTGAAAGCGTGCGCTGGCATTCTGTCAGTTTCAGAAAGACGTGCGCCGGCGCTTTGTCAGTTTTCAAAAGACGTGCTCCAATCACATCTCGGTCTCAGGGGACATGCGGTCAGCGCGACTGCAGGCCGTCGGATTGGCTTTGATTTGTGTTGTTGCTCTTCGATCACTGTGGGTATAAATCGTGGGGGGCCCAGTCGTTTTGTCACTTCTGTGCTTTGCCTCTTGAGCTCGCGTCTAAGTTTCAGCACGCGTCCAGGCTTTCAGTTCGCGTTCAAGGTTTTCGCTCATTCAAGTTCCCGTAGTCTTGTTCAAGCTTTTTTCCGGGTGAGTACCTTCCTGGAATCCACCTTCTCTCCTCGATGTTTAGCTCGGAATGCTCAGACGGTTCTTCAAGTGGGTCAGATGCAGGTTCTACGAACCGAGTCGCATCCCCTGATAGTCCTAGCGAGCCGGAGGTAGAGCTCGAGGAAGAGTTCGAACCCGTAGGTCGAATCGCCTCGGGTAGTTTGGCGTCCACCTCTCGTCGGGGTCGGACGTTAGACAAGTTTGGCCCCTCGACCATGACGCCTGAGGGGCTCCAATCCCTTATTACCTATTACAATTTGCTTGGGGAGTACGCTTATTTCATACCTTCGGGTAGCTTTCCTTGGGTACACGGTCCTGATGAGATCGTGATATTCCAGGAGCAGCTTGCTACGGGGCTGCGATTGCCTTTCCATCCCCTCTTTGTCGAGGTCTTGAATCACTTCGGCGTTACGGTCGGCCAGCTTCACCCGAACTCCATTCGTAATTTGGTGGGGACAATCTCCCTATTTAGCGAATAGGGCTTTCCTTTAGACTTGGAGATCTTCTCTTCCATCTTAATACTTAAGAAGCAAGCGGGTCTCCTCCCCGGGCGTAGGCGGGCGTATTACCTGTCTCCTCTCCCGGGTTTTAAGCTTTTACATGATCTTCCTAACAAAGTCCCGACATGGAAGCAAGACTACTTTGGGGTGCGAAGTGTGCTGGGGTGGCCGTTTTAGACCGGGTGGGGGGTGGCCGCCCCTGACTCCGGTGTTACGCTTGACAAAGAGACGGTGAAGGGCCTCCAGCAATGGGCGCGGCTTGGGCTAAAGTGCCAACAGTATCTGACGGAGGCCAAGCTCATTGCGGCCGGCCTGAGTTCGGGTAGGTTCCTTACTCGGAGGTTCTATTTTGCTATGTTTGGCTTTTTTCTGATGCCGAACTCTTTTTTGCGGGTGTGATGGACTCAGGAAGGACTCGTGGTGGGCACTCGTTTCAAGGCATGAAGAGGAGGAAGCGAGTCGCCAAGCGAACTCATGCCGAGCTGCCCCGGGATGCGGAGCCCGAGGTACTGGACTACCCGTCAGGGGATCCGCCCAGGGAGCCCGAGATGGCTCCTCCAATGCAAGAATCGGCAGGGGGCCCGTATGTTGAGACTACTTACACGGGGGCTCCCACCTACTCTGGTGCTCCTACTTACTCTGGGTCTACTCATACACGAGATGTGCCCTCAGGCTCGGGGGTCCCAGGGGAATTCAGGAGTGTGCTGTCGCCGACCTACGCTCTTCAGAAGAGTAAGGAGGCCATTTTCCCCGAGGAGGTCGCGGCGTGGACTGATCTCCCTCTGCACCAGGTGGCCTGCCGTGCTGTTACTCATGCCATGGTGGTAAGTCAGACTTTTTATCGAGCTCTTTTGCTTTTATCCTTCTTGCTGTCGTTCTTTTGATCACTCGTTCTTTTTGGTAGGTGAACTCTTTTATCCATGCCTTGGCGGCCCAGGTGGAAAGGAGCTCGAGACAGGCGCGAGCTGCTGAAGAGGCTCTTCATGCTGTCGAGATGACTTCCCGAGCTGCTGAGGCGGCTTCCCGAACTGCTGAGGCGGCTGCTCGTGCTGCAGAGGCCAGGCAGGCGAGGTCTCAGAGAGATGCCGAGGCCATGGGAGTCGTAGTGAAGCTCATGGCGGACCTGAGGCTGGATTTGCAGCATCAGGTCAAATACCTTCAGGAGGACATTAGGGAGAGGACATAGATCTTTTTTCAAGGTATTGAAGATGCCAAGAAAAAGGTTGTCGATGAGTACATCGCCTCGCCGAGCTTTGACGACCTAATGGTGGATTCGTACTGAAGGGGTTTCAAGCTAAGCCGGTGGATGATCTGGAATACGTACCCCGAGCTCGATATTAGTGTCATATTCACTTCGCGCATAACTCAGGAGATGGCCAATGCTGCTGATGGTGAACCAGATTCCGAGGGCGAGGCAAGGCCTCCAAGTATCGTTGAAGTGCCTTCTGATAATGAAGAAGTAGCTCCGGGCCTGTAATTTTTTTTTCGAAATGTACTACCTTACTTTGAAATGGAATGACTTTTCTTTTGGTTAAGTGTTGGTTGTTCTTTCTCCCAAACTGAACGTATTTGCCGAACTGACCAAACGTTCGGTCTATTTCCTGCCCGGGTTATCGCACTCGCGCGGCCTGTTTTGGTGGTCTCTGAGATGCCGATGTTCCTATTAGTTCGTTGTCTCCGTTTTGCCTTTGGCTGACTTCTTTGCTTGCCTGTGCCGAGGTTCTTTTGTTAGCTCGGCTTCCTAGCCCTTAGGCTTTGGTGGCGATTTTATCCACTTCGCTTGGTGGTCTATAGGTAGTATCGCCTTAAGTTGACGATGTTCAATGCTCGGGGTATTTGCTTACCCTCTAAGGTTTCGAGCTCGTATGCCCCCCCGAGTGCTTTCTTTACTCTGTAGGGTCTTTCCCAATTTGGTCCGAGTTTTCCCACGCCGGGTTCGGGTACCATGATCTTACGGAGAACCAGGTCGCCAACGTGGAAGCTCCTCTTCTTTACTTTGGCGTTGTAGTACCGAGCTACTTTTTGCTGGTAGGCCGCTGTTCGGATGTGCGTGTGGTCTCTTACCTCATCCAGCAGGTCAGGATTGGTGTGTAACTCGTCTCCGTTTGTCTGATCGTCATATCCTTCTAGTCGCAGTGTAAGTATTTTGATTTCCGCCGGGATTACCGCTTCGGTGCTGTAGGTGAGGTTAAGGGGGTCTCTCCTGTGGCGGTTTTTTCCGTAGTTCGGTGAGCCCACAGAACACTTGGTAGCTCGTCCATCCACAACCCTTTAGCTCGGTCTAGTCGTGCTTTCAGTCTGCAGAGGATGGCTCTGTTCATTACTTCTGTCTGACCGTTTGCCTGCGGGTGTGCGACCGATGTGAAGTTCTGACGAATTCCCATATTTTGGCACCATTCTTGGAACTTGATATCCTCGAACTGTTTGCCGTTGTCGAAGATCAGTACCCGAGGTAGCCCGAAGCAACATACTATGTTCTTCCAAAAGTTCTGTATGTTTCGGGCTATGACTGTTGCCAGAGGTTCAACTTCTATCCACTTTGTGAAGAAATCTACTGCCACCACTAGGAACTTTCTCCCACCTGTTGCTGGCGGGAATGGCCCCAGGAGGTCGATGCCCCATTGTGCAAAGGACCATGGACTAGTGAGGTACTTGAGGTCGGCAGCAGGCTGATGGTGGATATTGGCATGCTTCTGACACTTGTCGCATTTTCTGATGAGCTCGACGGCTTCTTCATCATTGGCCAGTAGTATCCTTGTCGAAGTGCCTTTTGGGCGAGGGCTCTGCCCCCCAGGTGTCCGCCGCATAGACCTTCATGAGTGTCGCGGAGTACGAGCTCGGCTTCGACAAGTCGCAAGCAACACAGGTAGGGGAGCGTGTAGGATCGTCGGTACAACCGTTCGTCTATTATGACGTATTTGGCTGCCTGGCGCTGCACCCTCTTGGCTGCATTGCGGTCCGCAGGGAGGGTTCCATCTAGCAAGAAGCTCGCGAGTGGGTCGATCCAGCTTGGCTTTGCTTCAAGGACGGGAGCGATCTCTTCTGCCCCATCGAGAATGCTAGGCCGAGGTAAGTCCTCTATGTACACAGTTCTCATGGCGTTGTGAGTCGTGCTGGCTAACCGGGACAGGGCATCGGCCTCAGTGTTCTTTGACATTGGGATTTGCCTGATGAAGTGTGACTGGAAGTTGAGCAGAGCCTCCTTTACTATTGCCAAGTATGCAATCATAGTGAGCTCGCGTGCTTCGTATTCGCCCGTAACCTAGTTGACCACGAGCTGGGAATCACTGCAGATAACTATGTGCTTTGCTCCTACCTTGCGCGCTAGGTTCAACCCGGCTATCGGTGCCTCGTACTCCGCCTCGTTGTTGGACGCCGCGAACTCAAAGCGTAGTGCGTATTCAAATTTTGTTCCACTCGGGCCGCATAGCACTATTCCAGCCCCGCTGCCCTGCTGATTCGAGGAGCCATTTACATGAAGGATCCAGGGCTCCTCATCCCAGTTCACGTTTGGCCTAACCAGGAGAGATGCTACACTGGTTGCTGCTTCACGGGGTTCAAACTCTATTGGCTTGGGAGCTCCGGGCTCGCCCGAATTGGGGATCTCGAGCTCTACCGGCTCAAGGGCTTCAAGGCTAAACATGCACTCGGCGATAAAATATGCCAAGGCTTGGGCCTTAATAGCAGTTCTTGGCTTGTACTGGAGGTCGTACTCGCTGAGTTCGATGGCCCATTTCGTCAGTCGACCGAAAACCTCGGGCTTGAGTAAAACTTGCCTCAGAGGTTTGTCAATCAGGACGATGACGGTGTGAGCCTGGAAGTACGAGTATGCGTAATTGGCCGAAGTCTATAGAGAACTTCATTGCCAAATAGGGAACTTCATTGCCAAATAGTATGTGGAGACCACTGCCCGCAGGATATGCGTAATTGGCCGCCCTATTTTGGCATTGTATGGGGAAGGGGTCGCGACCACCAGGAAATCATGGTTGAGTCTGACTGCACAAGACCATGTGCCGATTTCCACAGGTATTGTTATTTTTCCGAGGGGCCTGACTTCCTCTCCGCCGAAACCCACCAGAGGAGTGTTCGCGGGCTTCAGCTCGCTCTTCTGTAACTGTAGCTGGTCAAATGCTGACTTGAAGAGGATGTCCGCCGAGCTGCCCGAATCCACGAGTACACGGCTGACATCGAAGTTGTTGATCCTTAGTTTTATGACAAGCGCGTCATCGTGGGGGTAGTGGACCCCTCGCGCATCGTCTTCCGTGAAGAAGATCGGCTCTTCAGTCTTTGGTCTCTTTGGGGGGTTCTGTTCCTCTTGGGCTGCTTCGCGAACTGACGTCCGGGCCGCTGTCGAAGTACACCCTGCTACCACCGAACCTCCCACTATTACATGGATGGTTCCCCAAACTGGCCTCTCTTCCGGAGGCTGTCACTGCAAAGGTTCGGCTGGTCTGCTTCTAGATTCGTGGGCATCCTTTCTGTGCTCCCCTTGCCGACCTACCTTATTGTTATTATTATTATCATGTTGTACAAAATTCCTTAAGTATCCGCGATGGATGAGTCCCTCTATCTCGTCCCAGAGATTATTACACTGTTCGGTACTATGACCGTGGTCTCTATGGAAACTACAGTACAATTTTTTTTTCTTTCGTTCGGATTTCCCTTTAGGCGAGGTGGCCACTTTACGTATGGGGTGTCCTTGATTGTCATTAAGATCTCGGTCCGCCTCATGTTTAACGGCGTGTAATCCTTCCGAACTGCTAAGGGAACTCGGAACAACTGGTTCAGCTTCGGCTCCCGGGCCGGGTTTTTTCTGTCGACTGGGTTGGAGGGCTCGCCTTCCCTCTTTCTTTTCTCGTTCCCGCTTTCGGTCCATTGGTTGATTTCTTCCTCTGTTCTCATGAACTTATCCGCGAGCTTGAGGAATTCGGCCACGGTTGCGGGTTGGTTAGCTACCATGTGCCATTTGAACTCTTTGTGCGTTACTCCTCTATTGCCTGTCGCGAGCTACACCACGGAGTTTAATCGCGGTATCTGCAAGCACGCTTCATTGAACCGCTTGATGTAGCCCTGGATGGATTCTCCTTCTCTCTAGACTACTCCGAAGATGCTTTCCTCTGTTCCGGGGCACCGCTTGCTAGTGACAAAGTGTGCGGTGAAGACCTGCACAAACTGGGCCCAGCATCTTATCGACCCGGGGGCCAAGTTCCTGTACCAAGTGCGGGCTACCCCCTGAAGGTGGTGGTGAAGGCCACGCACATGCACGATTCACTGGCCCTGGCGAGGTGCATTTGGGACTAGAAAGCATCAACGTGGTCGTTGGGGTCGAAGGACCCATCATACTTGTCCAAAGGTGGGAGCTTGAAATCTCTGGGCATGGGGACTGCCAGGAGTTCTGATGCGAGGGGGGAAGGAACTGAGAGAATCAGGGCAGCTTTTACCTCGTCCGAGCTCGTCTCTTCCTTACCTCGGAGCTCGGGCAGGACACGGGTGGCAATTCGGCGACTTCGCCGGCGCCTTCGTTGTTGAGTGGGCCTGGTACTGGCGCTGCTGGCCTCTGTGTTGCCGAGCTCGATGGGCCCAGAAGGCTGGTAGTTTGCTGCCAAGGCGCTGAATCGGTTCTCCGTGAGCGGGAACTCGGGCCTGGAGCGCCGAGGTGCTGACCTTGCGGGCGAGGTTCCTGACCCGCCTGCTAGCTGCGAGGCGGGGGTGATTTTTCTTTCTCTTCGGCCTGGGGACGAGGCCTGGCTGTTAGGGGGGTTCTGGGGCCGGGAGGCTTTTCCCTAGTGGGGGCATCCATCTTGTGGGGAGGCCTTAACCGGCTTCGGAGCAGGGTGCCAAGGTAGAAGTAGTGGTTGGTTCAGAGGCAGTTGGGGGAACTGCTGTTGATAGTGATACTGGGAGATGTTGTCCAATACTTGGTGCTGCTGGAGCTGGTGTTGCTGGAATTGTTGCATTTGGGCTTGCATTGCATCAGGTCGTCCAATTGGTTTTGGCTGGTTGCCAGGGGGACGGCAGTTGGTTCAGTAAAGGTTGTTTCGATAGGGAGAGGAAAGGGGAATGCTCATGGCAGGAAGGTTTACAGGCGCCACTGCTTGTGGCGCATTCAAGCTGGGGATCCCATCCACCGAAAGGGGGATGGTGAACTGTCCGACGCACACTACGGGGACTTGAAGTTGTTCCCCGGTGGTGTTTGTCTTCGTGCCACGTCCGGCGTTGCTGGAAGAAGCCATGAGTGTTGGGGTTTTTGGAGAAAAGAGGTTATGAGAGTTTAGAGGTAGGCTTTTAGAAGCGAGTTCCCACAGACGACGCCAATTGATGGTGCGCAATCCAGCTGGTCCTAGCTGTCAACGACCTTGCCTCTGAACGGAGCTATAGGGAGCCTGAAACAGAGAAGATGAGGAAGCTCCGAGGGGAATTCGGTATGAAGGCTTCGACGCTCAAGTTAGAATTCTTAGGCAAGATAAAACCAGATGGCGCAAAGCTCACGTACCTTGTTCTTGGGGGGTAGGGAGCCTTTTATAACCACCTCATGCACTCACTCCTAAGCTTTTGTCAGGTCGGGTATGATTACCTCTGGGTTCCTGCCAATTTGGGTGTCATCCCCTCTACTGGACAGAACCGCCAATGCTCCCTTTTGTCGGAGCCGTCTCTGCGACTAGCGATGACGGTGGCAGGTGACCGTTGAAGTGCGGCTGTCAAGCGTCAGATCCCAAGTCAGTCAGGTGCGCCACCCTTGGATACGGACCTCCTCGGTGTCAGGTATGGTACGTTTGTTCAGTTCGGCGTCCTGGAGGCGAGGTGCTGAAGTGGCGAGCGAGGTAAAGTCTTGAGTTTGGATAGGGAAGTGCCCCGAACTGCCATGAGGCGGGCCAGTTCGGGTCATTGCCTTGTGTGGTTCAGGGCCTAAGGGAGAGTTTGGGCTCCTCGTAGGGAGTTTCGGGCTCCTAGTAGGGAGTTCGGGCTCTTAGTAGGGAGATCGGGCTCTTAGTAGGGTGATCGGGCTCCTCATAGGGAGTTCAGGCTCCTAGTAGGGAGTTCGGGCTCCTCGTAGGGAGTTCGGGTTCCTTGTTTGGATTGCTGGTGGGGAGTTCGGGCTCCTGGTGCAGAGTTCAGACTGTTGATTACGAGGTCGGGCCAAATCTTCCTTCATCATCTGTATTTATTGATAATAAAAATAAGGATAATTTTCTTAAACTACTCTTATGGTTTAGCTAATTAACTAGGTGTATCCTTACTCTTTGAAAATTGATTAATTAACTATTCCTACTGCTTCTAATAATTGACTAATACTTTCCTCACCATTAGCATCATTTCACTCACGAATTCAGAGCGCTCTCTCTTGTGCAAATTATGAGTTAATCAAAATAATGGTCTAAAGACGGTTGTAAAATTAGAGCGGTCTCTGAGAACCCTGTAAACCTTTATGGTTTTGCTTTGGCTTCCCCCGTGCTTCAGATGCCAAATCTCGGTTCATTTGAGTTTTAGAATAAAGAAGACCTCGCCTCTTGTTCTCTTCTCCGGAACCGCCGCAACTGCTCAGATGTCATGAAATTTGAGTGATGGGATTGATTAGTTTAGATGTTAGATATTTGAATGAATTCTGCCAAAAGCCCCAGTTCGTCTCTCTCCTCTACTGCCTCCCCCCACCTCCCTCTCGTTCAATTGAACACACTGCTACCATGGTGTTCAACTCTGATCTCTCTTGAGTACTTGCTCCTGGAGAAGGAGGAGGAGAAATGGGCGGACAAGATTTGCTTGGAGGGGAAGTACTACTTCGAAGGATACTGGTTGGAGATCGTTGGGAATTTGAACAACATAACCGACAACTACGTAGGAATGGAGAAAGAGAAACGGGGGTTGAGAAGGTGACATGCTGTGAAGGTGATGGAGCACTATGCACTGCACTGGTGGGGAAGTTGTTTCTGACGGATGCTGGGAACGGGAGGGGAAGTCGAAGACGGATCTAAAAGCAAAATAGGGAGTCATTCTGATTTTCAACCGGAGGAAGAGAGTTCATCAAATCCATCAAAGTGGATGTTTTCCGGGAAGAGCTTGTTCGGTGAGGAACACACCCGTGTTCAGGCTCGTCCAACTTCCCTTGTCGTAGATCAAATCTGTCCACCCATGGACACTATGTTCTGCTCCTTATGCCTCTCCAATGGTAGGTTGAACTCCATGTCCGTGAACACCTAAAAGGGGTCTCCGAACAAAGTATATGTCGTATTGAAGGTTTTAGGGGAATAGCTGATGGAGGAATGATTCTTATTTGAAAGTCTTATTCTCTGAATTGGAATTCTCACTTATCGATTCAGACCTCCTTTTTCTGCCTCTTTTTATACGAGAAGACAAGTTAACTCGTCACCGTCACTCTTCTTCTTCGGAACTCTCGGTGGAACCTGTTTCAGCACCTTGCTTAAATCGAACCAAATACGACCCAAGAAGTCATTCGACTGACTAATATACATGAAGGACAATCATTCGAATTTTGAATATTGGTACAAGGGTATATTAGGATTTTTAAAAAATATCAATCACGTGATGACGGAAAATTAACTGTAAGGGAGGTTTTAGATAATTTTTAGAAATAGTAGGTAGATAATATATAAACAGTAAGAATATACTTAGTCAATTAGCTAAACCATAAGGGTAGTTTAAGAAATTTGCCCTAAAAATTATTTTTTCTATCAAAAGAATTATCGATAGTTTGTTTGGTTGAAACAATTTCTTTTTTTTTTTAATTATTATTATATGATAGGAGACGTTTCATCAGCCATTGACATTTATCGTAAACATAGTTGTCCATCGGGGTGAGCATTCGGATAAGCCTAAATTTTAAAAATCGAATTAAAAAAATTAAATGCAAACTGAAACCGAAACTGAATTATAAAAAAACTAAAATTTGTGGTTTGGTTTTCAGTTAAAATCGATTTTTAATAATATATACTTTATTATATATTATAGAATCAAATTTTATTATATTATATATTAATATATAAATATATAATATATTATATATTATATGTTACATATAATAATAGAAAGTTTGGTTAATTCGGTTAATCAAATTTTTAATTTAAAAAATTGGAATTGATAAGTGAATTAATCAAAAACTGAATTTACCGATTCAATTTAATAAAAAATTGAAAAGATTGAACCAAAAAACTGAATTTAAGTTCAATTTTTCAATTTTAACTGAATAATGCTCACCCTAATTGTCCACAACAACTTCTCTCTCTCATATATAGCCTCGTCATTTTTTTTTTCTATGGGGGGTGGGGGGTGTTCACATCTCTTGCGAGATGTTTCCAATACATGGTACATTATGGGATGTGCTATGCGGCGCCGATGTGAACTAAAAAATTAGAAAACAAGTGATAATCAATACAATTTACTTGTATTGGAATTGTAATGTGTTTTGAAATCAAAGACTTGCATACTTGTTTTTCAATTGTGCTTTGTGAGACCAAATGGTGTAAATCCCATAATGGAATAAACCCATACAAAGGGCATGTTCGTTTCTTTTTAATTCTTATGTCTTATGAGAAATCTTTTAACTTTAAGAGAAAAATGGTTGTTCGTTTCCTCTTAGCTCTTATCTCTTAAAGCGCAATCATACAATTTTTTGTTTTATAATGGTACCCTCAAAAAAACAAACAAAAACTCTCATATATATGGTCAAAATGGATATTTGATCATTTTCAGAATTCAGTATTCAGAACAACAGTTTTTGTATTCAGAGTTTAGAGGAAAGAAAAGTACACCAATAACAATATACTTCTTAATGTAATTATTGCACTTTCAGATGTCAGACTTTATAGCAAATGAATAGACTTAGAGTTTAAAATAAATCCTTTGCGTACTATAATGTTAGATTGTTATAACTTAATTCAACTTGTTTGTCACAAGAAGACAAAAATTTCTCTTTCAAAGCTTCAAGTACAATACCAAATATTCCCTCAAGTTGTTAAAGAAAATTCATTGCAAGAGGTGAAGAACTAATAAACAAGATGCGATATGCATAGAGAATCAAATACTCCACACTATGAAACCGGCTGTTGCATTATCATTAGTTGCTTATTCTATGGTTGGCTAATGGATCTGTGTTTGAAAGTTGGAGGATGCAATGAAAGAAACTATAATAGTTTCCTCCCTCGGGCATCCTCTCTCTCTCTCTCTCTCACACACACATGCTTAATTCAAGAAATATGATTCAAAAAGTGGGTAGGTTCACTCCTAAATATTCTTAATAGACATTTATTAGCTTAACACATTTTATCGATACTCTCTTAAATACAAATGGTGGGACCCATTAAAAGATACCATAAACCCATGTTTGTTTTTAAATGTTTTTTTTTTTCAAAAAGAAAATACTTTATTAATTACAAGCTTGATTTAACTTTAGGAAGCAACCTAATTTAATTTTTAAAAATAAATAACTCAAAATAGATTTATTAGATAAATAGTAAATACCAAATAAAGTGGATTATTGTTTATCAATAAGATCTTATTTAATATCTTAAATCAAATTAAAAAAAACATAAATTAATAATGGGTTTCAAATAAAATAGGTCTGTATAGATTGTCAATTACAAAGATGCAAAATCCATATTAATTTTTTTTTTAATTTAATTTTTGATAACTAAATACTAAACTTTAAACTAAATTATTACCCTTACTTAGTGCCGGGGTCATTATTCTCTAGTAAGCAATTAATTGCAACAAGTCTTCCAACATAATAGGCCTGAGAAAATCAGGGTAGTGTCTTTGGACGGATCTTGTCAGATAAGAAGATAAATATGAAGGGCCTATTAGGAGTAGGCAAAAAACCTCTTTCGACTAGAGAAGGGGTACAATGTGAAGATGATTCGGAATGGGGTACTGTGGTTCAGGTTCAAAACCCAGGATGACAGAGAAATGTTCTTGAAAAAGGAACCATGGTTAATTAAAGAATTCCCCCTATTACTCAAAGAATGGGAACTAGAAATGAATGCGAGTGGATGGCTTGCTGCTAACAAGTGGAGGTGGATGTTTTGAAACTTTTAGTTTGTGCAATGCGAAGAACAACAAACGAAGGAGCTGTTAAATGGTAACAGGTACAGTATGAGAGACTACCGGTTTTCTATTTCAAGTGTGGACGAATAGGTCATCAACAGACAAGCTGTGAGAAATTCCGGGGTGGTGGTTTTCTAGGAGCCTAGGACAAATGATCAACATGCTGGAAAGCCAAAAAGCAATGGTGGGGGCAGCCTTCAAAGGCTATGGGAGTTGGCTAAAAGTGGAGATGACCGAAGAAGAACAGAAAACGTTGGATGCGGATAATACTGCAAAAGAGTTCAGAGAAGCGTGGATGAAAAGTCTGGATTTGCCTATGCATGAACAGATTGAACAGGGCCAATCGTCTACATCAAAGCAATACCAGCTTATGGTTGTGAAGATTGGGAACACAATGCTTATGGGATCCATGGAAGGGGTTAGTAGCACTCGTCGAGAGCTGTTCGCCGGTGATACAAGTAATCCGACGAGGCAAATCAGATCACTAGAAATACTGTGTGGTGCAAGTTTCGTAGTCTTCTTTTCACCGATCAAGTCTAGAGGCCGTAGGGACGAAGAGGGTGAGGCGGACTGTCAAACGTGGCAACTGGACGGATAGGGTGACTTTGGGAAAGGACAAATGTTTATTGTAGTTCTGGAAAAAGGGAAACAAGGCCAATTAACCAGGTCTACATGTACAATCAAGGAAATAGAGGGGTAAAAAGTTTTTAACTAGATCCAAACACAGCTAATGGAGATAGAGGATCGAGGAAAAAGGAAGGAAATTAACCAAGAAGTCAACGATGAAGGTAAGTGTCTCGAGGGAACTACTAGTTAGGAAAGGAACACTGGAGGTGATCCAATGTGAGTTATACAGGCGAACATGCATATAGAGAGTGGTTTGGGTACATGGAGCAAACAACAAGTTACAAACCAAAGAATGGAAACATCAGTGGATCTGAGTGTGGATATGAGGCAGGCTTGAAAGAGAAGCAGAGAGGGCACGAATGTGCAAGACACACAAGACTTGGCTGGTAGGGCGGACCAAAAGCGACTTAAAGAAAAGGAGACTGCGCTAGTGGAAATTGAATTTGTGCCAGGCTCCCAGGTATGTCGTGTGGATAAACGTACATGTAAAGCCATTGAAATCGCCAATATTCTTGGAGGGAGGGCCTACACAGATATGTCCGAAAGTGACCCCATCGAAACCAGTTCGCTGATGGAAGTGGAGAATGAAGAAGAGGTGCATACGAATAGCAAAGATGTTGTGCAGAACAAGGAAGCGGAGGTATGTCTGTTAAGTTATCTGGTTAAGTTATTTTCTGTTTCTCAGTTTTGTCAATTATATAAAATGAAGATGGGGCAGGAAAAGAAAATGATAAATAAAAAATGGTCAAAGGGAGATAGGGAAGGAGAAATAAAAAGAATATTCAAGAAAAATCAAAGAAAATTATGGAATCTCCCCCCAAAAAGAAAGAACAAACTGAGCAAACTAAAAAAAATTATATCAAATAAAATATGAAAGAACAGAAAAGAATGTATGAATGAATAGAATAAAAGAAAGGAATTTGGTAGGGGTGAATAGTTCAGCTTTACTAACTAGTAGGTTAGTGGATACTCTGATAGGAGAGTGTGGAAGGAATTGGCTTCTATGTATTAAGAATAAAAGGGTGTGGGTGGCTGCCCTATCTCAGCCCCTTAAGAAGCAATGATGGTCTTAAGTTGGAACTGCCAGGGGCTAGGCTCACCCTAGACAGTTCAAAATTTAAGAAAAGCCTTTTTTGAGTCCAAACCGAATGTGATCTTTTTGACGGACACAAAATGCTCTCTATTAGTTTGCAAGGATAAATTAAGATGGATTAAAGATTGAGATTGCTGGGGTGTTGATGCAGCTGGTTTCAAGTGGCTTAGTAGTATTTTGGGACCCGGAACTGAATTTGAAAGTCTTGTCAGCAAATGGCAGAATAAACTTGGCCTCGGTGGTGGGCAACAGGGGTGAATCTTGGCAAATATCCTTGATCAATGGGGAACCTGGTAAAAAAAAAAAAAAGAGAGAACACTTTAATCAATTATGACAAAAGTGTGCCGGACAAGTCCTAGGGCCTTGGGTTTGCACTGGTGACTTCAATATGTTGTTTAGGAAAGAAGACAAATGGGGAGGGAAGCCAGTGAGCAAATCAAAGTTAAGGGAAACTAGAAGATTGTTGAGGACTATGGGCCTGAAACAATTAGTAAGTCATTGTCCTAAATTCACGTGGAATAATAAGAGAGAAGGAGCTGATAATATAAAGGAAAGGATTGATGGGGCTCTGGCAAATAGGGAGTGGATGGAGTTGTTTCCTGAAGATAGAGTAATTCACCCAAGTATTGGTGGGTCAAATCATTTACCAATTGTACTTGATGTGAGCTCAAAAATAGGTAAGCATAAAAGGCCATTCAGGTTTGAGAACATGTGGACCACACACACATGAGGATTGTTCTAAAATAATAATAAAAACTAGAGAGGTGCAGAGGAAGGCCTAGGTCAGGATGGAGTTTATAAAAACTGCCAAAAACTTTGGATGGAATTGACAAAATGGAATAAAGGGGTCTTTGGTAAAATTCAAGATAGAATCAGAAAGCTCCAAGCCACTTTGAGTGGAGAAATTCCAACTAGGAAGCTCGTTCAGTGGGTCTAGAGTGCAAAATTTGGTGGAGCAATTGAAGGAGGAACTTAAGAGAGAGGAAATTGTGGACCCAAAAATCCAAACAAAATTGGCTACAACTAGGAGACAAGAATACAAGGTTTTCCCACCAATCTATGATGACAAGGAGAGTAAGAAATAGAATAGTAACCATCAAGGATGGGGATGACCATTGGGTAGTGGAGTAGGACCAAATCTCAAATATATTAGTCTCTTATTTCAAAAATTTGTTTGAGACTTCATAGCCAAGTCTGGAAGGGGATCTGCTAGATTTAGTGCAGTCTCGTGTAAGCGAAGAAGAAAATGAAAGACTTCAAGAGAAGGTTAGTGAGGAGGAAATTAGAGAAGCCCTTTTCCAAATGCATCCCCACAAAGCCGAAGGCTCAGATGGGTTTCCCAACTCTTTCTTCCAGAAATATTGGAATACTGTGAGTCCAAGTATAATCAAAGCTGCCAACGATTTTTTCTCTCTAGGTACTTTAATGCCAGAAGTAAATAAGGCATTCATAGTTCTCATCCCAAAGATCAAAAGTCTTGAAAGTGTCTCTCATTATAGGCCTATTAGTTTGTGTAATACCCTGTACAAAATAATTACAAAAATTCTGACCAGAATGCGTTTGTTCATGAAATCATCCAAAGCCCAAACCAAAATGCGTTTGTTCCAAGAAGGATGATCTTTGAAAATGTGTTGATTGCACGAGCTACTCCACTTCATGAAATCATCCAAAGTCAAGCAGAATTTCATGGCGGTCAAGCCTGACATGAACAAAGCTTAGGATAGAGTGGGGTTTTGTCCAGGAGGTTTTAAAAAAGAATGGGTTTTGGGGATATTTTTGTAAATTGGGTCATGCAATGCATCACATTTGCCTCCTTCCAAAATTTGGTGAATGGAATCTCTAGTAGAAGCTTCTCCCCTTCCATAGGACTGAGACAAGGGGACCCTTTATCCCCGTATCTCTTTTTGATTTGTTCAGAAGTTTTATCTCTTGTTATTCAAAAGATGCACTCTTTAGGTAGGATTTCTGGTATGAAACTGAATAGGCAAAGTCCATCTTTCACTCACTTATTTTTTGCAGGTGATTCATACATCTTAAAAGCAAACATAGCTGAAGGTGGGGAGATTGTGGAATTGTTGAAGTAGTATGAGGATGTGTCGGGTTAAAAGGTGAATCTCTTGAAATCTGAAATTTTGTTTAGTCCAAAATTGCATCAAAAATTGTAAAAGCTATTTTCTAGGGTAATGAAAAATTAAGGAAGTAAGCTATCCATCTAAATTCCTTGGGCTCCTAGCAAGCATGGATAGATCAAAGAGAGGTCTTTTTTTAACTTCTTATGTGAAAAGATGAACACTAGATCCAGGGGAGAGTATGGACATTTGGGAGGATCCCTAGATCTTGGGGTGGTTTTCTTTTAAGCCTATGGGCCCAAGGTTCAACCCCAATCAGGCTAAATGGGTCAGTGATCTGATTGACACCCAAGCAAATGAGTGGAACATCCAAAAGATCACAAATCTGTTTGATTCAGAAAAAGCATCCCAAATTTGTGCTTTAGAGCTCCCAAGACTGGGAGGGGGGGAAGACAGATTAGTCTGGACCCCTGATCCCAGGGGAAGGTTCTCAGTTAAATCAACTTACCATGTGGCTTGGGATCCGTTGGAGGGAGATTCAAAATTTCAAGAATCTCACCTCCCTCCCTTGTGCTCTTTGAGTTTTGTCTTTTCCTCTTCCTACGTTTGAATGCATGGGAATACTCTTTGTTTCACATTGTTTGGGAAAGGAGTTGAGTTGGAGTATATCTATAGATTTGCTCTTTCTATGGGTAGGGACCCATAGGAGGAAAAAAGCATTATAGACATTCACATGCATGTGGGGGAGGGGGGGGGGGTGCATGCCAGGATGGGATGGGTTGGAGCGTGGGTGCATGTATGTGTATGTGTACGTGTATACACATGTTACACTGAATGGTTTTGGTTTTGACCGTTTTCACCTTTGAATTTCAAATTTATTTTTAAACATTTTTTTCCTGTTTTCTATCTCTTCGAACAGGTGCACTGTTTGAAAGAGACTTCTCTCTAGGACACTTCTGTGTCCATTCAGGTGACTAAGAACACTCTATAAAAGGAGTGTTAATCGACCTAGAAACACACAAATCATTGCACACAACACATCTCTCTATCGAGTGTTGAGTTTATGAGCATCATTCTTTGTGGTTCGTGGAGGTTTGGTAAGCAAGTGCACACCTACCAGTGGCCTATGGGCTGTTTTATCTTGGCGACTGATTTGCAATCACCTGGCTGCACCGTAGGGGGCAAATGCGGTTTTAAGGAGAGTGACCAAGTGACACGACTCAGCCCTCCTTCTCTTTGCAAGTTCTTAGTTTCACAGTTATGCAATGCTATAGATTCGCAAGCTCGGTTTAGAAAGTGATTACTGATAAATTCCATTTTACCTTCTTTACTATTTTCCAACATAATCTTTTAAATTGTTTTTCTCAAAACTCTGGTCAAAGTTCCATGTCCCTAGCCCAATGGAAAGCTACCTAGAATTTAAATGTCCCACCAAAGCTAAAACATTTTGTTTGGAAAAGCTGCCTGAACAGCATAGCCGTAAAACAGATAATGGTCAAAAGAGGAATGAGTGAAGAGGCTTCTTGCTCGGTGTGTGGAGATGCTGAAGAGAGTATTATGCATGCTTTGTTTCAGTCTGACCATGCTCGAGCGGTTTGGTTTGGAAGCAGACTAAATTTAAGCTGGGAAGCAAGGGTTACAGACTATAGTTTATTCTGTATGTGTGTTGTGGGCTATCTGGAAGGCAAGGAGCAATTTGATTTTCAATGATATAAGACCTAACCCTTCTCTATCTATTCTTTGTGCGAACAGGATGATGGAGGAAGTGAAGAGAGCTTCCCTTCAAGAATTAGCAGACTGTTCTCAGACTAAGGCGACTCTAACTACTAGCTAGTTTTTTGGATAATATGCCGAACTCGTGCTGTAAAGCGTATACTGATGGAAGCTTTTCTAGTTCGGGATCAGGTGGTTTTGGTTTTCTGTTATGTTCTGGTCTGAATGTTTCTTTGAATGCTAGTTGTGGTCCCTGTAAAGCTGGGTCAGCTGAGTTTGCTGAATTTTCTGATTCAAGAATTGTCGTTAAGACTTTATCTGCTACATCTTTTGATTGTGCTCCGGTAGTTTGGCCCTTGCTGGATATTTTCAATCTCGTAGGTCATGGAGAAAGTGCTTTAATTTCTCTTTCTGTTTTCTTTCTGAGTTTGATTTTCTTGTGTTTTGTTTGGACTTCGGATTGTTTCTTCTCTAACAAAAAAAGAAAATCGGGAGAGACAGCTGTCGTAAGCAGTTAGCTCCGTCTTACTCTTACAACATCAAAATAAATGGAAATTTTATATGATGCCGCCATGCCGGAAAGGGTGTATGATACCGGAATTTTATTTTATTCAGAATGGAATAAGCTTGAATGAAAAAAAGTAATTACTCGGTGTATCATCATGTACCAAGTATCAATTCGAGAAACTGATCAACGTTCGCCATTTTACTCCACCCAAACTAAGACATGTGGGGTCTAAATAGGGCAGGTGGTTGTGTTATGACTTTATGGGGGCTAGGGCTACATAACTTGGTAGGTCCATATTGAGCGAGATTATACTTCGTGGTTGACCGAACGATAAAATTCGTGTGCTCGCGCCCTCGGTACATAACTCTCTCTCTCACGCGCGTCCATTTGTTTTGCCATTGCTATTTCTTTTTCTGCTCTGGGGGTTCTTCGATTGCAGAGAAGGAGCTCTGGAGTCGGCCTTTACTCGTCCGAGGCGAGGGAGGTTATGCCGTTGGGCTTAGAGGTACCCACAGTTAACGGGTTAATATGCGATTTGATTTGTTATTTGATTCCTCCCGTGTGCTTTGTTTAGGGTTGTATAGATTTGTGTAGAAGTTTTAATTCGGAATTGCTTGTTCTTTTCTTGCTTCTTTTGTTTAGAATTTTGATATTGGGGTCTAGATGCCGTAGATATTTGAGATTTCCATATATTCTCTATGGTTTCTTTGTTGTTTTAGGATTTCGGTTTCTCGGGCATTAAGTTTTTTTTTTTCTTCCTTTTTTTTATGTTGACTGTGATCGTGTTCCGTAGGAATTTGAGGTTCGGGGTTTCTGGATTCCTTGTGGGACTATGAACCAGCTGGTTCGTTATTTAAATACATTCTGTGTAATTCTTAACTAGGGGTTGAGTTTTAGACCCTCTTGGCGTGTATTGGGATTTATGCAAATGGGAATTTGTGTTTGGTACGGACTCAATTATATTGTGTTTAAGATTTGAATATTTAAGTGGTTTCTCCTTGTTTGGGATTTTACGAATTGACCACTTTTAATTGACGGCATTGACTATTCTTGTTTTGGTTATCCAACATTCTTCGTGTATCTATTCTAGAAGTGCGTGTTTCCAATGTAGGATGCCCTTAAGGCCCCTTATATTTGTTAATTCTAGGATTTTAATCCATGTTTTGAATTTATTGAGTTTCAAAAGGATTTTAATCGGATTTTTTTTTGCTGGTAGATTTGCTTGGTGAGACTTGAGAGGACAATCTCTAGAGATGCGATTCATAGTGATATTATATGTTCTCTTTAGATCCTTATTTTATTTTTGGGTTGGACTTCTTCATGGTGTGATGATAGATATTCAGGGATTCTTTTAGAGGTTTTATGTGCTTTGTTACCTGGATGGACAAGGTTTCTGATATGAAATTTACACTAAAAACTGAAGTATCCAACATGACAGGCTACTCTTGTACGGGTTTCTGGGTAATCATAGTTTATAAGGCCTATTTGTTTGCGTTGATTTATGTCATGGAAGAGATTGAGGTAATGCCTTCATATATAGAACTTTCAGGGAATATTTATTCCTTGCACATTGGTACTTAAAGAATTTTCAGTATGGTACTTTTGGACTCAAAACTTCCCTTTTGCTTTTGAACCTTTGTTTCTCTTACTAAAGGGTTTTTTTTTTGGTTAATTTGATTTCGGATATTTACTCTTATTCCTGATAGTTGACTTTTTTCTGAAAGGTTTGATTTTTTTAACAGATGAACTTTTAATTGGGGACCTCTGATCTGAATTAGAGGTGCAACTTGGGTTGGCCCGAGTTAACATTTACACTGCTTCAGGCTCAGGCCTTTGGGCTGGGCCCATTCAAAATTTGACAAATCCCAACCCGATCCCACCCAAGTTGCATCTCTAATCTGTATGGGAACACCACAACCAAGAATGAACATGAACATGAGACTGGGGCATGCAAAAAGTGTGTGACCTTTAATCCATTGTCATAATCCCATACAGGTTAGGGGTTGGAGATCAGAATTCTTCGAATCATTGTCCTCACCACATGTTGTCTATTGATGAAATATGGTTTGCTTTACTGATAAAAAAATGAATATGGTGTGTTTTCTTTTACCTGCACAGGTTGCTGGAGTGTCTAATTTCTATAGGTGTCATAACCCCATTCAGAAAATAAAGTGGGTATCATATAGAATGAAAAGCAATTTAACTTTAAAAATTACACCATAATGATCTTACAGGGTATTTAGAAAAAAAGGAATTTAAATGCTACACCATGTGATCTTACAGGATATTTAGAAAAAAGGAATTAAAAGCATTTATGATTTTAGAGGGAAGTATTGTTTTTTGTTAAAAGAAAACATGAACTTTATCAGTCTTATCTGATGTTATCTGTTAAATGAATTAGTTGTACTGCAAGTGGACTGTATTTCATGTGAATATTCATGTTTTCTATTTGTTTTGCCAGGTTGCGCCCCACTTTGATCCAAAAGCTTTCTCATTCTCTTTTAAGATATGGAGCAAGCATGTCTCTTGTCAAATTGCTACCAGCATAGAGTCCTGTCAGAACGGGAAGTTCTTGACTTGCGTTTTCTTACATTTGGAGAATTCTTTCTCGCTTCCTTTGTCAACTGCACTTAGTGTCCAGATGCCTTTAAATGATCATCATAGGAGGACTAACGCAATTTTTTTCTAAGTTTGGTTTTGGACCTATTTTGCACTTATACAAGTAAGATGTCTATTGATATTATCATTTTTCTTAAACAAGAAATTATGGTCTTCTATTTCTAACTTTCTTCCCATCAATAGTGAACAACCAACACAACTTCGGCTTGAAATATTTGCCGAAACATCTTCCGGGGTACAGTACCAATTCTGGAGTCTGTTGAATTTCTTTGTGACAAAATGTGTTTTTCTCCATTAAATACTGAACTCCACCTTTTGTTTTCTACAGGGCTGAAGTCTGCAATAAACACATGAAAATTTCATATACAGTGATTAGTAGATAAATTCCACCAAGCCATGTGGACTAGGTAGTTCATTGCTATATCTTTTTCATTGCTCCTTATTAGCACTGGAATAGCAAGGCAAGATACTGAGTACCTGAAAAAGCTGTCAAGAAATTCTACATAGAATAAAATGAGATAGCAGTTCAATTTTCTGGACTACTCGCTTCAAAGTGCTCTTGAATCAAGTGTCCATCAGTCTATCATTGGCAGATGTATTTTTATCTTCAAATGAGTTTTTGGATTGTCAGTAAGATGTACTACAGCATGCATCCCTCCTTTCCATCTTTACCTGGTTACATTCTTGGAGTTCTGGTATTAGAGTTTTTTGGCAATAAGGCTTTGAAGCCTGTCCATGAGGAAGATGTTTATTTGATCTGAGGCATATCACAAGTCAAGTTAGCAGCGGATCTGGCTTGAGAGCTGTCTATATTCTATAGTAACTCTGAAGTCTCTTGTTTATAAAATAATTTTCAACTGGAATGTCAGATATTTCGTCCATCTATCCCTTATTTTTTATGTGAATAAGGGGCACCAGTTTTTGAAAGCTTGTTTGGTGTTGTCAAGGTACAATGGACCGGTAAGTTGGTATATTGAAGGAAAACTCCAGATTATTAGTAATATTTGACATTGTTTTACAGTTTATTTATATATTTATTTGTTGTTTTGTTTCAGGTACAAGATAATTAAAGAAGTTGGTGATGGCACATTTGGGAGTGTCTGGCGAGCCATAAATAAGCAGACCGGTGAAATTGTATGTGTGATTCATTCTAAAAATTTTCTCCCGATTTCTGCGTGTTCATATTTCAGATGGTTTTCATGTATAACCTTATTTACTTTCAATTTTTCTTGACAGGTTGCAATTAAAAAAATGAAAAGAAAATATTATTCTTGGGAGGAATGCATAAATCTGAGGGAAGTGAAGGTAAAATATTTCATTTCTACCTTGAAATGTTGGATTTGCTGTCCATGTAAATGTATCAACTATTCTTGTTTTGGCAGTCATTGCGGAAGATGAACCATCCCAATATTGTGAAGCTCAAGGAAGTCATTAGAGAAAATGATGTCTTGTACTTTGTGTTTGAATACATGGTATGCTAAGCATATTACAATATTGTAGTTTCACTATTACATGAATTGCACGGTATTCAACTCCATGGAATTACATGTTTCATTTCAGGAATGCAACCTGTACCAGCTTATGAAAGACAGGGGAAATCTTTTCTCAGAATCTGAAGTGAGGAACTGGTGCTTTCAAGTGTTTCAAGCTCTTGCTTATATGCACCACTGTGGTTATTTTCATCGTGACCTAAAGCCTGGTAGGAAATATAAGTTTATGCCTTCTATCTGTTTTATTTGGACCCTATGCAGTCTGGCATTAGTACGATCCTTTTTTCCTATTTGGTTGGAGTTCTTTGAATGGCTTAGTGGGTCAATGAGGAAATTGGAGGAGAATAATCAGAAAGAAGGAATGAATAATTTTCTTGTTGTATGGTATTTTTGGTAATGCCAATTTGTGATCTTGCTTCATGATCACTTCTTGGGCACTAAAAGTTGAAAGAAATAATAGAATGCTTCTAGGGTCATGTCATTTTAGAGATTAAAAAAACTATTTTGATTATTATTTGTGCAGTATGTGTTACAAAAAGGTGAAAGTGCTAATGAGGCATAGGCCTTAAGAAGAGAGTCTTAAGGTGTCGTGAAATTTCTCTTTCAAGGAAAAAACATAAACTGAAATGAGTTATAGAGCTATGCACAAGAACAAGGACCATAATTGTATTCTCAGAAATTCTCAAAACAATTTGATTTTTCATGAAGAAAAGTTTACATGGGCATTCCAATGAAAAAAGTGTGATGGGTTTTAAAATCACTAACATCTAAACAAATCACAAACACTTGAAATTTAAGATTTGTCTATAGTGTACTCTTGAGGGGAGAATACTTTGATTGGTGAATGGAATTTATGTTTTTTTGACGAGTACTAAGTACTCATAGATGGTTTCAAACCCATAACCCCCCAACCCTGGTGGCATTGGGATTCCAGGTCTCCACTACAAACAACCAGGAATGTGAATAGGATTTATGTTCTGGATATGAAGCATCACAAGGTAAGAAACATGTGTCCTGTACTTTCAGCGGTGAACCTCAAGGTTAAGCCTCAGGGTATCTTCCTTGAACTAACCTCCATGTGACCCTTAGGGCATAGTCCTCAAATGCCTTCTAACACTGATTTATAATTATGGTGCCTTGCTACAACTGTATTCTTGCCTGAACACTTATTCTGCACGCCTTCACTACTTCACATATGTTCCTGATCACCCTTGTTTTAATAGTTGGTTATATCAAGGTTTGAAATATCGATACACCCCAGTACACTGGAAAGGGTGTCTTGATACTTTGACCCTTGCATTTTTTTAGTTTCTTTTCAAAAATTGAGTTTGGGCATATTATTATAGGTTTTAAATATTAAAAATAATAATATCTTAAAAACACCTTTAAATAGGTGTATCAGTATGGAAAAGATATGATATGACATGCCCAACAAGGAGCATATTGTATCAAAATTTTGAACCTCGGGCTATATTTAATGTGAGGTTGCCTATTCCCTTCACAGTTGTGATGAACAATGTTCAAAACAACTTTTAAAATCAAAATTAAAATAGTAAAAAGAGATCAATAATCAAATTATAGAATAGTTGAACAGTGAAGGGCTCATATCATATCAAACAACCTTGGTCAAATACTGTTCTTCAGAGTGAAGGTTAATTTCTCCTTTTTTTTATTCAGTAGTCAATTTCACCCTTTCTTATTTTATCCCTTAGGCTGTGTCTGGTTTGATAGAAAGGAACTTTGTGAAATTCTTTAAGAACTTTCCCTCAATCTTCTTTTTGTCTCTTATTTCCTATCAAACCAAACATAGCCTCATGTATTGATGGGAAATGGTGCTTGCTAATATACCTATGCACAAATGAATTTATAAGGAGAGACCAATATAAAATTAGCCCTTCCAACCAATCCTTGGGTAATTCTATGCTATCTGATCAAAATTAACCCTTCCAACCAATCCTTTTTGAGCTCCATTGTGGCAGTGAGTTTGTTTGGTGAATTTAAGCATTTTTGTTTTTCTTGTCTATTGTATGTAGTTCTTTCATGAGTTCTGCTTTTTATTTTTACTTTCTTGTCTTTGCTCCCCTTTTTCTTTGAGCCTTCAGTGACTTGCTTTTGATGGCTTTTGCTTTTACTTTCTGCTTATTATGCAGTTAGATGGTCATCAAGCATTTTTTGTTGCCAAGTATTTCTGATATCTTTATGGTAGAATCACAACTTACAAACTAATGATTATTTGCAGAGAACTTGCTTGTTACAAAAGACATGATCAAAATTGCTGATTTTGGTCTTGCTCGGGAAATTTGTTCTCAGCCACCTTATACAGAATATGTCTCAACTCGTTGGTAAATGCTGGCTTTTGATCAATATGTTATTTTTCTCTTAATGTTTACTACTGTTAATATTTTGCTAATGAAAAGAAAAAGAACAATCACCACTGACCACTATTGTTTCTGTGACAGGTACCGAGCCCCTGAAATTCTTCTGCAATCAACTACATATGGTGCTGCAGTTGGTAAATATAGTGGGAATTATTTTTTTTTGTACCACGACTACCATCCATAAAAAGATTAGAATTTTTACCAAAATTTTGAAGAGTTCATATTGAATTTTTTCCCCGAATTCTAGATATGTGGGCTATGGGTGCTATCATGGCTGAATTGTTTACTCTCCGTCCTCTTTTTCCTGGCTCAAGGTATATGTTCTTTTTGTCTTTTAATGAGGCTTACATGGTAATTCCTTTTGTCAAGTCTTGATTTGTAATTGAGCATTATTCATTTATCAATCTATCTCTTTCTATGTGCATGGCATTTTTTTTGTTATAACTTGTAGTATGACATATTTTCTTCTGGAGTGTAGTGAAGCAGATGAAATCTATAAAATATGCAGTGTGATAGGGAGTCCTAATCAGAATTCATGGGCTGAAGGGCTTCAACTTGCAAATCTGATCAAATATCAATTTCCACAGGTCAGGCTTGATTTTTGTTGTGCATATGCATCTGGCTTCTGCTTCCAAGTGATAAGTTGTTATTTCATTGTGCTGGAAACTTGTTACAAATTCTCGCGTATTTTTTATTTCCCTTTGGGTGCACCCTTTTCAACATGGTTTTAGTTCTTTGAATTCTATAGTTATCACTCATCATCAGTACCCATAATTGTTTGGATAACTTTGGAATTTTGACCATATCTACCTTGCTTTCATTCATTATTTCTTTATTGTACCCAACAGCCCTCTTTGTGTGTGTGTGTTTGGGGGGGGGGACTGCAAACTCAACCCAAATAAATCATCCATTACTGGATATGGTTTGAAAATTTTTATTTGTTTGAATAATCTTTTTCACTTGTTAATGAAGAGTCTGATGTTGGAGTTTGGTGTTGCTTGCAGTTTCCAAGTGTCTATCTTTCTGCTTTGATACCGTCCGCTAGTGAAAATGGGATCAACCTCATAAAGGTAGTAATGTTCTTTGGATTTCTGTTGTATTCAGTTCACAATTGGGAGCTTAGAATGTTGTTATTTTGACTTGTGATTGTGCTTTGTTTTGAAATGTAATATTGTACAAGTCAGCATGGTTTCTGATTTTTCTATGCTTGTCTTGTGGTATTTGAAGGCACTTTGTTCATGGGATCCCAGCAAGAGGCCAACAGCTGCAGAGGCCCTTCGGCATCCTTTTTTCCAGGTTAGATCTCCTTCCCTGATGCAGATTTTAAGTGTAAAGTAGTGGGGATGCTTAGGCAGTAGCAGTTAAGGAATTGCACTTGTCTAATGGATTTATATTAATATGTTTCATTTGATATGCAGAGCTGCTTCTATGTTCCACCATCCCTTCGACCAAGGGTTGCAACCCCTAGGACACCTCCCTCTGGTTCATGTCCCTCTTGCTTTTTTCTTTTTTCCTTTTGCCAAATTTTTCTTTTTGTTTACAAAAACATCTTTTCTTCTATACTTGGACGCCTAATCCTGTACATTCTTGTAGTTGGATTAAGGGGTAGTCTGGAGCAGAAGAGTGCTAGAAGATATTCTGGAACCTTATCTAATGCCAAGCCTATAACGAACTTCTCTTCTGCAAAAATGCATGCTTCATTAAGCACAGGTGACTGTTAATATGTTTTAATCTTTTTACCTAGGAGACTAGAATGACAGAGATAAATTCTGAAATGTTTTGATGAGAATTTTCTCCCTCTTGTTTCCTTTCTTGTTTTTTTGGGTATATAGCGTAAAAGGTTTTGGAAATAAAATTACAGTGTAATTTCATTCAAGTGACATTTTTCTTACTTCATTAAGCACATGTGACTGTTAATATGTTTTAATCTTTTTACCTAGAAGGCTAGAATGACAGATAAATTCTGAAATGTTTCGATGAGAATTTTCTCCGTCTTGTTTCCTTTCTTATTTTTTTGGGCATATATCATTCAAAGGTTTTGGAAATAAAAATTAGTGTAATTTTCATTCAAGGGACATTTTTCTTACTTCAATCTAAGTGTATGGAGTTTTCTGAAACAGTGATTTACCACAAACTCGCTACATATTTTCTATTATGTCCTGTAACTCTTGTGAAAGAAATTAATTTTTAATTCTGGGATTATGGGCCTGTTTGGGAGGGCTTAAGCTTTGATTGAGCCGCTGCTTTCACTGAGCTGCTTTGAACTAGATACCAAAACCAACTTCACCTGAAAATCAATTTCTTGGCTGAATGAAAGCATATTTGGTTTTTCAATGTTTTCACCAAATATAGCTTCTAGGCTTTCTGTGTGGGGCCCACCTTGCAAAGCCAGAAGCTGTTGCATAAAAGCCCTCCCAAATGGGCACAATATACACATCTGGGTGCTTTGACCACAGAATTTCTAGATTTCCAACAATAACTGTTTTTAAGCTTGTTACTATTATCAAAGTCTAAAACTAATTCTGAAAATTGTTTCAGGTGTGCAAAGAAAGCTGGAAATGGGTAATTTGGTAAGAGACATGAATTTGTGTTCCTTCTATATTTTCTCGTTCTTTGTGATGGCAAAATTTCATGAATTTTCTTTCATTAAATTCAGGATGCCAATAAGAACGACAATTCTGCAAAAAGTGGTGCTAAACAGCCAAGATACCGACCACCAGTCAGGAACAGTACAAGTAAGTTACTAAAGGCTTCTTGTATGACACTTCCTTACATGCACACTACAAAATTCTAATGAAGAATATTATAGTTCTTTGAATTTTGGCCCATTAGCAAATATAAGATAAGGAACTCTACTAGATATAAATTTGAACAAGTGGTTTTGTATGTGGGACTATTAATAAACTCATTGCTCCCCTTTAAAATGTTATTCATTTTCCTTCGTCAGGGGATGGGGTGGGCCGGGTGGCACCTTACATTGTGGCAAGTCTGTTATCTTTAGATATTGAGTAATTCTAGAGTGGTTCCATGCTTCAGTGTTTTCAATTCATTGAGTTGTATTTTCGGGTTTGGTCTCGTTGACTTTTGTCTCTTCCCGACAGTGTATGATTGAGTGGGTATAAAATGGAGGTTACTGGACCATATCTATGTAGGTTATGCTTTTCTGGTCAGTCTGTCCTTTGGTTGCTGATGAAGCAAGTTCAAATCCAAGTTCTTATCCTCTAGGATAAAAAATTTGTTGATTGGCAGCTTCCATCTACACAGGAAAGACTGGAGGTGGAGTTTCTGATTCAGCTGAGAAGTTGGCGCAGATGACAATTGGTTCAGGCAGGCAGATTGTTAGAGAGCCACCGCCACAACTGCCTATGAAGGCGGGAGGGTGGCATAGCCACTCTGAGTTCCTTGGACGACCACACGAGATTCCTTCTGGCAGAAATTATTCCTAGGTTGCTGGATAGGAAAAAGAACTGTTCGGAAGCTGAAGCTTTTACTATGTGCTGAACTTTGCTTTACGTTTCTCTGTTATATTTTCTTTTTTTCTATGTTCTTGTTTGCGAGTTGAACTTTGCCCTAATAAGAGTGTAAGACACCCATGTGTGATAGACACATTCGTGATTGTACGGTTAATATTCCCTGGTATTCCAGCGCCGTCCCAATATGTTTGGTTACAGTGCAATTTTATTTGTATTAGTACAAATGTATGGGAGTGTAAATGAAAAGAATGCAAAATTATGTATGGGAGTGTAAATGAAAAGAATGCAAATTCTGGTTTAATTTTGTTTTGGGTTTTACTTTATTCTGCTTATTTTACTTCATTTGTACTGCAATCAAACAAAATAATATAAATTTTGAAATAAAAATAAGTCATATTCATTAATTTGCTCTGAAATCATTTGCACTATCATGGTTTTGCATTAGTGCAAATTACTTTGCATTGCAATCAAACAGTCTTGGGCTCGGTTTGGAAAGAGTATAAATACAAATATGTAGAGTGCAAAATTTTATATTTTGTATTACAGGTTTAGTTTGGAAGGAGTGCAAAATCATATATTTTGTATGTATTTGTATTGTACACATTTGTATTTGTACTCTTTCCAAACTGAGCAATATCGAATGTATTTGTATTGGTATTCTTTCCAAACCGAGCTTAGTTCCAGAATTTGATCTCCTTTAATGATCATGTAGATGTTATCGGCATGATTTTAGATGTATATGTAGATGGAGAAATGGGGATGTAGATCGGAATTTGCATTTTATACATCGTATGATGGATGCAGTGGGAAAAAAATAGGATATGCATACAAGGATGTAAGGGTGTCAATGGACTGGTTTTGGACTGGATCAGGATGGACCAAAAAGACAGTGGATTGGACCAATTCAGTCCAAAATATTTGGTTGGATTAAACCAATATTTGGTCCATTGATATAAGATAAGAATATAGGTGTCAATGAATTGGGTATGGGTTAAAATCAATCTAAATTAAAATGAATTTAAACAAATTAGATGGTCTGAATATTGAATTGGATTGGTAAAAAATGGTCTAAATTATTCATTGGATTGCATTGGACCTGATTCATTGGATTGCAAAACTCAAATAAGTCGATGCATCATTGACACTAAATTTAGGACAGTAAGATTTAGATGACTATAAATGAAGTATTAAAATACTTTAATAGTTTACTAGTGAATGAATATATATATATATATATATGAATAAACATTAATGATTTTTATTACCATTTTTTATTATTGTTTATAAACTGCCATTTTTTAAAACACTCATATAGTCGACAGGTTCACATAAATTGACCCTTATATGTCAAACCCGTAAAATTATACGGGTCATTAAATTCAACTTGAACCATTTATTACTTTAATTTAACCATTCTTATTATAATTAATAATTTATTTTAGTATTTAATTTAAATTTGTTGTTATATAGTAATAATATTAACTAAATTTATAATTATTTAAATATTTACTTAAAATATTTTTTCCAACCGACTATAATTATTATATAATAGATTTATTAAATCATATTTTGCATTTAAGAATAAACATTAATGATTTGACTTAACAAATTTAATGACTGTTAATAAATATTGATTCTTATTTAAGGTTTAATTACTGTATTTGGTAATTTTTGTGGGGCATGCTTTGAATAAACATTAATGATAATTGATGATTGTTATTTCATTTCTTATTATTTACTTAACTAAGTACTTGATGATTGTTATTATTATTAATTATTTCTATAAATAATTGATTGCTATTATTATTTACTTAATTCAGTAATTTTCATCAAGTAATTATTTGATTTAATTTGAATTATTTCATTTTTTTAATTATTTATAATAGACATTTAGGTTAGTCTGTTTATTTGATTTAAGAGACATACCATGTTTTATCTAGACAATGACCCCATACTAAGTAAAGGGCAACTACAATATCATTTAATTTGAAATTTACTATTTAACAATAAAACATCAATGTCCTGTTGAGCAACCCACTCCCAAAAAAGTATCAATAACTTTGAAATCATTAATCTATTTATAAAATGGTAAAATTAAATGGATGTTTATAATAATATCACCAATACTGCTTAATATTTAAGAACATATGAATGGATAAAAAGCATTTAAATGATACCATTCAAAGAGGCAAAGAAGGAAGAAAATCATTCAAAGAGCTGCTAAGAACAACAATCCATGCCAAACAACATTTGCAGATGCATCCATCATCTGAAGTAAGAGATTAAAAATATATGACTACAATCAAATTATCATGTATGGCTACAATCAGCTAATAATATAATCAAGACTATGGAAGTCACTTCCAAGTTAGGTGGCAACGCTTCTTTTGGTCGATCATGGTTACAGATTATAAGTCTAAGCTCCCCATAGTGCACGTAGACTGGCTAGAATTTATCTTTAGGAAAAAGGTAGGGAAACCTATACATAACATAATGGTATGTCCGAATTATGGGCATGTTTAGGTTGAAATTATAATTTTGGGCATGTTGATGTGTCAAATTCAAGTCAATTAGAATAATCATAGATTTTTAGTTCATTCATTTAGTAGCAATTTGAATATTTTTTTATTCAATGTCTTTATTTAGTATAGACTAATAATATATTAATAATTATGAAATCAATAATAATAATAAGTATATTATTATTACTATTATTTACTAAAAATATATTCTTATTATGTGTGTATTGATTTTGAAATGATTATTATTTAATTATTATTACTATTTTTATTATTATTATAATAATAAATAATTTGTTATAATTATGATTTTTAGTTAATTCCTGAAATAATAATTGCTTTTATAATTCTTTTACTTTAACAATAATGAATAATTGAAAGTTTATAAAAATAATGTAAATAAGTAACACTACTTATATATTTATAAAATAATTAATATGAATTAATATAAATATAAAATGATTATATCCCGATTAAAAATTAAAATTATTAAAATACTTATTAATTATCATTAATTAATTAACATTCCGAAGTAATAATTATCATTATTATAATTAAGGAATTAATTATCAGTAAGTAATAATAATCAGTAATTAAATTTTATTAGAAATCATTATTCTTAGTAATAATTAGTTATAATTATTGATAATAATAATAATATAAATATATAATTATATTAATTAATATAAGTATTAATTATAATTACTGATAATAATAATATAATCAATTGTTATAAATATGATTTTTAGTTAATTCATAAAATAATATTTTCTTTTATAATTCTTTAAGTTTAACAATATTGAATAATAGAATGTTTTATGATTTAACTTTCACTAAATGAAGTATTTATTGGAGAATAATAATAGAATTAATTATAATAATAGTATTAATTAAATTATTTGTAATATTAATGAAAATAAATAACACTAATTATATATTTATAAAATAATTAATATGAATTAATATTAATATAAAATGATAATATCCCAATTAATAATTAACATTATTAAAATACTTATTAATTATCATTAATTAATTAACATTCTGAAGTAATAATTGCCATCATTAGTACTAGTTAATTAATTATAATTTTTTATAATAATAATAATAATATTATTATTATTAATTAATATAATATTATTAATTATAATTACTTATAATAGTATAATTAATTATTTCATATATATGTATGAATTATAACATAAATAATTAACATTAAATATTTATTTTCAAAATAATTAATATGGGTTAATATAAATATAAAATGCTTATTTCCGAATTATTAATTACCATTATGAAAATATTTATTAATTATCATTAATTAATCATTATTTCAAATTAATAATGAGCAATATTGTGAGTAATAAATTATCAGTAATTAAGTATTAGCAAAAATTATTATAAGAAATAATTTTTAGTAATTAATTATTATCAATGAGTAATTATTATTAGTAATTAACAGTGGAATTAATTAATTAGAAGTTGTTAATAGTAATTATTATTAGTAGTCAATAACTGGAATTAATTAATTAGTTAAGTAGTTTACATTAATTAATAGCACAGTTTCCTTTCTTTTCAGGAAAGTATTGAAAGTGGGAGCTTCCCACTTCTCACGACTCTACATGGTGGTAGGCTCCACTCTCCATGTTAGTGGGCTCTTTTCTTGAACTACCACTAATCAGAATTTGACATATGTCTAGTGACCTTTATTCTTGAACTGATACTAATCAGAATTTGACACGTGTCCATTTTGTTTAAATCTTTGGAATGACTGGTGCCTGAATGTAAATGAGCCACATGTCTGACTGTAGGGAGTTTTGGCCTGAAATCATTACTTTAATATATATATATATATATATATATATATATATATATATATATATATATATATATATATATATAATTGGGAAATGTTGAAAGCTGATGAATAATTAAGATGAGCTACACATTTTAATTCTTAGAAACCAAAAAAAAATATTGTTCAAATCTATAAATTTTATAAATTTAGGCAATATCTTCTATACTGAATTTGTTGCCATTTTCGATGTCATGTCTTTCCCGTATTATGGTCAGATTATAATAAGTTGTTTCATAAAGCTTATCGATAGGCATGCTAGCATGCACTAAGAAAAGAAAACGTGAAATTTAGAACTCATGTTTATTGTTAGAAATTTGTTTTGGGGCAAATCTCATAAAGTATCTCTAAATTTTATGAAATTGACCAACTCTACCCTTACTGTTTAGATATTATTTTGGATTACCTCCCAAGTTTTCTGACAATTGACTATATCCCTTTTGTGTTAGCATCCATTAGCATTCCATCGCAATCTGGTTGAAGATTTAGTCAATTGTTTGAAAACTTGGACATATTTTAAGAAAAAAATCTAAATAGAAGGGATAGAGTTAGGGGTGGATTCGAGCTGAGCCAAACCAAATATCGAACTATTCGAGCTCGGCTTGCCAATAAACCATCAAGCTCGAGCTTAAGCTCAAGCTCGATTCAGGATAGAAACTTGAGCTCGAATTTGGCTCGAGTCATAACTCAAATGTGAGCCAAACATTTTATAAAAATAAAAAAATATATATGCATATTAAAAATGTGAGCTCAATTAGGAATCACGAGCCAACCTTGAATAGCTTGTGAAAAGCTCGTCTCATCGCCACTCCTAGATAGAGTTAATCAATTTCTAGGAATATTTTAAGAGATTTGCTCCTTTTTTTCTATTTAATGTTTTTGGTTGGTGATGGTGCGCAATCCGGCCGGTCTTAGCTGTCAACGACCTTGCCTCTGAACTGATTTGCAGGGAACCTGAAAGGGAGAAGATGAGGAAGCTCCAGGGGGAACCCGGTGTAAAGGCTCCGAAGCTCAAGTTAGAATCCTTCAAAGGCAAGATAAAACCAGATAGCGCAAAGTTTGCATACCTTGTTCTTGGGGGGTAGAGAGCCTTTCATAACCACCTCGCGCACTCACTCCTAAGCTTCTGTCAGGTCGGGTATGATTACTTCCGTGCTTCTGCCAGTTCGGGTGTTAAGTACGGTGTGGTCTGTCTAGTTCGACGTCCTGGAGGCGAAGTGCTGGAGTGGTGTGCGAGTTGAAGTCTTGAGTTCGGATAGGGGAGAGTCCCGAACTGCCATGAGGCGGGCCAGTTCGAGTCACTGCTTTGTGTGGCTCGGGGCCTAAGGGAGAGTTCGGGCTCCTCGTAGGGAGTTCGAGCTCTTAGTAGGGAGGTCGGGCTCCTCGTAGGGAGTTCGGGCTCCTCGAAGGGAGTTCGGACTGCTGGTTTCTTCCCTTTGGTGCTTGCGCCCTGGGTACGCTGCTTTAAGTGCCGAGCTATTTGTTTTTGCCATGTGGAGTGATTGCGAGATTGGGCCAAATCTTCCTTCATTAGTTGACAATTGCCCGTAATGCTTCTTTTATTATTTAACAAGGGTCATAAGTGTAATTTGATATATTTATTATAATCATAATAAAAGAAGGCGACAATTGAGAGAAGCCAATTTGATCTCTCCTGCTTTTAGCCCTTATTTTCTTCTACCTTTCCCTTCTCTTGTTTTACCTCTTTCTCCTCAACCCAAAATTATTCTAGGCAGATTTTTCTTCATTATTTCTCATATGTTTAAGGCTGATCATAGTTATAACAAATAGTTTAATCATGTGATGGTGGTGGATTTGTTGCCTCTTGAATATATTTACATTCAAATTTCTTACTTTTAGGTTTTTATAACCATAACATTTATTGGATATAGTACAGAATTAAACATAATATAAAATTAATTATTTTTAACAGTAGCAACATAATATAAGCCGTGAAAAGAAAAAAAAGATAGGTAAGGATGTCAGTGGGTTGGGTTGGGTTGGGTTGGGTGCTAAATTCGCACTGACCTGACCCTATTGGATTAAGGTCAGCAGGTTGGTCTTAATCGGGTTTTGGGTCAGGTTTGGGTTGGGAAGAACCCACACTAACCCGACCTGTTGGCACTGAAGCCTTGAAGACATTAGCATATATAATATCAATTAAATATATGAGGCAGGACAGGTAGGCTCAGTAGCTCCTCTTCATTTAGTTGAATGAGGTCGAGTTCGGGTTAGTATTGCTTCGGGTCATGTTCGGATTTAGGCAAACCTAGTCCGTACCCCGATCCGTTGACATCCCTAGAGATCGGGTAGGTTTGATTGAATAATTGAAGCTACCGTATTGCAAGCTTATTGGGATGCACCATATCTCAAGAATGCAATATTGAAAAATCTTCAAATGTTACTGTCTTTGTAACCAGAGATATGATCTATCGCATGACACGTGTGATTATGAAAAGTTAGGGATGCAAACGGATTGGATTGGATTTAAATTAGAGTATATTCAAATCTGATTTGGCACTGTTTATGGTACATCTGATCCGATAGGCAAAGATTTGAATTCAAATTTAATTAGGAAGTCGGATCTTTGGATCTGATCCGATCTGATTTATTTTTTAAAAATTAATAAATTATTAAAAGAAAAAATATATCAATTTAAATAAAAAACAAAAAGTATAAGTATTTTTTAATTATTTTCATTATATATATATTATAAAAAATAAATAATATAACAAATTTATAAAAATACAATATATATATATATATATATATTATATATATATATAACATATATATGTATAAATATATAACATATATCGGATTGGATCTTCTCGGATCGGATAGGGGTGATCCGAATTCGACCAAATAGGATCAGATCCGGTCCACTTGCACCCCTAGGAAAGTTGCCTGCTTGACCCAACAAGAAAGCTTTCATACGCAAATTAACCTATTTCTGCTATGTACAAGTAAGGTTCAAAATATCAATACGCTCGATACGTTGGTAGGGGCGTATCGAACGATATCGATGCTGCTTTTTATACTTTTTTTTCTGAAACCGGTTCAGGGGGCTGGTTTAAGACTCCTCCACCCCCTAAACCGGTCAAAACCCTGATACACCCAATGTAGGGGCGTATTGGAAAGGTTATGGAATGATATGTATCGGTCGATACAGGCCGATATATGTAAATACTTTAAAACTTGTGTGCAAATACAACGATCTTGTGGCCAATCCAAATCCATCAAATAAAGAAACTACTGGAGTGCGGCCACATGTTCAATCCCATGATATATACACCACATCGTATTGGTATTTGGGCCACGTTTGATTCACAGGAATGGGGTCTAGGGGGAAGGAATAGACCATTTTGATTCCGATTCCAACTGCAAACCAAAGGGACATGAATGTTTGGGCTGATCCAAGAGGACCAATACCAGTTCAGGGCTGTCAATTTGTCTTTTAGTAAATCTGAGTTGGGTACTGATGACCTCTAAAGCTAACACAAGGGCCAGTTTGATAACGGCTGAATTGGCTGAACAAAATGAATTATTGCTTTGTCTTGTAGTAAACAAGTTGATAAGAACACAAGCCATTTGATGTCTTACATGTTAAGGGTGATTCAGCCATTTAAGCCCCCACAAATGATTTATTCACTAGAAGACAACGGAAATAAGTCATTCAGTTCAGCTAATTCAACAATTATCAAATCAAATGCCCATGACCCAGCATCTATATATTACGTACCCCAGCCCCAGGTGTGAGATACCTTTGGACTTTGGTGCTTGATCTCTCTCCCGATAGAGGACACCTAACTACACAACGTACACTGAGCAGAATATTTTTCAGTCCAGTGTATAATGAACTCACAGACCTCCATAGAAGTACAACGAGGCAATGGAGCGTTAATGCAAGAAACTAACAGTCGTCAATGGCTTGATAAGATCAGACGCGAAAGAAATCAAAAAAATCTGGAAGAAGCTTCCAATTTTTTTTTTCACGAAATTCGAAGAGGGTGGTGCAGTGGCAGCTGTGGAGAAAGAATGTAACATCCCTCTCTCATGTAGTGTCGGCAAAACATCATCTTCTGCGGCCTGATCAGGAAGGAAAGAGACATGTGAACACTGCTCTTCTGCTGTTTCTCTGCTCCAGCTGGGTGCATTCCGTATTTCCATTCGATCGATCAGATTTATATATCACCTGAAGAGGAGTATTCAGTGTGATGTAGACCTTTCTATGGACAAGGAGGAGACAAATCAACAATGTTGCATCCAGAGAACTTGTCTAACGAGACAAGACATCTCTCTCTCTCTCTCTTGATGAGGAGCTTGGAGATACACAGCACAACTGTAGTACTACCATTACTGCAACAACAAAATCTTGGGTTTTTTCCTCTAGTACAACAGTGTTTGATCCAAGGAAAGGGAGGGGTATATATGCTTTTTTTTTTCCTTCTTTTTTCCCTTCTCCTTTTCTCCTGTCTATCACGGTTGTAGTAATTAAACGTAAAAGTCAATCCAATGTGCCTACTTTTGGAAGAGAGAACTATTCAAAGGGGTCACAAGATTTGGCAACATCTCTACCAATTTATGATTTAAGAACAGAATTATGTAATAGATGTGTTAGATCATATCTGAAGATCAGAACCCGCCATAAGATCAGAAGAAATATTGATTTGATTGACTTTAAACAAAGACGAATGGTTGAATCTCAAGCTGGTGGACGGACAATGACAAACTATTTCCCAAGTTTGAAATTCATGGCTGACTCCTCCACTTAGAAGTGGATAGCATTCGATCACTTGCAGCTCTTCATCTTAGTGACAAGCACATTGATCGCAGTGTAAATTAAACAGATTGCTTATATTGAAAGTGATAATGAAGAGATTGCTGTGAGGAGTAGGAATGTACCCTTCATTCCTTCCAGTAGATAACCAGTGGTCAATTCACAGTGGGGATATTTGGGGACCATATGAATATATATAGAGCTACTCTCCACACAAAGCAATGCAATAAAAGGACTGATCACAGAGAGAAGATTCCACCAAGGTCCACATTTGTGTACATACACCCTTTTGTCCTCGTAGCCCATAGAGATGTCGCTGAATTCTGGAGCCCCCTCCACCTGTTAGCTGTAATCGACCTCCCAACATATCTGTTGCGTAAACCATGAGCACAACATCAACTACTGTCCTGGACCCTATAGCTGTAGAACAGCTTCACAGTACAATTAACACTGCTTTGGAAAAGGCCTAACCGTACACGCAAGCAGAATCTGCTTTTCATTGGTCTAATTAACTCGTGAGATATTATCTAAAACTTAATTATCATGATTTTTACCTATTTCTCTTAAATTCAGTGATTTTTAAAAACCCCAATAAAGCCCACTATCATCCAAAACTCACCAGTAATCCTAACCCAAACAATCAGATATAACAATGTTCTCATTTCTTTTGATTTTAAAGTAAAAATCGTTCTCACTACATTAACTGGATTTGCCAACCAAGGTTCAATAGCTTTGGAATTAGTAGATGGGACAAAGTGTTTTTTTTTTTGGTGGATAGATGGGGATAAAGTTATGGTCATTGTCCAAAGCACTGATCACACCATCAGTTTTCAAGATCATTATTTGTCCAGACTCCAGAGTAAGGACTTTTCATGGGTTCGAACATTAAAATCCATATATATATATATATATATATATATATATATATATATATATATATATATATATATATTCTGCACATATTGTGAAAACATGGGAATTTTCCCGTTCATGGGAACATCTTTCCATGAATTTAACATAAATATGTGTGACTGTCCTAACTGATTGCTATGTGAGCAGTTTTTTTTTTATTTAAACCATTAGTTATGGTGCTTTGGAGTACTTTGCTTTAGTTGCACCTAAAATTTTAGCCTTTAAACTTAAGATTGTTACTGCATATACATACTAACATACATGAAAACTATCTGAGAGTATGATAGGGAGTCATGCATGGATACAAACATATTTACACACTTTTCAAATATGAATACATATGATTTGAGTTGGACTTCATTGCCCAATGCCTCAATCCCAAGGTTTTAAAACTGAATCAGACAACTAACCGTTCATGGTCTAGTTCCCAGGTCCAACAGTCTGATCGTTCAAATTAAAACAGATGGCCCATTTTGACAAAAGAAATAAAAAACGGCCAAAAATTGGATGGTTCGAATGGTTTAAACGGTTCAACCACCAGGATCAGCAGTTTGCTGACCAAATCAACAGTTTTTAGCCAAAAAATGGTTTTGAAGTAAAATGGAACCGGTCAAATGATGAGTTTCCAGTTTTTCCAATCTGACCATCCGGTCCAGTCCAGTTTTGAAAGCTATGCTCAATCCTGACCCAACCCAAAGTACATTAGTGTTCATAACTTTCAATCCTAACTCTACCCTAAGTTAATCCAACTCGGGCTATTCTGGCCGAGGGGTGGATAGGGTTTTTTTCTTTAAAGGGGCCAAAACCTAACAAAGATTAGGGAAGGAGGGGGGAATAGGAGGGGACCATGGCTCCCCTCGTCTCCCCTAGCTGTGTTCCTGTGTTAACCCAACTCAAGCAGTTGCATCCCTAATTATATGTACTACAAAATTTGCACTGTTTTATTCCCATATTTTTTTTAGGCTGTGTTTGATTGCAGTGCAATTTTATTTGCTCTAGTACAAATGTATAGGAGTGCAAATGAAAAAAATGCAAATTTTGGTTTAAAATTGTTTTGGATTTTAGTTTATTCTACTTAGGGTCTTATCCTACTTCATTTTTATTTCAACCAAACAAAGTAAAGTGAAATTTGAAACAAAAATAAATCAAAACTTGCACCCAATTCATTTGCATTACCATAGTTTTACATCAATGCAAATGAGTTTGCACTGCAACCAAACACAGCCTAAGGCTCAGTTTGAAATGAGTACAAATACAAATATGTAGAGTGCAAAATCTTGTATTTTGTGTTATTTTGTATTTATACAAAATAATATAAAATACAAACTTTTGCATTTATACTTCTTCCAAACTGAGCCTAACAATAAAATGGGGATCATTTATACTCCCATGCATTTGCATTTTTTTCATATATAAAGTGGCATTCACTTGCAATATTTTCATGTATTTGTACACATGGTATTAAAAATCAAACCGGATTGATGGTCAGACCGATTGACCTAGGATTAATCATGACTTTAGGTCTGATTTTAGATCCAAAACTGTCCGACAAAGGTTTGGATCGGATGGTCAAACCATTTGACCCAAAAACCAGTGGCTAAAACGGTTTTATTTCCAGATGGACTTTTAAATCCATGTTCGTATACATTTGTACTTTCACACATTTGCACTACTAGTGCAACTAAAAGAATGGAGTCAAAGCTTTTAATGTTCTCGAAAAGGTCCAATTGGCAGGACTCCCTTAAGTTGACATGATTAACATTAGCATTCAAAGCATAGCGGCTAAGGAATTGCAAACCAACGGAGTCAGAACAGTATTCGTTAAGCACGTAAGTGCTGTTTGTCATAAAAAAAGATTTCGATGGACTGAAAAGAAGTAATTTAATGAAGACAAATGCTATTATGTGAAAAACAATATACACTCTATGCTATGAGAAAGGATTGTGATTACATAACCTCCATGTGTTGGTATGTATCACTTTTTGACTCGGTCCCACTTGATGACTTCATCTCCCATGAAATGAGAGACTAAGATTTTCTTATACCTTATACTTCTCTATGATTCTTAGAGGTGAATACAATCTTTTAATGCGAAAATGACAAAAAAAAGGATATTTGACAATAAAAAAAAAACCTCGCCTATAACTGCAAACCTGCAGTTATCTCTCATTCTTTATTGTGAGGGACAGGAAAATGTTGGTCTAATGCATTAGGTTTTCAAATATATCCATTTTACCCTTATATCTATCAATTTACATGAAAATTTCCTAAAATACCCCCAAAAATTTTTCATTTTTAATTTAAAAAATCTCCAAATTAGATTAAAAAGAATAAAGTAATTTTATTCTATAAAAGAGTTAGGTCTACTAAAGTTTAGAAGGATAAATGTAGCATCTTTTAAATTATATTGAAAAATTCCTTAAAAAAGTTATATGGGTAATTTCATAACTTTAAAAGTTTCCATTACTGCAACAAGGATGGAAGGGAGGTAGCTAAAAGGGATTTTTTTATGATTATCAGGAAGACAGAAAAGGAGAAAAATAAGGGAATTAAGATACAAAAAGAGGTTTTGAGAGTTTGAGGTAACATTGAATGCATTAATAATGAAGATGTATCTTTTGCTCGTCTTAGGGCAAAATCAGAGATCGATAATTGCTTCTTCACTCTAGGCATTTGGTGACAAGTAATGCATGATTTTCAGACATAACAACATGATACAAGCCATGAAAAGAAGAGATGGGGGTGGATATGATTGAACCACTGATGCTACTTTCTCGCAAGCTTATTGAAATGCACCATATCTCAAGAATACAATAATGGAAAACCTTCAAATGTTACTTTGCGACCATAGATGTGATTATGGCGTTCTTGGATGTGTGGGTGGTTGGACCCCACCCATTAGACAACCTTCAATTTATTGTTTTGATAAAGGAGAGTTAAGAATTGGGTCCCATCTGGCCTACTTTTTGCAATTTCAAGTCAGGTTTGTTGGATGTAGTGTTGGACTTGGGTGACTCTACATGATTGAATTAATTATGTCTGTTGGAAATTTGTCCGATAGGGGTGTAGTTGAATCAAGATTAAATAGTTGAGTGAAAATTCGATCAGGATCGATTTTAGTTTGTTGTTAAGTTCAAATGTCAGTTAATAGTTGAGTGGAAATTCGATTAGGGTCAATTTGAGGTTGTTGAAGTTCAAATTTCAGTTAATAGTTGAGTGGAATTTCGATTAGGGTCAATTTGAGTTTGGTGTTAAGTTCAAATCTCAGTTAATTTTTTTTTTTTTTTGAATTCGTCTTGGACCAATAAAATATTCAGTCCAAACATTTACGAGACTACACACAGTGACATTTTTATCTAAACTGAAAGTAAAACACCTTGTTTATTAAACTTTCAAGTCAACCTCGAACTTATTAAATATTTGGTCAAAGTGCATCAAACTCGAATTCAAATATAAGAGTATTTTACTCGAACCAATTGCAAGATTAAACAAGCTGAAGTTCGTTCAGTCGTCTCGGCTCAGTTCAATTGCATCCCTATTTTTCAATTTTGACATTGAATGGATATTGTGGAATACACATCATTCTTTTCAATTCTCATTGCTTATTTGAGTATTTGACATAAATGAATGACTAATATAGACATTGAATGGCACTTTTCTTACAAAATAGACACCCTGTAATTAGGGGTGGTAAAACATAGCCCTCCAAAGTCCAAACGTTGTTCTTCAATAAAGACCCTCTCAAATTTCTGGATTCCAGCCTTTACCCCCAAAATCCGCGCCGAAGGTAAAATTGATAGATTATCCATTTGAGATTCTATGATGAAAAATAACAAAATGATGGATAATCTAGTAATTTTACTAGACATGTCCATTATTAGGTTCCAGCACTTCACCCCCAATCCGCTGACAGGATTAACTCTCTTGTAGACATGCCCATGTCTCCATGCCTTTTTGTCTTGCCAAGTTCTCAAACTCTAAGATGCTGATTGGTTTCTGATTCTCCCGTACATATACATGAAAGCCGAGTATGGTTGTCAGCCCATGATGAAATCTACAACATAGCGTCGTGATAGGTGATACCATCAATGAACCCAATCCATTTCTCATCCAAAAAAAGGTGTGTTACAAAATACACGCTCTGATTGTGTAAATATGGAAGACAAAGGCCTCTTTGTCAAACAAGAGACACCCATTTAACCCATCTACCACAAGGCCAAAACTCACAAAGAGAGCAAGACCGAAAAATTTTACAAAGTGGTGGCAGCAATAACGTAAACAGTAAAACTAATTAACAAAGGAATCGGCGAATCGCTTTTGGTTAATTCTCAGGTGATGAAGGATCCATCGAGGAAGACAAATATAGAGTTTGAGGATGCCCGTGTATCAGTTCTCATATACTGAAGGATACCTGTGTTTTCAATTCTCCCACCTAACGATGCAGTGTGTGTGTATGTGAAAGTAATAATTTAGAGGTACTGGGCTTGTATTCTTTCTCTATTCTCTTCCCACCACATCTTTGCATGCACCTCACCAAATCTTTCGCGGCTACATACAAGATAAAGTTTACAATTAATGCGTAAGTAACGTGCCAACTTCTTGTTATAAAGAATAACTAAACAGGGTGAAGTTTCTCTACCTGAATCTGACGCGCCGGAGCTCCCTGGTGCCATCCGGCAATTGTCTGATAGTAATGTATACACCGGGTTCATCTTGCTCGACCCACTCCGTCTCTTGATCACTGGCATTACTAATAGAAACAGAGGCTTCATCTCTGGACGAGGTTGTCGTTCGTGATGCATCGACGGAAGATGTCTCTCCCTTGAATCCTGCGCCATAGCCATAGGCACTTGGACCAGCGCCACAGTGTTGGCCTCCGTGCTCTAGTGGGTCAGAAGGGAAGTACCCTTTGTTGCTAGGTGGTCTATAAAAGTGCCTTGGTGTACGTTCCTTGCTTAATGGTGGAGTTACGGGGCTTTCCCTTGCAGATCCGATTCTTGAGTAGGACGAATCTCTCTACAACCAAAGTAGGTAAACAATTGATGAATGAATGAAGGGGCTTTTCAAGCCAAGAGAAAATTGAGCAACAACAATATATCTAGTATGTATTTCAGAAAGGCTTTGGCTGAAGCTAGACAAGAGCATGCAGTAATTAATAGTATAAATATATGATACATGACCTTGTGTATGGCGCTTCCCAGCAAATAGACGCAACTCAAAGAAAACCCATTTACACGGATGACAACTGTATATTCAACACCCTTCCTGCTAATCTTTTACACCTATTTAAACTGATTTCACACTTTGGTTTTATTCAATGATGAATGGTCCATTCATTGGAATATCTATGACTGCATCCTAGGTCCTAGCACCATCCTGAACTAATAAGCTATCCAAAAAAAGAGAAACAAAAGAGTATTGAAATGCAGAATCAAAGTTCAAAGATGGTTTACCTCATCCTCAGACCTGGGAGGCGTAGGAAGAGCTTGACGGTTGAATCTCTGGACATTGTAGAGCTCCATGATTCTATCATAGTTCTCCCCCCACCATCGCTGGGCTTGCCATTTATTGAACATCTCCCGGCTAAGGAAGACAACCACATATCAGCACTGATAGATTAATTTTATTTATTTATTTGGTAACACAGCAATTCATTGCAAAAACACAGAACAACTAAAGTCGTCAGTAGATATGGCGTTCAAACAGGGGTAACTAGGATATCTGAATTGAATCCTGACCTACTCATCCAAATTAAGGTGGGCCCATAAGGCAACCAATAGTCTAATATAATATTGGAGCGTTTGGTACATGATCTTGCGAGTCGACATGGAGGCATTACTCATTGATCACCAAATAATTTTCATTAAAAGGAATGACCCATGATTTTGGTGCACTGTGCCAGGTATCAATGGATTATCGTAAAGCAGTCTAGTACTCATTAGCTCTCATAAGATGGCCAGGAAGCCAAGTCCAACCCCAGCAATGGACGCTGGATCACCCTCGAAGGTGAATTCCTATCACATTTTTTCTTTTGTAGCCAGAATTCCTATCACATAGTAATTAGTAATGTGGAAACTGGATATTTGACTGGATTTTAGGTCTAACAACGTAGAACCTGGAGGTCTGCAGTGCCGTATATTTACCTGAAGCGAATTCTCTTTAGATCATTCCCACCCTGAGGGAGAGAAACAAAGGTAATGTGAACTCCAGGTTCAACTTGGGCCATCCACTCCTTGGGCTCATCCTCGTCGACAAGTACTACATCGAAAGACTGTGCAAACACGGATTCTAGCCCTCCAGGGGTTCGATCACCGCTTGACATCATCCCTTTAAACCTTGAGTCTGACCCCATACCCAGGTTCTCCCTGTTAACGCTAGTGAAATCCCACGCCGGCGTCGAACTGGAGCTCCCGGTCCGCAGATGTGGATAATATTGAAACCCTTCTGAGGCCATATCGATGTCTGGGTAAGGTCTCTGGCCCTTCCTGCTGCTGCTGCTGGAGCCTGAGCCCGTGCTGGGCTTGCACTGCCGGTATGCGCCCGAGAATTTTAACGCCATGTCCTTAATCTGTACAACATTGTGAACAAATATATTCAGATTCAACGGGCAGGATCGGTCTACTGATCTGACGCAATGATATAGTGGGAGTCCCACCGTGGGACCCCTAATGGGCTTAATGGGTCAAAGACACCCCACTAATAGTAGTGATGGTGATGGGTTTGAGCAATATAGAAACATGGTAATGCATTGTGTCGAACAAGTGAACTGCAGTGGGTCGACAAGAATTCTCGAGCGGGTCCCACCAAAAATGCTCCACTGTGTTGTCTTTTCTCAAGATCCCCCGTAAGATCATCCTATGTACAAATACTATATTATTTTACATTATAATGTCTCTATTACCCCCAATATCTTTTGAATCCCCAATAACATCCAAAGCAAAATAGTCGGATGATTAATCATGGTGCAGGGCCTGCAGGCATTAAGTACAGTACTGCTGGTTTTGGTATATGTCATATGTGAAGAAAAAAGCACAATGAAGGACACCTGGCATTACCCTACCTATATTGGACCTAATCCAAGGGTTGGAGAAGCGAGGCCAGACCTATCGACTCCAGCTTTCTGAATTCTGATTTCCTTGGTTGGCAAGGGCTGGCGAAGGATGCATTGTTTGCATGGTTGATTATTTCTAGCATCTAACCGTAAGAGACTAAAGAGAGCTTTCCCAAGTCCCACCCTATCTGAAAAGTGGGTAGTGGGAACGGAGCAATGGAGCATTACCCAAAACTTGCCATAAACAGATCCTAATTCCCAAGTCACGCATGAATATGGAGTAAAGACAGGCAGGCATTACTGATCTGGGTATAGGGCATTTCAGTAAAAAACAATCTAAAGATGAATGTGGCTGTGTAGAGGGCAGAGGGTAGTGGGCATTTAATTGCATTTGATGGTTTACTGACCAGGAGTGGACATGGCGTACTTGTTGGTCAAACGGGAACCTCGTCAGGGTCAACCACAAAACAATGAATTGATTTCTCATTTCCCTCTGTACGCAGGCTGGATTGGTGGGATTTGCAGGGATTTGTTGGGGATTGCAAAGTAACAATTTAAAATTGGTACTTTTGCTTTGCTTCATTCTCTGAGGAATACAGTTCCTGGATAATAAAATAAAGCATCAACGTTTGTTTAAAAAAAAGAGGCTTCATTATAAAAGATGGTCCCCCGTACCCAGCCTCACAAGAACTGTTTTGTTGTTACAACTTACAAGAAGAAAGACACTAAAGCAACAACAGATGTGAAGTATGGACTGAGAGACAAATAGAGACGGAGAGGGAATCGAACCTGCGCCGTCAGACTTTTGACGGCTTCTTTCGTACTTGGAGTGCCACGCGCAACATCTTCATCATCATCCAGTTGCTTCGAACACGCTATACATGTTAACATCCTCTCTCTCTCTCTCAGAGTCACAGTTGCCCTTTACTCTTTTGTTCCCTCTTCTGTTTTTATTTTATTTACCTCTCACCTGCACAGTTGACAAATAGGATTTTCATTATGTTCGATGGCATTATTGTCATTCAAATTGTAGGGATAAGGGCCTCTATGAGCTTGCATTGCAAAATTTGCTATGACCGTAATACCCCCGGATTTTATCACCATTGCATCATTCATTGCCCATTGGGAGATTTTAGCTAATAAGAAAGTTTAGGATTAGTTGTGGTCAATGCATCGAAGAATATATTTATATTTATTAGGAAAAAACAAAGAAAGAAAAGGAGAGGGTATGGCCTTTGGGACAAGAGGAAATAATTGATATAATATTCAGACAATAATTGAAGCAATCAAAAAATTGAGGAATTTTGACACAGGGAAGAGTCAGCCTAGAGACTTGAGAGCAAATCAATGCGCTTTAGTGCACAGCGGCCGAATAAAGAATTTGGAGTTTGAGAGCCGAAGTTTCTGATGGTGAACAGAAACTAATTTTTTAGAAATATATAATAATATTTTCAGATTATTTTATGTTAAGTTTCAATCTTCAAGAAACTAAAAGTGAGAGAAGGATTGGAATCTCTCTCTGATCGATGAGCGACCAGTAATCGGGTTTTGAAATCTCCGTCTGTCGAGTGATGAAAGCATTCCATTCCATTAATGAAATGACGGAGAAATAAGCTTTAAAAAAAGACAGAAAAGAAACTCTGGCGTTTAGATTTGATCCTTAGCTTGCAACAAAAATCACTTACCCTGTTGAGAACGAGCTTCCTTCTCTTCTTCTCTTGAAACAGATATAACCTTCTTCCCTTTAAAACTCAAACGTCTCTCTTAAAGATGTTCCCTGCTTCTCTTCTCGTACTTTCTTGTCTATCGACAACGATTAGATCTGCATCAACAGGCAATGATTTGACGAGCTTCGTTCGCTGCAGAGACTTAAACTCTTCTCGCTCACAGTCTCTGTTTTGGTCACTCTATACAATCTGATAAACATGAAGAGAGAAACAAAGCGTCATTGATCTTCAGTGAGGCTTTTGAACTTTTTAAAGAAGAATCATGATGAAAACCCTAAAAAAACTGAAAACGTCAGAAAATTAATAAATCTACGAAACGACATTGGAAGCGGTTTAGCTTGTGGATGAAAACGGCAAAACTTTCGATTCGTAGTATCTCTCAGTCCTGTAGCTTCTTTAACAACCATTTTTAATCAATCAGCAGAACAGATTCGAGACATTTCAGAAAAAGAAAGAAAAGAATAATCTTTTGGTATAAGGGAAGCAAAAAAGCATGAACCAAATTCTCAACCACATCTCTCACCTTCATCTATTTCATGGAATGCCTCATACCAAGCCAAAATTGCTTAAGAGGTCTCATCATTCTTCAGTTGAAGCCTCTCAAAAGGCAGTTCCCAGTTCTATTCACTTTTACCAGCTCGACAAACAAAGCAGAAGACAACAAAGGAATCGCGGGATTCCAGCTACGAAGAATCCGTGTAGATTTTGAACCATTACCAATTTTAGAAGAAAATTCTTCGAACAGATTCCTAATATCTTCGCCAGAGAAAGTGAACTGGCAATGTTCCGGCGATTTCACGGCAAAATTTCAGCGGGTTTTTGGAAATCCTTTTTAAGGTCGAAAGCACAGAGCCTCCGCAGCTGTTTCAGCTCCGGATTTTTCGTTTCGACCAGAAATAAACATAATTTCACTTCACTCGGCTCTCTTATTTATAGCGCTAAATAACTAACGTCATCCCCGCCGTTAATTAACGGCAAAGTTGACGGATCCCCATCATCCCCCCACCGAACCGTTAACTGTTATCGCTACTCATAACTCGTCAAAACAAAACAGCTACCCATTAAACATCATTGGATAGGCCCCACATCTATGATCCATCCAATGAAATCAGATCATCCATCTTGTATATGTAGAATCTTAAAAATCCTAAGCGGGTGCGGGGCCAAGAGATCAGCTAGGTCCAGACGTTAATAAGAATCACAGAGTGGCATTTTTGTAATTATAGGTAAAACATCAGTTCTTTTTTCAAAATTTGGTTGAGAATATCTAAAAATTTGCAATCCCATCAAAGTATACTGTATTTTGTATAAACTATTAAGGCCTCGTTTATTACGTGGATTTGTCTTGCCAAGCACGGCCGACTGGTTACCTGGTGTTACCAGTGACCGATCTGATTCGATTGGGAGTGGTTACTGGGTGTAGACGGTGATAGGGGAGAGGAGAGGCTGGAGAGCTTTAACTTTAGACGCTGTTACTTATCATCCTTAGCTTTATTCCTGGGCTGTGTTAAAGCAAAGCATGGAACGGCGGGACAATTCATCAGTGTCTTGAAAAGATAAATCAAATCTTCTGTCCCTCACTCACCAGTCTTATGCCACGTGTCGAGATCGGAAGGGACAAGCTTTCCCTAAAGAGGGTTCTCCTAGATCTTCCTAGCTTAGAAAGTTATGGTCAAGGTCCAAAGCAATTCCCGTCATTTATTTCTTTGTTTCGCAATGAAATTCAAAATCCTCCTTTTCTCCTACTTTCCAGTTTTCTCACCTCTTTAACAGCCTCTAACTATGACCAATAATTTGAATCATCCGTCTATTTTATTAGCTTATCACTAAGATTTAAGCCGTTGGATCGGGATCTAACACCCTAAAACCAAGCCATCAACCTGATCCACAGTAATTATGTCTGAACTAGATAAAAATTTTGCACCTTGGTTTAATTTTAATAAGGCTTAATTTGGAAGGAGTATAAATACAAATATACAAATATGTACAGTAAGGTTTTGCACTCTAAATATCTGCATTTGTACTCCTAAACTGAGCCTAAAAAATTTTTGTACTTTTTATCTCATTTGCACTCATTGTCTGCAATTTTTGTATCTCAAAAACAGATGCAAAATTTGCATCACCTTCCCTCCTATCTCAATTCTCTGTCATATAAAGTGGGGAATAGATTGTCTTGCTTCCTACCTCACACTCAAATAGATAACTCTCGTCCTACCTTCATTCTCTTTCATATGAGCTTTGGGACTATATCACATTACTCCTTGTTTTACTACTTCTTATAAATAAAGAAGATAAAAATCAAATTTAAAGCAAAAGTAAACTAGAATTTGTATTCAGCATATTTACACTTTCTTGCATTAATATATATCTATATCTATCTATATACTATTTTAAAAAGCACAAATGGCCTCAAGAATATTTTTAGAATTTTTTAAGGACAAAATTTACCCCTATATATTTAAATTTATTGATAAAAATGAGGGCAAATAGGATAATCGGTTCATGATATTAATGAGTTGAAAAGAGGTAATTTAAAGATATTCAATGCATTCAATTCTCTCTCAATAAATCCAACATTTAAGTTATTGACTTGCATTCGTGTTCATTGAATCACATATTTAAGTCATTTTTGTTTCTCCTCATCATTAAGTTCTATTAATTAAATCCATACTTAATAAATTAATAATTCTAATAACATAAAACTTATACTTTTAAAATCTACCTAGCAAAAAATAGTGTTTTCATCTAGGTAGTGGTAAGAAATTAAATCATTTTGGGTCAAATGGGTTAATCCATGTTGCCACAATTAAATAATAAAATTAAAAATAGATTGAAAAAAAATAGAAATTAAAAAAATGGGAACATTTTTAAATAATAATTATATGATAAATAAGAAAGGTTTTTATTAATGATGGAAATGGAATGTAAAATTTAAAACCAATTGGAAATAAAAATATTTTCCTATTCTCTCTCATTAAATCCTATATTTAAGATATATTTTTCTCATCATTAAATTCTTGTAATTAAATCCACAATATTAATTTTAATAGTATAAAAATAAATATTTTGAAAAATAATTTGAAAACAAAACAACTTTCTTCCCTCCTGGTGGGTGGGTAAGCAATTCGACCATTTGGGGTCAAATGGATTAATAAATAATACCATAATTAAATAATAAAAAATTAAAGTAAATAACTATGAAATGTAATAAATATTTTTATTAATGATGAAAATGTAATGCTAAATTTACAAATGAAATGATGTCATAGTCAAATAATAAAATTTTTAATAATAGAAAATACAAAGATTCACAAAAAGAAGAAAAAAAGATAGAGAAAATTTTGGGCACATGTCTAATGTTATATATTTATAAAAAATAAAATATTGGGCACATCTCTAATATTGTGCATTCATTATATTGAACAAAAATAAGTTTTATACATAAGAAATAATTTTATCAATGATGGAAATGTAATACAAAATTTAATGTCAACCTAAAAATCAAACAATTTTTATTTTTGGATGGTGGGTTAGTGGTTTGAGTTAAAAGATATCATAAACAAACAAAAATTAAGTGTGATAAGTAAAAAATATTTTATATAATGTAAATGAAATATATAATTTAAAGGGAAAATTATAATCAAATTCAGTTATACATTTAAAATTAGGTTGTAGGTTGGTCCAAAAACTAACAAAACTCTAACAACCGGCTCTATATTTCAAATTATAAAAACCCCTGCCATGTCATCAGAGGTTTACGTGATTGTTTCCAATGTGGGACTCTTAGTCCATATTAGACAGAACAAAAAAACTATATCGAAAATAGGTTTTAAGTTTCTCTCCTACTCCCTCTATCTCTCGATCTCCCTCCCTTCTCTCTTACTTTCACAATCATCTCTTGATCTCCCTCTCCCTTTATTTCTTCCACTCTCTTAGCTTCGGTCTATAGCCAAATCAAAATCTCTCTCTCTCTCTCTCTCTCTCTCTATATATATATATATATATTGTTCCCCCTCAATCTTTATCATTCTTCTCCCCCTCTCGGTCAATATCTCTTTCTCCCTCAATCTCTATCGGTCTCATGTTATTTTATACGATTTGATTAATATTATAAAACAAGAGAAAGAGTATGAGAGAAATTGAGGGAGAATGAGAGATCGATTAACAAAGAGAATGAGAGAGGTTGAGGGGGAACAATAGGTAAAGAGAGAGAATGAGAAAAATTGATATAAATGATGTATTTGCAAAAACCAAAAAACATTTTTATTTATTTTCAATCACATGGTCGTTGAGCCAATAAAGATGAATGTGAGTGAGAGAGTGTAAGGGATATTGAGAGATATAGAGAGAGAGACTAAAAACCTTTTTTTTTCAATCACCCAACATTAAAGGGTAATTTAAGTATAAGTTGTTTGTTGTGCCCAACATGGTTTAAGAGTCCCATGTTGGCAACAACCACATAAGCCTCTGATGACATGTCGAGGGTTTTTATAATTTGAAATGTAGAGTCGGTTGTCAGAATTTTGTTGGTTTATGGACCATCTTGTAGCCTAATTTTAAATGTATAGTCGGTTCCGACTATAATTTTCCCTAATTTAAAACTAATCCAAAAGCAAAGCTATTTTCTTATCTAGATGGTGGGTCAGTAATCCAACTTTTCAAAGAAACCCATGATGTCATAATTGAATAATAAATATTTAAGTTTATTTTTAATCATATTGTTACTTTTGTTAATTTTCAATTTCTATCTTAACTATGATATATCTAAAATTCAAGTAATTAATATAAAGAAAATTTTATCACGTACAACGCATGTGCTTAATTACTAGTACTACTACAAATGAAATTGAGTCGTAGCTTTTGACAAATGCCAAATTCATAATAAGCTTATCTTTAAACTGTTTTCTTTTTTCTGATAAAAAAAATTAGAGAAATTGAAAGTTAAGGGAATAAGAAGGATTTTAATGAAATTCCCTAAGAACTTTCCCTCAACTAAAGCTACAATCTATGTGGGCTTGGGTTGGTTTTTTTGTCATAATTTGGATGTGCCCGGCTCAAAAGCCTGAGCCCGAAACAGTGTAAAATACTAACTCAGGCCAACCCAAGTTGCAACCTTAACCTCATCTTTCTTTTTTCTCTTACTTTTTACCAAACCAAACATAGCGTTGGAGTTTGGATCATTCTCGGAGAAAGGGGGGGTTTCTTTGTCCATGAGGCAGCTGCTGCTTGTCTGGAACTTACCACATCGGAGAGGATGATGTGGCAACCACATGGAGCCCTTTCGATTCACAGGTTGTAAAATGAGTTACACCTCCGGGCTCTGGTTCCAGAATGATTGTTAGATGATGCAAACACTTAGGCTGTGTTTGATTTGAAAGAAAAGATAACACTCACATATTTCTCTCATCTTTCTTTCAGCAAAATTCATCTTGAGGACACTTTAACGATCACATCATCAATGCCTTGAGAACAATTTATGCTTTATAATGGTTAATTTCATTATTTGGATATTCACCGCATCACCCCAAAAGCCCATAGAATATCCAATAGACAATTTAGTAATTTTATCTGTATGTTTAAATATTAACCATCTTGTTTCGGCATTGTACAGAACTTTAAAATTATATATCTATCAGCAATAATAGAATGTCAAAACCTTTTTTACAATCTGATTTTTTGGCCAAGCTGCAAGCTGATCTTCTGAAAATGCCCCCTCTAACAGTGGGTTCTCATACTCTAAAGATGGATAGTTGGGAAATTGCGTTCCCAAACCCCACCTTTTCCCTTTGGTACGATGGTTTAAAGTATTGATATAATACGCGTATCTTTTGAAAAAGATATGCTCCTCGGAATCCCAACTTTTTTAATAATAAAAAACATGTTTTTAGTTTTTCAAAAAACCAAAATTTAAAAAAAAAATAGAGTTTCGGCCATTTTTAAGTATCGACACGATACTGCCGATATGCGTATCGTATCGATACTTTGAATCTGTATGTGTTTGATTCCGTGGGTGTTTATGGATAGGCCATTTATTTATACTTTTTTCATTTTAAACGTTTTCTATTTTTGTTATTTGGTTGGGCTTCACTTTAAATGTTTTTTACTCTCCACCTCAGATTAATACCCATTAAAGTGTATCACATCATCATTTAGTTTAAAAAAACGGTGGGGCATGCACAAAACAAGAATTTGAAAAGTAGTATGTCACATCAGCATTTGGTTTCCCCAAATGGCACATGCACAAAAATAATAATAATAGTAATTTATAGTTACTATTATTATAATTTATCTTTTGAAAAGTAAATTATTATAATTTAGAATTATTATTATTGTAGTAATTTATAATTTGTACTTTCCAAATTTTTTGAAAAAGTATGCTAAATTTATAATTTAGTTTCCAAAAAAAATGAAGTTGGAAAATTAATAGTAATTTATTCTAATCTAGTATTTGTGTAATTTTTGTGAAAATTAATTTAATCTAGTTTTCCAAATAATCTTCATTATTAATTGTAAAAAATAATTTTCAATTATTATTAGTATTATAGTATAATATTATTATAATAATAATATTCAATTAATATTATTATTATTGTTATTATTATGAATAAAAATCAACCTATGTATTACATGGTTCGGACGTATAAGTCCGAGTGGTTATTCAAAAACGGGTCGAGGAAACCCGTTTTCACGATCCTCTTCACCCGCACGTTAAAACGGGTCCTATGACAACCCAGTTTTTTCTATTTTTCACTTTTTTTTTTTTTTGTTTTTTTGGATTGTTGACTTCTAATGAATCGGTTTGGATGCCAAAAACAATTTTTTGTCAATTTTAGCACATAAAAACCTTATATATTGAAGAGATCGTACCTGATTTATTCCTGCTGCAACTTTAAGGCCAGAACCAAACTTTAACACCAAAATGTGCTTGAAGAAACAAACCCGCAATATTACTACTAAATCGAAAATGAGTTTGAAACTAACTCTGCAACCAACGAAGAAAACCTCTGCAAAAAAACAAACCTAGAATTGAGTTTGAAACCAACTCTGCAACCAACGAAGAAAACCTTTGGAAAAATATTGTCAAAACTAATTCTGCAAAAAAAATAATAATTGGTTTGAGAGTTGGAATATGGAGAAGAAAAACAAAACATAAATGAAGAAAGAAGATGATCTCATACATTTAGAACTATCTCTGCAACTATCTGGAACCATCTATGCAACAATCTAAGGAAAACATGAAGAACCAAAAAAAAAAGAAGATTATCTCAGACGTTTGGAATACGTAAGCCTTGAAAATTGAAAGTCGAAACCACAACCTGCAAGAGACGCTTCAGAATTCCAAACGTCTCCCGATCATGATTGGCTTTCCTACGTATCATGTCGATTTAAAAAACGAAAAATCAAAACTCTGAAAAATTAGTAAAGGAGTTTTCTGCAAGAGAGACGTGATACGTGCTGACATGGCACATTCGCTATTAGTATATATATTTCGCTTTTAGTATATATATATATATATGAAGTAATTGAGATAGACCATTTTGGGTTGGGATTGGGTTCCAAAGCATGAAAGCTATTTTCTTTGAACTGTGCTCTGTTATACATTTAATGATTTAATTACAACATTACCTCACTTACGAAAAACAGAAAAAAACAAATTCTTATCCCCTCTTTCAATTGGAACCTCTCTCTCTCTCTACTTCTTGCCTGATCTACCCCAGAGAGATTGCCAGAACACAGGCCAATTCTTCTGGGCTTCATTCCACCCCAACAGAGACCCCTCCCTCAATGGATCCCAACTGGACGACACAATCCCATAACTCACCCCCAACAGAGCCGAGCCAAAGAAGAAGAAGGACACTATAAAGGGAACCCAGGTGGGCACGTCGATCTTCAATACCACTTTGAGATAATAAAAGAAAGGGAAAAAGAGTAGTCCAATGAATAAAGGAATCCCCACTGAGAATGCCATCCTGCTCATCATCCGGTTGGTCACTACCTCCGGAATAATACCTTCGTCTGGGTCATAGTCATCATCTTCATCGTCACTGGCTGTCCCATCACCTTTCTTTGGCTTCTTCGTCTTGCTCTTCTTCGTGGAAGGTCCAAAGCCTCTCGGACTCTTCAAGGCTGCCAAGAGAGGAGCTGCTGGTGAAAAACGAGTATGTCTTTCAGAAAGCTTTGTTGGAGGGAAATGAGAGATTGATTTGGTTCGACTAGTTGAAGAAAGGGATCTGATGAGGGGTGGAGCTCGTAGTAACAGGCAGAATTCCATGGTGTTTTGTGTTTTCTGTGTGCAATTTGGCTTCCTCTGGATATTGAGATTTTAAGAGACTTATCTACTTCCAGTAAATCCCACTTGAATTTACAAAAGTAACCTCGGCGATTGGCTACACTTACATGATATAACCATTGTGGATCCTGCATAATCAAACCAGAATGGGAAAAACAAATTAAAAAAGTCTCCATATTAGGAAATAAATTCTCCAAGGAAAAAATAATGTCATGGCTGAACAATCAAGAACCAACAAGCAGAGAGAGAGAGAGAAAAGTATTGAAAATTTGCAACCATTGATGCCACTACTAAATACAAGGTTTTGCACTCTACAAGTCTACATATTTGTATTTGTACTCGTTCCAAACTGAGCTTAAAAGAAAATGAAAGGAGATTGGGAATAAAACTTTTTCTTAGTTTTTGAAACTAGGGTCGTTTTTGGTTCACTGCTCATTTTTTGCCTAAAATGAGATTCTAGAATGAACAAGGAGTACAATGGAAAAACTTTGTTGTGTACTAAACGCATTTTATGACAAGAATGAGAATGAATTTGTTCATTCCTTGCTTTTATCAACCAAAAATCATATTTTAGGCTACAAGCTTCACATATAAAATTATATTGTGAATTCTATATAAGACTTAATTTTCATATATAAAATTAAATTTTTGGATTCATATAAGAGTAAATATTACCTATTATCCAGGTAAAACTTCCCCAGATAAATGTAACTATCCGTGTTCCTTTGTCAGAAAATTTACCCAGGTAAATGAGTTGATTGTTTTTCCTCTGTTACCAGTTTTACCCCTGAACCAAAATGAGCAGTTTTGAACCTTTTGTTTTTCGGAAGACTGTTTAATGGACTAAACTCATTAGCAGCGGGCTATGAATCAATCCTATTCACAAGATAATATGCCCTCCCAGGATCCCTGAGCGTTTCAAAGTTTCAAACTTGAAATGGGAACTTGTGAAACCATAAAATCTCTAAAAGATTGGTTGGCTTCAGAAAGGCAGCTTGGATATCCAGTGCAATATGGCTTGAAGCAATCCTATTCACGAAACAATATGCCCACCCAAGATCCCTGAGCATTTCAAACTTGAAACGGATGAGAAATTTTAGAAACCTACATAATTGTCTCATCTCATAAACCTGCATAATTGGATCATCTCAAACCAAAATCTATTGAACATCATCTCATAAATCTTCATAATTGGATCATCTCAAACCAATATTTTTTGAACATCATCTCATGAACCTGCATAAAAAAGTCATGTTCATAAAAGTTTAGTCAAACCAAACAAACTACATAAACTGCAATCATATCTATTGATCCCTTTAACATGGTTAAACATCCATAGTTTCTCAACAAAAAAAAATCCATTGTAAGTTTTCTAAACACCAAATAAAAGATAAGTCACTGTGTTCTAATGAGTTATTGATCTGGGAGGAGCTGGGAGAGAATGTATGCCTGCCTAAAATCGGGCAGTAGGCTAAAAAAGTACTCAACCTCTCTCATGTCACTAGTCAACTTCTTAACCACTTTCATCCTCTCAGTAGTCGCTCAAGATTGAACAGACACTTAAGGAGAAGAAAAAAATAAGAAAAGAAGAGGGAGAAAAGAGAGAGAGAGAGAGAGAGAGAGAGAGAGATTTTGATAAAAGAGAGTTGGGTTGATGTATTTAAACAGCCGCCCCCCTCTTAAATTTATATATATATAGTATCATACTTGTAAAAGGGCTGAATTGCTTAAATGGCAAGATAAGATAAGATAACAAGATAATATAAGATAAGATAAAACTGAAAAAATACTAATCCTAATCTTATCATAAAGAACTAAACCTAATCATAACTTACTGCTGACATACGAACAGTGGGGTTCACATTAGTGTTCTCTACACTCCCCCTCAAGTAGGGAATAGATCTTTGTCATTCCCAACTTGCATAGATCTGCTTCTAACTTCTTCCTTGAAACCGCCTTGGAGAGAAGGTTTGCCAGATGCATTTCGGAGGTGATGTATGGAAGACATACTTCTTGAGATGTAACCCTTTCTCTGATAAAATATCGATCCACTTCAATATGCTTAATCATGTCGTGTTGTACCGAATTATGGGCTATATTGATGGCAGCTTGATTATCACAGTACAACATCAAGGGTTTCTCATAAACAACACCTAATTCCTCAAATAACGATCTCAACCATAGGATCAGCTACACCATTTGCCATGGACCTATATTCAGCTTCAGCACTGGAACAAGAAACAACATTTTGTTTCTTACTCCTCCAAGAGACAAGGTTACCTCCTACAAAAGCACAATATCCAGAGGTAGATCATCGATCATCAACACATAGCCCAATCAGCATCTGTGAAAACTTCTATCTTCATGTGATCATTATTCTTGAATAAAATGCCTCTGCCTAGGCACCTCTTCAAATATGCTAGTATCCTCTCAACTGCAAGGAGGTGAGTAGTCCTAGGAGAGTGCATATACTAACCACACTGACTGCATAACTGATGTCGGGTCAAGTGAGACAAAGATAGAGAAGTTTTCCAACTAACCGTTGGAACATAGCTTTATCTTCAAGGGGTTCTCCACCCTCTACACTGATCTTGTGATTTTGTTCAATGGGTGTGTCAGCAGGCTTAACACCCAACTTTCCTGTTTCTTCCAACAGGTCAAGAACATACTTTCTTTGAGAAACAAAAATCCCATGCTTGGATCTGGCTACCTCAATGCCCAAGAAATATCATAGTTCTCCCAGATCTTTTACCTCAAACTCTTGATGAAGGAGTTGCTTAAGGGACTCAATCTCAGTATTATCATTTCCTGTTACTACAATATCATCCACATATACAGCAAGCAAGGTTAAGGAAGAATCCACTCTCTTAATAAACAAGGTTTGGTCTGACTGGGCCTGTACATATCCGAACCTTTCAAGGGCTTGTCCAAATCTATCAAACCAAGCTCTGGGGGACTGTTTTAGTCCATACAAGGCTTTATTCAACCGGCAAACCTTCTTTCCTGTCTGTACCATAAAATCCAGGAGGCAACTGCATGTAAACCTCTTCTTGCAAATCTCTATTGAGGAAGGCATTTTTAACATCCATCTGATACAACGGCCAAGAGTAACTGGCTGCAAGAGATAATAAGACTCTGAGAGTGGTCATCTTTGCTACTAGTGCAAAAGTTTTCAAGTAGTCAATACCATATGTCTGAGTAAATCCTTTTGCAACTAACCGGGCTTTATACCTTTCAATAGAACCATCAGCATTATGTTTCACAGTGAATACCCATCTACATCCAACCGGTTTCTTACCTTTAGGCTGATCAACTATCTCCCAAGTATTGTTTTTGATGAGGGCATCCATTTCTACTTTTATTGCATCTTTCCATTCTGGTACTTCCAATGCTTCCTGTATTGTTCTGGGAATGGGAACATTGGCAATGAATGCGAGAAAAGACTTATAGGAGGGAGACAAATGATCGTAGGACAAGAACTGAGAAATGTTGTGAACTGTAGATGTGGTGCAACGACGCTTGCCCTTACGAAATACTATGGGAAAATCAAGATCATCTAATGAAGGTGAAGGCTCCATGGTGGGATGTCTTTCATCTGTAGTATCTATAGTACCTGGATCAGGCTCTACAGAAGGAACTGGGACTACTGTGGTACCGGGATCTTGATCTGCAAAGGAGATTGGGGCTGGCCTACACTGTTGATGTCCAAAATCAACCTATCTCCATCGTCTTGATAGACTCTCACATCCCTGCATCTCTGACAACCCCCCCCCCATTACATCCCTCTTCACTTAATGGGATAGGGTACATCTTCAAAGAAAGTGACATCCATTGAGACAAATCTTTTCCCAGAAGTAGGTTCATATCAGCAATATCCCTTAGGATCAAACTTGGAACGATGAGGGCCAAGAATCTGAACAAAGCATATACAACCAAAGGTTTTAAGGGGAATGGTAAATAACTCTTTATCAGAATATAAAAAGGTAAATGGAGATTTCATGTCAAGAACCCGTGAAGGAATCCTATTGATGAGATACACTGCTGTAAGAACAGCATCCCCCCAGAAACGTATAGGCACATTGGAGGTAAACATAATGCTTCTGGCTACCTCCAATATGTGTCTATTCTTTCTCTCAGCAACCCCATTTTGCTGTGGTGTATGAGGACAGGTACTCTGATGGATAATCCCATGTTCAAGCAAATAGGAGACTAATGGGCTTGCAAAATATTCTTTCGCATTATCAGATCTAAAAATTTTGATTTTGACCCTAAATTGGGTAAAATCATCTGATGAAATATTCGGGTTAATGCTACCTCATCTCGAGAACGCATGAGATAAATCCATGAAAAACGAGTATAATCATCAACAATAGTAGGAAATATCTGTACCCCCCCCATGGCAATGGTACGGTAAGGTCCCCAAACATCAGTATGCACAATTTCAAAGGGAATACTACTTCTATTATTACTTAATGAATAGGGTGTCCTGCAGTGTTTTGCAAGTTCACAACTCTCACATTTCAAACTAGACATCTGGATAGATTCAAATAAACTAGGAAACAAAATCTTCAAAGCCCGAAAAGATAAATGACCCATCCTATTATGCCAAAGCATAGCCTGATCAACAGACTGAGAAACACAAGACCTCTTAGTCTCACTATCTTCCCAATGAGGACTCCCTCCAAGAAGATAGACTCCATTTGCCTCACGGCCAGTCCCAATCACCTTCCTTGTCTCCAGATCCTAAAAAACACATCGATCCAAAAAAAAGGTTACTAAACAAATCTGGTTTTTTGTAATGCTACTAACTGAAAACAAGTTAGTACTAAGCTTAGGAACATGCAAAACCAAAGATAAGGAAATAGCATTAGACAACTTGATGTCTCCCTTGCCAGAAATAGGAACGAGGGAGTCATCAGCAATGGACACTTTGTCTCTGCCTGAAAATAAGTGATAGGTAGTAAATAGTGACGGCAAGCCAGTCATATGGTCAGATGCTCTAGAATCTATTATCCATGAATGTTCTGTATTACCTGTAACTGAGGCATGGTGAGCCGAGGCCCGATTACCTGAATGAGCAAAATATGAGGTAGGGGGTGCTGATGGTGTGTGAGGAGGTGGAGCTGAATTACCGACTTCATTTTCCAGCTGAACTAGAGCAGCTTGGGCAGTAGCTAAAGTATCTAGAGGATTGCCTCTTGTGCTAGATGAGGTTGTACTATCAGTGTTAACAGCCATATTTTCATTCCCCTTTTTATTTCTGAGTTTTGTTGGAACTAGATGTGGATGTAACTTCCAACAGGTCTCTTTAGTATGTTTAGGTTTCTTGCAATGCTCACATACTAGGTCCTTCTTAGCTTCCTTCTTCGCGACTCTTTCCTTATCACTCCCAGATTTGGACTTAACTGCTGCCCGAGCTGATTCAAAAGGCTATTGTTGTAGCATAACTTTTCTCCTAGTCTCTTCGCTGTGCAATAAGGAATAGGCCTGGGACAAAGTTACACCGTCTCTTGTCAACAGTTGCTGCCTCACAATACCATATTCCGAATTTAGACCAACCAGAAATTCAAACACTCTATTAGTTTCAATCTGCTTTCTATAAATCTGTGCATCCTTCTGACTTTCCCATTCAATTGATTCAAGGTGGTCAATTTCATGCCACAAGGATTTCAAGATTGAAAAATAAACAAAAACTTGTTTCTCACCTTGCTTGAGATTTTTAACCTCACATTTCAACTCATAAGCCCTAGCAACATTAAGGGGATGAGAGTAGGTATCTTTCACAACATCCCATATTTCTTTAGCTGTTTTTGCCCATAAGTAATTTCGGCTGATGTGTGGCTACATGGAATTACACAGCCATGTCATCACTAAATAATTTTCCTGAATCCACTTAGCATAAGTGGGACCCTCCTTATTTGGTTCCTTCACATCTCCCAACAAATAGTTCAATTTTCCTCTTCCCCCAATGGCCATCATGGCTAATTGGGCCCACTCTAAGTAGTTTGAACCATCAAACTTTATAGTTATAATCTGGAAGGTGTTTTCAGTTATGCCACCTGAACCAATCCCAAAAACACCCTCCCCTTGGTGCTTGAACTCCATTCTTGGTTAGGGGTTAAGCAAAAAACACCTATCTACTCTAACAATCAGTCTACTGGGTTTGAAAAAACTAACGATAGTAGGTCTAGAAGCAAAAATCAGATTCAGAGAAAGAAAAAAATTTCCAATTCATTGTATCACTGTGTCAATCAGCCTACTAAATCTGAGAACTAATAGCAGTTGGCCTGGGTACAGAACTCCAAAAACAAAGATCAAAGAACAGAAATCTGATAGCAGCCAAACTTAAAGACTTATTCAGACACAGTAACAGTCCTGGATTTCAGGGTTTTCTCTTAAAACCCTAGAAAAGAAAAAGAAAAAAAAAATCGTACCTCACAAATTAAGTTATCCTTGTTTCTGCCCTTAATAAGGAATAAGACCTTACCCAGGAATTTCTGAGAAAAAAAAAACTGATATTGATTCAAAAAATTCTTGCTGAAATTCTGATCGCCAACTTCAGTTTGCTCAAAACTGGTCTTGATTCTGATCGACCCGAGAAACTTCTGAAACAGAACTGATCTCGGAGAAAAATCTTCTTGATCGCCAACTTCAATCTTGATGAGAGAACCAAAAAATCTGATTGGCACCTCCAATCTTGACCAAAGACCTAACCTTGATCACTTAATTCTTCTCTAATTCTTCCTGATTACAAGGAGCACTTTCCAATCCTTGGACAGTTGCTGAAGACTTCTTGTAATCTCCAAGAATCATTTGAATGAAAAAACTCAGCCCTAAATAATTCTCATGTGGTCGGCTGAATTAATTCCACATGAGAAACCCTAGATCGAATGCTCTAATACCAAGTAGTCGCTCAAGATTGAACAGACACTTAAAAAGAGAAGAAAAAAAATAAGAAAAGAAGAGGGAGAAAAGAGAGAGAGAGAGAGAGAGAGAGAGATTTTGATAAAAGAGAATTGGGTTAATGTATTTAAACGGCCGCCCCCCTCTTAAATTTGTATACATAGTATCATACTTGTAAAAGGACTAAATTGCTTACATGGCAAGATAAGATGAGATAAAGCTGAAAAAAGACTAATCCTAATCTTATAAAAGACTAGTCCTAATCTTATCATAAAGAACTAATCCTAATCATAACTTATTGCTGACATACGAACAGTGGGGACCACCTTAGTGCGGTCCACATTAGTGTTCTCTACCTTCTCATTTGGGCATAAACCAGGAACCTTCAATACCTCTTCAAACACCTTCATTTTCATATTCCTACCCTCTCTATCTACATTTAATGCATTTGCCACCCGTGCAAGTCTATCCCCAACTACAGTAAAGTGTTGTTCCATCCTAGCCAACTTCTCTAAAAGCACTCTAATCAAGGGTCATCATCCCCGCTGCCCCTTAACCTCTTACTTGGTCTGTCGGGGTGAGAGGTTGACGAAGCACCTGATGGAGCTTGAGTGGTAGGGGATTGTCTGATAGACTGTGAGGCAATGGCATCCTCTTGAATAAGCTCCAATCCATCTTGTTGGGTTTCTCCTTCATTAATTGCTCCATCCTCCATGGGCCGGTGGTTAGATTGTTCCTCCCTCTCAATAGCCTCTGCAGCATCAGATAGAGCCTCTACATGCTCCCCACTACCTCTGTCTCTTCCAAATATGGTAGAAAGCTCATCAAAGAAAAGGAAGGGCTTGTTTCTTAATCCCTTGGCATACGGCTCTACATTTATTAAAACAAAAGTATGTTAACAAATTGGATGTCATGTAGGACAAATGCAAACATTTATTTAGAGAATTGAAGTACAAGAATTAACAATTACCTTAACTAACCCATTGAAGACATCTTCCTCACATGTAAAGCACTTCTTCATGTCATCCCACCCAAATTCCAAACAATTAGGGCCCAACATCTCATATATGGCTATATATAGACCTGTTCATGGGCCGGCCGGCCCCCGAACGGGCTTGAACAGGTATATGGGCCCGCGGGCTTAACCTCGGGCCAAAAAGCCCGACCCGCAAATAGCCCGACCCAGCCCAACCTATAATTAAACCTAAAAACCCTAGTCAAATACCCCTCTTTTTTTCACCTCTTTCCCTTATTTTTCCAACAGAACCCTTTTTCTCCACATCCTTTTTCCCTTCTTTATATTCTTTTTTAATGTAAATAAATTTTGAATTTATATTCTTTTTTTAATGTAAATAAATTCTAATTTATATTGATTATTGAATAGGGAAAAATTCTAATTTTTTTTATTAGATCGGGCTTCGGGCTTGGGCTCGGGCTCGGGCTCGGGCTCGGGCTCGGGCTCGGGCTCGGGCTCGGGCTCGGGCCTAACATATTTCCATTAATGAAGAGTAGAAGCCCGGCCCATGAACAGGTCTAGCTATATATTGTCTCTTCACAGGCTTTGCCTGATTTAATTCCAAGACCATATCCCTAAGGTTTAAAACCCTATTTGTTGACCTCTGCTCAAATGACTCTCTCATTCTCTTCCTCATCATCAGTACTCAATAATGACTCTCTCTCATTCTCTTTCTCATCATCACTACTCAATAATGACTCTCTCTCATTCTCTTCCTCATCATCACTACTCAATACCCTAGAGACTATCATCCTTCTCCTCCTAATTGCAATGACAGTAGTAACCAAAGTAAACAGATAAGCAAGTTGCATCAACATTGTATAATAAACAGAAATAGCAACCGCAACCAACTTTTTCTTTTTATTCATATTTAGTGGTGGTCGAGGCATGTTTCTGCAAAACATCATTGTAGTCATTCAATTATAACATTACAGAACAAATAAACTTGCAATGTGATCAAATAAAAATTTATCACATACACAGTACTTTGATTCAATTGCATAAAATATAGAAGAGAAAAGCCACACATAATTGTCATTTGTTAAAATAGAGTCCAAACGTGGTATATGTACCGCCCTCACACAAGTCAACTGCCAATAACCTAGCTCTTAGTCACTGTCAGCATAACGGCAATCTTCTTAGTCCTTGCGCCACAGTTCAAGTTCATTATCTCAATAGCAGTCCTCTTCCCTCTCCTTCTCTCCCACTCATTAATTGCTCTTTTTATGGCTTTTTTTTATCAATAACACAATTCAATTGCTCTTTTTATGGCTTCTCCAAAAGGTAACCCTTGAAAGCCTTTTGCAGACATGTAAAGGTTGTCTCCTTGCTTAGTGTCACTCGGTTTTGATGAGTAAGCTCTCCCAGTTATAGCCCAAGAAGTCTCAGCTCATTGGAGTGGTTAGTGACCTAGTGTTGTTGTCCATACCTATGAATTGTTACAAGTGAAAGTTGTTCAGTTGATTATTATTATTTTATATTATTATATACATCACCAATCTTTTATTAACCCAATGAGACTTCCAATATCACACCTTGAAATAGGAACAATAGTTCAGCCCGAACTAGTGTTCCTTTCCCAATTAGACACATATAAACTAGTAAGGTTTCAAGTTCTTGTTCTATAAATGCCTCTCCAATAACTCAACACTCAGAGTTGCCTAAGCTGCAATCATCAACAGTCAAACAGATTAATAACTAAGGCTTGATTACTATCATTAGTTAAATAGTTTTAGAAAAGGAAATGAATAGTACTTGAAACATTCAAAAGCACTTCAAAGAACTTTGAGAAAAAAATATTTTTTGTGCCAGTTTAAGATACATCTCAAACCTGAATATCCTTATAGATATCTGTCTATCTCTTCTAATATAGTTTTTTGGTTATTGGTTTAAAAAGAAAGGATACTGAGATACCTATGCATGGGTAGAGTGCTAGAGCCAACAAAATATGACAACTAGTTCGTATCATATAATAACATAAAAATAAACAACTAGACAAGATCACCCAATGATACAGAGTAATAAGTTGTTCACTCACAAGAGAGGATTATATTTTAGAAAGTTGATATAATAGTGATGGAACCTGTATCCATGTGCTATTTTGTAAGAACATAGTAGTGCCCCTTCCTGCATCCATATCTAGGAATTAAATTTAGAACGTAGTATGCTTAACTTTATTATTTAGTACCAAGCAGTACAATGTTGCCAATGTAAATCTAAAACCAAAACAAATCATACCCAAAACATGACAAACCTAAGGTGAACACACAAAAAAACAGGGGATTAGAGCACTTACCGTATAGATGATCGCTTGAGCTAGATTTGCTGGATCGGCCAAGGAAGGAGGTTCGGAGCAATGGCAACTAGTTCAAACAAGATGGGGAAGGAGAAGATGAGTTTGTGCCCTAATCTCTATTCTCGTAGGGGCATTTTAGTCTAACTAAATTTGGCCTCTTTCCCTCTCCAGTGGAAAAGTAATTTACACACTAGGAGAAGTTTAAGTCTTTCCCGAGTTAAGTGACCAAAAAAACTTATCCAAGGGGAAGTTTCCTTTATGTGGGTCCCACATGTATTTGTAAACAAACACAGGAAAGTTGGTCAACTTCCCCATTGACCACCCCCCCAATCTTACCAGCAAAAGAGCGGGCTCTTAAAGCTAATTGGAGATTTAAAACCTTTCTTGTCCTCTTGGTATTATCTTTTCCATCCCTAGATTGACTATATGACATATATTTAGCAAAACATGCTGGTAAATTCCATGTAGGTCGACCTTTTCCTCCCTTTTGAGCAAACATGCTCATAAATTTATCATCTTTATCTTCTTCTTTTTCCTATTAGCCTACATCAATTCTCCCCTGGTTCAAAAATTCATCTCTGAGTTCTCCAAGGAAGAGCCAACAAGTTCAATTGTTGAGATTCTACAACTTGATCCAAACAACTTGCACTTCTACAAGAACTTCTTTGGACTTATTCCTGCCATGCCTTTGGGCGAATAAACTTACTTCACCAGTGCAGGCTGCAATGTGGTATATCATATTTTTATATCAATTCTGGTACTAGGAAACAATAATCTATTAACAAAATAATATAGGATGGGAACGGAAAAGTTCTATAATGGTTGCATGTGATATTTAAGAATGGAAACCATCTGAGATAAGGTAAAAAAGGATGGGAAATCAATAGATTTAGAGGACTTCAAATCAGAGATATAAGGGAAAACTGGTATAATGTAATCAATTATTTACAGAAATTTTGAGATGGCAGTTAGGGAATCTAAAATTAGAGCAGGGAATAGATGTAGCCAATGTTTTAAAAGCGCAGGGGTCAATTTGCACCCGAGGTGCAAGGTGCACACCTTTTTGAAGCAAGGCGCAAAAATAAAATAAAAAGCTAAAAAATCAAAAAAATAAAAAAAATAAAAAATATTAATCATAATATTGATAAAAAAATATAAACTTTAAATTTTAAAATAAATGTTTTAAAAAACCTATTATTTAAAGTTAAAATACATAAACATAACATGTAAAGCATATTCAAATGTGAATTTAAAAATAAAATCAAACATATAAAACATTTTCAAGCATGTAAAACCCACAATCTCTTTTTTTCCTCAATCGCATTACTTAAAGTAGTTAATGTGATGTAAAACATACTAGATTCCTGATTCTACAAGCCGCCTTTGTGCCATGCTCCTCAAGGTAAGCCCAAACAAGTCCATGTTAGGGTCCTAAATTCTTAGTTCTCACATAAAAAATAATGATTTTATAATTGTAATTGCTTTTTAAGAAGATATTTTAGTAGGATGAATGAATGAACAACATTACCAAATAGGGGGTTCTCGAAGCTACGGTGAGCAAGCGAAGGCGGAAGACTACACCTTTAGGGTTTTACTCAAAACACATTTTATTTTTTATTTTTTTCGTTTTACCCAAAAAGGCTTAACTCTCTCCAGGCATGGTTTAAAGTATCAATACGATACATGTATCAGCAGTATCGTATCGGTACTTAGAAACACCTTTTTTTTTAGTTTTTTTTTCAAATTTTGGTTTTTAAGGAAGTTAAAAATATGTTTTTTAATTAAAAAAAGGTGGGGTTCCAAAACACCTATTTCGGGGCGTATCCTTTTCAAAAGGTACGATACGGTACACCCGATATGGGGCGTATCGTATCGATACTTTAAACCATGTCTCCAGGAGGACAACAAAGAAAAAATTACAAAACAGCCCAAAACATATGATCCCTTCCCACCCCTTGCTTTGCCAAGACATCAGCAAAAGCATTTGTTGTTCTCTTTAACCCACTAAAATTGGATTTCCAACCCTCTAGTTAGCCACTTAATCTCCCTCCTCTAGCAAATTCCCGAAGTCCACTCTTTTTCTATAGCCAGCTTTGAGTCCCCTTCAATGACTAACTTTTGTATATTCAGTTCCTTAATCTTCCTTATCCCCTCCAATACAGCATAGATCTCAACTTTAAGAGAGTTCCTAACCCCAATGGGACCTGAATACATTGCAAGCACCCTCCCATCCCCATCTTTGAAGACCCCTCCTACTCCTGATGGACCTGGATTTCCTTCACTACTACCATCAAAATTTAGCTTTGTAAAGCCACAGGCTGGTGGTGACCACACAGGACAAACAGAATAGCAAGCAGGAGAAGAATTTGCCACTTCCATCCAGCCATTCACCAACATGTCTGTAGAAACATAAACAAACAGGTCCAAGGATTTAAGCCAGTGCACCACCCTAGCTGTTATTACTTCAACAAGACTTTCTTTACTTCTTTCATTTTCAGAAAAAGTTTTGGCATTCCTTTCCTCCTATAGGGTCCAGCAAATAGGAGCCCTCACGGATCTCCACACAATCCTTCCCCTTTTGTTTGACCATTGAAGGAATGAAGAGCTAAACAAGCTTTGAATATTTGGCAGTGAGGTCCACCTACAACCAAATAAGGAAAGAAACAAGTCCCAAAGACCAGCACAATAAAGGGGTAAGAAATTAATAAGTGGTAGGAGCTTTCACCATTAGCCTTGCAAAGAATGCACCAATTAGGAGACAAATGCCAAAAAGGCATTTTTCTTTGGAGTAAGCCACAAGTACTACACCTTTCCAGGAAGGCTTCCAACAAAACGCTCCAATCCTTGGAGGAATCGGCTCACCCCAGACATCCTTAACTGGAAAATTTTGTGCAAAATTATTGGTCGAAGGCAAGAAGGACTTAAAGAAGGAAGAATAAGAAACCATTCCCAAACCACATTTTCTTCTTCATTTCATATCCAAATTCTCTAACTAACAAGTTAAAACTTCTATGGACCCCCACTAGACAACTAATCAACACTTCGTGAAATGTCTAGAGATCTTAAAATACCTAATTAACGAGATACATATTGACTATACACATAAGAGATAAAAATCAACCTAGATTTAAAATTTTCTAGAAATTATTAAGTTTCCCTTTGAGTGAAGATTTTGGGAGAAATTGAATATTACACCATATGTTCTCCCAAGCCCATGAGGGTAGCTGGGTCCAGGTCATTAAAATTCAGTGTTTGTATTTTTTTCCTATTTCAAATAAAATGTAGAAAGGAAAACTATTAGTTTTCTATTTTAGAAAAAAAAAAAAAAGAATTTTGAAAACTTCAACAAAATTTTGTAAACTGAATGGTATGCGTATTTTGTCTTAGTGGTAGTCAAAACCAAAATGGAATGTCAAAATTTTGAAACTTCAACAAAACTTAAAGCCCTAGCTAGGTAAGTTGACCCCACATCATTCAATTTACTGAATGAGATAGAACCCAAGAAAAGAGCTGGAACCAAGGTTTTAAAAATCAGTTATTCACTCAATCTTCAGTGAAAATGTTATCACTTAGAAATAGGCAATAAGCCAAACTTTTCACTGTGAAATGTTAGAAACAGTGTAAACTGTAAAGATTAAAAATTTGAAACATAGGTAAACACTTCTAATTTATTATACCATATAGACTGTCATATAAGGCTAAGAAAAGAAGGCATATAAACAAGGATACTTGTTATGGAGAGTTTGACATCAATTATTTGTAAATTATTTCTATAAGTAAATATTTGTAAATTATTTACTCAAGTTCTAGGACCACATTCTTATCAAAAACTTGATCTGCTACCATCCCTCCATTCTCTTTACAATCAACCACTGCATCTCCTAATAACCTTCAACAATTTTGTTTTTTGTCACCCCTAATCTTCTCATCTTCTCAACTCTCTTAACAAGAGACAATCTAGCTTTCACTCTCCCCTTGAAAGACCCCCAGACTTTTCTTCTGACTCCCTAAATGCTCTCCTTGTGCATTCCCCCCCCCCCCCCCGGCATAAAGAATAAACCCAATAGTTTACTCACCTCCACCTCTTTGTCCACCACCATCTCCAAGTGAGATCCTTCCTCACTCTCAGCTTCAACCTCTTTAGTTTCCTGCACTGCAGAGATTTCGTCCTATAACTCCTAATCCTTCTATAGGTTTTAGATTGAGAAGCCCCACCTTCTTCTTTCTCTTCACCATCCTTCCTCCCATCCTCATCAGACCCAGATTTCTTCCTACAATCTTTTCGTATTCCCTCAGCATCCTCTAAAATCTTCTGCCTTTCTTATAGTTGTTGCTGCACATCTCCTCCCTTAACAAACAACTTATTTCTGTCTCTGAACAGGAAAAACTCTTTTGAATATGAATTAGTTTCTTTCTTGATACTATGAAAATCTATTCTTTTGCATTTCTTCACCCAAATTGACTGCTGTCAAGACCTAGATCAATCAAAATCTGCAGAGAATGAAAGCATTAACATGGATAGTTGTCTCTTGACAACTATTTCAGCCATGTTGAGAGTCCATATAACCAATGAAGACCTTTCTTCAAATACTGACTCTCTGGGTTGTCCAGGAGTTAAACCTTCATTCCACATCAGCTCCATATTTGGCTTTTCATCAAATCATGTTAATAATTGAAATTTTTTATTTTAAATCTAAAGTCTGGTGGGGGGTGTCTGGACATGGACTATGAAAAAGAGAGAACACATGAAGCTCTGGCAACTATACTTCCCTGTATAAGTCCTGTGTTTTTAATGTCCTCTCTAAACAGCTTATTTAGCATCTAAAAGTTAGCACAATATTTAGTGATATGCTGTCTTAAGTCTTAACATAAAGTTTCTGCCATGCACCAAAATAAAGAAGGTATCACATAGGATGTAACAGAAGCTTAATCCAAGGAGCATCCCAAGACAAACTTAATAAGTATTGACTCAATAGTCAACCCATATCTTGAATCAACCTGAGTTAACCATGACAATCAGTTAACAAACAAATACTAATGTTGCAGAGTACTTCTTCAACACCCAAAGAACACAAGAAATGAATAGAAGAAGCTACTAAATGGAAGGACAGCCTGTCTCTGCTTGCTTGAGAAGTGATAGAAGAACAATATCGGATAGTCCATTGAAAAGCCGGAGACTGGAGAAAGTCTTATTTGCAATAAACAATTTCAACCACGCTCCAGATTAAGGAGTGAGGATGAATTACACCAAATCCCAAAGAATCATCCAAACATCACAAAATACAACAAGAGATGATCAGTGAGGCCTAGACAACTAAAGCAATAGAAGAAGTAACATCTCCATTCTTCAGAAAGCAAAACAAATCAAGAACACCAGCATGGCCTCAGATGTAGCCTGGGTACTTAGAAAAACAATTGTTTACTTCATTAAGCTTTAAAGACCAAAAAAAAAGCTTAAATACTTGGAATAAATGTAAATGGGACCTCTTTGGTTGTCATTGCTTATCAGAACGTAATGGCATCATCCCCTGTCCTTGATTTGGAGATATAGTCAATAAAAGGGTCCAAGAATGGTGAGAAGTCATCACTCTTCGTCAGACCCAGAAGACTCAAAGCTCCTCAAGATGCCTTTATGCCAATAAATTTTTAATTAAGATTCTATAGATGGAATGCAACGTTGGCGTGAAGCGAGGCATTCCACTAGCCTAAGGCGTAACCAGAAAAGCATGGATTTTAATTACTAAATAACTGAAAATAAATAAACAGAAAAAATTGTGAATATCCCAAAAATTGAGATATAGGGAGTTCACATTTTCAATTTCTAATTATAAAGCTATCACATTGCATCATAAAACTGAAGTATCATAAGCCGTATAAGTATAATCAGACATCAGTAGATCACTTGCAACTCACAATTCACAACTCACATAAATTGCATGACATTAACACATATAAGCGTCTCATCTCATATTCAGATGAACTTAAAACAATGGAAGCAACCAAAACAAGTAACCAAAAAGTTAAAACAATTACCAGCAAACATCTTTTACAATTTTACACGTACTAAATACTGACTATCAACTTTATTATTCAATACTTGCAAGTAAAGAGCTGAGGACGTAAATAACAGATTTCGCTAAAAAATAAATGCAAGAATAGGGCTGCTGATTTGCAAGGAGCAGAAGAAGGCCAAAGCCCCCAATTTCCTGTTCATACATCTTCAACAAAATAATAAGAAAAGGATGGTCGAAAGTCGAAACTCGAAACCCCCTGTTTGTCGTTAGAAGAAGAAGAAGAAGAAAATAAGGAGGAGAAAAGAGCAGCCGAAGCCGTGCAGCACAAACCGAAAAAGAAAAGGAAAAAACCATACCTGTGCCGATGCTCTACGAACTCGACTTCTCTACAAGTGTTCTTCGTCTTCTCCTCTCTTGTCTATATTAGCAAATTCTCATCAGACGGGACGGGATTTGGTGAAAGCAAAAACCGTGCAAACAGCTTCAGAGTACGGCATCCAGTGACATACGGGGAACTGCTCCTCACTAGGGCGCCTTTCACGCGCCGCACACGCACATCCTACCATGTATTCGGAGCATCTCCCGTACTTATAAGATTATTTACGGGAGATGTTCTCCATGCACGGTAAATGTCCCTGTGAGGCGCCCATATGGAGGAGCAGATGGGATAAGTACGGAAGATATTCGCGATGCATGGCTATATACAATGCTCTCACGGTATTCACACAATTTTTACTTTGAACGATCCGGGCTTTATAAGGGTAAATTGTAGGAATTCCGCTTCTATCAAGTTGGTGCTCGCACCGTTCGAGTAGTCCCTTACAATTGGAATATCTCCCATGAAATAAATCACATGGGTTCGGCTTCAATCGAAGCTTGATGGGTTCGAATACCATTTGAACATTATAAGAGAATGACATGCATCCATAAGCGAGTGTGCATTTTATATTTGTGCGGGGATGGTAAATGGGCGTTTATCATGAACGTCGTTAGCCATCATTCAAAGTGTTTTTGTGAAACCCATCCCCCTATTCTGCTATCCTCTCCAACCAGCGAAGACAAAAGGCATCACTAGTGGTGAAAGTTTCTTTCGATGACCGGTGACAGTGAGCAGGTAAATCTTTCTTCTTCTTTGCTTCTCTAAAACACAGTCTTCTTCCCATGAAAAGCCTAACCCTTACCGTTGATGGCAGTGATATTCCGCCGGCGACGAACAACTTTATCTGAAATTGATTCGTCATCAACCTACTGGCTAGAAGAAAAAGCCTACCCAATCTCTCAAAGCTCTGAGAGTCCAAAGTGCTACATGGGATCCCAAAATATTCCAAAACCATCAGATTGTTTTCATTTACAATTTTTGGATATGGGAACTCAATCTTATCATAGTCATTGAGCAGAGAGTATGTTATTTATGAATCTTGCTCAAGTGCTGGTGCAGTCAGAGATGTTTGTGGAGCAAAAATAGCCAAGACCTCCGATGAAGCGCCGCTGTAGGAGATATACAGTTGGACAAATCTTGCTGGAGAATGGAAGAGATCTGTCGAGGAGAGAGAAAACTCTTGTGCCAATTTTCTATTGCCAATAAGAATATCCGAAAGAGGCACCTATGAGAATCCAAGCAATTGGTCTTCAAGATAATTCTTGACCCTACTGAGCATCCATATCTCACATTTGAGGGAGGATTCTATAGTTCGAACATTGAGTCGAAGATTCTCGTTGAAGACTGGATTTCTTCCTCTGCCGTTAATGATCCGAGTTGAGAGGGTAGTTTTAGGATTGCTGGTCAAGCAAAGCTTGGCGTAGACATCTTGCTTATGGTGGCGGTCAGTTGCAGATGAAGCCATTCGTCGCCGGCGGAATATCACTGCCGTCAACAGTGAGGGTCAGGCTTTTCATGGGAGAAGACTATGTTTTAGATAAGCAAAGAAGAAGGAAGATTTACCTGCTCTCTGTCGCCGGTCGCCGGAAGAAGCTTTCACTGCTGGTGATGCCTTTTGTCTTCGCCAATTGGAGAGGATAGCAAAACAGGGGGATGGATTTTGCAAAAACACTTTGAATGAGGGATGGCTAACAGTGTTCGTGGTAAATGCCCGTTTACCATCCCCGCACGAATATAGAATGCACATGTGCTTATGGGCGTGTGTGTCATTCTCTCATAATGTTCCAATGGTGTTCGAACCCATCAAGCTTTGACTGAAGATGAACCCAAATCACATAACTACAGAGATATTCCCAACGCAAGACTGTAAAGACTGTTGGAACGGGCTTTGCCTAGACTACTAAAGTCGGACTCATTTTACAGCCTGAATTTTCAAATATGTCCATTTTAATACTTGATTTTTTTTAAATAAACATTTTAACCCCAACTTTCAAATGTATACATTTATAATGAGGGGTAATATTACAAAAATATCCATATTATGAGTTTCATTTTTTCACAGTCCATCATTCTAATATCTTTGGGCTTCAAGCAAACCAATGGTGGCAAAAGTTAAGCATCTGAAAGTGAAATTACCCCTAATGAACAAACGAAGGTGAACTTATTTCATTGGGTTGTGACTGAAGTTCAAAGGTAAAGAAAGATGAACAATAGAAAAAGAGAATTAGAATATGGGCATTTTTGTAATTTTACCTATTGCTATAATGTTTGTTTAGAGAGTTGGAATTAAATGTATATTTCTAGAAATTTCATAACTAAAGTGACACATTTCAATGTTCAAGCCCTAAAGTGAGATTACCCGAAAATATAGGGTACCTATATGCAATTTACCTTAATTTTGTATGATAGTGTGTAAGGAGAGCATGATAAAATGGTGTTCCACTTGTTTACATGTTGGGGAAAATATTTCCACTTGTCAACGTAGGTGGTAGGGGTGGCAATGAGCTGAGCTTTTCACGAGTTGCTTGAGCTTGGCTCGTGAAAAGCTCGATTCGGCTTTAGTTCAGCCGAGCTCGAGCCGAATTCAAGTCTTGATTATTAAACGAGCCGAGCTCGAGCCTACTAGAGCTCGACTCGTGAGGCTTGCAAGCCAGCTCAAATATATATATATATAAATTATAGAAAATAATATATATAATAAAAATATTATAATTATTAATTATTATAATTCTTAAATTTTTAAATATAAAATAAAAAAATTATATATAATTTTTATTTTTATAAAATATTTTTTTCTAAATATTTTTATAATAGAATATTTATAAAATATAAAACGAGCCAAGCCAAGCCAAGCCAAGCTCGAGCTCAAGGTTCTAGCTCGAACAAAGCTCGAGCTCAAGCTCGAGCCTTGTAAAAGTCTCAAGCCGAGCTCGAGCTCGAGCTTGGTACTATTCGGCTCGGCTCAGCTCAAATCCACCCCTAGTAGGTGGAAATAGCAAGACTCAAATCCATGTCTTTGCTAAGACTACCTGAACTCATTATATACATATATATAATGTAGTTAATTAGGCTAGAGACCTTCACTCAAACACGTACCTTCCTATTAATTCAAGAAATAGGAACTAAGAAATGGTTCTTCCCATTACCAGAAAAATGTGGAAATACAAAACTCTACTTTCTACTTTCATTCTAAAAAAAGAAGTGGTTAACTCTACTCTTTAAAAAAGGGATATGCAACGTGCCAACCAGTGGGTTGGTCATAGCGGAGACTTGGAATTGAATCCCACCTGCACCTAGGTTGGGGGATGGACTACCCCTTGTGTAGCCCTTCAAAAGAAATAAAAAAAGGGATGTATGGTTATTTATTAAATAGAAAAACTACACACTTAAGTGTTAATGAATCTCAAACAAAATTATATTTAGGTGTAATTTATACAGGAATACTGGGAAAACTAATTCATTTCCTGCTAAGGGATAAAGCACAGACCAGGATAAACAAAATTTCAAACAAATAAATAAGAATATCTTTCCATTTCTGGTAATCATATAAACCTCCCTATACTCTGACTATAACAAAAAACCTCCCCCTTAATTTTGAAGAAATTAAGAAGTCACCTCCTTTTGCAATCTTCCCAATAAAAATGGAAAGTTACGAAATTGCCCTTTTGTAATCTTCTATTCTTCAATGTTTTTATGGAATAGCCTTACCGAACTTAAAAAAACACCGTGAGCACCAGCAGGTGCGGCCCATACGGGGAGCGACAACATACCGTCGCTCTACCAACACACGTGAACACTTTGCTATTGTCCCACCCAAGGTTTTTAAAATCGATTCAGACAATAAATCGGTAAAGGGTCCAGTTTCTGGGTCGAACGGTTTAATTATTCGAATCGAACAGATGGCCCATTTTAACAAAAAAATAAAAATAAAATAAAAACCATTCAAACTGTTGAATGATTCGACTACTCGGGTAACTGATTTGCTGATTAAATATTTTAAATCAAATGAAAGTTCTTAGTTTTTTCGATTCGACCATCCAGTCCGGTCTAATTTTAAAAACCATGGTCCCATCCACCAGTTCTACCAATTTACTAATTGTGAACTTACCGAATGAGGCTACAAATCTGTAACAAAGACCGACGGAAAACTCCGATTGCCAGAATTACTTGCTGAATTCAAGTATGGTAGAAAACACTGGTTTCCATGGCCTAGGCTGTGCGTGCTCTACCGAGGGTTGAGCGTTGGGCCACATCAGCCACGGAGGTCAAGTTAAGAGGTATATTTAAAAAATAAAAATAAAAATAAATTAGTAAAATAGACAAAAATTGAAAAAAAAAGTGTATAATTAATAAAATAGGTCAGGCCATGGACGTGCCGCAGGCTGGGTCAGGCCCGTACTAACATAGCCTCCGTTATTATGCCACGTCGTACCAGCCTATGGGCCTGAAAACCTAAGCCCAGTACAGTCCATACTTCTGTATCATACCTTGGGATCTGTTTCTCACAAATGGGCGCCTCACAGACACATTGTGAATATCTCCCGTGAATAATAATTAATAAATACGGAAGATGTTCCCAATGCATGAGACATCTCATAAGGAGCAGATTCGGTCTCTCATACCCCGCACATGCAATCCGCCTGATGCCATGCTGAGCCACAAGTGGAGACGGGATCTACTCCTCACAAATGGGTGCCTTATATGCACATCCACCGTGCATTGAGAATATCTCCCATAAATAATAATTGATAAATAAGGGAGATGTTCTCAATGCATCATAAGATGTGCGTGTGAGGCACTAGGTGTTAAGAGCAGATCCGGTCTCCCACAGGTGGGACAACTTAATTATTTCTAGATGACAGGTGATCTTAAACTTCTACCATCAGTACAGATTGTTGAGATTTCAACTAATTATCCATTTAAATTGACCTAACCAGAGCCGCACTCAAGGCACACAAACAGGTCTAACAAATTTCTTTCATCTTTGTGTTTAAGTTGCGCAGAATAGCATTTGGTCCACAACTTCTCTCCTAATGACCTTTTGGGGAATGCTAATCATACAACAACCTTATGGTTGTATAGTTTATGAACACCCTTCACATAAATGCATGGTAGGTTTGCTCAAACAGTCAAACTAACCTGGTAAATCAGTTATTATTTAAAATTGAAATCTTAAAAAAATAAACAAAAAGTAAAAGCAGAAACAAATTCTAGAAAATTAATAACCAGAAAATTGGAAACCAAAAAAATCAGAATCCAAATTCCAATATTTTTCCAAATTAAAACAAAAAACTAGAAAAATTGAGCGCCCAAAATTCTTCTAGCTTTATCTCCCCAATTAGAACAAAGAGTTGATCTTAGTATTTTTGCCTTGCATATGAGAGAGAGCCTGGTTCATGAAGACACAGCAATCTGAAACATTTGAAGAAAACCCAAACCATGGTTCATGGACTGATGATCTGAAACATTTGAAGAAACTTATAATCCGTTTTTATGATGAACTCATAATATGAAGCATTTGTACTCCTTCCAAACTGAGCCCTAAAATTTGGTTCATGAAAAACTCAATCTGAAACATTTAAGAAATCTGAAATCTAGTTCATGTAACCAACTGGCCCAACCCCATATAGTTGGGACAACCTTAGTTGAGTTGAGTTGAAACCTAACTCATAAAAATTCATGAATAGATAGACTTGAAAAGCAGTTCAACTAATGTTAATATTGTTGAAAACCCAGAATTTGCCACCAAAGAAAGGTCATCCAAAGCCCCAATGTTAGTAAAACGGTCTTTATTTTTTCCTTTCTTTAGTTAGATTACTACAACAAAAAAAGATCCAAAAGTTTTATTTCTTTTTCCTTGTAAACTAATTTAAATAGGGTTCCTATTATTTTTTATCAATAACACAATTATATTCATTAAATAAGCAAAAAGGTGGGACAGTTTGTTAGCTTGTGTATTAATATGTACAAAACTGAAAAATCAAACCGAAAGTTTTGATATTAGTTTTTGGATTAAGAAATCAGTTAATTAAAAAAACCGAATTAACCAAACTTGTTATTTATAATATATACATAGATTAATTATATACTAATATATATGTTACATATCATATAGAATATCTATAATATATTATATTATACATTAGAACGTACAATATTATATATATTTTATAGTTTATATAATAACACATTAATGTATATTAATATATTAAATAAATTCAGTTTTAATCAAAATAATCAAAAACAGAACAAAAAATTTTAGTTTTTATTATTTCAAATTTTCATTAATTCGATTTAGATTTAGTTTTATATTTCAAATTTCGATTTTAAAAATTTTGATTAAAATTAAATAAACTGATTGCTCACCCCTAACTACGGAGTCCAACTAAAAATGCTCAAATTTTCAACATGGATTCCCATCTGCAACGACAGTGCTGCTGCTATTGGGAAATTGGAGGATGAACCCTCGTCCGACATTACCTGTGATTGGATGAGAAGAGCCATCGATGTAGAGTGTTGGAATAGGTATGTGTGATGGTGATTGGTGTAGTACTGGCATAATGTGTTGTGGTGGTCCCTTGGGAAAGTATGACAAGGCTTTTTGAAGCACTTCCGTGGCTTGGGATGAGAGTTTCGAAGATTTTTTGGTTTTTTTGCTTCCTAGAGGAAATAAGCTAAGTTGTGTTGCATTCTTCGTTTATTTTGATGATAACAACCAGTCTAAGAGGATGCCATGCAAATATAGGTTTTGGAGGAAATCTTTAGGTTCAGGTCTACTTGCGCTTCACACCAAATGACTCTAGCAAATGAGCATTTAATGAATAAGTGGAAGGGATCTCTTTTTCTTGTTGACAAAGGCAGCAGTAAGGTTTTTAAAACTGAACCAAACAACTAACCGGTTAGGTGTTTGGTTCCCAAGTCAAATGGTCCGATCGTTTGAATCGAACGAACGGCCCATTCTGATAAAAAAACTAAAAAAAATAAAAAACGGTTAAAATTGTTATATGATTCGAACGATTCAACCACTTGGATCAGTGGTTTGCTGACCAAATCAATATTTTTTTGACAAAATTCTGAATTTGGGGAAAAACAGAACTGGACAAACCGATTCCCAGTTTTTCAGTCTGACCGTCCAGTCCGGTCTGGCTTTAAAAACCATGATTAACGGTCCATCCCATAAAATCAGACTTGGAATCTAAATGAAAATTTGAGCTTGTAGAGTATTTTCCAATTGAAGTGGTTGCCGGAGCTAGCTAGACAATTGAAGAGTGAGGAATGAAGAATAAACAGATTTTACTGTATAAGAGCCTGAGTTAACTATTTCTTCTCCAAATGATCTTGTCATTGTTCATGTCAGATTGTGGCTCAATAGCCAAGATGTAGGAGATGATACTTTTAGAGATCTTGTCATGTTAGCAGATCTATGATCTGAGAACTATGAGTTGTTTGCAATGTAATTAAGGTATACCATCGGGTAGGGTTGGAACGCAAGGACCGAGGGCTGAAATGGAAGAACCACCTTTGGTGATCCATAATAGGTTTGGTTTTAGTGCTAGAATCAACGTGTGAGCTTGTTGCCACCTTTAGAACTCTTACATCCTTTTTTAACCTATAAAATATTGGAATGGGGGAAGTATTTTTCCTGTATTATTGTACACTATAAAGACTTTGACTATTTGTGAGAAGCCTCCGTTGTTGTCTACTAAACATTGCTTTATTCATAATGCCATTATTTTTAAAAATCAAGGTCACCTTGTGATTTAGGACAACACAGTTTTTCCCATGCTATATATATAGTATGTTTGGATGAATGATTCCCATCACTCTACCAAAATGTTTTAAAGACTTGATCCATTTGTAACAGCATGTTTGAGAGTAGTTTAGAACTCTAGGAGTTCACTCTAGAAATGGTTTGGTCTATAAATTCCTTGTAGCTAGGATGGTTGTTATTAAAGCTAATACTAGATTTCTCATAACTGATCCTTTGGCCTGAAATAGTCTCAAACATGTTTAGTATATGAACGAGGGTTATATGCAATCATCAACAAAGAGGAGATGAGTAATAGGGGTGCTTGTGCCACAGATCTTAACACCTTCAATCTCTCCATTCACTACTCCTTGTTGGAGTAACTGCGTAAGCATTTCAGTGCCAATGACAAAAGGGTAGGGATAGGGATCACCTTGTCTAAGACCTGACTTTAGCTGAAAATGTTCATGGGTTTTCCCCTCAATTTCGATAAAATAGATCGTTGGCTTGGACATGTCTAAGTTGTATGTACCGTTTGGTGGGAAAGCTTGGACATTAGTGAATTAAATTGCACCATTTGGTGGGAAAGCCCATCTTTTGTAAGACATGAAAAGGAACATATTTTGTCAAAAGCCTTGGACATGTTTAAGTTGTATGTACCGTGTGCCTTTCATTTGAATTCTCATGGTATGAGTGATTTCCCTTAGACTATATTTGGTTTGAAAGAAAAGGTAGGGAAAGGAAGAAAAAGGTAAGAAAACCTATACAAGTTTTATAAAAGTTTCCTTACCTTTCCCTACTTTTTCCTTCAAACCAAACATAGCTTTATTAGATGGAAGTTTGTCCAAAATTTTCCCTTACTCCACCTTGTAAGGGAACCCAACCTGTCATTTTAGTAAAGAGGTTTTCAAATCATTATCCCATATTATTGCCTTAAGCTGCGTTTGGAAGAGGTGTAAAAATACACTGATGACGTTTTACATTGAACCTTAAATATATATGACCATTGTATTTTGAAATCAATGTAAAAAGTGGTTTAAGTTTTATATCGACAAAATCGATGTAATTTTTATATCGATTATCATTGTAAAACTTTAAATGTGATGAGGTTTTACATCTATCATCGACGTAAAACTACACTCCATCCAAACGCACGTAAAACTGAACCAAAGTATAATTTTACGTCAATAATGATTACACTTGTTTACCAAAAGCGTACAAAAGCGAACCAATATAAATTTTATATCGGTTCTTGATTTACGTCACATCCAAATACAGCCTTAACTTCGTAAACACTTGCAACTTATAGAGGAGGGCACTCAATCTTATGGGCCGTCTGTCTCACTTCAGCCATTATCAAACCACCCGTCAATAATTCACTTTCTTATACAATTATGTTATACTTGGACTAAATTGGACCGGACGGCGGTTGAAATGGTGACCTCACGACAACATTTCCATTCATCCTATATAGTAAGAGAATGCAATGTATATTCTAGTCATTTTTAAAAATCTAATTGTATATATATATTTTTCTTTTTTAAAGGGATGTGAATAAAGATGCAAATGGATCAGGTCGGATTCGAATTCAATTTGGCATTGATATGAAGATCTGATCAGACTTGATAGGATTTAATTTGAATTCGAATCCTATCGATAAGTTGGATCTTTGGATTTGATCCGGTCTAACTTGTTTTCTAATTAATAAATTATTAAAAGAAAAGTAAAATATATTAATTTAAATAAAGTAAAAAACAAAAAATGCAAGTATTTTTTAATTATTTTCATCATATATATACATGTATTTTAAAAAATAATAATATAATAAATTTATAAATAAATAAATAAATAACACACACATATATATATATATATATATTTACATTTATAAATATATAAAATATATTGAATTGGATATGGGTGATGATGATATGATCAACCAAATAGGGTCAGATCTCATGTTGGACCATGATCCGATCCATTTACACCCCTAGATGTCACGGGTCTGAATTGACATGGATTTGCCTCAACCCTAACCTGACCCTCCAACGTCCCCACCCGTTGGAGGGTCAGGTTAAAAATTAATTTAAGTTAAAATCTGATTTAATTTAAATTAACTTAATGGATTTTAGGTTAAAATCTGATTTGGCAAAAAAAAAGTTAAAATTCTGATTTATAGATTCTAATTTTCACTCAAGAGGAAAAGTAAAATAAACATGAAACGAAAAATCTAAGTTTTAAGCATATGAATTAAAAGTCTTTTTACCAAAAAAATTACAAGAATACCCTATGTATAAATAGGGGTATCATGAGTCATGACCCATCGGAGCGGATCAACCAAACCCGAATCCGTTTGGGGCAAAAGAATAAATACGTTAACCCATGAACCTGACCCCAATCCGACCATACCGGATTTACCAATTAACCCGATCCAACGCCCAAATAAAAGGTGGAGTGTAAGACGTGAAGAAAACTTACACCGAGTACCCGACCAACCCACCCCAACCCGCCTTGGCCTCAGCTCGGCTGGATTATCCCAAAGTCTTCGGGTCTGGCTGACTTAAACTCGACCCGAGTTATAATTCCCGGAAAAGAAAAGAATCTATAGGCAATCAGCCACAAAAGCCCATAGTATGGAGATGATAACTGTCCATTGGTTTGTTTAGAGTAACTGGGCCCAACTTATCCTGGCCCGAGGCCCGTAGGAGAACAGTACAACTGTCCAAACTGCAAGTAGCTATCAGGGTGATCCATTACGTGAAGAAAAACACTAAAAAGAGCCTTTGAACACTGAACACTGAGGAAGAAGACGAAGAACGAGAAAGAAAGCAAAGAAGGAGGCCAAGGACAAGGGAGAATAGTAGAAAACCAGTTGATGTAGCGTCTTTCTGTCTGATGGTAAATGGAATACCGGTAATTGCTCTTACTTCGATCACGTGTTATTTCACAGCCCCAGCAATCTTTCCTTTGGATTCTATTTCTTAATATGCATTCTTTTTTTTTTTTTCTGTTGTTATTTTGCTTAATTATTTGATTATAGGGGTTTTCGATAATTCTCTGCAATTTTCTAGTTGTTTAGGCACAGAAATTGTGTATATTTGTTGAACTTTAGTTAAGGTTCCCTCTATTTTTTCTTTTATTTTTCTGATGCAGGTATGGTATTTTGATTTTGAGTGTGCTTTGGTTTCTTTTTTAAGTGTTTCTCCCTAGTAGCTCCATACATTCTTGCAATTAAATAGTAGAACTAGCCAAATTTCTATTAGTGTGATCCTTGTCGATTTTTATAATTGTAAAAGAAAAATCAAAACATCTTCTGATATCATGGACATATTCAAACTGTTTTAAGTTCTCTGGGTTCATGAATAATTAAGAGTTTTTTTTTTCTTCTTAAGCAAGGTTGAAAAGTAGGCAGGGCATGATGAATGTAAGTTTGTGTTTGGACAGAGATGTATTATCTAATGGATTTACTTTTCTGAAATAAATCTCCTTTCGAGGTGTTAAGAAAATGACATTACCCTTGCCCTCAAACTTGTTCCTGCTTACTTAGCTGAGCTAGTGTTGGGTTGCGTTGTAAACAATGTTTTCATATTTGTTGTTTTGAATTGTTTGGCTGGATGACTAGGTTTGTGCTTGTATTGTAAAATGCCGGATGATTTGGTTAATGAGATATCGAAAGGAAGCTGTTAGGGATTCTTTATCTTAATTAATGGTCCCCATGTATATACCGAAAGGATACTTTAGACCTTTTGACTGAGACTAGATGAGATTTTAGTTCATAAAAAGAGCACCAGTGGTGTTTGGGAGAACTTGGAATTTGGGGATGTGTTGATGATTATTAAGTATTAGGTTCTAGAGACTAGAGCAAAGAGCTAATCTTTTGTTCCAGGATGAGAACATTGAACTTGCCATGGCTTGGCATTAAAAAAAAATGCCATGGCTTCAGAATGTTTTTTTCCTACTGTACTCTCAATCGTGAGTGATATGGTGTATTTTCTTGTTGAATTCTCATGCATAATGACTTGAATTAAACAATATATATGGAATTTTTCTTGTTATTAATGAAGTCTGATCTTATGCTTATTGCAATTATGGGCTCTTAGGATATTCAACTTTGTTTTATTCAAGGATTGTGACACTGATTTTATCTGCAGCTGCAAATCCATATGATCATAAAAGCGTTATTTAGGAGGTACGGAAGATGGAATCCTGTGCACCCAATATCTGGAGCCTTTTGGGGCATGGGGATTGGCATAGGATGTGGTGTTGGATGGGGTCCCGGCTTTGGCCCTGGGGTGGTTGGCTATGTTGGAGCTGGCTGTGGGGTTGGATTTAGCATTGGCATCACATTGGCTGGTGTTGGAATTGGTCTTCCTGCAAACTTCCTTGTTGAAATTCCTTCTAATGGTACGCTTTTTCATATGATTCATATTAATACAATATTTTACAAATTCTCAAAAAAAAAAAAAAACTCACACGGTTCATGGTTTACTATTGGGCCTTTGGGACTCCTATGGAGATGTATTATTTCTAACATGCATTGAATGGATTATGCTGTTATTGGAATTTTACTTGGAGATGTATACCATTTTCCGATCTTTGTACCCATTGGAATTTTACTTGAAGATTCATAGTCAGGCATTTAATCTTCCTTTATTTTTATAAGACACACTTCTCTCCCACTATCCATCAGCCATCCAATCACCACTTTTGAGTCACCTTCAATGATTAGTTTGTTCATGTTCATATCTCTTACCTGTTGTATAACTTGGAGAACAGCGAAGAGTTCAGCTCTTGTGGAATCCAATTCCAAATGGACTTGAAAAGCTTTCTTTAGTATAGCCTTCTTTATCCCTGAAAACTCCTCCCACTCAAGACAGGACCCAGATTTCCAAAGCTCATTCCATCAAAATTGAACTTACTTAATGAAACCTGCCTTAGGTGGTTCTAGCACCTTTGAACTACTATATTTTTAGAGGACGTTGCTGCCACTTCCCTCCTTTTTATCCAGGTATTATCTACTGAGGATGAGAAAACATCCAAAGATTCGATCCAGTTTATCACCCTAATCATAATACACTCAATTAAATCCTCTCTACTCCTTTCTTGCTCCTTAAAAATTATTGTGCTCTTTTTCTCCCAAATTGCCCAAATGATTGCTGCTGTAGTGCACCTCCACATAATTCTTTCTCGTTTCTTTGGCCACGTGAAGGTTGCCAAGAAAAAAACAAGTCATGTCCACCATAAGAAGACTTTAAACCAAAATAATAAAATGGACTTGACTGTTATTTTATAACTATAGTTTATGATGCTCTTCCAAATTAACATATTTATTGTATCATATGTTAAATGGATCTGGAGGTATACAACATACTTAGTGTTTTCTTAAATATATAAAACCAACATTTTGAACACTATGTGGCACCTTCTTTAAGTGTCTGGATCAATAAACAAATAAAGAAGATAATGTTCACATATATGTAATATGTGTGTTTTATAGTTTGTACAGGTTTACTTGCACGAGACTTAAGCATTAGGTTTCATACCATAACTTCCTAGACCCTTTTAGATGTACTTTTTAAACAGCATTTAGCTTGGAATCCATACACCACACTTGTTTTTAAACAATAGTAAATTCAATCCCTCGTGGAAGTAAATCATCAGAAATTCTGGTTTAGAGCTATTTGATGGTGGACAGATAGGGTCATTTTGGATTTGGTGTTTGACTTTATATGGTGAAGTAATTTTAGTGATTAATGATGAAGAATATAGATGGGGAAAAGTAGACAGTTTTCTGTACACCAAAGAATGAGGAGGAGATTAAGAAGGGAACTCTTGCTGTTAGACCAGTTAGCAAGAAGATGGCAAGAAATAACTGATAAAAAAAAAAAAGATGGCAAGAAATAGATTTCTTAGAAGCTAAGATATTCACATTCCTGTAAGGGTGCTCTACCATGCCAAATACATCAACGTTTAGTGTAAAATTACCATCTGGCACCTTGTCCACATTTGTCATTACCATATCTGAGTAACATAGCTTACAAGAAGAAATTAGAGAGGAAAGAAAGAAATACCTGACTACAACCAGAATTCACTAAACCAAGCTTTTGTTTACCAAACCACATCTTCTAGTTTTCAATTACAACGAACTGTTTATAGACTCATAACTATTTTTTTTTTTTTTTAAGAAAAGGCAACTTGTATTCATACTTCAAAAAAGGGAAGGGCCATGTAAACAAAAAGGCAGGGGCCCAAACAATTAAAATAACAATGCATTTGCACTATATAAAATATCCCTTCCCAAACCAGATGTAGCTAAACTATCTGCCAACTGATTTAGCTCTCTTGGAATCCGTCTGAAGCTACAGTTCAAAGTGGAGGAGATGTCGTGGATTTCAAGAAGGTGAGATAGCTTCCAAGGGGTGGAGTCCCTATACTTGACCCATTTTATAGCATTCTTGGAGTCTAGGAGGGTTAGGAGGTGAATAACCAAGGTATAAATCTAGGAGGGCTAGGATGTTATTTTAGGACCATAGACAGGAATCAGTGAAGTTATAAAAGGTCTCAAGGCTTTAGTCACAAGAATTGCAGATTTGTCCTAGAATAGTGAAAAAGTCAAATTGGAGAAAATAGGATGATTGGAATTTTTCATTGAATTTTTGTATGGGTTTGTCCTAGATGGATGTAAAGGTTGACCAAGTTTGGTATGGTTTAGAGTACATTTTGCACAAAAGGACAACAAACTTTGGGAGGTGGAGAAAATTTGACAATCATGGAATCTAGGTCCCCAGGTGGAATTTTGGGATATTATTTGGAGGTATGAAAGTAACAGGGGGGGTGTGTATTTTTTAGTTTATGATGAAAATAAAAGGAAAAGTTACTTTGATGAAGAACTTGTGTCTATTAATGGCTGTAGTGAATTCTTGAAAGACTAAGAAAGAAAATAGATAGAAAAAGAAGAGAAAAAAAACCCGAAAACACTCAATGGGGTAAAATAGAATATGCTGTCAAATCTCAAATAAACTCATTCATTCATGAATCCACATTTTTTCAGTTCACACATACACATACATCGTAAGGCTGGTCGGTCCTACTAGAATTAGGAAAAACAAAAACTGCAGAGTTTCCACTATCATAAGAAAAGTAACTAACAACTACTTAACCAATGATTATGAAAATCACTCAATGGGGTACAAACAGAATATTCTGTAAAATCTCAATTAAACTCGTTCATTCATCAATCCACGTTTTTTCACTTCACACATACAAATACACTGTAAGGCTGGCTGGTCTTACTAGAATTAGGAAAAACAAAAACTACAGAGTTTCCACTATCATAAGAAAAGTAAATAACTCCTAAACTACTTAACTAATGTTTATGAAATTTTAAACACAAACAAACTATGAGTAGACAAATCAAGAAACTGGACTGGACCCTATAGTAATGCATAAAATGATCAAAATATCTGTACCATCTAAAAATACAAAAGATACATAAATTTTTCAAAGGATTCCAGTTTTATATTCTTTGCTCCTGCATCACATCAGCACATATTATATGGATGATGGACTTTTTCCTTTGTTGTGCTCCTGAACTTGACTCTCTCTCTCTCTCTCTTCCAGTTTTTGTGGCAACTAGAGCCTGTGCATTGGAGATTGCCAGATCCAACCTTCTTCTTTCCATGCGAAATGCTGTAGAGGATGGTTGGAACCATGTTGCTCCACATGTTTATGATTTGAAGAGGGGAGCCAGTGGAAAGCTGTCCGGCTTTAAGCATATAAATTCCATGGACCATGGTGCCAACTTCCCTGTAATGAACAATGAAATTTCTTGCCATGTTAGATCTATGTTGGACAATGTTGGAGCATTGAGAGATCGCTGCTTGAGCCCTCACAAAGGTATAGAAGTAAGCCCCTAATTTCTTTTTTCTTTTAGGAGATCAGTAATATCATTTATAGTGGAAAGTATTCTTTATGCCTTGGAATTTATCAAAAAAAAATCTTTATGCTTTGGATGGATCATAATTATGGATAAATCACAGAAGCCTTTTCATTTAATATCTAAACGTCTTTTTTAACTGTTCTACTTTTGAGTTGTCCAAATGAACACCAGAAGGTCCGGAACAGAAATCTTGAGGCTTAACCAAACCAGTTTCTTATCACTGCAACTCATCTATTTCAAAAATTAGTGTTTAGCAATGATCAATCTGATTTAATCACCTCAATTAAAACTTTAACTTTTAATAGTGGACATTGCACTGTATAGAGGGGGATCAATGATGGAAGGAGATTCATGTAGCTGACAGCCTAACACCATATAGTTGAGGCAAGGCTTTTTTGACTTGTTAAGTTGAATTGGAAGCTTTTTTTTTTTTTTTTTTTTGAGAGGCTAAATATCAAAATAAGTTTTGTGAAGTTTTTTATCTGATGGTTTTTATTTCATTTATTATTACTATTGTTGTCGTTGTCGTTGTTGTTGTTATTATTATTAGTAGTAGTAGTAGTAGTATTGTTATTATTATTTACTTTCTTTCTTTTCTTTGATCATTTCTAAGTTATTCATTTAGTGTTCTATATTAACTCTAAATTTATACGGATCTACTTGTAAGGCATAAGTCCTAGGAACTTGTGATGCACTTGGTTTGATTTCTGGATTAAAAATTGGGTTTATTGTAGTTTTGCCTTTAATCTCAGTATTGATAGCTAACAAACTATATGTAAGCTATAACACCCAAACGGTTATATGTGCCTATCATACTAATGTTTGATACAATATGTGCCTGATACAACAAAGGATACTGCATGGATACTTATTACAGTATGTTTTGTAGCATTAGTACTCTTAAAATATGTAAAATGATACATCTTAACAAATCATAGTACAAGTGTATAACTAATCTCTATAAATTATTAGTTTAACTAAATTTGGCAGGTGACAAATGGCACTTAACTTCAAATGATATTAGTATAATAGACAGCACACCTTTTTTTCGATAATTATAGACAGCATACCTTTTTATTTACTTTTCTTAAAAAAAAAACTTTTTACCACAAGATATAACCAAAATGTTCAGGATCTCATGTATATTAAACTAGTGTACATAATAAAAACATGTGGGAAAAACATGTATACTTTTTTCCTTTAGGTATGTTCTTTAAACTGCTTCTATATTCTCCTTTTTTTAGCGATAGAGTTCTTTTAATTGTGTTGGAAATCAAAGAAAATAAAATTAAGATTTGTGTGGTGTTGAGAGATATACTGTATTTGGTTGTATTTGTAATATTGATAAGTTATGGGGACCTATATGTATTTATGTTAGAAAAAGGGGCTTATGTGTAATTCTAATGTATTTTGGTCTTTTGCTTATTTAAGCAAGTGGTTGTGTGAGTGAGGAAGAGAGTAAGAGTGTGTGTGTGTGTGAGAGAGAGAGAGAGAGAGAGAGTTGTATCTCTTGTTCTCATAGTGGATATGTTTCCTCTCCTCCTGTGGATGTAGGATACCAAGTCGAACCACATTAAACCTTAGTGTTTCTCTATTTCTTCTTCTTGTTTCTTCCTTGAGTTGTTATTCTATTTTATGTTGGTTGACATGGTATCAGAGCTATTTTATGTTGTTTAACATGTGGGATACCATTTAGGACCAAAAAAAAAGACAGTCAAAATTTCTTGAACTTGAATGTATCTTACATTTGCCTAATTGTTGCACCTTTGAAGTTTGAACCTGGAAGAATGTAAATTTGACAGTCAGTTCTTGTTTGTTTGCAGCAGTCGGTACTTCTACTTGCTTTACTTATTGGAAATGACTGTTGAAATCTTATGCCTTTTACACTATTTCCTAAAATCAGCATCATAATCATTAAACAGCTAACCTGAGTTGGGCATTGCCCGGGTCTGTATTAGACATGTTGCATGACCGGCAGATTCAAGGAATAGCAGCTATTCCTTGGACAATCTGATGTGAAAGGAATAGCAGAATTTTCAAAGCTAAGGCAAAACCTCTAGAGGAACTCTTTAATATAGTTGTTGGCAGAGTTGGGTCCTGGGCCTCAGTCTCTAAGAACATCTCTCTGACCACCCCATTGCATTCTCTGTATCATGCTGACCTTGTACTGATGTGATGTTTGTTGTTTGTGTTGGGGGATCTTAAGTTTAGAGCTTTCTCCAGTGGTGTGTTGTATCATTACTTCTTTTCATCAATAAAATTTACTCATCTTTCTTAAAAAATAAAATAAAATCTAAGCCTTGTCCCAACTATACAGGGTCAGCTACATGAATCCCACCATTCCATCCTCTTCAGTACCATAGTCATTGCTAAATTGTGAGCCCTTAAATCATTTCTCAGTTCTCATTCCTTCAATCCATGTTGTTTTTTTCCCTGCTCCCCTAGCTCTTCTAGCCCCTTCAACATGTAATAGATTACTTCTTATTGGTGCTGTAGATGGTCTTCTTTGCACATGCCCAAACCATTTTAGTCTATTTTCTCTCATTTTATGACCTATTAGAGCTACTCCTAGGATGTAATTTGTGGTTTTTTAATAAATCTTTCTTTTATGTTACTATCAAAAAAAAAAAAAATAGAGTTACTCCTAGGTTCCTCCAAAGTTCATTTATGATCCTATCCTTTCTAGTTTTCCAGTTCATCCATCTCCACATTCATATCTCCACCACACTAATTTTATGCACACATTGTTTCTTGATTTCCCAACACTATGTACAACATTACAACACTGTATAACTGTTTTATATGGTTTTCCTTTTAGTCTGAGCGGTATTACCCTATCACATAAGACTCTGTATGCACCTCTCTATTTTGCCCATCCTGCTCTAATTTTTCACTCATCATTAATATTATCAGAGGCTTGACGTTATATGAAAGTACAAGGGTCTATCAGAAGAAATTTATCAAAAAAAAAAAGGGTCTATCACAAGAAATAGTACAGGGAAATTAAGTGTCATGCCCCCATGGTACAGAGGCGATCTTTGTAGTTTACCCAAGAAGAAAGATAGCAATATGGTATGATAGAAACAAATAAGAATATGTCAGACAGTGCTTTATAATGTTATATTCTCATGATCATCATTATGGGTCATGGCTTCTCTATTTAACAGGATGTAATCAAAATAGCGTTGGCTGCTAATTATAATAGAAAGTTGTCCAAAAGTTAGAGAAATTGGCTATTCATTGCCAAAGTCTTCAATGGAGATGTTGCCTATGCAAGTAAACATGCGTTGAATAGTTGATTTGCTTAGATGTTAATTTGGATATTGGACACTGGATGAACTGTGTTGGCTTAAAGTGTTTATATGTTAATTTGGCATGCATTGATTGGTTATGTAACTCTTGGTTCATAAAAGACTAACCGATGGCCTACTAGATGAGCAAATCAATTAGTCATCAGGCCATTTGTATATGATGGAAAATGATTGTAAACAAATAAAAAGGATATTACAAACTGTGTACAAATGTGAAGATCCTGCAGGAAAACCTGGATGATAATATATTTGAATTACTTTAACTGAATAAAACCTTAACCCAACTATCAGAATCAGCATTTGAATTACGATTATAAGAGTTCATTAATATGTTTGAATTACTATTAATTTGGTAAGGATGACTTCTCAAATGTGGGTTTTAAATTTTAAACAAAATAAAACAAATACATTAAATTTTGTACATAGAAAAATTGTGTGCCATACCCAGGGACCACATTGTAAAAGCCTTGCTGCAAGAGTTTATAATGAGCATGTAGAGTGTTGTCAGCTCAATGCTTTTATGTTGTCCCCTCCAATCCTATCTTTTGAATTTACATTTTTTTTTCTTTATTTTCACGATAATAAGGTTTTTCAATTATGTTAACTAGTGTAAGGGCATGCTGGCAAGTAAAGGGTAAAGATACTGAAGTTAACTTTTATAACCTGCACCAAAGCCAAGTATCCACTTTATATAGTATAGATGATATATTTTAGTGATGCTTTCTAAGTGTTAAGAGATGCTATATTATTAGTTTCAGTAGTCTTTTTTTCCCCTCTATCCTTCCCAAACAAATCCCTCCAACACCAGCCTGTTCATTTCACAGGTCGATGTTATTAAGGTTCTAAATTTATGTTTCTATCTATACCGACTAACAAGAAATTTTCTAATGCATCTCTTGGTGTTTTTGCAGGTTTGAAAGATTAGTGTCATGGAGGACTAATGTAACCATCAAACAAGTAGTAATTGTAAAAATTCTCTTTGGGCCAAGGTTTCGGCCCCTTGCTTCAATAAAATTTCCTTTTATCCAGAGTAAAAACTCTTACCCATTCACAAGAAAATTGATGAAATGGAAGATGCTTGTTATAAGGGTATATAATCCAAAAAAAAAAGATGATTGTTTTCTTTAGGATTTTTGGGAAGAAAATGGTACTGCTTGAAAGATTTCTAGAGTCGAATCATACCAAGAAAGTTGCTTGATTTATCATTTTTGTTTATGGGAAATGATCGACTGAGCTGATCGTTTGCGTTCATCCTTACATGTGCAAGTCAGAAACTAGGGGTGCCAATTGGACTTGATTTGGTCCAATTCGATGTCCAATATGAGTCCATTACATATGGACCACGTCCAATCCAATCTGATGAATACTCTGGACCATTTTGGACCAGTTCAATTCAATGTCTGTACCATCCAATCTGTTTAAATTGGTTTTAATTTAGTTTGGTCCCAACCCAAACCTGGTTCATTGACATATGTATTTTTATCTTCTATCAATGAATCAGATATTGGTTCAATCTGACCCTATGCAATATATATTCATTACTGATGGACCAGGTCCAATCCAATCAAATACTTTTGAACTCTTAAGTTTGGGCTGGTCCAATTCAATGTCTTATTGGTTCGTCCAATCTGTCCAAATTGATTTGATTTGGACAGAGTCCAACTCAAAACCATTGACACCCCTATCAGGAACCTAGTACCCAAAAGAATAGGCGAAACTTGAAAGGTTTTATTTTGCCTTTTCTTTTACAAAAAAAAAAAAATCTTTTAGGCTGTTCTTAGGTTTGATAAATTACTTAACAACTTTCCCTCTATTCTGTTTATCTCTTATTTTGAAATTCTGTAAGAACTTTGTCTCAACGTTAAGACCCTTTCTTTTCCTTTTTCTTCTTCCTAGTTGGTTTCTATGCTACTGGTTTTAGGTTGTTAAGATGTCTTTTTTTTGCTATTATTTTTGCACCCAACAAAACAGCTTGCCTACCATTATCAAATATCAATATAATGCAATGCACCAAACTAATTTGTCAAGATCTAGGTTATATTTGGTACCATTGCTGTTTCTTCATGAAACATTTGGGGTTAATCAATAGAAAGTGGTGTTAAAATATGAGTTGTCATGTCATATTATCGGAAACATTTTGGAAGTTTTTTGTGGAAATCCAAAAAGAAAGGAAGAAAGAAACTGAAATCAATAAAAAAACAATTCAAAAAAGGAGAAGCAATGGGGATTAAAAGAAACAGGGGAAGAGAGGAAACAATAAAAAAAGATGTATAGAAAGAGGCACTTTGAAAATAAAGAAAGGAACAATAATTGGAAATCTTTTTTGGGAGTGCAGATGCTTCAACAAGTACACAGAATAACTTGGAGTGGAGGTAAAAATCAGGAAAAAACAAAAAAAAAAAATTAAAGGTCAATTCAGATAGTTGTATTATAAGTTTTTCTCTATTTTCAAATAAGTGGGTTAGGGGTTTTGTCCCGCAACAGAACCCAAGGGCCAAATGAGGATTATGAGCTGAAACTATCAAGGATTAGGATCCTCTTTGACAGTTCGTGCCTTGAAAGAGATCAAAACAAAAGAAAAACCTGAAATACTTTTTTTGATGGAGACAAAGACAAAATTAATTGTAGAAAGAAATTAGATTTTCTTAAAATATGGGAATGTTGGGGAGTTGATGTTAGTGGGCTGAGTGGGGGTTTAGCCTTGTCTTGGACTATTGACATAAACTTAAAACTCTTTATGTGGACTGTAAATTTATTCATGTCAGAATCCATGATGGCAACAAAGGCAATTGGTATTGCTCCTTCATCTATGGGGAGCCAGAAAAAAAAAAAAGAAAAAAGAAAAAAGAAAAAATGGCTACTTTTTTTATTAAAATGGAAAAGTTTGGGAGAACTGACTTCAGAACCTTGGCTATACATGGGGGATTTAAATCTCACTTCCTAGATAAATAAAAAGGAAGGGGATAGAGCTAGTAGCATAAACTATCTTCAAAGAAATAGAGATTTCCTTTAACAATGTGGTTTACTGGAAATGGCTATTACAAGTCCTTGGTTTACTTGGTCAAATAAAAGAGAGGATCTCCATTTAATAAGAGCAAGATTGGATAGAGGTATTTGCAATAATAGTTGGAGGCAATTATTTGAAGAGGCCTTTGTCCAAACTGTTATAGCTTTAGGATCTGACGATTATCCAATTCTAGTAGAAACTGAAAAAGAAAATTTGGAAGAAAAGACATTTTAGGTTTGAAGAAATGTGGATGTCACATGAGCAATGTGAATCTGTAGTTAAAGATAATTGGAGTATGAAGCCCCATGGGTCAAAACAATTTAAACTTTGCCAGAAAGGTAAAGAAATTAGGAAAAACTTTCAGAAATGGAATAAGGAGGTTTTTGGTATTATTCAGAGGAAGATCCAAGAGTTGGAGTCTAAAATTGAAGATGAACAAAAGAAGCAGGGTAATCAATTTCAAGGAGAAATGATAAAAAAAATCTGGAAAAGGACCTAGCGGACTTTATGAAGAGGGAGGAAATCATGTGGCATCAAAAGGTTAGGGTGAATTGGCTGTCTTGTGGAGATGGGAACAATGAGTATTTCCATGCCTTAACTTTGAAAAAGTGCAAGAAACAAAATTCAGACCCTAAAAAACGAAGAAGGAATCTAGTGTGAGGATGAGAGGAGATTGAGGGCATCTTAAACCAGCATTTTCACTAAAATACTTAAAACCTCCAACCTCGATTGTCTAGAAGAATGTATAAATGGGCTCTAAAGAAAATTTGATGAATATGAGAGAATTCAACTAGAAAGGGAGATTATTCAGGAAGAGGTGAAAGAAGCAATGTTTCAAATGGTCTTGAGGAAGGCTCCAGGTCTGGATGGACTTCCATTTTTTTTTTCCAAAAGTATTAGGTGGTAGTTGGAGAGGATGTAACCAAAGCAGTTACCATGTTTTTTAATGAAGGATTTTTGCTGAAAGAAATAAATAATACCTTCATAGCCCTAATCCCTAAAGTCAAATGTATTGAGTCTCCCCCCACTTTAGACCTATAAGCCTGTGCAACACTACCTACAAGATAATAGCAAAAATAATGTTGATTAGGTTGGGAAAACTAAAGTGCCTTTATCCCAGGAAGGTTGATTTAGGACAACATACTCATTGCTCATGAAGTGATTCATTACATGAACCAGACAAAAGGAAAGAAGAATTGGATCGCCCTTAAGCTTGATATGAGTAAAGCATATGACAGAGTGGAATGGTTATTCCTCAAGGGTGTAATGCAAAAACTTGGTTTTGGGGAAATGTGGATTGCTTGGGTTATGGAGTGTGTAACAACAGTGACTTATAGAATCCTTGTGAATGGTACTCCAGGGGTTGTAATAAAACCTGAGAGGGGACTTACTTATTCCTTTTTGTCTCTAAAGCCTTATCAGCAAAATTAAATAAACTTGTTACAAAAAACCAAATCGATTGAGTTAAACTCAATCGAAACTGCCCTACCATCTCACATCTTTTTTTGCATACGTCAACTATCTGTTCATTAGAGTTGATCCTAAATAAGGGAATGCCATATTGGAGGCTATCCACAGTTATGAGAGGGCTTCTGGATAGAATGCAAACTTAGAAAAATTTGAGGGTTTTTTTTTTCAACAAAAATATGCATCCTAGGCTCAAAAAATTGAGGACAATTTTTTTAGGAATGAAAAAAGTTGACTATCCATCAATTTACTTGGGTTTGCCCACTAAAATTGGTAGATAAAAAAAAAACATCTATTCAATTTCATCGTGGAAAGAGCTGGGAAAAAAACTCAGAGTTGGGAGAGTCTACTCCTTTCTTGGGCAAGAAAAGAAGTTCTTTTGAAGTTGGTTAGAACAACAATCCCATCTTACACAATGTCTTACTTCCTCCTACCCTTGTTAGTGTGTGAACATTTGAAAAAAAAATCCAAAGAAAACTCTGGTGGAATACAAAAAAACTCAAAAGATAAAATTCATTGGCTGAATTGGAAGAAAATTTGCAGAAATAAATTAAGTAGAGAACTGTGCTTTAGAGACCCTCGCAGTTTTAACCTAGTCCTTCTGGCAAAGCAAGCCTGACGGTTGTGCACAAAAGAAATTTGTTTGTGGGCTACTAATGGTATTCTCCAACAAAGGTGTTGTTGGAATGTGAACTCAGGTGACAAGGTCAAAATTTGGAAGAATCCTTGGATCCCCTCAATTCTAGGTTATAAAATACAAGGTCCAACACCTCCAAACCAATCTAACTTAGTGGTTCAATATTTAATGTTAGAAGGAAGACGGGGCTGGGATGAACAAAAAATTCAAAATTTGTTTATTGAATTCTATGCTAAAAAATATTATCAATATTCCCTGGTAGTAGGAAGTTGGGAGGACATACTCATGTGGAAGTTTACAGAAAATGGTAAGTTCTCTATTAAATCAGCATACCAGGTGGCAATGAACAAAACCAAGAGCACGGGCTAAGAGAAAATGATAGAGATGGGAAGGGTCAAAGTGGAATGGGGAAAAAATAATTGGAGCTTAATCTAGAATCTAAATGTAGACCCCATAATTAAGTCCTTCAACTGGAAGTGTTGCTGTGAAACTATTGCAGTTAAAGAAAATTTAACAAAAAGAAAAGTGACAGACTCAAGTATTTGTCCAAATTGCCATACTGAAACTAAAACAATTATCCATGCCCTTTTCCTCTATCACCATGCAAAAGCACCTGGTTTGCAAGCCCCCTAAATCTGAAAAGCTCTGCTTTCTGTTCCTTTAGAGATTTCAGATCCTAGTTCATTTTCTAGGTGGAAGATGGTAATAGATGGGGGGAGAAAAAAATGAAAATCATTTTCCTATCAGCATGTTTGCTTTGGCTGATCTGGAAAAATATAAATAATTTTATTTTTAATAATGACACCCTTAATCCAAAATGGACTGTTGTTGTGGTCTACAGGAAGATGAGGGAGATGAGCCAGACTTCCCAACAAGATTGGTAGCATACTTACCCAACAACTGGACAAAGAATGTTGAAAGTTTTTTGGTCTCCCCAAACTTTGGTGTTCTCAAAGTTAATATAGATGGGAGTTTTTTGAAAGAAGGTTGTGTGGGTTTTGGGGTAGTGGTGAGAGACCACTTCGGTAAGCTTGTAGTTGTTCGGTTTGGTCAATCTACAGTCTCATCTCTGGTCTAAGTGGAGGCTACTGCAGTCTTGAAGGGGTTGGAGCTTTTGTATCGGTTGCAGAATCCCAAAGCCATAATAGAAAGCGATTGTGCCAACCTAATCAGAACCATACATTTGAGGGAAAGTGATTGTGTTAAGGATGCCTTCTTCACGTGCAAGGATATACTGGAAGTTGCCGACTCTCTTGATGTTTCTTTTAATTTTGTAAATAGGTATAGTAACACTTTGACCCATAAAATGGCAAAAAAATGACACTCTGAGTAGGTGTTTATTTAAAATTGCCCTCTTTGGGTTTAGGAGCTTGCTGCCCAAGATCTGCCAAGCTTTAGGGCATCTATGTAATCTGTTTTCTCATGTTTAGTACATTTCACTCTTTTTACCAAAAAAAAAAGAAAAAAAGAAAAAATCTCTAAACAGCAATGATCAGTCCTCACATGCATTTTTCATAGTTGAAATGATTCCCTTATGCAAGTGACAACCCATCTTGATCAACCCCAAAATGTTTCATGAAGAAACATCAGTGGTACCAAACACAACTCTAATAATTTCTTTCCACTTTTACCCATGACCAAACAAACATACATAGAACTAGTAAGAAATGATTTAAGCATGAATAATTTAATGATAGATATGATATTAAATAGATTGGAATGGTGAAACAGGATTAATGTAGCCAACCCCATATAGTTGGAACAAGGCTTGATGATGATTCTGGCTATTGAGCATGGTGACTTGGATAGCTGAGTGAGACCTTGATTTTTTTATGTTTTTGATCATATAACTAGGTAAACTGGTGGTTACCAAATCCACTAGGCCACTACCCAGCCAGCTTTTCACGTATCATTTAAGTATTGATACATATAAGAAAGACATCATATTTGAAAAACCTGTGACCAATCAATTAGTATCATAAATGTCTTAACCAATTAGATGGTATTTATCAAAAGGGGGATTGTCTAAAACTCACCACGAGTTTTTAACATTTCTCTTAAACTCATCACAACTTTTCAAAATATCTAAAATTCACCATGTCAGTAAGTTTTTATTTTCCAAAACTCACCTTCCGTTAGTGCATTGATAATGCCTCTTAATAGAAGTGTCAATGTCAGCATAAATAACAATTTTTATGACCAAATTACCCTTGAATGGCGAGTTAGAGGAAAAGGGTCTTTTTTAGTTTTCAATTATATTTTATTTTTTTGCTTTTTTAGTGTTTTGTTATAATTTCCAATGTTTTTTATAATTTCTATTTTTTTACATTTTCTGTTTTCTACGATCTATAAATTTTTCTGTATTTTTTGTTATTTATTTGCAATTTTTGTGTTTTTCTATAATTTTTGGCATTTCTTCTACAATTGTTATTTTCTGATTTTGTTTTTCAATTTCTATTGTTTCTATAATTTGAAAATATTTTTTTTATTTTTTTTTTCAATTTCTATAATTTTATATTTTTTTGTAGTTTCAGTGTTTTTATGCATTTTATATTTGAAAATATTTTTTTAACTTTTTTCCTTTTTTTCATGTCTAAATATTAAAATATATATATGTATATATTTTATATTTTTCTATGAAGGCTAAAATGATAATATATTAACACCGTTAGTCTGTTTAACGTCAAGTTAGTGACATGGTGAGTTTTAGACATTTTGAAAAGTTGTGGTGAGTTTAAGAGAAATGTTGAAATCTTATGGTGAGTTTTAGACAATTTCCCTTATCAAAATTCATTAGTAAGTTTTGCTTGGTCAAAGATCTTCCAATACCATGTCTTTTTGGCATGTATGTTTTCCCTGTACTGTATTGTATGGTATTTATTAGTTTCCAACATCACCGAAATGCTATATTACTAGGATTTAGGAGATTTCTAAATTTAAAATTAAAGCCCCTTCTAAGTCCTAATGTACTGCACTGAAAAAAAAAATATTGTTGTTTGAAAACTCATAAAAATGCAATTTTTTGATGCAATGAGTATTGATACATTGAGCCATGTTTCGGTGCAAGCGCAAAGTCTTGTATTATCTATATATTTATAATATTTATTTGTTATAATCTATTTATAATACATAATGCATTATATATTATATATTTATATATTATAAATACAAAAAACAAAAAAAATAAACAAAGAACCGGATTAGTCAAAACTGGAACTGGTCAACAGACTAATTGGTTGATCCGATTCTGTTTTGGGTCGAGGATGTTCAAAATCGATAATATTGGTTCAATTTCAAAAAATAGCCCACGATTTGGTTAATTGAACCATGAGCACTTGTGAAAGCTGTTCGGGTTATGGTTGAACTGGCTCCGGATGTTACGTGGCCGCTCTATTCCCTCAGCCACGTCAGCACCGCGTCGTCTCCGAGGCTCAGCTTAACTCTTCGGCCACGTCAGCACTGCATCACCTATGTAGCCCCACCTTATCCTTTCAATCACGTCAGTACCACGTCATGAAGAAAGGGGTACAATCACAATGTCCAATAAGCACAAAAGAACTCCAAATCAAAATGCAAAGTTGCAATTGACTTGTAATTGTACTGCAAACAAACAAATCCTAGAAGAAGGCATTCTAAATAGGGGCACACTCGAGAGTAATAACATTTCTATAGGTCTGCAAAGTAATTGTAAAAGATTGAATATAGGCAAGTCCAATTTTATTGTCAAAAAAAAACGTAGGTCCAAATTTGATTCATCTATATTCGAATTTGAATCAGGTCTCATCCATTAGATTTTATATTGGGTTCAAGTGGTTCAAGCCATATCCATATTGCACTTAGGCATTGAATAATAATAAATAAATAAAACAAAAAAAATCAAGATGAAGTATATTATTAATAAAATGAATTAAAATTAACTTTGATATCGTATTGAACAAAATGAATTAAAAATAGCTTCTATGAACTTAAACAATTTATTATATATTTTATATAAAACACATATTTGCCTTGGTTTTGATGCACATGTTGAATGATATAATATTAACTTATATCTATATAATGTTAATTGAATCAAATTGAATTATTTTGGATTTGGATAAGGGTGGGTTTATATTTCATCAAATTCGAATTTGAATTTGGACATATATCATTTGTAACTCTACCAATCTTCGCCTAAAAAGGACTGGGGTGTACGAATCATGTGTCTGGTTTGTTCATTGGTGTGTTAGCTGGTTTGTTCTAGCGTTGACACGGAATTGAATCCCACAACAAGAACTTTGGGGGGAAAGGGGATAAAGGGGAAATTATCAGTGGTGCATGGCACCAAATACCAAAGAAAAAAAAATAATGTGTCTGCATGCAACATCTCTTCAAAAGCATGGATGACATAACTTATAGGTCCAATGTGATTCGGTGAAACCCGACTCAGATTCAAGTTGGGGCTTGTAGTTGTAGATAGGGATGCCAATGGGTCAGGTTAGGATTAGGCATATTCAGCTTTAGGGTTGGATTAAGGGTTTAATTATTCGATCTGAGTTAGGTTTAGGTTTTGGCTGGCCCATCCTATTGGGTCATGATACCCTTGCATATATACAGAATATTCTTATACTTTTTGACTTTTAACTTTATAGCCTTAAAGTTTAAGATTTATTTATATGTTGATTTTGTTTTCTTTAAACGAGAAAATGACATGTTAAATTTATAAAATAATTTCGAAGAAATACTGACAGGCCCAATGCAGATTTCTGATTTCCATTGCAGAGCTATAAACAACATTCAAAGGTCAAAAACCCACACTCTATGCACCCCATACTCGCCCATTGGCATCAATTCCGAGCTGGCACCTACCCCAAATGTACTTTAAGCCTACAAATTCTGACCTTGGACTGAATTATCATTCTCCCAAATAATTTTCTAACTTAAATGATTGAATTTTAGGTCTTTAAAATGTATTAAAAAATTACAGTTAAAATTCTGGATTAGGTTGGATATCAAGTTAGACCTTATAGGATCGAGCCGGGATAAGATGCTAGAGGGTCGGATTAGGGTTGAGGCAAACCCGTGCCATGTTGACATCCTAGCTGTATATGGGTGACACGAAATACTTGCCACCTGTCTCATTTTCCCAAAAGAAGTCGGCTGCTACTAGTGATTACATCAAATAGATGCAGCGAATAAAAAGCCCATTAATACATATGACGGGATGGGCGCCTCCTGACATTAAGCGCCTCACAACGACCTCACAGACACATCCACCGTGCATTGGGAGCATCTACCGTAAATAATAACACATCTCCCGTAACAACCTCACAACGACCCCATCCACTCCCATCTGTTTTACTTTTGCCGTTCACGGTTTTTCACTTTTCGTGCCGCCAAACTCAAGTCTCAAGTCTCAACTATCAAAACAAGAAGAAGAGTAAAGAGAAAGGAAACCAGGGGATGGATGAAACGGAAGTAATACTAACATGAACAACTGTGAGTGAGTTCGAAGCAGTGAAGACTTAACGAAAGAAAATGGGGTGGGGATGGGTGATCTACGAAGGAGTGGTGGTGTTGGGGTCTCTTTCTTTGCTGGGATGGGCGGGGCTCTGGTTCCTGAACCGAAGACTGTACAAAGAGTATGAAGAGAAGAGGGTTCTGGTTCAGATCCTCTTCAGTGTCGTCTTCGCCTTCTCCTGTAACCTGCTCCAGCTCGTCCTCTTCGAGATCATACCATTCCTCTCTAAAGAGTGAGCTACCCCAATTCCTCTCGTTTCTCTCCGCTGCATTTCTATTTCAATTCTTGAATTTCTCCCAGTTTGGCACAATTTAGTTTCTGTTTCTGGTGTTCCACGGGTTCGATCTCGTTGTTGTTTCAGGCAGTAGCAGAGTATAGGTTTTTATTTTTGATCTAATGCTTTTTTTTTTTTTGTTTTGTAAAATGCCTCGAAGATGTTGGGCATTCTTGCTTATGCTATTTCATAATTTGAATTTTGTGAATTCGATCTGAATTATATTCGTACTTAATGTTTGGTTTAGTTCTTGCACGTGGCTGTAAATCTGTTCCGGATAGAACCAATCAAGGGAGAAAAAAAGGAAATTATACTTGGTAGTTAGGGTAACTGAGTTATAGGGAACTATTTTGGACGAAGGTTTGACATTTGTTTGAAATGCTTGGAAGATTAGAAAGTGCTGTCTCATGTCGCTTGGTATTCTGAATAACGTGATTTTTGACTCAAATTGTGGATTTTAGGAGGTCAATAGTCAGTTCTTTCAGTATGGTCCATGGCAGAGCTTTGCTTAGTATACAGTACTACTGTACTAGACTACTAGTGAAGTTTCAGATTCATATTCTGTGGGCTTGAAGAGGTTAAAATCAGGTAGATGATTAGTGATCACCAATGCATTGAACTGTAGACGGTTGGTTTGCTGGATGAACCAAAGTTTTTTTTTTTTTTTGATTGGTAAAGAAGTAGCTTTCTTTATTATGTGTAAAAAGAATTAAACAAGTACAAGTATGCTGTGCATCCCTCAAGTAGGCTACCGGAAATTATCTCACCACTTACCCCTTACAAGTTATAAAAGTGAAGGGATTATCATTGATCCATATGCATAGATAGAGGGTTTAGTGGTAATTCTCTAGTTAATACCATCTAAAGGGAAGATGGTCGGGTTCCGGCACGTAATTGATCTCTCTCACCAGATGATGGCATCAATGGGTTATCCTTTGGTTAGAGTCTTCAACTCTGTGATGATGATGATATAATCTGGACTGAAACTAGTGTTGGTTACTTGCGAGTTTCAATGTTATTCCCCTCTATAAGTGGATCACCAAATCTTGATACCCTTGCTAATCCTAATTCTTAGATTATTCATTATTGCATACAACTCTTCCTAATGAATTGCCCACTCCCATTGGCCCAGAAAATATCTCCATCATGATTTTTGAAAACACCTCCTATGCCTGACTGACCTGGGTTGCTAAGGCTACAAATGTCAAAATTCAGCTTTACCACACCTCCTAGTGTTATCTCCACTGGAAGAAGATGATGCCACTATTTTCTATCCCCTAAAATAAGCATAATAAATTTTCAAATGTCTTTATGCAGTGAATTACTCTGAGCCCAATAATTGATTCCTTGAATTGATATTTGTTAGAAAATGTCTTGAAATTACCTTCTTCCCTTATCCAGTTAGACCTTTTTTTTTTTTTTAAAATTTCCACAAGTATTAATATTTAGATGGTATACTTTTTAACAAAGAAAGCTCTAATTAGACCTGTTGTAATATTTGCTGGTTGTTATCTTAATGAATTTTCTTCTTTATTTATCTTCAAGAAGAAAAAAACCTTTTAACAAAGAAGCTCTAATCTTTGGAGTGGTCCCAACCGGATTGCTTTATCTAGAAACGCCAAAGGATACAGAGGAGAAGAGACAAAGGGCTTTGAAGAAAGAAGAACAAGAGAATTGTCCACAATTATCAACACTTCAACAGTTACAGTACTCTCTAATCCACCCCATTAGAATCCAGGAAGACACCCTCAAGAATCAGGAGATGATAGAAGCATGACTTTTAACATCTGTTGATCCCTGAGGCCTTTCCTAAAACTAAAATACCAAGAAAAGGAATTACCTGTAAAAGACACAAATGATGAGATTGGATGATTTTTATAGGTTGAATAACCTAGGGAAGCTCTGTTTCAAAGGAGATTCTCCCCACCAGAGATCTTCCCATAATGTAACCAATTCTCACTCACCTAGTCATTTCTAATGAATTTAAGAAAGACTTAAAATGTAGAATAAATAGTTTTCCATGGAGAGGCCAAGGTAGTTATTGGCACCAATTTTGCTTCCCATCCATTTGGCTGAACCATATGAATACTTTTAATAGATGTCATAGCTCGTTCTAGATTGAATCTCCAGAGCCACTTACCTAACAAAGATGTGTTTATCAACAATATTCTGCTTCCTCCACTGCCTCCATTACTCACTTGGTTTCTTTCCATTTACTGGTCAATCATTGAATCTAAAGACTTTGCATCCTCGTCAGTGTTCCCAGCTTTATTAAATTTCATCTGATGGTTGGTCCTGGGTTTGCACACCTTGTGCTTTTGCAGTGACAACATAATTGTTGGGCAGGCTTTTGCCTGACTTGTCAGAAAGATCCCTAACCTTTTGAGTTCTACAATTATCATGCATTAAATCCTGCTAGTTACTTGAATATTTTGGTTTTCATATTCTTTTCCCCTGCCACTTTTATGTCTAAGCATAAGAGTGCTCGAACACCCCTCAGGGTCATCACCCGCCATTCTTCCTGTAAATACTACCAGGTACATTTCAGAACAAGAACAGAATGTCTGAATAGGTTAATCAGTCTATTTCCTTTTATGCCCACCATTCTGTGATTAATACTTCCTTATGGATTAATGACAGCCCTAAAGTCTGATATTCTGAGTAAAATTGGCATATTTCCTACCAAACTGGTTGTATAGGTTAGATGCAAGGCTGCTGGCTGAATCCTCCTCCTTCAGTGTGGTCTTTTAATTGTGATAGGTCCTTGGTGGAAGACAGGTCCAAATATGGAGGCATAATTTGAGGGCATACTGGTGACTGATGATTGCTTGTGGTGGAGTATGGAAGGGAACGCTCATCCTTGAGGTGGAACTCTTGGTTCTGTAAAGAGTTTAGATTTCTCATAGCACAAGAACATCCAACCTTATAGATATGGACTGCCTCAATTTCCTTGATGTCTGGATTTGAGACCATAGACCATGGGGGGCCAGATTAAGCCTTTTGCAGAACACATTTTGAATATTCACTGTGCTAGGATTACTTCCAGGACAGAGAGGAAGGCCTATCTGCTGACTTATTAGCCTTCTTTTCTCCTGAGGACTCTTGGTTCATCTGTCTGCTTTGCCCTGGATTTCTATGTACTGTACAAATTGATATTGAGCAAGTTGCATACCAAATGATGTAAAGATCTCCTTCTAACATGGATGTTTCTTCTCTGAATTTCATTTTCAGTATTTTACAAATGGTTAAATTCCTATATTGATAGGAGGACATTTTTATAAGATATGAAGAAGTTTGACTACTTTCTGGCTGCAGGGCGAGATGGATAAACTGGAAGGTTGATTTGTTTTGCTTGATAATATTGCTGGTTTTCATGTTGCCATACTATCACTGCTATTTGATGCTCTGTAACAGTGGTATGTTGCATTTCTCTTTGCTTATTTGTTGCTTAACATGATTTTCTTTTGTGAAATGATTTAGTCAATGGAAAAAAATAGTATTGGTCTTTTCATTTTAGTTTAAACTTCTGTTAGTGCTTTCAGATAGACAAGTTGTTAAAAACTCTAGGTGGTGATATTCTTTTCAAATTCTATCCATATTTACTATATGATTTTGGGGAAAGTAATGTGTGTAATATTGCCATAGACAAAAGTGTACAAATAAAGAGACAACCTTCCAGGCAAAATGTTTGAAGGCAAAGTGCTATCATCACTCAAAAACATCCTTTGTACCCTAGATCTAGCTTTATCCGTTTTTACAATTTAGCCTGTAGACAATTTATTTCCCACCAATTGATGTGAATTATAGATTTATTCATGATGTAACATATGCTTGCATCTACTAGTGTCATAGACCTGGCATCATACTTTGGCAATCCACTAAATTTAGCAGCGCACAGGACTGAGTGTTAGGTTTTAGTTGTTTTGAGTACTAAATTTGAAGCAGGGAGACTGACATCAGTGATAATTTTCTGCTAGGAAGGTGCCATTGTCTTCAAGTTTTTCTTCTTACATTTATGGTGGGTTTTTTTGATCAATAATGAGAAAATTTCATTAATTAACGAAGAAGGTCGAATTATTTCCATGTATTCTGGTTCTATTGGATGGGGGGATTCTCTAAGGGCTGAAATATTGGCTGTTCTGGAAGGGGTATAAAGAGCCCATGAGCTGAATATCAGAAAACTGATGGTGGAAGGTGATTCTAAGCTGGTTATCAGTTGGCTACAGAAGGAAGAGTTCAGTTTGTGGAAGTACTTAAATGAGAAAAAGAAAGTTAAACAGTTTACTCAAAACATGGAAATCAAGTTTCAGTGGACTAAGAGGAGTGGGAAGAGTCAATCTATTCTGGGCAATATTGTAACTTGAAATGTACCTTTAGGGAGGGTTAAGAGATTTTACCCCTCCCTCCTCTTGTATCCTTTTCTCCTAATTTTTCTTAATAAAAGTTTCTGTTAATTATCAAAAAAAAAAGGAAACATCTCGGAGAGAGAAACTCTCTTAACTCTCTCCAAGTCCAAGATGACAAAAACATACAGCAATTACAGAACAGCCCAAAAGAGTTGATCCCTTCCCACCCCTTGCTTTGCCAAAACATCGGCAAAGGCATTTGCACTCCTTTTAACCCACTGCAACTTGATCTCTATATCTTGTGTTAAAAACTTAAACTTCCTCCTTTTATTGATAAGTTTCCACCAGCCAGTCCCATCTTTTTGCAGCCAGCTAACTACCAGCTTTGAATCCCCTTCTATGCTCAATCTTCTTATATTCATCTCATTGGTTTTTTGGATCCCTTCCATCACAACCAAGATTTCTGCCCTCAAGGAGTCTCCCACATCTATTGGCCCCGAGTAAAGGGCAATAACTCCTCCCTCCTCATTCCGAAAAGACATCCTTTACCTGAAGGGTCTGGATTCCCCTCATTACTACCATCAGAATACAGCTTAATAAACCCACTAGGAGGTAGGACCCAAACAGGCCTTATAACAGCTATTGGAAGAGAGGAATCAGCCACCTCCTTCCACTTTCTAAGCAAGTCATTTGTGGGAATGTCATCGAAACTTCTCAAGGATTTAACCCAATGGATCACTCTGATAGTAATGGCTTCAATGATTGCTTCTCTGCTCCTTTCCTTGTCTGAAAGAATTCTTTGATTTCTTTCTTCCCATATCATCCAGCATACTGCCACTCTTGTACTTCTCCAAAGGGTTCTCCCTTCCTCTTTTTCTAGTTAACAAAGGAAGAATGAAACAAGCCTTGAACATTTGACAGGGGTTCCACCTGCACCCAAATAGAGAGAAAAACCATTCCCAAATAGAAGGAGCAAAAGGGCAGGAAATTAATAAGTGGTAGCTAGTCTCACCATTAGCCTTGCAAAGGATGCACCAATTTGGGGAGAGACACCAATTTTGTCTCTTTCTTTGAAGAAGATCACAAGTATTAATTCTTCCCAAGAAAAAAACCACTTACCCTAGGGGGAATAGGCTTGTTCAAAACCTCCTTCATTGGAAAGGCCAACATTGAATTATCAGAAGGTTGGGTCAAAGCCGAAAAGAAGGAAGTACAAGAAAAGGAACCAGAAGAATCAATACACTAAATCCGACAATTTGACTCTGAAGGTTCAAGAATACCCCATCCAAATAATGAAGTAAGACTGAAACACTACTCAATTCAGCATCCTCGAGACTCCTAAACCCTAGGTTCCAGGCATAGCCTGAAATTGAGCTAGAAGGTAACAAAAAGGAAGACACAGGTTCATCCTTAAAGATAGAAAGTCTAAAAAGGGAGGGAAATTGTTCTGATCAGCAATGATTTTTTTGCTACTTCTCTTGGTCATACCCAAGTTTTAAAATATCGCAACGTATTGGGCCATATTGGCCGATACATATCATTTCGACAAGAACCCGATACACGGAACGTGAAGAAATTGTTTGTGCCGTTTCTTATCGTATGTATCACACAGATATGGGCCCATATCGGGCTGTTTCGGGTTTGTATTGGCTGATACGATCCCAAAATAGTCCGATATAGCCCGATACACTTGATTGGGCCCCCTTCTCAATCTATATTTAATACCGAATTGTCCCTCATTAATTTCGTTAATTACTCCTAGACTTAAGTCTAATCATTAATTAGTTAATTACTTCTAAGACAAATTTAAATTTTAAATTTGAATTTTAGCGCTTAAGTCAAATTCTCTCATTAATTCCATTAATTAATGATCCCCTCTCTCATTAATTTAGTTTTTTCTTGTACTTCATTAATTTCGTTTTGTTATTATAAAAACTTCAAACTTCAAGTGATGGCAAGATTTGAACCTTGGTCACTAGACTTTAACACCCATAAGTTCACCACTAGGCCACATCTACTTGCTTGTTATTAGTATATGCATTTTTATTTTTAAGTAAATGTTTTCTTTTCTTAGTGGGTGTTTATTAATAAATGCTGGAATTAATTATTAACTTTTACATATTAATAAATATTAAGATAAATTATATTGGTTATTTTAATATTGATGTATATACACTCATATTTTAATTTTTTTTTTGTTTTTTTTTCACATTTTTGTTATTCCATTATTTTTCAATGGTTTCTAATTGTGTCCTCGTTATCTCACACTTTATATAAATTATTAAACTATGGTTTTTTACATTTAAATGACTTATTTAGAATCATATAAAACTTGTAATTATTGTTGGTAATATATTTTTTAGGATTTATTTGAATTTCCTAACATATTTATGTGTATCTTAATTTTTCGTCTGTATCAATATGTATCCAAAGCGTATCCCAATATGTCTCTTAAAATTGTCTTTCCGATACACCTTGCGTTTTTGATACTTTGAACCTTTCTCATACCTGCTTTTTTTATCTAGCAAAATATGAGAAATTTCAAAGTTATCAAAAAAAAAGGTTTCAAATTACGAATATTTAGGAGGTTTCCAGCTTTTTGTATCTATGTGATGAGGCTCATCATTGAGGGAGACTCCCACATTGTCATTACTTACTAGTGGGGACTCGTGCAATGCACGGGATTTGTTAAGTTAAAGATAAATAATAGAAACATGTAAGAGTATATAATCGTTTTATATAATAATTAATAATCATTTATATTTTATATACTACTTTTAATAATTTTTTTACAATACAAAAATAACAATAATTAATTTTAGATAGGGTTGTTTATCAAACTTAGGAATGACAATTTTCCCCATTTCCTCAATCCCCGTGGGGATCTGCCACGAATGGAGTAGGGATGGGGATGATTTTCCCCCCACGGGGACGGAGATGGGGAGATTTTCATCCCCGTTGGCGAGGATGGCACAGGGACGGGGAGAGCACTCCCTACCCCATAGGGACCCTGATCCCCGTCCCATGGGATTCCCGCTAACATATATATATATATATATATACACACATACGTTTATATATGTATATATGTATACATACGTCTATATGTTAATATTTTTAAAAAATGGTTGAATATGTTTGAATCTTTTCTAATAGGATTGTAATTTTAATTATTTTATTTTTATTTTTTAAATAAAATAAAAAACAAAAACATAATGGTTGATATTATAAAGAATCACAGGGAGTGGGGATCCCCGTGGAGACAGGGATGGGGAGAGGCTCCTCATTCCCACCCCGTCCCATTGCCATTTCTAATCAAACTAATGAAACTGACCAACCCGATTTCTAGTATTTCCAGTTGGCTTTGGTTCAACAATTTCCTAACCCGAATGGGTTGAATTAGTTTCGCTTTGCCCATTTGTAAGTTGACTAAAATCGAATGACCCGACCATAAATATTTATTAATATTTTATATTTTAAATGTATTTTTAATACAGGAAAGTGGGAAAATTCCAATATTTCCTAGGCTAAAACATTTTATATCATAAATTTAATTTTTGAATTTATTTTTTAATAATTCCATTGTAATTTTTTTAAAATTTATATTTAATTTTTTAAGTTTAAATCTTTCAAACCAACCGACCAAACCGAAAATTGGCCCAAACCAATATAACCTGAGTGATCAACCCCCAACCTGACCAGGTCAATTTGGTTGGCCAAACAATTTACAACTAAACCGAACCAACCCGTGAACAATAGTTTAATCTCCAATAATTGTTATAAATTTATAGCAAAAATACACAATAAATTAAATTTAAAAAGCTAAATAACAGTAATTTAAACTCCAATAATTATTGAAAATTTTCTATTAAATAACAAAACAAAAATAAATTTATACATAATTATTGAAAATATATTTATCATAGAAAACAATAAATAATTATTGAAATACAATAAATATTATTTTTAGTATATTTAAATATATAATAAATATAGATTAAGTTTTAAAAATATTATTAATAAACATTAATTTTTTTGAAAGTTATTTTCTAGAATTATTAATTGGTATAAATGAAATTAGTTATTTACAATATTATTTATTTATTGAAGTAATATCATTATTTAAAATTTAAAATGTTAATTACTTGTTGAATTTAATAATCCATAAAATTATAGTACTATTAATACATAATTTTGTTATTTTAACTATTTAAAATTAGTTATGTTAAATATTTCATTATTTAAAATATGTGGTTATTTAACTAAATATTTGAAATCTTAATCTATGTATTATAATTGAAAGTTATTCAGTAACTATTTAAAATATATTATTAATTGATTTAATAAGTATTGAAAATTTTCTATAAAATAACAAAACAAAATAGATTTATACATAATTATTGAAAATATATTTCTCACAGAAAATAATAAATAATTAGTGAAATACAATAAATATTAATTTTAGTATATATAAATATATAATAAATATAGCTTATGTTTTTAAAATTATTATTAATAAACATTAATTTTTTGAAAGTTATTTTCTAGAATTATTAATTGGTATAAATGAAATTAGTTATTTACAATATTATTTATTTATTGAAATAATATCATGATTTAAATTTTAAAATATTAATTACTTGTTGAATTTAATAATCCATAAAATTATATTACTATTAATGTATACTTTTGTTATTTTAACTATTTAAAATCTAGTTATGTTAAATATTTCATTATTTAAAATATTTAGTTATTTAACTAAATATTTAAAATCTTAATCTATGTATTATAATTGAAAGTTGTTCAGTAAATATTTAAAATATATTATTAATTGATTTAAAATGTTAATTTTAATGTTTTGTTATTTAAAATATTTAGTTATTGAAATATTTAAATAATATTTCATTTTTAGTGTTAGATTTTAATTATTTGAATAACATTTAGATTGAACGATCCGAAAAGCATAATTTATATCGTTTGTACATAATTTTGTGACGAATTTTCTAAAAATATATAATTATTCTTAATATGAATATTATTAAATTGATTATAATTATTTTTTGTCTTTTTAATAAAGATTTTAAAGTTATTATATACTTTTGTTGGAATATTTAAATAATTCATAATTTTTTTTAATTCAAACTTTCTTTAGATAGATGTAGATAAAAAGTGGGGGAGAAGATAAATAAGAATTAGAGATAATTTTTAGGAGAGAAGCTCTCTACTAAATTAGAGATAATTTAGGAGAAAGTTGGGGATAGTGGGGGAGGGAGGGAGAGAGAGATTTTAGGAAGATTTTTTTGGGGAAAGTAGCTAATTGGTAGGTTAAAAAATGACATGGATTAAAAAAATTCAAAAACAGGAGAAAATTTCTAGACTTCCTTGTTTTAATATATATATATATATATATATATGAGAGAGTGGTTAAGAGGTGTTTTGTCCTTCACCTTTAGATTGAATCCCTCATTCTGATGGATGTCAATATCCACTACTTTGGTTTCTGACAGCCTAGCAAAAGGGAGTTTTATGAGGGTTCATTGTATTGTAGCACTGACTTGCCAGTTGCCAATCAACATAAATTAATAAACAAATAGATAATAAATAAATGAATGAAAGGATCAAACTATTCTGAAAAAAATGTAATTTCATACTATTGTGTTTTTGAACTTAAGAGGATTTGGAAATTTTACATGTGTAACCAATATCTTTGTTTTTCAATGAGTCACATAACAAAACCTTATTAAAGAAAAATCCTGAAATACAATGTATGAGGGTAGCAGTTCTGTGGGGTTGTGGTGTGAAAGGAATGCAAGACTTCTTGAGGAGAAATTTATGCCGGTTGAAGAGATGCTAGAGATTACAATGATAGGAGTGTCACATTGGGCACTAGGGACTGACGAATTTAGGGGAGTGTCTGTCAGTGATTTGTTAAGGGGTTGGCAAACAGTGGCTGGGTTTCAGGATAGCAAACAGCAAAGAGCAAAGATTGCTGGATTGGTCTCCTCCTGAAGCAGGTTTGATTAAGTTCAGCTTTGATGGGTGTTGCCTTGGGAACCCAGGGCCTTCTGGTGTGGGGGGTGTTGTAGGAGATCAGTGTGGCAGTATTATCCTCTGCTTTTCAGGTCCAGCAGGCCTGGGTAATTCATTAAGGGCAGAACTGTTAGCTTTAATTCAAAGTTTAGAACTGATGCAGTGGCAGGGGTTAAGGGATGTGATAGTGAGGGGGACTGTCAAACTGTGATTTTTTGGATGAGCACAAGATCATTTACCGTGGGAGTTTAAGCAGTTAGCAGAGGGTGGCAGTTGCAATAGGGACTTTTTGAATGCCTTATTCAATTGGGTTCCTAGAAGTGCAAATATGACAGTGGACTCTTTAGCAATAGCTGTGGTGGGGGAAGAGGTGTTAGATTGGGGTTGCCCAGGGCTGCGCTGTAATTTGTAAAGCTTTTGTAGTCTTTGGTTGTCCTCACAATGTACTTTGTATGCCGTCTGTTCTTTGTATGAGCAGTTGCCAGTTAGGCGTTTTTATTTGATGAAATTATTTCTGTTATCTATCAAAAAAAAAAAAAGGAAAAATCATGAAATACAAAGGACAGGTATCCCAGAGGTTGAGATAACCTGATCATAGAATATGGACATCAATGGGTACTACCATGCCCTTAAAATAGGTTCCTTCTCTCTTCCTCTTGATTTGTCAATCCATCAGCCAGCCCATTAGAAATACTAGATAATAATTTTAGAAATAAAAGGTAGGTAGTTTATCTTGGAAAATGTTTTCATGTAAATCTTTTAGAAATACTAGAGAATAATTTGAAATGCCCACAATGAGGATGCTTTGTTATATTGATTTCTATCATATAAATTGTCTAGGAAACTCCTTCAAATGTGTTTTAATCTTTAAAACCGGAACTTCATTATCTCATCTTAGGTTTGAGGAAGGAACGAGCTGCACTGGGGGCAATCCTATTCTTATTGGCATTTCTATATGCTTTTTGGCGCATGGGGATTCACTTTCCAATGCCTTCCCCTGATAAAGGTACTGCTCTACTTGTATTGCTTTACTTGGTTTTATTCTTTTCAAGAAACAAAGAGATGTTTGGGCTGTTTAGTTTTTATTTGATCTCCCATGTTTCACCCTTTCCCTGTGCCTTATTTCTAACTTCTAAGTAAAACAAGGAAACATTTATGTTTCCATTCTTTTGACATAAACTTTTAGTTAACGAAATCGGTTTTCATCAATTTTTTGTTTCCAGGTTTCTTCACCATGCCTCAGTTGGTCAGCAGGATTGGAGTGATAGGTGTAACTGTCATGGCTGTGCTCTCTGGTTTTGGTGCTGTCAATTTGCCATATAGTTATTTGTCTCTCTTCATTAGGTAAAGAACTAAGTTAACCTTGCTACTGTAAATGTGACTAGAAAGAAAACTTGAAGCCCAAGTTTCATTATTGGGCTCTTATCTTACATGCACTTTTTATATAATTCTCATTTCTCAACACTCATCCTACAAGGAACATGCAGTAGACAGCATAAGGATAAGGCCATTATTGGACCCTGGATCCAAGGGAATTTAAGTGAGAGTTCTTCCATTTTAAGGGGTATCAAAGGAATTTTGAATCTGGTGGGTTGAAGACTTGTAGTCATAGAAAAGGTAAGAGTCACGTTTGCCTTGAGCAGGTTAGCACATAAAACGCTGGGTTCCTTATTGATGATGGCATGTGAGGAGAGTGCCCCAATGATGGTGATGCTGCTGTTGGCAGTGGCTGAGAGGTGGTAATTACTAACTTGTGTCTTTCTCTGTGTTCCTTCTTGCAATTATGCACATAGTAATGAATTGAATTTATCCGTATCTTATGGCAATTGCATCCCATCATGTGTTCTAAGTTGGGGCCTTCCTCGAATATGTCACCACTTATTGGGAGCTGCAGTCTGTCTGTATTGGCAAGAACTGTTTGGTTATACATGATTTGAACTATGATTCTATGAGGCTGGGATGGGAGATGGGAATGGGGTTCTGGTGACAATAGTGCTTTGAGTGGGTTGGAGGCTATTTCTTATAGTGTAATAAGCATGAATTGATGACTTGATGTCTTTTCCATCTGTTGGGATGGTGGGTTGTATTGGTAGTGTTTCAGATTTTTCTGTTGTTGTCCTGGGAATTTTTTTTCCAACTGAGTTTTGGTCAGAGGGGTAAAAGGTCCTACTGCCCAAGGAAGAGTTGGGGAGCAGGATATGGTGTCTGATGCTATTGGTGATGTAGAAGATGTAGAGAGGAAGTCAGGAAAGAGGACAATTGTCCAAAGAAGCAGCCTGATTTGGCAAAGTTTGCCAAATTGAGATATCTTTGCCACTGGACTAGGTTGTCTGGTAGGAAGTTGTGAATATGACGAGAAGTGTAGGAGAGATCCTGCATAGAAGCCATGGGTTGTTCTTTTTAGGGCGAACATTTTATGAGGAAATCTGTAGAAAGTTGGGAATATGATGAGCAGTGTAGGAGAGATCCTGCATAGAAGACATTTCCTTTGTTTGATGGGGGTTGTGGTAATGATTGCGTAGGGCAGTGTTATGGGGGTTGTGGTGTGAAAGAAATGCAAGGATTTTTGAAGAAAATCTATAGAGGAAACATTTGAACTGATTAAGATTAAGGCTGCTCACTGGGCTGTGGTATGTGAACATTGTAGAGGTGTTTGTCTAAACTGTCTATTGAGAGGATGTCAAGTAGTAGAGGCTGCCTTTCAAGTGAGAAAACAACAGGGATTGACTGAATGGGCCCCTCATGTAGAAGGGATGATTAGATTAAACTTTGATGGGAGCTGTCTTGGAAATTCAGGGGCTTCCATAGTGGGTGGAGTTGTAAGGGATCATGGGGGGAATATAATCCTGAGTTATTCTGGGCCAGTTGGCAATGGGAACTCTCTGAGGGCAGAACTGCTAGCCTTGATTCATGGTTTGAAGCTGTTGGTGAGGCAGGACTGAGGAATGTGCAAGTGGAAGGTAATTGTCGAACAGTTTTAAGTTGGATGAGGACAAATGTTAAGATACCATGGGAGTTTAGAACTCTGGTGAGACAATCTTTCTCACTAGATGCCACTTTGAATGCCTCATTCACTTGGGTACCAAGGAGCAGGGGTGGGTAGGGAAGGTTTTGAATTGGGATGCCCAGGAATGGGTGCTAAACTGCTTGTGTAAAGTTATTTTTTCCTTTTTTTTCTCTTCAGGTGTAGACACCTGGTATGGTGTTCTGATGTACCCGTTTTTGGCCTCTGCTTGTTTTTTGAGCAGATTGTTTTCTTTTTTTTTTTTTTCAATGAAATATATCCATTACTGATAAAAAACCCAAACCTTCATGCATTTTTCTGTCTATATAACTTTCTTGTTTAAAACTTTTTGTCTACTTCAGTGAATAAAAGTACTGAAAATTTCCAAGCGATACTTTACATGCATGGGGCACAGAAGTTTTCAGGGCAATCGGAAATGCTGTTGGAAACTTTAGAAGTTTCGATTTTAGAAATAGGAGGTGGGAGAATATTCAGTTTGCAAGAATCTTAGTTGAGACAGAGGATGTGAGCTCAATAGCAGGGGAAGATCCACTTTTCCGTCTGAAAGACTAGAAGGCAGCAAGAGAGGCGCTAAAGGGAAATAGTTTGGAAAAACTGTTGGTAGTTTGCTCTGCGTTGTGAGAGTTGCAGAGCAAGGGTGTAGTCAAAGGTGAAAGGTCGGGGACCTTTGTGGCTCATTTTGTAAATTTAAAAAACTCTAGAGACCAGATCGAAAAGAGAGAAAACTTTAAATTTCGGGTTAAGTGGGGCTGGTCCAAGTAAACCATGGGTCAACCTGATCTAGCAATGGTCCATATCAAATCCTGTTCTGAACAATAATAATAACAGTGTTTTGAACGAAGGAACAGAAGCTTCAGTGGCTGTCAAAGGAAAGAGACACATCCAGGGGAAGACCATGAGTGTTTTTGGAAAAAAGGAGATTACAGGTGCTTTGTTATGAGATATACCCATGCTAATGGTGATTGTTCTGAGAAGGGACAAGACTCTGTCCAAGAGAACCAAAGATGCTTGGTGTCTTTGGAGGAGAAAAGTGAAGCACCAAGGAGTCTTGAAGGCATGAAGGTTGATTTTACTTTGTCTCAACCAGGGAAGCTGGAGGGCGACTCTGTTCTGGATTTTGGGGCAGAAAAGGAGTTGGTTGTATGCATTGCCTTAGGTCGCAGCATTTTGGAAGACAAGCCCTTCATGTTAGAGGTAGGTAGCTTTAATTCCTTTTTAACTTCTGAGTTTGATAAGGGGAAGAAGGTTGATAGTGAGGTTTCAAAGGATCTGGGGGCTGTTCCTCTCTCCATTGCGGGGACAGACCAGGTTCTAGAACCGACCTCTGATAGAGTCAAAGAAGGTCCTCCCTCTAGCTTGGTTATGACTGTTCTTTTGGAGGGGAAGGAGTTAGTGGAAGGGGGAAGAAACAAAGGTAAAGGCCAGGTCAGCTCATGACCTGAAGTGTATAATAGGAAGAGAGCATACAGGACAAGACTGCTGAAGAGTCTGACCTTGAAAATAATTAGGATGAAGTTCTTTCATCAGATGAGGATGGAATTATTAGCGAGGTAGGTGAGGAGGAAGCTTGTTTATATGAGACTCATCAGATTGATAAAACTATTGACTTAAATGAGGTTGCAGATACGGTAGTGGATGTAAAAGTCTTAGGTTTGTTTGTGTTAGGAGGTGAGTTGTTCACAAGGAAAATGTTCCAAGAATTGGAGGGGAATTACAAACTACCCACAAAGGAGATTCTTGCTTCTTAGAAAAAAAGAAAAAAGAAAAAAGAAAAGAGAATGAGAAAAAAGGAAAAGAAAATAGGAAATAAGAAACTTGCGTTGTTTCAGCTTCTTCTTCTTTCAGCACTATGTTGAGAATTGTCTTTTGGAATGATAGGGGGTTAAGGGATTTCTGAAGAAGAGAGGTAGTTAGGAATTAGGTCGGGGCCTTCCGAATAAAAAACAGATACGGATCTTATGTCGGAGTTGTGGGGATCTTCTAGTTTTGGGTGGGCTGATTGTGAAGCTGAGGGGTTGTCAGGGGTTTGGTGGTGATTTGGGTTTCTGAAATTTGGGCCAAGGTGGCTTTTTCTAGGGTATTCTTTCAGGCTTTTGGTGTCAATCGTGTATGGGCCATCAGGGGAGGGCAGTAAGGAGGAGTTGTGGGAGGAGCTAGAGGAAGCTCTCGGTGGTAGGGATTTTCCTGGGCGGGGGCGGGGGGGGAGGGGGTGATTTTATTGCTCATTTGAAGTTGAGTGAAAGGAAAGGGGGAAGGGGCAACAGGATCATCAGGGCTATGAGAAATTCTTGGGAGTTTGTAAGAAGGTATGGTCTTGATGGAAGGGCTGAGGAAGCAAAAGTCTGAAGGGGTTTCAAAAGGAGATCTTGGTGTTTGGATTTTGGAATTCTCTAGAGTTGGTTTAAAATTTTGTCCTTTTTTTGGCTTTAGTCTTGTCTTTTAATTTTAGTGCCCATCTCTGTACTGTTTTGTATTTCTGGTGATTTCTCATTGCCCTCAGTTGTACCTTTTTTTTTATTAATAAATTTTACTTTTTATTTATTACCAAAAAAAGGTAGTACCCATTAATCAGGGAGAAATAAAATTTCTATTCCATGTAGTTGATCATGGTCTCTATAAAAGGTGCTTTTTGGTATCTGCTGAAATAGGTGCTGAAGTGCAGTTTGGGAAGTTCCAAATTTAAAAATGGCTTAAACCTAGGGTTATTGATGGCATACGATAAAATTTTTAGCAGAAAAATAATCACCTCAGTGGCTGCGCTTCATTATTCTGCAAATAAGGAGGTTGGTGACTGAAATGTGGAGTGGGGGCATTTTAAATTTAGAAGCCTTTCTGCATTCTGCTTTCAGCCCCTATTCAGCAGTTAACAAAAACACCTGAAACAATTTTTGGAAGTAAAGCAATTGTTAGAACCTCTAAATGTACACTAAGCCCTCAGGGGTTGGGGGGAGCAAGTTCTTAGCTGAGAGGGAGGTGATGGTTTAGTCTGGTCTTGTATGCTCCCGAGACTTGATTCAAGCTGATATTTGGCTTTAGAGCAATTGTGCAAAGGCTCAGATTGATGTAGTATTTGGTTTTTGAACCAAGCTTTATTCCAACTGTATGGGGTTGGCTACATGAATCCTGTTTTTCCATTTGATTCTGTATAAAGCTATTATCCGTTGTTAAATTATTGACGCTTAAATCATTTCTTACTACTACATCCATGTTGTTCTTGGTCTACCCCTAGCTCTTCTAGCTCCTTCAACTTGCAACAAATCACTTCTTATTGGTGCTGTTGATGGTCTTCTATGCACACGACCAAACCATTTGAGTCTACCTCCTCTCATTTTATCACCTATTTGGAGCTACTCCTATGTTCCTATGAATGACTTCATTTCTGATCCTATCCTTTCTAGTTTTTCCATTCATCTATCTTAGCATATGCATTTTTGCCATACTCATTTTTGCAACATGTTTCTTGACTGTCCAATACCCATCCATCCTGAGTCCTGCCCATTTGCGTCTTGCATTTGGGAATACTTTTGTTCTCTTTTTGGTTGCAGATGGGTTCCCCCATGGGATGTGGTAGATTTGTTCAACTCTAGTTTCTTGAGGCAACAGAAAAAGAGAGGAAGAATTATGTGGAGGACAGTAAGAGCAGCAGTGGTGTGGATTCTTTGGGAAGAAAGAAATCAAAGGATCTTTAATGAGGAGAGTAAATCAAAGCAGGAAATGATTGAAGCCATAACAGTTAGGACAGCACATTGGGTAAAGACTTGGGACCTTTTCCGAAAATTCTAAACCAATGACATAATAAGGTCTTGGACTGAAGTGGTGCAAACAGTTAGACACATAGAAAATGTAAGGTTGGAATGGAAACCTCAAGCTTTAAATAAGCTGAAGTTGAACTTTGATGGCAGCTTGTTGGGAAATCCAGGAAGAGCAGGCATAGGGGGAGTGTTTAGAAACAATCACGGAGTGGTAGTGGCCTTGTTTTTGGGAGTCAGGACCAATTGGCTTTGGAGATTCGGTTCAGGCTGAAATATTGGCTTTCTAACAAGGACGGGACTTGTAGTACAGATTGGAGTTAGGGAACTGAAAATTGAAGGAGATTCACAATTAGCCTTTTCATGGACCAAGAAAATCAATTCAGTCCCTTGGAAATACAGACATGCTTTCAGGGAAATCGATCTCCTAGCAAAGATGTTTAATTCTAATTTCAGCTGGGTAAGAAGGACTACAAATGGGATGACAGATGTGTTAGCAAAACAAGGAGTTGACATGCCTCTTTTGTTTTGGGCAAAATTGTAATATGATGACTGATGTAATTTGGGATGGTGGATTGCTTTAATAACTGTACCAAGTTTCTGAATTATTAATGAAACCTTTTTGCTAATAAAAAAAATCATCCATCCTGAGGTAGTATATCATACTGTGTTGAGATGGTTCCTATTTGTATATGTTAGCCTTTTTATGGAGTGAGCTTTGTTTTTGGTCTTGCCGCTCCTTCCCTTGGAAGGATTTGGCAATTGCATTCTTTCCTCTTCCTTTTCATTTTAACAGTATAATCAAAGCATTGCATTGGAGTCAACTAGGCAACTGCCTAGGTGTTTTGGAGGTCTATTGCCTGGGTGATCGACTAGGTGGGTGGTATAGGTATAAAATAAATGTGTACTATGTGCACAATTTGATTTACTTATGAGAAGAAAGGGGGTTCCAGACCAAATAGGGGAATGAGAGGTTCTGTTGACTTTATGGGAAGATGGGAGCTGGTGGATTTGCCACTGCTGTGTGCTAAATTTACCTGGACAAACAATCAAGATGATGCAAACCTTAGTGAAACTGGACCGTTTTGTGATATCTTCAGATTGGGAAGAGAAATTCCCAAATCTCTGTCTAGAGGCCTTACGGCCCTTACCTAGACATTTTCAGAAAAAAGCTAAAAGCTCTAAAAGAGAAAAAAAAAGACTTGGAAGAATAAAGTGTTTAAGGGGCTAGAATAGAAGAAAAAGAAATGCCTGGAGGTAATACATGAATTAGACAGGAAGTAGCATATCAAGAAAATACAGGAAGTAGACAAAGCTGAAGAGGAGGGTTAAATTTCTCAAGGAGATAAAGAAGAAGATTAAATGCTAAGGCAGAATTTGATAAAGTAGCATATCAACAAGAGATAAAATGGAGACAAAGGGCCAAATGCTTGTGGTCAAAAGAAGGGGATAACAATACAAAATTCTTTCATAAGATGGCTTCAGCTAAGAGAAGGTAAAACTTCATAAAAAGGTTGGTAGTGACTGGGGAAGTGGTGGAAGAGGAAGATAGAATCAAAGCCTGTATAGTTGAGTACTATGAGAACTTATACAAAGAAAAATGGAGGTTTAGACCCAAACTTGATGGGCTAAACTTTGATGGGTTGTCTAATGAGCAAGCATGTGAGCTGGAAAAGGGATTTTCAAGAAGAGGAGGTGAGAGAGGCTATTATGGAAATGGAAGGCGACAAGGCCCAGGGACCAGATGGCTTCACTATGGCATTTTATAAGCATTGTTGGGATTTTTTGAAGGCGGACATTATGAACATCTTGGAGGAATTCCATGCAAATGCAGCACTGGAAAGGAGCCTAAATTCAACTTTCATAACTCTTGTTCTGAAGAAGAAAGGGACTGAGGACGTAAAAGATTATAGGCCTATCAGTTTGATTGGTAGTATGTATAAAATCATTGCAAAGATGCTAGCAAAGTGGATGTAGCCAGTTTTGGGGTGCATCATTTCAGAATGCCAAGGGGCATTTATGGAAGGAAGAAGTCGAAGGGATGGCTTGCTTTGCAAAGTGGACCTGGAAAAGGTGTATGATCATGTGAATTGGAGCTTCTTTGAATATGTGCTTAGGAGGATGAATTTTGGTTCCAAATGGAGAAACTGGATAGAGGTATGTGTTGGTACTCCTTCCTTCTTGGTTTTGGTAAATGGAAGAGCCCACAGAAATTTCAAAAGCTTGAGGGTAATTAGACAAGGGGGCCCAATCTCCCCTTTCCTTTTTATTTTGTGGTGTAAGCTTTCAGCAGATTGGTGAAAAGATCTGGTAAGGAGGATTTATAGAAGGCTTTTCAGTAGGCAATGAGAGGTTGGAGGTGAATTTACTGCAATATGCTGATGACACACTTATTTTTTGTGATGCATCTCAAGAACAGTTTTAATTTGTAATGGCTGTGCTGAAATGGTTTAAAATTGTCTCAGGGCTGCAAGTGAACATGAGTAAAAGTGAGGTAGTGGCTGTGGGAGAGGTGTAGGAGTTGGCTAGATGGGCAGCGATTTGGGGATGCAGAGTGGGAAAGCTACCCTTAAAATACTTGGGAATGCCTCTGGGTGCAAGGTGCAACTCCAAAACAGTTTGGGAGCCAAATGTAGAAAGACTTGAAAAAAGATTGGCCTCCTGGAAAGCCAAATACCTTTTCCTATGGAGGCAAAGTTACCTTGGTAAAACGTGTGTATCTTCCCTCCCTATGTATCTCCTGTCACCCAATTCCAGCAGCAATGGCAGCTGTTATCGAAAAGAAATCGAGGGATTTTCTTTGGAGAGGCTGGAAAGAGTAAAAGGAATACCACTTGGTGAACTGAAACAAAATTTGCAGGCCCAAATCCCAAGGGGCGCTGGGTGTTAAAAGGTTGAAGAATGTCAAAATTGCTCTGCTAGGGAAATGGTTTTGGAGGTTTGGGGAAAAATCAAGGAGGGCTGTGGAAAGGAGTGGTGCGGGCTAAATATGGTGAAAGGAATTTGCGGTGGGATCTGGGAGCTTCAAATCAATCCTACAGGTGCTCAGTTTGGAAAGGAATTGAAAACATGTATAATATGTTTGCAAAAGTAGTGAAATTCAGAATAGGAAATGGGGAACGGGTCAAATTTTGGAAGGATGTTTGGTGTGGAGAGAGTCCTTGATTGAGAGTTTCCCAGTTTTATTTCAAGTTGCAATGGACAAGGAAGTCAAAATTGCTGACTGCTTGCAGATTCAAGATGGTAATGTGGTCTGGGTCCCACAATTCAGGAGGAATTTAAATGATTGGGAAGTGGATGAGTTGCTACAGTAGTTGTATAATTTGCAGGTGGAGTCTGACAGGTCTGACAGAGGAGTTTGGAAGTGGGAGAAGACTGGAAGCTTCACAGTTAAGTCCTTTTACAAGGCTTTGGACATTGCAGAAGGACAATCAGTCCCAGTTCACATCATCTGGAGTAAAAACATGCCTTGAAAATCTTTCTTTGTATGGACTGCTTGCATTAACAGAATACTCACAAGGGACAACCCTTCACGGAAAGGCTTATTGCTATGTTCAGACGGCTGTGTATTGTGTGAAGGACAGCTGGAAATAGCAAATATTTTTCTGCACTGTAGTTTCTCTCATGGGATTTGGAGCAGAATTTCAGGTTTATTCGAAGTACAAAATTGCTGCCCAGGATCAATTGAGGACTTTGTAAGAGGTTGGAGGGGGAAGGGTTGAGTATAAGAGGAAAGCTGATCCGGAATATAACCCCAGTGGTGGGATTTTGGTGTCTTTGGCAAGAGAGGAATTCAAGGTCTTAAAAAAAAAGTCTAGTTCTGCTGATGCTATTTATCAGAAAATTTTGGGAAAGATGTTCTCATGGTTGGCTGGTCATAGGTTGTTTAAGGTTGTAGGTTTTGAGCCCTTTTTTGCACATGACAATTGTAGAGAACACTGATGTGGGCCCCACAGCTACGGTCCCACTGTGTTTGTAGGGCAGAAGGTGTTCTAGTCTGCCTAGGGTTAGCTATTGGTCATTTAGTTGTTTCAGTTGTTATTTATTTCAGTCTTATTTTTGCTCTATTTGTTATGTAAAGACTAACTGCATAACTGATATCTGGCTGAGTGAGGCATAGATATAGGAGCTTTCCCACTAACCGCTGGAACATAACTTTGTCTTCAAGCAGCTCCCCACTCTCTGCACTAATCCTGTGGTTCTGTTCAATGGGTGTATCTGCAGGTTTGACACCCAGCTTTCCAGTTTCAGCCAATAGATGTAGAACATATTTCCTCTGAGAGACAGAGATCCCCTGTTTAGATCTAGCAACCTCAATACCCAAAAAATATCGTAGTGTAACCAGATCTTTCACCTCAAACTCTTGATGAAGGAGCTGTTTGAGGGACTCAATCTCAGGGCTGTCATTTCCTGTCACCACAATATCATCAACATATACTGCAAGTAGTGTCAGTGAGGACTTCACCCTCTTGATGAACAGTGTATGATCTGACTGGGCCTGTACATAACCGAACTTCCCAAGGGCTAGTCTGAATCTGTCAAACCAAGTTCTAGGTGACTGCTTCAAACCATACAATGCCTTATTGAGCCGACAGACCTTCTTACCTGCCTCTGTATCATAGAATTCAGGAGGCAACTGCATGTAAACCTCTTCCTGCAAGTCTCCATTCAGGAAGGCATTTTTAACATCCATTTGCTACAAAGGCCAAGTGTAGTTTGCTGCAAGAGATAATAGAACCCGAATGGTGGTCATCTTGGCTACCGGGGCAAATGTCTCCAAGTAATCTATACCATAAGTCTGAGTGAATCCTTTTGCAACTAGCTGAGCTTTGTACCTCTCAATGGAACCATCCGCATTGTGCTTCACAGTAAATACCCATCTGCATTCAACTGGTTTCTTTCCTTTGGGCAAGTCATCTAGCTCCCAGGTATTATTTTTCAACAGGGCATCCATTTCAACTTGCATTGCACCTCTCCACTCCGAGACTGATAGGGCTTCTTGCACTGTTCTTGGAATAGGGACATTAGCAACGGAAGTGAGATAGGACAATGTAGGAGGGAGATAGGCGATCATAGGACAAAAACTGGGAGATGCAGTGGGCTGTAGATGTGGTGCAATGCCGTTTTCCTTTACAGATGGCAATGGGAAGGTCAAGGTCATCTGCAGGGGGTGAGGTAGCAACAATGGACGGAGTCTCTGTGGGCCTTGGGACTGTAATATCTGGACTTGGAGCCGCAGAAGAGGTTGGAGCTGGTCGGGACTGCTGATGACTGGGATCAACCTACCTGCATCACCTGTGATAACTCTCAACTCCCGATCCCCCTGACCACCTTCGTTACTGTAGCCCTCATCACCCACTGGAATAGGTAAGGGAACAACCCCAAAAGTATTAACCCTGCCCTCACTGCACTCCCCCTGAAGAAAAGGACCCAAATCTCCACGCTCACTACTAATATTAACCCTGCCCTCACTGCACTCCCCCTGAAGAAAAGGACCCAAAACTCCACGCTCACTACTCTCCCCCTGAGGAGAGACCCGAGAATATTAGGGTGTCTCCTCAAAGAAAGTGACATCCATGGATACAAACTTCTTCCCTGAGACAGGATCATAGCAGCAATAACCCTTTTGAGTTTGTGCATAACCAAGAAAGATGCATTTGGAGGCCTTGGGTTCGAACTTGGAGTGATGGGGACCGAGAAGCTGAACAAAACAGGTACAACCAAATGTTTTGAGGGGAACAGTGAACAACTCCTCATCTGGGTATAGAAGGGAAAAAGGAAATGACATATCAAGAACCCGAGAAGGAACCCAATTAATAAGATATACTGCCGTGAGGATAGCATCACCCCAGAAGCGAATAGGGACATTGGAAGTAAACATAATGCTTCTAGCCACCTCCAAGATGTGCCTATTCTTCCTTTCTGCAACCCCATTCTACTGAGGTGTATGAGGGCAAGTGCTCTGGTGAATAACCCCATGAGTAAGAAGGTAAGAAGCCAATGGCTTAGCAAAGTATTCATTTGCATTATCAGATCTAAGAACTTTGATCTTGGCATCAAACTGGGTTAGGATCATTTGGTGAAAGTTTTGGGTCAGGGTGGGAACCTCATCTCGTGAACGCATAAGATAAACCCAAGAAAATCGGGTATGGTCATCAAAAAATAACAGAAAATATCTGTACCCACCCATGGAAGGAATGTGATATGGCCCCCAAACATCCGTATGCACAAGATCAAAATGACGATTGCTCCTTTTATTGCTCAACGAATAAGAGTGTCTACAATGTTTAGCAAACTCACAGCTCTCACATTGCAACTGGGACAACTCAACAGACTCAAACAAATTAGGAAACAAACTCCTTAAGGACCGAAAAGATAAATGACCCAATTGGCATAACCGAACTCACACTCTGGGAAACAAGTGACTTCTTATCCCCCGACTCTTTCTGACGAGAACTCTCCCCGAGCAGATAGATCCCATTCGTCTCACGGCCAGTCCCAATCACCTTCTTCGTCTTCAGGTCCTAAAAAACACACCGGTCAGGGAAGAAGGTTACTGAGCAGTTCATGTGTTTGGTAATACTACTGACTGAAAGAAGATTAGTATCAAGCTTAGGGACATGTAAGACAGAAGACAAGGAGATGGTATCCGATAGCTTGATGTCTCCCTTGCCAGAAATGGGGACAAGAGAGCCATCAGCAATAGATACTTTATCCCTACCAGAAGATAAATGACAAGTGGTAAACAATGAAGGCAAGCTAGTCATATGGTCGGATGCACCTGAATCTATTACCCAACAGGGTTCAATGGTACCTGGAGCTGAGGCATGGCAGGCTGAGGCTCGAGTACCTGAATTTGCGGAATCTAATGTGGCGGGGGCTAATGGTGACTGCGGTGGCTGAGCTGAGTTCCCAACTTCCCCTTCCAACTGTATAAGAGCAGCCCGAAATGCGGCTAAGGTCTCTAAGAATGTGCCTCTTGTGCCAGACGAGGGTGCTGAATTAGTATGCACTGCCACATGAACGTTACCCTTCTTGCTTCTTAACTTTGCCGGGACCAAATAAGGTTGTAGCTTCCAACATGTTTCTTTTGTATGTTTGGGTTTCTTACAATGCCCACATACCACATAACTGTTGTTCCCAATACTGCCTTCTACCTGATTCTTAAACTCCATTTCGGTCAAGAACCAGAAGTCTCAAAAATAGGGTTACTACGGTCAAAACCAACACTTGGACTATCAACCACAATCACAAAATCAGTATAGAACCAATCTGTACTCACAGTAGATGTACATGAAACAGGTATAAACTGATCTGAAATCAGTAACCACACACAACAGCAACAGTCCGAACTGTTTTCACCCCCTTAGAAGAGTTCGAAACCCCAAAAGAAAACTGAAAAACAGTTTGAAGAACAATCTGATATGCTGGAGCCGAATTGGGGTTTTAATCAGTCCTAAAAGCAAATTCTCAGCTGTACACTCCAGACAGTACCGTACGGATAAGGCTTGTAGTAGGGTTAATATGAAACCCTAAAACTGATCAATGCTGAGGAGAGAACTATTAGGGTTTGCCGCAGTATTAGATCACAAGGTTCAGTCCAGTACTAGGGTTTGCCGCAGGATTAAGACAAAACCCTAGAGAATAGAAAGATAAACCCTAGAGTGGTTCGTCTGCCCTTGCTAGATAGGTCCAACCTATCTTCTCTGATAGTACTCTCAGAAAATAAAAAACTTACAATAGGATGTTGTTCGCTGCCTTCCAAGGTTACCCGAACCCTAGCCTTCGCTGATTCTTCCTGATCACCAACTCGCTGCAACTGTGGCAATTCTTCAAACAGCTGCTAATCCTCTGGAGATCTCCAAGAACCAGTCAATGAACTCTACTTTCTCAGCTTCCAGCCTTAGATGGTTCTCATGTGGTCGGCTGGACTAGACTCACATGAGAAACCCTAGTTCTGATACCAAGTAGAAGTTTAGGACTGTTATCAGTCTTGAACCCTAATGGATTTCAGGTTCGAAAATAAGAAGAAAGGTAAAGAGAAAAAGGAGGAAGAGGGAAGAGAAGTAGTAGAACACAAGAGTTGAAAAAGGAGGAGCAGAAGCTTAATGTTCTGCCGCCACCACTTTAATTAATATTTATAGGTTATGCTCATTACATGGAAAGGACAGATCTGCCCTTAGTCTTTACATAACAAATAGAGCAAAAATAAGACTGAAATAAATAACAACTGAAACAACTAAATGACCAATAGCTAACCCTAGGCAGATTAGAACACCTTCTGCCCTACGAACACAGTGGGACCGTAGCTGTGGGGCCCACATCAGTGTTCTCTACAACAATCTTCTTGTAAAACAGGATGGGGGATCAAGGTCAGAGGGGACATGTTTTTAGGGGTCCCTGTCTCCCTGAGTATATCATCTTTCTGTACTGTTTGTTCATATTACTACATTTATACTTCTCTAAAAAAAATAATCTTGTCATCTCTTTTCAAAATCAGGCACAAGTTGTCATTAAATCATTCACTGATTTTGTAGTTTAGTAATTTACAATTAACATGTAATTTTACATAATACTTGTGTAATATGTATATTTTTGTTTATTTATTTTATTTTGTCACCTAGATGTTGGCTTGCTTTTCCAGGTCAGTACATAGGATTGCCTAGTGGACTTAACTATATTGTTTAAATTTTCAGTTACTAATAACCAATGAAATTAGGACTTAATGTATTTAGCAAGAAGGAATCATTTTGTGCATGTTCTGTTTCATCAGAAATTGTCATAGTTCTGAGAGATACTAGAATCTCATCATTTGTTTTCTTAACTGTAGGGAGATTGAGGAAACAGAGATCAAAGCCTTGGAAAGACAACTAATGCAATCAATAGAAACTTGTATATCGAAGAAGAAGAGAATCATACTTTGTCAAATGGAGATGGAGCGTATTCAAGGGTCAGAAGAGGTAGAATTATCTTGTTACATGTTGCCTTTCAGCAGTTGTTATATCAACTGTTTTATCAAAGTTAATCAATGTCTATTGATTTCAAGGGTCAAGCTATTGCAACATGTTGGTGCATATTGTATGATACATATTGATTTTTGAAGCCACTGGAATACTATTTTGAGGGATTTAGGGAGTGTCTTCTGTTTAAACATAAGAATCCCTCCTAATATGCTTATCCTTGAAATGTCAGCCTGAAAAATGAAAAAGAGTATTGCCCTTAAGAAATGTGTCAATACTTTGAACCATGATTGATATTAATTTTGAATTGTCTGCTTCCTTAATTTGTTCGATGCCATGTAAATGTGCATATATCTTTCATGATTGTTCTTAGTGATTTCCTTTTTTTTTTGTTAACCTCTATTTATGGATCTTCTAAGCAGAAGGCCAATCTGGCTTCTCGCATTCTTGTTAGGCATACAGTGGACAATTTCAGACAGGATGATAGGCATACCTTAGAAGCAAATGGTTATTGTTTAATTATAGTGTTTGTGCAGGGTCATTTTAGTCTTTTTCCTCTTTTATTTATGGTTCTTATTGTATCTGTTCATAAGTCACATAATCAGGGGTATTTGTGTAATTTTCATCTTTTATGAATATAAGTTATAAGGGTGGCAGTTTGGTCTCTCGATACTGATTAAATCACAGATTAATTAATAAATCTCCTAGATTTCTACTTGGATTTTACTTGTTTAACTAATAAACCACAGATTAAATCACAGTTATGTACTGAGATTTCTGCTAAAAGAGTTCAGGATATGAAGATCACCTTAGAAAAAAGGAAAAAGAGACAAGAGGCACAAAGACAAGTCGGATAAAGGACGAACTTTGAAGAGGAGATGTTGGAAGGGGAAGTTGTTTTCTTGGTTGATCATTGGATTTTTGGTTGGAATGGTACTTTGAGTAGAGTTGTGTGCCACTTTGTTCAGAAAGTGGCAGTCTTAACTTTATTCTTGATGGCCTCTATATTTGAAGCCTTCTTTGCTGGCAGCATCCTTAGGGCTCAAAGTGGGGCCATGGTTTATGCTGAAGGAGTTTTGGTTTCTTTATGGTTTTTTCTTCACTTTATTGGATGCTTTGATGTTTTCTTCCTTTTTTTGAAGGTTGGAGGTAGACCTGTTCATGGGCCGGGCCGGGCTTTGTATATGTATTAACAGAATACACTCAAGCCCGAGCCCGAGCCTGGCCCGACTGTTAGGCCTAAGTCTTGAGCCCAAGCCCGAGCCCGAGCCCCACCAGAAATTTGAAGACAGAATTTTTTTCTTTTTTTTATTCAATAAAAAGGTGTTTTGTTTATATTAAAAACCTTCAAAACTCAAAAATAATAAAATCTCACTATTACTTGGAAAAAAAGAGAAGAACAAAGAAAAAATATTATATAAAATAATTTTTATTATTTAATATATAGTATCAAGTTGGGCTCGGGCTCGGGCTGGGCTTTTTTGAGAAAGACCGAGCCCTGCCCGACAAAAGTTGGGCCCAGTGCTTTAGGCCCGAGCCCGTGGGCCTAAAATTATGACCAAACCCGACTTAATAACGGGCCGGGCCGGGCCAGCCCGTTGGGCTATCCGACCCATAAACAGGTCTAGTTGGAGGTGTCAGAAGTTGGCATGGAGGGTGATTTGGTTTAATGAGGATTTACCATACTATGAGTATTTACACCCCAAGAAAGTACGAGTATTTCCTTTTTACTACGAGGATTTACCATACTATGAGCATTTCCTTTTTACTATAATAAAGTATTTACACCCCAAGAAAGTAGAACCAGTAAGCTTACATTATTGAGACAGAATGGATTTTGAGCATGCTTGGCTAATTTATTAAAGTTTCCATGTAAATTAAATGAATTGGATGTTATAAACTGGCAATTAGAATGATGTGATATCCTTGGGCATCTTATAATCATTAGATCCTCCCTCTGTTCTATTCACTTCAAGCTTGCAATTAGAATGATGCAATACCCTTGAATTTCTGCTTGTTGTTCAGTTTAAATTTCTAGGAAAACACTGAAGAAAGCTGTTGAATTTCTCTACTTAGTGTTTGAAAGAATTTAAAATTTCTATATTCATATTTAGCATTTATTCATTTACCTTAGGAGATTTGATATACAAGACTTTCTGTCATAAGAATTTCTCTACTGGTTTTTGAAATGCTGTTATAAGAATATCAATTTTACTTTCCCTATTCACTGGTTTTTGAATAAATGCTGTCGTAACCTGCATCCTACAGCCTTTTGTACTTCATTTTGTTTAATCTTTCATCATGCAATGGAGCAGTGAAAAAGTAGCTGATTTTAGATATTGGAAATGCTCCTATATGACTGCTTAAAATATTCTTGCAACAACAATTATGAAAGGATAACAGGTTATATATAATTTTTCAATATAAAAAGACAGTGGACTGGCCCTTTTTCATACATAGTTTATTGAGTATTGCTTGTTGCAGAATCTAAAGGCTCGATCCTTTCTAAGACGCATAGTTGGAACAGTTGTACGTTCTGTACAGGAGGACCAAAAAGAGCAAGGTAAGTTTTAGTTATACTTTCCCTATCATTTGTTCTGTTCATTTATCTTGTAAGAACTGGGGGTAACTTTGGTAAGGTTTTGTGATTTTTGGTTTAGATAATTTTCTTTCTTATACCAATTTATCATAAGAATATCAATTTTAAATCTGGTTTTAACTTTCAAAATAAGCATGGTTGAGTAACATTTTAGACGGAGATGCAGGTGGTTCTAGCAGTTTAGAATGGTCTCTTGTCTTTATGGGATAGGTCATAGATTCCACGATTATCCTATGGTTACAATGTGGAAGATAGGATAAAGATAAGGAATGGATGGGATATGATTATGAAAGATTATGAAGGTTTAGCAGGTTGGTTAGAACATGCACTTGGTTTGGTAGGTTCAGTAGTGTGGTGTAGGCGTTTGGATAACATTCGTGCAGTGTTGATCATTTAGTCTTCAGCAGAGATACTTCATATGACAAGATTGTTCTTGCAGTATATGTTGATGACATCATTATCACATGAAGTGATACTTGAGGAATAGATGAACAGAAGCAATTTCTGCAAACAAATTCCGAGCTAAGGACTTGGGTCGGCTGAAGTACTTCTTGGGGATTGTGGTGGCAAGTTCTAAGTATGGAATTTCTCTCACTCTCACAGCAAAAATATCTACTTGATTTGCTGGAAGAAACAGGGTTACTAGGGGCTAAGCCAGTTGAAATTCATATTGACCGAAATACTAAGGTAAATGATAGTGTGAGGGGGAGCTATTGGATGGTCCAGGAAGATACAGAAGGCTGGTAGAAAACTTATCTTTATTGGACGTCTCATGTAGTGTGGGAGTGCCCAGCCAATTTATGCAGAACCCATAAACCAGTCATTGGGAAAGTAACTAGTTTTGTTGTTTGTAGTAACAAATCAAATTTGAATTGAAAAAAGAAAAAAAGGAAAAATAAGAGAAACTAGAAAGTAATTGATATGAGAAGTAGAAGAGAACTGAGAACTTCAATAGTGTATTCCCTTTTCTATCAATCTTCCTATAGTTCTATACCCCTATTGCCAACAACTGGCATGCAAATGGGTGATGTATTCTTTTTCTTGAGCCCTTAGAAGGCTAGAATGCAGTGTCTTGTTGTACGATGTGGTGATTTGTATACTTTTTCTTCTTCAATACAATTCCTTACCATTTCAAATATCTTGTCTACCTTGTTTTCTTGAGATATGTTACTGAAATGGTATGAATGAACTAATTGTTGGAACTGGCCTCTTTGGGTTTAGCCATGAATCTGATCACTCTTCTAATCATGTTCAGCCTTTCTTGTGCTTAAAGATACAGCTCATCTTGCCTGTCATCTTTACCTGTAGCTACCAATGTTTTTATGGATGTGGGATGAGATTCTTATGATATCTCCCCTTTTTAGAATCCTAGACTCAGCCACAGATGAAATGTTCTCTTTTATCTCCTTATATTGCACCTTCCCTTTTGTGCACGGTGGATGATTTCTGTCTTCATTTTTTTGAAAAGTAAATAAGACTTCCATTAAAAAGAAGAGAATACACAAGGAAGGTGATAAGAGTGAAGGAGAAAAAAAAACTGAGATGCAACTTTCACAAATCAACAGCAAACTACAAAACTCTTAACAAAATATGAAAATAAAGATCAAACAACACCAGGATCAGATCCCCCAACAACCCCACATTCGTCCACCTGCATTGCAAGCAAACAGAATCTTGCAAAACCAAGACCCTAATCTTCCCCTTAAACACTTCCTCCTTCCCATCATATTCTTCATCCTCTCCTCCTTGTCCAGTTACACCTTTCCTCAACCTTTCTTCCTTCTTCCTCCTTTCAAACTCCTTAAAGGTATTCCTAGCAAACTCCTCACCACCCCAGAAGAAGAAGCCAAAGCTTTTGCCAATCACTACAGTTTTCTTTTCTCAGTAGGAATACTCAAGGTCGTTCCACCTTTTTTCAAGGCTCTTTATCAAGAGCTCTCGCAGTAGAATCAAATCCACTCTCACTAACTTTTTCTTGCTGAGAAATCCCCATCTGAGTACCCAGATTATAGAAAGACTGAGAGTCCTCATCACCAGCTACTTTGTTTGTTGACACAATAGTCTTCTTTCCTCTTTCGTTATACACCTTTTAGGGTATGCCCCCATCAACCCAAGTTTCAATTAAGAAAAAACTTTGGTAATGTGAACAGTATGTGAATATCTTACCCAGTAACTCCACGAGATTTTTGGAGGTCACCACTTCAGCTACAACCAAATCTTTCTCTACCTCCCCCCTCCTACCCAAATCCACACATATCCTTCCAATCACCACCTCCTCATTTAACCGGTGATCAGCATCAGAGCCCTCGGCTTGGGGAGGGGCACTACAATCCGCATCAATGTCAACACTTCCTCCTTTGCCAACTCCAAGCTCTCTTCTTGAATCGGCAGCAACTACCCCTCTTGTGTCCTCCTTCCTCTCCTTCAACCCAATCTTCTCTTCTTTAAGGATCTTGATAGAAACATTACCAAAATCTCTTTTGCATCAGAGATAGAATCCTGAGACAATACACCAACATTCTCCTTGTGGATCACAGCTTCATATTCTGCCATAGATTCATTCATCCCTATTTTGAATGTAGCATACCGGGGCATAATCGATATTGGCAAAGCTTCGGTCAACTTCATGATCATTATGCACGCAGCCTTCACAGTTACCTTCTTCTTACTTCTATCATACCTAAAAATTGCCCATTTCCATTGTTCTTCCTTTCCCCTTTGATCCTTGTCCAAAAAAGTTTTGCTCAATCTCCTATGGCTAATTACCTTTGGACATTCAAAAGTGACTAAGCTTCTATTCACCCTTAACCCAAATAACTTGATAGGCATCCTCACATTTTTAGGTTCAGGCTTTCAAGAGTGGGCCCTAGTCAAACCGGCATCCCACTTCCTAGCACGAGACACCTCTTCAAAATCCAGCATTGAAGGCTTTCCATCTTCCTTGTCAGATCCACCCCAACTCCTCTTAGCCAACAATGTGTCCCTCAGTCTCTTTCCCTCCAATATCACTAACCACTAAAGCAAGTGGGCCAGGCCTTTTCTTCTCTTTAATCAACTTAGAGTGGATCCCACTTCTTTCACCCTTTTTTGAACTCTTCTTGAAATCACAACTCTGCACCTTCCCAATGTCTTGAAATCACACTATCCGCACTGTCATAATCATCTTTTTTGTTCCAAAAATGCGTCTTCTTCAACCTCCAACCCTTCCTCTATTGAGAACCCTTTCAACTTCCACAGGTTCGAACTAGTTGATGAATGAAATATACTCCTCTCCTCCTTCCGCGAATCCATAGTATCGACCCACCTACCAAGATAAGTCCCTTCCACTACCACTCTTAGATCAAAACATTCTCTACCAAAATGAAGCAGCAAAGACATTGGAAAGAGATTAATTTCCTCCATCTCAATTAGAATACCCGCAGTGACTAGATTCTTCCACACATTGGTTCTTGAGTTGACGAACCAGAACCTCCCACATGCATCCCCAACAGCCCTAAATGTTTGAAAGCTCTAAGCATACAAAGGAATACCAAAAGACATTTGTTTATTTATTTATTTTGATCAGAAATGATAACTTTCATTAGAGATAAATTAAACTGAAATACAGAAGTCAACCCTTATTAGAAAAGGTTGATCCAATAAACATCAAACATTACAGCACTGCCCAATAAAGTCTCTCCCTTACAGTCCTTTGTTTTGCTAGGGCATCAGCAAAACCATTTGCTGATCTCCTTACCCACTTGAACCAAACACCCACCTCCCTTGTTATGCTAAGAATTTCCCTTATCAGCTGTCTATATTGCCAAATTCCCAGCTGCCCTGATTGCATCCACCCAATTACCAACTTGGAGTCTCCCTCTATCTCAATCTACTGTAGCCCCAATTGTTTGGCCAGTTTTACACCTTGATGTAGTGCCAAGTTTTCCGCTCTTAAGGAATCTCCAACTCCTACTGGACCTGAAAACAGAGCCATTATCTTGCCTTCATTATCTCTGAAACACCTCCTATACCAGATGGGCCCGGATTACCTATAGAGCTTCCATCAAAGTTCAGTTTCACCCTTTGTTGTGCCAGTGGGGACCAAACTTCCTGTATCATAGCTTTGGAAGTAGTAGTAGATGCCACAATACCCCAACTTCTATAAATGTCTTCAGCTGAGAAATCCTTAAAAAGATCACAGGATTCCAACCAAAGACATTTATCCAGATGAAGCTTGAAGGCTCCATGTTTCTCAAAGCCCCAACTAGGGGGTTCCATCTCCCCAACCTTAATTCGGGGCATCATAATTGATATTGTTCACATTTGAGGGTATCAAGAACTTCATCATCATTACTGAAAGAAAAAGAAAGAAATCCGCATCGAGTATCCTCACCTAAAAGGAGCTACTTGGATGCCATTCAGCCATTTCCCAAGTTCACACATCTTCCGCATCTGGTGCAGAGTTAACAAATCATCCAATCAAGCATCTATTGAGTAACTTAAGCCAATTGAACATGCCTCTAGTCGAACTAACAACCATCTCATTCATTTTCTCAGTTTTCTTGCATTTTTTCCATTGCTGACATTGAAGTATCTCTTGTTCCTAGCTCAAAACATACATGGTCCAACTAGAAAGGAGAAATAGCAGAGATCAAATTGGCAATTTTAATCTTTAGAAGCAATTATTTTACAAACCTTAACATAATGGCAGGACCAGTTTTACAAACCCTGAGATATTACAAAGAACAAATAACAATGCACTGTGAAGGCTGAAAGTTATTAGTGGTATTAAGTTTCAAAAATAACAATGCACTAAATATTCTTCTTACTTGGAGGAGTAGCTCAACCAATACACAACACCATGTCTTGTACTTTTCTTGGCTTAACTATCCTACCCCCATCCCTTGCCTTCCCAACTTATTGCCTTGAAGCTATTAGTAGTATTACCACCCTTAAACTTTCCTTTTAACAACTGCATGTATGGGAAGTAATCTTTTGCATTTCCACCAACCATCTACATCAAAGATTTTTATTTCTTGTGCAAAAGAAAAAAGAGGACTTTGAGGTGGACGCTGAACTATGTTTTTCATGCCCGGACTTGGGTTTTTTTTGGGTGGGGGCTGTTGCATGAGTGGCAAGAAAAGCGTGCATTATGCATTTTCTTTTTTTCTGTTTCCAATTGTATTGGTGTTGTTGATCTGTAAGCACAAAACTTTTTAGGCATTAGTAAGTGTCAATATTTTACTTCACTGCAATTTGCATAGTTTTGGTTTGTTCTTTGCAACATAATATGTTGTCCGTTTGGTTCCACTACATAGCCTTTGCTTTTCCCCCTCATTTTCCAGCTCTAATCTGTTGTTGATATTGTCAAGATATTAAAAGCATGGAAGCAGAGGTCCAGGCATTGGAGGAGCTTTCAAAGCAGCTATTCTTGGAGATATATGAGCTTCGTCAAGCTAAGGTTTAAGACTTTTAATTGCTCAGGTTTCCTGAGGCAAAATTTTTGTTTTATTTTTCCAAAGCAATGTCAAGTTATTGAATTTTCTTTTTATGGGATGAATTTATTATGTAAAGGGTTAGCTGATGGACTGGTCATTAATTATGTTCTTTGATTTTACTTGAGAACCAGTTGGTGTTTTCTATAATTTTTGCAGGAAGCAGCTGCTTATTCTCGAACATGGAGGGGTCACTTACAGAATCTCCTAGGTTATGCCTGTTCTGTCTATTGTGTATATAAGATGATAAAGGTATTTACCTTTTTTCTGGGTAATAATCACCTTGGTTCTTCTGTTAGTTCTGGTTACTCATTCATATCATTAAACTATTTAATAATGATGTGATGTTATCATAAACTTAAACTTTTTTTAAAACAGTTTTCCTATTAGTATAGTGGAAACTGCTTCTGGGAATTTCAAAATCATGTCTTGAATGGAAGCAGAAAGGCAAAGAAAGCATGGAGTTATGTTCCTTTTGCTATCTGTTGGGAATTATGGAAGGAGATAGATAGAAGTTTCTTTGAAGACCAACACAAGTGTCATAAATGTCTTGTCTCAATTATTGGGAAAAGAATTTCGGACTGGATCATGATTCTTCCAGAATTTGTGGATGATTATAGACTCCTTTTGGATAGGTTTTTGTTCAGTCTTAGAGGTGGAACTGGGGGGATGAAAGTTGTTGAGTGTTTTCTTTGTTTATGTATTTTTGTTTTTGTTTGTTGGATGACCTCTCATCACCCCCAGTTATACTTGTTTTCTATTTTTTCCTCTAATGAAATTTCTTTTTTATTTATTACCAAAAAATTTATTGGAAATTAGTTTGTAGTCTATGAATTGTCACTGGTAAATATTTCTGTGGAGATCACATATTTAGTTATCAACGATGAACAATTTGGTTAATGTTTGACAATAAAAGCCATGTTTAAAGCTTGAGTTAATTCCCAAGGTTTAATAGTTCTACATTTTTGTGAAAATACCTTGGCTTCTCCACATCAACATCAGTGATTTAAAAGGCGTGCCTAGGCACACAACAAGGTACACGCCTAGTGCGCCTGATGTGCCTTGTGCCACAGCCTAGGCATGCACCTTTTGAAAATTTGATGCTTTTTTCGAACCTAGCGGCTGGTTCGCTCGCTCACCAAAGCTCCGAGAACCCCCTATTTGGTAATATTGTTCATTCATTCATCCTAATAAAATATCTTTTTAAAAAGCAATTAAAATTATAAAATCATTATTTTTTGTGTGAGAACTAAGAATTTAAGACCCTAACATGAACTTGTTTGGGCTTGCCTCGAGGGGCGTGGCACAGAGGCAGCTTGTAGAATTAGGAATGTAACATGTTTTACATCACATTAGCTACTTGGAGTAATGCAATTGAGGAAAAAAAGAGATTGTGGGTTTTACATGCTTGAAAATGTTTTATATGTTTGATTTTATTTTTAAATTCTCATTTGAATATGCTTTACATGTTATGTTTATTTATTTTAATTTTAGATAGTAAGTTTTTTAAAACATTTATTTTAAAATTTAAGTTTATATTTTTTATTAATATTATGTTTAATATTTTTTGATTTTTTGGCATTTTTTTATTTTTAGCATTTTTTATTTTTGCACCTTGCTTCAAAAAGGCGCGTGCCTCGCCTTGTGCCTTGGGCGCAAATTGACCCATGTGCCTTTTTTGCGCCTTGTGCTTTTAAAACACTAATCAACATGTTACTAACCAACTGTATTTTTGTGAACATGAACGTGTGTTGGCAAGTGATGGTTTATGATCCAAAGAACCTGGAATCTCAAGCTTCCATAATAAACCCATTCATAACTTTTGAAATAGAAGGAAATTTTCTAGATAGCTATCTGAGATCATTTTGCTACATGATGCCCTTTAAGCTATGTGCAGGGGTGGTGTTGCTAATCCTGACTGCCTATTCAATAGATGATCCTTTGCACTGTCTGGCCTTGTGTTGAGTGCATAGTTTTGAAGGCACCAAGGCGAGGCTAGGCAACAGGGGAGCACCTTGTCGCCTAGGTGCCTGCCTAGGCGATGGATTTTTTTATGTAAAAAACATAGACCCTAGGTACCATAACCATATTTCCTTAATAATTTTTCATAATTTTCATGAGAAAAGTATAAAGTTCATGTTAAAGTATAGAAAATCAACATATTCATGAGAAGAAAAAGAAGAAGGAAAAGAAAATTAAAAAAATATAGGGGCTGAACCCTTATCATTGTTATAGGAAAAGTGTTGATTAGGCACTTTTAAGTTCTTCCTTACTTTGGTTCAGGTTTTGAAGTCTTTGAGGGTTCAATACAGCATTTAGCAATGTTTGTGTTGATTAAACCCTAACAAATAGGAAAATAATAAAAAGAAATTAGTATATAAACACACAAAATGAATATTTTAGTTTAATAATCTCTATTTTATAATTATAATCTCAAAAAAATAAAGAATAAAAAAGTATTTTATAATAGAAAGTACAAAACAGCTTGGCGATTAGGTGAGGCGAGCCTCAAAGGGCGCCTTGTCACCTAGGCGCCTGCCTAGGCGTTGCCTTGACAACTATGGTTGAGTGCCTTAATTGATGAAAGCTTTAATATGCCACATTGACCAATGGGATTTTGAAAAGGGGGGGGGGGTGGTCAATGGGATTTTGGTTCCCATTGACCAAGAAACCCATGTTTTTTTTTCAGGTTTATGTGGGGACCTGGAAAATTTATTTTCCTGGTTACCACCCATTTCCCAGGTGGGTAAATAACTTTTTCACCTGGGGGAAAGTTGCCAACACTTGGATGGGACAAATATGCCCCTTTTAATAATGGATTTTCATGGCTAAAATGGTCATTGTCTTATTTACCTGGGAAATAAAAGAACATGGAATCCCAGATTGGTAACTTACTGAAAAGCGAATAGGGCCAGAAATTTTCATCTTTTTTTTGGGTGAGCCAAGGATAGATAGATAAGAATGTATGAAGCCAAAGATACATCAAAAAGCCAATCCTTGACTGCTTACAAAAAGATTATCTAACAAGAAAAATGTACTATATCTTCTTCCTTCAAAAAGTTTATGGTTTGCCAACCTAGAGTTCATCATTCTAATGACTCTTCTAGAGTCTTCTTTCACTAAACTGGCTCTGTTATGAAACACACTTTCATTTGTTTCCTGCCAAATTGCCCAAAACATATCTTCTGGAGCTATATTCCATGCCACTCTTCCTTTCTTACTTGAGCCTTTGTAAACTCAATTCTCCAAGCATAAAGCATTCCAATACAGATGCTGGAAAGAATCCTAGTATTTTTGACCAAATCATGAATTAAAAGGAACAATGGAGAAGCAAATGATTCACTGATTCTAATAATCTTGCCCCAAGTAGCAGTCCAAAAAAAAGCTATTTTGGAAGGAACTGCTGCACCCCAAACCTTGCGGCGAGGAAACTGAACACCTGCAGGATCTGTGAGATGTTTGTAGAAGGATCTTATTGTGAAGGATCCAGAATTCTCCTCCCAGGTCCAAGTTCTTTCGTCCTCCCTGCTAGGATCCACCTGTTTATGTAAAGACTAATCTCAGCTTAGTGTTGACATAGTATAGCTATATGAGCAATTGATGTTTCTCGTATTGGTCACCATTCACCAAGTCTTAATATTTTAAATGACTTAGTCAAATGGGTTAGCTGACTCCCTTGCTAAACGAGGGGCAGCAAGGCAGCAATTGTTTTGGGCATCCCTTGTAACACAGTTATATTCATGGGGATGATGTCTTGGTCATAAAATTGCAATGTTCTCACATATAATTATTTAACATAATCAATTTTCTATTGATCGAAAAAAATTTTAAATGACTTAGTGGCACTGATGCTGTGCATATAGAAATTAAGTTCCATGCACTTGATAATTTTTTATCATGTTGAAGGATATATTTCTAGCCACATTTTGTCTTTATGTCATTTAATATATGCAGGCTTTACCACCATTACTTTCTCATTGTTTATTTATTTAGTTATTATGTTTAGTTAGTTTCTACCAGGCAAAGTTCCTGACTGATTTTGTTGTATTATGCAGTCTTTGCAGAGTGTTGTTTTCAAGCAGGTGTGTATATGTTATGAATTTCTTTTGATAAGTAGCAGCACTTAGTTTTATTAACATGTACATGACCTGATTCCCATGGGTAGGGTCATGAGAATCATTGTAACAGAAATGTCAAGGGCTGACCATGAAAAAGAGAAAGCAAAAGAGTGCTTGTGTCATGAATCATGTTACATTTGATTGCACTTGTCTGCTTTGTATTTAAGTTCTAATTTGTTTAACATACTGGTCTTGCCTTTTAATTATATTTATTATGTTAAATAAGCAGCAGCTGATGCAGTTAGTTTCCTACAATTCCTTTTTTTCCCCCTGACAGGCTGGTTCTGTTGATCCAGTGACAATGACAATCAGCATATTCTTGCAGTTCTTCGATATTGGTATTGATGCTGCACTGTTATCTCAGGTAGACATAACATCTATATTAATAAATTGCTGTTGAAATTTATTGGAACACCTTCATTTATGTTATCTCCAACTAACCTAACAAAGCATATAACAGAAAATACCACCTATATATTACTATATCATTTGATGTTTCTTTCTCCACTTTGAAAGTTTTTTGTTATTCCAGTTGTTTTCTTTCTGGTTATATATGCTAGATGAATGCAGAAATAAAAAAAAAAAGAATTGGTTGGGCATGCTTCCCAAGGAAGAGGTAAACAAGGGAGTTTGTGCTGCACCTTGAATGTTCAAACTCCATAGTTGCAAGGAAAACAAACTAAATTCATTTACTAACTTCAAGAAGAAAAGAAATCCTATCCTTGTTAATCAAACAACCAAATAAAATAAAATAAAACACACAAAATATGAGCCATGCTGAGAGGTCCATTGGCTTAAAATGAAGGGGTTGGCTCTAAAAGTGAAGTCCCATGGCATAAAAGGGATGTTTGGGAATGTCCAGCCAGGCCCAGCTTGGTTTCTTGACTGGGCCTGCATCAGCTCCCCCACTCCTTCTTGGTCTTTGAAGAATTTAACCTTGTTAAGAGATGGGCTACATATCTGATTGTTGAACTCCAAAATATCCTTCAGGACTGCTGTGTGGCATCATCTTTAGAGATTTTTGCACAGGGTATTCCAAGAGGGTTCTTACTTCTTAGGGCTTGTTTGTTTCAACTGAATGGACATCTGATATCTGAAAAGATGACTTTTCAAACTTTTCAGACATTCCAGACCATTTTCTACAACATCTGAGTCTGTACTGTTAAATTTAAAGATTCCTCTTAGTAGCTCAGATGCCCATCTTCCTCTTTGTAAGCTAAGAGGTTCTTTATATCTTTTTTTGTTCCAAAACTGACCTCACTCTATCAAAGAAATGCCCATGTCTTTTACTCTTACCTAAAGCCCTACCTCTCTCTCTCTCTCTCTCTCACCACTGTTTCTCCTTGGGAGGGGTGCACTGGATACAGTGGTGAGAGAGAGAGAGAGAGGATAAGAGGGGAGATAATGCGGATATGTACAAGAGCAAGCAAATTCAAAATAAAAGTTAAAGCAAACAAATGAACTCTTAAATTCTCCTTGTTGCATTACTTTAAGTAGCTAGTGTAATGTTAGATGTTTTGTATTCTTAATCTTAGGAGGTTGGGGCCTTTATACTGATATCTCTTCAAAGTCCCTTGAAGCAAGTCCAAACAAGACCATGTCAGGGGTTTGGAGACAATGCCACTTGTCCAAAATTTTGGCTGGAATTTTTAAGGGGGTTGGTTTTATGATTTTGGTTGCATTCATTCTATTCTAGGGTTAGGGATCAGAGATCAGTTGTATCATTGTTGCTTCTTCAGTGGAAATTTTTCTATTTGAGATCCTATTTGCAAAACTAGGGTTTCATGTATTCAAAAGGTCTTTGTTTTTTGTTTCTTTGTTAATAGACCATTACTAGTGCATAAGAATCAATAAAAAGTAATTCAAAAGTTAATAAGCCATTACAAAGGTTGAAATATATAAGAATGGTATTAAAAAATAACTAAACAAGCAAGCTTAAAGAAAGTTACATGCCTTAAAATGTGCCTCGTGCGCCTAGGTGCACTTAAGGAACGCCTTTTAAACCCTAACAAGTGTTGCATATTCACTAGTTTAAATAATCCTAAGAATGCATAAGATGGTTATAGTTCACAAGTTTGGGAAGCAAAATGTGGATATTTTTGTAGTTAGTTTGTCGAGAAAAGCAAATGAATGACATCACCACCTTTGGTATCCTTTTCTAGGTTATTTCTGAGTTTTAATTATTTCTTCCTATTACATATATTTTGATGTCTTGACATAGCTATGATGGCGTTTCTTTGTAATTCATGGGGTTGTTTCTTACATGCAGTATGTCTCTTTGATGTTCATTGGGATGTTGATTGTGATATCTGTCCGTGGCTTTTTAACAAATCTAATGAAGGTACCTTATCCTTGGGCTCCTTCCCTTTTGTTTTGCATATTCTGTTTTCAATATAAATTAAAATATCTTTGTGCTTCTTTCTTTTAGTTCTTTATGTTCTATTTTCAATATAAATTAGAACACTGCTTTTATGGTATTTGTAGAAAGTTTTGCTCTTTTAGTTTAATCTTAAGCATTTAAGTGATTTATATTAAGTGAACCAAGTCTATAAAGGTGAAGTATAAATAAACCAACTTCAATTATTTCTGATATCATCAAACAAAGTGGGTGATATCAGTGGTTGAATATATTTATGGGGAAAGTCAGAAATACATCCAATGAGGTACTGAAACATTTCAAAGAGTAGGTTGTAATTAAGCTGAAATAGGTAATAGTCAGGGGTCATTTTTATACTAACCAATGTCTTGTTTCTACATATAGTTCTTCTTTGCAGTTTCTAGAGTTGGAAGTGGCTCATCTACCAATGTTGTGCTTTTCCTCTCTGAGATCATGGGAATGTATTTTGTATCTTCAATCCTATTGATAAGAAAAAGCTTAGCAACTGAGTACAGGTATTTCTCATTATTGCTATCAGATGAACCTTTTGCCTATTTTGTATCTGCACAGAAGCAGCTTTAGTAATTTTTTATTCTTTAGTTTATTTTATAGACTTTAACTACTGTTGAAAATTCAATATGCTCAATAATGATTATGGAAAATTCCTTTACCCTTTCTTGGAACTGGAGAACATAAGTGGACAAATTCTATGTGAATATCCATGTTGTAAGAGTGTAGAGTTCTTCATAGCAAGAAACCTCAAGACAATTTTAGTTGTATGGTCTATATGAATTGGACATTGACACTTAGTGTGAAATAAAGATTGAAGATGTCTGACATGAACACTAAAAAACTTGAGATTCTTTTACATCATTATTTAGACTGTAGTTTGATTTGGAAGTGTTGTATAAGCTGGATCATTCACTATGATAATTGGATTTATCCCAAGACTCTGTTAGGACAATAAATGGATTCTCTTTCGCAATGCCAAATATTTATAGTGCAACGTCTAGCATTATATCATGTTTCTTCCACATTCTCTTCATTCTCCCCTTTCCTTGCTTGAGCCTTCATTTTTCACCAAATTACCACTTTCTGATGCCTTTTGTTGGTCTTCCCTGCGCATTTCCAAATCACTGAAAAATATCAAATATGATCTTCATTTACCATGTATTGAGGTTATTCACTACATTCTTTCAATTGTGATGATTTTTTATTTTTCTTTTCATTGTTGTTTCAATTTTCTATCTTAGTTCTTACCTCATTTTTGTGTTTCCAACTAGTAGCTATAAAAATTATATTACTATGAGAAAAAGAGAAGGTTTTAAAGGCCAGAGGCTTAAAAAATTTGAAGACAAGGTTTCTTCTAAAACCCAAATTACTTTAGGTTTTAAAGGCCAGGCGTACGCCTCCCACGCCTTTTAAAACACTGGATTCAAGAGAGCATGAACTTGGACTATTTCCAATTCCTTTAGGTTTCTTCTAAAACCCAAATTCCAGTCAAAACCAGAGGAAGAGAGGGAAGGTAAAACAAACTTAGAAACAATTGTGCCCTCAAGGGCGGAAACGGTAAAAAGTGAAGGTAAGAGATCTTTGAAAGGAGTCTCCCCCACCCAAAGGTCCTCCTAAAATTTAATTTTATTACCAGAAGAAAGATTATAATTGATATGAGAGAAAGATACTATAGATGGCTTCCAAGGTGAAGTATGGGTTGTCAACTTGTCTTTAAGCCCATGTATACTTGCCACCACCTTGTGCTACAATTTCTCACAGTAACCTCCACAACCATTTACCCAAGAGTGCCAGATTCTTCTTGCTCAGATTGCCTAAACCCAATCTCCCTTCTTTCATCCTCTTGCACATTATCTCTCACTTCACCAAATGATCCTTCTCTTCCCCAAGTTCCTAAAAGAAATCTGTCAAAATCTTCTCAATCCTATTCACAATGCATTTGGCATCCTAAAAGCAGAGAGAAAGTACACTGGAAGATTACCCCAAAGGAAATGGTCCTTTTTTCTTACTCTTCAAAAAAAAAAAAGGTGGTTTTGATCAAAGTAATTCTACCCCCAAGGGAAATGTAGCCCTTTTCCACATTGCCTACTCAGATTTTTCTAATACTAGATTCTACAAATTGCTAGCTCTAGGGTTGGCACCTAAGGGATGACCTAGGTAAGTCATCGGCCATTCATAAGACAAACACTCCAGTAACACCACAACATTTTCAAATTCACCCTCTTCCAAATTTAATCCAGCCACCATACTCTTACCCCAATTAACCTTCAAATTTAACATTTTCTCACATAGCCTCATTGCAAACTTCTAATTTTCAAATCATTTGTTTTCCCGATCACAAAAAATGATTATATCATCAGCAAATTGTATATCACCATGACTCCTCTTCTACATTCCACCTTCTAGTTAACTGCAGCCTATTAACTCTTGAAGTAACCCTACCAAGCACATCAACAATGAGGGTAAAAAGAAAAGGTGAAAGTGGGTCCCCCTGCCTAAATCCTCTAATAGGCCCAAATAAATCTTTCATACCATTCACAATGAAAAGTGACAAGTTTGTAGACAACCCCTTATCCATTTGCACCATTTCTCCCCAAAACCATGTTCCTCAGAACTTATATTAGAAAGTCCTAATCCACAAGATCATAAGCTTTCTCTAAATCTAATTTAAGCATGACATCTTTCCTCCCTACTTTCCTTAATTCCTCTTCACATTAATTTGCAATAAGAATATGGTCCATAATCTGTCTCTCTTGAACAAAAACTCCCTAGAAATGAGTGATAATCGAAAGGACTTTTTTAATCCTTAAGGAAAGTACTTTGGCAGTGATTTTATTCAAGCTAGAAACCAAACTGATGGGCCTAGGGTGACTAGCATTTGAATTCTTAGGGACTAAGGTGATAAAAGTAGCATTTATGCCTGAACGGACAAACCCTCGTGGTGGAACTAGTAGAAAAGTGCTGAAATAAAAAATCTGTAAAAGAAAAGAATCTTTCTTGAAGAAGAAGAGAAGAAAGGAGAAAGAAAAGAGAACAATAGTGCTGGCCACCCTCTTCACTATTATTTATAGTCTAAAATAATAAAGAGTGAAAAGACCAATATGCCCTTTATAGGGTGGCTAACACACAAAACAGCATATAACATTTAAAATAACTACTCAAAAAAGACCCAACAAGAGTGCTTTGGTCCCCACTTCCTATCTAAACAATAAATAATCAAAAGCTGCCACTATAGACTACACAATTTGTCTAAAACCTCAACAGAACTCATTAAACATTCTTTTTTTTTTTTATTTGTGAACCCATCTGGCCATAGAGCCTTGGAGACCTATCCGTATCCCCAAATCTCCTCCAATTCAATTTTCCTTTCCAACACTTCACAATGGTCCTTCCCCACTAGTGACCAATCTAAACCCTCAAGATTCCACCTCCCATCTAGTGACCTTCTATATATAGATTTAAAATGATCCACCAAAGCTTTAGTCATCTCCTCCATGATGATTCTTCCATCAACCTCCAACATAGAGATAATTTTTCCTCCATTTGTCATTAGCAGCATTATTTAAGAACTTGGTGTTTCCATCTCCCTCTTTGATCCTCTACGTCGACTGAGCCACATGTTCTCAAACTTGAAAGGATAAAGGCTTCCTACATCCCTCTCTTGAAAAATGCATATAGGCCAATGGCTTGAAGTGGCTCTAGGGAGGGTCTTTCCAAAGAGTCTATCCCAATGTTCTTCCCACTCCATGGACACTAGGAACCTATCCAATTTAGAACATATGGGATTCTCTTGAAGGTTAGACCATGATTATCTTGTTTGTTCAGAAGAAATTTCCTTAAGCTCCAAGTCTCAAAATAATTGTTGAACCTTCTCATGCTGGTAGTCACCCTTTGTCTTGGATTATTAGATTCATTTGAGAATCTGGTTACATTAAATTCTCTACCAACACACCATGAACCTTCCCACAAGCCTCCAAAGTTCTCTCTCTATAAGAATTGGATCTATAAAAAATTTGTTAAGACCCACACAAACTCATCATCCATGTTCTTGAGCTTTAAAGAGAGTAAAACTTCCTATTAACTCCTCTAGATATTTCTTCCCTCCACAAGGTGATTATTCCTCCAAATGCACCACAAGAGGGTGCTAAGGCCCATTTAATTTCTATTACACACACAAACTTCTAGCCCATCTCCTATCGAACTCATGCAACTTTGATTCCTAGATCATAAATATATCAGGTTTTCTTTCCTAAGTACTTCCTTTATTACCCTTCTTCTGGTAGTAATTCCAATCTCCTTACATTCCAGCTTACTATCTTCATTTTATTTCTGATAACTTCTGTCCCACCCTATTGACTCCCTTACTGGTTCAACCCTCTCTATCAGTCCTTCCACTAAGATCCTTATCTCCCTTCACATCCAACTTTAGTTTTTCCACTTCATTAATTTGTCTTCCTCTTCTCCTCTCCCCTATTTTTTTTCTTACATTGTATTTTTTGATCTTTTACAGTAAATATTAATACAATATCTTACCTATTTCTCAAAAAAAAAAAAAAGCTTACATAGGATTTAATTTCCTTAGGGGTGTTAATCTCTAGACCCAAGTACCCAACCTATTAGCTAGGTTTCATGGATTCTCCCTTCCCCAAAGCAGTAACATCTCCTGTGACCTCTAGACCCCCTCCTCTCTCTACAACCATCTTGACCATCCCCTACCCCAGATACAACCTCCTGTTCTGACCGAATTTTAGCTCCTTTCTCTTCTCTTCCAAATCCCCTTCTTTTTCTCCCTCTTGCTTCTCATCTTGCTGCTGTAACTATCCTCTCCCTCAGACTCTCTCTCCCCAAAATTCCAAAAATTACTTCCCAGAACAGTATCGCCTCCTATCTCACTCTCCCCTTCAATCAGAACACCTCTTATCTCACTTTCCTATTTCATACTGCTGGGGTATCTGCACAAGCTTCAGAGGAGGCCTTAGTAGCAAAACAGTACATTTACCTTCAGGGTTAGAGACCTGAACAAGTGGGCTAGGGGGAACTGAAGGAATTTGTTCATGCAATTCTTTTCCCAGGGTGTTTTCCTTGCCTCCCAAGATATCAACCTGCTGTGTATGGAGAAGTTTAATAGATGTATTTTCAAACTGTCCCACAATTGGCATCATGTCTCCTGGTACGTTAGTTCTTTTCTCTTGAATTGACTCTCTTCCCACTGTACATACACCCTGTGCTTGTCCCTGTCTTGGTAGCAGTTCACACTCAATTTGTGTACTCAGTATTCCCCCACTTTGCCTGGTCCAATTCATTAACCTCTGTTGAAATAATTTAGTTATTTGTGTTAGGGTCTGTTTGGCTAGTTAAATCCTTTTTTTATTTTTTGTTATTGTACTTCACTTACAGAAGGGGCACAGGAGTCTTTTCCCTTCTTATTTCTGTCGCCCTATATAATATAATAGAAGCTGGTGCCGCCAGCACTGTTCCATTGCTCCAAACCCTTTCTTCTCTTCTCTCTTCTTCCCTTCTCTTCTCTCCTTCCTCAGTTTTCAATCGGATTTATTGCCAAGATCGTATCAGAGCAAGGCTGTTGAATCCGGGCGACCAAGTTTTCTCTTCAAGTTGCTGAATCTGGGCGGAACAGAGGATTGAATCTGGGCTGATCAAATCAAATCTGCAACTGGTACAACCCTAAAGTTCTTTTTTCTTTTATTTCTCTCCTTGGTTATGTACCAAGTGGAGAACAAATGAATCCAAACCACTGAATGTCGGCAGACTTTTGTGAGGGTTATACCTCTTTTATTTGTTGGATCGTGTGATCCTGTACCTGTGAAAAGGTGACTGTAGGTCACAGATGACCTGTTTTCTCTGCTCGTTAGTCTGATTTCATGTGTGTTAGGATCTCTCTTATTGATTAATGCTGTGGAACTTAACTGGACAACCAGTAGGCTGGGACTGTTCTTCATGCAGATCTGAAAAATCAGTCTCGTCATAGTTCTTCTTTGGAAATTGGTGCTGTTTTTTGTGCTCAGATCAAGTCCACAACTGAATTGTTGTGTGGAGTTTTTGTTGATATAAGGAGGGATCTAAGTTGAGAGTTTAGATAAAAAAAAACTCTGTGTTTACCATGTTGTCTGAGAATTCTGCTACTTCAGAGATTTCAGGGAGCCACAACGGAGTGAGTGGGGGAATGGATATGAATTTCCCCATGGCTGTTATTCCCTTTGATGGTCTGAACTACCTTGAGTGGTCTAGGGGAATAAAACTCTACATCACTGCTAGGGGGAAAATATGATACATCAATGGGAGAGTGAAGGAATCGAAGAACGGAAGTGCTGAATATGATAGGTGGAACCAAGAGAATAGTATGGTGATGTCATGGCTCTTGGTTTCCATGCTGCCACAGGTAAGGAAGATATTTATGTGGGCTGAAACTGCTTGTGAGATATGGGAACAAGCAAAGTCCACCTATTCAGAGCAGAGACACTATGCCAAGATATACCAACTGCAAGCTAAATCCTCTACTTGCAAGCAGGGGGAGAGGAGTCTCTCGATGTACTATTCTGATTTGACATTGATATAGAAAGAACTTGATCGCTACCAGAATGTGAATTGGAAGTGTGATGAAGATGCAAAGGCATATAAGTCACTTGTATCTCAACAACGGGTCTTTGCCTTCCTCCTAGGGCTGAATCCTTTATATGAGTCCATCAGGGTGTAGATCTTGGGTAGTAAAGACTTGCCATCAGTTCAGGAGGTGTATGCCTTAGTGCAATCAGAAGAGAGTAGAAGAAGTGTGATGAATTGTGGAGAGGGGGAGTCAATTGCCCTAGCTGTCCGGGGAAATTCAGATACAAATGTCGGAAGTGCTTTTAAGAAAGGCAACTCTCAGAAGAGAACAAATGATAAGAGTAAACTTTGGTGCACTCACTGCTAGAAGACAAGACATACCAGAGATACATGTTGGGATCTCCATGGAAAACCTAAATGGGCACAAGATTTGGGTAAGAAGTCAACACCTGATCAGGGCAAGAAACCAGGTCAGCAGAATCAGAAAAAGTATAACTCTGCTAATATGGCATCTCAAGAGACTAGTCCATTGGTAACTCAGGGGAGGCATCCCAGTTTTGACCCTAAGGAAGAAATTATCAACTCCTTTCGTGACCATTTGGAATTGTATGGTAGGACTCTCCGCCAGATGGATCTGGTCCTACTCCCTCTACCTCTTCCGCGTCTACATCAGGTAACACTGCCACTGCCTTCCATGTGTCATCTCATACCACTGATTCTCCTTGGGTTATTGACTCCTGAGCCTTAAACCACATGACTGGTAAGTCAAATTTATTTCAGACATATAACATTCTCTCTGGGAGAGATCATGTGAGGCTAGCTGATGGTTCTTTCTCTACCATAGCTGGCCAAGGCACCATACCTCTCCCACTCGGCCTTACCCTTTCTAATGTACTTCATGTTCCGAAATTGCCTATAAATTTGCTGTCCATTAGTAGTATTACTCACTCCTTGAACTGTTCAGTCACTTTCTTTCCGTCTTCATGTGTGTTTCAGGATTTGGCCTTGGGAAAGACGATTGATAGAGGAAGCATGGTGGATGGTCTTTACGTGTTGGAGAATTTAAAGCTGGTCTTGTGACTACAGAGTCCATGAGTTTGTCCAGTGAGAGTCAAGCCTATTTATGGCATAGTTGTCTTGGTCATCTTTCTTTTGAGTCATTAAAAGTTATGTTCCCAAAGTTGTTTGAGTCCTTGTTAGTGAGTCAGTTACAGTGTCAGACATATCAATTGAGTAAACATTGTAGAAGTTCTTTTTCTTTGAGAAATAAAAGATCTGAATTTCCATTTCATATTGTTTATTTCATATCTTCACCAAAGGTCTTCATCATGTGCGGCATAATGATTTGTGTGACAAGTTGGGCATGATTGACATCTATGCTCCAACTTGAGGGGGAGTGTTGAAATAATTTAGTTATTTGTGTTAGGGTCTGTTTGGCTAGTTAAAGCCTTTTTTATTTTCTATTATTGTACTTCACTTACAGCAGGGGCACAAGAGTCTTTTCCCTTCTTATTTCTGTCGCCCTATATAATATAACAGAAGCTGGCGCCGCCAGCACTGTTCCATTGCTCCAAACCTTTTTTTCTTCCTTTCTTTCTTCTTCTCTTCTCTCTTCTTCCCTTCTCTTCTCTCCTTCCTCATTTTTCAATCGGATTTATTGCCAAGAACCTCCAATCTACTTTTTCTGGTTGTGTGGCTGTTGACTGCAAGTTCCAACCTTTCATCATCACAAACCTCCTGGTTGACACAGCTGAAAAAATCTGACAGGTTAAAGTCTTCATCATCACATACCTCTTGATTCACCACAATGTGCTGTGTCTCATCAACACTGCCTATGTTTCTTCATCAGAACTGTTGCCTCCTTCCTCTTCAAGATTGATTCACCCTATACGTGTTGTTTCCTCACTCTATTCCTTCCTGTGTCTAGAGTACCGGGGGTTGGGATGATCAGGTTCAGGGATTTTATGCTGGTTCCATTGCAGCACCACTCTGATTGCTGGCCTGAGGTTCTGGTCATCTTAAATTTTTCATCAAGGGGGATGATGATACACCATTGTAATTGTCTCCCAATAGCCCTCCTTCAACTCCCCTCACATGACTATTTAAGGTGTCACGTGATCCAGGTCTAAGAGATGGACCGGTTTTGATAATTAACCTGTTCAGCCCCATTTATCAGTCCTTTTGTCTCCGCTCAGTTCTGCCCCATTGTTCCAATTCCCAACCCCTGTTGTCCTTCCCTCTATATTCTCCACCAGGTTTGCTCTTTGCCACCTCCACATATGATGCTCCCCCCCACCACTGGATCATATTCAAAATCTTTTAAATTGCTTTCTCCATTTGGACACCCGCAGCCTTCCCATTTTCTCTTACCCCCCTTCCGCGTCTTTTCATTTACCTCCTTCCCCACCTCACCTTGTATTTTCTTCTCTTCCCATCTCCTTCCTTCACGTGGCACCCATGATCCATCATGCCACATCATCGAAGCTTCATCTTCCGATACCAGCCAAAGCCTTTCTCCACCTACCTTAAGCAAACACATCCAAGGTTCGAGGTTGTGTTCCCAAAATTTTAATCCTGGTGGCATGTGGATCCTGAGAGCTTCTGGCTTCAAGAATACCTCGACAGGCTGCACCTATTTTCTTGAACACATGCTCCAGCCAAAAATGAAAGGGGAGGCCAAAAATTTTAACAATTAAACTTCCCTCTTGGATTTTCCTCTCATTGCAGGAAGGGAATCTGTTTTTGACCGTTATGAGGCCCTTGTCCTTCTCAATGGTGACAAAGTCTGCTTGAAACTCCCCCCCCCCCAAGTCCAAAATTGTAAATTGCTTTCTTCTCCTCAAATGGTATTATAATAGTTGTTTCTTTAGTCTGAATCTTTTCCATTGCTGTTTCCAGTATTTCCTTCCAATCTTCCACCTTCATTCTGGTAGAAACCACCATCCTTCTGGTCCATTTTTCCTTATCACCTATCAATACCATCTTCGGTTTTAGCCCAATACATATTTCTCTGGCTTCTCCTCTTCTGCAGCCTTTTTTCTTCTTCACTGGCACATTCTGTTGCCTCCTCTCTATTTTTGTTATCTTTCTTACTCCAATGCCTAGCCAGAAATTCTTCCAGGGCCTCTGTCATGAGTATCGAGCTCTGTTTCCATTGCCCTTCAGGTAGACATGGAACCTGCTTCTGAGTTCTGCCTATCCCCAAAGCTTTCAGTTAGCATTACAAACCAACCCTTCTCGTTACATCTTTTCTCTACAGTGTACAGCTTCCCGTCCCTTCTCAGTTCATTTTTCCAACCAAGAGTTCTCACCGACTCAACTGCTCCATCCTAAAATCCCTTAAACCATTCAACCATTCAACCTCTCTAGTTTTCAATTTTACACAAACTTTAGCCTTGGTTTCCTCTAGAAGAAATCTTTTCTTCTCCACGATCACTTCCTTCTATCTCGCAGCTGGTACAAAGTTGTCCATCTTTTCTTCTCCCCACCAACATTATTACTTGGATCGCTTCACCCCATTAATACCATACCTTACCCATAAATTTCTTTGCAGTAATGGGTAGTTTGGTACAATATTGCACATCTATCAAGTTTATAGATAGGTAATGCCATAAAGCAATACTTCTCTCTATTGACCGTAATCTTCTGTACTATCCAGAATCTTGTAGAACAGGATAGTCAGCATAATCAAGTCCAGACTTTAATATCTGTATAAACTTCAGTCTCTAAGGCTTAGTTTGGAAGGAGTACAAATACAAATATGTACAGTGCAAATACATACAAAATACAAGGTTTTGCAATCTACATATTTGTATTTATACTAGACCTGGCAATTGGGTTGGGTGGGTCGGGTTCGGGTTGGGTCAATGTACTTTGGGTTGATTTCGGGTCGGGTTGAATTTCGGGTTGGGTTGACAAATGGTAGACCCTAACCCTAAATGTTCAGGTTAGGGTTGACCCATGGGTCAATTCGGGTCATCCCAAAAAATAATTGAAATTAAAAAAATAAAGAAAAATTACATGAAAAATGTCAAAATTAAAAGAATTAACCTTGAAATTCTAAATACGAAATAAAAAATTTGAACATTTAACAATTTAAAGAGTAAACAATAAAAAGTAAAGACTAAATAGAAAAAATTAAAGAGTGGAAACTTCTAACATTGCATAAATAATCCCAATTAGACTTGCCAATCGGGTCAGCGGGTTGACCCATGACCCAACCCAACCCAGTTTTTTCGGGTTGGGTCGGGTTGGGTCGGATCATTTCACATTCGGGTAGCTAAATATGAGACCCTAGCCCTGTTTTTTCGGGTTGGTTCGGGTCAGGTTCACGGGTTGGATCAACTTTTTGCCAGGTATAATTTATACTCCTTCCAAACTGAGCCTTTTGCACTATACATATTTGTATTTGTGCTCTTTCCAAACTGAGCCTAAGTGGAATTTAAAAAGTGCTTATGAATGGTTTAAAAAATATATATTCTTTTTCACTCAATGAAACTATGGGAATACTATGAAAATATTGTAATCTAGGAATGTATTACAAAGTAATTGTGTAACCTTCGACTTACACTTGATATATAACCAAAGCAGCCATTTAAAATAGCAAACATAGGATATATGAAGCAATCTCCATTGTTGAACATGTTTGTCAGTGTAAGAATCCAAAATATACATAAATTAATGGTTTGTATGAGCATAATGCAGTGTATCATCTACGCCATAGAAAAACAAGCATGCATTCATTTATGTTCATACTTGTTACAGAACATTAATATCCTTTGTCTAAACTTGTTCACTAAATGATCTTACTTATTGGGAATCTGGATCTGGATAATGATTTTCAGCACATTCTGTCACCTCCATGATCTAAGTAATTGTTCCTCAGCTATTTGCCAATGGATATTTTGATTGGATGTATTTGACAGGATTTGTGTCCTTTGTAGGATGATAATCACAGACGTTTTGGGAGGAGACATTCAGTTTGATTTCTATCATCGGTGGTTTGACGCTATTTTTGTGGCTAGTGCCTTTCTGTCTCTTCTTCTACTTTCTGCACATTACACGTCCCGACAGGCGGACAAGCACCCTATTGATTGATTTGTTTTCCTGTAATTTTGTGATAATAGTTTCAGTAAATATTTGTAGTTTTAGTGCTTCCCCCATCATTATTTGTTCTTCCATTCCTTGTCGTGGGGCCTCTGCCAAGGGTCGTATTGCTTCCATGTTCTCCTGGGGTGGACAGTGTAAAGTTACTGTAGCTCTTATAAAATGTGATAAAAAATTCCCATGTCATGGTGTTTGTACTTCATATGTTGACGTACAATCCCAAACAAGAAATTCAATGTAATGTATCAATCCCTTTAGTTGAAATTTGAAAAGTTCCAATTAAACTGTGTTTTGTCCTTTGATGGGTATCAAATTCAGTCCACGCAGAAACTCCTGGTTGGTATCATGTTTAGAAAACTCCACGGGACATTGAAATGCAATGGGTTCTTTTTTCCTGGTTCTACTGGGTGGTTTAGCCTAAAAAATATACACAAAACTGCTTCATTTTATTTATTTGGATTTTTTTCCTGCTTAAATTATTTCAGCCCAAGGTTCAAAGCATTAGTATCCATTGAGACATCGGCAAGGCAATTTTAGCTTTCTTGATCCGTGATACGCGTTGGATATGAATGGATATGTCAAATGATTAGAATATGCAAAAATATATTAAGAGTTAGAGAAGCCTGTATACATCCTGAAAATTCATCAATAATAACAACAATCTACTGTTTAAATAACTATAAATTAGATTGGATTACAAGGTGTTCCTATTTTAGTAGTTTATATGAAGTGTGAAACTGGAGTATGCAAGGTTGAAAATGGATAGGTGTTTTGGGTGAAAGAAAAAAAAAGAGGGAATTTTTTACTTATTTTTTTTATGTACCACCAAAACAACTTCATATAGCTACCCAAATAGATACCTTAACCCCAACACTTTCTTTACCAAAAAACACCCAAACTTTTTATTTGATTCAATGTGTGACTAAATCCATATTCAATCCAATGAGTAGTTTACAAATGGATGGGTTAAGTGGGTTTGGACAGAGAATGCCACCTCTACTTTCACCCTACTTAATACCTTTCTTAGCCTTTTGGCTAAGACCAAGTGTGGTACTTTAACGATTTAATCCTTGCTAATACCATAAAGTACTATATCTTATGTTTAAAATTTTTTAATAACCCATCATTATGCATAGCAGGTTTTGAAATTGACTCTTTAACGTGTATAACTAATGTTGTTGCAAATTGAACATTTAACTGAGTAGCTTCAGTTCTTAAAAAATAAATAAAGCTAATTGGAATTGTGGCAAATCATCCTACATAGATTGATTCGGGACTTGGATTCAGTCCTCACAATACCGTGCTCACACCGTCGTCCTTATAGCCACTTATAGGTGTGCATTGGCCCATGAATAAAAATATACAACTTACAAGTATGAAGATATTCCCAATATACGGTTGTAAGTGGCTGTGAGGATAGTGTGAACATGGCCTTGTAAGGACTGAATCCGATCTTAATTCATTGTTATATTAGTATATTCCATTCTTCATGGAGAGAATGGAATCCAGATCTGCTATGAACCATGTTAATCTAGGGAGTTGATTATGTAGGGACCCTATGGACCCTCCACATGTCAAGTCCATCAGACTAAGCACAACTCTGCCTTTATAGGTGTAAGGAGGGAGGCCTACACGATTTTTTTTATAAAGAAAAATTGAATAAAAAAGAATGAAATTTTGAAAATAAAACTTAACGTGTAGTGATGACCCAGCCCATTTTACACAAAATCAGATGTGATCCTCACAAAACCTCATTTAGAGTATCTTTCCATGAATAAAAATATACAAGTACAGAGATATTCTCAATGCACTGCTGCTAAAGACTGTGAGGATGGTGTGAGGATCAAATCCAAATGTATTGAAAGGCTGATTGAAGAGAACTTTGGCAGTTTGGCTCCAATTAAATTGGTACAATCACTTTTTCACAATGGATGTTAAACCTACCTATTGATTATTCAAAAATTTTGACAAAAACAAGGGGTGTGGGGTTATCATCCACGTTAAAAGATTGTACATAGAATTTAAAAGGACCGAAAGTTTTTTCGCTGTCATATGATATCATTAGTTGAGAAACGTGCATTTATATATGCAGGAGAGAGGGAATGAGGGATGATCCAAAGTGAACTCTAAACCTTTGCACGGCGGTTCAGTAGCAGTGGTAATCAAAAGCTTTCTGGAATGCGTCATGGAGCCTTCTTGTCGAACCAAAAATCAAACACTTTCTGTGAAAATGTTGCAGAAATGGTTTAGCCGTCCAAGAAAAACTTTTTAGGAGAAGGATTATTCAATCCTCTCTTTGTATGAGGTGTGAAAAGGACTCGGGATCAGTAACGCATGCTCTTTTTCATTGTGATAGAGCTAGGTGTGTTTGGTTTGGGGGTGGGCCTTGGAGCTAATAATATTGATACTAATATCTCTTTTGATATCTGAATAGAACCTTTGCTTCTACACAAGGAGTTTCATGTTGATGGTTTTGTGCAGAGTGTCATCGTAAGTCTTTGGAAATTATGGAAAGATCGAAATCCATTTTATTTTGAAGAAGTTATTTCAGATCCTTACAAGGGGATTTGTTCTATTAGCATGTCCATAGCAGAGATATCTCTGACATTGCAACAGGAATCAGGAAACTCTTCAAAATCTAAAAAGGAAGACAGTCCCTCTTTTTGCTAGGTTCCACCCAGAATTGGCTCTCTAAAGATCAATGTGGATGGTGGCTTTTTGTCTCCTAATAAAGGTTCTTTTGGTTTTTTTGCAAGAGATAATACTAGTTTGTGCTGATGAGTAGGCTGTGGCTCTTTTGTTGCATCCTCACCCTTAGGCCCTTTTCATTTTTCGATAAGTTACTTACCCGGGGAAATGTAATTATCTTGGTAAGTTTTTCTTGGGTACCACTTACCTAGGAAAGTGATATCCATCTCCTAAGTGGATAAATAACTTTCACACATAAGAAGAAAGTTGTCAACATTTGAATGAGACAAAAATACCTCTTTTAATAATGGATTTCTATCATTGCCTTATTTACCTGGGATATAAAAAAACATGGGTAAATGCACTTACCTGGGTAAGTGTTTCTTAGGAAAAATTTACCTAGGTAATTGCATTTTCATGGGTAAATAACTTACCGAAAAGCAAACAAGTCCCTAGGTGAAAAAGTTATTTACCCACCTATAAGATACCCAAGAAAATAAACTTCCCCTCATCCCTACATTAATCTGAAAAATGAACATGGGATTCTTGGTCAATGGGAACCAAAATCCCATTGACCAACTTTCCCCCCCTCAAAATCCAAAAAAAGAACGCCCTCTTAGTTGTAGAAGCTCTTGCTCTTTTTGAAGCTTTAAAAGCGTCAAAGAGGAAAGGTATGGAGAATTTGGAGGTGGAGCTTGATAGCTTGCAGCTGGTCAAACTTCTCTCAAGCCAGAAAAGTTCTCTCACCAAGATCTGGTTTTCATCACAAATGATATTTTGAGTTTAAACAAGGACCTCTCTGTCCGGTTTAGCTGGGTTCCTCGTGAAGCGAATGTGACTGCGCACAATTTAGCAAATTTGGGTTTTGTTCACTCATGCTGGATGGACTCAGATTTTCCAGCTTGGTTTTATTCTATTTTTCACCTTACTGTGTGTTAATTTGTTCTTTTTCCTGCTCTGTAGTTTTTCTGTTTGTTGTTTTTTTTTTTTCTGTCTGTTGTGCTTTTAGCCCTTGATGTATCTGTGTTGTTCGGTTGTAGTTCTCTTTGTTGTTTAATGAAATTCTTGGTTACCAGAAAAAAACTTTGCACGGTGGTCTGAATCACTGGATGTGAAGTAAATGCAAGTATTGGCGTCTATAACTTAACTATATTATACAGAGGAAAAACGGAGACAAGGAGTTCTATCACCACACCGTTCGCATGGATCTTCCTCTCTTCTTTTTCATGTATGTGGCTTATTTTATATTTGAATTAAAATATAAAAACACAAAAGGAATCTCAACCAAACACTTCTTTATTAATTAAATAGCAAATATGAAATCTTTTTTCCATGCCACATGACCTCTTCCCATTTTCTATTAAACCCCATTAATTTCATTGATTGCATGTGTTTACTTCTTTTGATAATTGCATGGGTTTACTTGGGACAGCCAATAGATGAGGTTATTTGATAAGTCTTTACAGGTAACCTTTCAAAGAAGACGCGTTGAACTTTTGGGGTCCGGTCCTGTAGACCGTTTGGTTGACATCATGGTCTACCAGGCAGTTGGGAGGCAATTTTCAGCGTGGAAAGATCAAGGTGATGTTTGGCATTGATGTTGGTTATTTCTTATTGATTTTTCAAAAATCAGTATTTCTTCAAAAATCGATAAATTTTGTTATTTGGCATATTTTTTTCCATGTAAGTTAATTTTTGAGAAATTGGCTTTGAGCCTGTTTGGTATTGATACTTAAGGGCTAATTATTTTTTGTGCTAGAACTATTATTCAATGCCATATCATCTTCTAAAAAAATTGGAATCAACTAAAAATCGGGAAATCACCAAAAAAGATGATCCTTAAAAATGGCTGATACCAATAATTGATTTCCAAAATTGGCCAACCAAATAGAAATTTCAGCACCAATTCCTCTAGCGCTGATGTGGCTCCTGACATGGCAGTGATTTTCAGAAAATCAGCATCATGCCAAATGGAAAAGACCCAAAAAGTTCATTTGAAACTTCCTTATTATAGTCTTTTTTAATCTTACATGTGCTCATCTTCACGTCTTTTGGTCTATGGAATACCAAATGGAAAAGACCATTTTTTGGTCTTTTGAGCTTTCTGCATGCCAAAAGACACACTGAAAATACGTGCCAAACACCACCTATGTCTTGGACTTTCAATTTGAAAATTGGATGGTATTGAATAAAATTTGGCTCTCTACATTATTTGACACCCTATGCTGTCCACAGGGCTCTACTTGCTTGACACGTTGGTCCATACAACAACTCCTTATTTAATACCATTACTATTGCGGCATGGAATTCATATGGGCTAAGCTAACATGAAACGTAGACAGCCAAAGTCCTCTCATGAAAAATAGCATGGTTTTTAAAATCGGACCGGACGGACAGATGGTCGGACTGGAAAAACCGGGAACCGGTTTTGTTTTTTTAGAAAACTAAATTTTTCTAAAAACTGTTGATTTTGGTCAGTAAACCGTCAACTCAGGTGGTTAATCGTTCAAACGGTTTTGTCCGTTTGTTATTTTTTTTAATTTTTAAATTTTTTTTGCCAGGATGGGTCGACCGTTCGACCCGAGAACGGGACCCCTGATCAGTTCGTTCTCCGGGTCGATTTTAAAAACCTTGAAAAATAGTATTCGATGTGGATCTACCTTCGTTTTGCAAAGCAAACTATGAATATCCTATACATCTTTAGCAAGTTTGTGGGTGTGAATTGAAGAATTATCTCAAACACCTCGGCATTTTCCTCCTACCCATCTATGTCCAGTCCAGCTCAAGGTTTAATTTATGCTGCATGTTCGTCTCCCGCCCCATACCCCTTATTACCATCTTCTATATCCAGCTTTTAGTCTCAAGCTAACCTAAAGGGTATCCTTCTGTTGAGCCCATCAATTCGATTTCCCCCTCTGGATTAATAAGGAGTAAGACACAGAGATAGATAGATGCTTCTCTATAGATCTTCTTGTCCATCAACTGTATCCTTTACCTTGACATTGGGTGTCTCAATAACTGAGAACCTTTTCTCAATAGACCTTCCATCCCAGCCCCAAGTAGTAGAAAGTATATATAACTGAAATTTTTAATAGTAATTATTGATCTCAGAACATTGATATATAATTAAAACAAAACTGCTTCAGTCGATCTTCAGTTAATACATTATATATCTCGATATATATGAGGGGGAGAGGGAGAGGGAGAGGGAGATGGCTAGCTAGCACATCCTTTATTAATTTGTTCATTAGTTATTTAAGATAGATCAGATAATTACTTAGACAAACCATACAAGGCGCGTATGCCCTGGACGTCATCCCCATGGAGGTTCCTCTTCACAGCTCCGTCAGGAATAGAAGGATACATTATGGCCTCCGGTACCGAGCTGTGGCCAAGACCCAAAAGGTGGCCAATTTCATGCACTGCAACAGACTCCAAGTCGAACATTCCAGGCTGGGGATTAGTGCTCCAGCTCTCGTCTGCATCATAATGGAACCGACCTACGGTTGGTGCAAAAGCATGAGCTAGAGTCCCCCCACGCCCATCAAAGGAATACCCATCCCCATGATCACCTCTGTGGAACCCAATCACAATATCTGAGGCCGCACCGTTCTGAACTTCCTCAAATGTGAAATGGCTCACTTGCTGCCACCTCGAGAAAGCCCTTGAGCAGATGGACCTCAGTTGCTGCAAGCCAACAACCGAGACACTGGACCTGAATCGGTAGGTTAGGTGAGTCTTGGAAGGCGGCCATCTTGGGTTGTTTGGAAAAAATGTGTAATGGGAGACTGTATGGAGAGAGCTGGGGCCATGGTGATGATGATGGTTCTTCTTTCCTGATCGCATTGAGGTCGTGCCATTGATAATATCTGGGATGCCGCATCTGGGCATCATCATCTGTTGCACCGTCTTGGAGTCAAGACTCCCGGTGACCTTGAGATGGTAATTGAGCTGGTATGTCTTCACTGCAGATTCTAGTAGCTCGTCAAACTCGTCGTCGTCGGCATGAGTGAGGCTTTTGTTTCCAGGTGGATAGTTCAGATATCCGAATTTTTCGAGGTATCGTTTAAGCTGGTGGACTCCTTTTAGGTCTTGACCCTTGTGGCATCCCTCCAGATGGTGCAGGAACTTGAAGGGCTGACCACTTGGTTTGGATTGAATTTTGTTGGGTAGCAAGAGAAGCAGGAGAAGAAGAAAAGATGACAGAAGCAGAAAGGAAACCCGAGGGGCCATCAGACTGCAACTGAAAAATACTCTCCTTCACTTAATCACTTTGGAGTTGTAATTAATGGAAGGAGCTGATCTCTGTTGATCTCTGTTGGTTTTGGCCTCCCATAACGTCTCCTATTTATAAGCATATCCAGGGACGTCGTTGCCACAGTTTGGGGGAAAAACGCACTCAGCGTAAAGGCGTAGGCGTGCTTGACATGCTAGATAGGTCATTCCGGTTCCAACTATTTGGTTGGTCCATTCTCATTTTCTGTATTCTCCCATTTGAAGGAATACCCGTTCCCTCCCCCTTTCCTTGAAAAGGAAGAAAATCTCATTCCATCTGATTTTAATTCTCGTTCCCATGATTCTTGTATGAATTAATCAAACAAACTATGCATGGGAATAGATCATTCAGATTCTGATTCTAATTATGAACCAAACAGACCCTTAAGACACCAAGATCAAGGCACTGAACGACTCTGAGTACCCCAGGTTGACAATGGAATTTCATAATCACATGCAATTTTCATACACTTCCCTGTTACGGGTCTATATTGTAGTATTATGGTAGGTCAAGCACGGTCTAATCTCTTATACGTCTTCTTGTTCGTTTTGGGTCTATAGAATGAAGCCTAGTCATTTTGGTCTAACCTTTGGCTGTGTCCACGTCAATCACGGCCTAAATTTTGGCTGTGTCCACGTTTGACGCCTACGTATTAAATAGGTAGGTTACAATTAGGTGGGTCAAGTGGGTTGATTTAGAAAATTAAAAGAAGTTGCCACCTCTACTTTAATGTAACATAGCTTGTTAATATAAATGGTCTAACCGATGGTTTTCAAAAACGGACTGGACCGGACAGTCGGACTGGAAAAACCGGGAATCAACCATTTTTCTCCAAAATATAATTTTTGTCAAAAAAACATTGATTTGGTCAATAAACCGCTGACCTGGGCGATTGAGTTGTAAGTGTGAATGCAAATATGTAGAGTGTAAAACGGTTCATATAAATTGCAAAATTATGTTAGTTTTGCACTAACAAATTTATCTTCTTACCAAACATATCTTAGTTGTAATGGATGCAAACATGAATTCCAATAAAGCATGTGCCTTTTTTTTTATCAAAAGCCCACTTGAATGCAAATTTACTTCTTTTTTATTATGTACTTTTACATCTTATTATCAATGTAAACTAGTGAATGACCCCGTACTAACTACGGGAAATCAATAATGTTAAATTTACATTATGGAATGAATAATGTTAAATTTACATTATGGAATCAATAATGTTAAATTTATATTTATTAATATTTTAAATAATTATTAAAATTTCAAAAAATAACTTTTCAATAATTATTAGAATATGAATAGTTTTCTTTTGTTATGATACGTAGAGGGTTAATGGTTAACTGAAAGTGGTGTGAATAACCAATTTTTCATTTTCTACAGTTTTTAGGAATGGATTGAAAATGGTGGTAGTGGGTTGTGGGCTTTAGCAGCATCTTTTTAGAAAATGCCACATATCTAACTTTTCAAATAAAATGAGAAGGGCATGTGTGGTGGGGGGCTATAGCCTGATAATGGGCTATGGGCTTTAGTAGGAATTTCTCAGAAATTGCCACACGTCTAGCATTTTAGAAAATGCCATGTGCCTAAATTTGAATGGTGACAATGGGTTGTGGATTTTAACAACTTCTCATAAAATGCCATGTGCCTAAATTTGAAAAAGTCAAAAGTCCAGATGGTGGAGGCTATAGCCTGAAAACCTTCCTTTAATATATATATATATATATATATATTATGCATTTGTCTATCATTTATCAATGCATAGATGTAATGTTGCCAAATACATGCAAAAATGAACCAGAGTGCAAATTTACTTTGAATCGAGAGTGTATAGGCGAGTCCTATGCATACTCACGTTTTGAAATTGAATATGCTTTCACTCTTTAATGTGTATATATATTTATATGTTGTTGCAATTTGAACATATAATTGTTTCATATCAAATTATCAATCATCCGAAAATGAATCAATGGATACAACATTTCTAAGAAAGCTTGGAATACAAATGATAGTCCATGTCATGTCATGTTGGACAAGACACAGCAAATGGAGCCAAAGAGTAGGCGGCTTGATCATGTCATGTCATGAATGTTGGACAAGAGACAGCCAAAGAGTGGGCGGCTTGATTAATATGGAGGACAATGAATAACCTTAATTTGCAATATGCAATAGTGGTTCTAATGCACCTCGGGACTTCTGTAGGATGTCCCAACTAAAGGATGGCCATCAAGATTTATATACGAGATACCAAGCTCGGCAGCAAATTGCATGTAAACCTAGACCCCGTTTGGTGTATCTTTCTGTATCATCTTTTGGCTGTTTATAAGTTAAGAAGACCGAAAATCAGTTTATTTCTGTTTGGTATGCAGAAGATTTCGCTGTCAAAAGATGGGGCGTCAAAAAGACATGAGAAGTCTATTTTGGGCTAATTTTGGGAAGCTTCAAATGAAGTTTCCCGTGTCTTCCACGTTTTAATCTCGCATGAAAAGACCCGAAATGATACACGGAAAGATGTATATTTACCAAACGATTTTCGAACTGCCCAGATCTTATGTCAAAAGCTCAATACATCTATTGACTGTCAAAACTATGAAAAGATCTTCTCAAAAAGACTTGCTAAACAGGCCCTTAACTTCTAGAAAAGCAAAAGCTTCAATAACTAAAGCACTGGAGGTAGACATCTGAAGAGGTCTAACTAGCATATACAAAACTACCAATAAGGTGATCTCCAAAATCTCAAACCAATGCTTGAGGAAGTAGGGCCATTGGCCCCATTCATCAACATTGAGCTTCAACATCCCCTCAATGAGGGCAACCATCTGGGCAAAGAATCATTGATATCAACAGTCGTAAAGGTCTGATGAAGAGCTTCAAGTGTAAGAAGAGGGATGCAATATATAATTGGCTCTATACAAGTATTTTAAAAACTGATTTGGAGGCCTAACCGTTTTTGCCTATCGGTTGCGGGTCACCGATTTGACTGACAAGGCACCATGACAAAGTGATGAATAGACCAGAAACGGTGCAACTAACCACCAATAGACCTTGATGGTTGAACATCTATTCGAATATTAAGTCCACTACCAAACCATGCTGCAAATTTGCAATTGGATAGAGCTTCAAGTAAAGTTATTTATTCATTTATTTCTGATAGAATGATAGATAGGATTTTTTTATAGTTATATATCACCATTTACTCACTTCTTTTATCTCATAATAATTAACTTAACTATAAAACAACAATAATGATATTTTATATGGTGATGATCCTCAAAACACTTTTTTTATTATTAAATGCTTAACATCTACAAAATCATTTTTTATTACAAATTGACCAAATTCCTATTCAATTCCACCCATTAATTTGGAAATTGGATGGTATTAGCCAAGGACTAGAAAGTTAAAGACCAAGACAACATTGTTATTATTATTTTTATTTAAATGCCACAAAGGCATTCTATATATGACCATGAGCTTTGGAAGTTTTACGAGTACTTCATGGTAGGTGAGGAATTCCTTTTTTATGAGATTTATTGTGTATGTCGGGTTTAACCTGCCATAATACACATACGCGGAATGTGCTCCCTCAACTTGGGAAATGTCCCACCAAATGGTTCAGTTGATAGGTTCTCTGATTTGTTGGAGTAGAAATTTGGAATCTGATCCCATTACCACCAAAGTTGGGGGTTAAGGGAGGGAAGGGCTACCTCTTGTGTATCTCCGTGAAGGACGTTATAGAAGTCCGATACCAAGAAGCTCCTTCCATTTACAACTAGATCCATATATATAAATAACAAAAGCCGCGCGACTTCCACAAAAGAGATAGACACTACTTATAATCCAAAAGCATAAACTATTGTGTTATGGGTCATTCTTGCATATAAGTTTTTTCGCACTTTTCATTTCTTTCTAATATAGGATTCTTTTCATTAATTCCATTATATATATATACACTATTTACATGTAAATCCTAAGAAATACTTATTAAAAAATATATTTTTTTTATATACAGCTTTTCTAAAACTATAATCCAGAATAAAGCTATGGTTAAAAAACAAAACAAAGATTTTTAAAACTTCCTTCAAACAACTGGCCACCCAAGAACAAAAGTAGATAATACTACAATACATGCAGAAAGACAACCCATGGTTAATTCTTTGTAATCTTGGAGACTAAGGGAGATTGCAAATTAGACCCTTTCTTAGAAGCAGACCAATATCTAAGACTACAATACATGCAGAAAGACAACCCATGGTTAATTCTTTGTAATCTTGGAGACTAAGGGAGATTGCAAATTAGACCCTTTCTTAGAAGCAGACCAAGCATAAGAACCAAGAGACCTAATGTGAGGCATTGGGTAGTGGAGGGTCTGCATGTAGACAGACAATAATGTTATTGCCACTCCAAGCGGAGAAGACGTTTAGTCCCGATCCATTTAAGGTTTTTCTTTCTCCCTTGTTTCCTTATCTTCTTGGGAAGAAGGTATTGAAGTTCTCTTTCTCCTCTTAATCATCAATGTGAAGGAAGCTATGTTTTCGTTGTTTAGATCAATCAAAAGAATAAAACGGAGTGTGGCTGCAATTCAAGGCGGGTAGAGAGTAGTGGGAAGGAAATTCAATTTATCACTATAAGAACTATTTCCTTTCAATAAATAATGGTAACTTGAAAAGCAGTCAACATTTATCAGCAAAATTATTGAGAAAATAAATGCTATTAAGTGTTATAACGAATTAAATTGACATTATTGCCTTCCTCCACAAATGGAAATATCTTAGAAGTAAAAAATATGGGCTGTTTCTCTCAAGAAAAAATCCACAATCTCGATAGCTCATTGGTACTATATAGATATATAGATTTTACATAAGAAGACATGTCAAGTTTGAGTTGGTCAGGTTGGCCAAAGTCTCAATCTTAACCAATCTGAAGTTAAATAAGGTTCATATTTTCCAATTCTAGTCTTAACCTGAACTTCAACCCAATTCTATTATATGTAAATGTATACATATCTATACTTGTTTTATGTGTGTGTTTGTTTTATGGGGTAGCTTACACATGACATGTTACCCACTTAGTTCTTTATTTGTCTTTTTAATAAAAAGAAAAATATTAGTTACATTTGCTGCTTTTTTTGGTAAAATTGCAATTATTCTTTTACCCCACACCCATGATGTAGTAATAATGTGTTGTGCACATGAAACTTCGAAACAGTTCAGGCTGTTTTTTCTCTAATTTGCTAAGCTTATTAGAGATACACTACAAGATATACGAATACAAGCATATCCTGTCAATCATTCATAATTCCACAAAAAATGCAAATGAGATGATTTGAACTCAATCACCTAACATGTTTAGAACTTGTTGCAATTCTAAACCACTAAGCCACACTTCATTTCATGATATAAATTGGAATAAAAAAAATATTAACTTTTTGTGTTTACATGCAATTTAAGTAAAAAAGCACATATTTATATTTGACAACTTAACTAAAAATTAAGAAATAATATTCAAAAATAGTATTTTATAAACTAATAGAATAAATAACATACCAAATCCACATTTATATAAAAAAGATGATTTTTAATATCAAGAAATTTATACAAATAGAATATTAATAATAAAATAATTATTTTAATACTTAAAATTTGTAAATTTGCATATGATATGAATCTTAAAATTTTTATATACTTTTACTAGTTATTAACTAATATTTTATTTTACATTAATAAGTAATAACAACATATTTATTATTTACAAAAAATAAAAATATTATATACAAAGTATTGATGAATATAATATTAAATTGAATCTATCAAATCCATTAATCTAAATTAAAAAAAAAAAAGTATTTCATAAAATTTATAGAAATAAAAATATTATTAATGGAATAATTACTTTAGTAATTAAAAAACTATGAATTTGTATATGATATATATCTTAGAAATTTTAACAAATTTGATATACTTCAAGTTAAGATTATATTTTTATGAATTATTAATTGATATTTTAATTTGCACTTGAAATTTTAATATTTAGTTGAATTTTTTTAACATTAAAAAATTAAAATAGTAAAATAAAAAATAATTGATATAGTAATTAGAATAGAATAGGTGCATATGTTTAGTGTCTTGGGATCTTGATTGATGCACTATAAATAAAATTATGCATCCTGGTATACTAATCATAATATATTTCTTCATATATATCTTTAATATTTACATTTTCTATGTATTTATATACTATTTTGTGGTCAGTTTGAACTTAAATTTAGTGTTATTATTGTATTTATAAAATTTGTATGTATTTCCCTAGCATATCCATGCGCTTCCATCTTTTTCATCCATACCCATACGTTTCCAAAAAGTATTTATATTTGTATCCATATCTGAGTTGTCTAATACGATACACAATACCGATACTTTAATCCTTGTCTATACTACTTATAAAGGTGGTTGCAAATGGGGTCTCTGTTTTTGAAATTTTTATTGAACATAAATTGTCCCTCATTTATAGATTTCAAAGAAATAATTTTGTATTTTAATATTTTAATATTTTAATATAGAATTGGTAATTAAAACAATTGAAGTTGTATTAATCAGCATACTACAAATCATGTGTAAAGTCATAAACCAATATAAGCCATTAAAGACGTACTTTCTCCATATACACCATTAAAAGTGTATTAATAATCATATGTCAAAACTTAACCTCCACATACACCATTAAAAACCTACTTTCCTCTAACATTAGCACTTCTATTCTAAAGGCTTTTCTCCTATTACCTCTTTCCTACCAAATGCAACCTCACCACTTAGCTATAAGCCAACCACACACCCTAATTGGTTGCATCTGGTATTCCTACTTATCTCAATGGCATTATTGAAATTATCATTTTTTTTAACTATTACTAAAATTATTACATGCAACACACATGCACATTTGCTAGTTACTATTAAAAGTGTGAATGAGAGTGTGAAATTTTTGTTTGACTAAAATACCCCAATTTTTGAATTTAGTCCATCTCTAATTGTCGAGAAATGCAATTTGAAAATCACTTTTCTCATTCAAATCTCTTTCATTAACTCTTATATTCAAGGTTTAACTCAATATTCATTGAATCCTATTCTTAACTACAAGATCCTTATTTTTTAACAACTACATTTCTCCTCATTCAATTTCCTCTCATTAAGTCTTATATTTAGGGTATTAACTCCCATTCTTTCAATGAATCCTTATTAATTAACTATATTAAAGAAAAATAAGTGTGAACAAGAATAATTGTTTTTTTTCTAATAGAAATTAAATACAAATTTAAAACAACCAACCCAATAATACATTTCTTTTCCTATTTGGTAATGAGTCAACAATTCAACTTTTTGGGTCAAAATTTAATTACTAATTAATTATTAATTAATAACAATAATTACTAATTAATTACTAACTAATAAAAATAATTATTAATTAATTACAGTAATTAATAGTGTAATTATATAATTACTGTATTATTACTGTAATTAATTATATATTAATGAATAATAATTACAGTACAAATTAATAATAGTTACTGTAATTATTATTTAATAATAATTATACTAATTAATAATTACTGTTATTATAATAACAATAATTACTAATTAATTACTGTAATAATAATTACAGTACTAACTAATAACAATAATTATTAATTAATTACAGTAATTAATAGTGTAATAACATGCACCCATTTCCAGTAATTACTTACTAATTAATTATTAATTAATAACAATAATTACTAATTAATTACTGTATTTAATAGTGTAATTATATAATTATTGATTATGTTACTAATTATATTAGATTCCATTTCGTGAGTGCAGAGAGCACCCATTTCCTTTTAATATATATATATATATAAGATTACTGTAATAATATATATTACTGTAAAAAATACTATATATATATAGTAATAATATATATATATATATATATACTGTATTATTACTGTTATTATTATTATTAAAAAATACTATATATATAAGAATACTGTAATAATAATTACTGATTATCACAGTAATTTAATAAATATATAATTAGTGATTATAATTGATAATTTCTGTTATTATAAATATTGTTAATAACTAGATATTTACTTTAATTTTACTTTAAATTAAAATTGTAAATATTATTATTAAAAAATACTGTTAATAAATTTAGTAACCCAATTTTAATAATTACTGATTATTACAGTAATTTAATAAATATATAATTAGTTATTTATAATTAATAATTACTGTTATTATAAATATTGTTAATAAATGAATATTTACTTAAATTTTACTTTAAATTAAAATTATAAATACTGTTAATAAATATAGTAATTATTGTTATATTCAAAATAATTAAAAATGTTATTAAAAGTATTGTTATTGATTATTTAATAAAATACTTTAATTACTGACTATTAAAAGTATGGTGATGTCATGGCTCTTGGTTTCCATGCTGCCACAGGTAAGGAAGATATTTATGTGGGCTGAAACTGCTTGTGAGATATGGGAACAAGCAAAGTCCACCTATTCAGAGCAGAGACACTATGCCAAGATATACCAACTGCAAGCTAAATCCTCTACTTGCAAGCAGGGGGAGAGGAGTCTCTCGATGTACTATTCTGATTTGACATTGATATAGAAAGAACTTGATCGCTACCAGAATGTGAATTGGAAGTGTGATGAAGATGCAAAGGCATATAAGTCACTTGTATCTCAACAACGGGTCTTTGCCTTCCTCCTAGGGCTGAATCCTTTATATGAGTCCATCAGGGTGTAGATCTTAGGTAGTAAAGACTTGCCATCAGTTCAGGAGGTGTATGCCTTAGTGCAATCAGAAGAGAGTAGAAGAAGTGTGATGAATTGTGGAGAGGGGGAGTCAATTGCCCTATCTGTCCGGGGAAATTCAGATACAAATGTCGGAAGTGCTTTTAAGAAAGGCAACTCTCAGAAGAGAACAAATGATAAGAGTAAATTTTGGTGCACTCACTGCTAGAAGACAAGACATACCAGAGATACATGTTGGGATCTCCATGGAAAACCTAAATGGGCACAAGATTTGGGTAAGAAGTCAACACCTGATCAGGGCAAGAAACCAGGTCAGCAGAATCAGAAAAAGTATAACTCTGCTAATATGGCATCTCAAGAGACTAGTCCATTGGTAACTCAGGGGAGGCATCACAGTTCTGACCCTAAGGAAGAAATTATCAACTCCTTTCGTGACCATTTGGAATTGTATGGTAGGACTCTCCGCCAGATGGATCTGGTCCTACTCCGTCTACCTCTTTCGCGTCTACATCAGGTAACACTGCCACTGCCTTCCATGTGTCATCTCATACCACTGATTCTCCTTGGGTTATTGACTCCTGAGCCTCAAACCACATGACTGGTAAGTCAAATTTATTTCAGACATATAACATTCTCTCTGGGAGAGATCATGTGAGGCTAGCTGATGGTTCTTTCTCTACCATAGCTGGCCAAGGCACCATACCTCTCCCACTCGGCCTTACCCTTTCTAATGTACTTCATGTTCCGAAATTGCCTATAAATTTGCTGTCCATTAGTAGTATTACTCACTCCTTGAACTGTTCAGTCACTTTCTTTCCGTCTTCATGTGTGTTTCAGGATTTGGCCTCAGGAAAGACGATTGATAGAGGAAGCATGGTGGATGGTCTTTACGTGTTGGAGAATTTAAAGCTGGTCTTGTGACTACAGAGTCCATGAGTTTGTCCAGTGAGAGTCAAGCCTATTTATGGCATAGTTGTCTTGGTCATCTTTCTTTTGAGTCATTAAAAGTTATGTTCCCAAAGTTGTTTGAGTCCTTGTTAGTGAGTCAGTTACAGTGTCAGACATATCAATTGAGTAAACATTGTAGAAGTTCTTTTTCTTTGAGAAATAAAAGATCTGAATTTCCATTTCATATTGTTTATTCTGATGTTTGGGGCCCTGTTACTCTATCTACTGAGGCTGGATATAAGTACTCCATTACCTTGATTGATGATTACTCTAGATACACTTGGGTTTATCCTATGCGATCTAGAGATGTAGTGCCAAAAATTGTGAAAGACTTTCAACGCTTGGTGTTCACTCAGTTCCAAACTGAAATCCATATCTTCCAGTCGGACAATGCGAAGGAATACTTCCATAGTGATCTTCGGAGTTTTTTGCTTCGAGTGGGTCACTTCAATGAATCTCTTGTGCTAGGACACCCCAACAAAACGATGTTGCTGAACGAAAGAACCGTCACCTTCTCAAAGTAGCCCGTGGCTTATTAATTCATATGAATGTGCCAAAACGTTTTTGGATGGATGTAGTTTTGTGTGCTACATACATCATCAATCGTATCCATCGATGTATCCTTCTTTGAAAATCAACCTTTCTTCTCGGTTTCTCTTCAGGGGGAGAGTCGGGTTGAGGAGAAACAGGCGGCTCAAACTCAACTACCTCTTCTACCCGATCCTCCTCCATTCCGTGTCTTTCATCGCCGCCATAAAAGCCAGCAGAGTTGAAGAGCCGTGGAACCTGACACTATGCAGCCAACATCATCGGATTCACCAGAGGCAGATCCTTTTCATCAGCCAGGTACACTTGCTCCTATTGATATGCCTGTTCCTCTCAGTGTTGATTCCCCTGTCATTAATGATCTTGATGTTCCTATTGCTAAGAGAAAGGGTGTTAGATCTTGTACCACTAATCATCCTATCTCTAATTTTGTGTCCTATGATCACATTTTGCCTTCATTCCGTGCATTCCTCTCTTTCATGGACAGTGTCTCCGTTCCCAATAATGTGGTAGAAGCTTTATCCAAACCTGAATGGACAGATGCAATGCAGGAAGAAATTGATGCATTACACAAAAATGGCACTTGGGAGTTAGTGGATCTTCTTGAAGGGAAGGAACCAATGGGTTGCAAGTGGGTGTTCACAGTGAAACACAAGGTTAATGGAACTGTTGAAAGGTACAAGGCTAGACTGGTAGCAAGAGGTTTTACACAGGTATATGGAGTGGACTATGTAGACACTTTTGCTCTAGTAGCCAAGATGATCTCTATCGGGATTCTTTTTTCATTGGCAGCAAATCTTGTTTGGGAACTTCACCAATTGGACATCAAAAATGCTTTCTTGAATGGTGACTTGGAAGAGGAAGTGTACATGATCCAACCTTCAAGTTTTTGTGCCAAAGGCAGTGAACAAAAAGTGTGCAGGTTAAAAAAATCTTTATATGGGTTGAAACAATCACCTCGGGCCTGGTTTAGTAAGTTCCACTTAGCAGTTCAATAGATAGGGTTCAAACAATGCCAGACAGATCACACTCTATTTATGAAAAAAGGTGAAGGGAAAATTGCAGCTCTAATTGTGTATGTGGATGATATCACAGGAGATTGGGAGGTTGAAATACAGAGACAAAAAATTCTTAGCCACTCAATTTGAGGTGAAAGATCTAGGCCCCTTACGTTATTTCCTTGGAATTGAAGTTGCCCGCTCTCACAAGGGCATCTTTATTTCCCAACGGAAATATGTAGTAGATCTACTAGAAGATACAGGCAAGTTGGGGGTAAAACCAATTGATTCACCAATTGAATCTAATCATCAGCTGGGAGACAATCAGGGAGAGTTTTTGAAAGATGTGAAGAAGTTCCAGAGACTTGTAGGGAGACTCTTGTATTTGTCTATGACCAGGCCTGGTATTGCTTATGCAGTAGATGTCCTTAGTCAGTTCATGCACAATCCTAGGACAACTCACTTTGAAGCTGCAGAGAGGATCCTAGATACCTCAAGAAGTTTCCCGAAGCTAGTTTGTTGTTCTAGAAACATGGACACTTAAAGGTGGAAGTATATACTGATGCTGATTGGGCAGGGGTAGTTGATGACCGAAAGTTCACCAGTGGGTATTGTGCCTTTGTAGGAGGAAACCTAGTCACATGGAGAAGTAAAAAACAAAGTGTGGTGGCTAGATCTAGTGCTGAAGTAGAATATAGAGCGATGTCTCATGGGGTTGCTGAAATCATGTGGATAAGAAATCTGTTAGGTGAACTGGGTTTTGCAGTGAGCAACCCTATGTCACTCTACTGTGACAATAAAGCTGCCATCAATATTGCTGCTAATCTAGTCCTGCATGATAGGATGAAACACATTGAAGTGGACAAGCATTTTATTAGAGAGAAACTTGTAAATGGAGAAGTTTGTACTCCATATGTTAGCTCAGAAGAACAATTTGCAGATATCTTCACCAAAGGTCTTCATCATGTGTGGCATAATGATTTGTGTGACAAGTTGGGCATGATTGACATCTATGCTCCAACTTGAGGGGGAGTGTTGAAATAATTTAGTTATTTGTGTTAGGGTCTGTTTGGCTAGTTAAAGCCTTTTTTATTTTCTATTATTGTACTTCACTTGCAGCAGGGGCACATTTATAATATTTAAAACAACAATAATGAATAAATAATGTACCAAATCCACATTTATATAAAAAAGATGATTTTTAATATCAAGAAATTTATACAAATAGAATATTAATAATATAATAATTATTTTAATACTTAAAATTTATAAATTTGTATATACTTTTACTAGTTATTAACTAATATTTTAATTTACATTAATAAGTAATAACAACGTATTTATTATTTACAAAAAAATAAAAATATTATATACAAAGTATTGATGAATATAATATTAAATTGAATCTATCAAATCCACTAATCTAAATTAAAAAAAAAGATTTTTTATTTCCTAAAATTTATAGAAATAAAAATATTAATAATGGAATAATTACTTTAGTAATTGAAAAACTATGAATTTGCATATGATATATATCTTAGAAATTTTAAAAAATTTGATATACTTTAAGTTAAGATTATATTTTTATGAATTATTAATTGATATTTTAATTTGCACTTGAAAATTTAATATTTAGTTGACTTTTTCTTAATGTTAAAAAATTAAAACAGTAAAATAGAAAATAATTGATATAGTAATTAGAATAGAATAGGTGCATATGTTTAGTGTCTTGGGCTCTTGATTGATGCACTATAAATAAAATTATGCATCCTGATATACTAATCGTAATATATTTCTTCATATATATCTTTAATATTTACATTTTCTATGTATTTATATACTATTTTGTGGTCATTTTGAATTTACATTTAGTGTTATTAATGTATTTATAAAATTGGTATGTATTTCCGTAGCGTATCCATGCGCTTCCATCTTTTTTGTCCATATCCATACGTTTCCAAAACGTATTTGTATTTGTATCCATATCTGAGTTGTCTAATACGATACCCAATACCGATACTTTAATCCTTGTCTATACTACTTATAAAGGTGGTTGCAAATGGGGTCTCCTTTTTTGAAATTTTTATTGGACATAAATTGTTCCTCATTTATTGATTTCAAAGAAATAATTTTGTATTTTAATATTTTAATATAGAAGTGGTAATTAAAACAATTGAAGTTGTATTAATCATCATACTACAAATCATGTGTAAAGTCATAAACCAATATAAGCCATTAAAGACGTACTTTCTCCATATACACTATTAAAAGCGTATTAATAATCATATGTGAACACTTTCCTCTAACATTAGCACTTCTATCCTTAAGGCTTTTCTCCTATTACCTCTTTCCTATCAAATGCAACCTCACCACCTCAGCTATGAGCCAACCACACACCCTAATTGGTTGCATCTGGTATTCCTACTTATCTCAATGCCATTATTGAAATTATCATTTTTTTTAACTATTACTAAAGTTATCACATGCAACACGTGCACATTTTCTAGTTACTATTAAAAGTGTGAATGAGAATGTGGAATTTTTGTTTGACTAAAATACCCCAATTTTTGAATTTAGTCCATCTCTAATTGTCGAGAAATGCAATTTGAACAATCACTTTTCTCATTCAAATGCCTCTCATTAACTCTTATATTCAATGTTTAACTCAACATTCATTGAATCCTATTCTTAACTACAAGATCCTTATTTTTTAACAACTACATTTCTCCTCATTCAATTTCCTCTCATTAAATCTTATATTTAGGGTATTAACTCTCATTCTTTCAATGAATCCTTATTAATTAACTATATTAAAGAAAAAAAGTGTGAACAAGAATAATTGTTTTTATTGATGATAGAAATTAAATACAAATTTAAAACAACCAACCCAATAATGGAATCTACTCGTGCGAGTAGATCCCACGTGCGAGCACCCATTTTCAGTAATTAATTATTAATTAATAACAATAATTACTAATTAATTACTAACTAATAACAATAATTATTAATTAATTACAGTAATTAATAGTGTAATAACATGCACCCATTTCCAGTTATTAATTACTAATTAATTATTAATTAATAACAATAATTACTAATTAATTACAGTAATTAATAGTGTAATTATATAATTACTGTAATTAATTAATTATTAATTAATAATAATTACAGTACTAATTAATTACTGTAATAATAATTACAGTACTAACTAATAACAATAATTATTAATTAATTACAGTAATTAATAGTGTTATAACATGCACCTATTTCCAGTAATTAGTTACTAATTAATTATTAATTATTAGTAATTAATAGTAACTATTAATTAGTAATAGTGTTACTAATTACTAATAATTAATAATTAATTAGTAACAATAATTACTAATTAATTACAGTAATTAATAGTGTAATTATATAATTATTGGAATAATAATTACTGATTATGTTACTCAGTAATTTAATAAATATATAACTAGTGATTATAATTGATAATTACTGTTATTATAAATATTATTAATAACTAGATATTTACTTTAATTTTACTTTAAATTAAAATTATTAATATTGTTATTAAAAATACTGTTAATAAATTTAGTAACCCAATTTTAATAATTACTGATTATTACAGTAATTTAATAAATATTTGATTAGTTATTATGATTAATAATTACTGTTATTATAAATATTGTTTTTAATAAGTACTGTTAATAAATATAGTAATTATTGTTATATTCAAAATAATTAAAAATGTTATTAAAAGTATTGTTATTGAATATTTAATAAAATATTTTAATTACTGGCTATTACTAATAAATACTGTTAATTTAATTTAATTTTGGTAATTATTAATTTAATGAATATTGTTAATAAATCCTATTCATAAATTTAATAATTACTATTATATTAAAAATTACTAAATCATATTATTAACACTTTCATTAATGATTATTTAATTAAATAGTATAATTACTTTCTATTATTGATAAATGTTGTTAATAATGTTCTAACAACCGACTCTTCAACCGTTTAGTTCAAACAGATGGCCCATTCTGACAACAACAATTACAAGCAAAAAATAACGGAACCATTATGGCCACCGGTTTTCGGGTTGACAGTTCAATCATCCAATTCGAACGGACAGTCCGTTCTGACAACAAAAATTATAGGCAAAAAATTTGAGTTTGTGAGGTCCATTAAGTAGTATCGTACGTGTTATGTCATTTGAGTGTGTGACTCATACGACCCAAAAATGGAACCGTTTTGGCCACCGGTTTTTGGATCGATGGTTCGACCATTCGATTCGAACGAACGGCCCGTTCTGACAACAAAAAATTATAAGCAAAAATTTATGGAACCATTTTGGCCATACTAGTTTTCAGGTCAACGGTTCGATCATCCGGTTTGAATGGACAGTCCGTTCTGATAACAAAAGTTATAGGCAAAAAATTGAGTGTGTGAGGTTCATTGAGCAGTGTCATACATGTTATGTCATTCGAGAGTGTGACTCATATGACCCAAAAATGGAACCGTTTTGGCCACCGGTTTTCGGGTCAACGATTCGATCGTCTGGTTCGAACGGACAACTCGTTCTGACAACAAGAATTAAAAAAAAACAGCCAAAACCATTGGATAGGTCAATGGGTTGACGATTCGACCACTCAGGTCAATGGGTCGTTGACCGATTCAACGGTTTTTGGCCAAGGACCAGGATTGGGGTAAAATGGAACTGGTTGCCTGGACAATTTCCAATTAAAAAAAAAAACAGACAACCCATTCTGACAAAAAAAAATTACATGCAAAAAATTGAGTGTGTGAGGTCCATTAAGCATTACCATACGTGTTATGTCATTCAAACATGTGACTTATACAACCTAAAAACGGAACCGTTCTAACCACCGATTTTGGGTCAACGGTTTGACTATATAGTTTGAACGGATGGCCCATTCTGATAATAAAAATAAAAAAATGACCAAGAACCATTAAATAGGTCAATGGTTCAACCACCCAGGTCAATGGGTCGTTGATCGATTCAACGATTTTTGGCTACGGACCGAGATTAGGATAAAACGGAACCAATTGCCTTGATGGCCGATTAAATAAATAAAAAAGAGCCAAAAATCATTGAACAGGTCAATGAGTCAATAATTCGACTGCTTAGATCAATGGGTCATTGACCAATTCAATGATTTTTGGCCAAAGACCGGGTCAATGGGTCGACAGGTCGAGGGTTCCATTCCAGCCCCTACGAATCCGGGCCCCTCCACTAGTAAAAATTTAAAAAGATGAAAACACAAAATATAAAAGATACAAAAAATGATCGTATATTCATCATATTAAACAAAAAAGTGTGACAAATCAAAATAGTTTTTATAAATAGAAATAAAAAAAATGTAGAAAAATTTAGAAACATATTATTTATTATCATCAATATAAAAAATTTCCACATGCATCACGTGTACACTAACTAGTAAAATAAAAGGGAAAAACACTTAAACCTCTCATATATTCTTTCCATTGAAAATTAAATCTTCATTTCTAGTAGCATGCTTTTTGTTTATATATTATTTATAAATTTTGGGTGTTTTTTGTTTCTCATAGCATCATTTGGGGTTTTTTGTTTATTATTTATTAATATTTTGTTAATAAGAATTCAAATGATGAGCTTATTGTGTTCAAATGATGAGCTCCACTGGCTCTCAAAGTGCTCATGTTTGATACCAATTACAAAATCTAACAGGTTTAAGTCATATACCAATTATGGAGTTGGTTTTTGGTTTCAACCCTTGTACAAATTATGAGACTCTTCAGTTATCACTTTTAACAAGTTTTATGGAGGCATGTTACAATTCTCATGTTATGTGTTAATAGATCCACATTCAAAGTATAATAAGATCAAAAGAAACCTTGAAATGATATTTCATAAGAAGATATCAGATTATGTAAAGTACGTAGCAACAATTTTCATCTTTCTCAACTTTAAATCTCTACTTTAACTAAGTAAAGTTGTATTTGGATTTATACCCATCCGTGAAAGTTGTATTAATGTTTGTGGTTCTTACATAGAAACATCCTGGAGGCTTGCTTAAGGGCTTCACTTAGACCCAAGTTATTACATTACTAATAAAGGACAAGTTGTTGTTAGTTGCTGGAGGATTTCAGGGGAACTTATCTGCAAAGTAACTTTTTCTTTGGGTAATTAAACAAGCTAGTAGTTAGTTTTAACAAGGTGCGTTTAAGACAATGCTTTGACATTACCATCTTAGGAAGTTGGCTTCTTCTTTATCTTTTTTAATGAATCAATACAATACCTTTTGCAAAAATGGAACTTTGATCATCCCTTTTTACTTTTTTCTACTCTGAAATTTTTAAATAAATGGATACCTAGGAATTGAACTTAATTATAGATATGTTGTCAAATGTGGGATTTGAAGGTTTTATGTAGTTTTTGGTGATGGTTCTTAGAAATTATCTTGGAGTTTTAGTTGTAGTTTAAGGACATTAGTATAGAAGATCTTGGAGACAATTTGTGATCTACTGTGGGTGTGGTAATTTGTAATCATTACGAAATGTTGTTGTTTTCGTTTATGTTTTCTATCTTAAGATGAATCTTGTTTCACCATCCCACTTTGTTTAATGCCAATATCCTAGGAAAAGATGTCATTCGTAATTTCATTCTATTATAGTACATGCTTAACTTTCTGGTGATGGACATGATACTTATTAGATACAACATTAATGAATGCTGCATGGAGACATCAAGATGTACTCTATAGCATCACCACTTTTGAAATACATAGAAAATTGTACATGCAAAGGATTTAATAAATTCGCATTATATCTTGAGAAATGACATTTAGCTATAAGATTAAATACAAAAACATGATGTAAGCATTTTACATGGGATACCATACTTGTATCTGTGTCCAAGATTCCCTCATCTGTGGTCATGTTTGTATCCATATCTGGGTGCATTTCATTAAGATGCCAAAAGAAGCCATTATCATAAGTTCTTTTATCCTGATTTCAAAATTTACATGTGGCAAATTTATAGTGTCCTCAAGAAAGTTGTATATGCAGTTTATTAAAAATGAGTGGTGTTTGCTTTTATAGGTCTTGCCCAACTATATGGTTACTGGCTTGCTATTGAAGACATAAATCTAAGGGAAGTGTCTAAGAACAATAGTAACAATACTAGTTGAATGCTCAACTAATCTAATTGTTACAACTTAAAACCATGTTGTTCAAATTTCAAGTTGTAACAAGTTTATTTTTATTAATAAACACTCAGCTAGTCTATTATGTATCTAAAACTTGAAAAAACAAAAAAAAAAAATGTTTGAGGATAATTGATTCATTGTATAAAGTTTTATTTGGAATGAACCTATTATAACCCATTACTTAGGTTTATAAAACAAAACGTCCAAAAATGTTCATTTGGGCCAAAAGGTAAAATTTATTTATTTATATATATATATATATATATATATATATATATATATGCATCCCATTATATTAATTGTAAAGATATATATATAATATGTGTCTTGGACTCTTTGTATTTATACCTTATTTGTGGCTATTTTGTCCCTAAAGTTAGTGTGAGTGACGTATTTACTAAATTTGTATGTATTTTCATAGTGTATCCATGTATTTTCATATTTTACGTCTGTATCTATGTGTTTCTAAAACATATCCATATCCATATCTATATCAAAGTTGTCCGATATGATACCCAATACCAATACTTTGATCCTTGATCATAGATCACAATTATAATCAGGTCTAATTAGGTGAGACCCGGTTATCCTGATTAATAATTGATTGTGTTCTAGATTTATTTCATATAACCAATTAATAATTGGTCTGGGACTGGTCCACCTCGTTCCAAACTAGACCTAACTCGTTGACATCTCTACAACGAAATATGGACATACACCCCTTCCATTGATAATTTTCATGAAAACATTGACATAATGCTTTGAATTTTTAAAATCCCATTTCTATCCATGAAAGTGAAGATTTGTTAGATTACCCCTAGAAGTGATTCACTTAAGGCCAAGTTAGGATAAAGCTTAAACTCCCTCAGTAGAAATACCATCTCTCTCTCTCTCTCTCTCTCTCTCTCTCTCTCTCGTGGCAATTCTAGATGATGATAAAGATATTAATAATGTATGCAAAGTTTTTATTATTAATTAGATGCAGATTGCAAAAATTTTGTATAAACTTTATGCCTAAATGCTTTCTTGCAAAATTTATGTATTTTTTATTTTTATTTTTTATTTTTTATTAATTTTTATTATTTATTTATGACATTAAAGGTTAATACATTTGACCGAAAAGTCGAATTATTGATCTTTGACAAATAGTAAAATAATTTTATTTTTTGTTAGTTCTAAATTATGTATTTCATTTTCATTATCAATAAAAATAATTCTTGTTTATTACACATTTTTTTAATTTGATTAACAAAAATATCATAAATGTGTCTACTTTTTTCTAAATTTTTATAGTTTTATATATTTTTTTCTATTTTAAAACTTTTATTACCTAACTACGACTTCATAGATGTTATGGGCCCAGGCGTAGGATCTCGTCACGGGTCGGTCCACGAGGAAAACTCCTAGCCTTCCCTTGCCCTTCCCTTTGTGTGCTGACCCTATTGTGGCGAACTAGGGGGTGATTTGTCCAAGAGATCACCCTAACTCTCCTAAGCTCTTTCTTGATCGAAAATTCAATGCCTTTATTCCAATTCCAAGCTCCTTTAAATAGGAGATTACAAGAGGGTTTCCTTGTTGTACTCGGCTAGGATAATCCATCTCTTATCGAAACTCAAACTCCTACTTCTAATGGTAATTAACTTCCTATTTCTACTGGTAACACAACTCCTACTAAGAACATGGGATAAGGGATAAGGTAAGCTGGCGGTGAGTTGGCTAGAGTGGCAAGGTAAGTGGGCCCCTGATGAGCTGTCATGTGGGCCCCGCTCTACTACTGCTGTCGGGCGGTGCACGCGTCTCATAGTGTTGCTGTCGTGCGGTGCGTGCTGCTACCTAGTGCTGCTGCCGTGCAGTGCGTGTTGCTGCCTAGTGCTGCTGTCGGGCAGTGCGTGCTGCTGTGTGGGCTGCTGTGCGTGCTGCTGTGCGGGTTGCTGTGCGTGCTGCTGCCTATGACTGCGCCACAGCGAGCTGCCGGGCGGTGTGTCCATAACATCACACCCCTCCTGGATAATGAGCTTGTCCTCAAGCTCGAAATCTGGGTAGGCGTTGTGAAGGTCGGTCTAGGGAATCCAGGTGGCCTCAGCTGATGGTAGTCCACCTCATTCCACGAGAACCTCGAAGGTACCTTGATTGATGCGTGACCGGACAAGAGCTCGAGGTTGGAGGATGGGTCTGCCGTCCTTTAGAGGGAGTAGAGAAGGCTTGTGATTAGGGGGAGTCCCTGTAAAAGGCTTCAGTAGGGACACATGGAAGATGTCATGGATTCTACTGTTCTCCAGTAGCTCGAGTTGATAGGCAACCTTCCCGATCTGCCGTAGAACCTTGAAGGGCCCGTAGAACTTAGGGGCCAGTTTCAGGAAAGCTATACTAGGACTAGTAATAGCTACTCAAAGAAGTTGTTGTTGTTGTTGTTGATCATGTTGTTGCTTCTGCTGTTGCAGTTGTTGCTGTTGTTGGTTGTTTGGCTGCTGTGGCTGAGGGTGTTGCTGCTGCTGTGGACCAATAAGAGTCTGTTGCTGCTGTTGAGGCCATGACAGGGGTTGTAATTGATGAACTTGTGGGTTATATTGATTTAGTTTTGGAATATTGAACTGGAAATTTGGTGCAGACAAGCTGTGGGCTTGAAAGTTTAGCATTTTAGAGGGGTTATCGGTGCTAAGATTATTATGGAGTGCAGAAGAGGAAACCATGGATGGGAAGAATCCTGACTGAGCAACTGAAAACTGAGGATTCTGCTGCATATTCATCCACTGGATCAGACTCAAGCCAGGGAAGATTGGGCTCTGAGTATCCTTCATGCCAAAATCATCTGCAAGCCAAGGCATTGCCCTCTTGAAAACATTCTCTACGTCAGATTCACTATCTGACATCCCTGATTGTCTAGGGAATTTTGACCTAAAAAATGGAGGTGGGCAAATGTAGAATGGAGTTACAACATGCTCAATATCCCAAATTGAAACTCGGCTTGGACGTTCACCAACCGTTGACTCATCCCATCCAACCTGAAGGTTGTGCCATTGTGAATTTTTCCATCTCACAGGATCCAAATCACTGATACCTGTTATTGTCCCCATGTATTTGCATACCCCTGATTCCTCAGTCCCAAACATCATCCTACATCTCATCCCAAGAGAAACTTGGGTGTACATTGCTTGATTATATTTTGATAACGGAATAACAAATTTTGAAGGACTGGCCCTTGGGTTATAAAATATTGTAAATGGACTATTATTTGCAGCAGCATGGGCGGCGGCAGCAAGAATTCCAATATGCATGCTATCACTAGATATGACTGATGACGAAAGGGCTGGTTGCTGTCTGCTTGCACGCCTTGTACCCAGGAGAAGCTGTGACTTTTCATCTCTTATAAAAAGAACAGAATCACCAGCAAGGAGTCCTTTTGTGCTAACAAACACACTCCAACATGTAGTCAGCAAGTGTCTTTTTGGTTGACCCTGATAGATATGTCTGAATGTCCATGCAACATCATGCAAATCTCTTGCTACTAGTTCCTGGGCTAGGGGTTGCATTGAAAAATCTAGAGGTAGGAAGATCTTCTCTGCTGCCCGGCGAAGTACAGAAAATCCACCATGAGTGTTCGTATCACTAGTTGTAAGTGTTTTGCAAAAGAACTCAGTGGGTTGCTTGCTTTGCTTGAGCCCCATGTCCAATGCCAATAATGCTTCCTTGTCATATTTATTTACAGGTTGAAGAGCCATCTGCACATAAACCTCATCAGTTTCAGGATCAGCCTTATCTCTGTGTCATCTGTTCATTGATTCCGGAAAAACTGCTCGCAGCGGTACAGTCAGCCTAAGGGGTCTCCGTTGCCGTTGTACGACGGGGATTCCAGCCTGCTGTACTTGGGGATGACTGTGGCTATCGGGGCGACGACCTGCTGTTCGCTGGACGACTCCGTCAAGTCTGGTCGGTGGCTGTTTGTGGTTACAGCCCCTTTTGGATTCCTCTCCTTGTTAGAGAAATACGATTCCAGCAAGCATCGCAGCTTCCAGACATCGTCTTTGACCTCACGAACCTCCACGTTGGTTTCCCCGAGCCTATGCTCCAGTTCGTGGACCCTGGATGATAGCTACTCCAGATCTCCCATGACGGTTGGCTCTGATACCAAAATGTTATGGGCCCGGGCGTAGGATCTCGTCACGGGGAAAACTCCTAGCCTTCCCTTGCCCTTCCCTTTGCGTGTTGAGCCTATTGTGGCGAACTAGGGGGGTGATTTGTCCAAGAGATCACCCTAACTCTCCCAAGCTCTTTCTTGATCGAAAATTCAATGCCTTTATTCCAAATCCAAGCTCCTTTAAATAGGAGATTACAAGAGGGTTTCCTTGTTGTACTCGACTAAGATAATCCATCTCTTATCGAAACTCAAACTCCTACTTCTAATGGTAATTAACTTCTTATTTCTACTGGTAACACAACTCCTACTTAGAACAGGGGATAAGTAGATGGGATAGGGGATAAGGTAAGCTGGCGGTGAGTTGGCTAGAGTGGCAAGGTAAGTGGGCCCCTGATGAACTATCGTGTGGGCCCCGCTCTACTACTGCTGCCGTGTGGTGTGTGCTGTTGGACACACAGCACACACCACAGTGCTGCTGCCGTGTGGTGTGTGCTGTTGGACACACAGCACACACCACAGTGCTGCTGCCGTGTGGTGTGTGCTGTTGCCTAGTGCTGCTGCCTAGTGCTGCTGCCTAGTGCTGCTGCCGCACAGTGCATGCTGCGCGCTGTTGGGCGGTGCGTGCTGCTGGGCGGTGTGTCCATAACAATAGATTGATCAATTTGATTCAAATTGTTGAATTGATTAACCACCTCTTGGATAAAGAATGGTTTTATTTTTGAGTAAGTTTTAAAATATATATGGGCTTATATTGTTAAAAATATTGACATAAATCTAACTAATATCATTTATTAGTGAAAAATAACTGAAATATAGGATTTAATAAGAGAAAATGGGAGTTAATACTATAAGACTTAATGAGGAGGGATTAAATGAGGTAGAAAGTAATAATTGAAATTATATTTTCACCCCTTACAATTAGAGATGGACTAAATAGTTATTAAAACTATAATAAAATGACTTTTATACCTTTTCTCAAACAAATAAATAAAGGGTAATTTTAGTCCTAAAAAATAAAGATATATAGATAGATAGATAGTTAAATTAAATCATTAAAATATAACAATTCAAAATTAAAACACTCATGGGTCTTCATTGTCTCTTATAGCTAGAATCCATATTTACTCTTATATTAATAAGATTATTCTTAGATCTCTCTCTCTCTCTCTCTCACCCACCTTAATAGTCAATGTTAGTAACATCTTCCCTTCCCATTAAAACCTATTTTTTCTCTTAAATATCTCTTAATTTTTTTGGCTCTCTCTAATAAAGTAGGGGAGTAAATTAGGTGTATTGGGTTGGTTTAAGGGCCAATTCTAAATATGAACCCTAATTTGGACCCAATTTTGCGGATCCAGTAAAAAATTATTTTTTAGACCCAAACTAAAAAAAAGGAAAACATTTTTCTACTATTTTATATTTAAAGAACTAGAAAATAAATTTTTAGAAAATAATATTATTCCATTTTTCCTTGAAAATAAATTTTTAAACAACAACCCGTGAATTGCATAGTCACCACTAGTAAACAATCTGAAGAGAGAATAATGGTGTCACTTTGCACGTTTATAACAAGGGCATAATCATGATTTTAGCATCTTTGTTATAGAATAATCAACGGAATGGGCGTGTTGGTATATTTATTCGAAACATGAAGGTTCTTGAAAAGGTTAAAATACAAGAGAGGTTTAAGCATTTATATTAGAAAAATAGAAGAAGTTTAAATAAATTTTCCAAAAATAAAAAGGATAAAAAGATGAAACAACATGGGCTTTGATAGACTTTTCACTCTACTCATGCCTTTAGATTTAAAGATTAAAATATTTAAACAAACTACGACCTATAAACATTTACATTTTATGATGCCATTAAAATATTTTGATTTAACTTTACAACCTGGACATGAATCCAAAGCAAGTATGAGCATTGTATAGTAAAGATTAATGCTATTGGAAAAAAAAGATTAATGCTAAAATCAACCAACCTTATATTATCCTAACAAGTGAAAACATTTTAATAAAAAGGACTTTCTCAAAAGAAAGAAAAAATACAAAGGAAATTCTATATTCATATCTATTATGCTAGGGAAATACATGGTCTACTCTCTATAAAAAATTTTTATTGGTTTTTTAAATGTATTGTCCCAAACCCCCACCTATGTTATGTTATTTAAATTCCCCACTTATTACTGTTCTCAACTGTACAACTCATAAAGATTTATAAGATGGATTGAACAATAAAATCCCTACATATTTGCCTTATATTTTATATAAAATTAAATCTAATTATCATATATCATATATGATTAATATTTATTTGGACAACTGCATAACACTGCTCTTACACTATACCATATATCATATATTTATAAATATATGATTGATAATTGCTGCACGTTCTTATACATTAGTTTTAATAAAGAAGAGGAACACTGGTACAGTAGTAAAGCATCCTAACTTTTTCTCCCATTATTATATGCATTTATGCTAAAGTTAGTCAACCTGTTCGCTAATCAATGCGCCCAATGTCCCAAATCATATCACTATTAGGTTGGATCGAGATTTCAATAACGTCTACCGGGTTAGGGTTGACCTTAACCTAGCCTGGCTTGTACCCCTGGGCTAGGGCTGCAAGTTGGGCCGGGTTAGGTTGGGTTGAGGCCAATCCTAAGTTTTAAACCTCTAACCTTAACTCTTATTCAACTCGACTTTCAATTTGACCTACCCAACCCTAATTCTAACTAAATTTTTTCAACCATAACCTAACCTGAAGTCTCAACCTAACTTTCTTCCCATCCCTTAAAAATCTCGTACAAACTCTAAATTCAGATCTTAACTCAACTTTCACTACATATATTAATCCTATGTTTTATTAGTATTTATTTTTTGATGTTTTTATTGGTTCTTTAAGTACATAATTTAGAAAAAAAAAGTATTTGAAATGATAATAGTTTATTATGAGCTATGACGTATAATAGATCTTTTATTGGCAGTAAGCTATGGGTGGCAAACAATAAAGAGGAGATAAAGAATAAAATATTGGGAGAATGAAGATTCATCCCAAGGTCAAAATTTGTAGGCTCAAAGTACATTTGGAGTAGGTGATAGATCGAAATTGATACCAATTCACAAGCGGATATGAATGCATAGAGTTTGGGCTTTTGACCTTTTGAATGTTTATAGCTTTCTAGTGAAAATCAGAAATCTACATTGGGCCTGTCCGTACTTCTCCGTAAAATATTTAAAAAACATAAAATATGTTTTTTAGTATTTCTAATTAGTATCAAGTGAAGTGATTATCTTAAAGGAAATAAATGCATCTAAACAAATCAAATTGTGATATATCATATATATAATACATATTTATATATGATATATAGTATAGAGTTGGATCAAATTGCTCGAGGGGTCAACCCTAACCCAACCCGAAATAGAGTTAGGTTCATACCTCGAGCATCAACCCGATCTTTTCGGTTGGGTTAGGGTAGGGTTCGGGTCAACCCTGCCCAGGTTGCAGACTTACCCTGGGCCCTGGCCCTAATAAAAGAGTCGGTTTCAATATATCGGATTGGGTGAAGGACTTAGGGTTGACTTCAATTCAAGCCAACCCCTTAATCTGTAACTAACACAGTGCATTCTTTAAGGGGGCAGGTAATAGGACCCTCTAACGTACGAGGAGAGTGACTGTGTCTGTACTCTGTACTATCTGTAGCAAGGAGCCAAGGATTGCAATTTGCAAAGCGGTGATGTTTGTTGGTTCGATGAGTCTACGACTACGAGGCCCCACTGTGTACGAGTCATTGGCTCCGAATCACGATAGTGGGGAATCCGAATAACATGAGAGGCGAGAGAGCTTTCTCTTCTGAAACAATTTTACAGTTTCACAGAACGGTCATGGCTCTCACCGCAGCTATTAAACCCCAATTTATAAAATGTCGTTGTCGTTGAGGTGGGAGACCTCTTTTTTTCGATGCTTTCCCTTAAAGCTGCCCGCGAATAATGGCCGCCCCGGGCAGCTTAGCCGGAGCTGCCCGACCCGTCTCTGGCTGTTTAAGTTGGGAATCACTTTTGGAGAACGTCCTTCCTAGTTTCAACGCTAACACTTGTGAAAAACAAGCATTCTGAATTCTCAACACCCTTAGTCCTTTCTTCTTCTCTGTCATTCCCTCTTTCTTTCTCGCCATGAGCCTCTTTGGCCTGGGCAGGTAAATTTTGTTCTGTTTCTAGCAAATTCCTTTTCTCTTTTATTTCGTTCTGTTTTCTTGCTTTCGATTTACCTCTGTTCTTGTATATTTTCATATGGGGTTGGTTTGGGATCGCTTACTTTTGGGCAAGTAAATTGATTAGTTCTCCCATTTTTCTCTGATTTGGGTAGTGAAAAAACTCTGATCCTGGTTTAGTTTTGTTTCTTACTGTCGGTTTTGTTGTTTTGATTAATTCGGCTCTTTTCTTTCTCGTTTCAGTATTTTTCATCTTTCGTTTAAGATTTACTTTATTAATATAATTATTGATGGGTATTTTGAGTATCTGATTTCTTTGTGCATGTGAGTTTTAAATTCTGTCTTGACTGAGAACTCAAAAAGTCTCTTACCTCTGCTATTCTTCTACCGAAAATCCTTTTAATGCTTATTTTCATTTTTCTCTTTTTGCGCTGAGACTATTTAAGTTAATTTTCAGCAAGTATTTGTAAGAAAAAGTGATATTCTAAGTGTTTTTTTTTTTGTGCTTTTTTGGGGGGGAGGGGGGCAGACGAAGCTGGGGTTAGGTGGGGTGGGTTTAGAAATTTTGTTTACTTGAATTCTGGTTGTGCAAGTAATGCTAATGTTGCATTTTATAGGAGATTATTATATTGGAGATTGCATATGTGCATGAAAATATTAGACATTTCAGTAAACTTAATGTGAATTTAATGGTTTACATTAAGTATTATATCACAAATATTTGAGTTTTGAGCATTTAGATGCTTTTCCTTTTAGAAAATTCTCCTTTTGCTAAGGGTGCTACTAGGATTGTCAATATTTTTGTGTCCTTAAAGCAGAATTGACATTGCTAGTCTTGCAAATATATGGGAGTCCTTAAAGTATAGTTAATATTAATATCAATTGGAAGTGGAAGGTCTTTACTATTTGTTGATTGGGAAACTTAATTTTTTCTTTCAAAAAAGTGCCAATTAAAATGGAAAGAGAAACCAATCTATCAAAGTTAGAGGTCACATTGAGAATTGAGATGATGTTTGAATTTAAGGTTGCATTGATTTACTGATGCACCATCCAGTTTAATTAAGGCAGCTAGGCAATTTGTAGGCATTTTGGCCTGGTAAAATGAGTAAATGCCTAGGTGACAACTAGATTTTACCTAGGTCACATTTATAATTTATGTCTTTAACCATACATAATTATTACAGAAATAATGACAAGATTTTTGAATAACCTCTTTGTTCCAAAGTATAACAGACATATATACAAGGTTTAAGAGCTCTGTTTTTTAGCTCTAAATGCATTCACATCTACTAAAAATCAATTACTCATACTCGTATCAATAAACAAGGGAACATAATTAGTTGTTTGCCCCAACTTATATGTTTATATTATACTGCTTGCCTAGTTGGCCAGCTGGGTGATGGGCCTCCAAAATGCATAGGTGGCCATCTAGTTAATGCCTAGGCACTGCTTTAACTATTCTGGCACCGTTGTATTAAGTATGTAAAGTAAGCGGTAAGTTGCACAACATGCAATCGTATTTTTAGAATGGAGACACCAAAATATCTGAATAACCATATTTATATTTAGGTTAATTTCAGAACACAATAAATATGATCAAAGCCTTTATTGGAAGCCAAATGCAAATAGTGGATAGGAGGGGATAATTATGATAAATTTATTTTCTTCAAGGACCAACTCTTTGTTAGAAATCCCAGTCTTATGGTCAGCATTTAATATTCCAACTCTACAAGCGTACACAAATTCTGTAACATAATTGAGTGCAGGTAATTTTGAATGTTATGACTTTAATATAAAGGCTATCACTTGATATCACAATATTAAATGTCATGATGTAGGATTGGAGACCAAGAGATAGCTCAATGTGACCTTTTTCCGTTATCTTGTTTCAATAATTCATAACCAGGGAGAGATTGAAGAGGATGTCACCCATAGAATCAGAGTAGAATGTGCAGAATGGAGGGTGTGTCCGGAGTTTTATGTGATAGACAAATACCACTTAGATAAAAAAAGGAAAATTCTATAAGCTGATAAAAAAAGGGAATTTTCTATAAAACAGTTGTAAGGCTAAGCTATGCCATATGGAGCAGAGTATTGGGCAGTCAAGAAACATGTTAAAAAAATGAGTGTGGCAGAAATGTGTATGCTAAGATGGATGAGTGTAAAAATTAAAAATGATAAGATCAGAAATGAAGTCATTCGCAGGAACTTAGGAATAGTTCCAATAGGTGATAAAACAAGAGAAAGTAGACTCAGATGGTCCTACTCCCCAATGAATACAACCTACCTCAAAATCCTTTCGGTAAATTCTCTTCTGTAATAAACTTATTTTCACACAATCTTTTGTTCCTTTCCATCCATATTGTCCAAACCACTAAAGCTGGTCCTACTCCCCAAATAACCTTGCCTTCCTTAGAAACACCTTTCAGCTGCCAACTCCTTAGTACCACCAATACATTTTCTGGAAAACAAAAATGAATTTCAAACAGCCCCAAAAACCTTGCCGAAAGGTTTCTCCCAACCGTCCAGTGAATCAGAAAATGATCTAAACCTTCAGAAGCTCCCCCAAACATTACACATCTGCTAGGGAACGCATTCAGACCTCTCCTAGCCAAGACATCTGCTGTCAAACACTTACCCAGCACTACCACCCATAATAAAAAAGCAGCTCTTGGAGGAGCTTCAGTATTCCACACTTTAGCTGCTAGGAAGTCCATCATCTCCACCTCTGTGAGCTTATTGTAGAAGGATCTGACTGTGAAATTACCTTCTTACCCTGCTCATACTATCAGGTGTAATGGCCGAGGTTTGCTGGATCAGCTCCATCCACATCTCAACCTCCCAGTCATTTAGATCCCTTCTAAACATAGGGCACCAATCTACTGAACCTGCTACCCAAGTAAAGCCTCAGCAACCAGGCACTCTTTGTTCTATGCAGTCTCAAGGAGGATAAGGGAGCTCTCTTTAAGTGGATGATCTCCACACCAGGTGTCAGACCAGAATTTAATTCTGATGCCATCTCCCACTGTGTACTTGATACCTTTTCTAAACTCCATATGTCAGACCAGAATTTAATTCTGATGCCATCTCCCACTGTGTACTTGATACCTTTTCTAAACTCCATAAGAGCTCTTTGAATGCCTCTCCAAACAGCAAAACCATAGGGCAATCTTATAAAATCAAAATCCCAGTCAAACATTATAAAGATATAGCCCCAGATGGAATGTCTGCTTATTAGAATATGATTCATGATGATGATGATCAAAATATTAAGAATGTCTGCTTATTGGAAAACATAAATTTAAATGGGCATTGTTGAGAGGATTATTATTTACTAAATTTAGGGGCTTTCCTTGTTCCTCAAGTAGTTTAGCTGTGCTGTATATAAACTTGCTTTTTAGCTAAATCAGGCCTTTATGCTTCGTGATACAAATTATGTCCTTTATTTTATGTGGTTTTGTTCCCTTCAATTAACAAAAAAAAAAAAAAATAGAGTTGAGTTGGTAAACTCCTCAAACCTCTCATTTCTCAGTTGTAACTCTTTTTGACTATCCTTCTCTCTTCAGCATTTCCTTAACCTCAATTTCCTACATGTAAGCTTCACTTGATCTTATGGACCTTGTATACACAAATTATTGGTCAATGTTAGATAGTGTTCATGTGAATCTCTTTTATCAATAAAGTTTTAAAGTGGCCCCTTAAACATGGATCAAATTCAAGGGTTAAAAGAATTAGCTTTTATGGTTAAACCAAGCTTTTTTTTTCCTTGCTTTATGTTAGGGATTTTCTACTTTAAATTACCGCTACTGAATTTCTAGAACTTAATGTGTATGTTAGTATAGACTCCAGTTGTAGTTGTTATCACTTCTGTTTCTTGATTTAACATTTTCCCGACTTTCTTTTTTCTTTATGTGTCAAATTTGCTTAGAATTGAAATTTATCAAGTTCTAGCCTTCTAAGTGATGGCTTGTGGACAGGCATCATTAATATGCTTAAATTGAATGGATAAGATGACTTGATCTGTTACATATGACATATTAATTTTCACCTTTGGATTTACTCTTGTTTGTTATTTCTAAGGTTGAATCTGTACTCATGATAGCCCATGCTGTATGTGCATTTGTGTATTCTTTTTGGACGCTAAACAAATGCATTGTAAAATTGTTGGTATTCATTTTTTGGAATGTTATAGCTGCTTACAGGGCTAGTAACTTCCTCAATACTTGTCAGAGGTAAAATTGTTAGATGTTCTTAGATAGATGTTGTTGGCTTTTTTTTCCACGCTAGGATCAGCTGTGTCTATTTGTGGTGTTGAGGATTACTATTCTGGTCATTAGTTTGTGAGTTTTTTGAGGTTTGTAGTTTTATTTGTCTTTCTTTGCCCTGGTTTTCTTCAAAACTTCCATTTGTATGTAATAAAACAAATCTTTTAAAAGATTTAGTATTTGCATTCTGTTTATTCCTTATAAGTACTCTATTCATTCCATTGATTATGTCTTGAAAAGATGAACTGCATTTTTTTCATGAAGCTAATTTATATAGAGATAGGTTGTAATCATCATGGTTGTTTATCCTCCTTAGGCATTTGAATCCTCAGAAGTTCATTCTTAATGTCTCATGGAACTTTATCTTGCATAACTTTTCTAGATACCCTTAATAATTGATTGATTTGTAAACAGAAACCAAAAGACATTTCGCCCAAAAAAGAGTGCACCCTCAGGCAGTAAGGTCTGTTCTCTGTTCCATTAAGGAATTATGTTATCTCCTTTTGTTTGTTATAAATATATGAGGTTATTGACCATTTATCCTTCTTTTTTTTATCTGTTATATTATGTTTTCTCCTTACATGGATTGGTAATTTGTTCCTACTTATAATTAATTAATACAATAAGTTTTTTGCTGATAAAAAAAATACCATTGCCTCTAATTGTATTTTCAAGAGATCAAATCATCACCATCATCATCATTTAAGCTTTGTCCAAACTATTTGGGTTGGCTACATGAATCCCTTTCTACCATTTCATTCTATTCAGTGCCATATCCATTGTTAAATTGTGACTATTTCTCATCACAAATAGCATTGTTGTGGCACGTCACCTCCAAGGATTGTCATAGCATACCATTGCCCATTTCTCACCACACTAAGCTCTAATGAGTTCATGAGATACATAGTGATGTGGCGTAATCCGGCTGCTCCCTACTGGAGACGATCTGGTGGCCAGCAACAACAAGAACTGAGGTTCCTACAAGAAAGGAGTCAGAGATCCCGGGGTGGCTTACCCGGCAGGGACACTCCGATGGCTAAGTTAGCACTTAGTAGTAGAGAGCTTGAAGATGATATCAGAGAAATAGAGAGCTAGAGAGCAAAGATTACACACATCATACCTTCGCCCCTGGGGGGTGAGGTCTTTATATACCAGAGTCCATGTGGGTTTGGTGGAGTGGTTCCTGGATCCGCGTTGTGATGGGATCCGTTTCCGTGTTAGGTGGGGATAATGCCACCAACCGGTAAGGTTGCCCACCTCCGCTTGAATCGGGGAGTGGGTGAGCTAATGTAGCCGTTACAAAGTACGGTCCCGTAAGATGTGGGGTACGGTGGTGAGATCCTCGGGGTTGTCATGCGGAGGTCGACCTGACTAGGTAGCGAGCTGCCTGTGAAGTGCCGGGCTGCTTGGTGGCGAGCTGCCCGACATGCTCTAAATGCCAAAGTGCCTTAGTACTGAGGTGATCTTACACCGAGGTAGGCTTGTCTCGAGGTGGATTCTTTCTGAGGTGGTCCATCTGTCCGGGTTCGATCTGTAGCGGACTCGATATCGTTATCCTGGTCGCGATATGATACCGGGGTGACTTTAGTTCGGGGTATCAGGTTACCCGAGGTTGCTTTGTAGCGAACTGATCTGTCACTTGTGTCAAGTCATGTCCACGTGCCGGTCTGATCATGTTGAGTTGTCACTTATGCCGAGTCACGTCCACGTGTCTCCTTGTTACGAGGTCGGGCCAAATTTCCCTTCATCACGTAGCATATCCAGAATGTATCATATTAGGTCCCTTCTTGTCTTCACCATAGGTGTAGGTTGCCTGTCGACTTCAACCTCTTACCTCCATGCTTATTAGATGTTCCCTAACAATAGGTGATAAAATGAGATAAAGTAGACTAAGATGGTTTAGTCACATGCATAGAAGACCCCTGACTGCACCTGTAAGAAGAAGTGATCTGTTGCAAGTTGAAGGGGCTAGAAGGGCTAGGAGTAGACCAAAAATGGCATGGGTCAAAGTAGTAAGAAATGATTTAAGAACTCATAATTTAACACTGATATGACATTAAACAGAATGGAATAGTGAAGCAGGATTCATGTAGCCAGCCACATATAGTTGGGATAAAATAGTTTTTCTTGAATGCTTGATCATTATTCTGTTGGGCAGAGGACATGATGAAGATTGTTACTGTTTTCCACATTGGACTTCTGAGCTGCCAATGATTTTGTTACCCTTGTTTGTATTCTTCCAAAACTTTGTGAATACAATCTTCATCATGGTAATCCAGGACTGTTGGGTATTGAAGTGGCCTGAGAAATGAACAGCAATATCATATCCTTGTTCTCAGGCTTGGTGGGAATAGCTGATTCTACAAGGGTTGAGTTATTAGCTGCAGTACAAGGGATTCAGATTGCCAAGTGCCAACCAGATTGGGGTGGAAAAGCTACTAATTGAAGAAGACTCAAAGGTGGTTGTGGGATGGCTGTTGGATCCAGATTCTGTCATTTGGAGTTACAGGGACATCATAAAAAAAAAAAAGTGAAATGGTTAATAAGGCACATGACAATTAGAATCCAATGGGTGGGCAGGTCAGCAAATGCAATGGATAATTTTCTTGCTAAACAATGGACTTCCTGGGAATTATTATATTGGGCTGCTTAACCAGTAACCACTGTTAAAGGAGAGGTCACATCTAGTGCCTCTCCTAGGGATGCCTGTAAAAATTTTATCCTCTTGATTAATGAAATATCTATTCAATTATCAGAAAAAAAACTTGTGAATACAATTATTATACAAGGTGTATTAATGATTTTCTAAAAACATATGCAACATTTTTCTTTTCAATTCCAGGACCATTATATAAAAGAGAACAGTTTCTGGGGTTTTCTGATTGTAAGCTAGGCTTGGCTGATTTTCTACAAATTGGTTTATGCAAATGCAGGGTGCTCAGCTCAGAAAGCACATTGATGCCACACTAGGTAGTGGAAATCTGAGGGAAGCAGTAAGGCTTCCTCCAGGGGAGGATGCAAATGAGTGGCTTGCTGTTAATAGTAAGCTCTCGTTCCTAGTTTAAGAGTGAAATTTCATTTCTCTTTCGTCATAGAGTATTTTTTTTCTCTTTGGAATTTAAATCTTCAACCATGGTTTCTAATGCTGTTATTGTTACCCTTTTAGAAACTACCTTCTTGGTATATGCCATTTTTCTTTGTCATTTAAAATGTTTAGATCTCTTATTTTTGGGTATTTCTTGCAATTATTTTCTGAAAAATGGGCAGCTGAATTAAGATAATTGAGGTTTTTCATTTTTTTCAGCTGTGGATTTCTTCAATCAGGTGAATCTACTCTATGGCACCCTCACTGAGTTCTGTACCCCGGAGAATTGTCCTACAATGACAGCAGGCCCTAAGTATGACTTACTGCATATTAGTTCTCTGTTTGGTCTATAGATAAACATTTCAGAGTTGTGTTCCACCAAATATAAATGGATATGAAATTACCACCAAAGCTTGTCTGAGTAAGATAGTGAGTTAAGAGATAAATGAAACAAGGTTGATTTTGATAATGACCATAATAAAATGCTATCATTGGTGCTATAATGGCCATATATTGTTTCTGTTAAACATCTCATTTTTTTTCTGAACAAAATACACATTTTGTTATTGCCCTGATGAAATGACACCAATTAAATGTTTTCCCCATAATAGTGGTCTACTAAAGTTAACTTTGGACTTTTGTAACATTTTCATATTTTTTAGTTATGTGTTTAGAGGAGTGTTAGTAAACAATGCCAGAGTGCAACTCCTATGCTGCACCTTACAGACAAGGTGGGACCCATGAAAAGAGGTCCAACTTTGTCTTGTAGTTTCCTTTTTCACAAGTCCCATCACGTCTGTAGGGAAGAATCACTAAAGAAATGTATGAGAAAAAACAACCCAGAAATCTTCCATGTGGAATCATGGTTAGAAGCCCAAGCATGTTCGACATGTTCCCCTCAGTTTACCTCCCTCATTCAAGGGCAAATTTCAACCCCCAAAACCTGTGATGTCTCACCAAAATAAGTCCTCTTTTCTGATTTTTTAAATTAAAAACCAAAAATATTTGGGTAGATCTCTAATACAAGGTTGGATACAGGCTAGATGTGGAAGGGGCCACGTGGCCAATTCAGAGAGTTCACCAATCCAATGGATGTTTCAGGAGGTTGTCTAGAGTGATAAGAGTCTAGACAAGTTGCTACATCATGGGAGAAACAGAAACTCATCTACTCATACCATCATACATGTTTCCATTTCATGGGTTCTTCAATCACCAAAATCTCTTCCTATGTCCTACATGAAAAGACATAAGCACCCCTAAAAGGGTGCAAGTAGATGACTTCATCTCATCATACAAGTAGGCATATAGCATTCTTCATCTTAAAATACTTTTTTTATCACTTTTTAATTTTAACATAATTTAGAAAATTTCAAATTCTCATTATGGCCACTGCAACTGTTAAAACAGTATATGGTAAGGATGCAAGATCATTACCCCCTATTTTCATTATTTGAAGGCTTGATAGTGGCTGCAATCCCTTCGGGGGGGCTCATCAATTTTTCTTCTGAACTCTCCATCAATTGCCTAATGTGTGCATCCTAGAACAAGAAATACGTTTGTCATTCATATAAAATTTGAGTTCCTGAATTTATGTGGATTAAACTCCACAGGTATGAGTATAGATGGGCAGATGGCGTACAAATTAAGAAACCAATTGAGGTTTCTGCACCAAAATATGTTGAATACCTCATGGACTGGATAGAATCTCAGCTTGATGACGAGTCAATATTTCCTCAAAAACTTGGTAAGTATCTGATGCCAGTTTTTGTACAGCAGATTTGTCTTATAAATTTTATTCTGATTAAACCTAATGAAGCCCAACCCCCAGGGGATTGTCTTCAACAATAAAAGATTTCTCACATAGTAAAATAACCAAGGCCAAACATTGGCACAACTTTGTAAACCTGACCATCTTATCCACATTTTTTGGACATCTGCAATATATTTTTTATGGTCAAAAGAAGGGTGTGATAACTGGATGTCATCATGGAAACTATTTTTATGCAAGAGATCTCTTTGGCAATATATTGAATGGTTATTTCTGCAACTTTTTTGTGGCATGACCAAAAAGGGCAGATACTTATGGTCTGCCATCAATACTGCAGTTTTGTGGGCTATTTGGGTGGAAAGAAACAACAGGGTCTTTGAGCAGAAAGACCCTGTACTGCTGGACGAACTCAGGGGCTGGATGTCCATTTCTGATGTATTAAAGATGATGTTTTCTAACTTATCAAAAAAAAAGATGATGTTTTCTATGCAAATTTTTTTTGAGGGTGGACTTTCTTTTATTTATTTATTTTTTTTTTTGGGGGGGGGGGGTCCTAGTACTGATTATATTTGTAACAGCATCTCATTGTAGAGGACCTTCTATGCTTTTGACATTAATACAATATACTGAACCTTTAAAAAAAAAAAGGATATATTGAATGATTATTTTACCTCTGAGCATGTAATCATGTCAATTTTGATGATATGGTTATTATGGTAAATTCAACATAATTGGTTCATGTTGTAAGTGTAACATTCTAACCTCACTTTTGTAGGCACACCCTTCCCTCCCAACTTCAAAGAAGTTGTGAAGACCATATTTAAACGCCTGTTTCGTGTGTATGCTCACATATATCACTCACATTTCCAGAAAATTGTGAGTCTTAAGGAAGAAGCTCATCTCAACACCTGCTTCAAGCATTTCATACTATTCACATGTGTAAGAATTTCTTACCATGGCAAAAGTTTTACTTAGCTTTGTTTCCCAATTTAAGGCATGCTTTAAGACTCATTGATCATATGTATTGCAACTTTTATCCATTTCATATGGCTTAAACATTTAGAATTTACAAATTGGACCATTTCAAGATTCATGGTGATCAACCTTATTGTCTAGGGATTGACTTGGATCCGGGGGCACTGGATGGTACCATGTCCTTTACTTATTTGATCCGGACATTAAATATCCTCTATACAGATTTATTGAACAGAAATCATGAACAATATCTAGCACTGTAGAAGCCCACACTGGACATTTCCAAAGTTAAAATAGTTTTTTATTGTTGTCTTGAAGAAATTTATTCCTTAGTAAAAAATGAAAAAGGAGCTTGTATTAGAACTATGGTTTATTTTTTAAGAGAATAGGGTTTTCCAAATTGAGATCACTACTGTATTGGGGATACCTAATGTAAAATGAAATGTAAGCAACATGAGGGGCAAGGTGGAGGCGTGGAGCAGCCAGCCTCTATGGTGTTAACACACTTGTACACATCTAATTCTTTTCATTTTAATTAGTAAAATTTACTGTTGCCAATGAAAAAAAACATCTATCTTGGTCCTGACTCGTGAGTAACCCAGAGAATTCCTCTTGAACCATAAAACGTTAGTGGCTGCCTCACCAGGGAAGAGTAGGTCCCTTAATTCTGACAATATGAATAAAGTGGTTCAATTTGCATCTGAAAGATGAAGTATGACCAGTTGCCAAGTGGCAGGACCACAGGGTTGATTTACCATACTCTACTAACAAAAATTCTTCTGAACTAGATTTCTGTTATTCTTTGTTGCCGAATGCTAAAATCACTCCTTAGTTTACATGTTGTATGGTTCTATGCAGGAATTTGCTTTGATTGACAAGAAGGAGCTAGCACCACTTCAAGAGCTTATAGAATCCGTTATAGTGCCTTACTGAACTGGAACTGTATACCTGGAGACTCAATTTAGATGGTTACTAAAAAATTAAAATCAATAATGTTATTGTCTAAACAGTTTGGTTTTGCTTGTTACTTACTATTAATGTGTTTCTAAGTGTAGATATTCTTGGTCTTGTAAATAGCTGTCTTCTTATCATACAGCAGCTCTGTTGGAAAACCATGGTTGCTGCACAAGTTCTCCTTGATGAGATGACGTGCTTGCTTTGCTAATTAGTCTTTTTTATTTGGTACATGAAGTTTCTCTTTCTTGTTCTCAACAACTTTACTGCAAACAATTCATAAATGTGCTTAGTTTGTGCGTGATTTCCAGTTCTTTGCATTGGAGTTTATTTCTTTTCTCTGGAATTGATTGTGGTGTCATCTGTCACTATTTTGTATTTTCTTTTCAGTGGGCGTTCGGCCATAAATCCTGCTTTATCAAACAAAACATATATTGAAAATCCTGAATTTCCCGACTGCATTAGGAAATTGAAGTCTTTGAAGCTAATCTTGAAAATTCTGGCTTGGTGTTCAAAGGGCCAAAGCATTACAAGAATCTAGGATCCATTGTGGTTTGCAGGAATAGAGAGGTATGGAATCGGAATCAGAATGACCCAATTCAATTCTAATACTTTGGTTGGAGGGCATCGGAATCCCATTCTTATTCTCATTCCTGGTGAAATGTCATTCTCCCATTTGTCGGGAATGAGAATTCATTCTAGATGATTCCAATTTCCATTTGAACCATATATGCAGGGGAATAGACTATTCTGATTCTGTTGGATTTCATTTCTGATTGGAATTGCTAATTAAACGGATCCCTTAATCTTTTAAGATAATCTGAAGAAATTAGAATTGTTTACAGACAGTTTTCCCCAGCTTAGCTTAGACTCATTTCGCCAAATGGCTTTTTCAAACTCGGTTTTTTATCCAAGCTACAATTCAAGGCACATGCCTTAGAACGCTGATCCTCGCTTTATTCGGGGTGTGTCAATTATACACAACATATCTGAAAATGGGTCACCTTAATACTTAGAAGGTAGAACTGACCTGACTGCGCTCATCAAAACACCTGTTTTTAAGGGGTTCTTGTTAAATTGTATGGCTATTTGGTACTTCCCAATCCCTAACGACGCTATAGGTTGTTGTACCCTTTATTTTGGGTAAAATACTCAAGCTCCAGATAAGAAAGTTTATCTTCCTCCTTGTAATAACTTTTGTGATTAATTAATGAAATGTGGTTATGGATAAAAAAATACTTAAATTTTTCTTAAATTTTACGAAATTAATTAATTCTACCTTTACTGTTTCAAAATGCCTTAAAGCACCTCTACCCCTACCATTAGTGTACCATCACATTCTAATGGCATATATAATAAAATTGGATGTGTCATGTCAGCATGTCTGATGTAGGACCAACTCAGTTTTAGTCCTTAGAGAATGTTGAATGGTCTTATTGATCAGAGTTTTATGGTTGCCAATGACTATAATGGCTTCTTGAAGAAATAAGAGAGAATAGGGAGAGAGAAGAGAGAAAAATACCTGGAATCACTCACAGGATGCCTAGAATCACTCTAAGGCATGGGAATCACTCACTATAGCTAGCATAAGCTGAAAAAACTCAATAAACATCATTGCCTTTGTGTAAAACGTCCATACATATTTATACTCTGAATCAAACTGTTAGACTCACAATAGTCTTAGGAGTCAAAATGTTAGACTTAATAATCTTAGTAGGATTCAAACTAAGTTGTCATATCCTATTTCAATTCAAAGAAGACTCAACAATTCTAATCCTACTTATGCAATAACTTAGAAATTTTAAACATAAACAAACTATAACTAATAATTTAAACCATATCATTAGACCCCATAGAAAATTGCAAAAACGACAAAAATACCCTTGGTATCAATTCAGTCCAAATCCCAAGTGTCATCACTATTTCATATCAGGACCTGTTGTAAGGCCTTCTTTCTAGAATAAGTATTCAAGGGTGTTGATCGATTCCTATCAACGTCTCTCCTTTCAACAAATCTATTTATCTTTTTTTTTTCTCATTATTTGAATTTTTAGTTTTTTTCTTAAAAAATAACAAGCCTATTTAATGATTTAATTCACGGTTTCTCCTCTGAAATGGTTACTTTTACCAATGCATCTTCGCCATTAATGACTCTACCAATTGCCATTGGTATCTCTTCAACTTTTAATTATTGTTCTCTTTTAAAGCATCTAATTAAGTAGCGCCTTATGAATGCTAAGAGACGATTCGTATTAGTAAGTTTTCTCTTTCTCTACTCCACAGAACAACGAGGGATGCATATAGATCGGATTGGATTCAAATAAGGGTATATCCGAATTCAATCCGATAGTATATGATGGAGGACAATTTGATCCGATCTATGAAACGGTGACACGTGGACATTGACTCAGTACGAGCGATAACTCAGCATTGCAGCCTAGTGCGACCAAATGACGGGCTTATAAAGCAGCTCGCTACATTGTAGCTCACAAAAGGAGAAGCTCGCCACAACGCGAGCTCCGGGTTCCCCGAGCTACCTTTGAAGGGATACTCTAAGGCAACTTTAGCTCGCGAGCTAGGGGAACTAGCTCGCCCGAGCTCCCAAGCAGACAAGTCATCCCAAGGACCAAATCTATCAAGGGTAATCCTGAAGTGTTCCGAGCTCATGAATGAGAGCGCTCCTCAGGAAGCTTCTATCTGACAGGCCGTACCGATTGGACTGTGCCACGTTCCTTACTGACGGCGCAGTCCCTGTCCTTTCGACAGTCTGCGTCCACGTCTCTCAGCAGGTGGAGGCGTGCCTGCCACCTTGGAGACGTGTCACTCACCCAGGCGAGAAGTACGTCACAACGGCCACCTGCGCAGCCCTACCAGGTAACGCCTGTGGCAGGAGCCCAGTGGCGGTTATGCCCAACCTGACATGAACGCCCCATTAAAAATCCCTTGGGGTAGAAGAGAAACTTCTTCTTGAGACTTCTAATCTCTCGAGTATAGTGATAACATGCTATCTGCACTCTTAGCCTTCGTCTTCTCCTTGCTTCTCCTACAGAGTACTAACTTAAGCATCGGAGTGTTCCTATCGGGCAAGCCCCCGAGGATTCTTCTTCTTCTTCTTCATCTCAGGTATCTTCTAGGAGCCACGTGAGTGCCAGTTAGGAGTGACCGGATCGCGCTACATCATTTGGTATTGTCTGTGGGATACGCTTCGAAAAGCCTTTCTCTAAACCTTCACAGCTCTTTCTTCCTTGAAAACTTGACACTCATGGCTTCCTTAAGCAACATCGGACGAAGCACGGAGATGGATAACTCCAGGGAACAGCCCCAACTTCCTACTGTCTGCATCGAACAGTTCACTGTCCCCCTCTCAGCGGATGGGAACCCTAGTTTGAACGTGCCTCTTACAGGGGCACCCGTCATTGCTCCACTCCCTACTACAGTCGGAGCAACCTTCACCGAACCCTCGATTGTGCCCCCAGCGGCCAACCCGAATCAACTGGAGGACTTGGTGCAGTGCATGCGGGCCATGCAGGCCCAAATGCAATAGTTTCAACAGTTCCAGCTCTATCAGCAACAGGTGCTACACCAGGTCTCCCATTACCAGTATCAACAACAATTCCCTCAACTGCCTCAACCTCAGCTTCAGTAGCCGCAGCTCCCTCCTCGGCACCCAACCTCGCAGTGAGCTAAGTCTCACCATCAGGAGGAGCACCTTTCTCGCCAGGGAGAGGCCCCCTAGAACCCTCCTAGGAGCCAGGCTTCCTCCCACAGCAGAGGAGAAAGACCAGCCACTCCGGCCTCACCGCGGGCAGTTAGGTCGGGAGGACCTCAGCTCGCCAAGTCCACGTTGCCTCAGCCCTCAAAGCCCGATACCCCGTTCCTAGAGAACCGGTTTGAGATCTTGGCCACAGGCTCCAAGCAGTATCCCTCTGTCCGCAGCCATCACCAGCGGCCTGAGCTACTTCCTGCACACACTATCCCTGACAGCACAGAGGTGAGCAGCACAAACGCCGAGCCTACCAAGAAGCAAAGACGCTGCTGCCGAGCTCGCTGATCTATCACCCGTGACCTGCCCAAGCTCGAAGGCAAAGAAGAGGTAAGCTCGGGCGAAGTCAAGGCTCCCCTCCTTTTAGTTCAATCCCCCTTATCTCCCGAGCTCCTGGCAGTCCCAATGCCTAAAGATTTCAAGCTCCCCCTCTTGACAAGTACGACGGGTCGTTCGACCCAAATGATCACGTGGACGCCTTTCAGTCGCAGATGCACCTGGCGAGAGCCAGTGAATCGTGCATGTACGAGACCTTCTCCACCACTTTCAGAGGAGTAGCCCGTACATGGTACCGGAACCTAGCACCCGGATCAATAAGAAGTTGGGCGCAGTTCGCGCAAGCCTTCACGTCCCACTTCGTCACCAACAAGCGATGCCCGCGAACTGAAGAAAGTCTCCTCAGCATAGTTTAAAGAGAGGGAGAGTCCATCCGGGGCTATATCAAGCGGTTCAATGATGCGTGCATGCAGATACCGCACCTGGACCCCACCGTGTGCCTCGCAGTAGCCAAGAAAGGCGTGATGCATAAAGAGTTCAAATGGCACATGGTCGTCAACCAACCGGCGACCATAACCGAATTTCTTAAGCTCGCAGATAGGTTTATAGCCACCGAAGAAGAGATCAGCTAGAAGGGCAAGGGCACGCCCGAAAAGAGGAAAAGGGAAGGAGAGCCTTCCGGTCAAGGGGATAGCCGAAAGAAAAAGGATGCAGCTCGGGGGGCAAAGCCGAGTCAGTCGTTCCGAGCTCCAGTAGCGGACCAAACTGATTACACCCCACTGAATGCGAAGCAGGCCGAAATCCTGATGGCAATCAAGGATGCCCCGTATGTGAAGTGGCCACCCCGTTTGAGGGGAAATCCCAATGAAAGAAACAAGAATCTGTACTACAGTTTTCACAGAGATCACGGTCATAGTACTAAAAGTTGTAAAAACCTCCGCGATGAGATTGAGGAGCTCATCCGTCGCGGATATTTAAGGAACTTTGTACAAAATAATAATAATAATAATAATAATAATAATAATAATAATAATAATAATAATAATAATAAAACCAGGTTGGCAAGGGGAGCACGGTAAGGATGCTCCCGAGTCCAGCAGCAGGCCGGCCAACAGTCACAGAGGCAACCTCCGGAAGAGAGGCCAGTTCGGGGGACCATCCACATAATAGTGGGAGGTTCGATCATCGCAGGTTGTACTTTAGCAGCAGCTCGGATGTCAGTTCGTGAGGCCGCGTGGGAAGAACAGAATCCTCCAAAGCGGCCGAGGACATAAGAGCTAATTTTTTTCACGGAAGATGATGCGCGAGGGGTCCACTACCCCCATGATGACGCACTTGTGATAAAGCTGAGGGTCAACGACTTCGAGGTCAGGCGCGTACTCGTTGACTCAGGTAGCTCAGCAGATATCCTCTTCAAAGTTGCGTTCGACCAGCTACAGTTATAGAAAAGTGACTTGAAGCCCGCGGACACTCCTTTGGTGGGCTTCAGCGGAGAAGAAGTCTGACCCCTTGGGAAAATAACAATACCTGTGGAAGTCGGCACATGGCTCTGCGTAGTCAGACTCAATCACAACTTCCCGGTGGTCGCGACCCCCTCCCCATACAATGCCATAATAGGTCGGTCGATCACCCATGTCCTACAGGCAGTGGTCTCCACCTATCATTTGGCCATGAAGTTCCCTACAGACTTCGGTGTGGGGGTAGCACGGGGCGACCAGCTCGAGTCCCACAAGTGCTATGTCACCGCCCTGAAGGGAAAGACCATGGTGGCCGACGACCTCGAACTAGAACGACCTACAAAACAAGGCGAAGAGCGAGCCACGCACATGGAAGAAACAGTTGCAGTCCCGACCTCAGCAGCAGACCCAACTTGGACGCTTCAGATTGGTACTTCCGTCTAGGAACCTCTACGATCTGAACTGGTAAGTTTATTACTTCAAAATTTAGATATTTTTGCCTGGTCCGCGGCAGAGATGCCCGGTATAGACCCCGACCTTATAACTCACAAGCTGAATACTGACCCTATAGTTAGGCCCGTTAGATAGAAGAAACGCAACCTAGCCCCGGAGCGGTGGAAAGCGGTCGACGAGGAGGTTGAGAAGCTCCTCATAGCTAACTTCATAAGAGAAGTCCATTACCCGAGCTGGGTAGCCAACCCCGTCCTGGTAAAGAAGGCCAACGGCAAGTGGCGCATGTGCGTCGACTACACCGACCTAAACCGGGCTTGCCCAAAAGACTGCTTCCCGCTCTCCAGAATTGACCGCTTGGTGGACGCAACCTCAGACACGAGTTACTAAGTTTCTTGGACGCCTATTCGGGCTATAACCAAATCAAGATGGACCCGGCGGACGAAGAAAAGACTGCCTTCATCACGGAGTTCGGTATATACTGTTACAAGGTTATGCCCTTCGGGTTGAAAAACGTAGGGGAAACCTTTCAAAAGCTTGTAAATAAGTTGTTTGCCCCATTAATCGGCAGAAAAGTAGAATGCTATGTAGACGACATGGTCGTCAAAACTCAATTTTCGCATGAACTAATACAAGACTTGCATTCTGTTTTTGAAATTTTGCGTAAGTTTAATATGAGATTAAACCCAAACAAGTGTGTATTTGGTGTGACCTCGGGCAAGTTCTTAGGGTACATCGTCAACCGGCGCGACATTGAGGCCAACCCGGATAAAATTAAGGCCATCTTAGATATGAGACCACCCCGGAAGTTGAAGGAGGTTCAAAGGTTGAACGGCCGCATAGCCGCCCTGAGTTGCTTCATGTCCAAGTCGGCAGACCGTTGTCTGCCGTTCTTTAAGGCAATTAAGAGCAAAGGGTTCGAGTGGACCCAAGGCTGCCAACTCGCGTTTGACGAGCTCAAGAAGTAGCTCGCTAACATGCCAATCTTAACCCGACCCGAGGAGGGCGATGTTTTAGAACTGTACCTCTCGGCAAGTGACGAAGTGGTCTGTTCGGTACTAATAAAGGAAGTAGATTGGGTTCAACAACCCATCTATTATGTTAGTAAAGTATTGTAGGGAGCAGAGATGAGATATCCAGAGATAGAAAAGCTAGCATACGCACTGGTAATTTCAGCTCGGAAGCTCCGCCCGTACTTCCAGGCTCACACTGTTATCGTCCTCACCGATAGACCTCTGAGGCAAGTCTTACTTAAGCTCGAGGTCTCTGGTCGGTTAACGAAATGGGCCGTTGAGCTCAGCGAGTGCGACCTCCAGTACAGGTCACGAACTGCCATTAAGGCCCAAGCCTTAGCAGATTTCATTGCCAAGTGCACATTCAGCTCTGAAGTCCCCAGGCCGGTTGAGCACGAGGCTCCTAACTCGGGCGAGCCCGAAGTTCCCAGGCCAGTCGTGTCCGAGTCCCGTGAGGTAGCAGCCAGTGTGGCATCTCTCCTAATTCGGCCAAGCGCGAGCTGGGATGAGGAACCCTGGATCCTTCACGTAGATGGCTGCTTGAATCAACAGGGCAGTGGAGCTGGAATAGTTCTGCACGGCCCAAGTGGCACGAAACTAGAGTACGCGCTACGCTTCGAGTTCGCGGCATCTAAAAATGAAGCGGAGTACAAGGCGTTGATAACCGGACTAGCTCTAGCCAAAGAAGTTAAAGCCAAGCACATCATTATCTGTAGCGACTCCCAGCTCGTGGTGAACCAGGTCACTGGCGAGTACGAAGCTCGCGAGCCAACAATGGTTGCCTATTTAGCCAAAGTCAAAGAGGCCCTGCTCAACTTCCAGTCACACTTCATCAGACAAATCCCTAGGTCGGAGAACGCTGAGGTCGACGCCCTGTCCAGGTTAGCCAGCACTAGCGACATCACCATGAGAACCGTGTACATAGAGGACCTGCCTCAACCTAGCATTCTCGGGGGGGGGGGGGGGGTAGAGGAGGTCGCTCCCATCGTTCAAGCAGAGTCGAGCTGGATCGACCCGCTCGCGAGCTTCTTGCTATACGAGACCCTCCCTGCGGATCGCAATGCAGCCAGAAGGATGCACCGCCAGGTAGCCAAATACGTCATAATAGACGAACGGCTATACTGGAGATCCTACACGCTCCCCTACCTGCGTTGCTTGCGACCTACTGAAGCCGAGCTCGTACTCCGCGACACTCATGAGGGTCTGTGTGGCGGGCATTTGGGGGGCAGGGCCCTCGCCCAAAAGGCACTTCGACAGGGGTATTATTGGCCAACAATGAAGGCAGATGCTATTGAGCTCGTTAGAAAATGTGACAAATGCCAGAGGCATGCCAATATTCACCATCAACCCGCTGTCGATCTCAAGTATCTCACCAGCCCGTGGCCCTTTGCACAGTGGGGCATTGATCTACTCGGATCATTCCCGCCAGTAACGGGTGGGAGGAAGTTCTTAGTAGTAGCAGTGGACTACTACACTCGTGTACCACTTCGGGCTACCTCGGGTATTGATTTCTGACAACGGCAAGTAGTTCGAAGACATCAAATTCCAAGATTGGTGCCAAGACATGGGAATCCGACAGAACTTTACTTCAGTCGCGCACCCTCAAGCAAATGGTCAGGCAGAAGTCACGAATAGAGCCATCCTCCGCGAACTGAAAGCACGACTGGACCGGGCTAAAGGGTTGTGGGCAGATGAGCTACCCAGTGTTCTATGGGCCTATCGAACCACGGAGAAGACCACCATGGGAGAAACGCCCTTCAACCTCACCTACGGCACCGAAGCAGTTATCCCCACAGAGATTGAAGTCTTTACACTGCGACTAGAAACATACAGTGACTAGACGAATGAAGATGAGCTCCGTACCAACCTCGATCTACTCGACGAAGTAAGAGACCTCGTGTACATCAGGACCGCAGCTTACCAGCAAAGAGTAGCTCGGTACTATAATGCCAGGCTCAAGAAGCGGAACCTCCGCATCGGCGACTTGGTCCTTCACAAAGTTATGGTACCTGAGCCCGGTGTTGGCAAGCTCGGGTCCAACTAGGAAGGACCTTACCGAGTGAAACGAGTGCTCGGAGAAGGAACATACGAGCTCAAGACTCTCGAAGGGAAACAAGTACATTGAGCATGGAATATTGTCAACTTAAGACAATACTATCTGTAAGAACTAAGTAGGCCACGAGCCACTCCCGGAGCCTAAGGGCCAAGATGCCGAGCTAACATGACCTCGGTGCAATTGGACCTACTCGCCTTTATGGCATGGGTGAACTCCAAGAGTGGACTATGAGTCACTCCCAGAGCCTAAGGGCCAAAATGCCGAGCTAACACGACCTCGACGCAATAAGACCCAGTCGTCTCCATGACATGGGCGAACCTTAAGTGCCGAGCTGACCAACACCTCGGCATCAAGAAAGATCTAGCCTTTTCGATGATAAAGGTAAAGTATGAGAAGTGTAAGCAGCTCGGGCTTAAACCCCGCCAAGCATAGCTCGTTCTAGTACAACGATCAAACTAAGAGAATAGCCGACGAGCGTATAGCTTGGGCACACGTGGTAATCACTTTGCCGTGCACCATAGAGATACCTTAAATGATTTAAGGGACAGCTCGAGATAACGATTATCAAGGAGTCCTATTTTGGGTATGTAGCTCTAATAGCTTGGGAGTTGAGATCGCCTTAGCATAGATAAAGAGAGCACATCATACTTGGAAGAAAAAGGGAGAACTTTCATTACCATTTCAAAAAAAAAGAAAAAAAGAAAAATGACAATGCAATAACCGAGCTAAACAGCTCGGGAAAGTTTGACTATCACAAGGCACAACCACCCAACCAAAGACCTTTGAAAGATCGGGTTTATGGCACCCGGAAGCCACCAGAAGTCCAGAGCAACACCGCCTCAGGGATCCGCCTCTTCATCCTCATCCTCTGGGGAGTCAGGCTCCTCTTCCTTCGCTTGATCCACCGTCTCAGGAGACAAGCCCTTCATAGTGATGCCGTCGAGGTTGAGCCCAGAGAACTTTTTCCGAACCATCCACCGGTAGAGCTTAAACCCAGAGCGGTACGAACTCGAGCCATATTCCACCTGGAGGTTGTGGTATTCCTGGGAGTCTCTGAAATCATAGATCGCTTTCTCTCATTCAGCCTCCACCATCTGGTCAAAGTTTCGAGTTCGATCTAGAAGAGTGGACTCCAAGTCCCGCACCTGCTGCCAGAGGAGCTCCCTTTCCACCACCACCCTCAATGACTCCTCCCTATAACGTGCGCTCTCTTCAGAAAGCTAGGCAATTTGAGCCTCTTGGTCGCGGACGAGCAGCTCTTGAGACTCACTCCTCTTGCGAGTGTGATGGAGCTCGCCCTGGAGCTTCTTATTAGTAGCCCGCTGGTCGAGGGCGTCGCCGCGGTGGATGCGCGTCTGGAGAGACATGGCATGGATGGCGGAATTCACCTGCCAACAGAAGAGAAGATCAAAGGACAGTGAAAGGAAGAAAAATGAGAAAAGAAAAAGGGAAGGAATCACTTACCACCATGTAGTGGGCGGAGGTGAACGCGCTGAGGTCCCTGGGCTCCATATTCCCCTAGTGAGCGACCTCATCGTTACTAATCGCCTTCCGGCTCCTCCGGCGAGCCACGAGGTAGTTGTTCACCCCTTCCCAGTTCCCCATAGGGAACGGAGGGTAAGGGTGTGGCTAGAGGGGGTTACAGGGAGCCGCCCCCTGCTGAGGGAGCTCGTCCCCTCCAAGACCAGCCCCACTGGTCCCCTTGGATGGAGGTGCCGAGATCTCAGGCGGAGGAGAGGATAAAATCGGCTCGGCAGATCCGAACTTAGTACCCCCCGAGGGGGGAGTCCGGTCAGGGCGCGACCTCTTAACTTGGCACCTCTGGTTGCTTGAGAGAAGGCGGCGCGAGTCAGACCAGACATGATGGCTGCTAAAAAGAAATCAGTGTTAGTACGGTAAGAATTAAATATATATATGCATGTGAACACAATGTCGTGACAAAAACCATGCGGCCTAAAAGGACAACCTACCCGGGCTCAGGCCAGCCTACATGAGCTTCTCCTCGGCCAAGTAGTCCGAACAGAGGAAGCCTACCGATGCCCAGGACAGCATCATTTTCTGAGTTTCAGGGTCCAGCTCGTTCCCGGGGTCTTGGATGGCGCCCCTCTAAGAAGTTGGGAAGGGCCACCCCTCGGGGTTACGGACCACAAAGTAATCCCGCTTCCAGGCGGGAATCTTATTTGGTAGCTCGTACAAGAGCTTATAGCCGCGGCGGGAAGAGAGGTAGTAAAAGTGCCTCTCTGGTGGAACCCCAGGAGCAGCATTTTTTATACAAAGAATAGAGGCAAAAATCTTAAGGTTCAAGGGAAGACAATACTCATGACAAGGGGTGAAGTTGATCGATGGTGACGTTAAAATGATTTAGCACCTCCACTATCAAGGGGTGCAGGGGGAGACGCAGGCCAGCCTCGAGCTGTTCCTGGAAGATTACTATGTCATTGAGACCATGCTCCCAAGGGAAGTTGCCAGTAGGGAGGCTGTAGGCCAGGTCCCCAGGGAGGCGAAAGTAGCGGATTAGAGACTTGAGTCTCTCCGCTGTCACGGAGGAAGGGCCAAGAGTGTCAGGTTCCCTCCCCCGAGAAGTAAATGCTACATCACCAGAGGCCTCCCAAGCCTCTGAGACCTGCTCCTAGGCTCCCCCTGAGCTCGAGGGAGCATTGTCGTCCTACTTATCGCCCCGGTGGTAGGTGCGGTATGGGTACCCAGACATGGTTGACAACGCTTGGGACTCACCAAAAGAGACAAAACGAGGTAAACTGAGGAGCGCAGGAAGACTAGATGAATGCGCGACCTCAGAATCCGAAGACAGCAAGATGGCGTGAGAGAAAATGAGGCCCAGAGGGCCCTCCTATTTATAGTCTCCACCCCTCCAAATCGACGGCCCAGATTAAAGCAGATCCAACGGCTCGCAGGCGCACTGACCGCACGCCTTCTGAAAACTGAAGGTGATTGACGGCACGTCTTCCACGATTAAGGTAATGACGGACACACGACGTCCGGAGTTAAGAGCCACTTCAGTATGTTTTCGAAATCCAAAAAGTCAGGGAAGTCAGAAAATCTCTTGATTCCCGCAAATGCATTTAACGTGAGTAGTCAATGAAGTTTGAATTTCGGTCAAATCAGTCCATCACGCTTCGTGAACTCTTCGCGCTAAGGCAATGCTCTCAGCTCAAGGAGTGGGGGGCAATTGATGGAGGACAATTTGACCCAACCTATGAAACGGTGACACGTGGACATTGACTCAGCATGAGCGACAGCTCAGCATTGCAGCCTAGTGCGACCAAGTGACAGGCCCATAAAGCAGCTCGCTACATTGTAGCTCACAAAAGGAGGAGCTCGCCACAACGCGAGCTCTGGGTTCCCTGAGCTACCTTTGAAGGGATACTCCGAGGCAACTTTAGCTCGCGAGCTAGGGGAACTAGCTCGCCCGAGCTCCCAAGCAGACAAGTCATCCCAAGGACCAATTCTATCAAGGGTAATTCTGAAGTGTTCCGAGCTCGCTACAAAGTAGCTCGCGAATGAGCCGCATGAGCGCTCCTCAGGAAGCTTCTATCTGACAGGCTGTACCGATCGGACTACGCAACGTCCCTTACTGACGGTGCAGTCCCTATCCTTTCGACAGTCTACGTCCACATCTCTCAGCAGGCGGAAGCGTGCCTGCCACCTTGGAGACGTGTCACTCACCCAGGCGAGAAATACGTCACAACGGCCACCTGCGCAGCCCTAGCAGGTAACGGCTGTGGCAGAAGCCCAGTGGCAGTTATGCTCGACCTGACATGAACGCCCCATTAAAAAGCCCTTGGGGCAGAAGAGAAACTTGTTTTTGAGACTTCTAATCTCTCGAGTATAGTGATAACGCATTATCTGCACTCTTAGCCTTCGTCTTCTCCTTGCTTCTCCTACAGAGTACTAACTTAAGCATCGGAGTGTTCCCGCCGAGCAAGCCTCCGGGGATTCTTTTTCTTCTTCTTCATCTCAGGTATCTTCTAGGAGCCACGTGAGTGCCAGCTAGGAGTGACCGGATCACGCTACATCAGCATATATCTGAGACTCGATCTTATCCAAAGATTCGATTAATAAATTATTAAAAGAAAAAAACATAAAAATTTATATAAAGTATATATATATATTACATAAAAATGCAATATAAACATATTTATAAATAAATACATTGGTTTGATTGAATTGGATCCTTTCGAATCAAATAGGAGTGACCCAAAGTTGATCTGATTTTCAATTGAACCTGATTATCGATCAAACCAGATCATAGTCTGATCCATTTGCAGAGGTGTACCTCACCTTTACAAGTCGTTCATGCTTTAGTGGATCGTGTCATGCCGACCCATGGGCCTACATTGGTCGTGCCTGCCTCCTTTGGGATCTTTAATAGTTCAAGCCCTGCATGGCCCATGGCAGGAACCCAAGTGGGCCCAGGCCAAGTCTAGGCTAGGCCATGAGAGGCATATTTTTTAAAATTTTGAAAAAAAATCTTAAAATTGTATTTTATATGAATTTTGATGTATACAAGTGTTTATATTTGAAATAATAATAAATAGGAATTAAAAAATTACAATATAATTGGAATAAAATAGTATAATAAAATTGAATGTATATGTGTGTATATATATATATATATATATATATATATAATTGGACGGTCCATGTCAGAATGTCTCTCCATTGAAAGATGCTATTTATCTATTTTCTCAACTTTTTGCATTTTTTCCTATTTTCTTTTGTTTTAAAATATAAAAAAGTGATCATTGTTTGTTTTGATCAGATCAATAAAGTTGTACATTGTTAGAGAGAGAGAGAGAAAGAGGCCTATGGATTTTTCAATGCCTCTTATTTTAATGCATGGTATTATTACATTTAAAAAAGACATTTAAGAGAAAGAGAGAGAGAGGGAGAGTGTGTGTGTGGAGGGGAAATAATAATACAACATAATAAAGTAAAGTATTAATAAGTAAAATTAAATTATATATATATATATATATAGGTTGAGTTTAAACAATCAAACATAATACAACAAAAATAAAAACATTATTTTAAAAATTATTAATTTAAAAATCCACTAAACTTCCACTTAAAACTAATAAAAAATTAAAAACATTTAAATTCCACTTAATAAACACTAATAAAAATAATAAATTTAAATACAAGAAATATTATTATAGTTTTAATAATAGTTTGATTTAAACATAGGTTTGATATATTGCAAATAGAACCCATGTTCTAATGTTGTATTTTGTTTTGTTTATTCTTTTTATTTTATTAGATAACTTTGTATTAATGCATTTTTAATTAATTAATTAATTAATATTATTAAAATTAATAATTTTTATGAGTTGAGACCTTTACCATGCATAGTGCCTAGAGTACACAAGAGACTTATAAAATTTAATAAAAATTTAAAATGTAGAACCCATTTTATCACTCAGACAAAGAAGACAAGTTAAACAAGTCTATATTGACCCATTTTCGAAAACAGTTTTAGTTTATAATAATAATAATAATCTATATATAATTTGAAACTTAACAATTATAATTAATAAAAATTACTAAAGTTAATACAAATTTTAAAATTTAACAAGTTTTTATCTATCAACTATTAAAAGTTAAGAAATTAATAAAGATTAGTAGTTCATAAATTAAAAAAACTAAAATACAATTTAATTATATTTAAATATAATTAATATTAATAAGATAATTAAAATTAATAATAAAATGTAAACAATTATGAAAAATAATAAAAATAAACCATTTGCATTACATACAATGATATAAAACTTAGCCCAACATTTGGCTCAAGCAAATAATTAATAAATATGAGTATTGATAGGATAGTTAAAATGAATAATCAAAAGTAACAAATCCTTTATAACTTAGCCTAACCTGATTAGATCTATAAATTTCCATGATCAAGCAATTTTTTTTTTTTTTTTGAGTTAGGTCTACCTCAAAGATGCACCAAACCTACACATAATGTGGGTAGTAGGGCTGCAAATGGGTCAGATTCAAATTAAATCCAGCTACATCCACATTAATATCCGATTATGAAATTTCTAGATTTGCATCCACATCTAATTATTATGTTGGATTTTGAATTTTAAAATATAAATACATATATATTAATATCTCTGTGTATACAATAATTATACTATATATACAAAATAATAATTTTTTATTAGACGTGGATTTTAATCAAATTGGATGGGGTTAAATCCACATCCAATCAAATTATTTACTAGATGCAAGTTTTAACATCCAAATCTAAGGATAATTAGATTTGAAGTATAATTGAGTATCGAACTTTCGAAATCAAATGATGGCCCTAGATAGGGACCAAGCTAAACAACCCGTAATAAGCTCAACGTGGAAGTCATATGTGCATATGATAAATACTATTGTATAATAGTTAGATAACAAATTATATATATATATATATATATAGAGAGAGAGAGAGAGAGAGAGAGAGAGAGGGGGGGGGGGGGGGGAGGGAGGGAGAAATGTAAAAAAAAAATTAATTTATAGTTTTATAATTAACACGGGCGAGCTTGTAGAATATTATTACACTTAAGGTGTGGGTTGGGCTAGGCCAAATAACCTTCAAAACTACTAATGCACTACTGAAATTTTGCCCAGGATTTTTAATTTTTTTTGTTCATTGGGCTACACAAATGGGGGTAGCCAATCCTTCAACCTTCATAGCTATTTTATCTTCAATATAATCTATAAATAGTTAAAAAAAATCAAAAAATAATGCATGCATGGGTTGTACTTGGTTTGATTCAATTCAATTACGAATGTTACATTTGGGTGGGTTGAGTTTAGATGAGGATCAATCCAAGCCTAATCCAAAGTCTTAAACCTTAAGTTTGAGCTTAGATTTATTTAATTATGGCTAAAAAAGTTAATTATAGATTAATTTAATCATGACTATAGCCTAATGTTATATATTTACATTGTTTTAAATATTTAAGTGATATTTACAAACAATTGAAACATTTAATCATTAATAAAGTAAAATAAATAAAATAGAACACTAACAAATAATATGGAAAAAATAATTATTTTATTAAATAATTAGCATTAATTTATTTTTATTAAAATTATTAATGTAATTATTTCAAATTACTAAATTAGTAAAACATTTTTGTAACAAATTATTAAAATAAAGATTTATTTATTTTAAAAAGCATCGCATTCTTTCATTAATTATAAATTTTGGTTATTTCACTTTCCTTCATAATGCAGGGTCCCACTAGTATACTATTAAAACATTTCTAAAACCCAATGTGAAATTCACATTTGCGTCCCACAAACGCCCCAAGCATATCCAAATTGGGAACATTTCGTACTAACAAACTTGGGAAGATGTTCCCAATGCACGCTGAGATGTACATGTGGGGCGTTTATGGGGCGCAGATATGATCTCCCTTTTCCCTTTTGTGATAAAAAAAATGTATTTGACTGTAGGTCTGTAGCCCCTTAAACTAGTTCCTTTCTCTCTCTCCCATCTGTTGCTGCGAAGACCTTTAATTCTCCTCTCAGTCCTCTCTAACCGAATGGATCACCGATCTTGAGATCATCGGTTTCATCTCATGCATTTTGAGCCCTCTGTTTTTCCTCATGAGAACATATCCACTTTTATTCATGTTATCCCCAAACATAGAGACGGTAGAAAAGAAACCACACAGGTTTGTGATTTGTCCAAACTCTTTATCTGGTGATGAACCACCCACCGGGGTAGCATCTGGATCAGAATTTCAAGCTGCTCAGCATGAGGAGCCTCGCATTTACAACCCTCCGATGTAGTGACCTCTGTTTTTGAGTAGCTTGGATAGTTTGAGTCTTGAAGAGAAGAAAGATGGTGATGCAGCTGATCTCCAACGGGTTTCAGCTTCTCCAGACAAGGGAAGCTGTCCGCGGATGCTCACCTAGTCACAAAAGCATTTAGAGAGAAACTCCAGGAGTCGAAAGTTTCCACACACATGATTGGTTCACCATACATTTTTTGTTGGGACCTAATGTAGTGCAATCCGACTGCTCCCTGCAGGAGATGATCTGGCTACCAGTAACGACGGGCTAGATGAACCCTCATCCTCGGGGGGTGGAGCCTTTATATATTAGAGTCATTGCGGGTTCGGTGGAGTAGTTTCGGAATTCTCGCTACAACAGGATCCGTTTCCGTGTTAGTTGGGGATAATGTTACCAACCGATAAGGTTGACCATTTCCGCCTGAATCGGGGAGTGGGGAGATAATATTAGCCGTTACAAGGTATGATCCCGTAAGACGTGGAGTACGGTGATGAGATCCCCGGGGTTGCCATGCGGTGGTCAGTCAACATTGCCTGAGCTCGTGCTCTTTAGATCCAACCCGATATGAATGCCGAAGTGCCTTGGGACCGAGGTGGTCTTGATGTGACCTTGCACCGAGGTAGACTTGTCCCGAGGTGGACTTGTCCCGAGGTGGTCTGGTTATCTGAGCTCGATCCCTTGCAATCTTGGTGCATTGGAGTGAGCTGTCAGCCTACAAGTTAGGTCGTCAGGTCGGCGCATGTGCCAGGTCAGCACCTGGGCCAGGCCACCAGGTTGGACACCATTAACTTGGCAAGTTGTTGCCTGAGTGGTTACGGGTGTCACCTAGTTGTTCTGAGGTGCCATGTGTCACAATGTCATTGGAGGGCCAAATCCACCCTCATCATTCAATGAGCTCGTAAGCGTCGATTCAATTCCTTAGGCTCTGGGAGCGACTGCATTCCGCTCCTTGATTTTGCCCATGCCGAAGAGGCGACTGAGTCTTATATGGTGAGGAGGTCTTCGCTAGTTCAGTATTTTGGCCCTTAGGATCTAGGAGTGACTCGTAGTCCACTCTCCTTGATTTTTCCCATGCCGAAGAGGCGACTGGGTCTTATGTGGTATCGAGGTCTTCGCCAGTTCGGTACTTTAGTGCTATGGCTGCACTGCATCAGCCTCGTGATGCCGGTCACCCACTCCTACAAGAAGCTACTAGTAGCTCGACCTACAGAGCCAGAACTACTGACTTTAGGTCGCCAGCTCGCACGGGAGCCTTGGAAGGCTCGACTAGCAAAGCCACGAAGAGTTCATCTTTGTAGAGGGAGCCTCGCAAAGAGGACTGATGAGGCTTTATCCGAGTTGAAATAGAGTTGGTAGAGTTGCTTAGTCTGTTAGCTATCAACTTCTTGCAGTCTTTGAGTTCATAAAAAATAGAAACTATAAAGTGAGAGCTTTAGTTTCTAAAAAGTGAGGACGTAGCTTTCTGGAAGAAGAGGACTTAGCCTTTTAGAGGATGGAAAAGCTTTTTGTAGCGATTCCCATAGACGACGCCAAATGATGTAGCATAATCCGGCTGCTCCCTACAGGAGATGATCTGGCTTACCAGCAATGACAGGCTCGATGAACCCTCACCCCCGGGGGGTGGAGCCTTTATATACTGGAGTCCTTGCGGGTTTGGTGGAATAGTTCCAGAATTCTCGCTATGACAGGATCCGTTTCCGTGTTAGTTGGGGATAACGTTACCAACCGGTAAGGCTGACCATTTCCGCTTGAATTGGGGAGTGGGAAGATAATATTAGTCGTTACAAGGTATGATCCCATAAGACGCGGAGTACGATGATGAGATCGCCGGGGTTGTCATGCGGTGGTCGGTCAGCATTGCCTGAGCTCGTGCTCTTTAGATCCGACCTGATATGAATGCCGAAGTGCCTTGGGACCAAGGTGGTCCTGATGTGACCTTGCACCGTAGACTTGTCCCGAGGTGGTCTGGTTATTCGAGCTCAATCCCTTGAAGTCTTGGTGCATCGGAGTGAGTTATCAGCCTGCAAGTTAGGTCGTCAGGTCGGTGCCTGGGGTAGGCCGCTAGGTTGAACACCATCAACTTGGCAAGTTGTTGCCTGAGTGGTTCCGGGTGTCACCTAATTGTTTTGAGGTGCCATGTGTCACAATGTCATTGAAGGGCCAAATCCACCCTCATCAATACCCAACAATAAACTTGTACGATAAGTTTGATTTATCTTAATCTCTCTCTCTTGCTGTAATCTTATCTTAATTTTGATCGTAATCCAACCAATTGTATATGTACAAGAATACAAATCAAATAAAATCGGTTTACTCATACCCCTGGGAATTATAGATCAGCTGCAACAAGAGTTGATCTTGAGATCAACATGAAGCAAAATTTGTTAATTTTCTCATTTCTCATCTCCACACTTGCTGCAATTGTCTCACTTGATCATCATTTCGGTGAAAATAACAGAATAATTTTATCACTTGATCTTAAAAAATCTCTCTATTAACGGTGGTGAGTGGTGATGGTGAGAGCAGTCGAAATGACTGCTCTCAATGTTGGTATTGAGAGCAGGTAGGTGGTGTTGAAAATTTCATCCATCGGATTTTATTTTAAAACACTCAATATACTTGTGTTTCATTCAATGTACAAGATAAAACTCCCAAAACGGCGTATCAGATGAGAAAAAGTGGGAAAATCGATAAATAGCAAATAGGACCCGTAATGTTTCAATAAACGCCCACAGTTCCAAGGCCCAACAGCGGAAAAAAACTCCTCCGAGGTGGAGGAAATTTACATAGAAAGTAAGTCTTCTTTATTTTATATCGGGCCTCTCGTCACGACCGATTCTTTTTCAACTCAATCTGAAACGCATTCTTCTCAGGGAAGCCTGTAATAAAATGTGTTTCGGAAAATATAAGAAATAGCAAATAAACCCCTTTATCTGATTCGGGCCAGGCTGGAAAATGGCTCGGGATTCGCTTTAGGTGCAGGTTTAGCTGCTTCCGGAGCTCCAAAAACATTCCAAAACCTCAGAGTTTCATCGGCAGCTGCAGATGCCACTGTGCACCCGTCGGGACTCTGAAAATATTAAGAGGGGACGAACAGAGTAAGAATATTCATCCAGCTTTAGGTAATGAAAATCAACAAGCAACAACTAACAACCATGGATTTGATTGAGTTCGTATATACCTGAGCCATGAATAGAACTCTCGAAGTGTGGCCGGTGAGCTCTGTAATCTTAACCATGGATGGGTACTTCCAAAGAGTAAGTTGGTTCTGGGTGAAACCGTGGGAACTGAGCAATTCTCTTTCATTCTTGTTCCACAGCAAGGAACAGACCTGTGAGCCTGTATTCACAGAGTTCAAGCAGGCACCAGTGTGTGTATTCCAGAACTTGATGCACTGGTCTCCTCCACCACCACCAGAGGCTAGTAAATTACCCTGGAAAGGACACCATGCCAAGGCTTTCACGGCAGCAGTATGTTCCTCCAGCCTGTGAAGCCACTGAGTCGGAGAGTTAGAGGAGGCCATTGAACGATCCCAAATGTGGAGAAGGTTATCGTTTCCTCCACTGGCCAGTTGCTGGCCGGAGGCCGACCATTTTAGCCCACAGACCTCTTGATGGTGTCCTCTGTAGGTCTCCACAATGTGGGACCTTATTCTCACATCATTGTTGATAATCAGACCATCCATTCCTCCGGTGGTTAGGATGTGGTTGTTCCAATCCATGGAACCCACCCGGGATCGGTGGCCGCCTCGCAGAGTTCTCAGCTGTAGAGAGTAGGAACATACCCAAGTAAGAGAAAGATCACAGCATTATGAGATGTGATGCACATAAAAAACAACAATTCTAGAGGATTCACAGACCTGTCGATTGGCCCCAGAGTCCCACAGTTGGACTTCAGAGTTGTTCAAGCCGACTGCAATGTGTCTCCCATCAGGAGCCCAGCTGACACTAGTAACAGGTCCATTCTCTTCATCAACGGTGACAAGTTCAGAAGTAGACCCATCAGAAGCATCCCACAAATATACTGTGTTCCCAAGGGCAATGGCCAGAACATTGCTGCTACCCCAATCAAGTAGATTCAAGTAGTAATCGTCTACAAGTTCTGGGGCATCTAATGTCCTCTCTGAAGACTGTAATCATGAAAAGAAATCAGAAACTTGGAACTACCCCATAGAGTAAATAATACAAACAATTAAGAATAAAGAAAGAATACGTACTTGGGGGATGTGCCTTCGAGGCTTTGTGGGCTTCGGTTGGTGAACTGATGGTGCAGATTCTGGGAAGTTTGACTCAACCGAGGTGGGGGGCTTGTTCTTGAAAGCCAGAATACGGGTCCTGTTCAAGTTCAAAGTCTCTGCAAGTTGCTTCCTGTAAGCCTCTTTCGATGGAGAGGTCGTTGCCGGGTTATCTTTCTCCACCCTCCCCCCTTCCATTACCATGTAATGGGCAAAGTCAAAATCCATTGCAGAACGATTCGGAATGAATCTGTCCAACTGCCAATTTCACACATGAAGATCTGAGTTAGTTATTTTCTGAGGAAAGCTTAGGAAGAAAATAGAAGGCATCAATCAAACATTAGTTCGTTCCTTTTTGAAAGTTGGCTCAGAGAGAGAGAGAGAGAACGGGTATTAAAAAATCCGTTATCATATACTCTCAATCAAATACCAGAAAAAAATGAAAACCATATAGAAATTTCAGAAGTTATATGAGAAACCCAAATAGAGGGTCCGATAGAGTCTTAGACTTACATTTTCCCTTGAATTTCTCCTCTGTAGGTTCTGTTCTTGAAGAGGGTACCGAGATTGGGTTTTGTTCGAAGAGGGGAAAGATCCTGAATCCATGGGGTTAGCAGAGAACAACAAAAATAAAAGGAAAAAGGAAAAAGAAAAAAAAAAACGAAAAACCTGCAAAACAAAGGATCAGACACCCAGAAAATAGTAGGAACGAAACCTGCAAAATAAATAATCAGATCAGCGAAATATAGGGAAATGAAGAAACCAAAAGATAAATAGAACGAAATAGAAATTGATCAATGGTGGCGTTTGTGATCTTTGAGTGAGCTTGTATAGAGAAGTAGCAGTTGAGATTAGCGAGGGAGCGCTCTCACAGAGATCATATATATACATTTAAACCCTAGTTCAACTCCACTTGGACCGGTTCTAAGTTATAAACTTCTAACGGCTAGTTTCCAACGTCTCTATTGTGTATTTGTATTCCCAGAAAAGGAAAATGTCGAGGTAGGCAGGGCTGCGAGATCGGCTTAGTCAGAGCAAGGCTCGGTTGTTCGAACAGCATTTTCATACTTCTGTACTTTATTTCATTATTTCATTATTTCATCGCTGTTCGAATGGGCTTTGCATGACTGAATCCGGTCATGGCTGCAGGGAGCCACATTTTTTTCATAATACAGTTTACGCGTTATATGGGTAGGACGGAGTAGGGTTTTCCGAATTCGCGCCCTGGGAACCGAATTCGTACCCCAGAAATGTCCCACAGCACATCCCAACGGGATATTGCATCTTTCAATGACAAGAGAGATGTTTCAAATGCACGTTGAGATGACAAGAGAGATGTTTCAAATGGTCTCACAGGGGTGCATATGTGAACTCGGGTTTTTTTATGTTCACGAAAAACCCGAATTTTACCCATATAACATCGCAGTAGAGTTCTTGTAGGCAGGAGATCTAGAGTCGAATTTTACATGGGTTTCATCTCACACCTCTATTCCCAACAAATCAGCGACACCGAGTGAGACCATTTAGTTAAAGGTTGCAACTTGAGCATGGTTAGTACGAACCTAGACCAAAAAGAGTAGGGTCGGATAATTGGATTAAAGTTCAGTTAAGGTTAGGGTTGAAAAATATGAAACTGATTTAACTTTGAGTTGGATTAGCGTTGAAGTCTTTTGACTAATTTTGACCCAATCCAAACCTGATTTAATTTCGTATTTACATATATAAATATGTATTTATGCATGTAACTATTGTACATGTACATTTAATTACTATTCATGAATGTGTGCATATGGATATATGCATCCATAAATGTATATATCTATATATTTATGTATTCTTTTCATTACAATTCTTTACATATTTATGTATATACATATTTATATATTTATATATGTGTGTATCTGATATAGTGCGATCTAGTGCTCCCTGCTGGAGGACAACTCAGACGTCGGGCTAGTGAAGCTGCTTGGTCGAGCTACAAAAATAGGATGCCAGAGTGTCTGGGGTACTTTACCTGGTGTGGGCACTCTGATGCTTAAGTTAGCGATTTGGAGGTTTGAGAGAGCTGAAAGCTAGTTTGCAAGAGGATTCAGAGAGTTGAGTGGCGCGTACCTTGTGAGACTGGAGGCAAGGCCTTTATATAGGCAATCTGCTGTGGGCCTCACGATGCGTGTCCGAAATCGTTGACTTATCTAGTCCAGAGTTGGTTTCTCACCCGAATATGGACTCCACGTAAGTCCGTCCGAATCGGGCGGAGATAAAATAAACTCCGCAAACATGGTGTCATGATCCTGAGGAGATAGGAGACAGTTGGCTTACTTCTAAATGAAGGTTACATGGCACCTCAGCAGGTCGGTGCACATAGTTGAGTTATTCACACATCGGTCTATTTGGATGGCCATAGGTGCACGAGGTGACTGGGATCGCTATGGTCACCAAGGTCGCTAAGGTGTCATCACATCATTCTATTGTTCCACGTGTCATCACATCATTTGATGGGCCAAATTGTCCCTCATCAATTGCCCCCACTCCTAAGCCTGACATGGTCAACTCGAGGCGGAATTATCTTTGAGTTGAAAAGATTTGGCCCAATCTTTGGTTCAGTAATGGTTCAACCAACAGTTCAGACCTAATAAAATCAAGTGGCTTGACCTTGGGGGCGAGGTCATGTCTCGAGCACGCACAGACGTCACACGAGGATTAAGCTCTGTGAACGTCAAAAATGTGCTCAATTGTTTTCGCCTCAAAATACAAACAGTCACACCCCTGGGAACCATTGGATTTGTTCGATCTGGACCATTTGTGCTCGGCTTAGGCGGTTATAAATAGGGCCCTTGGGGACCCATTTCCATCGTCCCTACTGAACTCTGGTGCATACTAAGGTCGCAAAGCACGGTGTTTTCAGAGTCTTCAATCAGGTTGGTGAGGTCGGTCAGTCTTCTTGTTCAATGCATACAATCTATGGTTACTGAAATACTAAACACCAACAAACAAGGACCAACCATAGTAACTCCATCCATGTAAAGAGTTTTTCTTCTCTAAAGCCCAAAAAAGCAATAAAAAAATTAACTAGATGGATCTAATACTAACCCAAAATGTAGCACCATATGAAGGACCAAACCAACTCAGTAACACTTGCACTCAGTCACGCTTCAATCTCTAACCTCGAAAACTTGATGGAGCCCATGGAGATGACGATCTCTATCAAGTTCTCTTCTTCATTCATCTCATTAATTTCTAATAGCAGCTCCGTTATGCTTTGTTGTCAAGAAATTGACCCTGGAAACATTTCTAGCAGATTAGGCATTTGCCTTGACTTGTGTTGTTTTTTGGGGTTGACATAATGCATGCCCATCTGGGAGCTCAATTTCAATGAGGCTATCATCATCTAAAATTGGATCATTAGAGCATCTTGGAATCCGTCCCATTTTTCTGGGAGATGGCAAATCAGCATTCCACCAATCACTACCAGATGAGTGATCCATGCTTTTACTCCCCGATAGAAAATCTGGTGACATGATCCCATTGTCATTAAGCTTACCTCTTCCGCCCCAATTTGGGTTTCTCATGTGCATCATCCTCAGTTTCTCGGAGTGGTTCATCTGCCACATCCTCTCTCTCTGCCAATATTACAAGATATCCAAATAGTTAGATGATTATAACTAAGTTAACATGGCGGTACACTCGTTGTTGCAATCTTGACTGATTTTTCTACAGTTTCTTGACTGATTCCTTCATCCCTAGCTTTTGATCCTTCAAATTCTTGACCTCGGACAAATCTGTTTCACTTTCTTGAATTTTTTCGGCAGCCTCTATTTTTCATCATGAATTCAGATATGAATTTTGAATCTCCATATTACCTTCACCCCTCAGATAATCCGCGGATAGTGTTGGTTTCTTGTCTCTTAACAGGTGAAAACTACCCCACCTGGTCTAGAGCTATGTAGAATGCATTACAGGCAAAGAATAAGTTTTCTTTTGTCGGTGGAATGCTGGAACAACCTGAATCTTCCACAACAAAAGGACGAAATTGGGACAAATGCAATTCCATGGTGATTTCATGGATCTTTAATTCCCTAGCTCGTGAACCCCATGATAGCATTGCATATGCTGATACCGCTAGAGATATTTCGCGTGATCTTAAAGAAAGATTTGCACAAGGAAATGCTCCTCACATCTACCAACTAAAACACGATTTGTCAAACTTGCACCAGGGCGATCTCTCAGCCACCTCCTACTTCACCAAACTAAAAGAACTGTGGAACGAGTTAGCAATTCTTGCTTCTCTTCCTGATTGTAGCTGCGATGCAGCAAAAGAATAGTTGCAAAACGCAAAAGGGACAAACTTAACCAATTCTTGATGGGACTGAATGAGGTCTTCAGAAATATCCGTTCCAACATCCTAGCTACTGAACCACTCCCAACAATGAATCGAGCTTACACTCTAGTGGGCCAAGAAGAACGACATCAGTCCATACTACCAACCAAAAGTTCAGTTATCCCAGAGGCCACTGCTTTCTCTGTCCCACGAACCATTGGTCGATCTGCTTGTCCCTGGCCAAAATGTGAGCATTGTAAGCAGATAGGTCATGTCAAGGAACGTTGCTATGAGTTACATGGCTACCCAAAAGGATGGGAAAGAAAGAAGCCAGCACGTGGTCCAAAACAGAGTTCCTTGGTGATTGCATGTACCACGATGACTAGGTCTTTACCTGAAAACAAATATTCATCTATATCTATGACTGGCTTAACTCCAGAACAATATACTAATCTCATGAGGTTACTCAATGCTGATACTTCAACCATTTGTGCCTCTAATGCAGCTGATAAGACTTCATTTCCTTCTGATAACATGTCCACTCTTCAAATCATTGGGTACTTGATAGTGGGGCATCTAATCACATTACATCTACTTTATCTTTGTTCCTGGACATTTCCCCACTATTCTCTACCACCATAGTTTATCTACCGAATGGATCCACCTTTTCAGCCAGTCATAAAGGTTCCATTATGTTGGACTCAAATCACATTGTGTATGATGTTTTATACATCCCTAAGTTTAAATTTAATCTCTTGTCCATTAGCAAACTCACGCTCCAATTGTAATGTACTATTGTGTTCTCTTCTGCTTCTTGTACACTTCAGGACCCATCTTCGATGAATCTGATTGGCAAGGGGGTGTTGTGTAATGGAATCTACTGTTTTCCATCCATCAAACCTTCAGTTGCTATATCTCTTCACATTACAGAAGACTATTCTATTTGGCACAACAAATCGGGGCATGCATCGTCTCGTCAACTATCAATCATCTCTAATGAAAGCTTAGCTTCACCAAATAAAGCTTGTGATATATGTGAAAAGGTCAAACACACCTGAACTCCATTTCCTATGAGTTCTTCTCGAGCTTCAGCTCCATTTGATCTCATGCATTGTGACATATGGGGTGCTTACCATACACCTACACACTCATGTGCTAGGTATTCTTTATCCATAGTGGATGACTACAACCAGTGTACATAGGTATTACTCATGAAAAATAAGTCTGATACATACAATTTCTTGATTTCATTTTGTAACATGGTGAAAACTCAATTCCACACCGTTGTTTGGGTTGTGCGTTCTTATAATGGTAAAGAATTTCTCCCAAGCCCAATGCAGCAATACTTTATGGGCAATGGCATTGTACATCAAACATCATGTATAGACTCTCTTAAAAAAAATAGTGTTGTTGAAATAAAACACTACCACTTACTAGAAGTTGCAAGGCCTTAAGTTTTCAAGCCTCATTCCCTTTAGTATTTTGAGGAGAATGTGTTCTTACTGCAACCTACATTATCAATTACTTGCCTTCAATACCATTACAAGGTAAATCTCCTTATGAGTTGTTGTTTGGCAAAACCCCTTCTTACACCCATTTGCAGACCTTTGGATGTTTGTTCTATGTTCAAGAACATCTTATTTCAAAGAACAAATTTGCACCAAAGGCCTTTAAATGTATCTTCATAGGCTATCCTTTTGGTCAAAAGGGATACAAAGTTTACAACCTTCATTCCCACCGAGTTTTTACTTCTCGAGATGTTTCCTTCTATGAAATAACCTTTCCCTTTACTACCGCCATGTCACAACCATCACCTATACCACCTCACAAAAATGTGGTCATCCCTTTACCCCAGTTTGAGGACCCATGTGTTGACCTTTCACTCTCTACAATACCTATTGGCATCCCTTTACCCCAATTTGGGGACCCATGTGTTGACCTTTCACCCTCTACAATACCTATTGACATCAACAACACAAGATCCATGGATAATGAAGCCCAACCCACTGTTAACAGTCCCCATGAGAACATGCCCATTGTTAATGATGGTACCACCCGATTCTAATTTAGAAAGATTACCCACAAGCCCAATGCCACATCCTCAACATACTAGGCACATTCTATCTCACCTTTGTGACTATGATTACAATTTACCCATCTCCCTCTCCAACACCATTGCTACAGCTCCCTTACCAATTGAACCCACCACTTACTCCCAGGCTGCATGTGACCCTAATTGGTGCAAGGCCATGGAAATTGAGATCGATGCATTGGAGCATAACCAAACTTGGTCCATTGTGGACCTACCACTTGGAAAGAAACCAATAGGATCCAAATGGGTATATAAATTGAAACTCTGTATTGATGGAACCATTAAGCACTATAAGGCACGACTAGAGGCTAAAGGTTATACACAGATTGAGGGCCACGATTATCATGATACATATGCCCCTGTGGCCAAACTTGAAACTCTACGGTGCCTTCTCGCCATTGCTGTTATAAAAGGATGGGAACTACCTCAACTGGATGTGATTAATGCCTTCTTACATGGTGACTTGTCCGAGGAAGTATACATGACCATTCCTTCGAGTTTTCCTAAGCATGTTGGAAACAAAGTTTGTAAGCTATAAAATTCTCTATATGGGCTCAAACAAGCCTTTCGTTGCTGGTTTGATAAATTTGCTACTGCCGTAAGGAACTATGGTTTTACCCAATCAATCACGGATAACTCATTGTTTACCTCCAATCATTCGGATTCATTTGTGGTTGTCCTGGTGTATGTTGATGATCTAGTCATCACCGAGAATGATGCTACCTGAATTGATGATCTTAAGACATATCTCTGTTTTTATTTTCATCTCAAAGATCTTGGGCCCCTCCACTACTTTCTAGGGCTTGAGGTCACACATTCTAATTCTGGAATTTTTGTATGCCAACATAAGTATGCCATGGACATCATCACTAAAATAGGCATGACCAGTTGCAAGCCTGTATCTCATCCTATGGAGCAATAGAAACAATTCGTTAACATGGATAGCCCACCATTGACTAATCCAACCCAATATCGATGGCTCATTGGCCGCCTCATTTACCTTACCATCACTAGGCCTGAATTGACTTTTCTAGTCACATGTTGTCACAATTTATGCATGATCCTCATGAAGAACATATGCAAGCTGCTCTTCGCGTTATATGTTACATCATAGTATCTCCAGCTCAAGGAATTTTTTTATCTTCATCTGTTGATTGCACCCTTACAGGTTATTGTGATTCTGGCTGGGCCACATGTCCCCTTACATGGAGATCGACTACAGGATATGTCACCATGCTTGGAACATCTCCCCTATCATGGAAAACACAGAAACAAGCCACTGTTTCTCAATCCTCCTTAGAAGTCTAATACTGCGCCATGGTCATGGCTACAGTGAATTAGTATGGCTCAAGTGCATTCTTCGTTACCTTGGTCTTACCTTACAGCAACCTATTCTACTTCACTATGATAGCCAAACAACTATCCACATTGCAACAAATCCCGTCTTTCATGAGTGGACGAAGCATATTGACATTGACTACCATTTTGTTCAGGAATACGTCCAAAAGAAGGACATCCAGCTCTACCACCTCTCCACTAAGTCTCAACCGGCCGATACACTTACTAAAGCTCTAGGGGCTGACCAATTTCATTTTCTTGTATGCAAGTTGGGTGTCACTACATCTCCAACTTGAGGGGTGGTATTACAGAATATCCAAACAGTTAGGTGGTTATAACTAAGCTAATGTGGCAATCAAGTTGTATGTATGTATGTATGTATGTATGTATCAGTTCACAAGTGAAACAATAATAAGAGTCTTCAACTCATCGCATGTTGTGCTAAGATTTGCATCTTCTCATCGCAAACCTTTCCCATATCACATATATGTATTTTGTCAGCCAGTTTTTTCTCTTTAATACTTGTAAGCTCATCTTTCACTGAGTTCTCTACACAGCCAGTTTTTTTCATTGTGAATGTTACGAAAAGAGTAGATGAAATCAAAACAATTTCCCTCTCGTCGTTGGTGACTTCCGTGTTAACGGACGCTAGTGCGGATTGAGCTTGCCGCTTCTTTTTTTTTTATAGAACTAGAAACTATGCACACACCAACTAAGCATCTTTCAGATCCATTCCTATGCCTCTAAGTGTAATCACTTATTTTGATTTCTGGGGACGTGCTACTCCTTGTTCTGTGTAGCCCCTTTCTGGTTCTATCAAAAAAAAATTGAGCCCACCGCTTCTCATTGGCTAGTTCATGCATCCCGAATGCAGACTCTTGAGGTGTAGACTACTTTGGAGATTGAGATGGATGGGTAAAAATGGAGGGAAAGCCAGTTGATAAAGTTTTCATTGAAAGAATTTGATCTTGCCCATGAAACTAAGACCAGAACTGCAAGTAAGGAGAGCAAGATTGAAGATCTCATTTCTTTCCCTCTTCTATGTGTAACTTAAGTGTAAGTGTGTAACAAAGCTCCTAAATTTCTGATAATTGACTCATGGGGAATACCATTAACAAGCTTATTGAGCTTTTTTATTTTGTTTCGAGAATATAATTGAGTAGGATTTGCTATTTTGCCGGAAGGAGATCATAGTGGTATTTCCAATTGAGTATCCTTTTTATGCCAGAGACGTGGTGGCCCCTCCTCCACACACATAGTCAACAACTGCCATAAAAACTTGGCAATCTTAATATCATTCTTATTGTGCTATTGTTCAACATGATTCATATACAGGAAAAGAAAGTTTAAGAGAGATACAGTGGAAAAAAATAGGATACAAATATAAGCTTCACTAAATTCCAAAAATAAATACATTTAGATATAAGTCTTAGATGATAATAAACGAGTTATATAAATATAAGAAACACCTACTTTGATGGTTTATGTGAAGTGTGAACTATTTGGGCACACTTGGAAAATATTAAAAAAATATATAGAAAAATTAAAGATGTGCATGTATATCTTAATTCTTGTAGATAAATATTGTTCTTATTAAATAAATATATAAATTTTAATAGTCAACTGTTTTTTTAATTTTTTAATGAATATGAACTAAGAAGAAAAAATGACTAAATACTATATTTTAGGGGGTGTACTACAACATGAACATTTTTGTTTTCATTTGTTCTGGAAACCGTTACATCGGCAAAAAACAAAAACATGTTCTTGAATATTGCTTTTGTTTTCAAAGGGAAAACAGAATTATTTTGTTTCAAAAAACAATGCATGATTTTGGAACTAACAAAATATTGGTTTTTAAAACAAAAACAAGTTTTGTATTGTAGAAATTATATGATTTATGGAACATGTTATTAAATAACTAGATAAAAACATTCAAATCAAAAATTCAAGAACGTGTTTTTAGTTTCAATTTAATAGAAAACATGTACGCAACCAAGAACATATTTTTTTTTTTGTGATTTTGTTTCGAAAAACATTCTATATCCAAACTAGATGGTTTTGATTTGTTTTTTCGAACTGGCAACATGAAAAAAAAAAGTTCATGTTGTAGAAAGCCCCCTTAAAGGGTAAATTCCTTAAACCTCCCATGAGTTTTCTAAAATGGCCTTAAACCTCCTCTAAGTTTTGACCTACCCTTAAACCCTCTGACTTTTGGGGATAAAATGACTTACAGATACCTTAACTTACTTTTAAGAAGACGGAGAAATTAAATGTCTATTATGCCTATACTCGTTCTTCCTATCAAGTTAGTAGATTTTTCATAATTCAAACTTTACCCTTAAACTGCTAATATGATTAAATATGTTTTAGTATTTGTTTTTTATATGGCATATGAAAGACAATTGATAAAGTTTTCATGGAATGAATTTGATTTCACCCATGAAACTCAGACTAGAATTGCAAGTAAGGAGAGTAAGACTGAATATCTTTTTTTTTCCCTCTTCCATGTGTAACAAAGCTCCAAAATTTCTAATGTAATTGACCACTTGCAAGGAATGCCATTTTAACAACCTTATCCTTTGTATGTTCATAGTTAGTTGGAACAAGGCTTAGTTGAACTGAGCTTTTTTTTTTTCTTTTGTTACAATAATTGAGTAGGACATCATAGGGGCATTTCCAATTGAGTATCCTTTCTATGTCATAGACAAGGTGGCCCCTCCACACACATAGTCTACAACTGCCATAAAAACTTGCCAATCCTAATATCATTCTTATTGTGCCATTATTCAACCAAGATTCAAAATATGGGAGAAGCAAATTTAAGAGACTAAATATGCATAGATATAGTAGAAAATTTGGGACACATATCTAAACTTCACTAAATGCCAAAAACAAATAAATTCAAATACAAATCTTTGATTATAATAAATGAGTTATCTATATGTATAATATATAATAGAAAGAGGAAAGAGGGGAGGTGAGGGTCCTCTCACCACAAAGCTCACACGTAATTCCTCCTCCTCTTCTTTTTCACATGTGTACATTTATTTTTATATTAAATCATTAAAAGTCTCATGGGTCTTTAACGTCTCTCATAAAATCCACATTTACTCTCTCTCTCTCAATTACTTTGATGCATAAAAAAGTAATGATTATCAAAGCAAAAATGTATTTTTTGACACTTTTGTACTCTGAGAAGAGAGTATAATTGTACCTATTTTTTGGATACAATTTTGAATTCTTTTGATAATTAACTTTTGACCAAAGTTAAGGCATTGGAGCATAAGATAATTGGAGTAATTAATGATGAGCCCACACTTTTGCATCGATTTCAAAAAACCAAGATGAATGCAAAAACGGTTTAAAATGTGAACTATATTTGTATTCATGAACCTAAAATGAATAAATATGTAGTGTACAAATTTGTCTTTGCATTGCAACCAAACGCAGCCTTAGGCTTAATTTGGAAGGAGTATAAATACAAATATGTAGGGTGCAAAAACAAAATTCGCACTTGTAATATATACAATACAAATAGATACAAAATAATACAAAATATAAGGTTTTGCACTCTACTTATTTGCATTTATATTCCTAAGCCTTAAGCTTTGTTTAGGTGTAAATGAGAATTGGGGTAAGCATTTGGTGGAATAGTTAATAGGATAAATTTCTTAAACTAACATAAAAATGAAAAAGACTATTTTACCCTTTATTTTTCTTAAATTTCAACAGAATCCTGCTTCTCGGCATTGTACGGTCCTTGCAAACCACAGAAACAGATCTCCTATCCGTGGGATTTCAGAAACCAAGAACACATTCTAAGACCTCGTTCGGGAATGACGATGCCTTCTTTTTCTCCTCCTCCGACGAATCCTTTTGCCTCTTAGAAGCCATGCCTACTCAAACCTCAAAATCTAAACCGCCACGCAGATAGAAGGACAAACTGAAAAGGGCTTTAGAGAGACAGTGGTGGTCGCTAGTGCCTACGATTTCTTCAACCTGCAGGTGATTTGTACAGATCTGAGATCGTTTTCCTCCTAAAAGCAGGTGGCTTGTGCAATGGAGGAGAAGGCAGGTGGCGATTTCTTCAACCACCGCTGAAAGCTCTCTATTTTCTCCATTCTTCCCCTCTGTTCGTCAACAGTGGCGGTTTTGAAAAATATATATATTGAGTCACTCCTCTTGAATCTAGCGGGGAGAAGTGAAAACCGGAGCCTGAAGTTTCTATACCCACCGTAATTCTCGGGGGAAATTTGCAGGCCAAAAGAAAGCAAAAAAGATGGAGGAGATTTTTGTTGCAATTTTGTCCATGTTTCTTGTTCTGGCGTTACTCCCTCTTTATTTATGGAAACGCCGTCAGGTTTCTAGATCTTCTGATGGTCGAGAAGAAGATGAACAGGTTCGTGTTTTTCAATTATAAATTCAGACGTGATTGCTTTCTGAAATTTTGAAATCCTTCCAATGCAATCTTATTTTTTCCCCTTTCTTTCCCCGTTATAATTTCAAGAACTTGAACCCTAGCTCTAATCGTGCTTTTTTTGGTGGCTTGGATTATGGCGTGATACTGCTCGGAATACATTCTCTGTGTCTTTTTTTTCTTCCCCCTAATTTCACTTAGGACTTTAGAGATGAGCATAGTGTGCCGGATTTTCATTTTATTTTTGGTTTTTATCTTTTATCAATTTTTTTGTAGTCTGTTGCAAATTAGAATTTGATTCTTCCTTACGGTAAAATTGGGTTTTAAAAAATATATATATTAAGTTTTGATGGAATATTAATGGAATTTAATAATAAAGATAGTTAGTAAATTATTAAAAACAGTAGAGGTAGAATTAATCAATTTTCAAACAATAAGAATAAAATTAATCAATTAACTATAGTTTAAAAAATTTACCCTCATCAATAAGTGGAAAGTTTACATCTATAAACTTTTATGTTTGAAAAGATTCTTCTACGTCCAACCGTCACCTCTCACGTCTACACTAAGAACAACGTCTCCTCTTTGTCCTTCAACGGTCTCCCCTCTTCTCTCTCTTTCTCTGAGATTTGGCATTTATCTTTGATTAACCACTTCGTCAAACCGTTACATTAGTAGCAAATAAACACTTCCTTGAAGCATTCGTTCTGTTCGGTAATCTCCCTTGCAGAATCAAGAATCTTTTAAAAAATGAGTAGTCTCTCGTCTCTTATAAGGTCAGATTTGGTTTCCCAACTCCACATTCTCCAAATTAAATTGTCGGAAGAGAATTTGTTTTCACTTTGGAAGTCATTTTTAGCAGAGGTTGTTGCTCCGTAGGTTGGAGCACTCCAAGCTTGCCTGTACAGTTATAGGAATTGTCTCAAATGGCCAAACTGGATTTCAGGGTAAATTTGCACTATGATTCACTTGTATTTGGCAATATTACATTTTTGCATTGACAAATGACAAATCAATACATATTTACATTGATAATAAGATATGCTGAATTTGGAAGGAGTACAAATGCAAATATGTAGAGTGCAAAACCTTATACATTGTATTATTTTGTATGTATTCACATTATACATATTTGAATTTGTATTGCTTTCAAACTGAGACAAAAGTACATCAATAAAAAGAAAGTAAATTTGAATTTAAGTGGGCTTTTAATAAAAAAAACATATGCTTTATTGGAATTCGTGCTTGTGTCCATTACAGCTAAAAGTCTGTATGGTAATAAGGTAAATTTATACTCTATACATATCATTGAACTAGTTTGGTGTAAAAGTAAATTTATACTTAAAACAAACGCAACCTTAAGTTTAAGGTGGAATCTCATAGATAGACTACTTCCTCGAGAGCTTCATCTACGGCACAACTCGTTAAGGAAACATTGAATTCTTTTTTATGCAAAAAAAAAAGAAAAGAAAAAGGATACAAACAGATAGGATTGGATTGGATGAAGGGTACATACGATCCAATTCAATAAGAAATGTAATACATCGGAATTCGATAAAAAATTGTTAGATTTTCAATATTATAATTTGAATTTGAATTCGAATTTAATTTGATTTGAATTAAAATAAAAAAAGACTTGATAGTACAATATAAATAATATAATATAATATATAATTTTTCAAAATTAACAGATCGGATCGAGTCATGACACATCGGATTAAGGTATATTTGAATTCTACCCATTAAAAAATTCGACTTTTCCAATTCATTAACATCAAGCGAGGTATTCAAATCTAACTCTTACCGAATCGAATTTGGACTCGTATTGAATCTGATCCAATTTATTTACAGTCCTAGCAGCCATCATTGATTTAAAGAGAATATTACTGAAGAGTTTGTGACAGAGTTAAAAGGATATAGATATAAGTAAAACTACGTGTAGCCATATTTAAAGTTATATGTACATAAACAAAATAAAGGTGATGAAAGGACCTCATTATCTATCCAATACGACGGTCCCCTGGGGCTAACAACCTGCATAAATGCTATTGCTTCCAAATCGGCAATAAGGGCACGAATTTCAGCATCATAAGTTCATAACTCCTTGTTGCCCATCAAAAAGATCCTTTAGCTATAACTATATTGCCATTTGAGCATTTGAGGATTAAAGCTTGTCCCACACTACCTGTTAGAGGTCATTAGAGCTAGGGGTGTCCATGAAAAACTGAACCAAAAACTGAATCGGAAAATGTGGTTAATAGAACCAATTGATTTGATTTTAATTTGGTATTTTTGAAAAATTGAATGATTGATTCGGCTTTTAGTTAACCTATAAAAAACTGGCAGTTAATCAAATCAACCAGTATATATATTTATATATATTTTTAATATATGTCACGTATTTTCTATATATTATATAAATATATATTCATTATATATATATAAATATATACATATATTATATTTATAATATACTATATATCATTTATTATTTATAATATAATATTATACATATATTTATATAATATATATTATAAATATAAAAAGTTGAAGAATTGAAGAATCAAACTGGTCAAAAATTGAAATCGATAGACCGGTTAACCGATGGTACCGGTTTGGTTTTGGTTTGAAGAAATGGAAAAACCGGTAGCACTGGTTCGGTTTACAAAAAATTGCCCCATGGTTCAGTTCATGGATGCACCTAATAAGAATCATCAATTTATAATGTTGATGGAGTGAGAGAAAGTGTGTTAGCATTAGATAATGTATGTGTTGTAGATGAATTGGCCTAGTGTAGTAGAAAAACTATACACCATTTCCAAAGAAGGGAAGAAATTTTTGCTCAATAAGGTATCTTTGCATGACTCCAAGCCAATTTTGTAAAATTTGATGAGGAAGATGTTGGTGCACCATCTCAAAGACTAGTCCTATGGTAATTCAACTAATGTGTCATCTCAAGAGACTAGTCCCATGATAACTCAGGAGTGACACCCTAGTTCTGACTCCAATGAAGAGATTATCAATTCCTTTTGTGACCATTTGGAGTTATATGTGGAAGTGCATACAGATGCTGATTGGGCAGGGGTAGTCGATGACTAAAAATCTACTAGTGGGTATTGTACTTTTGTGGAAGGAAACTTAATCACTTAGAGAAGTAAAAAGCAAAATGTGGTGGCTAAATCCAGTGCTGAAGCGGAATACAGAGCTATGCCTCATGGAGTTGTTGAAATCATGTAGATAATAAACATGTTAGGTGAATTGGGTTTTGTAGTTAACAACCCCATGTCACTCTATCGTGACAATAAAGCTGCTGTCAACATTACTACTAATCCATGATAGGACGAAACACATTGAAATGGACAAGCATTTTATTAGAAAAAAAACTTGTGAGTGGAGAAGTGTGCACTCCATATGTCAGCTTAGAAGAACAACTTGCGGACATCTTTACCAAGGGTCTTCATCATATACAACATAATGATTTGTGTGACAAGTTGGCCATGATTGACATCTATAACCCAACTTGAGGGGGACTGTTGAAATAGTTTACTTTATTTCTATTTTATTATTTTGTCTAATTAGGGTCTGTTTTGTCTGTTTAAATTATTTATTTTATGGCTATTACTGTACTTTAGTTACAACAGGGGCACAATGGTCTTTTCCCTTTCCTTTTGGTCGCCCTATAAATATTAATATATTCTGGCACCACTAGCTATTCTTTTTGGTTGCCAATCTCTCTTCTTCTTTTATACCTTCTCCCTTTTTCCTCTCTTATCTTCTCTCTCTTATTTTTTGTCGTTTCTCAACTATTAAGAGGTATCACTTATTTGAGTAAGTGATACCCATATCCTAGGTGGGTAAATAACTTTCTCACATTAGGGAAAGTTGTCAACACTTGGATAAGACAAAATTGCCTCTTTTAATAATGGTTTTTTATGGTTAAAATGATCATTGTCTTATTTACTCGGGTAATAAAAGAACATGGGTAAGTAACTTCCCAAAAAACAAATGGGGCCTCAAACTTTTATTGGACAATAATAAAAGTAAGAATTAAAATTAAAGTAGAATAATCAAAATTGGAACAAAAGTAGGAATTAAAATGGTGGCTATCAGAAATTTAATTCCTAGGGTCATGGTTTTCAGCAAATAGGATAAAATAGGACCCCATAGTTCAAGGGCTATAAGACACAAATCAACCAAAATCATGTTTAGTGTGAAATTTGTAGGAAATTCGAACATGAGGCACTTGATTGTTACAATCTATTCAATCTTACTTATCAAGGAAATACCTCCCATAAGGACTTGAGGTCGAATGATCTAGCAGATTCTGAATGGATACCTGATACAAGAGAAAGCAGTCGCATGACTAACGAATTCACATCTGCCACCCACAAAAAGTGCCCAAAAAACGTCCTACAACACATCCCAACCATGTATTGGGAACATCTCCCAATTACAAGTATGGGAGATATTCTCAATGTACACTAAGATATACATGTGGGGCGTTTTTGGCGCGCTGTAGATGTGAACTCATGACTAACAATGCAAATAAGTACATTTACATCTATGAAACCATATAACGGAAGAGACAAGGTTATCATTGGTGATAGGAGTAAGCTTGATATATCTCATGTCGTGCATTGTTGACAATCTAAAATTGGATAATACTCTTCCTGTTCCTGGTTTGACAAAGAGTTATCTTTTAGTATGACAGATGATCAATGATTATCATTAGGTATGAATTCTCATTGTTTGGTTTTGTTATCAAGGACAAGAAAATAGGGAGAATCCTGGGAATGGACAGTAGAGATGGTAAACTCTATTCTCTTGATGGAGAGTAATATGGTCTTTTTATTATTATTATTTTTTTGAAATCAGTTTAGGCACACCTTAGAATAAGCTTGGCATCAAAGATTAGGACATCAAAATGATGAAGTTATATGGTTCCTTGAGATGACACAAGAGCCTATTTGATAATAGAGGGGGTGTGTTCGAGAATAAAAATCAATTAAGGGACCTCACTTAATAGCTTAAGTTTTTAGGTTGAATGGTTCATTAAGATAGAGAACTGATATACAAAGGGTTTCTTTCTTCAAACCCTTGACCCAATCCTGGTCAAGCGGAGCTACATCTAATTAGAAACTGTACTAGCAATTTAACTAGTACCTTCGAATAAAATTTACAAGATAGATTGCCCTTTTCATCACTTTTGTTGTCATTTGGATCAACATTTCAAATAAATACGTTGTACTTTTTGTTGGAAAAAGGGGAAAGTTGGTTAATGGGAATACGTTCTTTTGTAAAGGCTTTATTTGGTTTGTGGGATGAGAAGGAAAAATATGGAATATTCTAAAGGGAAATTGTCTAAAACTCACCATGAGTTTTTAACATTTCCCTTAAACTCACCATAACTTTTCAAAATGTTTAAAACTCACCATGTCAGTAAGTTTTTTCTTTTCCAAAACTCACATTCTGTTAATGCACCGTTAATGCTTCTTAACAGAGGTGTCCATGTCAGCATAAATAACAATTTTCATGACCAAATTGCCCTTGAATGGTGAGTTAGAGGAGAAATGGTCTTTTTCAGTTTTTAATTTTTTTGTTTTCTGCATTTTTAGTGTTTTGTTATAATTTCCAATGTTTTTTATAATTTATGTTTTTTTTTTGCATTTTCTATATTCTACAATCTATAAATTTTCCTGTATTTTTTGTTATTTATTTGTAATTTCTGTGTTTTTCTATAATGTTTAGTGTTTTTTCTACAATTTTTATTTTTTGATTTTGTTTTTCAATTTCTATAGTTTCTATAATTTGAAAATAAATGTTTATGTTTTTTGCAATTTCTATAATTTTTTATATTTTTTGCAGTTTCTATGTTTTTATGTATTTTATATTTGAAAATATTTTTTGAACTTTTTCCTTTTTTCATGTCTAAAAATTAAAATGGTAATATATTAACACCTGTTAATTTATTTTGTATATATTTTATATTTTTCTATGAAGGTTAAAGTGGTAATATATTAACACCCGTTAGTCTGTTTAACGTCAAGTTAGTGACATTGTGAGTTTTTGACATTTCGAAAAGTTGTGGTGAGTTTAAGAGAAATGCTGAAAACTCATGGTGAGTTTTAGGCAATTTTCCTATTCTAAAATATTCCTCTCTTCCTATGTGGGATGGGAAAAAGGAGGGATTATAGATCCCAATTCTTGGGATATGGAATCCCACCATTTTAGTAGGAAATAAGTGGGAATGTAGGGGGAAACTTGTTTAACAAAAAAAAAAAAAAAAAAAAAAAAACAAAAACACATTCCTTGTAGTATTTCTAGGAGTTAATACTAGATCCAACACTCATCAATAAATTATTAATGGTTTAATAAATATTAAGAAAATAATTTCATTAAAGCAATTAATACATAACTTAAAATAAATAGCTAATAAAATATTAATCAATAAAAAGTAATTTAACAATCAATTAATTTGTCAGAATAAAATGTTAAAATTATTAATTAAGTCATAAATATTAACAATAAAATATAAATTAATAAAAATAATAATATTGGTTAATTAATTATTTAATATCAAACCAACAATTAACAATAAAATACTAAATCATAAAAATATGATTAATTAATAATTAAAGAGAAAATATTTAATAATTAATTAATTAAATAATTAATGAATAACTAAATAATTATATAATTAATACTTTAATTAAAAATTAATTAATTAGTGAAAATTAATTTGATAATTTATTAATATTTAATAGTAAAATATTAAAATTATTAATTAAGTCATTGGTATTAATAAAGTATAATATTAATAAAAACTTATAAACTAATAGAAAGTAAAACATTAATTAATGATAATAATTAATTAACTAATTATGGATTTTAAATAATTAATATATAATTAATAATAGAATACTAAATAATAAAAAATATTATTAACTAAATAATAATTAACAACAAAAATAGTTGATAATTAATTAAGTAATGAATGAATAAATAAATAAGGATCTTGTAATTAATATAATTAATGATTAAATAAAAATAAGTAAATAATAAAATTTTAAATAATTAAAAATAGTTAATAATGAAAAATAATATTAGTAATTAGTTCATAGTAAATATTAATAAAATAAATTTTAAAACACTAGTTTTAATCTATAATTAGTTAAGTAATTACCAAAATTAATTATACAATTATTTAATTAAATTATTAGGACTTAATAATAATAAAATATAAAATAATAAAAAATACTACTAATTAATTAATTAATAATTGTTATTAGGGTTGATTTTTCCACTATTTTCCCTTTTGCGACAATACAATAGAACTATTAGAACATGAAAAATTTCCATCAATTTTCGCTTTCTCATCTCATCCCATTCCATCATTTCCCATCCCACCAAAATCTTCCTACAAATCAAATGCAAATGTATGACTCATGAAAAATGCATTTTCCCTCGGAAAAAAATTGAGCCACTTTGTAGATAAATATTTCCCTTTTTACATGTGGATAAATCACTTTTCGATAGAATACCCTTGTTAGTAACTTATACAAAACTCAAGAATAAAAGTGGTAATACAGAGAAAAAAATACTAATTTAACAGAAAAGTGATTTTTTTTTAGAAACTTAAGGCATAATTGATTGATGCGAAAGAATATGGATGAGATAAATATCAAGAAACTTCATGCATTTAGATAAGGGAAATTCTCCAAAAGACCAAAACCCCCATCACTTTTTCTGAATTCTCTTAAACCCATCACAACTTTTCAAAACGTTCAAAACTCACCATGCCAGTAGCTTGACGTTAAGCATATTAAAAGGTTTTAACAAATTACCATTTCACCCTTATTACAATCAAACATAACCCTTTCCCCCAACCTCTGCGTCTCCTCCCTTCTCTGTCTCCAGCTCTTCGCCTCCATCTCTCCATCACTTCTTCTCTGATCAGCATAGGTGTTGTTGATGAGAGTAAAGCCGGTCATCGGATTTGCTCCTGCTTCTTTAGACTAAAGAAAGAACAATTAATTGTCGCTGCTGTTGGATTCCTTCCACTAGATTCTCAAAAAAAATCACTTTGAAAAAAGCCTCTGACACAAAATTCTCAGTGGAAAATCCACTTTGCTTAAGCTTCTACCGATGGATGCTCACCAGAAAATCCACACCTTTTGGTTTCTCCAATTGGAGTGCGAGCTCGATTGAGAAGTGTTGCGGGGAACACTAGGAGCCCGTTACCAGTCTGTTCATTTACAGGTTCTCCATCCACGGTGGGGGAGACAACGATGGAACGATGACCCTCGTTGGTGCTGCCTTAGATCTCACCAACTCGAGCTCGTCCTTCCACCATTGATATTTCGAACACATTAACGACAGAAGAAACTTCTCAGTCTCTTCTTTCTTCTTCTTCTCCTTCCCATCTCCACCGAACGACCAACATTTTGCCACGTCAATGCTTCTCATCCTCAAAGTATACTCTCTGAAACACCAAATCACAAACTTCAGCCACAAATTCAACCATGTTCAAATTCAAAACAAGAATTCCTAACAATAACCATTGACACTTACCGGAGACAAAGGAGAAATTTGTTGTCTTTCCAGTTATTCGATCATTTGGTCTTGAATTTCCTTGCGAACTGGAAAAATTTGTAAATCTCTCCTATTTGGTAAGTGAAGAAATTCAGCGTACTCCACTTGCCCCTCCGTCTTGTGTAGCTGCAAGACCGAAGGCCACCTCATCATGATTCCAAATCCCCTGGGAAGAAAATCACGCCTAACCATGCTCTCACGGATTGAAGATTATTTTCCACAACTCTGCCCTCTGACAACGACAACTGAAGGACCTGCTCTGGGCAGGTAAACCCCTCTGCCCGTTTTCCCCGTTCCCCGTTCAGCTCAAGGACCTGCTCTGTGCATCGGCGGAGATGCTTGGAAAAGAAAGCCTTGGGACGGTGGCGATGAAGTGGCTCAAGGACGTGAACCCATGTGCGAGGAAAGAATTCAAACAATTGATTGGGAATCTTTGGCAACCCAACCTGGTTCATCTTAGGGCTTATTGTTAAAAATATGTTTAATAAGGTCAATTCACCCATTTAGGGGCAGTTTGGTAAAAAATTGTATCTATGCTGATATAGACGATATCTGTTAATGAATATTAACGTGCTTTAAAGGATGATGAGTTTTGAAAAACAAAAGATCAGTGACATAGGTTCATTAGATATTATGAAAAATTGTGGTGACTTTAAAAAAAATGTCAAAAGTAATGATGAGTTTTAGATAATTTTTCTCTTGATAAATATAACGGAAAATACGAATAAACCTAATGTAGATTTTTGAATCCCACTAGATCTATTAATATTCAAAATGTTAAATATTCACAATTTATGTACTAACACCTCACCCCTGAATTGGCATCAATTCCAACTGGCACCTACCCCAACATTAATTACAAATTCTGACCCTGCATCAAAATAATATTGATCTAAATTATTATTTTACCCCACAACTATGACAACGTGTCATGCATGTACACAAAGCTTTCAATAGGAAACCAACGCTGCCTTTTCCGATAAAAAAAAAAAGAAACCGCGGTAAAAGTGGGATTCGACCCCAAATTCGTTATTGGTTGGGACATATTTACCCTAAGGTAAAAACCTTTTATCTGCCTTCTCGAAAATCAAAATAGACATCGGACGAAGAAGTCTGTAATTCCCGCAGCGTCGCCGGGTTCTCTCGCCGGAAAACAATTCCTGACTTCTGACGTTGACGAAGCGACGGCATTTTAGAAATAAACACGAAAAGGGAAACAAAAATAAACATCGTTTTGTTCTCTGCCTCTTTCCTCCCTATTTAAAAATTTTGATGGCACAGGCAGTTCCTCTTTACCTCACCCGTCTATTGGTTCTTCTCTAAAATACGAATATTCATATCCAGCGAGATTCAGGTATAGGTCGTACGTTCTCTGGAATTCTGATTACCGGACAACAAACCCACTGGCTTCCTCAGAAATTTCGGTTTGAAACTAAGGAATTTTGTCGGAAATAAGACCTGTGTTTGATGATTCAGCCTTGGTTTTCATGCCATTGTTGTGAATGGTGCGATGAGCGGGTCGACTGTGCAGAATTGATGGATTTATTGGTAGATGCAATGTACTATCTGGAAACTAGTGATCGCTTTTTTGGTTGTTAGATCTATTTATCTGAAATAACTTTGGATTTGTTTCCGATCTTCTGAAGTTGAGAACATTTTGGTTCTGGAATTTGGAATTTTTGCATTTGTTTGGGGTTCATTTTGACTATGAGGTAGTGGATCAATGTGCTGTTTTTGAGCATTTGATGGAGGTAGCGATGTCGAAGGTCATTCACGAAGGGTGGATGGTGCGATATGGCCGGAAGAAGATTGGCCGTTCCTTCATCCATATGCGGTATTTCGTTCTTGAACCTCGGCTTCTCGCTTATTACAAGAAGAAGCCAGAGGATAATGTTGTGAGCCTCTTGCCTTACTTTCTTTTATGATTTTTTAATCTGAGGAACAGTTGCTCTATTCTTAGTTAATTGCCGGAACATTAGTTACGGTACTTCTAAATACTTATGCCCTTTCTTTATTATTGCTAAGTGTAATCTTTCTAGGTTTCATGATCCCTTTTTTTTTTAACTCTGTGCTCTGTATATTCTAGGTCCCAACAAAAACCATTCTCATTGATGGGAATTGTAGGGTGGAAGACAGGGGCTTGAAGACACACCATGGGCATGTGAGTTCCTTTCTTTTTCTAAATCCTTATTATGTCTTTCAGGTATCATAGATTTTCCCTATTCTTCATCATCTTATCTTTGAGTACAATGTAACTATTCCAAGTAGGTTGAGCCAGTCCGTGTAAAACCCAACTAAAACTTTATTAATTTTAATTTACCAACTTTTAAATGGGATTTAAATTAATTAAAACTAATGAATATGAATTATTTTTTATTATTTTATTTGTTTTTCTTACTTTTTAATTTTATTATTGTTAGATAATTTTGTATGTTTAAAATGATATTCATTTTCATTTTATCTTATTATTTTTATTAATTTACTAAGATAACCAAATATTATTATTTTTTACTCTTTTATAAGTTTTAACAAAATTTATTTTTATTAAATTCAAAAATTTTATTAGTAAAATTTTTTATTGACTTTTATTAATATTAATTATTTTTATATTGAACTTAAATGGATTTATAAATATAGTTTTTATCAATAATAACAAGATAAATAGTTATTTTATTATATGTAATTAGTTTCTTAAATTATTTTTATTAAATTGATTAGATAACCAAATATTAATAATTTTTACTCTTTTATAAGTTTTAACAAAATTTATTTTTATTAAATTCAAAAATTTTATCAGTCGATAAATTCCATACATACTATGTATGGGAAGAGAGTGAAGAAAGAAAAGAAGGTGAGAACCTGCTCTGATACCAAGTTATAAATCACACCTGCAATAATCTGAATTAATAGAAAAGAAACATGAGAAAAGAAGGAGATTGAAGAGAGAGAAGTGATAGGGGAAGATGGAAGAAAATGAGGAAGAGAGAGTAGTTCAAAACCTCTCTTTAGCCCCTATGATCTCTTTTATTCCTTTTGTTGTAAAAAATAAGGACAATTACATGAGTTCTCTTAGTAGGGCGTCCATCACTAAAGACAACAACAAAAAACAATAGAAAAAGAGAAAATAGGTCCATAACTAAGGCCCACTACCTACTAACACAAGTCATAAACATAACATAAAAGGAGAAACAAAGAAACTAAGGCTCCATTTGGTTTGTGGGATGGGGATGAGAAAAAGGGAATATTCCAAAAATATTCCTTTTTCTCTCATTTGTTTTGAGGGAAATGGAGGGATGGGATGAGAAAAATGTGGGATGCCAGATTCCAAAATCATGGTGAGAAACCACTGTAGAGAACCAACGACGACGAATAGAGGAGGGAGAGAACCAATGCCTTCTCCGTTACCATTGGCAATTTGCTACCTCCCCTTCCCCGTTCGAACCTAGAAACAGAGCAGTAGCGGCAGCACCCCCTCTCAGCCACTCCCTTCCTCCCTCTCTCCCCTCTTCTTCTCTTTCTTCTTCTTCTTCTTCCGTTTTTCACCCAAAAAAAGCATTGTTCATCGTCTTCTCGACAAAGAACACAGGAAATACCAGCGGCGGTGACCAGGATCATCTCCATTCATCATCTTCGCTTTCCGCCGGCGAATTACTGTCTCCGGTGGCACTATTTGCTTTCCAATGGTGACCAGCGGCACTGTTCTTCGTCTTCGCTTTCCTCTCGTCACAATGCTTTTCTCATTGTTTTCCCATATATAAAACCAAACAATGGAAGAGTAAATTTTTACACTTTCCCATCCCATCCCATCTTTTCCCATCTCACCCAAATCTTTCCACAAACCAAACGGTGCCTAAGGGCTATTCGGCCCATTATCTCTACAATATCTTTTGTAGTCAGTGTAGTAAATCATTTTATGCAGAACCCTTGGATTCCACATTGGGATGCAGTTTTAAGGATTGTCCGGTACTTGAAGGGAGTTCAAGGTCGTGGTTTGTTATATAAGAGTGGATGAAGTCTTAAGATAGAGGGCCACACAGATGCTGATTGGGCTGGTTCAATATCTGACAAGAGGGGTCCACTATAGGGTATTATACCTTTCTTGGAGGCAATTTGGTGACATGGAAGAGTAAGAAGTAGATTGTGGTAGCAAGAAACAATGTGGAAGCTAAATATAGAGCCATGTTACACACTACACGTGAACTAGTATGGTTGAAGAATATTTTACAAGAGATGGGATATACAATTGATAGCCCCACGAAGCTTTATTGTGACAACTAAGCTGTAGTCAACTTTTCATCTAATCCAGTTTTCCATGAGAGAACAAAGCATATAGAAGTTGATTGTCACTTTGTGAGAGAAAAGGTGCTCAGTGGAGTAATAAGTACTGGACATATAAACAATGGGCAGACCTGTTCGTTAATGGGTTGGCAACGGAGGTGTTTAAAAATCAGAATTTGAGTCTGTTGTTTAGATCTCAGAACTGGTTGTATCTGTAATTTGTGGTGGCTCTAGGCAGCCTCTAATGGCCTAGGCTCCTTTGTAATGGTTCTTGTTTTAATAAATTACCTTACCTTTTCAAAAAAAAAAAAAAAAAAAAACATTTGTAACAACCTGGGACTATATGGTATATACTCACCAGCTTGAGGGGGAGTGTTAGAGTCGGGTATACAGGGCTAGTTTGGTCATTTCAATTTATATTAGTAGTGTGGTGTAATGCCTTTTATGTTTAGGCTTAAGTACTATGTTCCATACTTAATTATGGGCATAAGCATCTTTGTATCTGATATCTGGCTGACTAGAGAAAGTGATATTTTCTTCTGCTAATCTAGGGCTGAAACTAGTACAGATCAGTTTTGTAACAGGGTCAAAAGGTGTACTAAGTTACTAACTTCTTTTCTGATGCTCTAGCCAAACAGGATGTGGGAAGGGCTCAGTCTTTGTGGGTTTGCTTGTAATTTTATGCTTTTTGGGGAGGGCTAAGAGAGTTTACCTCTCCCCTTGGATGTTATAATTGTTTATCCATTTCTTTAGTATAAAGTTTTTGTTATTGATAGAAAAATTTTGGGATTTGGTAAGGGAACTAGCAGATAAAAGGTTTTTGTGCAACTGTGGAACATGAAGAATAGAGCTTAGGGAAAGATTACGAGTAATCTTAACTTCACCCATACCAGAAATTGGAGTGTAAAATTCATTAGCTACAGTGATATTATCTTTCCCTGGAGCCAGTTTATAAGAGGTAAAGTGGGAAGGCGTACCAGTCATGTGAGTACTAGCTCTAAAGTCCACAGTCTAGGAGCTAGGAGATGAGGATTGACAAGAAAGACCAGTACCTGATTAGCAAAAGCACTGGAAAGATTACTATAGCCCATAGAGTTAAAGGACCCAATTTTCTCAAGCTGAGTCTATAGGCTCCTGAGCTTCTCCATCACATCAGAGGAATCATGTAAAGGAGCTTGAACACAAGGGGACAGACAATCAACTCCCCTAATAGCAAGATGAGCATTTCCTTTCTTAGCTGTTTTAAACTTCGCAAGCTTCAAATGGGGATTCAAATTCCAGCATTGGTCCTTAGTGTGTTTTGGTTTCTTATAGTACTCGCACACCACTTCATCAGTCTTCTCATTTACACCCCATCCATTAACACTTTGTGTAGGTTTAGCAGAATGTTTGCCAACTTCAATCTGTATTGTGGCATCCCTCCTATTCTCCTCTCTTTGCACCAAGGAGTATGCCGTGGCAAGAAAAACAATATCCGTACTCAAGATGTGCTGCTGAGGAAAATTATACTTCGCATTCAAACTGCCAAGAAGTAAAAAATTTTGTTCTTCTCAACATATTTTCTGTAATTTTCACCATCCTCAGGATTCTTCCATTCCATGGCCTCCAAATATTCCATTTCTTCCTAGAGAGACTGTAAGGAAGAGAAGTACATAGCCATTGTCCTCTCCCCCTAATGCATATTGCAAGCTTCCCTTCGGAGTTGGTAGACCCGAGCAATGTTCCTTTCCTAGGAATACGTAGCATTAACATGATCCCAAATGTCCTTGGCAATGGAAAGAACATGTAGTTACGGGCTATATGTGACTTCATCGAATAGACCAATCATGACATGACTAGAGAATTATCTTGTTCCAACTTGGCAAACTTGGAATAATCAGATTTTGGCTAATTGGCTTCACTTTTTTGCTTGTAATGAACCCTAGATTACCTTTTCCTTCGACGGTAAGCTTGACAAACCGGACCACTCTAGAAAGTTGGTTCCATCAAGTTTTACAGTGGGTTATCATACCACTAGAAGTATCTACATTACATGAGAACACTCCATAAATAGTCCGTACTTAGATGATTCTATCTGTCTTGGTCAAGCTACACAACAGCCCTACAACACTCCAATATCCAACCAGTACATACTAGGCCCATTAACATAGGTCAACACATTGTTGGAAGCCAACAGAAAGTCAAAGCTGAAGTTGGAGGCAATCTATGTGGACAATAAAATCTCCCAAAAATTAACCATGGTTCAGAAAAATATAAAACCATACATCGAATGTATATTTTTCTGTTATTTCTGATTTGAAAATCTATGAAAAATCAAGGAAGCACCAAATGGCGATGAGAATCATACCAAAAACTCCCTTAAAACAGGGCACACAAAACTCAACCAGTTTCAAGGGTTGTCGCTGGTATTTGTACGGATTGCTGGCATCATCCAGTGGCGGTTTGACATCAGCAATTCTGCCTAGATTCAGGGGTCAACAAAGGAAACTCTTCCAAGATCCCTTCCTGCTTTGATGCCAAGTTGTCAAGTAATAGGGAGGAAGAGAAGTAAAGAGGAGAAGAAGTCTTTGTAAGAGTAGAGTGAGTTACTGTTCACAACCCAAAAAGTGATTTTTATACTATTTGCATAAAGTTAAATAAATGCCCTTGAATGGGCACCCAAATACAAAAAAAAAACATTAAAAGACCAAAAAGCCCCTGCTCACAATACATAGTCTCAATAGTCTATATGGAGCCACCTTTTGGTGTATCTGTTCCTGGAAGCAAGGTTTAAAATGTCGATGTCGATGGAAATGTCGCTTACCAAAATATAGGATATATGTCGGAAATGTTATGGGAAATATTGTAAAAATTAGAGACATTGTGGAAATGTTATGAAATATGTGGAAATATGCAAAGATATTTTGTAAAATGATAAAAGAAGCATGAACACATATTTCTAGACTATTATCTTATTCCCAACCATTATATAAAGCTAAGAAACTAAGATCAATAACAAATTAGTAAATGATGATTTATTGATTTATTATGCATTTTGATGTTTTTACAAGGTTATCTGATATTTTCTTTTCTTATTTTTAATTCTGATTTATTATAAATTCTAATGTATTTATTTCACACTAGTAAATAGAAATACATTTATTCTGATTTTTTAAATATTAAAGTTATAATATATTATGCTTTATTATAAATTTAATAAACTGATTCTCCTTTTTGTAGTATTAAGATTATGATAAATTCTGATTTCTTATAAAAATTAATGAATTTATTATGATTTTTAGTACTAAATTTATACTAAATTATGATTTAGTATAAAATTTATTAAATTTATTCTGATTTTTTATATTAAATGTAGAATATGATTTATTATAAAATTTAATAAACATTTTCTGATTTTAATAAATATTTTTAAAAATACTAACTAGTTAATATTTTATTACTTGAAAAATATTTTATGTTTTATATTATAAAGTAATTAATTTATTCTTTTGTTTTTATATTTTGTTAATTCTTTTTTATAAATATTTTGTTTGAAATATTAAATAGAAATTATTAATGGAAATATTATTAATGTACATTAGTCGACATCTTGTTGAAATTAGTTGACATCCCGTCGACATAATAGGAAAAACTGCATTTTTTTTTGTTATTTGGACCGATTTTGTCGACATTTCCGAAATATAGGAAATGTTGACCGGAATAATGTAATTTTTATATTACCATCCATTTTCATGTCGGTGAGCCTCGACATCGACATATGTCGGGCGACATTTGAAACCATGCCTGGAAGTGAAAGTAAAGTGTGTAGACTTGAGAAGTCAATTTATGGCTTGAAGCCATCACCCCAGGAATGATGGTACTGTGCAGAATTTTCTTGACTTTACACATGCTTTTTTAACTTGTGTCATTATCTAACCTAGATATCTGTTTGATTGTTTTCTTCGTTGAAAGCTTATTGACTACTTTTTTCCCAGAAACAAAGATACTATTTAGAGTGTGTACTCCTAGATGTTCGTTTGTTGATGATTAATCTGTTTTTTTTTTTTTTAATTTATAATGCATTGATTCTGGATATTCTTACTTTTCTATTTCCATAGGCATCTCTTCTCCATTTCTTTTTGATCACTACCTTTTTTTTTGTTATTTTGTTGAGCAGATGATTTATGTTTTGTCAGTTTACAATAAGAAGAAGGGCCAGCGGATTATGGTATGTGATATTTGCTTTCTCTTTGTGAAATCCTATCAAGTTCTTTGTCCTCTATTTTACCTTTTGTGTAATTGCATGCTATTACTTGTCGTAATTTCTGTTATCAGCCTTTGTTTACTGAACACTCAAATAGGTTGCCATAGACTATGAGATGGTCATATGCTGGAGTTAGCCAACCTTACCAAATTAAAGCCGAAGAAGACCACGGAGTTTTTTGGTCGTGGCCACAATTTTTATTTATTGGCACAATTAGAAGTTAAGACTTTATTAAATCATGAAAGAATGAGTTATATACAGTAGGGTACATGCCCAGAAGTATAGGCTGGCAAAAAAGCATTCTAACCTATTTTGCTTTTTACAATGCAATTGAGCCCAAGAAGCTTTCATTGTTACCCAATCTTTGCAGTCATGAAAACTATCAGAAGAATAAACTGTCAATAAATGACTGATATCTTGAATTAATCACATTACTATCACTGCCTGTCACCACAATATCATCAACATATACAACCAGGAGAGTTAAGGCTGAACTTGCTTTCTTGAAAAAGAGAGTGTGATCAGATTGATCTTGTACATAGCCAAATTTCTCCAAGGAATGTCTAAACCTGTTAAACTATGCCCTTGGAGACTGTTTCAAGCCATACAAGGCCTTCTTCAATCGGTAGAATTTTCCACTGTCTTCATTATAGAAGCTTGGGGGAAACTCCATATATAGTTCTTGTAGATCACCGTTTAGGAAAACATTTTTAACATCCATCTGGAACAACGAGCATGAGAAGTTTGCAACAAGAGACAACAACACTCTGATTGTGTTCATTTTGGCAACTGTTTCAAAGGTTTCTACATAATCAATACCATAAGTCTCTGTGTATCCCTTAGCAATCACCAGTCAAGCTTTGTATCTTTCAATTGAGCCATTTGCATTATACTTCACTGTAAATATCCACTTGCACCTAACCGGGTTCTTTCCTCTTGGTTGATCTACTAGCTCCCAAGTATCATTTTTGATAAGTACATCTATCTCAACTTTCATTGCTCCCTTCTACTCAAGTACTACCAGGGCTTCTGCACAGTCCTAAGAATGGGTACAGAAGCAATGGACACCAAAAAGGACTTGTATGATGGTGAGAGATGGTCATAAGAAAGAAACTAAGAGATGCAATGGATAGTAGATGAGGTGCAACGACGCTTTCCTTTGTGTATTGAAATAGGAAGGTCAAGATCATCTATGCGAAGGTGAGGTTCAATGGTAGTGGTAGGCATACCATTTGCAATAGTTGTGGGTACAAAGGGTGAAATACCTAAGTCTAGTGCCACAAAGGAGACCGGAAGTGGCTTGGACTGTTTATTACTAGAACCAACTTGCTTCCACCATCGTTTGTGGAACACTCTCAACTCTCTACTTCTAACAGCCCCCCTCACTAACACTTCCCTTCATTGACAGGAATAGGCAATGGAACTTCCTAAGCAAAAACACCCTGCTCACCACTCTCCCCCTGAGGTGAAGTCCTAGAGTAGTAAGGGCCATCCTCAAAGAATGTAACATCCATATGCACAAACCTAGTTCCAGGGAAAATGATCATAACAACAATACCCCTTTTGATTTTGTGCATACCCAAGAAAAATACACTTGGCTACCTTAAGATCAAATTTAGAATGTTGAAACCCAAGGATTTGAACAAAGCAAGTGCATCCAAAGGTCTTAAGGGGAATAGTGCACTGGTCCTTATCAGGGTACAATAGGTTAAAAGGAGCTTTTATGTCTAAAACCAGTGAAAGAACTTTGTTGATAAGGTAGATAGTTGTGTGGATGGAATCCCCCCAGAATCGAATAGGAACATTAGAATTTAGCATGATGCTCCTAACAATTTCAAGAATGTGTCTACTCTTTCTCTCGGCTATTCCATTCTGCTGAGGTGTATGAGGACAGGTACTCTGATGGATAACCCCATACTCAAGTAGATATGAGGCCAAGGGTTTTGCAAAATACTCCTTGGCATTATCAAATTTGAGATTTTGTTTTTTACTCCAAAGTGAGTTAAAACCATCTGGTGGGATGCATGGATCAGAGTAGGTTTTCTTCATATTCTCGCATATTTCCTTAGTAGTCTTCACCCATAAGTAATTTCTATTGATGTGTGGCTACATAGAGTTGCACAACCAAGCCATCACTAGATAGTTTTCCTAAACCCATTTAGCATAAGTCGAGTCTTCCTTTGCTTGTTGCTTTGTGTCTCCAGTTATATATTCAAGCTTCCCCCTTCCCCCAATAGCCACCATAGCTGATTGGGCCCATTCTAGGTAATTTGTGCCATCAAATTTATAGAAGTAATCCAAAAGGTATTATTTGACATACTCCCAGACCCCATAGATCATTCTCTAAAGGATTTTGGTTCCTTCTCAACTATCTCCATACTAATCACACCACCAAGACCTCACAAATACTTAAGAAGGTAACTGAAACCATGGTTTTCAAAACCAGACCAGACCGGACGATCGGACCAGAAAAACCAGGAAGTGGTCAGGTGACCGGTTCCATTTTACCCCAAAACCGTTGATTTGGTCAGCAAACCGCTGACTCGGGCGTTCGAACCGTCCAAATCGTTCTAACCGTCCAATGGTTTTGGCTGTTTTTAACTTTTAAATTTTTTTAATTTTAAATTTTTTTGTCAGAGTGGACCGTCCGTTCGGTTCAAATGGTCGGACTGTTCAACCCGGGAACCGGACCCCTGACCAGTTCATTGTCCAGTTCGGTTTTAAAAACCTTGACTGAAACAGAGCTTATGCAGTAATCCAATACTCCCTTAACAGTCCATAGTGAAACCAGAACAGTCGAAGTAAATGGGATGTCAAAAAACTAGAACTGACCTGTTCTCAGTAGAAACCCTAGAACCAACCTAGGGAGAAAACCAAAAAGACTCAGCCGCTCCTTCCCGAAGATCCCAATCACTTTCTACAAGCTGTCAATCTCTGAAAAGAACTATTCCCTACTCAGAAACCACTGAGTGTCAGTACCAATTGAAGGTTTAGCCCCTAAACCTTAATCTGATCCAAAGAACTCTGATTCTTCCTGGTTATTGGTGATCCCCAAGATTGCAGATCTTGGGCAGCAAAAATTTCTCCAACAAACCTCCATGAATCAGGAAAAACAGATTGAAGTATCTAGCCCTAATACATCCTCATGTATCCGGCTGGAAGAAGCCTACATGGGAACCCTAGCAAGCCCTAAACCTTGCTCTGATACCAAGATGGCTGGTGCTGTTCACAGTCAGCCAGTATTCTGGTGCAGATTCAGCAAGAAAACCAAGGAAAAATGAAGAGAAAAACTAGAAGAAAGAAGAGAGTAGGAGAAGAGAAGAAGAATGAGAAGAGAAAGGGAGCAGATCAAATCAGTTTCTTCCAACCAGATTTAATATTTATATGTTTTTATCATAAAAGATCTACAATGACATCTATGCCCCTGCCGCCCAAAACACTCCTTAACAGACAATAGCAGCAACAATAACAACAGCTAAAGCAGGCCCAGAAAGACTAATAACAAGGCCCAAAAAGACCAATAACAGGTAACTAATATGGCAAGGATTTCACTAATTTACTAGACTGTTACTACACAGGATTAACAACCTGTTTTCCCCTTATTTTGATTTTGTTGTAGGTGATCAACTGTATGTAACTGTACTGTTTAGATTTGCTTTCATCTATGGGTTTTTTGCTCTTTAATGTCAGATTTATCCTTGTTTCAGATGGCAGCATTTAACATCCAGGAGGCACTGATGTGGAAGGAAAAAATTCAGCATGTCATTGATCAGGTTCTCCATTCTTCAAGGGTGACAATACAATGTGCTATCTTCCTACATAGATTTTCTAGCATTTTCATTTGAAACATCTACTATTTACTGGTGGATGTATTCAATACTATTCATTGGCATTTCGTACTCTTATTGTGATTTTTGGACAGCAATATTCCTCCACCAACCATTTATGTATTTCTTAATCTTCACTTATACAATTGCAAATATGCACTTTTTTTAAGGACTGATTGTATATTCATCCACTGCAGCATCAAGAGTCACTGAATGTTAATAGTCACAAATCAACCTTGTTATTTGAATATAAATCTGGCATTGATGATGGAAGGGCTGTTTCCTCATCTGACAATGAAAGTCAGTAAGTTGCAATTACCTTATCTTGCATTCTTTTTTTTTTTTTTCTTTTCTCTTGGTAAGTAATAGAAAATTTTATTAATTAATCAACAACAAAGTAATATACATTCAGGGCATCCCAACCAAAGGCGTGAGATGCAGCCTTGATTGCATAAGATATATTACAATTGAGCCCAATACATATGATCCCTAGTCCCCTTGCTTAGCTAAATAGTTTGCCATCCCCTTTTCTGATATCCTTTCCTATTGAATCCTTGCAACTCTATTTGTAGTCAGCCACTTAATTGTCTTGAAAACCTCTCCAGTCCATATTACCATGTCTGGCTCCTTCAATCAAGTGACCACCAACTTTGAATCCCCTTCATTGAGAAGTTTGTCAACATTCAAATCTCTAGCAACCTGTACCCCTTGTAACACAGCTTGGAACTCAGCATTGGTGGAGTCCCCTACTCCGGTTGGACCTGAGTATAAAACAATAATATGTCCATCTTTGTTTCTGAATACTTTCCCTATTCCCTAAGGTTCCAGGTTACACAGCTTCCATCAAGATTGAGTTTTATAAAAACTTCTTCAGATGGTACCCTCACTGAGAGAGCCTTTTTCTTGTTGAATGGACTCTTTACTACAGATTCCCAGTTCCTCCAAATATCATCAAAAGAAAAATGGGAAAAGATATCCATGGTTTTAACCCAATGTATAACCTTGTTCACAATAAACTCCAACGTTGCACCCTCATTTGTTTCCTTAACGAAAATTCTTGCATTTCTCTCCTCCCAAATCATCTAGGTCAATGCATCCTTGACACACCTCCATATGATTCTACCCCTCCTCGTAGGCTATACAAAGGTCACAGGGTCAAATAAGCTACTAATCTGCAATGGAAAAGTCCACCTACACCCAAATGGAGAAAAGAAATCTCTCTCTAGTACCTGCAATAGAAGGACAGGAGATTAGTAGGTTGTAACAACTCTTACTGTTATATTTTCAGAGGATACACCAGTTTGGGGAAATGTGCAAAAAGGGTTTTCCTTTTTGCAAATTATCCAATGTATTTATCATCCCATAGTAAATTTCCCAACAAAAAGCTCCAATCTTATATTTGCAGTGTTGATTACTGAATTCTGCTTCATTAAACTTCCAATATCATTGTTTGGTTCAGTTTTCTATTCATATAACTGTCAAATGGCTTTTGGCTTGGTATATGTCTCTTGTACTCTTATGTCTGATATGGCATAATCATATATTTCTGTTTTCCATCAATACCACATTTTTTATGTTTACTTCAATTCCTCTCTCTCTATCTCTCTGTGCGGTGGTTTCTATAACTATCTAAATGCCATTACCATAACTTGGTCCCAGTGGTCTGAAGTCTTGGGAGGGGTGGATTGGATATGGATGTAACGCCCAGCATTTTAACATTAACTAAATGCTGAGACTGAAACCCACATTTTCATGCTTGTCACTCTGAGGTTAAATACCATTTGACCATGATATGACCCTGGATGCTGTAGCTATCCTGTTGGTTAAAAAGAGTGCTCTAGCTATCCTGATTTCTGAACGTTACTCTTATTTTGTGTGGATATTGACTTGTAATTTTGTATTCATCATTCAGGCACTGTTTCCACACGTGAATTAATGATGTGATTATAATTTTATGCTTCTATTTCCTTCATTGTATGCATTTGTTCATCACTCATGATATTTTTCACTAGTGGATTAAAAAAATAAAGATCCTCACCATTCTTTAATGACCTTATTATTTGTTTCTGCAGAACAACCATTTTGTTTTTTATATCCTTTTGCTTGCATTATGCTTAGACTTGCAACTTTCATTTTCTGAAAAAAAAAAAACTTAGGTTCAGTGCACAGGAAGATGAAGCAGAGAGCCGCCAAACTTTATTTCAGAGAAGAGCAATAAGAAATGGTAATTTGGGATTTACCTATTTTTACAAGATTTTATAGCCATGAAATTGTTTGGTGGAGTTCAACCAGAGCATTGTTATTTGTTCAACTTGCAGGTGCTCCTGATTCCATATTTGATTGGGCCAGAGAATTTGGTTCAGAATTGTCAAATAAAAATACCTGTAATAAAGTTTTCTCTGCAAAGCATTGGCATCTTGTCAAATGCCAGAATGGTGACTTTCCACTTATGAACTTTCTTTTTTGTTTATCCATATTCATACTTATCATGACTATCTAGTTAATTAGTAATTGGAAGTTTTAGGGTATTAAAGTCTTGGATTTGTTAAAATATTGCCAGTAAATAGTTAATGATATTTTTTTGGAAATATGCAGGACTTCGCATTTTTGAGGAGTTGCTTGAAGTTGATTATCTTGTATGGTTCATAATTACTCTTATTTATATAGTATGATTTTACTGTATATTAGATTCCACTGATTTTTAAGTGATGAATATCATGGATATTGTATTACTTGTAGCCAAGGAGCTGTGGCAGAGCAATGAAAGCTGTGGGTGTGGTGGAAGCTACATGTGAAGAAATATTTCAGCTTATAATGAGCATGGATGGAAGACGGTTTGAGTGAGTATTTCTCAGAGTCTATTTACAAAACTCATTTTTGTGGTAAAATTTATTATATTAAACAAAATCTATCTAATGGTTGTGATGGATTTTATTCAATACTTCAACTTTAGGTCATTGGATTATTATCAATTTCAATCTGAAACTTCTCACATAGTTTATGCAGATTATCTTTTTCCATGGTATTTGTGATAGATTTAAATTTCTGTATGGTTAGTGTCTTATTATTGTTTATTGTCTAAGGTTGTTTTCAAATTATACACAGGGCAAAAATTGTCTAAAGGCATTAACTTAAAAAGAATTGTCATGCAGTGGTGGATTTAAAATAGTTATCAAATAATGACCAGATGATCAAATAGTCAAAATTACCTTTTTTTCTTCATTTTAATGTTTTCATAAATGTCGGGGAAATACCAATATAATCATACTATTATTGACGAACAAGAACAAAACAGAAGAATCCCTGTGGTTATCACGAACAAGAATAGAAAAAACATGCAGCCTAATTGGATGTCTCCAATCTTGGTTGTGAGGGAAGTATTGATAGACCAGTCTTTGCTTTTCTTTTCCTTTTGTCAATCTTTTCTATTCATCATCAAACCAACAAGTCCAACTTCTACACTTGTTTGACAATGCTGGGCATGCCACACATAAAGTTTGTACAAGAGTGCTCAACAAGTTTATGGTGAAAAACAGAATCAATCGGCCCCACCCTAGAGAGTCAGAATATATTTATATGAAATATGTATATTTATGGAAAGGCCCTTGTGGGGAAAAGAAGAGAAAATAAGAGAGAAAGAATTAACAAGATAGCGTACAACAAGGACTATAGTAATAAGGTACAACATCAGGATTCTTCACACTCCCCCTCAAACTGATGTGAGTGCATTAGCATCAGTTTGCCCATAAGAAATAGATGTCTGGATCTCATCATGGCCTTGGTCAGCAATCTGCATCTCTGAGGCCACATGAGGAAGAGAGATAGAGCCAACAAGAAACAAGTCTCGAATAAAGTGGCAATCCACCTCAATGTGCTTCATCCTTCAATGAAAGACAAGGTTAGAAGTAATCTATAGCATGGTATTGTCTACATGTAGAGGGATAGGTGTAGAGATAGGATGGCCAATGTCTTTAAGTAGTGATTTAAGGCAAATAATTTCACTGCACACCAATGACATTGCCCTGTATTTATCTTCTGTGGAGGACTTGGAGACAATTCGTTGTTTCTTCCATTTCCATAAGATAAGAGAATCATACATGAAAACATACCATTCAGTAGTGGAGTGACGAATGTTGGGACAACTTGCCCAATCAACATCAGCATAGTCCCTCAAATGGATAGGAGAGGATGGGGAGAAGAATAGTACTTGTGATAAAGTGCTACGAACATAGCGGATAATCCAATGCACAACAGTTAGATGGGTTAACGAGGAGCAGAGACAAACTGACTGACAACCTAAACCGCATGAGAGATGTCAGGTCGAGTCATAGTAAAATAGATAAGGGACTCCACAAGTTGATGATAGATGGAGGCATCAGTGAGTAAGGGACCTTCTGACTTGGACAATTTAACATTCAGCTCCAAGAGAGTATCAACCTGCTTATGTAACCTCTTTGGTGAATTAATGAAATTGTTATTGATAAAAAAAAGTATCAACCTGCTTATTATTAGTAAGGCCGGACAACTTGACAAGATCTGAAGCATATTTGTGTTGGCAAATGAAATATCCCCAATGATTTCTTTGGACTTCAAGTCCTAGGAAATAAGTGAGAGAACCCAAGTCCTTCATGTGAAAGAATCTATAAGGCAGAGACTTGAGGTCTTGAATTCCTTCCATATCATCTGTGGTCAACATGATGTCATCCACATACAAGAGGAGAATTATAATACCTTGAGGCCTTTTTCCAAACAAAGAGAGAATGATTAGAATCATTCTGACTATACCCGACATCCACAACATCTCTGAATTTCTCAAACCATGCACGAGGGGCCTATTTCAGCCCATAGAGAGATTTCTTCAAAACACAAACAAGAGATGGATCACTACCATACCCCGGAGGGGGTTTCATGTACACTGTTTCCTTTAAATGTCCATGTAGAAAGATATTTTTCACATCCAATTGATAGATAGGCTAAGAGTGCACAACAGAGAGGGCTAAAAGAACGCCAACTATAGTGACCTTGGCAACCAGAGCAAACGTCTCCTAATAATCAATGCCATACTCTTATATATAACTCTGAGCCACAAGACGGGCTTTGTATCGATCTAAGGAGCCATCAGATTTCAACTTGATAGAATAAATTCACTTGCTCCCAATAAGAGAGCCATTAGAAGGAGCTTGGACAAGGTCCCAAGTGTCATTCTCATGCAAGGTTTAAATCTCTACATCCATGGCATCTTTCCAGTAGGGACTACTAATGGCTTGCTGGTAAGAATGAAGAATATCTATGGAAGACAAGACAACAAAAAAGGAACTATGATTTGAAGGGAAACCATAACGATCAAGTGGTCTAGAAACATGGGTAGAGGAAGAAGGGGTCATAGGAGTAGGTGTCGAATCACGAAATCGCTTGTAGGAGAGGACGAAAAGATCCTTCACAACCGTTGAAGGTGGAGCATCCTATGAATCAAAGTCGTACAAAATAGAAAGAACAGGTGCGGATAACTTGGCTACTCCTAAAAAAGGAAATATGCTCAAGAAAATAGCATTCCGAGAAATACGAATGCAGCGGATTGCCATTCCGAGAAAATGGCAAAAAAAAAATCCTTTGTAGTTGGGACTATACCCCAGAAAGGCACGCATAATTGATTGAGCGGAGAGTTTAAAACATTCCCGAGAGGGAAGATGTACAAAACATAAGCACTCAAAAACATGAAGGTTGGAGAGATTGGGAGGACAACCAAACAGTTTTTGATGAGGAGACAATTTAACCAGAACAGATGAAGGAACACAATTAATTAAATACACAACCGTACTAGCTGCCTCAAATCAAAATGAAGATGGGGCATGTAACTCTTGAAGAAGAGTTTTCAAAACACTGAGAATGTGCCATTCTTATGTTTTGCCACACCATTTTGCTGAGTGTCTGGACAACTCCATTGAACTTGTATTCCAAGATTTCTTAGGTAGGACAAAAATTCACCATCATTGTATTCTCCCCTTGAGTCCAAGCATAGGATACGAATATTAGATTGAAACCAAATTTGAACCATAGCATGAAACAACGGAAAGGTTGGGAAAACTTCTGACTTATGTCTGAGGAAGTAGATCCAAGTGTACTTGGTGTAGTCATCAATGAACAATACAAAATACTTGTATCCCAATCATGAAACAACAGAGGAAGTCCATACATCACTATGTATAATTTCAAAAGGTGAAGTAGCATGTTCAGCTTTGTGAGGAAATGACAAAGTATGACTCTTACTCAAACAACAAGTAACACAAGATGTATCAAAAGACTACAAGGAGGGAATCCTATTTCTAATGAAATCAAAGTCAAACAAAAATTTAATTTTTTTGGAGTTTGGGTGATCCAAATGTTCATGCCATAAATCCCAAATGTTATTTCTTTGACCCAAACCAGAATTCAATGAAGAACTAAAATAAGCAGATGATTATGCTGATTGAGATCCTTCGAATTCTAGTGCAAACAAGTGACCCAGTCTATGCCCCTTCCCTTTAACCTTCCCAGTGCATTGGTCCTCAATTAAACAACCATTAGAAGAAAATGTTAGAATGTGACCTTCATCAACCAATTGACCAACTAAAATAAGGTTAGTGGTAAGTTTGGGAACAAAGAAAGTTTTGGTAAGGGAAAGGGAAGTCGAAGGTGAGAGCTTCAAACACAAATCATTACTCCCAATGATATTTAGTTTCTTGCCAGTGGCAGTAACAATATGCTTATGATGGGTGTCTGAAGATTTATTTGATGGTTCATGGTAGGCTCCAGTCATATGATTGATAGCTCCAGAATCAATTATCTAAACATGAGAGGAAGTGGAACAATAACCAAAGAGCTCACCAAATAAGCCAATAGCAAAAAATGCAGATGAGATAGTAGAGGATACCAGTTCTTGTATCTTTTCTCTGTTCATGGGAGCAAAAGATTCACCTTTAACATTGGGAACATCGGTCATCTGTCCTTCAGATACCTGGTAAGTCTGTGGCTGATTCTTCTTAATATTACCTTTGGAGGGACGGACAGAACAATATGGAATGATATAACCATGTTGCTGATAGCATATGCAAACATTCTTCTTGTTGCAGTGTGAAGCAAATGTTCAAAACCTTTGCATTCATAACATTGGGTCTTAGACATATCCTTTCCACCAGATTTCTTACTCCCTTGTGCAATAAAAATTGTCTCAGCCCCAAATTCAAGTTGCTTCCCTTCCAGATTTGCAATAGTCATAAGTCTAGTCTCCTCTCTCAGCAATTCTCCCAATCCCAGAATCTAAATTTGGTAGTGTACCCCTACTAGATTATTGGACAGATAATTTCATATTCAGGTCTCAGTCTCATGAGGAAATGGTTCACCTTCTTCTTCTCAAAGTGCTTCTGTAGATACTTAACACACTTTGCTGAATTAGATGGCTCAATGTAAACTAATTCATATTCTGCCCACAAGTCAAGAAACCCTGCATAATATTCCTGTATCTTTTTATCTCCCTGGCAATAGGTAAATATTTCAGATTCAATTTGGTATTGTCTTGACATATTGGACTAATGATAGACCTTCTTCAGATAAGAATACATTTCATAGGCTGTTTGCATTCTCCTCATAGGAATAGCAATGTGAGAAACAACAGAGCTGAGAATCCAGGAGACAATTTTTCCATTCTCAAGTTTCCCTTGTGTAAATGCTTTAGTGTCTGATTCATCAGGTTTATTAACAGCCCCCCTTTTAAGTATCCTTCAAGCCCTTTTCCTTCAAAAAAGAAGTCAAAAAGTGAAGTAACAGTCCTGATAATTAGTTTCAAGGTTTGTTAATCTCTATACCTGATCCAGAGATTATGCAAATGCTGGAATCAATATCCCAGCAATCAACCAAGAGAATCTCTCAGAAGAGGAACCCTTGACAGCAACGCCGAAGCAAACAATATGGAGAAATAGCAGAGAGATCAGGTCCAGCAGATATGTATACTCATTCACCTCAGTTATACAGTCCACAGAGATATGTCAAACTTTGGAGGATCAAAATCCTTCAAAGAAAATGCCAAAACAGATCCAACCCGATAGTTCTCAGTGGTAATAGTCCAAGCCAGCAGTGTTTCAGGACTGTTGAACTGGAGAGAAAAGAAATACTCTCCAGAACTGATACAAATGCAATTTAGTAGTTTATGCCTTTATGGAGTGAGAATACCCTAGGGTGACACCAAAACTAGGGTTCAAGAAAAAAATGGATAGCCTATTGAGCAGAAAAGTCAGATTCACCAACCTGATGTGCAGATTTCTAGAAACTTCTGTCCAAGAGAGGAGAGATCAGAACTCCCCAAATACTTGTCCAATCACGATGAGATTTTCTGAGTAGGTAAAGCAGGTCTGGGTGACACACCAGTTACAATTTCCCTTTGAACATATGTTTTCCCAAAGAGTTCTATGAAAATCTCCCTTGCTGAAACCACAGACAGATAACCAGGATTGGGGTTGACTGAAACAACTCTAGATTCAGTCGATGAGTCCAGAAACCAGTAAGATTTGAGAGGTTAACGAGTGAACATGGAGTAGACAGTCTATGGAGTAACCTGCTCCGATACCATGTCACACACACATTCAGTTCATGCAAAAGAGTTCAACAAGTTTAGGGTGAAAAACAGAATCAATCGACCCCACCCTAGAGAGTCAGAATATATTTCTATGAAATATGCATATTTACAGAAAGGCCCTTGTGGAGCAAAGAAGAGAAAATAAGAGAGAAAGAATTCACAAGATAGTGTACGACAAGGACTATAGTAATAAGGTACAATATCAGGATTCTTCACACTTGTTTGACAATGTTGGACAAATGGATAATCTCAATCAGGTCACTGGGATACCCTTCCACAACTATGTGGTTATCTTGAGCCCCTAGGTATCACTAGGCTTTGAAATTCATGAAAACTACTGCTTTTGTAATGTTGTTAGCATTGCATTTGCTAAGTGACCATCCCTAGGACTTGAAATCCATGAAAATAAAAGGGTTGTTGAAATCCTGGGGGCAGGCTACCCTCATCTCTTTTTTTCTTTCCAATAAAAACTGGACTTAAAATAAAAGGGTGGATGTTGATTTTTTATGGTTGACTTGAAAAAAGGTATCTAAATACTGTTAGTTTGTACTATTTTATCATGTTGGCATATATCTCTTTCTTTCTGCCCTGTTTTGCAGGTGGGACTGTAGTTTCCAGTATGGTAGCTTAGTTGAGGAAGTAGATGGACACACAGCAGTGATTTATCACAGACTGCAGCTAGATTGGTTCCCAATGTAATATGCTCTACCAATCTAGATTAACTATTTTGTCCCTGGCTTGCATTTATTCTCTTGTCTCTTTTGATGATTATGCATAGATAATTTTCTTGTATATGAGTTAATTCTTCTTTGTGCATTGCAAGCTTTATTTATTTACATGCCTGTGTTGATGAGGTTGTTCTCAATACTTGATCTGAATACCAAACGAGCTAAATCTTCTTTTTGTCACCCACATTGTTTATCTTCACGAGTTATCTTTTCTGATCAAGTCAATGTTAAAATGGGTCCATAATTATAACAACACAATAAATCAATGTTGAATTTGAGATTAGGAGATCAGAGATATGAGAATCAGAAATACAATTTAGAAAAGAGATGAGAATGAAGAGAAGGCTTAATGAATCTGTCTTGAATTTGATATGCTACAATTACATAAATACCCCAGACACTCCTATGTAATTTCATAAATATTAAATACGCGTAGAATGTTCACCTATACCTGCATCATAGCATCCCTCCTATTCATTCTGAACAAGAAAATATGTCGTGGAGAGTGACAAGATATCAGCACGAAGGATGTGTTGCCTAGTGAAGTCATAGTCAACATTCAATGCAATGAGGAAATCAAAAACTCAATTTTTCTCAATGTACTTCCTGTATTGTTCAGCACCAACAAGATCCTTCCACACCAAAGCCTCTAAATGATCAATTTCTTCCCAAATTAATTATAAGGAAGAGAATTACATAGCAATCGACCTCTCCCCCTAATGCATATTACATGCTTCTCTTCGCAACTGATAGATTCTATTAGTGTTTTTAGCTTGAGAATAAGTGGCAATCAACCTGTCCCAAATATCCTTGGCTGTTGAAAGGAACATATAGTTGTGGGCAATGTGTGGCTGCATAGAGCATTCAAGCCATGACATGACCATCAGACTATCCTGCTCCCACTTGGAATGGTTTGGATCTTCAAGCTTTGGTTTAGCTTCCTTGCCAGTAAGAAAACCAAACTTAACTCTCCCACCGAGTGTAAACCAAGCTGGTTGGGACCATTCAAGGAAATTTGTTCCATCAAGTTTTACAGTAGTAATCTGTCCCCTAGCATTATCATTACCTCCCAAGAAGACATAGGTAGGCATATGGACATCTTTGTGTGAGTCCATCGATCACAACCCCTCCAAAACAATCTTTCTCACCAACACCATAATATCCCAACATCAGCTGAACACCCAAAATCCTTTCCCACAAGGTTGAACACAAGTTGCAGAATAGAACAAGGGAAAAATAGGTGTTGGTGGCAAAATAGTGAAGGAAAAAAAATTTCTCAAAAATATTTTAGGGCTCCAAAAAATCGGGGACCACTTCCTGTAGTCTCAGAAATTACCCATGATTCAAACACTAGAGGTTCCAAAGGAAGCCAACCCACCATACTGTAATCTGAAGAGCTATACTCGAAGTAGCAAGGAAGAAAAGAGAATGACAGAAAAGAAGAGAATGTCGAACAGTACTAGCCAGTCGACCAGTTCTTTATTTATAGATGAATATAGTACAAGGTACAAGAAATTATTGGGATGCCCCTGATTAGTGATGGGACACCCAGATGACTTAAATCATTAAACAGGATTAGGCCCATTAACACAAGCCCAGTTACAAGATAAGTTAAACATAAGAATGGGCTAATAAGAACTCTTATCAGCCGAACATCACTCTAACATTCTAACGCTCCCCCTCAAGCTAAGCATAGATATCAATCATGTTTAGCTTGCCAAGTATGTCCCTGAACTTCGTTGATGCCAGCCCTTTAGTTAATACATCTGCAATCTGCATCTCTGATGGAGTATAAGGCACACAGAGTTCTCCTGAAATAATTCTCTCTCTGACAAAGTGTCGATCAATTTCAATATGTTTTGTCCTGTCATGCTGCACAGGATTGTTGGCAATGTTGATAGCAGCTTTATTATCACAATACAACTTGAGAGGACCCTCTGTCTTGATACCAAGCTCATTAAGGAGAGTCCTGAGCCATAAGAGTTCAGCAACCCCGTGTGCCATAGCCCGGTATTCTGCTTCTGCACTTGATCTAGCCACAACATTCTGCTTCTTACTACGCCATGTGACTAGGTTTCCTCCCAAGAATGTACAGTAACCTGAGGTTGATTTTCTGTCTCCAACAGACCCAGCCCAATCAGCATCAGTGTAGGCTTCAATTTCAAGTCTGCTGTTTTTTCTGAATAAAATTCCTTTCCCTGGGCAAGTCTTCAAGTATCTGAGGATTCTTTCCACTGCTCTCATATGAGGGGTCTTTGGTGAGTGCATGAATTGACTGACAACATGCACTGCATAGGCAATGTCTGGCCGAGTAAGGGATAAGTATATCAGTTTTCCTACCAACTTTTGGTACCTTTCCTTATCACAGTATTCCTCACCCATTGATTCTTGTAATCCATGGCTTGGTTCTATTGGAGTGTCTGCTGGCCTGCACCCCATCATGCCTGTTTCCTCTAGGAGATCTAGCACATACTTTCTTTGACATATGTAGATTCCTTCTCTTGATCTAGCAACTTCAATTCCAAGAAAGTATCTCAGATTTCCCAGGTCTTTGATCTCAAATTCTGAAGCTAAGAACTCCTTCAGCCTCTTCATCTCTCTCACATCATTTCCAATAATCACCATATCATCCACATACACAATGAGTGCTGTAAGTTTGTCATCCTGTCTCCTTGTAAACAATGTATGATCTGCACTGCTCTGAGTGTACCCTACTTTCTTCATGGCCAAACAAAGTCTCTCAAACCATGCCCGGGGAGATTGCTTCAAACCATATAATGCTTTCCTTAGTTTACATACCTTCTTTCCAACATCATATCCAGGTGGGGGTTCCATGAATACCTCTTCATGAAGATCACCATTTAGGAAGGCATTCTTCACATCCAGCTGATGAAGTTCCCAAGAGAATTTTGCTGCTAGTGACAGTAGAACCCTGATTGTGTTGAGCTTTGCTACTGGGGCAAAGGTTTCCTTGTAGTCAATTCCTTCCTTTTGTGTAAACCCCTTTGCCACGAGTCTGGCCTTGTACCTCTCAACTGACCCATCTTCCCTGTGCTTTACTGTGAATACCCACTTGCACCCAATAGTGCCTTTCCCTTCTGGCAGGTCCACCAATTCCCATGTCCTTGCTTTCATTAGGGCTTTCATCTCCTCATTTATGGCTTCTTTCCACCTTGGATCAGATGCCGCCTCTGAATACCTGGAAGGGACACATACAGAGGAAAGAGCAGACACAAAGGAATGATAGGCAGGGGATAAGTGTGAGTAAAAAACATAATCGGCTATGGGATGCCGAGTGGTACAAGAACGAACAGGCTTATGGAGAGCAATAGGAAGATCCAAATCTGAATTGAGTGAATCAGAATTACCTTGGATTGCAGAGACAGATTGATCTGAGTTCAACTAGTTGCAATCATGAGGTTGAGGGGCCTTTTTCCTTCTACTGTATGTAAGTATCTCTTTCTCTTGTTTACTGGAACCTTCAGAAGTATCAGCCGAATCTGGAGAAACAACTGGCATAGTGGAAGTCTCACTAGGTTGACCCGGAATGTTATAGCTAGTAGTAGTGGAAGGTGCTGAAATGGGAACAAAAAAGAAGGGAGAATGAGAATCCTCTTCCAACCCACTACTCTCCCCCTGAAGAGGATTCTGAGAAGACTCGAAATAGGGTTGAAACTCAAAAAAGACTACATCCCTGGTGACATATTTTTTCTTGGAGACAGGATCATAACACTTATACCCCTTCTGCGTAGGAGAGTACCCCAAAAATATTCCCTTTGTAGCCTTAGGATCCAGCTTGGTCTTCTTTGGATCTTTCACATGTATGAAGCATGTACAACCAAAAACCCGCGGGGGAAGAGGAAATTCTGGAAGAGTGGGACACAAAACAGAGAAAGGGGTCTTCATACCCAGTACTTTAGATGGCATCCGATTTATCAGGTATGATGCAGTGAGAACAGCTTGAGACCAATATTGCTTGGGCACATTGTGCTGGAAAAGAAGGGCTCGAGCTATCTCCAATAGATGTCTGTTCTTGCGCTCAACGACCCCATTTTGCTAAGGGGTGTAAGCACACGATGATTGATGTAACATGCCTGCATCTTCCATGAATGAGTTCAGGGATCTTTCAAAGTATTCAGCTGCATTGTCTGAACGGAATTGCTTGATCTTTTTATCAAATTGTGTTTCAACCATCTTGCAAAACATCATAGTTATCCGGGGAACTTCTTCACGTCCTTTCAACAAATAAATCCAAGTGCACCGAGAATAATGGTCAATAAAACTGATGAAGTAACGGAAGCCATCAATGGAAACAATGGGTGAAGGACCCCAAACATCAGAATGAACCAAGTCAAAAGGGGCTTGAATTTCATTACTAGAAATTGGATACATTGATCTACATTGTTTTGACATTTGACACACATCACAAATTAAACTCTGACTCGAAATGCCCTTACATAATTCGGGAAACAACATTGCTAAGGAAGAAAAGGACAAATGACCTAGCCTAGCATGCCACAAGTGCAGCCTAGCTATTGACTCCACACTCTCCGGACTAGTAGTAGAAGCTTGCATGGCTGAGCTGACATCTTCATCAAAGTAGTAGAGGCCCCCATACTCATGACCACTCCCAATCGTTCTCCTCGTCAATCTGTCCTGGAAGACACAATGAGAAGGAAAGAAAGTTATACTGCAGTTCAAGTTTTTTGTAAGCTTTGAAATAGACAACAGATTTGAGGTAAGACTAGGAACATGTAGGACTGATTTAAGAGAGAGATCCTTGCTTAGGTCAACCACCCCCTTTCCAGAGATGATGGAGAGGGACCCATCAGCTACTCTCATCTTATCCTGGCCAGACAACAAATGATATGTGGAGAATAAGGAGGACATATGTGTCATATGGTCAGTGGCTCCGGAATCAATCACCCAAGAGGTAGAATTAATGGAACTAGATGCACTAAATGCAGAGGCTGTACCTGATTTGGCAAGAGAGGTGGAAGCTAAAGAATTGTTCTTCAGACGGGCTAATGCCCGACTGAGAACCTCTACCTCACTAGCTGTGAAGCCCAAAGTACTTGGTCCAGAGGAGTCGGCAGCCTACCTTGCAGTGGAAGATGACACTGTCTGAATACTCTGTGAGTTGTCACTACTGTTGTTGGTGGCAAGATTCCCACTTGCTGTGTGGCCCTTCTGTTGCCTTTTGTCCTTTCTCAGAGCAGCTGGCTTCAGATGAGGGTACAGGACCCAACATTTCTCCTTTGTGTGTTTCTCACCACCACAATGTGTACACTTGAGGGACTTCTTGTCTGAAAATCTATTTCCCTTAGTGGAGACTAAGGCTGAATGTTCTCCAGGTTGTTCTGTTGACTGTGTCTGGGAGTCAACTTGCATCTCCTTTCTCCTTACTTCTTCATTCCTCACCAGGTAGTAGACATGGTGAAGCTCAGGTAATTCATCTCTCCCTAGAATCTGTGACCTTATACCTTCATATACAGGGTCAAGACCCGCCAGAAACTTGAAGGCTCTGCCCTCCTCAATCTGCTTATCATGCCTCTCCTTATCATTAGCATTTTCCCAATCCAAAATCAAATGGTGGTCAAGCTCTTCCCAGAGGCCTTCCAGTGTTGCAAAGTAGGTTGCCACGGACATGTCTCCTTGCCTTAGGGCTGCAATGTCTTGGTTCAGCCTGTAGATTCTAGCATTGTTCTTTTTCTGACCATATGTCTTAGATACTTTCTCCCAAATTTTAGCAGCTGTGGGGAAGTGATGAACAGTTCTGGCCACCCTAGGAGTCATAGAGGCCAGCAACCAAGACATGACTGTGGCATTTTCCTTACGCCACACGGTGTATTCAAGACTGCCAATTTCTGGTTGTTTCTTGTCTCCATCCAAATAGCCTGTGAGGTCACGAGAGGTAATGAACAGCATTGCTGAGACAGACCACTCTCTGAAGTTATACTCATCTAGCAGCACACTTGTAATCTGCAAGCTGTGCAGATTAGGGTTTTCCAGGTTTGAGGACCTTGTAACAGGTCTGTTATCTCTAGAGGAAACTTCACTGGATAGTGAGGACATCTTGACTTCAGTCCAAGAGTTGTTCACAGTGCTGTAGGTGATTCTGTTTAGGACTGGCCGAAGTGGTCACAGTGTTCACCGTGCTGGTAGAAGTGTTCACAGTTCGGGTACTGTGCAGTGCTGTTTAGGACTGGCCGAAGTAGCAAGTACAGGGCTGTAACTGAACTAGTTCACAGTGCTAGTAACTGAAGTTACTTCCGTTAGGGCTTGTTGTGCAACCTGAAGTAACTGTGCAGTGCAGTAACTGAAGTTCACAAAGTAGGACTGATAACCGACCTGAAGAGAATCTGTAACTGAAGTTACCACAGTTCTGCCCAAGTCTTGCTGGGGCACGAAGCTGCAACTGTAGAGAAGGCTAAGTCTTTACCACTTGTTCTGCGCAGGTCTTGCTGGAGCACGAAGCTGCAACTGTAGAGGAAGCTCTCCCTCTTTCGGCTAGTGCTAGGACTGCTGAAATCAGTCCTCAACTAGGTCTGTCCTATACAGACCTCTCTTAGTAGCCCAATAGCTACTATTTGCTGGAGATAATCTAGTGGGACATCTACTTCTGGGTCTTACTTCCCTTGAGTCCTACAACCAAGAGAAACCCTAGGTTCGAACTTGCTTTACTCTCTTACACTCCTAGGTCTTCACTGCAGCAACCCAGAAAAGGAAGAGAGAAGATGAAAAGACAGCAAGAGAAGAGAGTGCGCCTGCTGAAACCAGGAAGGAGCTAATGCTCTGATACCATGTAATCTGAAGAGCTATACTCAAAGTAGCAAGGAAGAAAAGAGAATGACAGAAAAGAAGAGAATGTCGAACAGTACTAGCCAGTCGACCAGTTCTTTATTTATAGATGAATATAGTACAAGGTACAAGAAATTACTGGGATGCCCCTGATTAGTGATGGGACACCCAGATGACTTAAATCATTAAACAGGATTAGGCCCATTAACACAAGCCCAGTTACAAGATAAGTTAAACATAAGAATGGGCTAATAAGAACTCTTATCAGCCGAACATCACTCTAACATTCTAACACATACAAGTATACAAGCCCTAAACTCCAAATCTAGAATTTTCACCAATTTGCATCTAGAAAATCCAAAAAAAAAATCTCAAACAGCTTCAACCTACAATGAGACCTACACCAAAATTCCTCTAAAATCAAGGCGCATCAATGTGCACCAAAAACACATAGGGCTGACGTCAACAATCTGTCTGAGTCCTGACCAGCAGCAGATAATTTCCTTGATCATAAGGTGCTTTGATACCAAATTAGTTTTATCAAGAGAATTAGGTTTGTCACTGTTCACACCCAGAAGATTTTCATTTAAACATAATGAATAAATTGCAAAAAAGCCCATGACTAGGAGCCCTAATACAAAAACATATAAAAGGACAAAAATGCCCTTACATTCTCAACAGGCTCAAAGGCAACAAAATATGTTTTCTGGTATATTCTCACACTCGGAAAGGGTATAGATGCTATGATCCTATCCTTTATTGTCATTTTATTTTTGTTGATGTTATTGTCTACTTGCGTTTTTTATGTGAACTCTAGTCCTACAAATTAGTTTATGTCTACTTTGCTTGTTCTTCTTGGTATGCTCCTATTTCTTCTATGGAGTTGCTACTTAAGCTATCAATTACTCTCCTCTTAGCAGGCAGGCATTATTACTCCACCAAGAAGCTCAACACCAATAGTTCCAATTGTTAAGTATGCCCCTAATGACTTACACTTGCCTATAGCTAGGGGTCATCATTGGCCAGGCCATGCTTAGCACTTATGATAAGAGTTATAGTCCAGGGCTAGGTTTGGCTTAGACCAGACCCTAGGCCTAATATATAAGCCTGACTCAAGTAGGGCTGGGTTGGGCTGGGCTTTGGGCTTATGACATCAAATAATGAAAATTTAATTATTTATAAAAATTTTATATTATATGATGTACATGAAAAAATATTGCATGGGCCCAAGCTAGGCTTGGCTTGGCTTGGCTTGGCTTTGGACCTATAATACAAAAAATAGAGTCTGCACTTCAGAACATGGTTGTCTATCCTTATATAGATGAAGGCATGTGCTTTCATTCTAACTCCTTGGCAGTGTGAGACATGGGACGACACTTACTATTGAGTGTACAAATCTAGAGAACAAGTTATTCTCTCCTACTATAGTTGAGTCATGTGTCACCTTGTGAATAAATATAATATAATATAATATAATATATATTAAAGTTTTATATAAAATATTTAATAAAAAATAAAATAAAACATATTTGTATATATAATATACATATCAGTGAAATGACTCTTTAATCCTTCATCATTTTTCAAATTTGATCAGTTTGTAACAAAAATATATTTCATTCAAATTACCCAAAACAATATTGGAGTTTCCCCAAGTCTCTAACCAGACCTGTGAATGTGAGTATCCATGTATAAACAAATGAGAATACAATTTGCCTGCATTTTGATGGGGATAAATGTATGAAACTTAACTATAAATCCCGTAAACAGAAAGAAAAGGGCACAAACCATATCCAAGGAAACTTAACTATAAATATCTATTTAAAAATACCCAATACATAGACAGAACTAACAGAAAAACAAAACAATAAAACCAGAGCCTGCAGCTACAAATAAACTAGAAGGTCTCGGCCAACAGAAAGACCAGACATGTCAAATTCAAAAATAGAAGAAAACCTTTTAGGTATATCAGAAACCAGAGTTTTAGCCATATGATGACCACAAAAGCTGCACAGTGAGCTTGATAACAACCATGCCCAACAAAAGAAAAGGAAAATTTCCTGTTTCTTTTTCATCTATATAATGTTCATGAGTACAAACCAACTCTTTTGTCTCACTATCCAGTTTGTCTAAAGAAAGACAGATATCATAAAAAAAAAATCAGATGATTAAGCCATCTGAAAGAGACCAGATGCACTCAATCTTATTCCTCAAAGGGAGAAAGTACTAGTTATGCCAGAAGAAACCTTGATGCACTTGCAGCATGGTTCAAAGTATTGATACGTCCGTGTATTGGCAGGGGCGTATCGGTACTTAAAAATACATGCTCAATGGGTTTTTTTTAGTTTTTTTTTTTCAAAATTTGATTTTTAAAGATACTTTTTAATGGTTTTTTTACTGAAATAAACCAGGGTCCCGAAACACCTGTAAATAGGTCTATCGAGACCAAAAGATACGATACGATACGCCCGATACGGGGCGTATCGTATCGATACTTTGAACCTTGACTTGCAGTACTCATTGGCCACAATTTGTCTACTTTGCAAAATCAGTAACATGGGCAAAAATGGAGTGCATGATTGTGGACCAACTCATCATTGTTGACAACTGTTCCATTACTCTTCATATTATGTATGCACTTTTCCATGCTGCATTCTTGATTCAGAGTAACCTCACTGTTGTTAGGAATGCTATTAGACCTGTTATTGGGTTGTAAGTGGGCCTGTTTAGATGTAATCAGGGGTATTCTTGTAATATCCCCTTTTATTTGAACATCCTAATATATAAGCCAAGTGGGGCACCACCTCTACTATCTTTTTTGGCAAGCTCTCTTCTCTGCTCTATTTCTCTCTATTCTTCTTCTTCCATTCCAGATGGTATCAGAGCAGATTTGACAGTAGATCGGTGCTCGAGTGGAACTTTCTTCTTCTTTTTTCTCTCAGTTTTCTCTGGGAAGGATTGTAGCCTTCAGATTTGAGAAGAAACTGATCGGGTAACGGCTTCTTTACTATTTGTTTCCCCTTTTTGGTCGTGGGGGACCAAAAGGGTCATTGTTTGGGTGTCTCCCTTGTATCCTGTGATGGAGGTTTGAGTGTGAGGAGAGGTGTCTCTCTGTGTTTTTCATAGTTGTGTGGTCTGAGGTCCAGTTGGCTGAGTGGTAAGCCTTGTTTCTTGGATCTCTTATTTCATGTCCATGTTTCTTAGTCAGCTGTAGTGTGTTTTTTTTTTTTTGTGTTGGATGCTCTTTGCTTTACTTGGAAGTTCAAGACTGTTGCAGTGTTTCACCTGTGGTGTTCAGCTGAAAGTTTTTTCCCTCTTGTTTCTGGCTTGGAGGTGTTCAAAAGTGATCTATGTGTTACCTACTTATTGTGAAAGAAGTTTGGAGCATTCTTGCTGATTACAATGGACTGTAAATTGGAAAACAAACCTGTTTTCTTTGGTTGTTAGTGCTCTCTCTTCCTGGTACAAGTTGCTTGTAGGCTGTTATATTTATTGTGTGTGAACAATGTCAACTGATGGTTCAGCCATATCTGAAGTCACTGGAGGTCAGAATATGGTCAGTCAAGGAGCTGAAAATTGGGGTTTCCCTATTGCTATTATAGTCCTTGATGGACTGAACTATTTGGGGTGGTCCAAAATTGTTAAATTGTATGTTGGGTTCAGAGGAAAGCTTGGATATTTGTCACCCAAAGAGGCTGGTGCAGCCTATGATAAGTGGATTCAAGAAAATTATTTGGTCATGTCTTAGCTTCTAACTTCTATTCACCCCAGTCAGAGGAAAAAATTTATGTGGGATGAAACCGCAAAGACACTATGCTCATATTTATCAACTACGGGTTGAGTCCTCTAATCTGTTTGGCAACTTGTTTATGAGGAACACATTTCTTTTTATAGAAATAGAAGCGGTGTTTGGATAACCGTATTAATTCTTGAGATTAATTATTCATATAGATAGTGTTGAAGATTAGTCAGTTCTGTGTTATTTTAAGAGTAGTTGTTTTATGTTAATTGTTAAATAGGAAGTGGGGACCACAGCAGTTATGTGAGTCCAAATTTTATTATATATTTGAGTCTTTTATGTGCCTTTTAATGTTTTGCTGCCCTATAAGGGCATAGTAGTCTTTGTACTCTTATATTTTTAATATAAATATTAAGTGAAGGAGGCGGCCAGATCATCGCTCTCTTTCTTTTCAAGATCTCTTCTTCTTCTCTTCTTCTCTCTTCCTTCTCTCTTCAAGAAAACACTCTTTTCTTTCATATTTTTTAATTCAGCAGATTTCTACTTGGTATCAGAGCATCGGCTAGGGTTCTTGAAGCTTTCTCATGCAGCCCTAGATCAGCCGACTGCATGAAGTAATAAAGGGCTGATCGATCCACTATAGATTGCCTAGTTATTGGATTTTTTGGTGGGATCTAGTCATCACTCATCAGGAAGGTGATCTTCGTTTTAGCATCAAAATTAGGAAGAACTAGAGTGCGGGGAAGAGTCCTAAAAAAGCTGGACTCCTGGTTTTTTTTTTATTTGATCTTGGGCGCTCAGGTATCGTTGGGTTTCTTTTATTTTTCTATAGGGGCAATTAGGTTTCTGGAGTTTTCTGGGCCTCCTGGAGTGGTCAATTCACTCTTCTCTCTGTTGGGAGACGTTGGGAGGGGAGAGATTTCTCTCCGAATAGGTTTTTCTTATTCCAGAAGGGTTTATTTTTGTGTGTGTGAGTTTAAATTGTTCTTGGAGGCTCTCAACCTATTTCTTTCTTACTATTGAACTGTTTGAAGTAAGATGGAGAGTTGGAGTACCAAACTGGAAAACACCGGTACCATGAGACTGGGCGTTGGAGGTAGTAGTGATATTTTTGGGTTTGGAATCATTACTACAGTAAAACTTGATGGTACAAACTATTTAGAATGGGCACAATCAGCCAAGATGACCATTGGTGCCCGTGGAAAATTAGGGTACATCACTGGGGAGGACAAAAAACCTGATATAGATTCTTCTCGACGGGTACAGGAGAATTACATGGTGATGTCCTGGCTGCGTAATTCTATGTTTCCTCACATTGACAAAAATTTTCTATGGGCTAATACTGCAAAGGAGATTTGGGATGGAGTGGCTGACACCTATTCTCAGAAGCAGAATGTAACCAGAGCCTATCAGTTAAGGAATCAGGTGATTAGTATAAAACAGGGAGATAAACCCCTTGCCATGTATTTCTCCATGCTGAAAACCCTTTGGCAGGAGATAGATCACTTAGAAACTGTGGTGTGGGAAAGTGTAAATGATGCAACAACCTATTAGAAACTGGTAGAGAAAAATAGGGTTTTTGAGTTCTTGGCAGGGCTAAACCCTGAATTCGACATTGCTAGGCAGCATATTCTTTCTAGGGAGAGTGTGACACTCTCTCAAGCCTATGCCTTTTCTAGAGAGGAGAGTAGGAGGAATGTCATGCTGAGACAGCCTGGGATTGACCAGTCGGCTATGGTTAGTACAACCAAACCCAAGCCGAATGGAGACAGGGGGAGCAGTGAGACTAGGAGGGAGGATAAGAAGGACTTGGTGTGTGATTATTGTAAGAAGCCTAAGCATACCAGAGAGTCAGAGACACTTGTTGGAAGCTCCATCCACATCTTATGCCTACTCGAATCAAGAACAAGAAGGGAAATGCAAATGTGGCCACTACAGGAGACTCTTCAACCCCTCTTTCCCAAACTGATTGGGAATCCATTGTAGTAGCAGCAGTCAGAACAAAATTGGAGAGGTTTGGACAGCTTATGAGTAAGAAAAATACAACTAATTCTAGCCTTTTAGATGGACAACAGAGTGCAAGAGCCAACTACACCACCTCTTTTACTCATACAGGTAGTTCATATGCAACTGCAAACTTTGCATCCACTTCAGGTAAGGAGGGACCTCCCTGGATTATAGACTTAGGAGCATCTGAGCACATGACTAGTGTACCTACCCTTTTTAGTTCTTATTAGTTGTGCTAATAAGCAGATGATTCACATATTCCCATTGCCGGGAAGGGGACAACTAGAGTGACCAATGACATTACTTTATCTTCTATCTTACATGTCCCTAGACTTCATACCAACCTACTTTCTGTTAGTTCTTTGACAAAAAAATTTGAATTGTTTAGTGACCTTCCTTCTAGGTAATTGTGTTTTGCAAGATCAGGAGTCAAAGAAGATGATTGGGAGTGGTCGTGAGGTGAATGGAGTCTACCTTCTGGATGAGATTCTGAGACATCAGAGCCACCGTGTTAGCAACAACAGTAGTAGTGGATCAGAGTCAGTGAGTTAAATTATGCTCTGGCATAATCGGTTGGGGCATCTTTCTTTTTGTTCATTAAAATTTCTTTTTCCAAAGTTGTTTGAGTTTGTCTGATTATCTACCTTAGAGTGTGAAAGTTATCAGTTTGGAAAACATTGTAGACATTCTTTTAAACCAAGTAATAAAAGAAGTGTTTTTGCTTTTAATGTTGTTCACACTGATGTATGGGAACCATATCATATTCCTTCCATGGGTGGCTACCGTTATTTCCTCTTGTTTGTGGATGATTATACACGGTATTCTTGGACATATTTGATGAGATCCCATGATGAGGTTCCTAACTTGGTATGACAGTTCCACTAGATGGTTCTCACACAATTTGGAGTGAGAACTAAGGCCTTCAGATCAGATAATGCTAGAGAGTATTTTGAGAAAGATTTGACCACATATTTTTTGGAGCATGGTATAATTCATCAAAGCAGTTGCACATATACACTGCAACAAAATGGAGTAACAGAGAGAAAAAATACACATTGTGGAGGTGGCAAGAAGTCTTATGGTGTGTGCTTCAGTTCCTATCCACTTCTGGGGAGATGCAGTTCTTACAATCGTACACTTAATTAACCGTGTTCCTTCATGAACTTTGGGGTTTAAGGTACCATTCAGCCTTCTCTTTCCAGATGGGGAGATGTTTCAAATACCTCTAAGGGTTTTTGGTTGTGTTTCTTTTGTTCACATTCTTGGCCTCTATTGCAAGAAATTGGATCCTAAGGCCAAGAAATGTGTTTTCCTTAGGTATGCTCAAAACCAGAAGGGGTATTGTTGTTATAATCTTGTGTTAAGGAGCAAATTTGTCACTATGGATGTTACCTTTTTTGGATCCACCTTTTTCTCGAGTGGTTCTCCTCAAGGGGAGAGTCTTGGGGAGGAGAACTCACAGTTTGTTTCTCTTCCTGTTTCCTTTGTGCCCCTAGTTTTACCATCAGCACTTCCATCAATTCCATTACCTGAGCCACTACAGGCAACCTCACAGAGATATCAGCGCCGATGGATGATGGTTGACTCCACACATGCTCAACCCGCACCACTCTCCATCAGTCCTTTCGAGGCTCCAAATTCAGTAGATATAGTTCCAAGTATTCCCCTTGAGCCTGAGCCTGTTATTTTTTCTAATGATAATGTTTCTGTACCTAGCACTATTGTTGCAGCTGATCCCACTGACCTTGATCTTCCCATTGCACTTCGCAAAGGGAAGAGAAAGTGTATAACCCATTGCATTTCACACTATCTCTCCTATAGTGCCTTATCACCCTTTTACCGAGTTTTCCTTTCTTCCCTGGATTCTATGTCTATACCCAGGAATGTTACTGAGGCTCTCTCCAAACCTGAGTGGAAAACAGCCATGCAAGAAGAGATGGAAGCCTTGGTTAAAAACCAAACTTGGGAAATAGTTGATCTTCCTCCAAATAAGGAGACAGTCGGATGTAGATGGGTGTTCACTGTGAAGTATAGGGCCGATGGCAGGATAGAGAGGTACAAGGCCAGGTTGGTTGCAAAAGGGTATACTCAAACATATGGCATTGATTATTTGGAAACCTTTGCATCGGTGGCTAAGATGAGTTCAGTCTGTATCCTCTTGTCTCTAGTAGCCACCTATTCATGGCCCCTGTTTCTGCTTGATGTTAAAAATGCATTCCTCAATGGTGATTTGCAGGAGGAGGTATATATGGACATTCCAGCAGGTTTTTATGAAAATGTTGGTAAAGGAAAGGTATGTAATCTCAAAAAATCATTGTATGGCTTGAAACAATCTCCTAGGGCTTGGTTTGACAGGTTCAGAGGGGCACTTACCCATTTTGGGTACACATAAACCCAGTCTGATCACACCCCCTTTGTGAAGAGGAGAGATGCTCTTGTGTCAATTCTAATTGTGTATGTTGATGATATAGTGGTTATAGGAAATTATCTAAAGGAGATTGATGCTCTCAAAAAATTATTGCAACAAGAATTTGAGATCAAAGATCTTGGTGAGTTCAAATACTTCCTGGGAATTGAGGTTGCAAGATCCAAGCAGGGGATCTTCATTTCTCAGAGAAAGTATGTACTTGACCTACTGCGGGAGACTGGGAAGCTAGGAACCAAACCAGCCGACACTCCTATTGATCCAAATCATAGAATTAATGTTGTAGATGGTGAGTTGGTAAAAAATGTGGGGAGATATCAAAGAATGGTGACCTGACTGTTATGTTTGTGTATGGCACAACCACATATTTCCTATGTCGTCAGTGTTGTGAGTCAGTACATGCATGCACCTCGGGTTCAGCATTGGGAAGCTATTGAGAGAATACTTGCATACTTGAAGAAGCACCCCGACAGAGGTGTCCTTTTCTCAAATCATGAAAATCTAGAACTGGAATCCTATACAGATGCAGACTGGGCAGGTTGTTTAGATGACAGGAGATCTACATCAGGAGTATGTACCTTTGTAGGTGGAAACTTGATCTCATGGAAGAGCAAAAAACAAGCAGTTATGGCTAGGTCAAGTGCAGAGGCTGAGTATAGATCCACGGCTAATGGTGTCTTAGAACTACTTTGGGTTAGATCCTTATTGAGCGAGATTGGGGTAAAAATAGAGGAACCTATGATGCTATACTGTGACAATCAGGCTGCAATCAATATTACCCACAATCCAATTCAGCATAACAGAACACATCGAAGTAGATAGACACTTCATAAGAGAAAGGTAACAACCGCAGAAGTTTCTTTGCCTTATGTCTTTTCAGAGTTGCAGTTGGCTGATGTCCTCACTAAAGGGGTTGCAAAGAACAAGCTTGAACATGGTCTATGCAAGTTGGGAATGTGTGACATTTACTCCCAACTTGAGAGGGAGTGTTGAAGATTAGTCAGCTTTGTGTTATTTTAAGAGTAGTTGTTTTATGTTAATTGTTAAATAGGAAGTGGGGACCACAGCAGTTATGTGAGTCCAAATTTTATTATCTATTTGAGTCTTTTATGTGCCTTTTAATGTTTTGCCGCCCTATAAGGGCATAGTAGTCTTTGTACTCTTATATTTTTAATATAAATATTAGGTGAAGGGGGCGGCCAGATCATCACTCTCTTTCTTTTCAAGATCTCTTCTTCTTCTCTCTTCCTTCTCTCTTCAAGAAAACACTCTTTTCTTTCATATTTTTTAATTCAGCAGATTTCTACGGATAGCAAGCTATGAAATAGCACGCAGGAATATCTCTATTGAGTATTGACGATGGCAACAGAATCATACCGCTACTTCATTTTTAAAATCCAATATTACCCACAAGCAAGCAAATAGACAATCAACTATCAAGAAAAGCCCAAACTTTAGTATATCAAGTTTAAAAGGATAACGTTGAGGTTGACAAGAAGGCAAGTTAAATATATGTTGAAGAAAAACCAGATTGAAGAAATCCAGATTACATGGTATTATTACATCGTTTAAATAAAAGATCAAATTTCTGCATAATGATATTAACAGGGTTTGCATGAAAACCATTTGATTGGTACAGAAATCAAATTGCAGTAAAAGATGAGAACTATTCTCAGTTCTCACCAGTTGCAATCAAATCCAACATATATTTCTCAGAGGGAATAAGGAAAGCGATTGGAAGCTGATGTCTTCAATGACAACCAAAAAAAGAAAGAATCTGAAAACAGAATAAATCTCGTACCTTATAAGATTATTCTTTCTTATGTATTTGTGCTAAAAATTTGAAGATATTGTCCAGAAAAATGTGGGAAAAAAGAGCATGAGACTATTTAATGTTGGAGATGGTGAGAGATGTTTGTTGGAGTCGATCTCTCTAGTCTGTGCGGTGGTAGAGGAAGAAAGGAGATCAGGGCTTTTGTGCCTAATGTCTCTTTCTGTCTAGGTGAGTGAAATTGAAATTAAAAAACACTAGCAAATGTGTTTTTGTTCTATGGGAACATCCAGAACGTGAGAAAAGTTCCCATGGAACAATACCAAACGGGGGCCGAAGTTGCGAGATCAGGCAAAGGCATCTTCATTTCTTAGAGGAAGTACATCCTAGATCTTTTGCAGACATTAGTAAGCTTAGAGTCAAGCATGTAGGTACACCAATTGATAGTAATCACAAACTGGTAAAGAAGGTGGTGAACCTCTCTCTTAATGTAAGGCAGTTCTAGAGGCTTATTTGGAGATTGTTGCACTTGTCCATGTCTAGACCCGACATTGCTTATGCTATTGGGGTGTTGAGCCAGTATATGCATGTCCCTAGGACTACTCATCTTGCTGCTGTAGAGCATGTTCTGAAGTACTTAAAAAGGTTTCCTAGTAAAGGTATCCTCTTTTCCAAGCATGGCCACTTGAAAGTAGAAGTCTTCACAGATGTAGATTGGGTTGGATCAGTTGATGATAGGAGATTTACTACATGTTATTGCACATTCGTTGGAGGAAATTTGGTAACCTAGGGAAGCAAGAAACAAACAATGGTTGCTAGGTCAAGTGTGGAAGCAAAATATAGGGCCATGGCACATGGAGTTGCAGAAATTTTGTGGTTAAAGAATATGTTGAAGGAGTTGGGAGTTGAAATTCATAGCTCAATGTCATTGTACTGTGACAACCTGGCAACAATCAATATACCAACAATCCTGTGATGCATGAAAGAATAAAACATATTGAAGTTGACAAGCATTTCATCTGTGAGAAGCTTGAATCTGGTGAAGTATGTATCCCTTATGTAAATCCTATGCATCAGTTGGGTGACATCTTCACTAATGGTGTTTCAGGTACCCGACATATGGATATCTTTACCTAGTTTGGAATGATAGATATATACAGCCCAACTTGAGGGGGAGTGTTGTTAGGAATGCTATTGGACCTGTTATTGGACTGTAAGTGGGCTGTTAGCGGGCCCGTTTATATGTTTACCTCTGTTAAGCTGTAATCAGGGGTATTCTTGTAATAACCCTGTTAGAGTCGACAATCCAGGGTATTTAAGTCATTCCATAGTTTTACTTTAAGTTGTTTTGTCTATTGTGTCTGAGACTGAATAGTGTCCCATACATAAAGAGGGGCATAAAGGTCTTTGTACTTGTATATATATATATATATATACATTAATTCTGGTCAGCGGGAGGGTGATTTCTCTCTTCTGAAGACCAGCTGAACTATCTCTTCCTCTTTCCCTCTCTTTCTTTCTCTCTTTCTCTCTTCCTCTCTTCTTCCTCCCTTCTTCTCTCTCTTTCCTTTTATTTCAGGAAGTAAATCAAGTGTGATCGAATAACTAATAATCCCCTTTTATTTGAACACCCTAATATATAAGCCAAGTGGGATGCCGCCCCTACTATCTTTTTTGGCAAACTTTCTCTGTGCCATTTATCTCTTTTCTTCTTCTTCTTCCATTCTAGATTCACAATTCAGAAGAGTTCCTTGAGAGTTTGATGACCCATAGCAGCAGTATGTCCAATTAGTCATGGTAGTAGGAGTGGCAGCAGCTGGCTTTTACAATACAAATCCTGTATTATTTGTTGCTTGTCTTTGTATTGATTCTTGGGATGCAGATTCCTTGAGTCAAAGAACCAGGTAATGTTCGATTTGCTCTTCTGGTGACAAAGTAGAGAATTAGGTTTCAATTTTATTGATTTAAATCACATGGACTGTATAAATTGTAAGATTCAAGGATTAAATCATAGGATTCAAACGGTTATCATAATATTTTTGTAGAAAAGGATTCAGACACAATTTGAATTGAAACCCTTGGGGTTCACAAATTGTAAGATTTTGACAATTATGGAGCCAATATTTTAATTTTAGGCTCTTTTGTATATTAGGCTTATATAAGCATTCTCTTGGTTTGAGATAGGGTTGAAAAGTTCAAGGAGAGGTAAGCTATTCTAATAGTCTTGTATTGCTTGGATTTCTTGTAGTGGATTAGCCCCTCCTCCTGTGGGTATAGACATTGTGGTTAGGTCAACCCACATGAATCTTGCGTATGCTGTTTAGCTATTTATTTTCTTTATTTTTCTTGTTTAACTTCTTTTCTGCTGCAGATTGACAAAAGAACCAAGACATTTAAGGCTTGTTTAGAAGGGCTGAGCCCCAATACAAGTCAGCTCTACCTACACCACTCCTCCCCAAGGACTAGGCTAGCTGCTGCTCATTGTCCAATCTCTTAATCTTTTGGAACAAGATGTTTCCTTTGGACAATATGGATGTAGTCTCCTGAATAATGACTAACATATAAGATACATTGAATATATTGAACTGTCTGTTTTGGCTAGCCTGTGCCTCACCTAGTCTGTTTGGCTTTGGGTGCAGGACCTTGTTTTCCTATAACAACATGCTCTTAGTTACAATCAAGTTTAGTTGTCAATGATTGAACTCTTTTGAGATTCAAGTAATTAGTGCCTTTGATGATATGGTTGTCTGTTTCTTTCCAAAGTCTCCAGCACAGTGCAAAGGGAGGCATCTTTCATGAAATCCCGCCTTGAGCTAGAGTGCATGAGGTTACTATCCTGATCAAGTCAAAGAGTTTGGATGGGAAGAGCCAGGATGGTCCAAAGTGGGATCTTATTCTGGTTCATCATCCAAAGGGAGAGTGTGCAAAATGCAGTGGGAACCACCTCTAAGAGATCTTATAAAATTAAACTTTGATGGGAGCAACATTGGAAATCCTGGCCCTTCAGGGGTGGGAGGGGTCTTTAGAGATGTGAATGGATTGATTTTGGCACTGTTTCCAGGTCCCATTGGTTGTGGGAATTCAATAAGATCTTAGTTGCTAGCAGTGCCACAAGGATTGAGACTGGCAAGACAAATGAATTTGAAAGGTATTGGAGCTGCAGGGAATTCTAAGGTGGTGGTCATCTGGTTCCTGCTTTATTGACAATAACAAGGAAACGTGGCAAACTAGCAATATAGAAAAGAAATCAAGGAGATAAACTGGCTGGTGAGGGATTCAGTTGTTACTTACAGATGGATGTGAAGATCAGAAAATGTAATAGCTGATGGTTTGGATAAACTAGGGGTGAACAGGGAGTGCATGTTTTGGGAAAAGTTGTAACCATTTATAAATTTGGGATAGGAGAATATGAACTATTTGTGAGGAGGTTAAGCGTTGTATTTTCAAGGGGTTAGGGGGTGTTCTGGACCAAGAGACAAACCAGTGGTACATAATTTATTCTTATTTTATAATGTTTCTGTTACTCATCCAAAAAAAGGGACCAGATTGTTGTTAGACCTTACAATGGAAAAAAAACGGAAATATATTATTGAAAACATTATACTGATAAAAAATAGGGTCGTTTACAAAAACACCCTATAGTTTTACATATTTATGAAAACCTACCCTATATTATGCATTTTACTAAAAGACCCCCTATATGTTGCAACCAAATTACTTAGTTGACTTTCTGTTAATTCGTATTGCCTTCTGGAAATGGTCAGGTGACCACTAAGCAAAGCAGAAAATATTTAAAGGCATGGATCCATGGCTGTTATTCCAAAAGTACCCCTAGCACTTCAAGCTTTTAGAAAGACCTCCCCCCCTGTCCCCCAACAAAACCTGTTTGGAGAAGACAATGAGTGCATGTAATTGGCTTCACGTTTCAGGTAGGTGCCATTTTCTGAACTCCATATTCTCTGATAATAATAGATTTAAAATGTAAATAATGAATACTGAGCTTAAGACGAAGAATAGACATTATTTATGGTGATTTTTCCTTCATGTGATCCATGTTTACATGCTATTAGTTGGCTTTCATCAATTAGAATTGTAACCTCATTGTGATGTCTCTTCTTCATCTTTTTGTTGATATGGTAAGAAAGTTTGCCCATGTTTTACCAGGGGCAAGAACAACATTTCCATTTTTATTATCTTTTGATTAAATTTGTATGAAAGGAAGTTAGGGTTAAAATCATCATTGTATTTTAGTAAAATGCAAGCTATAGGGTAGGTTTTAGTAAATACATGAAATTATAGGGTGTATTTTAGTAAATGACCCAAAAATTACTGGAAACATTAAAAAAAAAAATACTGAAATTTTGAACTACAAACAATTAGAAAGTTGATGTTTCCATCTTCTGAACCTAATAAGACCTTTCTAAATGTTTGTACACTGCAGCAAGGCTTTGGGAAGTTGGTCAATTCTACACTTAGAAATGAAAAGTAGTGTATTAACATTTGCCTAGTACTTTTGCTAGTGCAGGTTTGTCTGGCCCCGTGACCTTTGCTATGTGCGTTATTGGCGTCGTAATGATGATGGAAGTTATGGTTAGTGTTTTTTCTATCTTTTTTCTAACTGTTACACTCCTTTTTTCCTTTCAACTCTTGCTTTACCCAGGATTCTTGCTTCTTATTGTGCAGTTGTTCTATTTCGTTCTAGAGAGCATGAGAACTGTAGTCCACAGCCAGGATTTGTTCGGGCCCATGTTGAGAGTATAGTCATTTCCTCTCTGGTTTATACTGAGGATTCATGAATCTAAGAACTGTATAGATCTATTAATTGCTACATTTAATTAATTAAAGCCAATAGTCCTCATGTATTTTGATGTTTTCATCAGGTGGAGGATTCACCATTTCCCCATTAAAACCTCATTGTGGACCTCGAGCAAAAGTGCAGTATCTTATGCAAATTGATCTCAAAGGGTGGGGAGTTGGTTATTTTCGATCATTTCGGAAACATTGCCTCCTCAATATGCTCAATAGTGTAGCTGGTAGGCTCCTATGTCTAAGTTGTACTTATCAATTTGGAGTTTCAATAGACACATGTTTATATTTGTGAAAATTCTTCCATCTTGGCATGTATGCTATAGTAAAACCTTACAATGAACATGTCTTAAGTTGTGAAAAAATGCAGCCCAACTCTCAGAACAAAAATTATAGTCACAAAGTCATACCTGTCCCTGTTCCAAGCCCAATTAGCTAAGCTGTCCACAACTGGGTCTCTCTCTAGATTCCAAAAAATTGACATGTAAATTAGAAATGTCTTCCTTCTCATTAAAAGAATCTAAATCTCTATCGTCCTCTAGCAATCCTTTGGACTCCATCTAATGGTATTTGCTAGGCCCTCCTCAATGGCCAAAGAAGGACATCATAGTCTCAATGCAATCATTATGCTTGTGACCATCAGAAGAGCCACCCCTTAAGCCTTGGTAGAGTTTAATTCCTCTGAGTCTACTAAATGTTGAAATGGTGTGTCCATCTTGATTGTTAAAATACCAACTCTGCTGACTGAAACTGAACCTGGGTTAAAGTGATCTACAATCAGATTGTAGTTTCACCTTTCTACTGAATAAGTTATTGAGGAAGTTGTGAACTTTTTAATGGTTGAAACTGAAATTGCTTTTGAAACAATATATTTGAAAACATGTCAAAATTCAATGGGCTAAATGCAGTAAGCCATTACAAAAAAAAAAAAAAAATTGTAACAATATATTTTGTAATGTTATTTGAATACATTATTTGGCTGATCTTTTAATCCATTGAATTTCAAGTTACATGTCCCTTGAAAGTCATTTGAACTGTCTAATTTCATTTCTGAAACTCCATACAGCCATTTGATCAGTAGCCAGCTGATCACCACCTTAGAGTCGTCTTCAAAGATCAACTTTTCAACTCCCATTTCCTTTGCAAGTATGACTCCCTCTTCATCACACCTCCAATTCTAGAAGGTCCTGGGTTGCCCACACACCATCAAAATTCAGCTTCCATCACCCTCTGCCTGGAGGTACTGTTAAGACCGCTGAAACAGAACAACAGAAGATAGTTAGTCAGTTTTACAAGATTCTCATCGTGATCTTCAAACCCTGACGATCCAAAACGGATGGTCATGGCGTCGGTGAAGTCTGCCCAAGATTGACGAGGATGCCCCCGTCGGTTCCACCGAAACCGTAGGATAGTTTCCCCCTCAAGATGCGTCGAAGCTAGAGCCACCCTGTCTTGCCCAGGTGTGTCTCATGGTAATCAAAATATTGCTTGGCTCTGAGAATCCAGGGAGTCGGGTCGCCGCCTGAGAAGATGGGGAAGTTGATTTTTGCTGCTCTCATTGCCACCGGCCCTGTTCTGCGGCTGTTTTCATTGCTGTGCTCCTCTTGGCTTCCTCTGCTGTTGTTCATTGGCACCTGCTCCAGCCGATTGAGGAGAGCGGTGAAACCTTCCTTCATTTGTTTGAGGTCTGATGACATTTGATGGATCTCTACTTCCATCTGATCTACCCGGGCATCTGCTGACGTTGTCCTTGTGTTGGTCATGCTGGCTCTGATACCAACTTGTTAGGAACCTGCCTAACTCAGGGCTCTTTGAGGGAGCCAACCTCCTGAATTCAATGGTAGGGAAGAGGGAGAAAGAGAGAGAGAGAGGGAATTAATGCCGAAAAGATTCATGCCTTTATTTCCCTTGTGTTTAACTATTTATACTGTTTTACATTCTTTAATTCCTTTCTGTTACAACTGTTGCAAGTGGACAATTAGTTGTGCTGACGTGGCCTTCTCTTGTAAAACTGACCAACTATCTTCTGTTGTTCTGTTTCAGCGGTCTTAACAGGTACCCAATCCATTTTTACTTTTGTTTTACCAGGTGCAGAAGCTGCAATTGCCCTCTAATTCCTGACTTAAGTAGAGATATGAGTTTCTTCCCTCAAGAGCTCTCCTAAATAGAGTCCATATCAGCAATGACCCTTCCATTAAGGATACTGGATGAATCAAATCATGTTCATGACGTAGTTTCATAAGGAACTGCATGGCCTTCCTTTCATTGTTAAGTTTTTGAAATTTCTCAATGAAGGAAGGATCATTAGTATGGTATCTATCATCTCTACTTCAGTCCACAGATAGATGATACACTCTTTCTCAATGAAGGAAGGATCATTAGTATGGTACCTATCATTTCTTGTCTCCTTGAGTGTAATTGAAGATATCATGTTCTAATTGAAAATTTTGGGCTACATTGGTTTGCTGATACACTCTTTCTAATTTTTCCATTATTAACCTCTCATTATTCCAAATCAGTTTAAGTTTCTCATCTGGTTCGACTGTTGTCTCATCAAGGAAACCCCCACAGACTTTTTACTTCAACATAATATTGAAATTGAAACATCCACATACTGTAGTTTGCTCCACCAAAGTGTGAAACCAAAACTGAGATTAAGACAGCAAGTCAGTCTTATCCGAAACAGGGAAGGACATATCATTGCTATGTCCTCAGGACCAATTGGACATGGGGATTCCACAAGGGCTGAACTTTATGCAGTGTTTTATGGACTACAGCGGACAAGGGAGATGAATCTCACTAATTTAGTTATTGAAGGTGACTCTAAACTGGTAATTGGATTGCTATAAAATAGCAAGGAAGCAGTATGGAATTACAGAAATGAGATTAAGCAGATAGAAATGGCTAGTAGGGACCATGAATACAAAGTCACAATGGGTACAGAGATCTGCAAATGGGTTGGATGACACTTTAGCTAAGTAAGGGGTTAACAGGAATCAATTGTATTGGGCCAGTTGTATGGTGATGCTGCAGTAGGTAGTAATTGCTACGCTACCCAAGGGTTCTTTGTAATACTTCTGTTTTATATTAATAAAATGCTTCAGTTACTAATCTGAAAAAAGCCAGTTTATCTGAGCCATAGTATCAAGCAGTAAAGCAAGACAGTGCTGTATACTGAATGAAAATCGACCAAAAGATAGCTTTGATAGATCAGTACTCCCAAACCTGAAGAATAAAGTGTAAACACCCTAGACTCTTAAAGAGATAAATGGGGAAGAGAATCAAAAGTTTTTCCACTGATACGGCAAAAGTCCTAAAAGCAATTCTGTTGGCGTTCAAAATATGGTTTGAAACTTGTTCAAGTAGACCAGCTAAATAAGGTTCTTTTGAACAACCGACCTGAGAGACCCTTTATTACATAAAAACGATAGAGAATCTAGGTCCCCTTGCCCAGATTCCAACAGATAAAGAAGAAACTCTGAAAATACCAGATGCAATGAGCTTTTTTTCACATTTCCAGCAGATCAAAATGTGAGCCAAAACAGCCCTCTAAAACCCAATAAAGAATCCCCAAAATACCTAGAATGATTTTCAAAAAGGTTCCTACCAGATAGAAAGTGCAGCTCCTAAGGAGAAGTATCATTGTATCCTCTCATCTTCAACTTTCAAAAGAAAACTGCAATTATAGAGTCCAGGAAAAGCAGCACTTGCATCTTAATGATGAAGACACAATACTAAAAGAATGAAAATCAATCCAATCAATGGTCATAAATAAAAATCGATCCAATTGAACTTCTCTATCCAAAGAAGAAGAGAAGACACTCAAGAGGTGTATCCGATTGAATACCCCCACCTCTAAAGAGTGCCTGTTATTTACAATATTGCCCTTGAAACAATATATGGTTTACACATTGTTATACAATTAAAAGATATGATACAACCAATCCTATCATACAATTGTATGATATGAATAAAACTAGATATTATGTACAAATCTGTCTACAAAAAGAAGTGGGTGAAGTTTTGCTTTGCTTTTTATTCCTTTTTAGTTGTCAAATCCCACATTTTCTATCTTCTTTTGTTGATACTTTTTCACACTTTGTATACCAAATTATGCCCATTTTTATCTATAATATGTGTCAACAAAAAATGGAAACATGTCAGGGATTTATATCCCAAACATCAAGGATATTTTAAACCAGGGATCTTTATATGAAAAATTCTTTAGATATCTGAACTATGAATAGATTATTTACAAACTGTAATTATCTACTATGGCAGGGCTACGTGAATGGTTTTCTCAAACAGATGAAAGACATACAATTCCAATGATCCCAGTCATGGTAAATATGACCTCTGGTCCTCCCTCAGAAAAGGTTCAGAAAAATCAGGAACCTTCCATTCTTCGATCATTGGATAAGTTACATTCTGTTGGGAGAAATTCTATGATGATAGATGAATATTCTGATGACGATGAAGAATTTCAAATAGCTGAGTCTGAACAAGAGGTTTGTATTCCATTTCTGTTCTCTTGATCCTTTAATGCCTTATTCCTCTATACGAGTTTCTCCACTGTTTCAGGCTGGCTCAACTAGGCAAGAGATTGAACCCAAACAGACAGGTTGGTGATGACTACATTGTGTTTATTGTATGTTCATTATAATTTTATCCTTTTATCATCCAAATGTAGTGAATTTCTAATATAACATCTTTCAGAAACTGAAGCTGATAAGGAACCAGCTGAACAAATTGATATGTCCTGTTTTTCTGGCAATCTACGAAGGAATGACAATGATAATGGCCGTGACTGTTGGAGAATACCTGACAGCAACCTCTTCAAAGTCCGGAGCAAGAATTTTTGTTTCGACAAAACAAAGGTTATGCTGATTTCTTGTTGTCATGCTATTGGTACATCTGAATTCTGTTAAGGAACATTTTATGGCACTATTAGCCTTGAGTTGGCTTCCTTATTTGCAATATGCATTTTGCAGATTCCTGCAGGGAAGTATCTGATGGAGCTTGTTGCAGTTGATTGGTTCAAGGACACAAAAAGAATGGACCATGTTGTGAGACGTAAAGGCTGTGCAGTGCAAGTATATTGAATTACTCCTTCCCCTGTCATCTAAATGGCATATTGGTAGTACTGGTAAAAATCCTTGTCCTGGTATATGAGCTGCTCAAGTCTTGGGATGTGTGGCTAGGTTTTGAAACCTACCATTAGATGGGTCAAGAAGGTGACTGCCCAGATCAGACAGTGATCCAGTTGGTCAATCTTCTGATTCTTCTTCTCTCCAACCAATGAGATTTTAATAAATGAGTATATGGCATTAAAAAGTTAGGGAATAGAGCTCACTGTATTTAACTACTTTCTGTTCACACAATTTATTGGTGAATTTCAGCCTTTTGGGTGGCTCCACCAGCTGATATTCTTTGCCTCTTCAGGTCCTTATTTTTCTCTCCTCTAATAATACAAGGGTAGATGATATGGGTACCATGATGGTCCTAGAGTCAATCTAGGCCCAACAATAAATGACTAGCTCCTATACCTTGTCACCTTTTTTGAACTAGGTCCAATAAAATGCAGTATGGCTTAGGATGGGGCTGATCCTTCAAATTCAGTGTGGTCACCATCTCCAAGGACACAAAATACTTGCAATTCCCATTATCAAATTATACTACACAATCTGCCACCTTCTGTACAGCATATCTTGAAAATATTTCTCTGCAACTAGTCCACTTCAATCTTCTTGGGAGTGTTCAAAAATTTGACATTCTGATAATGCAAGTGCATCATGATCATCCCAAATCTCATCTTTTTCTGTTTGGTTGCTGAGTTCAGTATAAGAATTTTTTTTTTTTGCATGGATCACCATTTTAGTGGTTCTCTTCTTGCTCATCTGCAGCTAAATTCACCTGTCTAGCCTTGCATTCAGATGACATATCTCCCTCTTGCAGTCTTGCCAGCATTTATAACAAATGATACACTATTCTGTCCTCTGATTTTGTACACTGCCTCTACCAGAATTCATCCCTTGCTGTTTATAGGAACTAGAAGAAAGTTTTTGGGGTTGATTTAGCTCTCCTGACTTGGACCAGTAGATATGATCTTGATGCCTATTATTATTTAGGGGTCAACCTCCAGTCTTTTGAGTTGATTTTCCACTTCAGTCACCAATTATGTTGCACCCTCCAAAATGTCCAGACTAACTTAGCACCTTGGCAAAGAGATTGATACCAATGGAACTTAATTCACATAATTTAAATGTAGAAATTGTCTTCCATATTAATTTTAGCATCTTTTGGCCAAGTCTGAACTTTCCCTTTTTTTGGAATGTATTCGCTTCATCTAAATCTACTGCCACCATAAAGATGCATAACCCTTTACCGGGATTGCCACCAATTTGATTTTCTTGTTATCAGGAATCTGTAGGTAATAGAAAATCCTCATGATGGAATTCAGCTGATCCTAAGGATTCTGGAATCTCTACTCTTAGGTGGGGATCTATTCCTCCGCTTTGGCCCTTTTTTTTATCAATAACAGAAATCATTTTATTAATGGACAATAAAATTACAACCTTCCAGGAAGAGGTAAAGAGGCTTAACCCTCCCAAAAAAGAAAAAAGATAAGAAGATTACAATACAGCCCAAAACATCTGTTCCCTTCCCACCCCTTGTTTCGCCAATGTATCTGCAGAAGCATTTGCAGTCCTCTTCACCCATTGAAACTGAACTCCAACCTCCTAGATAGCCATTTAGCTTCCCTTCTCTAATTTGCATATTTCCACAATCCATTGTCCTTCTGTAACCAGCTTAAAACCAACTTTGAGTCTCCTTCAACAGTTAGTGTATGAATATTCAGCTCCTTTGTCTTCTTAAACCTTCCATTAAGGCACATATCTCAGCTCTGAGAGAGTCACCACTCCCAATGGCATAGTTCTCGAGGCGCCAAGGTGAGGCCAGGCAACTGGGGGGGCGCCTAGTTGCCTAGGTGATGGATTTTTTTTAAGTAAAAACATGTACCCTAGGGTAGTTCCCTAGGTTTCATGAGAAAAAAAAGAAGAAAGAAAAGAAATTTCGAAAAATGTAGGGGCTGAACCCCTATTTCTGTTATATGAAAAGAAGAAAAGAAAATTATGGTTCAGGTTTTGAAGTTTTTGAGGGTTTTGAAGAAAAAGAAGAAAAGGTGTTGATTGGACAACATTTTATGTTTTTTCTTACTTATTGGTTCAGGTTTTGAAGCCTTTGAGGGTTCAATACAGCATTTAGCAATGTTTGTGTTGATTAAACCCTAACAAATAAGAAAATGACAAAAATAAATTAGTATATAAACACACAAATTGAATATTTTAGTTTAAAATGTCTATTTTATAATTATAACCTCAAAAAATTAAGAATATAAAAGCTTGTTATAATATGCTATAGAAAACTGCTTGGCGATTAGGCGAAGCGAGACTCCAAGGGTGCCTTGACGCCTAGGCGTCACCTAGGCGCCCACCTAGGAATCGCCTTGACAACTATGCCCAATGGGGCCTGAAAACAAAGCAATCACCTTTCCATTCTCATCTCTTAACACCCCACCAACACTCAGGGGCCCAGGATTACATGGGTGCCCCTAGTTAGGCAGCTATCCCAAGGCACATAAGAAATTAAATGTTTTAGGGCCCATAAAGAAAGCCCACTACAGCAGAAATAAAGTAACTAAATAAATAAACAAAACTAAAGCCCACTCGGCCTAATCTCTCTACATGAAGCATGTGTAGGCGGAGTACTCCCAGGTTGTTATTGGATGTATGAGGGATCATTTCTATGGCTTTTGAGATTTGAGACATGATGAAGGATACAAGAACCCTGTCATCCAAAGTTAACATCTCGTTCATGTGGATTCCAAGGTCTATGAACTCTATGGCTGCCAGCTTAGCTAGAACATGTAGTTAGAACCTCTTTATATTTAGGAGCTGACATTTTGGGATGCTGTTTTTCAGTTTTCTTTTATTTTGTTCTAGGTGGCCTGGGTATTACAAGCTCCTGGTTGCTACTTGCTAGGATGTAGTATCGTGTATAATGTACTAATCTCATCTTTATATGGTCAATTACACGGAGCAGTTGTGTGATGAATGTATTTCAAAACTTCTTGGAAGAAAATATGACCATACTCATTCCCCCTCTCCTTCTGGTACCCTGAGTGACCTTTTGTTCATCAATTATCTAAAGTCAAATTCCCCCACCTATGTATAATGGGTCTTAAAGAGCACTTCTATAAGGGAAGAAAAAGAATTAAATATATGGGTCTATGCACTGATAAAAGAATGTCCATAGGTAATGGACTTGCCTAGACATATAATTCTCATTTCTCAATCTGTTGCTTGTGTAGGTTGCTTCAGAAAAGGGATTTTTCTCACTGGCCATCAATCTACAGGTAAAGGTTGATTTGGGTGTTCATTTATTATGTTAATTGATGCATTTGACGACTAAAAGGCAATATTGCATACTATCATTACAGGTGCCTGGGTCAACTCACTACAGTATGGTGTTTTATTTTGTAATAAAACAATTGGTGCCTGGATCTCTCTTGCAACGGTTTGTTGATGGTGATGATGAATTCCGTAACAGTAGGCTGAAACTCATTCCATCAGTTCCTAAGGTTTGCTTCTTAACCAAGTATAAATACTGGAAGGTATTCATCTATATATTCCAAAACTGTAGGAAGCAGTCTTCAGTCCCATTATGACTCGTGTCAGTGACTTCTGCTTGTACATGTATGAATAGCCAAAAAGTTATCATAGATGGATTATCCTTCTGGACTAATATTCAGCTATTAGAATACAAGGTAAGAGAAATAATTGTTTGACTGTATTAATGGAGGCAAAAGTTGGAAACAATGTTGTCAGTGCATTAAGGTGATGACTAATCATTTTGGCCTCCCTTGGGTGATGCAGTGACAAATTGTTGCCCAGGTGCTGAGTAGTGGACCACAATATATATGTTCTAAATTTAAAATATTGATGCAATATCATATATATAAGTTAATACAAACTACAAAGGAAGGCTAGATAAGTTGAAATAGTGAATGGCAATTATTTTTTTTCAAAGAATGACTGCAACCTTGACTATTTAATGTGGTTCCCTTGTTTGTCACAATTCTGCCAGCATACCACTGTTTGGAAGAATTAGAAGTCCACTATTGTTCTTTTATTTTACACCTTGTTTCTGTCTTATATACCACCGTCCAACCATGTACCATCAGAAATCCTTAAAGCAACTAATGTGCATATGACAAAATAAAGGCACATATGATATTATTTTAAATAAGAGATAAATTGATGTAGGACCAGCTCAGTTCTAGTCCTTAGGGAATGTTGAATGGTTTTCTTGATCAGAATTTTATGGCTGTTGATGACTGTAATGGATTCTTGAAGGAATAAGAGAGAAAATAGGGATAGAAAGAAGAGAGAAAATACCTGGAATCACTCATAGGGTGCCTAGAATCACTCTAGGGCATGGGAATCACTGACCATAGTTAGCATAAGCTGAAGAAAACGCAATATATTTCATTGCCTTTGTGTAAAACGTCCATACATATTTATACTCTAAACTCATAATAATCCTAGTAGTCAAACTGTTAGACTCATAATAGTCTTAGGAGTCAAACTGTTAGACTCATAATAGTCTTAGGAGTCAAACTGTTAGACTCAATAATCCTAGTAGGACTCTAACTACATTGTCATATTCTATTTCAATTCAAAAAAGACTCAATAACTCTAATCCTACTTATGCAATGACTCTAAAATTTTAACCATAAACAAACTATAACTAGACAATCAAACCCTATTATTGGACCCTACAGAAAAAATTATAAAATGGCAAAAATACCCTTGGTGTTCAATTCAGTCCAAATCGCAAGTACCATTACTATGCCATATCAGGATCTGTTGTAAGGCCTTCTTTCTAGAACAAGTCTTCAAGGGTGCTGATCGTTTCCTATCGTAAATAGAAGAAAATAAAATTTTACAATAACTCTGCGGTTGATCAGGTGGACTAGGCCAACTAGTGAAGTCAACCTAGTTGATCTAATTGATGCTTGTTAGTGGTGCAGTCAAGATGGCACTCAATAAACTAGTCAAAGCTTCAATATCAATGGTTGGTAGTTTGTCTATATTTGACTGTATTAAATACGACAAACCGTGCAATCTATATAAGAAAAATACTTCTATGAAGTTCAGAGTTTAAAAGCTTCTATTCATTGGGAACTTGTCATTAACATTAGAAGATGGGGCTAACATGGGAAATGGGACCTTATGTATGACAAATCCAACCCAGATGGTGCCTACCATATGAGCTGTTTCAGTTGTCCATACATTGCTGATTTAAAAGAATGAAACCTTACATGAAAAGAGAACTAACAGTTATTCATAATTATAATATCTGTACACCAGAGTATTGGAAGCATGGTTTTAGATGTGTTGCTGATTTATAAGAATGAAAACTTGCATTTGTTTGCCTGATCCTAGTTGCAAAAATCATGCAGGGCTCATGGATTGTACGACAGAGTGTTGGAAGCAGTCCTTGTTTATTAGGCAAGGCAGTTGATTGTAATTACATCCGTGGTCCCAAGTACTTAGAAGTAAATAACTCCTTTCATTGACTTTAGTTCATGATATTATATCTAGAAGTGCTTGCCTCGTAGAAGATGGAAAATGTTGCAAATTACAGAAATGATCACTTTGCAGATAGATGTTGATATTGGTTCTTCTACTGTTGCTAATGGAGTCTTGGGGCTTGTGTGTGGCGTAATCACAACTCTGGTGGTTGACATGGCTTTTCTTGTGCAGGTAAGTGTTTTTCTTTCTAATGAAAAATGGCATCTAGGGCTCTGTTATGTCTGTAAGCACTTCCTATAGCAAGCAGGTGATGCAGGGGCATCAGCTCAAAATATTTGGGCCTATGTTCAGCCCAATATCAAGGTCCAATATTGGCCCAATTTTTTTAGCCCAAGCAGTCAAAATACTTTAAAGGCATATGGTTTCATGAAAACAAGCATTGGAAAAGGAGTATGGAATATGGAGCCTTCAAATGGGAATAATGGACGTCCAACACTGGGATTTAAATAAAAAATTGGAATGATTGAATGTTGAGGTAATTAAGTCGTAGGTTTCATTAATAGGGGTTTGGAACATTCATAGAAATTTAAAAAGCATTGGTCTTCTCAAGTAAGAGTTACACATAAGAATTGTTAAATAGTGGGAATGGGTACAATTACTTCATAAGTGGTGAAAAACTACATGTCTTGGTATATTGCATATAAGTGCCAACTGCCATGGGGGATATCCATGGGAAGTATTTTTTTTCAGTTGTGTATCCTTTGCTTAGTAAAGCTTTTCATCTCTCTTTAAGCACTTTCTCTTCTATATTCCTTCGTCCAGCTGTTTGGTTTGTTATTGCAGTCCTTTTTCATCTCTCTTTGCACACCCTCAAAGTTTCCAATAACATCAATGTCCACCAGAACCAAAGGACCAGCCCCAACCTTTACTTTATCTGACCCCAAGTGGGCCCCACTCCCTTCTTCCTTTTTCGATCTCTCCCCCGAATCATTCCTCTTTTCTTTCTCAAAATCTCAAAAATCCATAGACCCAGCATATCAGCCTCACTAAAACCGAATTTTTTTTTTGTTCCCAAACTACCCTCATCTTTAACCTCTGAACCTACCTCAGAGAAAAACTTGTTCAACTTCCACCTCTTCGAACCAGTTGGAATCTGAGAATCACTTCCTCCTTCCTCAAGAAAAAGAAATCAAGCCAACCACCTGGGTATGTTCCTTCTATCACCACTCTTAAATCGAAAAGTTCTTTGCCAAAGTGAAGCAAAAAGGATGTTGGAACAAGATGAATTTCCTCCACTTCAATTAAAATACATGCGCTCACTAAATTCTTCCAATCCAGAGTTCTTGAGTCGATGAATCTAAAGATCCCACATGCATCCCCAACATCCTTGAAAGTTTGGAAACTCCAGGCATGGAGAGGGATGTCGAACATGTTAATCTAGACGAAACTTGAAGGCCCCACGTTTCTCAATGCACAAACGAGAGGATTCCATCTCCCCAACCTTAATTCTAGAACCCATACTTGATCTTGTTCATGCTCAAGGATATCCAAAGCTTCTTTCTCACTACTGAAGGAGAAAATAAAGAACCCCGCACCAAGTCTCCTCACCTGGAAATGTCTGCTTGGCTTCCATTTAGTCACCACCCAGCTCCATTCAACTTCTGGCTCAGAGTTAACTAAGCGACCAACCAAGCATTTGTTTAAAAGCTTTAGTTGATTAGGGTTCCTTCAATTGAACTTGTTACCACCTCTTTCTTGTGGTTCTCCACAAAACAGAAGTTTCGTTAAATCTCTAACCCACATCCTCCTTTTGCAACCAGCTTGTCACTAATTTTGAGTCACTCCAAGGGTTTTATTTGAATCCTTTTCTGCAAAAATATTACGACTTGTGTTTGAATCCTACAATTTGATTCATAAATCTTATTATACAATTCTTTTAGTTCACTCTGGTTAAAATAAATTTAATTAAGAATTAATTTTCTTCTTTGTCATTTTTTTATATTTAGTTTTATCAAGGGAAACTTGTTTAAATCCCTTACTAAAATTTATTTGCTTACATCATATGTAAGTTAAAGAATCATTGTATGTGAATTATTTGACTTTCAAGTCAAACTTGATTATATCATCTTAGGCTTTTATTATACAAGTGGTAAATGCTATTGTTTTAGGTACATATATGGTAGATATGGATTAAAAATAAGGTAAAATCACTTGCTATTTAGGATTTTAGTATATCTATAGTTTTTGACAAGTTTGTAAAAAATAGAAATAATCATACGACTTATGATATGATTCACGATCCAATTTGATTCAACTTTCTTTATGATTTACTATACGATTACAATTTTTAGAACATGTAAAGAGACATTGCTCTACTAATTGCATTTCACATTATTTTTCTTATTAGTCTCCCATAGTCACAAAGAATGATCTTGCAAATACTGACAGGCTGAAGCAATTATTGCATCAAGAGTTTAAGATTAAGCACCTAGGTGAGCTTCAATACTTTAAAGTTGCTAGATCAAAGCATAGGATTTTTGTTTCCCAATGGAAGCATGTTCTTGGCCTTCTAAGGGAGACTGGTAAGTTGGGTGCTAGATGATACACCTATTTATTAAAATTGTATGATCAATTTGGAAATCTAAGGCATATGTGAGTGGAGGCTTTGCAGAGTGGGGAGGTTCTTTAGGTGATAGGCACTCTACATTAAGTTTCTATACTGTTGTTAGTGATAATTTAGTATCTTAAAAGTGGGAAATAATCAATAGTGACTCATTCTAGTCCTGAAGCCAAGTACAGATCTATGGTCCATGAGGTGTTAAAGTTTCTATGGCTTCAATCCTTACAGAGAAAACTTGGAATTTAGGTGGAATAGCCCTTGTTGTTGTATTGTCACAATCATTTTTTTTTTTTTTGATCAATAACACTTTCATTAATTCATCGGTAGAAAATTTACAAGTGGAAGACAAACACACTTATCTTCCAAGAGTCACAAAGAACTTCAAGAAATGAAAAAAGAAAATACAAAGATACAAAGACACTAACGTTACATCTTAGCCCAAAACAAAGAATCCCTTTCTGCCCCTTGTTTTGCTAAACCGTCAGCTAGGGAATTAGCTGATATTTTAATCCAACATGTCTTAACTTCCATCTCCCGCACCAGCCATTTGAATTTCCTCTTCTCATTATTATACTTCCATAAATCACAATCATCTCGCCTTTAATATAGCACACAATCTTGTCCAACATGATAGGATTAAGCATATTGAGGTTGACAAGCACTTTATTAGGGAAAGGTGTCTTTGGCTAATATTTTTACCAAAGGAGTTACTAAAAATAAGCTGGAGTATGACTTGATTAAGTTGGGAGTGATCAACATATTCTCCCAACTCGAGGGGGAGTATTGAAAGTCTTTTTGTTGCGGAAAACCCAAGAAAAACATATTCGAATGGCACCCAAAAATCAAAGAAAAACAAAGATAAAGAGAAGCAAGCAAAGAGATCACACAGATTTACGTGGTTTGGCTTATAGCCTACGTCCATGGGCGTAGGAGGAGCTGAAATCCACTATGTAGTCAGCAATGGAGAAGAAATAGAGGTGTGCACTCACAACCTCGCTCACAGAAAACCCTAAACCCCAACTACACCCAATGTCTCACACTTCTCTTACAAGACAAGGACTAAGTATACATGAGAGAAAACCCCCAAAATACATAACTGTTCGTATTCGGTTCGGACCCATAAGTTGAATATGGATCGGGTCAGTTCCATGCTTCCACCACAAACCACTATGAAATTTTGCCTTCAGGTTTTCTCAAATTAATCCAGAGCAGATTCATGAAGTGGGTCGCCACAAACAATTCAAGGCACAAACATAACACTTTTCCTTCTTTGCTTCCTGCTCTCTCTTGCTTTCTCAAATTTCTGCTATTTTTCCTATTCTTTTGTTGATTTACAAAACCTAGAACAAGCTAAAGAAAAAATCCAAATTCATTTGTTTGCTTAATCCATTACATATTTAGACTTGAAAGAGATCAGTTTCCTAGGTTAACAATGGATATGGCACTGAACAGAATAGAACAGAACGGGACAAGGATTATATGATGGTGAAGATGACTTTTAAGAAAACTATTTAGATATCTAAAGAAAACCTTTATTAAACCAGAAGTCTGAAACTGATATTCGATCACAAAGTGATGTATTTTCAGTGATTTGGCAATATCTTCCAAATCAGATCAGAACCACCAGGTCTTGGTCTCACTTTGGCTCACTAAATAGGGGAATGAAAATCATTGTCATGACCCCCAAGTTTGAGTTGTAAAGGCACATCTAAGTAATCTTCCTAAAGTAATTAAAATTGAAATCTAATAAGCTGTGACTACTTATTAAACATGAAGGAAAATATTTTATCCACATACCTTTGTTACCATTACATGGATGTTATGGAAGGAGATAGAAGGCCATTACCCAATGTTGGTCCTAGCTATCTGGGGTCTTGGGAGGGGTAGACTGCGTACAGCCCTAACCTTTGGCATGTTTTGCATGAAGTGGCTACCCTCAGACTTAAACGTTCATTCTCATGCTTGCTAGCCTGAGATTTTACCATTACACCAATTAATGGTCCCTGTGTTATGGAAGGAGATAATACTTCCAATTGCACCTGGAATGAATGTCTCTATAGACTTCTGAGGATACTACTTGCCTTTTTTGGGTATAGATCTTTCAATGGGCCAGATTTGAAGAAGCATATCCAAAAATGAGTACCAGAAATCCATATGCTGAGATGGATGAGTGGAAGAACTAGGAAGGAAAGGGTCAGAAGTAGTAAGAAACAATTTAAACGTTCAAAATTTAATAATGGATATGTCACTAAACAGAATGGAATGGAAAAACAGGATTCAAACAGTTAGACAAGGCTTAGATGATGATGAAGATGATCTTTCAACGAGCCAGATCTCCCTCATGATAATGCCATAATATTCTGGTGAACTTGTCTCCCCCCACCCCCCAACTAGATGATTACATGTGTACATTTACAACTGGCATGCATGATTTGGACATCACCCTCCCCTCCCCCGAAATGTGTTAATTGGGGTTGATTTCTATCTTACACAAATTTTCCTTTAATGGAGGTTTTTCATGATTTATTTTGCTTCCAAAAGGCTGTAACATTTGTTCCTTGTTACAGGGAAACACTGCAGATGAGTTGCCAGAACGACTTATTGGTGCTATACGTGTCTCACATGTTGAGCTGTCATCTGCCATAGTGCCAATACTAGAATCCAACCCGGCGGCCGAGTGAAACAGTGACCCTCCTGCTTTATGTGCAGTAAATTTTTCCTACTCGTTTCTCTGTGAATTCCCAAAGTAATTGATGCATTTGAACTGCATGACTTATTATATATTGATAGTCCAGTACAAATCCAATCCACCAACTTTTTTTCTGTATAGGAAAACCACCTGCATCAGATCGGATGAACCGGACTATGCTGTAGTGTAGAGCCCATTCACCTGCTGCATTTGGGAGGTGCCTCAAACAACCAGGTGCAGGTAGATTGACCCAATGAAGATTACAAATGTATGTATATTTGAAATTCTCACCAGACGGAAGAATTACAAAGTAGCATCAGTTCTTTTCCTTGTTCTTTCAGTTTGTTTCCTTTTTCTTTTCTTTTCCCCTTGCTTTATTTTGCATTGTCTCGCTAAGCATTTTTTAGTTTTTTTTTTTGGAAGATAAGCAAATATATATATTAGATAAGAGAAAGATGTACAAAGTTGTCAACTCTTGGAACCCCATCAGTATAATCATAATATTCAAAAAAAGATAAAGGATGAGTTTTAGCCTGCTAGAAGACCTTATGAGCTGGTACATTAAACATTCTATTTACAAAACGAAAAGTAATATTAAGGTTTAAAACAGAAATTAAGTTTCTGGTTCTCATCAAAAACCAGTGGCAGAACCAAGAGTAGACATCTTCTGTAAAGCTTGGACTATCTGCTTCGCATCCGAACACATATATACTTCTTTTTTACTCCAATGTTGTAATTCTATCATCACCTGCATAATGGCATATAGTTCTGCTTGGTCAGTAGAAGTAGGATGTGATGTTCTTCCCCCGATAACTTTCATACAGTTTAAATTTGTATTTACTATTATAATACCAAAACTGTACAAGGAGTCCGAAAATTTCCCTGCATCAGTAAAAACAATCAGCTCAGTAGTGTTAGAAATAGACAATTGCATTCTTTGACTTCCAGAAAGGGATTAATGTAAATTTGATTGAGGCCTTGATTCCATGTATTGTTGGAAGATTTTATTAACAATGGAAATAATCTGAAAAGGTAAGATTTGCTTTTTCCTGAAAATTTTCTCATTCCTGGCATACCAGAGGGATTGTTGGAAGATTTTATTAACGTTTCTTTGTGGAATTCTCTTCTCGAAAATTGATGCACTCAAGGAACGTGAACCCATGCAACACATCCAGGATGAAGGCACAAAAGTACAAAACCCTAGGCAGATTATTTCTAGGGTGACAAACAGATCTGATCTATCCCGATAAACTTAAAATGGATAGGTCCAAATTTGATTCATTATTAGACCTGGATTCAGATGTAATACCCAAAACAAAATATACATTTATTGTACTCTCTTAAAAAATAAATTAAAAATTATCAAAATGTTCATATATATTATTGTAGAGGCATGTGTTGTGCGCATGTGCAACTAAGTCAAATCAAAAATCTTTTTGGTATTAATTGTCTCCCATAAAATCCACCTTTGCTCTAATAACTACCCTCTTAATTGTTTCAAATAATCATAAATCTCTCTCTCTCTCTCTCTCTCTCTCTCTCTCTCTCTCCATTATCAATGTTTGTAATATTTCCTATTAAATCTCTCTCGATCCTTTTTGGTTCTATTAGTAAATGTGCACATGCTTTGCATGTGACAATTTTTTATGATGATGATGATAATAATAAATAATAGGGTTGGACTATGATATCGGAAATACATGATATTTGAAAGACTTGTGGCCAATCAACTAGTATCATAAAAGAGGCGATCAATCAAATGATATTCATCAAAATTCATGGGAGGGCTTTGATTGGTCAAAGCTCTTCTAATGCCACATCTTCTAGTATCATAAATTTCCCTAAATAATGTTTCCAAAATTTCTACTTTTTTCTATGTCTCTATGTCCATAAAAATTATTTTTATCTGCCACACTTGTTATGATGAATATATGATATTAAAAATGTCTTCAAATGATTTATTACAATTTTTTTTGTATTTTTTTAACTTTTGTGTGTTTTCATCTTTTTAAATTTTTAATTATTGTTTAACTATGGCATCAAGGGTTTACACATTTTGACCTAAAAGATTGAATTGTTTATTTGCCATCGAATAGAAAAACAATTCTATTTTTTAGTTGGTTTTAAATTTGTATTTTATTAAAATCATCAATAAAATTAATTATTCTTTATCACACATATTGTTCTTTAATACAGGTAATTAATATAGTATTCAATGAAAAAATGAAAGGTAATACCCTAAATATAAGACTTCATAAGAATGAATTGAATGAAGAGAAATGTAAAAGTTCAAATTACATTTTATGCCTTCACAATTAAAGAGGAACCAAATTCAAAAATAAGGGTATTTTTATCAATAATAGGATTCATGAATGTTAATGATGTTCACACCATAAATATAAAATTTAATGAGAAGAAAAATAATTATTTAAATTATATTTCTATCTTTACAATTATTCAAAATTTGGGGCATTTTAATCGAACAAAAGTTTGATACTCTCATTTACACTTCTAATAATAGGATAAATACAGGCCCTATCATGGATGTAAGTGATGTTAAAGCCCAAACAGGGGTGCAACTAGGGGTCATGATGGGATGGGTGTTTGATAAATTTTTAATGGGTCTAGACCCCATCCCTTGACCCAAAACCTAATTAATTTTTTTAACCTCATGCATTGTATGTGTTTAATTTCTAATATATAGTAACAAAGGGACACATGGCTAGGCTGAGTTTTAGAGAAATGGAATCGCATAGTAATTCAGTTTTATATGTATCAATAATTACCTAATTAAAAAATAAAGCATTCATGTTGTAGTAAATGAACTTAAATTTTTCAACAAGAACATCTCCGGCCATGCTGCTTAGAGTTATTATTTTTTCATTTTTTTTTTTTGCTAAATAAAAGAGGTCATATCATAACCTCTGACAAATTGTCAAATAAAAAATCACGATATATCAATTGTCAAATAAAAAGTAAAACATTTATGTTGTAGAAGGCATCTGCGGCCATACTGCTTAGAGTTATTATTTTTTTTTCTTTTTATCTAAATAAAAGAGGTCATATCATAACCTCTCACAAATAGTCAAATAAAAAATCATGATATATCAATTTTTTTGGTAATTCCAAGATACACAAAAAGAACACAAAAAACAACTGCAACTAAGAAACTGAACCAAAGGAAACCACATCAGGGACAAAATCTAAATCTGGAAGAAGCCATCCAGGAAGGGACAAAATCTAAATCTGGAAGAAACCATCCAGGAGGGGAAGTCCATTCAGCTTCCAATCCTGCCTTACCTTTAGCAGGAAGGGACAAAATCTAAATCTGGAAGAAGCCATACAAAAAACACATGAGCTGCATTAACTCTGCTGCGATCCACATGATTGAACACCACATTTGGTCCTGCAAGGCTGTAAATATCCTGTAACAATGGCTAAGCCTCCAAAGCAAAACAAAAGGACTTAACTAAAAGATTCTTTACTACATTCACAGCATCACATTCAACTTTAACAAACATCAAACCCAGGGTTTTCGCTGCTAAACAGCATTCCCTAATTGCAAAAAGTTCTGCAAATTCAGCTGAAACAGCCTTGCATCTTCCACAAGAGGCTAACAAAACTGACCCAGAACTGGACCTTAAAACAAAACCAAAACCACTTGAGTTCTCTGAAAAGCTACCATCAGTTGTTGCCACACAAAAACCTTCAAAACTTGACCTCTCTAGGAAGCACTCCTTGCTTGAAGAAGAATCAGATATGGAATAGTTTGTTGATTCTCGAAGGAAAGTTTTCTTCACTGCCACCATCAATCTAGATGAAAAAAGTGAAGAAATAGTTGGGCTAGGATTTTCGCCATTAAACACCAAATTATTTCTAGCTTTCCAAATGAACCAAATTAAGAAAACTGAAGATTCTATAACTTGCAATCCTCTCTCCCCAAAGGGAAGATTCTGGGCCAGCCACCAAGACCACCATTCTACAAAAGAGCTCCAAGTCCTCTCACCCAAGGATGAGAGATTAAAGTTACTGACAAACCAGGAAGCTCTAGTATCATCACAGAATAATAAAGCATGAATAATGGATTCAGGTTTAGATCCACACACTGGGCACAAATCATTTTCCTCTAAACCTCTTCTCAAAAGGGCCTTCTTAACAGCTAAACTATTCTAACAGCATCTCCACAAAAAGAGTTTCAATTTTGGGGGGATCTTTAACCTCCAAGTTATTTTCCATAGGTTTGGTGACAAAGACCCTTGAACAGGTTCTGCCTCTACAGAGCACAACATATTCCTCGCTACATGGTATGCAGATTTAACTGAGAAAAGACCCTTAGGATCAGCCACCCAAATTAGTTTGTTTACACCACCTGATCTGAGCAGGTCTAAGGAGCAAATAAGAAAAGATGTTCTTGAGCCAAAAAAACTTGGCCACTCTATCTTCATCCCAACTATTAGTCTGAGGGTCTATTAAGTCACACACACAATTAACTTGGGTTGGATTTGGACGGGGCCCCATTGGCCTAAATCCTGAAAGGCCCAGGACCCAAGGATCATCCCATATATTTATATTAACCCTATCACCCACACTCCAACAAGCTTTCTCTCTTAACACATCCCTCCCAGCCAGAAGGCTCCGAAAGCCCCATGAACAATTTGACGGAAGCTTAACTGCCCAAAAGTTTTTCCTCTTCAGGTAATTTCCTTCAATCAACTGTTTCCATAGGCTCTCATCAAGAGAATAGAATCTCCAGTCCAGCTTTGCAAGAAGGGCCAAATTAAAAGCTTGGGGATCTCTAAACCCACGACCCCCATGAAACTTACTTCTGCAAGCCTTCCCCCAATTCACCCAATTAATTTTCTTTTCAGAATTCTGTTCTCCCCAGAAGAATCATCTTTAAATCTTTGCCAGCTTTTGGCAGACTCCTTTAGGAATAAAAAAACATGACATTGAGTATACCATCATGGAGCTTAACACAGATTTTATCAACACTTCCTTTCCTGTATGAGAAAGAAAAGAAGCTTTCCAGTTGTTTTCTTTTAAATTCATCCTTTCATTCAAGAAATTAAACAGCCTTACTTTGGATCTCCCCATGTCCGATGGAAGCCCTAAATAGTTTGAAGGCTTGCTGGTTTTCTTAATGTCCATTACCCTTGAAATGATTTTTTGACATTTTGAATGCAGGTTTGGACTAAAGATAATTTCCGATTTCTGAAGATTTACTCTGTCCAAAGGTTTCCTCATACTTCTTCAAGGTTTCCACTATCAAGCCTCCCTCTGCAATACTTGCTTTTGAGAAAAATAAAGATCCGTCTGCAAAGAACAGATGAGTGATGGCAGGGCAATGTCTACTTATTCTGATACCTTAGAGCTCACCTGAAGATTGCAACCTCTGGAAGGCAAGAGACAAAACTTCTGAACAAAGGAGGAACAAGGAGACAAGGGTCTCCCTACCTTAGCCCCCTAGAAGGGAAGAACCTTTTGCTAGGATTCCCATTAACCAATACTTGAAAGGAATCTGAAGAAACACATTGCAATACCCAATTAATAAGAGTCTCTAAACCCAAGTTTTTTCATCACTAATTCAATAAAACTCCCTTCTACCCTATCATATGCTTCGTTCATGTCAACCTTAATTTCCATAAGTTTATGCCTTTGATTTGTGGTTTTCATGAAATGAAATATTTCATGGGCAATTAGGACATTGTCTACAATCATTCTTCTCGGAACAAAAGCATTCTGATTTAGACTTATTATTTTTGGGAGAATAGGTTTTGATCTGTTAACAAGAATTTTCGCAATTATTTTATAAAGGGTATTGCACAGGCTAATAGGCCTGAATTGGAAGACACTTTTTGGTTGCTTACATTTAGGTATGAGGGCTATGTAAGTCCTATTTATTTCTGGGTTTAAAGATCCTTCCTTGAAGAACTCCTTCACAGCTTGATTTATTGAACATCTTACCTTTGGCCAATGTTTCTGGAAGAAAGAGTTTGGGTAACCATTCGGACCAGGAGATTTGTGGGGGTTCATTTGAAATAAAGCCTCTTTTATCTCGTCATCACTTACCTCTTTCTGTAGAGAATTATTTTCCTCTTCTGTGATTAAAGGATGCACTAATTCCAGGAGTTCACTCTCTCTAGATGGATTTGAGGTTTTAAAGAGGTTCTCAAAATAATTCACTAATAATTTGGAGACTTGCTCCTGGCCTGAAACCCAATTTTCCTCTTCTTCCTTAATGGTCACTATTCTGTTCCTCGATCTTCTTCTCAACGTGGTCTGGTGAAAGAACCTTGTGTTCCTATCCCCTGCTTGCAGCCAGTTTTGCCATGATCTTTGGGCCCACATAATCTCTTCCCTCCTTAGCTCTCATTCAATTGGGTTTCTAAATCCAAAACTCTACTTTTACTATATAAAGTGCCAGCTTGAAATTTTTCCTTATGCAACTCCTCTTGGATGGATTTTATCCTATCTTGGATCTTTCCAAAAACCGTCTTATTCCATTTCAAATGCTCTTTCTGTAAAATTTTGCAGTTCCTTACAATCCACTCCTCCTTCCTTGGTGGCTTTCCAGCTTTGCTCAATTAACTTTGAGCAGTCCTCATGAGTATTTCACATGTCTTCAAATCTGAAAGGCCTCGCTCTCTTGCCCAGAAAAGGCACAGGATCCATCATTATAGGGGTATGATCTGACCCTCCACTTGTCATGTGAACAACTCTTGCTTTAGGAAACAATTCTAACCACTCCTTGTTGGCCATAGCAAGATCTATTCTCTCTTTTACATTTCTTGAACCCTCTCTTTTGTTTGTCCAGGTGAATCTAGGGCCATGGCTGGTTATGATTTTTAGACCCAAAGATCTAATAAAACACCTATTTCTTGCTATCTCCATTCTATTTATCTTTTTCCCTCCTAGTTTGTCTTCTTTCCTAAACAAGTTAAAATCACTAATACAAACCCATGGGTCCAAGGGCAGTCTGGCAATGCTTTGCCACAGTTGCAAGAAAACTACTCTATTCTTCCTATCTGGTTCACCATATAAGAAAGAAATATGCTATAATTTTCCATTATTTCCTACGACTGCAACAGTTATGCTTCTTTCATTCACAACAATTATTTTCATATTCAAATCAGGATTCCAAAAAAACTGCTAAACCCCCTGACAGCCCAACTGCATCAACCCCCCAACATTCCTCTTTAACCCAACTTAGTTTCGATCAACTTTCAAGCAAAGAACATTTTGTTTCTATGAGAAATAAAATAGAAGGTTTGACTTGACCACAGGCTTTTTTCAGGGCTCGAACTGTCAGGGGAGAGCCTAACCCCTGGCAGTTCCAACTCAAAGTTAGCATGGCTTCTTGGGGGCTGTGCAAGGGCAGCCACCCACACCCTCTCTATGAAATGAGTAAACAATCACGATATATCAATTGTAAAATAAAAAATAAAACATTCATGTTGTAGAATGTCCCCTAAATGAACTTAAATTTCTCAACAACAACAACATCTCCAGTTATTATTTCTTTCCTTTTATATATATATATTTTCTAAATAAAAGAGGTCATATCATAACCTCTCACAAATTTTCAAATAAAAAATTAAATACAAAAAGATCACAATATATCAATTTTTTGTGTATGGATTATGGAAAGTAGTGATACTTTAAACCTTGCACGGGAAGGTTGTTTCTGAGATCACGAAACCAGGATTAGTCATGAAAAACAACATTCGTATGATTTGTGATTACCGTGTAAAGCATTTGAAGGTTCTTCAAGATTAAAGCTTCCATTTGATCTGATCCGTGTAAGCCAGGATTAGCTGCCCCTTGCAATATTGGGTGGTGTTTGACATCGATGTGGTTGCCTTGTAAAACGGTTCTACATCAGCACCACAATAGAAAAAAAGGTGCACCAAGAAATATAGATTTGTTTGGGACTGTTTTTTCAGAAATGCAAAGAAAACAGTCATGCCTTGGAAGGTGTGGTCTGAGAAAATGTTAAATCTGGCATTTTTTCATTTTCCTAATCGTTACTGTCAATGGTATTACGATATGGCACCAATGTGGCATCATGTGAATCATTAGATAATATGAACCAATGTTGAAAATGGTTATAGAACACAGGTATCAAACAAAAACAATGTCGTTTCTCAAGAAAACATCCTATGTAGCAGCATAGATGCCAAACAAAAAAAAAATCGTTCTCTCAGAAAACGGTGAAACAGACCCTCATCCATTCAGCACTGTTTTCTGAGAAAACGACATAATTGCTTAACTTGAATAAAGTTAAAGTAATTGAGTGATAGATTCGAGAGGGACTTATATTTGATCCATCAGCACTGTTTTCTGAGAAAACGACATAATTGCTTAACTTGAATAAAGTTAAAGTAATTGAGTGATAGATTCGAGAGGGACTTATATTTGATCCATCAGCACTGTTTTCTGAGAAAACGACATAATTGCTTAACTTGAATAAAGTTAAAGTAATTGAGTGATAGATTCGAGAGGGACTTATATTTGATCCATCAAATTTGGCTCAATCGGATCAGACACGAATTCAAATTCAGACAAATGGATGTCGTTTGTAGCCCTACCTATCTCACCCACAGATTTTATAGTGCACCGTTAGCTTGCTGCAAATGAATATAAATATACCATTGAAAGCGCCTAACCATTGCCATACGCATAGAGGGGATAGAATTAACATAAAATACAGTTGACTATGTTGCAGAAAGACAAAACAAAAACAAAGGTGATTATGTAAAACATATTTGGGAACCCTAAGGCACAATTCTTCTTGAACAAATCAAATTAGGGCTGCAAATAGATCGAATCAATAGAATATAGGTATATCCGAATTTGATTTGTTTACATTTGAATTCAAATCGAATCATATCCATTGGATATTTAGTGGATTTAAACCCAATTTGAATTATAATTGAATATTAAATAATATAAATAAATTAGACTAAAAATGACCTAAATGTTATATATTATTAATAAAATGAGTTATAAATAACTTTAATATTATATTTTATAAACAAAATGATTTGAAATTTATTTATATAAAACATAAACTTATAAAAATTTAATGAAAAATATAACATTGAGATCAACTTCAATGATAAATATAATATATTTTTTTACATAATATATATTTGATCCAATTATAAATATATCAAATTTGATCATTCGTATATATTAAATGATCAATCCATATTTGATCCAATTATAAATATATCAAATTCGATTATTCGTATATATAAATGACCAATCCATATTTGATCCAAATATAGATGTATCAAATTTGAACTCGAATAATCGGATACGGTTTGCAGCTGCCTATCTTCTCAATTGCCTCAGGTACTGCTCGAAGGTTTAAACTTTGAAGTATTGATAAGATATGCTCAATGTAAGGCATATAATATCTATTTCCAATGGAGACCAGCATGTGGCACAGGTATAATAGGGACGGTGTCCATTCATTTCACACGTGCCGATTGGTATGTATTGCATTGTATTTAACCTTAGCTAGTTAGCTCAAAAAAGGCTAAAATTTTTGTGGAAGACTGTATTTGGTGGGGCAGACGGCAGACCTGATTGTACTTCTTAACATTTGTTTCCCGCTAGTTAATGCATGTGTTTGGTTTCATTTATGTTCCACTTTAAACGTTTTTTATTTTGTTGTTTGGTTAAGTTTATCAGGGCGTTTCAAGAAATGCCCCTTTACACTTCAGCAATAATAACGTTTTTTTCATTTCATGCTATTTGGTGGGGCGTTTCAAGAAACAGCCATATGGATGTTTCAGTGTGGCATTTTCATTGTGGTGTATAAGATACATTAGTCAATCCAACGGTCCAAATTATATATGCTTCAATTTAAAGACCGATTTTCAAATCTAACGGTTAATATATGATATAATCCACATCCAACGGTGGATATATGACACTTTCACTGAGCCTCTCTCTCTCTCTATCTATCTATCTTTGTTACCTATAAGAGAATAATGGCTATTAATGTTATTCAAAAGAAAACTGAGCAAAACAACACGGAATTGTTTTACATTTATGAAATGTAAAATTGCCAATATCTATCTTCTTTCCAACATTTTACCAGACCACTTTTTTTTTTTTCTTTTGAATAACAAAGATACCATTGGCAAGGTATATCAATTAGGGCTTGGATTGGGCCCGTCAAAGCCCAAATTCAAGTAAATTTCACATCTCAAATTACTCTCTCTCTCTCTCTCTCTCAATTGCATCCAATAAAATTAATAAAAATAAAAGCACAAAATCCTTATGTATTCCATACTAACAAGTTTGCAATGACAAGTAATAAACACGAAGGACATGCACCAAATCCCATACTGTGTAACCATAGCAGACCTCCCTCTGACATCAAAACCATGATTTTTCCTGCCAATCTTCGCCTCATCAGGGAGGTTTAAATCTGATATCAAACAAAAAATAGAACCATACCACATACCCTACTACCATTATGTTTATGAACTAACCTGAAATTGTTATTGGCAGGTTGTTCAGTTGCTGCTACTACTGCTAGTGCCGGTGTCTTTCCTACCATTCTGAGGCTTAGCACCTCTTGCAGCAATAGAGGAATTAATACCATATGTTCACCATGGAACCGGGAAATAACAAGCAGAAACACAACTTCACCAACCAATTTTTTCACAAGTCCCACCAAATTGCCGCCTTCTAAAGATTTTTCATTTTTTGAACAAATAAATCAGTTGATACCTGTTCCACTCCTTTGTGAAACTTGGGGATTATATTCAAAGAACCCAACTCCTTAAGTAATAACGTTTTAGTTGATAAACACTGCCAGATTATATTACCACATTTTGCTGGCAGCTAGCCAATTTTGCTCTTTGGCACAACAATAGGACAACTAGACAGAACTGGGTAACTCTAATTCTGAGTTTTTTTTTCGTGTTTCAGAACTGGGTTCCTATCTCTTGGAAACACATACATCTGTTTTCTCAAACACATACAAGCTAGGCAACCTTCCATATTGTGTCACAAACACATACATTTGTTTTCTCAAATCTTTATAGCTAAATGCTACCTCAAAATAACAGACAAAAAATAAAAAACAATAACAGACGAAAATAGATCTCAAAGAACATACCAGTGGCAAATCAGAGACATACAACACTCTCTCTAAAATCTTCAGCTGCATCCCCCAACGGCTATTTTCACGAAAACCAATAGAAATAAACACATAAACGTTTATTTGCGTTTTTTTAATAAACGCGCATACCAAACAATGAGTTTGAAGCCAAAAAATGCTGATATGACGCTTACGTGGCACCGTTTTTTCAATAAACGTAAACGGTTCCAAGCATGCCCAATATTATTATTTCATTTCTCATAAAAAAACTATATTGGTCAATACGGGCAAATACAGACCATATATTGGCAGAATGATATATTTAATTATTTTATCAAATAAATTTATGAATTACAACATCATATGATATGTATCTAACAATCCTACTAGTCCATATTTTTAAATTAATATTTATATAATTCTGTAAATTATTAATTACTAATTTGATTGAAATGAGATGAACACATTTGAGTGGAAAGAAGAGGCTTTCTAGCTTTTAGAATTATGACTTATGACCGAAATAAAGGATTTATTTTGGATATACAATGCTCTTCTAAATGCATGTTACTTTATAACTCATCCTAAACAGCAATAATCCTCGCCTAACAGACTGAGCAACCAACATTGTTAAACTCTGCAACCGCCAAAAATGCTGTACTCTCCCACAAGAAAAGAGTAACACCATAGTATACTTTCTTTTTACCATTGAGAATAACTGACCTTCATTTTCTCTGACTTCTCTCTTTTCTCCTCTATTTCACCTACTTAAGCTACTTCCTATTTTCCTTTTCCCTTTCTTATGTGCTTATGCATCAGAGTTCTAACTTCTAACACCACTTAGCTCTTTCCCATTCATCATGCTCCTTTGAACTCACTGCTACTTTGATTTCAATCTCGAATTGCAGCTTTCCGTTTAAATTAAGTCAAATCCCTCAATAGGTGATTTACCATCTCATTCAAAATAGTACTTTAAGTATTTCTTGAGAACCATGAATACATGAAGTCCCAAGTAAACAAGTTTCTTGATAATCTGCATCAGAAGAATGAAGTATGAATTAGTCCCTCCCCTTTATTCCTTCACTAAACTGGGAAGAAAAAATGGAAACTACAAAAGAAAAATAAAAAAATAATAAGAAACAGTAAAACTTTCAAAACCACCTCCAACAAAAAGAAAGCAAAACATGAGCCAACTAAAGCAATAGAAAAAACTTTTTGTCCAACTAAAAGAGAGCAAAACATGAGCCAACTAATTTGCATGGCTTTAAGAGGGTAAACCAGAAAGTAGCAATAATAGAACAAACCTTAGTTGTCAATTTAGAAGGCTTAACAGTTAACACCGAGGGAGGTAAATAATTGACAGCCAGGAAGTAAGTTTCCTCATTATTAGAAACAAACTTTTGGTCCCTTTTACCAACAACTTTCAAAATACAACCCCACTTCAACAACCAAATAGGCTAACTGAATCATCCTAGGATTTCCTTACCCCAAAAAAGATATAATAATGATACAAAAGTGCAATTTTAATAGAACAGAGATTGGCGAAATAAGATTTATGTAGCTGACCCCATATAGTTGGGATAAGGCATGGATGATGATGATCAAAAGTGCACTTGTAAGGATACAATAATCTTAATAATGGTATAAAAATGCCCCACTTGTCTATAAAATAGGCTTAGGAGAAATTAAGGACATGAGATGGAAGAAAGAGAAAAGGAGAAAAAGATTGTGTCCATACAAGTGGTGCAAAACCTTCAAAAATTCTATTCCCTTTCCTCCTTTTTTTTATCAATAACTGAAAACTTTTATTAAAGATGTGAAATTTTAAATACAAGAAAGGGAGAGACAAAATGTCTTATCTCCCCACCATTAGAAAACAATACCAGACTTAGAAATTATCCCAAAATAAAGAATCCCTATTCACCCCTTGTTTGGCTAGTCCATCGGCAAGTGAGTTAGCATTTCTTTTCACCTAGCTATACTTCACCTCAATATCCCTAGTAAGCCATTTGAATTTCTTCCTTTCATTGCTAAACCTCCACATGCTACTGTTATCTTCCTTTAGCCATCTAATCACCACCTCTGAATCACCTTCAAGGACCAAACTTCTGATGTTCAGCTTCTTAGCTTTTCGGATTCCTTCCAAAGCCGCAAAGATCTCAGCCCTGAGTGAGTCTCCTTCTCCAATAGGGCCTGAAAACAAAGCTAAAATAAACCCCTCCTCATTCCTGAACACACCCCCAATTCCAGAAGGCGCTGGATTCCCCACACTACAGCCATCAAAATTCAGTTTTAAGAATCCGGAAGGCGAGGAAGTCCAAGAAAAGAACATTTCCTCTTTTATTTAATGCTTCTTTTGCTAGAAATTCGGTTTTCAATCTTTTGTTGATGGAACTCTTTGGTCTTTGCATCATCTGTTGAGTGTTACAACTGTGACTAATTTTTTATTGTTACTTTGCGTTAAATATACAACCTTTTTAAGTTCAGATGATTAATAGAGAGAGAAGGAGAACAACTTCAATATTACCTCTCCAGATCCATATGACAAACTGCCTCCTGGCTAAGTCATAAACTGGAAGTTGGTGATGCTTGACAGGTTGAAGTAATTTTTCTTTTTTCTTTTTTTTTTTTTTTTGAGAGAGAGAGAAGGTAAAGTATATATTATTGATAGTAAATGGGATGAACCCAATATAGAGAGTGGCTATACAACTACTGATAATTGAAGTACCCATCTTCTATACTGATGTAAGCAAGGTTCAATATCGACACTCTTGATACGTAAAATTTGCATATCAAGAGTTTCATTCAACCAGAACTTTTTTATTTACGTTTTTGTTCTGATTTGTTGTCAGTAGAATTGCCATGTCATATCTTATCATCTAAAACAATTAAAATACATTAGATCTTAATATATAGCATACCAATGAGCCTGGAAAACAATATGTATCATACAATACACACCAATACGTTTGTATATTTTGAACCTTGGATGTAGGTGTGAATTCACTTACATAGTAGTAACTTCTTTAGCTCTCTGGGAACTTTCAATAAGTTTATAGAATTTGAATCGGGCCAATGAGGATTTTGGGAGCTCAGGATACTGTCTTGGAGGGAGGGTTCAACAGGAATCTGGGGAAAGGGATAGTACTGACTCCTTGGCCACGTACAAGATGGTTGTATTGAAGTTTCAAAATGGAAAGCATTATTGAGAATGGGGTTACCAACTTACCATACAAGGGAAGATGATGTTGATGAACAAAAACAGGTTCAAGTAATTACAGAGTCACCAGACAAGTGTTACATCATTTGAAGCTATTTGTTTGGTAGCTGATGAGATTTTGAGAGTGCAAAAGGTTGAAAATGCATTGGAGTCCCTCAAAATATGGATATAAGTACTTCAATGAGCTGCTGTACTACAATGAAGACAGTTATGAAGGTTTTGTGTTGCCTATCAGTCATAATGAAGTAGAATTACTGCCAAGTTATGCCAAAAATAATTCTTTTGAAGAGGCTACTAGTGCATAAAATATTAGACTGTGTTTGGAGGAAACAGAATGTAGGATTATAAATGCATGTGCAAATGTATGTATGGATATATTTATATATTTATCATAAATATAACTATAATTCTTAAGTTTCCCAGTCACTAGCAACCTCATTGATGACCAGACAGGAACATCACCTTTGCATCTCAAGAACACTAGTCACTACAAGTGCAAATCTGCCTTTGACAGTGAGGTACTCAGTGTTCATGTCTTTGAATGTCGAACAAGATTCCACAATAAATTAATGATGACAAATGATATGCACATGCCTAGAGAACCAAGTAACAACAATAACCAAAAAGAGTATGTTTGAGCAAACAAAGATCTAACATACCCTTTCTATTGTTTTTGATTCATCAATTTCATCAAGACAACAAAAAACTCAACTTATATCCAAAGACTAGTAACTATTTCATCTTATCATTAAATCCAGGTTATCTCACCAGTCACTCTTCGTCAGTAACAATTCAGTAACTTGTGATAAGATCAAACTGATGAGTCTTATTGTTAGAAAAAAGTGATCAAAGAAAATGAATGAATAACAATAAATGAAAACCAAATTAAAAAACTCATTGCCTTGATTTATCAAGAACTGTGTGAATAACAACTGCATGCAGTTTAATTTTTGCAATGTGTTTTTTGTTTGCTTTTCTGTTTTGGTTTTATTTATGGGGATATGTGAGTTCCTGCTCACCTCAGGAGTCTACTTTGAGAGAGACTCTGTCTCCTCAAACACACACACACACACACAGTTGGAGGGAAAACTCCAACTCTTCTTGCCCTTTTATACAATGCCATTACATTTGGTTACATCTGTTACAACAACTGTTTGCAGTCACAGATACTGGTCCTGCTTACATGGACCCCTGGCATATACCTTTTTGATGGACCCAATTGGCCTAAGTAGGCTTTTCTCTTCCTCACCACTCTTACCAATCCCATCCCCCACAGAAGCAACTTTGCCCCCAAGGTTGAAATAACTGAACTGGCACAAGATGGTATGGTAGTCTTCCCATGTGACATCTTCTACTGGGAGATGTTTCCAAACAACCAGGGCTTGTTGAACTGTTGCATTATCCCTCTTAATCCATCTGCAATCAACAATTTGAGCTGGTTCTGGTAATAAGGCACCACCTTCTGAGAACTCAGGTAACGTTGGTGAGACATGAGTAATTGGGCCCATGCGACATCTTCTACTGGGTAATGTTTCCAAACAACCAGGGCTTGTTGAACTGTTGCATTACCCCTCTTAATCCATCTGTAATCAACAATTTGAGCTGATTCTGGTAATAAGGCACCATCTTCTGAGAACTCAGGTAACGTTGGTGAGACATGAGTAATGGGACCCAGGTGTTTCTTCAGTAATGAAACATGGAAGGTGGGGTGTAACTTGGAGGAGTCCACAAGGTTTAGCTTATAGGCAACCTTACCTACCTTCTCAAGGATCTGGAATGGCCCATAGAATCAAGGAGCAAGCTTCTGGGAGCTTCTTTTCACCAAGCTGCTCTGTTTGTATGGACAAAGTTTTGAGTAAACCCAGTCACCCTACTCATAAGACACATCCCGATGTGTCTTATCATAGTGCATTTTCATCTGCTGTTGAGCATACAGTGAAATGGGTTTTAAGGTCCTTAAGGACAACATCTCGCTGGACCAAGTAATCATCCACTTCAGCCACTGCTGTTGATCCTTTATCATAGGGTAGCAAGGATGGCAGTTCACACCCATAGAGAGCCTTGAATGGTAGCCTGTAGTGACCTGTGGTACGAGGTATTGTACCAATACTTGGTCCACAGCAACCATTTGAGCCACACCCACGGCTAATCGCCTGTAAAACAACATAGATAAGTTTCCAGTGTGCAGTTAACCACCTCAGATTGGCCATCTGTTTTTAGTTACATTTGTTACAATGGTTTACGATCACAAATGTTGGACCTGCTTACGTGGACCCCTAGCATATACCTTCTTGATGGACCCGATTGGCCTAAGTGGGCTTTTCTCTTGCTCACCACTCGACACTAACAAGTTATTCATCAGATATCTTCCAAATTACAAATCCTTACCAAACTCAAAAAAGAAAAAGAAAAGAAAAGTTCAATTTCTAAACAGTCAAACAAAACAAACATATAATACAGAAAGTTGAAAAACAAACGTGCACAAGAATGATGGCAAATGATCTTATGGACATACATATCCCTTTCTTCCAATGAGATGCCAAAATAGCCAAGAGGAGCATAACAATTACATTCTTTTCCACTGTAGAGGGAAACAGCCAAATGTTCCGATTTCATTACCATATTCAAATCTTGGAAATAGCCTCTTTGTATGTGCAGGGGTAAGGCTGCATACATCTGTCCCTCCCCAGACCCCGCATCGGCTAGAGCCTCGTGCACTTGGTTGCCCATTTATTCAAGTTTGCATTGCCTGAGGATGAAAATCAAAGCATTCTTATTAACCATCCTTCTCAAACTTCTTAAATAGCAATTTCCAAGTCTAGTACTGAGGCAAACATAACACAAGCACAACTGTTTTAAAGATAATATGGAATAGGGCTGTCAGTGGGTTGGTTCTACCTACCAACTGAACCGAACCAAACCGGTTATGTCGGTTCTGGTTCTGTCATTTTGTCCCTATTAATAATTGGGTCAGTTCGGGTTCTTGCTTGTTCCAAACCAACTCAGACCTGAACCTATTATTTTGTTAATAATATATAAAGGTTTTCTAGTTTTCTTGTAATTTTATTATAATTTATGTCTAAGAGGGCAAATTTGATAATGTATAAGATAATTTTGGTTAAAAATACTTAACTTATTAACATATAAATAATTAACCATTTCACTATCATTTTATTAATGTTATATTATCAAAAATCAAGTTTTAAATTATTATTTACATAAAAAATTATAAATGTCAGTATAATCAGGTCTATCGGCTCAGACTCAACCATCCAGATTATTAATTGGGACAGTTCTGGGTCTATGTTTTGTCCCGATTAAATAATCAGTTCAGGACTGGTACAGTTCTGGGTCATGCATAACAGATCAATAATGAGAAAAACATTTAGATAATTACCATTGACAAAATTTCATAGGCAACCAACTAGAAGGACCTCATTCCTTCAGTTCACCATTCTGGTCCTAATCTGCCCAAGCTGAAGACAATGAACAAGAAAGGCTTTCCATTAAATTAATCTTGGAAACTCAAAAACAATGTTAAAATTTCAAGAATGATACTTAATTAACATTTAATTTTCATTGCAAGTTCTTCTTGACAATAACTAAGACAAAGAAATAGATATAGAAAGAAGATTCTTTGCAGTAACTTACAAATTACAATAGGACCCATGTGAGTCTTGGTCATCAGAATTCTCATTTGACTTTGAGTGTTCTCCATTAAGATGATACAACAAATTCAGCAGACAAAACTGGAAGTACCCCTCCACTTCAATAATTTCAGAAATCGAAAAATGAATATAATAGGAACAAAAGGATTGCCCCTTCAAGCTGAATGGTTACACTTATAAATGAATCCCCTTTTCCATCTAGCACTTTATTCAATTTTGCAACAATAGGGCCTCAAAACCCTCAAGTTCATTTGCAGAATAAGGAGGTATTCTTTTCCGAACTAGCACCATGATCTCCTTGGCTTTGTTGTACTGCCCATTCTTCTTAAGACCTACAAGTAGCCTATAGATGGTATCCACACTAGGAAACCAGTTCCTACTCATGCTGACCTTACACATCCCAAATGCCGTATTGAACTCACCTGCCTTACAAAGATAATGAATCATTGTCTGATTAATTCTGCTATTGGCTTTGTAACCTTTACCATGTAAAGCAGAATAAACCCTTTTGGCCATTTCAAGGAAACCAGCCTGGCAAAAGCCCTTGATTACAAGATTGAATGTCACTTCATCTGGGTTTATCCCCATATTCTGCATTTTACCCATTAAGGCATTAGCGTTCCATGCTCGTCTCTTGTTAACCAAGTGCTGAATCCTAACATTGAAGGTAGCAAGATTCGGGAAACACCCCTTAAGCACCATTAGATTCCACAAGCCATTTGCAATCTCAGAACGATCATTCTTATAAAACGCAGATATAAGCGTAGTGAATGTAACCACGTCAGGTTTTATCCCCACCTTTTCCATCTCTACCATGGTTAAATAAGCCATATCAAGCACACCCAATTCACAGAAAGCCTTGATAACAATATTGAGAGAAAACACATCTGGAGAAATGCCAAATTTCCACGGAACCTCATCAAAGAAAAACTGAATGGCTTTCAAATCGCAGGTCTGCGTCAAAACCTTGAGTGCGGCATTGAAGGACTTGACAGTCCTGCGGCACCCAAAGAGGTGCATATCGTTGAAAGTCTGGAGAGCATGCTTAGTCATCCCCGCCTTGCCATATAGCATTATTATCCGGACAATGAAGCCTTCCCGGCGGCCTTGAGGAAGAGTCTTATGGTGCTCGAGGAGTTCCTCTATATAGTCAAATCGTCGAGCACCAGCTAGACGAGAGACGGTGTCCTCGAAAGCGAAGCGATTCTCAATGACAAATCGGTTGTGGGCATTGGCTTTGAATAAATGAAAGAGCTTATCTGGGTCTCTCTCAGCTTTGATCTTGACCAATGCGGGCTCGTCTAATGGTCTCGGTTTTGGAACAGGAGTTGAAGCAGCTGTTGTAGCAGTAGCTGAGTCAGCAATAACATTGGTAGCGAAGCAGAATCTGCGAAGTGGACGCAGAGAAAGCATGTTATGCCTTCCTTCTCAGTGCGTACCATTACTCCTCATCAGAAGAAAGTCTTATACCAACTACTGAATCCCCCCCTCCCTCTCTGATCTTTTCTTTCTCAGAAATCAGAATGAAACAGACTCGCTGGCTCGCTCTCAGAATCAAGTTGCAACCGTGTGATTGATCGATTAAAGAAGAGCAGAATGAGGGAGCGACAGAGAAATGTCTTCAGATCATCTCATGGTTCGTTTTGTACTTTCATTGAGCAAAGAATGTAAAATCATAGGCAGAAAAGGAAGGAGAAGAGAGGGATCAGGGATCGCCCAAGTGCGGACGGTCAGTGGATCACAGGTCCAACATCCAAGATACTTCTCAAGTTGACTCTGTTCATGGGCCATATAACTGGTCCTGGGCTGACCCATATCAAGCCCAAATTTTGGGTCCATTAATCATTATGTTGATAGACTTTAACTTGAGGGAAAAGGAATTTGGTGTGTAATTTGGGTGGGTCTAACTCAATGGCCCAATTAGAACCTTTGCACATGCACATTCAGGCCTAACCAAAACTCAGGTTGGTCTTGGGTTGAGCCCTTAGATAGTCCAAGCCCGGCACAACCTAATATTAGCCTACTCAATATTTTATGATACACATATATCTGCATATTATAGCTGTCAGGTCTTCGGAAGATCTTTTAAAAAAGCCTTGCCAAAAGGCACCTAAGTTTTTAAGTTTGAACAAAAATTTTCTATTAGTTTTTACTAATTTGTAAGTATTTTCTTAAGCTATTAACATCATTGGCTACCTAACTTATTTAAGTATTTTCTTTGTAAAAACCTATTGCATCTTTTGGATGTTAGATCTTCCAGAAGATCATTCAAAAAAGATTTAACAACCAGGACCTTCATTAATTAACCAATTAAGTTATTAAGTCATTTATTGAAATTTTAATTAAGTTCTTAATTTAAATATCTTATTTAAGTTGCTAACTAATTAAATATCTTAATTAAGGGTTGCCATTAATTATCTTATTTAATAAAAATATTAAACTATTAATTTATTAACTTATAAGTTAATCATTTTGTTTCAAGTTGTTATAATTGGCTGATTAGAGCTTCGTGGTCAATCAAACATGGACATTTATGCGGTGTTCGAAAGTGTGTTCATCTCGTGGATGGATCATTTCCATCCACGCCACGGGGTGAACATGCTGTACGGTTAGGCGTGGACAAGACCAGTCCACACTATATCATGGACCGGCCTTGTCCACACCCCAAAATATTAGCAACACTAATTTCTCATGGAAAGGGTTAGTCCACACTCCATTTTTTGATAATATGCATCACATGCATCCTCCCAAGCCCTACATCATTTTATCATCGAACATTACCTAGGCATTCTCCACCACCGAATCTCTCATCTACCTTTATGCTCTGCTACAAAGGAAAGTCTCCTCCACCAAATCTCTCTCCTAGCATTCATATAGGTATTCTCCACAACTAGTATGAGAACCAAATGAATTATTAGTTTGCATAAATAGTTTGATGTTATGCTTATCTTGCAATAATGTGTTATTTCGTTTGTTTAAATATTATTCATTTAATATTTTTATCAATAAAATAATCATTTTTATTTTTAAAATTATTTTATTGCAATTTTTGTTGAAAGTAATGTTTTTCAGTTAATATTCAATTGCCAAAGCCTTTCTTCAATTTGTTTATCATATAAATTATAAAAATTAGACATTTATGATCAATTGTGCAGATTATTTCATAAACTGTATATGAGATGCATGGAATTAAAGAGTGTGGTGTGGATTGATCTGCACCACACCTATAGAATTCCACTGTAGGTGTGGACTGGTCCAATCCACACATGTCTGTCCATAGCTCAAAACAATTGTGTACTATGATGTGGTGTGGTGTGGACTGATCCACACCCACCAATTTCTCATCCACATTTAATAGTTGCACACAACTTAGGGGGTGTTCTGTAGCGTTAATGAAAAATTGGTGGGTGTGGACTAATCGACACCACACCCTGTGGCAGGGACCAACCCACACCATACCACAGTCACAACTATTCTAAAATATGGATAGACTATATGGATTAGACCAATCTACACCCATAGTGGTATTCTATAGGCATGGTGTGGATGTCCATACAATACTTTTTTATTCTATGTATCTTATATACAGTTTATAAAGTAATCTATACAGTCGATCATAAATGTCTAATTTATATAATTTATATGATAAACAAATTGAAGAAAAAAGGCTTTGATAATTGAATATTAACTAAAAAATATTAATTGCAACAAAATGGCAATAAAATAACTAAAAAATAAAATTTGTATTTTATTAATAAAATATTAAAAAATATTATTTAAACAAACAAAATAACAAATTATCACAAGATAAGCAATAGCACCCAACTATTTATGCAAACTTATAATCCATTGGTTCTCGCACTAGTTGTAAGACAAGCATAGCATCAAAATATTGGTCAACTGGTTTCCTGAAATGGTATATAGATAAACCACCAATATTACAATTAATACTTAAACAAAAGTAATAAAACCATCATTGTAAGAGAGATAAGAAGAATAGTGCAAAGTATATTGCACCTACAGCATGTAAGCAACATAATATCAAACTTGTAGAATTCGATATGCCTTTATACCACATGAAGTCTGATGTGCTGATGATGGGTCGTATAATTTATACATGGAGCTACCTGAGCATCATATTCAATTAATTCATCTACCCATTGAAATGAATTTGGGTGATTCTCCCATTTTGGACAACCGAAGAACCATCATCCATAATTGGCATTGGTTTTTGCCATGACTAGCTCCATTGGTCCCTTACCACATGAGCACATTGGTATGCATATATATACGACCATCACTGTATCAATTTATCAATACAAATATAATAATGAGATAGGATTACTTCACATAAACAAAGAAAACAAATCCAATGTATCACAAGTAAATTCATAATGTTTCAAACATATCTAACATGTTAACTATATTATTTGAAATTCAAATTAAAACTAAGGGAATGTTCATTTGTTTTGAGGTTTAACGTCTAAAAGTGCAATAATTAAATTAAGAGATATATTGGTATTAGTAAACCTTTCATTCATCTGAATTTTAAAAATAATCAAATATCCATTTTAACCCCATATATGAGAGTTTTTATTTGTCTTTTTGGGGGTATTAGGAAACAAAAAGTCATATAGTTGCACTTTAAGAATTAAGAGATAAGAGGAAATGAACAACCATTTTTCTTTTAAGTTAAAAGATTCCTCTTAAGAGATAAGAGTTAAAAAGAAACGAACAGGCCTTAAAACCGAAACAGTTCAATTTCATATTACACCCACATCATATTTGTTATATTGTCCTTAATATTAGTTATTTGTATATTTGTTTGTTCATTTTCCTCATTAGAATCACTCTCACTGACTTTATTTGAATCCCCATTAGTCATGATTATCGTTGCCCATTGATCAATGTCTTTATCTTGAATGTCTTCCTACTTAATAAACGTGTAGGTAATGAAGCATGCCATTAAGATATATCATTGCATTTGTAAATTAAAAGATGGCATATTCTACAAAATAGGAAATTTTTCCTTTAATATCCCAAAGCACCTCTCTATAACATTTCTTAGTAGTGAATGCCTATAATTAAATAATTTTTTCTTTGATCAAAATCTTCTTATTGGCCCTCTAAAGTCATTTAAATGATATCATTCACCGGAATAAAGTGATAGATATCCAGACGTACCGAGAAATCTAGAATCCACAAGATAATATTTCCCTACAAAAGTTGTATGTAATCAAATGCATTAGACACAAGTAAATAAACATGTAATAAATTACTTGCATGAGGATGTAGGAACTCTAAATATTGTTGAAAAATAGCTTTTACAAATACTCTAGAGTCATGGGCAGATCCTTCCCAACTCACGTAAATGAAAATATATTTCATGTCAAACAAGTAAAAAACCAATACATTTGTGGTGCAGTGCAACCTCCTCCTCCTATATGGGATTTGTTTGTCCAAAGGAACCCATACACTTATATGAGTACCACCAATTGCCCCAATACAATTTTAAGTGGTCATAATACATGATCAATATATAAATAATACATGACATACATAGATGTATAAGACACCAAAGAAATATCTGAAACCACAAATAATACTTCGAATGTCTGATATGTGGTTGCACTTCTTCAAATGATGGTCGAATCAAGTCTCTCCCAAGACTACAAATTTATTTGCAAATCCTCTTAAAGTGAATACTAATAGTATTTTTGGAGTGTTAAAACTTACTTACAATCAATCAATATCTTTCATTGTGACCAACAATTATAAGAAAATAGCAAATGATTCTTCTACTGTTGTATTCCGACTATTAGATAAAAGGATACAATCTTTCAAAAGATTGGCAAAATTTTTAAATACATGTTCCTCCATCCTAAACGTATCATACATTTATCAAAATGCTTTAAGTCATCCAAAACACTTCATGACAAATGCATGCCCACTCATCCTCAATGTGAAATACAATTGTTTAACACAGTATGTATTATAGTATTTTACCACTTCATTAATGAAGACAAGTTCAAAAAGCTCATCATCATCTTCATCCCATTCATTGAAAGGGGTGTCATCTATTTCATTGATGTCCATAGAATTCCTACGAAGATACACACATTTCTATACTAATTGATATATGAAGTATGATAAAATATGATAAAAATAATGGACATAATATATGTATCAAATAAAAGTTAACAAAATAAAAAAGTAAAATATAAGCAAAAAAGCATACTAATAAAATATTCAATCACTTAAAAAAGTCAAATACAAGCAACAAACAAATAACCCAAAGTTTTCAATGTCTAAAGTTTCTTCAACCACTCAAGTTGACATTTAGATGTAAACATCATAAACATTTGTCTCCAATACTCAAATATTTCAGTTGCCTTCAAAACTTGCTAGACACTAACAACTCGGATCATCAGAAAATTGCCCACAACATCCATGCATTTTGTCGTAGACATATCTTTCTTGCGTTGTTCTTCCTTCTCTTTATCCTTTTTGGTTTCTCTCTCTATTTGAATTTCTAGTAGCTTCACTTTAGCTTTGCTAAACTCCGCCCATGCATCCATTATAGGCAAGAAATCAATTCCCTATGTGGTCATTTTTCCTTTCCTAAGAGAGGTGGGGAGTGAACTAGTCCTTGTAAGTTTGTCATTTTGTTGGTTAGTATCAATTCAAATACACCAATGGGGGTCTCAATCGTGGATGCATAAGGCGTATCAACATCACTAGGGAAGAGGTTAACAAATGGATCCTGAGTTTATAGGACATAATCATTCTCTTCATTTGACGGTACATCAATATTACCCATATGTGTGTTTCCTATAGTATTAGTTTCAGAGAAAATGATCTCCAACTCCTTTAGATAGGGGAAACTCTTTTTCTTTATTTGCTTTGTCCACTTATACTTCTTTACGAAGTATAGCAGTTTGGTGTTAGCATCTTATTAATTGAAGCCCTTCAAATAAGCACAAATAAAAGGGATGTATAATAGTCATACCGTAATCAAGAAGTCCAAAACACTCACTAACTGTTGTTTTTTTGTTAGTAAATCTATTGTAACTATTGTATGGTTGCATATTTGTTGGTAGTTGCTAAATCGCTTCTTTAAGTGATGGAATTTGTTTTTGAATTGGTTACGAGTATATGACTTGTTGTGTGTGTTGTTGAATTTCTCAACAATATATTTCCAACCATCATTGTTAAATGTTGAGATTAATCTATTGTGAGCCTTCACTTGATTTACCATCAACTCAATGAATGTCCATTCTTCGGCCTTACTCCATGTGGTCATCTCATTGGTCCTATCTTCATGTAATACTTCAGACTGAGAGGCCGTATATGTCTGTAAAATAGGATAGAAATGGGTTAACAACTTGAATAAAATTCATCATACCCAACTGCCTATTGTTTATAGGGTTGTTCATAAGAAGACCCAACCCGGACCGACCCAACCCGACCAACCCGAGTCGACCGGGTTTTCTTCAGCACCAGTCGGTTTCGGGTTGTAAAAAATCATAAACCGACCCGAACCGAATCGACTTAGTAGTTAGTTCCTAGTTAGTAGTTATAACTTACTTAGTTCCTACTTAACTAAGTTGTCTCTATCCTAGTTACAACCTAACTTAATTTCTAGTCTTCTAGTTAGGAATGACATTAATGACAAGTATTGTAAGACAATTAGACAAGGAATTCTTTTGGAAAAATTTAAAGAAAAGAATCAAATGATCCTAGTTTCTATAGTCTTTTACACCAAATAGGCAACCAATTACAATTAGAATTAGGTGTCCTTTTTTACTTAGATTAGAAGGTTGCTTGAAATATACAAATTTCAGTTTTCTTTATCTAATACAGTTTGACTTTCTATTTTCTTGATAACTTCTATTCTAACTTGGTTTGCCCCCCTTAGCCCCTCAACTCAAACACAATCTCTAATACAATTTGACTCTCAATAATCAAAAATTTGAAATTTCAATTTATTACCATGGTTGAATTTAGAGCCGAAACCGACCCAACCCAACTCAAACCGACCAGGTCGGTTTTACTTAACACAAGGTCAATTTCGGTTTCAATTTCAGGTAACCTGACCAGGTCGGGTCGGTTGGAAAAATCTCAGTAAACCGACCTAACCTGATCCGTGAACAGCCCTAATTGTTTATAATAGTTCCTATTTTTTTCTTTATAATAGTTCATGCCTATTAGAATAAGATATATTTAATCAGGTCATGGCTGGAGTATATAATGTTTGTCATATCTTTGCAAGTTAGTAAGGCTAATAAGATCTAAAATGTTAATATAGGTTGTTCACAAGTATCAATGCAACAACCCCATCCGACAATTCAATATTTGTTTATTTAGAAACATTTTTAATGGTTTTTTTTCATAATTTCTATTATCCCAAGTGCTTTAATTCTTCTAAAAATAGCTAGTCTTAATAAGTTTCATACATCACACAAGCACATAATAAAGATTAATAAATCATATTAAGAGAACTGTATAAATAGAATGGTTTGAAAATGTTTAAAAAGAAAAGCAACATAACTAGTCTATGTTGCAATCTTACCAAACACTAATGTCATAAACAAGAACATTAGAAAAAGATAAAATAAAGTGACATGTAAATAACAAATAAAAGCAATACAAGAGTATAGTAAGCCTGATTGATGTTATATGAGAGTTCAACTATATTAGAAAATCATGATATGAGAATTAAATTCACATTGTAGTGTGAATAATAAGCTGGTAAAATCAAATTCATCAGCTACAATGAGCAATGTCTTGGTTGATGGAGCCTTTCTATCAAATACATTAAATGAGAGTTCAGCTACATTAAATTCATCAACTTGTAAACCTGATTGTTGCTATATGAGAATTCAATTGTATCAGAAAATCATGATATGGGAATTCAATTCACATTATAGTGTGAATACAAGCTGGTAAAACTTGTAAATGTATTCCACTAAAATATTAAAAAATATATATAGTACAAAGAGATCCAGGATAGCTCACCACATAATGACAACTTTCCCTATGAGCTAGAAATAGGGATGTGAATAGGGTGAGTTAGTCATATAACTCTGAAGAACATTAAGGAGTCCTCTTGGGGATTCAAATCTTTTGTTCTATGTGACAAATCTTAATGCATACATCGATTGATTGTTATTTTTTTATTGATGTAGATCTTTACTACTATGCATATAAATTGTTAAGGAATAGTGTATTGCCTACTTTCTAGAAACTTATTCACATTTTGGTCGAGATCTTTGGACTACAGAAAGAGATTAAACGGAACGACATGTGTAAAAAAATGGATTGAAAAAAAAATCTTGGCCTACAACATTTGAGGAAATTGAATTATTTTTCAACCTCATTGATATTAAAGTCATATCAGGGGTTCTTAGAATGGTAAGGATTAACAAAGAGTAGTTATTCTAGTGTGAAGAAAAGATGAACAAGCTTGATTTATTAGGGGGTAAGTTGTAGAGAGATGGGTCCTTGTTGTTGTTTCCATGTTAATGATCATGGTCTAGCATCTTGCAACAAAAAGTTTTGAGTTCTTGCTCTCAAAATCATATATTTACTATATGTTTGATCTATACATATAGATAAATATGTTACATATTGCTTCATGTATTTACTTGTGAGTATGTAGATACCAATAAACAAAACATACCATTAGCAATATGGGATCTCTATGAGATGCTTTCTTTATTTTTATCCCTCAGCCAAACTTTTGTTCCTATTTGTCCCCATGAATGATGATTACATTTTATATTTCAGAAAAAAATATTTATATTTACAGAATCCATGTTTTTATTATATAGAAGAGTGAACTCATGGTAGTAGCAAGTTGATAATGCTGATCTTTGGCTATTTACACACCACACACTGACAAATGACAATCTCTTGCTCTTGTTATCACCAACCAAGTCATTCCAACTCTTGTATTATTGCGCAGAAGTAGCTTGAAAGATGCCACTAGATCCATAACAAAAATGAAAAAAAGATAGTAGTGATATATTTCCAATGGATTTGACGGTCTATATTTTATCTCCTATTGGCTTAGAAGCATGTGGAAACAAACTTATGTCATTTGAAATTTCTTCGCATATGGTTTGCTCATCTAAATTTGTTTTGCACTGTTAATCCCATTCTTCGTGGAAATCATCTTGTATCAATCATCTTTAAGTGTATTAATTCCTTGTATCAATCAACAACTATATTGATATCTCAAACCAAAGTATCAATAGACAAATCAACAAATTACAAACTGAAGTCCATACCCCTTTTCTCACACTAATTTGTTTACCTGCCAAATGATTATTATACAATGTGAGTTTGAGTTCCATGCTAACAAATATGCCCTATTTAGGGTGAGTTCAATTGTTATACAAGATTATTATACAGGGTGAGTTCAAGTTTCACAAATATGTCATATTTTGTTTCTAACAAATCTTTGATTTCCATGCTAATATCCAAACGAGTGGTGGAGATTCTAATATCCATGCTATTAGAAACAACATGCTAATATCCATTCTATTCTATTTCACTCTATGTTTTTTTTTTCACAACAAAAAATAGCATACCAATAGTAGAGAGATTCTAACAAATCTAATGACATATCGGCGATGGAGAGATTCAGCGAAGCATAGTGGCCAAGATCTTTAGTAATGGAGACCTTCAATAGTAAAATGATGTATAGGGTTTGGAGGGTGTTGTGAAGTAGGGTATCAAAAATGAATCATGGACCGACCCCCTCCACAAGAAAATGATATTGACAATAATTTGGGGTGTGGACAAGGCCAATCCACGATATAGTGTGGACCGGTCCTATCCACGACCAACCGAACAAGGAGCTCATGTTGTGGTGTGGATTGAAAAGGTCCATCCACAAAATGAATATGTTACTGAACGCCACCTTATTAGTTTTCCAGCATACAAGTCCCATGTAAAAGTATGGGTGCGTCGAAAATGGGTTGTCTAATACCTGTTTACATCATCTTCTCCACCCGACAGTAAGAAACAGGTTTTGTAAAACCAGATTTAAACAATGGGTCTAGAACTGAAGCATGTTTTTGGGTTTCTTATAGATTAGAAACAGAAGTGCTACCAAAGGTCATCTAAATAATTTGTGTTAAAAGAATGTTTTTTGGTTTCTTGTAGATTAGAAACAAAAGTGCTACCAATATGTTACAACAACAATAAATAAACTATAGAAACCCAAAATAGATGTTGTTGGTTTCTAGTTTGTGAAATCTTTCAACTATGGCTTTGAAATTGGTAGGCGTGAAATGGTGTGAGGTCTCTCATCAGTTTGCTTGGCAAGGAATTATCTTGTCACAACAATCTATGGAGAATAATGCATACCAAAATGCTAGTCTATCTATGTTGAAAAATATCCTTCAGCCTCCTTCACTAGCAACGGTTGTGTAAATCATATTGAAGCACACCACTTATGGGAGATGTATTGGAGAAACAATTGCATGTTGCCTATTTAAGAGGCTTGAGAAGGTGCTCAAAATTATGTATATATCTTTAAGATAAAAACCAAAAAGGTTTGAGAACATGGACCTTCTCTCCAAATAACGTTTGTTAATTCTCATATAAGATTGACGTGGTAGGAGAGGCGGGAATCATCTCAAAAATGTTTTTAGTGTTTTGTTTCCTTTCTAATAAAATAAATAAAAAGAGCTCAAAAAACCATATAGCATGACATGGCGGGAGAGTAGTTTTGGGAACCCAAATGTCTCAAGAGATATTTTATATTTTTCAAGTTAAAGAAAATGCAAAAAAAAAATAGATAAATAGCTTTTTTGAATGCAGAGACATGCTGACATGGCACATCCAATTTTATTATATATATACTCCTTGTCCTTAGTCCTTACTAAATAGTAAATACAAATATTGGTACGGTACAAATACAGTATGGGAAGTTTGTATATCATTGGAAACAAAAATAGAAAATATGTGGAATGAACCAATAAAAGAATTAATTTATAAAAAAACAATAAAAGAAGTTCAACTGGTTATTCCTTTTGCATTCAAAAAAATGGTAAATTACAAAAGATCTCGTACTATGGGGTCAATGACAATCACCCTAAACTTTTATTTGCGATAAAGACCCCTTTGAACATTTACTTTATGATAAATACCCACTCTTATTCAGTAGTTTAAATTTCTTAAATCCTCAAACTATCCTTTTCTTATTTGTTTGAAAAATTTATGGTTAGATTAGTTTTCTAGATATAATATTGAAGTAATCTCGGTTGCTCTAATAAACCCTTCCATATTTTGGTTGGATTCAATATTTAGATGAAATGGTAGAAGTTTCTTTCTAATAGATATAAATTTTAAGGTTTCATTTGGTTTTCTAGTGTTTATTGGAGAAACAAGTAGATGATTTTAATATTTTAAGATGAAAAGAAACATAACACATTCATGTAAGTGAAATGAAAGAATAATTTAAAGAAACTTATTTTTCTATATCAGTGAAAATGATAATTGTTATTCTAGTTGGTTGCTTTTGGATAAAATGGAGGTATTTTTTAGGTCAATTAGGGTTCAAGAGAAAATGGCAAGGAAAAGAAAATTAGAAAAGTTCAAGTGGATATTTTGGCAATTTAATGCATTCCATCATCTAACTTAAAGGCCATAGGGTATTTGTCGTAAAGTGAAAGTTCAAGGGGCTTTGTTGCAAATAAAACTTTAGGGGGGTGATTGTCACTAACCCCATAGTACAAGGGGTCTTTGCTATTTATCAAAAAAATGTTTGTTCCTTTGAAGTTTAATTTCTTAATATTTATTTCATTTTTGTAAATTGATCATTTCTAACATTAGAATGTATCAGGTGGAATACATTATAGGGAAAATACCTTGTACTTTGGGCCTAATACCACTTTGGTCCCCGAACTTTAAAACACGACAATTCAGTACCTAAACTTTCAAAACGTGCCAATCCAATACCTATTGCTAACCAATAGTTAATTGGCATGTAAAAGGATATAAATGCCCTTCGTGTGTCATCTAGTTTTCTTTATCTACCACACTCACATAAACCTCACTGCATCATTCAAAACGCTTTTGTTTGTTGGGGCACTCTGCAAAATGCCCTTACTCCCCTTGAGTAGTGATGACATTACCTCTGGTTTTGGTCCATTCAACCTTGAGCACTAATGGTGTTACCTTGGCCTTTCATAGGCCGCCAAGCATATATATTACAATTCCAAAATACAACAATTGCATTACCAAATATGAAATCCACCACCCCATATATGTCACATTCTCTATAGAATTGCCATAGTGAATGCATATATAAGGTATCTTGATACCCTTCGAAGCTACAACTATAGAAAGTTGACAAGTCGACCCCATTTTGGACCGCCACTACCTAGCCCTTGGCTGGTCCTGCAATATTCGAGTGGTTATATCTACCGCAACGAAACCTTATCCAACCATGAGATGTAGAAATATGGGAAAACATAGTTAAAAATGATAATATAGCAGTGAATTTGATTATCAGAATCAGTTTACCCAAGGTTGTAGAGTTGAATGTAGTCCAACCATCGCCCACGTTGTGGTTTCTTGTGAGAATAATCTAGTTAATTCCATCTCAGATTATCATCAAAATCTTCTTGTTTCTAGGAATGGATACATACTCCTCATATAGACCACTGACAACGTAAATCAAGAAGTAATCATCATTAATGTCGATACTGTTAGGAGCTACAACAACTGAGTCGTTGATGGTAATGAAGTTTCCATTCCCATATTGGCTCACAACCATGATGTCCCTCACTAATACATACTCTATGCTACTCTAGAGAACCTTCCTCGTACCAACAAACTCATAAATCTCCATGTTGAACAACTTTCATGTTTAAAAATATGAGCTTCCTTCTTGGCTTTGGTTTTAATTTCTTCCTTGTTGTGTTTGTAAACCTAACCACTCAAGGCTAGAGAAATGCTATATAGATTGGTGACATTGGAGAGAGGTGCGGATATGCCATTTCTGAGTCTCCAAGCTGATATTGTCGCTTGGATGCCATCAAAACAAGTTTGTTGATTAGTCAGTACGGCATTGTAATGACCACGGGGGACAAATGGGAAAATGAGAAAAGCATAACAATGGAACATTGTTTCATTCTCAAGTTAGAAGATAATGAACATTGTCTTTTAAGGTTAGTTTCGACATTTTAAAAAGTTTTAAGTCACACATATCATCACATGATACAGATAACTAATAGACTACTAATGGCATGTACTAGATTGGCACATTTTGAAAGTTTGGGTATTGAATTGTTATGCTTTTTGTTATTTAAATTTTATTTCTTTAAAGTTATTATGTAATTTAAGATCTATCGTTACATAATTATTTATATATTTTTAGTATTTTTGTTTTTTAAATAACTTTTTATATTTATGTTTTAAAATATTATTTAGTTATTGAATTGAATAATCCATAAAATCACAATTTATATTGTTATTACATAATTTCGTTATTAATTTTGAAAAATATAAAATTTTTATTTTAGATATTAATATTATTTAAGTAATATCGTTGTTTAAAATTTTAAAATATTAATTGTTTATTAAATTTAATAATCAATGAAATTATAATTTATATTGTTATTACATAATTTCCTTATTAATTTTGTAAAATATAAAATTATTATTAATTCAAAAGCTATGAAATCTATTATAATTATTATTCTACTCTTAAGATTTTTTAAATTTATCACATAATTTCGTTATTTTAACTATTAATATTGTAAAATATAAAATTATTATTTAAGATATAAATATTATTTAAATAATACCATTATTTAAAATTGTAAAACATTAATTGTTTTTTAAATTTAATAATCCATGAAATTATAATTTATACTATTATTACATAATTTTGTTATTAATTTTGCAAAATATAAAATTATTATTAATTCAAAAATTATGAAATCTATTATAATTATTATTCTACTCTTAAGATTTTTTTTAATTTATTACATAAATTTTCTTTTGTAACTATTTAAATATTTAAAAAGTATATAAAATATTTAATCTTTTTTGTTATTTAAATTTTATTTCTTTCAAGTTATTATGTAATTTTACATATTTTGTTACATTAATTATTTAGTTATTTTTAATATTTTATTATTTATATTTTTAAAATATTATTTAGTTATTAAATTCATTGAATAATCCACAAAATTATAATTTATGTTGTTATTACATAATTTCATTATGAATTTCATAAAAAATATAAAATTATTAATAATATGAATATTATTAAACCTATTATAATTATTTTTTGTGTTTTTAATAAATATTTTATAGTTATTAACATAATTTCATTATAATATCTAAATAATTATTAAATATTTTAATTGAAACTTTCATGATATAGATATAGATGAAAAGTGAGGGAGAGGATAAATAGGAATTAGAGATAATTTAGGAGATAAATAGGAATTAGGGAGAGATAGAGATAATTTAGGAGAGAGTGGGGGATAGTTAGTTTCCTACTAAAAAGGAGAGGAAAAAAAAGGAGATAAGCCATGTTAGGTGGCAACTCCTAGTCTTTCTAGAGGGAATCTTACATCCCTCTAGAATTGCTTGGTTTGGGTGACTCCCGATCTCTTGCCCACGAGAACTCTGCCCACATTTATTGTAGCCATAGATGGAGAACATCTCATCCTCTGCATGGTATTATGTAGCGGGAGATGTTCCTAATTCACAGGGGGTAGTGTATTGTGGGTAGGTGTGGGCAGAGTTCTCGTGGGCAGGAGATCCAGAGTTAGTTTTGGTAATGAAATAAGGAGAGGACTGCTAACATGGCAAGCTTTACTTTAGTAGATATATAGATGGGAGATATTGTGAATGTGCAATTATTAACAAGGACTTCGGGTCTCTTACCCACAAGAACTCTACCCATGTCTACCCATAAAACGCTATCTCCATGCATTGGGAACATCTCCCAGTGCATAGTAACTAGGGGTGGATTCGAGCCGAGCTAAGCCGAATACTACCAGGCTCGAGTTTGGCTCGAGATTGTTCTACAAGGCTCGAGCTCGGTTCGAGCCAGAACCTTGAGCTCGAGCTCGATTTTGAAAAAAAAACATTATATATAAAAATATTTTTTATTTAATATTTAAAAAATTAAGAATTATAATGATTAAGAATTGTAATATTTTTATTATATATATTATTTTATAATATATATTATTTTCTATAATTTTATTATATATATTAAATATCAAATAAATAAATATATATATTCGAGCTAGTTCGCGAGCCTCACGAGCCGAGCTCTAGTAGGCTCAACCTCGAGCTTGAGCTCGGTTGAAATCGAGCCGAGACAAGCTTTTCATGAGCCGAGCTCGAACAGCTCGTAAAAAGCTCGGCTCGTTGCCACCCCTAATAGTAACATGTAAGAGGATGAGATGTTTCTCATGTGTGTTTGCGATATTATGTGGGTAGAGTTGTTGTGGATAGAAAATCTGGACTCACTACAAGTGTTGTGAGGTGTACTCTCTGTGGAGAAAATCTGGACTCACTTGAAATACTTTAATCAAAAGAAGCCTGTGGTTTGGACTTGGTTGTGCCAAGCATGGTCGGAAAAACTTGGGCAGTGCCAGGCTTAGGAAGTCTAGGTAGCCCCAGGCCAGCATGCTATGGCGTAGAAAAATGGCTCAGCTAGGCACAATAATAATAATAATAATAATAATAATAATAATAATAATAATAATAATAATAATAATAATAATAATAATAAATATAATATTAATATTAATAACAATAATATTTTATTTTCAATTTTGTTATACTATTTTATTGCAATTTCATTTTATTATTTCATATTACACAATTGTATACATTAATTCAATGGCCCCTATGAGGGATTGAGGCATATCACCAAATGCCAAAATGATTGTATAAATTAAAATTCACATGGAATAAAGTTCTAAGATTTTTAATTTATTATCTTTTTTTATTTTTTTTTATTTTTATACTATTCTTTTCGAATTTTCATAAAAAATTAGAGAAAATTCCACTTTAGTACCTTAAACTGTGGGGGTAGTGTCAAGTTAGTACTCAAACTTTCAAACGTGTCACTATAGTACTTAAACTTTCCAAAAGTGTCAAGTTGGTCCCTGTCATTAATCAACTATTAGCTATTTGTTGAAAATGTCAAAACTATCCTTCAAAAGAAGACACGGTTCATTGTCTTCTACCTTGAGACTGAACCGGTTGAGGTGTTTGGAATTCTAGACTAATAGTCATTGTCTTCTACCTTTAGATCTAAAACACATTCTTGTCCAATTATTTTTTTGCTTTTAGTTATTATTTTCCTTTATTATATTTTATGTTTTTTCTCTTTTTCTTTGAAGATAACTGGTTTAATCTTATGGTAGAAGACAATGAGCAATATCTTCTTTTGAAGGGTAATTTTGACATTTTCAATATATAATTGATGGTCGATTAAGGGCAAGGACTAAGTTGATACTTTTAAAAAATTTAGGTATTGAAATGACACTACCCCAAAGTTCAGGTTAATTATACCAACCCACAGCCATGTCGGACTCTCAAGGCATGGCCCGCCACAGCCTGCGTGGCCACCACGGCACAGCCCGCTACAGTGCGGGCGACCCAAAAACCGGCATGGCCCACGTTACGGCTCTACCCCTGTCCCCACATAAGGTCCACCGACCTTGTTATGGAGAGTGAAGGTTATTTTTGTCCTTTAATCTATGAATGTTTGAGTTATGAGAGAGAAGGGACGACGTGAGTTACAACTTCCAACCCTCCATTCCGGCGAGCAGTCTCTTCGTCGACAAGCTCTATTATCCCCACCTTGGTCTGCTCCCATCATCTCCCAACCTTCCACCACATTTTCTCCGCTCTGGCTTGTACATATGGCCCTTCCGTCTACGCCTAGTATCTGTACGCGTCGTCCTTGCAGCATCAGCGTCTACTGCTTCACTGCATAGTGTTGTCTTCACACCCCTACATTCCTCGTAAATTAGTGCACTTATTCCAATACAGTGGTTGTTCAATTCAATCCCATGATACACCGGTTTCAATTGATTCATTTTCCTGATTATTTTCTTTATAGTATTTTTTTTTTCCTTTCCACGTAGATAACTACAATTTTTTTGAATAGCCTGCTCTGAACTTCTGATTGAAAAAATCTCACCCTGTATTTTGATTCCTTCCTGGCCCGTAGATGCGGTCGTCGACGATTCGTTGTCAGCCGTATTGCATTGACGCTGTCTTGGCTGCTAATAATCAGATTGCTCGTTATGCCCGACTTGGCCAGGTACATGCTGCTCGAAGGGTCTTCGATGAAATGCCGAATAAAAGCGTTGTTTCTTGGAACTCCATAATTGCTGGGTATTTTCAAAATCATCTACCACAAGAAGCCCGTCGTCTGTTCGACCGAATGCCCGAGAGGAACACTTCCTCTTGGAATGGTATGATTTCTGGGTATATAAAAAACCGGATGATTAGAGATGCCCGTAAAATTTTTGATACCATGCCTGAGCGTAATGTTGTTTCGTGGACTTCCATGGTTCGAGGTTATGTACAAGAGGGTGTCATCTCGGAGGCGGAATCCCTGTTTTCGCAAATGCCTGAAAAAAATGTTGTTTCTTGGACTGTAATGTTAGGCGGCCTGATTCAGGATCGTCGTATTGATGAAGCTCGCCGGCTTTTTGACGAGATACCCGTGAAGGACGTGGTCGCTAGGACTAACATGATTTCAGGGTATTGCCTTGAAGGTCGTTTAGCAGAGGCCCGTGAACTCTTTGATGAGATGCCACGCCGAAATGTCGTCTCTTGGACGACTATGATTTCTGGTTATACTCAGAATCTAAAAGTAGACGTTGCTCGAAAGCTTTTTGAGGTGATGCCCGAGAAGAATGAAGTGTCTTGGACGGCAATGCTGACGGGTTACTTGCAATGCGGGCGGGTTGAGGAAGCATCGGAACTTTTTAAGATAATGCCTGAAAAGTCAGTTACTTCTTGTAATGCAATGATTGTTGGGCTTGGCCAGAATGGAAGATTAGTTAAAGCAAAACAAGTATTTGACAGAATGAGAGAAAAGGATGATGGGTCGTGGAGTGCAATTATTAAGGCATATGAACGGAATGGGCATGAATTGGAAGCCCTCAACATGTTTGTTCTTATGCAAGAGGCGGGATTTCGGCCAAACTATCCTTCTTTAATTAGTGTTCTTACTGTTTGCACTACCCTGGCCATTCTTGATCACGGCCGGCAAATTCATGCTAAGGTGCTGAAATCGCAGTATGATTCAGAGGTGTTTATTGCCTCAGCTTTGACCACAATGTATGTTAAATGTGGTGATCTTGTTAAAGCAAAGCGGGTGTTTGACAGGTTTAATCCAAAGGATGTTGTCATGTGGAATTCTATGATCACAGGTTATGCTCAACATGGCTTAGGAGAGGAAGCTTTACAAGTTTTTCATGAAATGTGTTCTGTAGGCTTGTCTCCAGATGACGTTACCTTTGTTGGGGTTCTTTCTGCTTGCAGCTACTCCGGGAGGATTAAGGAGGGGCTGGAAACTTTCGAGTCAATGAGACTAAATTATTCTGTGGAGCCAACAGCTCAGCACTATGCTTGCATGGTCGATCTGCTTGGCCGAGCAGGGCATGTATACGAGGCAATGGATTTGATAAAGAAGATGCCAGTGGATGCTGATGCTGTTGTTTGGGGTGCTTTACTAGGTGCCTGTAGGACCCACATGAATTTGGAGTTGGCTGAGGTAGCAGCGAGGAAGCTTGTGCAGCTTGAACCCCAAAACTCTGGACCTTATATCTTGCTATCAAATATTTATGCATCTAAGGGTAAATGGAAAGATGTCTCGGAACTGAGAGAAGTCATGAGGGTGAAGAATGTGAACAAATCACCTGGTTGTAGCTGGATTGAAGTTGAAAAGAAAGTGCATATGTTTACTGGAGGAGACAATTTGAGCCACCCTGAGCATGCAGTTATTGTGGCAATGTTGGAGAGATTGGGGGTGATGTTAAGGGAAGCTGGGTATTGTCCTGATGGTAGCTTTGTGCTGCATGATGTGGATGAGGAACAGAAGGTGCATAATTTGGGATACCACAGTGAGAAATTAGCTGTGGCATTTGGGCTTTTGAAGGTGCCGCAAGGAATGCCTATTAGAGTCATGAAAAACCTTCGAGTCTGTGGGGATTGCCATTCTGCAATTAAATTGATAGCTAAGATCATGGGAAGAGTGATCATATTGAGGGATGCAAATAGATTCCATCATTTTAAAGATGGTCTATGTTCTTGCAGAGATTATTGGTAAAGTGACACATCTCTAAACCATGAAGAAATTAGGCATATGATCTGCTGGAACCACTATTCCATGGGTCCGTGATAGAGGTGTGCTACACTAGAAACTGACATAGCTGGATGATCATAACCATGTTAGGAAAAAAGAATTGTATGTGGTCCACGAGATCTCTAGATTGGTTATTCACAATTATGATGCATGTTTTCTATTTGAGTGACCCTTGGCTAGTAAGTCCCATTGCCCTGCATGTGCTCTACATGTGCCATTACCCACTTGTATGCTGTTGCTTCAATTGATATAACAGGTATACCATATGTTTCTCCATCCAATATGATATCTGCTTGTTTCCATTAAGAACACAAACTCAACACTAATCCATGTATGCAATGTGAAAATGACAGGCCCATATATGAACATGAGAATTTCAAGATGGGCATTGCATGCTAGCTTTCATAGGGTGGAAAAGGTTAGTTTCTTTTGCCTTAGCTGAGATCTGTCATCTGAGTTTGGCTTTAGAGTAACTCAGTTCTCTCTGTTGAGAGCAAGAGGTGTATATAACTTCCCATACAGATTATGCTTTTTTTAATATAAACCCCATGGTTATATTACCTTTCAGAGACCGTTGCATGGTGTGGATGGAAAAATCTCAGTCTGGAAAGTTGAGAAAAAAATGTGTTTGAATCTAAGAGCAGCCGCTTCATGCTAAAAGTGCTGGAGGTTAGGTCCACATCAAGTCCATTCCTTACAAAACCCCAGACAGCCAGGAGCACTGGGTAATGGCTTTTTTTTAAAAAAAAAAAATTTAATTTCCTTTCTTTTCTCTCTTCTGCATCTATAATCACATATTTCTATATGCTCATTTCTCTGCTGGTGATGAAAATGTAATTGAAGGCCCCAATTCATGTAAAGTAAGGTAAATCTCCCATTTAGAATCTCAGAAGCCTGTTTTCTTTTATCAAGGCAGTCCTATATTTATATTATTGAATGTATTTAATTTAATTATCTAATTCATTTTTTTTCCAGAAGCATTCATGGAAACAACTCGTGCTATTTCAATGGCAGAAAGTTGTGTTTATCATTCTCACTTTTATATATTTGTCTACTATTAATTGATCTAGGCTAGTCTGATTTCTATTTTTATTTTCTCTCTCAATTTTCTTAACACTTCACAATTCTTTACTTTGATCAATTAGTAATGTGAGGGGCTTGGTTTTTTACTTTCAGGTTGAAAATCTTGATCTCTTGGATCTCAAGATCCGCTAAATGAATCAGTACACCACAAGCAAGGTCAACTAAATAAATCAAGTTCTCTTGCTTGAGAAGTTCCCAAGATCCAGTAAATGAATCAGTATACCGCAAGCAACATCAACTAAACGAATCAAATTCCTGAGGCTGAGATCCAATAATTCTGCTGGTGTTGAACATGTTCTCAATAACATTCATCGAACACTCATTCTTCAATGAGGGACATATTTCAGTTGTAGATGTTTTATGTGACAAATACAATTTATCTTATCTACTTTGTATTTGAAGATGTATCAATGTTAAATGATAACTATGCAACTGAAACCTGAACTGACATTTTCCTTTTGGTGATTTTTGTGACAAGTACATATATGTTTTTTGTTTCTATCAACTGTAGGTTCTTTTCTTGGTTGCCATGGAAAAACCTATTGCTCTTAAACCTAAGCACACGAGTGATGAGAATTTATAAAGTATCTAGCCCCATGTCCCTAGCCATTGCTCATTCACTTTCAGTTTCCACTTTTTTTTTGGTAAAAAGGGAATAAAGTTAACCAATAAATTTGCTGAAAATATGAACTTAGAACTAAATTTAAAGGTTGCTCATTTCAAGTCGGTAAATAAAATCTTCTTTTAGTTCAACTGATCTTACAAAGACACTAAGTCCTCGATAGTTGCTGTAAACAATACTAGAACCTGTTTAGATCTAAATATTTGCAGAGGTTTCAGTTTGACCAGTTTCACTCCATTCTTAGCATGCATTATTTTTCCTCTTCTTTCACCAATAGTTTGACCAATGGTCAATGGAGCAAGTGATCCATGAGTTTCATCCTCCAAGAGAAACAGCCCCTCAAACAAAGATGAAGTTGACCAAAAAAAGTGTGCTCCCATAAACTGTTAGGTGGTATCCAACATCTTCCAGAAAATGATTTCTGCATCTTAACCAACTTGTGGAAATGCATTGTTTAAGCAAGGCAAACAATAGACTTATGATTTGCGATTGTGAAAATCAGGATACAGGATATTCTTGACACTAGATTTTAGTGACTGCAAGATCTTCACTATGTTATGTTCAAGAAAAATCATGCATGTCAAGTTTATTTGTCATTTGCATGGGATTTGACCAGAATTTTAGGTTTATATGGTGAATTACGGTATCTTGATAATTACTTTATAAGAAATGAACAATTTCTCTATGATTTAACTCATATAGTGTTAGCTTGTAGCCAAAAAAACTTGTAGTGTTCACACATTTCCAACTCATATGGTGTTTCTGCATTTGATAGCATGATGACTCATGCTTTGACAGAGCCAAAGTAACTAGATGTTGGATTTTTTGAATTTACCATGCAGAGTGAAGATACATTTAGTTCAAAATATTGAAGAGCAGGGGCAATGTATGGAGAGGTACTAATCCATCTCCTATTATAGTAACAAAATAATTATTTCAGTAATTAAATTCATGATATGTAATTCTATCTTGGGGAATGGAATTGTGGTTGACTTCTCTCCTGCCTTGAGAGGTATAAGACAAAGGAGACCCACTCTCCCCCTTCCTATTCACCTTGATTGCTGATGTACTTGGGAGATTGATCCATAGAACTGATTCAAGGAATTTGATAAAATGGTGGCAAGTAAGAAGGGAGAAGATACCACTAACACATCTGCAGTTTGCAGATGATACAATCTTGTTCTATGAAGGTGGGGACAATAAATTGGATCCGGAATTTAAAATTGGCAATGCAACTCTTTGAGCAAATGGCTAACTTCAAGATGAACTTTGATAAGAGTTGTGGTGGGAGTGAATGTGGAGGAGAGGGAATTAAGTGAATATGCAGGTATGTTAGGTTGTGCAATATCGAATTGCCCTTTGATGTACTTGGGCCTCCCCTTAGGAGATAATCCTAAGAATGAAAGCTTCTGAAACCCGGTAGTGGAGAGATTTGAGAAGAGGCTTGCATTTTGGAGGAAAAATTATATTTCCTTAAGGGGGAGAGTTACTCTGATTAGGTTTACCCTAGCTAACCTACTTGTTTATTTTCTGTCAGTGTTTAAGATCCCCACTAGGGTTTCCAATTTTTTGAAAAAATTAATGAGGGATTTTCTGCGGGAGCCTGGAGAGGAGAAAAGAGATCATAGGGTGAGTTGGGAGGTTTTAACTAGATGTAAAGAGCTAGGAGGCCTTATGATTGGAAACATTAAGAAAAGAAATATGGCTTTGCTAGGGAAATGGTTGTGGAGGTTTATAGTGGAAAGAAATAAATTGTGGACAAAGATTGTGGCTAGTATACATGGGATGGAAGGCAATGGTTGGAATCCTGTAATTGTGGCAAGGGCTACAGCTGCTTCTCCTTTGGAATCCATTCATGATCTACTTCCAACTTTCTCCCCTTGGATCAGGTATGGTCTTAACTCTAGTAATCGAATAAAATTTTGAGAACAACTTTGGATAGAGGATTCGCCTATAAAGGACCAATTTCCCTCATTGTATGTTCTGTCAGACTTGAAAAATGAACATATTTCTTCTTTCTTAGGTCCTTTAGACTCCACTTCTGGTTTTGGGTGGAACCTAAACCTAAGAAGGGTAATTAGGGATACAAACTTGGACAACATTTTATCTTTGCTAACCATCATTGAGAATGTTTTCTTGGATCCTAATAAAGAGGGCACCAGATTTTGGACTCCTTCCACCTCAGGTACTTTCTCTTGTACTTCGTTTTTTGAAACCTTAACTCAACCTCCTATCCCTATTGGGTTGTCCTTTCCGGTTAAAGAAATTTGGAGCAAGCCCATTCCTCATTGGGTTGGTAGTTTTTGTTGGGAAATTTTCTTAAAAATAATTAATACAAATGATTTACTTTAGAAAAAGAAACCCAATTCATGTTTATTTCCTAATAGGTGTACTCTTTGTAAAGCTAATGGGGAAACTGGTTACCACCTTATGGTTTCTTGTAAGGTTACTAAATTGTATTGGAGTGGGTTCTCTCTCTCTTTGGGTGTTCTTGGAATCCCCCTGAGAGTGTCCAAAGTCTGTTCTCTCTTTCGTTTTTCAGATGGCCTAAGAAGAGAGGGAAGATTATGTGGAGGAGCATTAGGGCAACTATGTATTGGTCCCTGTGGGAAGAAAGAAACTCACGAATTTTCTCAAACAAGAAAAGAAACCAAGAAAACCTATTAGACCTAATACTTTTAAGGGCTGCCCACTGTCTAAAATCTATGGATCTATTCTCAGACTTTCCAGTGGCTGACTTGTTAAGAAATTGAAAAGTGATAGCTACCTCTGCTTTGTATAAGAGGACTCTTAATCCCGCCTCATCCCCTCCTCCCTCTGGATTTATAAAACTGAACTTTGATGGCAGTAGTTTAAGGAATCCAGAGCCTTTTAGGATTGGGGAGTATTCAGGAATGAGGAAGGGATTGTTATTGCTTTGTTCTCAAGCCCCATTGGAGAAGGAGATTCTCTTAGGGCTGAGATCCTTGCAACTCTGGAAGGAAATCAAAGAGCAAGGGAACTAAATATCAAATGTTTGGTCCTGGAAGGTGACTCGAAGGTGGTGATTAGTTGGTTGAAGGAAGAGGAAAATGGTTTGTAGAGTTATAACAATAAAAAGAAAAAAATCTTTTAGCTGTATAGGGACATTGAGATACAATACAACTAGGTGAAAATGACTGCTAACTCATTCGCGGATGGGCTGGCCAAGCAAGGGGTGAATAGGAAGTCTATCTTTTGGGCTAATTTTTATGTTTATTTCATTATATTCTGTTCAAGGGGGAGCAAGACATTTTACCTCCCCCTATTGTATCTAAAGTTTCACAAATCTTCTCATCATTAATAAAGTTTTTTGTTACTAATAAAAAAAATTACATATGATATGTATCTTATGTCTTCTAATGGGTCTGATATATCTTCTAAATTAAGATTATATATTTCTATGAATTATTAATTAATACTTTAATGTACTAGAAATAACAACATATTTACTAACAAATAAAAACGTCATTCACAAAACTAATTTAATTTACATTAGTAATATTAAGAAGTTATATAGTCATTTGCTAGCATATTAAGAAGTTGACTTATATGTGGTAATGGACAAAGGTAAAAGTAATAAAATATAGAATAGTTGATTTAATAATTAAGATATAATTGTTGCATATGATTTGTGCTATTTTTGGACTCTTGGATCTATGGTTCTACATTCTCATGAATATAATATAATTTTTAGATTAGTTATATATTATTTTATCATTAATTAATAGTTTAATTTGAATAAATAATAACATGTTAATGACCTTTTACATTAATAATTTGTGAAAAGCTATATAGTATGCCTCTTATTTATTAATAGTTATTTCAACCTTAAATTTAATGCTATTAATGTATTTATAGAATTTTTGAGAATATTCTTAATGTTTCCAAGCATATCCATATGAATTCAAAGCAAATCTTGGAAGAGTGATAGCTCCTATTAAATTGAAATATTGACCGGGTATTGGGTGTTTCGATGATTAATAGTTAATCTATTTTTTTTAATTTCTTTCAAAATTGTTTCAGGGGTTGGTTTTAGGCATACATACCCCCTGAAACCACTCATGGCGATACAATACGATATGCCCAATACAATGTATCGTGTCGAAATGTTTCATATAGCCCCATGAAACAAAAAGGAATTGAAGCGGACATCTCTTCAAATGACTGACTAACAGCTGATTTGGGCTCTTGGGATTTTTCACCAAAGATAGCTTATAGGCCATCTGTATAGGGCCCACTTCAGAAAGCCAGAAGCTCCCATAGCCTATTTGGGAGGGCTTCTGTAAGTGATTGAGCTGCGTTGGAAAGTCTATTTATTGGCTCATGGAAGCCTTTTTCTTTTTTTTTTTTTTTAGCTTTCCGGATTTTTATCAAGGCCTGATGTCATGGTTTCTTGGCTCTTGCAATACGAGAAGCCGCAACGTGAAAACCCTCCTAAACAGGTAATGAATATCCAAGCTTTTGGCTTTAAGTTTCTAGCAATGAAATGGCAGGACTTAGTGAACTCACTGCAATTAATTCACATGGTTGCAAGCATGACTGAAATACTTCATGGAGGAATAGTTGTCAAAATGAAACTAAAAAGGCGTGTAGTGATCACTGAAATACTTCATAAAACAATCATTTCTCTGTAGGTACTACTTAAATTAAGAAATTCAACTGTGTACAACTGATCACTTGGAGAAAACCCCAATACAAGATGCGATATATTGCTGATTTGGACCAGGGAGTAACAGTCTGTATAGACAATCTGGAGAGCCCCATGGACAGTTTAGATTTGCTGCATCATTCCACCGCATGGAAAACAGGTGAGAGCATCTAGGGAAGAAGACTAATTGAACTAATTATGGTGCCCTCTTCTATAAGTGATTCATATCCCAATAGTCAAGCTGAAGGAAGAAGCAGATTAATACCGTTAACAAATAATACACCAAATTTTCAAAGCACAAAGTAGTAGGGCACGCGATCAAGCCTTCTCATTTAATACATGCCTTTGATGCGAGTCCTAGGAAGCTGGCAGACAAGGTTGAAAACTGCACACAAATTTCCTATGGCAAGGTGGAAGAATAGAAGATAAAAGAATCACTTTGTCATATGACAATGGGTGTTTTATCCAATGGGTGCATTGGATAAAACGTATAGGAGGATCGCAGACATGGAACATAGAGCTTATGACCAGAGAACTTTGAAGAAAAATGACTGGAGGTTTTGAGAAAAGGAAGGGACATTATGAAGAAGGGTGCTAGTGGAAAGGGATCATGAAATGTCACAATGATTTTAGCTCAGTTTGTTGTTTGTGTTGGTGCTCGGACTATAAATCAGGTTTTGGGAGGATGCTTGCTCTAGAATGTCATACTATGAAATTTATGTCCTAGTTTTTAGAGATTATGCTTGTTGAGGAATTTCAGAATTATTAAAGGTGGTTGTGATAATGTAGCCATCACATACAATATCTCCAATGCATCAATCCAACTGTTGAATTGTTGGATTACCTCTTGGGAGTCTTACTCCCTCCCAAAAAGCAATTGCCTATCCCAAGGTTCCTAGTTGTTTATTCAAAAAGTGAGGAGTGATGCTGCGCGATTCTAGGTATTGCAAAAGCTAAGGTCACTCTTAGATGATCCCTGCCAACTGGATAGAGCTGAGGTGGAAGGACGAAGTCGTGCATCAAGATCTGCGAGCGAGAAACAAGTCATAGGCCCAAGGAGTTATCTCTAGGTAGATACTTCGACGCTCAAGTCAGTAGAAGGCAGTAGATGGTCGGGCCGAGCAAGTAGAGAACAGTGCTGGTCCAAACAGAGTAACAATATGGGAGTCAGAGGTTGGATTCTTTACCTTGAGCGGGAGGTACCTTCTTATACCCGGGGATCCATGTCCTGCTCGGATGAGGCTTCTAGGGTTGTCAGGATGAAACTAACTACCAAAGTTTTCGGGATAAGACCTAATCCCCAACGGAATTGTCCCCATCCTCTCCTATCTTGGTCGCACTTATCCACATGATGTGGCATCACATGGCTGGGTGAGTAAGGTAGGTCCGTGGAGATGACACAACGCTAACGTGGCCTGAGAGATGGAGCGACAACATAGGCACCATGTGGAACTTGGAGCCAGCTCAACCATGACCCGAACTAGGAGCTCAAAGAAAATCAAATATTTATATGATTCCATTCTTTTTAGTCCATACAGGAAGCAATCGTTGATTGAATTATTTCTGTCCATGCATAGATGGGAAGGTTGCAATTATTAAGCACATTTGCAGGATTCAGAATGTCTTGTAGGGAAAATCAACCAAAGAGATCAACTTAGAGAGCTATAAGAATTGGAGGATCATAGGAGGAAAATTGCAAGCTAGATATGTATCTATATATTTGAAATTATCTTGTTCTTTTAACAGACTACCATATGTATGCTCATATAGTTGGCAGTTATAATTGACTGGTTTGGTTAACCAGAATTTTTTATTCTGTTTTGTCAGTTCGGTTCGGTTTTTCAGTTTTTGATGATTATCCTAATAGTTGATTTATTTATTTATTTTGTATATGTGTTGGACAGTTAGCTGTTATGTAATCAGAGCAAACAGTGAGTTTATTAGCTTCAGATCCTGATGTTTTACCATGGGTTCAGAAATACCAACGTAGCCGAGAAACAATGTCTCAGACTAACTATGAGTTAAGGATTATTATTTATGTGTCCTTCCAGATACAGTGCAAAACAGTAGACAAGAAAAAGACGTATGGTTTATTCAATGGTAATAAAAGAAAACCTGACATGAATATTTTTCTTGTGGTATAATGCTAATAAGGAAAAGGAGCTTGGCCAGGGTAAGGGAGGGTAATCCTAACCCTGCTTCTGTCATCAGGTACTCAAAATTCAACAAAGGTGTACCACAATTGTGTGGAATTGGTTAGAAAAAATCTACTTTTCCCTGTAAAATCATAAGTGTTCTAGTGTTGTAAGTATTTTTTTTATTATGTTTGTGGCCTACCTTTTCCCTTTTGAACCTTTCAACTTGTACCAAGATGCTTGTTAATTCAGGTGCAGTCATGGATCTTTGCGGCACATTATTAGACCACTTCAGCAATTTGTCTTTAGATTGTCACTCAAAGGGGCCCCTTTGGTTCATGTAGTTGTATTTGTTTCTGATTTATCCTACATGCATGCCATCCCATAATTTCTGGATATTTTGTCCCAATAATATGTCCCAACATAGTTATCAGCCTTGTATTGCAACTTGTATCCTTTCCTTGAGATCAGTAATTCTGGTAAGAAGAAAATTTGTTATCCATGCTTATACACCATTTTGGCATGTAGTTATATAGATGAATGTAAAAGATATGGTACTTGTACAAGGACACTATACTTGTGGCTAATCTAGAAGGCTACTTGGAACTGCACAGCAAACCAGTAGTATTTTGGTTTTTTCCTTCCAAAAAAATTTTAATCATGCAATTTTTTTTTCTGATAGAAGCATTTGTTTTCTTCTTGGAAGCCTTATAATACCATCTTACAGCATATTTTTAACCATACTGATACTTGCAAACTGAGTTGGAATGACATAATATTCCAGATATGTGGCGTATTATGCATTTGTAGAGCATGCAAAACAAATCTATAAACTAAGCATTGCTCTTTCTTTCTCTTTTTATTTTTTCTTCCTTAGGTTTAGTTTAAGAAGAGTACAAATACAAATATGTAGGCTTCAGTTTGAGGAGTACAAATAGAAATCTGTAGTGTGTAAAACCTTGTATTTTTTATTATTTTTTATGTACTTGTACTGTACATATTTGTATTTATATTTTTTACCCAACTGAACTGTAAGTGCAAATACAAGGTTTAAAAATACAATATATAAAGTTTTGCACTGTATATATTTGTATTTGTACTCTTTCTCAAACATAGCCCAATAAAAATACAAATATGTACAGTGCCTTGTATACCATAGTTCTAAACCTTGTATTTACACTATACACATTTGTATTTATACTCTTTCTAAACTGAGCCTTATGCCTGCTGATTATACTACATTTAGGGGTGAAAATCCAATGGCCAACTCAGAATTTACATAGTATTGGGCCAGTGCTCTTTCAAATTTTAGCAAATGCTCAACCCAAGCCTGTTCAAGTCGCAACCTTAAGCAAGGATTAAAATATCAATAAACCTCCTGATAAGCTGCTACTCAAAGTTGGGTATTGGCACATATTAATATGGTCAATACTCTTTTTTTTTTGTTTTTTACTTTGTTTCTTTTATAAATATTAAAAAGGATGGGGTAGCCTATCCCAAGGTTTTAAATGTTGTAAATAGTTGTGTATCAATGTATCCATTCTTATCTAGGTGCATCAATATTTTAACTTGGCCCTCAGGTTGTTAATGGTCTGGTCTAATCAACCTAACTCTACCACACAAGGCCTGTATCTATCAAGTTCCAATTATAATAAAGTCAAGATTGGTTTTACTTGTCTGGACTCGATTAAGATCTGAACTTATTATATAGGTTGTGTTTGATACCATTGCCATTTCTGCTTGCACTGTTTTTAGGTTGGTCCATATAAATTTTTTGAGAATATATTTTTCGGAGAAGTATGAATACACCCGATGCAGAATTCTGAATTCCAGCCTCCCTACACCCGATGCAGAATTCTGAATTCCAGCCTCCCTACACCCGATGCATTCCCCCTGTATTATGGGGCTATAAAATTCTGATCTGGGCTGATAGGTCATTCTCCCTATATTTTTTTCTACAACAAATTTTGAGTTATCAATACAACATTTGACACCAGTGGTGTTTCTTCAAGAAACATCAAATTTGGTGTTTCTATTATAAATGCTAATACCTAATCCAATATCTATAATTTTTTTAGTGAAAGTGGCTATCCAGTGTGATGTGATAAGGCAATTTCTCAAAATTTTGTATTGATCAATCTAAAACATTGCAAGTAGAACTGTAGATGTAGCATCAGTACTAAATACAACCATAATTAGCAATTAACAAATGATAAAAATACTTCCTGATGTTTTGCACATGTTTCTCATGCTTAGTAGTTAGTATGTAATAATCTATACTACTGTTATAATAGATTTATTAAAGAAAATTCAATCCATTTACGAGGGAGTTTAATACAGAACACAAGGATGTGCGCACCAACTTCTAAACAAATTGTTTTCAAGCCAGGAATGGATGGATGCAACAAGTCGTTATTATCAAACTCCTATATGGAAGGTTCAAAATATCGCAATATTTTAGGTGCAAATCATACGCTAACAAATATAAAAAAAAAAATAGTCATGGACTTTTGAATTGCGTCATTAAAAAAAAATTATATCATGCGTGTCAATATTTCATGATGAATCAGATTCCCATTTGACCCAAATCAGTCGGCAGTCTTTCAATTCTTCTTGATGAAAAGCCCAAAAACTTCATCATGGGGGTACAGGAAACGCTATAATCAAGTCTTTGTCATTAGGGTTAGTATTTCAAAACTTCAAATCGTTAGAAAGAATGTGGTTTTACACTTTGCATGCAGCTACTGAGATACGCCTTCTACACCGTCACTATCAAAGTAAGAAAACTAACCTTACTTCATTGAACAAGTGGAATGACCAAAAAAAAATGCCATACCGGTAACAGATAACAGATGTACAGATTACGGTGTATCAAACAAGTAATTAAAATTATCTGTCTTAAGTCTTATGATTTTTTGTTATAGTTTTGAAGTGATTGTATTGGGTCTTGTAATGGCCATAACCAGTTTTCCTTTTCAATTAAATTATGGGATCAAGGAAACTTCAAAACCCATATTTTTCATGGAGCATACAGAAAGCCCATATTTTTCATAATGAATAAATCTAAATGAAGGAAATCAAAACCTCTGTTTCCACTAGTTGAAGGCTTGAAGCTGGAAACTTCCTCAAATAAATCCTGTACGCTAAATTTTCTTTCTTCCAGTTTCTCCCCTTTCTCTTTTGCAGTTGAAGGCACGGCCTTACCAAGTTCTGGATATCAAGTCAACAGATCAAGTCCAAAATTTGAATATAAATATAATTATCATCCTTCTCATTTTGACTTAGGTCTAATCAGATCAAGCCCACCCATGAATGGTATTAATGGCTCAGGAATAATAACAGATCCATCTTCTTTCTGGAAATTCTCTAACAGACAGATGACCATCCTAGGGACTGCACATGCTGTTGCATTAAGGGTGTGCACAAACTGTGTTGGAATGTTGGTTTTTCCCTTTTTAGGACCAGTTGATATTTCAGATGAAGGGCGGAACCGGATGCCCAACCGCCTGCTTTGATAGTCAGTACAATTTGAAGCACTTGATATCTGTTACATGACATGGATTTGAGAATTATTGAACACTAGCATAAAGCGAATGTAAGGTAGTGAAAAGGTGCACTGAGAGGGTTGTGTACTTGTTTATTATATTTTAGATAGAAAGAAAAAATTAGCATTGAAGTAAAAGCCTTCATACCAAAGCAAGTGTCAGCATTATTTAGTAAATATAGGTGAATTAGCTTCCCATCTATTGCGGTTAGGTTTTTTGTATACAGATGAGTAGGCCCTTTATTACTAATATTTCTAAATGAATAATTAATTCTAGAATCTAATAAATTTTGGGTAGCTAACTTGGTTCTATATTCATAACTAATATTGCCTAATACCTACCAACTAATAATAATTCCTTTTAAGTCCAGTGATTTCAGCATACAAAAAGTGCAAGACAATTTCTCACTTAACTGTTCCAGTCAGTACAGTTTATCAAACAGTATGTATGTATAAGATACCCAAGTAATAAAATTAAATCTACATAAATTCATTTTCCCGAAGTTAACATTATAACTGAACAAAAAAAAAAAAAAAATTGAAGAGATGGCAATACTGTCCATTTGAAATAATCAGAGGAAAAAAAGTCTTTTTGCTTCCCAACTATAATGGTCCCATACTTCAATTCCTTCACACTACTTATCCTCAGTCAAATTAATTTATGCAATAGGAGGTTTTTTTTATGGGAAACGGTAACTTTCATTAATAATAATGGATAAAGATTACAACTGTCACCATCCAAGGGCCGGATGGAGAATCTTTTGACAAAAACAGTCTCATAAACAGGCCCAAAACAACTCCTGCCTATTGACTCCTTGCTTAGCTAAAGCCAGCCATACCATTTGCTGATCTTCTTGCCCAATTAAACCTTACCCCAATCTCCCTCGCTAAGCTTGAGATTTCTCTTAGCTGTTGTTTGATTAGCCAAGTGCCCATGCTTCTTGTTTGCAACCAGCCTATTACCAGTTCGGAGTCTCCCTCCACTTCTAATTGTTGCATTCCCCATTGTTTTGCCAATCTGAGACCTTGGAGTAAAGCAAAAACTTTCTGCTCTTAAGGAGTCTCCCACTCCTACAGGGCCTAAATAAAGGGCCAGCACTCTAACCTCCTCACCTCCGAAAACACACCCTATACCTGAGGGGCCTGAGTTGCCCAGAGAGCTTCTGTCAAAATTCAGTTTCACTCTAGAGCAAGGCAGCGGGGACCAACTTTCCTGTACTGAAGTAGAGAGGGATGAGGAACCAGCTATGACACTCCATTGTCTAGTGAAGCCAGTTAAAGAAAAGTCTTTAAAAAGCTCCAATGCTTTTGGCCAATGTATGATCCTGGTGGTGATGCCCTCTATAAGTGCTTTCTTGGATCTTTCTTGCCCTTGGAAAATCCAATTATTTCTCTCCTCCCACACCGACCAAATAACAGCTGATCTTATTGTTTTCCTCATCACCTTACCTCTCTTCTTTGGTAATTGGAAGAAACTAGGGTCGAAAAGGTTCCACACACACGAAGGAGCATCATAGCTGGTAATTTTTCAGTAAAAGAAGTGTAATAGTTTGTCTGTCTAAAAGTTATAAAATGGACTTTCTCATATATAGATACCGATTACTTATAACTATATCTATTAATTAATACAATCATCTCCAACTAGGAATATTAGTTATTATATTATCTACTGTTCTATTGAGATACAATCATACAAGACATAAACCAAGCTATCCAACTACTTGATCACCTCTCCTAACCTTAACTCCAATCAAGAATAGAATTCACATTGCAAAAAGAACTGCAATTAGAAGTGGGGTAAATAAGTTGATCATGATTTCTGCATGCTAATTGCTAACATACCTCACCATAACGTTCTAGACCCGGCATCCATGCTTCTACATCAAATTTACGGTAAGCAGGTGCACCCAAGTCACCAGATGCCATATCCAAAGTTCTGAAAGTAAATAAAACAAACATGGAACAAATAAATACAATAAATAAAGCATAAGTGGAACTGCAGAAGATAAAATGGAAACATGTAAAACTCCTTTCCAACCTGAAATGAAGCCCTAGAGATGAAAAGAGATCTTCCTCAATTCCAATTAACTCCTCATGGTAGGTATCACTATCCTCTGGTCGGCACAAAATGAACATTTCCACCTTGCTGAACTGATGGACTCGATAAAGGCCCCTGGTCAGATATTTCATCATTGTGTCACACATCTTTCTAAACAGTTTTGTCACATCCAACATTTGCAATAATAACAAAACATACTGGTATTATGGTATAAAAGAAAACTCAAGCCAGGCTTCCAATCTAGAACAAGTACGGTCAACTAAATGGTTAAAAAAAATATTCATAGAAAAAATGGTGGCCATCATCTTATATTTTCTCAATATGCAACAAGCGATTGAATATGAAACATTTTAAATTGTATCAGTCTCACTTGAGAAATACATTAAGAAATGCAACATACTTCACAAAATTATCAAACTCAATTGGCTATGTGAAGTTTCATGTAACAGAAAAGGCAAATGTATCAGTGGAAATGCATGGATATTTATAGGTATCTAATCCTCTGTTTTCCATCCATTGATGCCCCATAGGCACTTGATTTTTAATAGAACTTATACCCATCTTGAAGTAACTGAAACTTTATTAATAATGTCATGATGTACAGTGTGCATTTACATGGATACGTCTGAGGGATCCAAGTTCTACAAGTCATAGCACTTCCAATAGAAGTGGAAGCCAGCAATGGCCATCCTCTAAGACTGTGTTTGGTTTGATAAAAAATAAGAGAGAAATAGAAAGTTGAGGGAAAGTTCTTAACTAAATTTGTCAAATTCTTTAATAAACTTCCTTTAACTTTGTTTCTCCCTTATTTTCCATCAAATCACAGAAAAAAACCAAGGTTCATTAGAGGAGAATCATGAGAATTCCTCTGGAGTCTGTATCCAACAAATGACCCTGATCTCAATCAAATGAATCAGTGGTTCTTTTTATTGATTTACCTTACTTTTTTCAAAAAAAAAAAAAGCTTTATTTAGAAAAGATCTGGAATTTCTTTCTCCCCTAGTCCAAAACAAAGCATCCACCTCTGTAGGGGGAGCCACCTACAGTCAAATAAAGCGGAAAAATGCTCCCAAATTCTGCTTTAAAAAGGAACAAGGCATTGATAAGTAATTAGTGGTTTCACAGCTTGCCTTCCAAAGGAAGCACATGTGGGTGATAACACCCAATTCGACCTTTTTTTTTTTTTTGCAGGGTTTCACAAATACTGATCATGGATTACTGGGACCTAGTACTGACCTTCACAACTTCAAAGGGACTTCTTATGGAGAGGATGGGAGGAGGAAAAGAAAATTCATTTAGTAAACTGGGACCAAGTGTGTTCTCCAAAAGAAAAAGGAGGTCTGGGGATCAGAAACTTGAAGATTTTCAATCAGGCCCATTAGGGAAATGGGTTGGAGATTTGGAAAAGAAAGAGAGAGCTGGTGGAGGGAATTACTAACAACAAAATATGGTACAGATAGTGGTGACTGGGTAACTGTGTCTCTAATTTCTCCCCTTTGGGTTGTTCCCTTTGGAAGAAAATCATGGAAGTGGCTCCACTTCTAAGTGGAGGACTTTCCATAAAGGTGGGTTCAGGTCACAGACTGAAATTCTAGAAGGATAGTTGGCGTAGTACCAGTTTGCAGAAAATCAGGATGTATTGGTGTCCGAATGCTATGAGCTGAAAGATAACACCATTACCCAGACCCCCTGCTTCAGAAGATAATTTCAAGATTGGGAAATAGACCAAGTGGTAGAGCTGTTTCAGCTGCTGTCTAACCAGTCCTTAAACCAGTGGGAAGAAGATACTTGGACCTGGAACTGGTCTGCAGATGGATTATTCTCAGTTGGCTCTTTTGCCAGAAACTTAATAGCAGGAGACAGAGCTGAGGTTCCTGCTGATAAGATCTGGAATCCGATTCCCCCCTCAAGAGTAAATGTCTTGATTTGGGCTATAGTGCTGGATAAAAGCCTCTCAAAACAGAGCCTAGTTAGAAGAGTTAAGATTCAAGACCTGCTTTGTGTGATGTGTGGCCAAGAGGAAGAGGATAACAGTCATTTGTTATCCACTGCCCTGTTGCTGCAGAAATTTGGGGACATTTCCTCTCTTCTGTGGGCTTATTTTGGTCTATGCCTTTGACTGTGAAGGGCCTGCTATGGTGTTGGGAGCTTCAAGGACTGTCAAGGATGGCAAAAGGTGTTTGGAAGACAGCCCCGGCTGCAGTAATAAGCACCATTTGGGAGGAAAGGAATAGAAGAATTTTTCAAAATTGTTCCAAGTCAACTGTTTAATTTCTATTTCTTTTAGTAAGCTAATCTCCTGGACAGCAGCTGCAAAAGGTCTCCAAAGCAGGATGCTTGGAACCCAGCTGGGGTCTAATAGTTTATTTGAGTTGTAAGTCAGTGTTGGGCCCTCGGTCCCGGTCTGTTGCTCCTGAATGGGGCTCCAGTAATCTATGATTCCATTTAATAAAATTACCTTACCTTTTTTCAAAAAAAAAAATCTTTAGATGGATTACTCCCCACCAGAATGCCCTAATTTTGGGAGTTATAAGGGCCAACCAGATTGCTTTGACTAGAATTGTACAAGGACTAATCTCTTGTAAAGAAGCTGACTGGCATTAAGACTAACATATGAACAATATGAATTGTAACAATTCATGGAAAGTGTGCAGATGCTTCCATTACAGTAGATTTCTTGAATGGAAAAGATAACATGCCTAAGGAAAAAAAGACAATAAATCAAAGATAAAATTAGAAAATAGATATTTATTAATAGGAACCCAACTAGAACCAAAAAAATTTCACCTTGTTGCAGTGCCTGCAGCACCAGCCTCAGTACGGAAGCAATGGGAGTAAGCAACGTACTTCAAAGGCAACGTTGAACTAGCTAGAATGGAATCCATATGAATTCCCCCTACAGGAATCTCTGCAGTCCCAATGAGGCATTGATCACTACCCTCAATGGAATAAACCTGTTAATGTTAGAATGAAATTATGAAATATTAATAGATCATTCTGACCATCATTTTAGCCTATTGTGAGCCACACCATATACAAAAGCAATTGCATGGACATGATAACATTCTGACCCAGCCAGGTTCATGGATAAAATTCAAATATAGTAAGTTAAAAATTCATTAATTTGATCCATTCAAAGAATAAAAAGAACAAAAAGGAAAAAACTTTTTTACAAACCTGAGTGTTTGCTCCACGAGGTTGGAAACCACATTTCTCAATGACAGACGACCTAACAATCTCAGGGGTGGTTAGAGGTGTATAACCCCTTTTTGTAACTTCTGATAGAGTCCAATTGATAAGTGCCATCTCTAGCATAACTGCCTCATTTTTTAGGTAGTAGAATTTTGATCCACTTACCTATACAAACCAGCATTGGTACATTACAAGCATGAATGAAAATTTCAAAACCGTATTACAGTATTTGAATCCAGTAAGTAGTATAAATATAATAAAATAAATGACTAATAGAAAGGAAAAAGTTTCAAACTTGTATAATATTCAAAAAAAAGTTTCAAACTCACACAGAGATTTCAAGGTTGTTTGAGGTGAACTAAGCAACAATGATTCAAAATAGGATGACATGTTCATAATTAATTAATACCCTAGTATTGATCTCTTCCATTGTCATATTCCCCAGATTCTTCTAATTACTAATCATCACCATCACATTTCTACACATGTATTGTGAGAGAAGCTCAGGCAGCAGAGTTCTAGCCAAACAAAGAAATTGAGCTTAGGGTGAAAGCTGTTTAGAACTACACATTCCAGGCTCTTGATCCATCTTAAATGATGTAGGGGGGAGGATGAAAAACAGCATTAATTTTATTAATCCCAATGGTCTAATGACCAACAGTGATGTGTTCAACTCTCACCCAGATGTTTTATGCAAATATATATATATATATATATACACACACACACACAATCAAAAGAATAAATATAAATTATATATCCAGTGAGAGACTGAGAGTATAGATTGTATATCTCCATTGCTCCTCTATTAAATTTTTGTTTAAAAAACCCATATTTGAAGCAAAGAAATCACATCCCTAAGCAAGGTGTTAGTCCAATTCATGCAGTCTTCTACAATAGAAAGATCCATAACAACTGGGAAAAAATTATATTGAACTGAATATGGCAGAACTTCAATTCCAAGTACTAGCATAATAAACCCAACAACCATGGTCTAAGAACAAGTCACTCTACTTCTCAGTTGGAACAAAACCACAACATAGAGCAGCCTTCCAAAGATGGCCTTAAAAATGCCATCCATGCCAAGATATCAGCGTTCACCTTGCAATACTTCTTCAGGCACACCTCCTTTGCCATCACTTCCAGACAACCTTCCAAGCCCAAGCACAGTAATCTACAACTCAGGCTAGCTATCAACAGCCCTTCATCGTTGATCTTCTTCCAAGATTTTCCATTTTTTTTACACTCATTCACCTTACACATAATTTTGCTACAGTTTATTTTCTTGTGATTCTCATTTTGTTCAGGACTCTGAAAGGTGAATATAGAATTACACTTCCAAAGGTTATGCGAGTAATTTTCTGAATGAGAAAACAGCCCCTTTGAAGCTCATTTATAAACAGATCTTAGAAGTTAGAAAAGAATTGCATAGATCCAGGTATGCGATCCATCACAATGTAAGAGCTCCCAAGACTGCCAATGAAGAAGTTAGATTTGCATCATTACAAATTAGATATACCTTAATACCTTAGATAAGCCTAAGAAGATACCTCTGCAGCTGCATCAAAATCAAAGAGATCTAGTCCTTTTCCAAGTTGCAGGTGATCTTTGACAGGGAAGCTGAACTCACGTGGACTACCAACCTACAAAATAAAAGTAAATTTTGGAAAAAGAAGGTAGATGAACCTGATCTACTGAACTTGATAATGGGATCATAAAAAATCCTAATACCATCCTTCTGAGTACTGAGCAATCCTCCCCTCCAATAGGAACATCTGGATGAGTCATATTTGGTATGCTTTGTGCTTCTTGTTGAAGCTTATCAGTGAGCTCGACAAGGTCTTCTTCTAGAGCTGCAAGTCCTTCCTTAAGATTCTTTCCTGCATATACAATAAACTAGAATATATAAACCAGAACAGTATCATCAATAAAATAAATACTTTAATGAATACCTTCTTCTATAAGCCTTTGGCGTTCAGATCGTTCTAGTTTTCCTTTCATCTTGTTTGCAACCACATTTCTTTCCCCACGAAGCCGTTCAACTTCCTGCCATCTGTGAATTATAATTAACTATAACAGAATAGGCATTTTTTGTGCATTTGTTATCTCAGAGTTGCAACCATTGTTCAAGAAATAAATTAGACTGTACAGTCACATTGGATTGCATTGGAGTTGGATCCCTATTGGTTCATTTTGGTTACCAAATGAGTTGTTGTTAAGAACTAGATAGAACTGATTAATCAAATAGCCTAACAGTGCTACCTTCTATTCTCTCCCAATCTCAAGGAACTTTCATACAAGGGAAGCAAATCACCAATAAAATCCTTACAGCCAATGAGTGTGTACAACAATTTAGAAGGATGGGAAGGAAAGGGTTAGTGTGTAAACTAGAATTGGAGAGAGCCTACAATTATATGGATTGTTTTTTGTTTCTTCTGGACTGGATTTTGTTAAGTTTTGGGTTTGGAGAGAGATGGAGAAAATGAGTTATAGGACTCCTGCTCCTACTATTACTCCATTCTTGTAAATGGAAAGGTAAAGTTTTCTTCCCTGCAAAGAGAAATAAATCCTTAGGCAGGATGACTGTCTCCATTCCTATTCACCTTAGTTGCAAATGTTGCTAGATGGTTTGGTTGATCACGATGGCAAATAATGCAATTTAGTCAGGGGATGGAGGGTGGGTAAAGATTAGGTGCCATGGCAGTAACTCATTTACAATTTTTATGATATCTCATCTGTTGTGAGGACATGGAGGAAGAGGACATCATTAGGAATACTGGGCTCATGCTTAACTGTTTTGGGAAAAAAAAAACTCAAATTTGAGGATCAATCCAATAAGAGTTGCGCTAAGTGGTGAGTGAACAGAGGCATTATATCTTTTGTCTTTAGCTTTATAATTGTCCTGTTCTGTCCCATACTTAATGAGGTGTCCCATAATTAGGGGCAGAAAGGTAATTTGGAATAGTTTAAGAAGTTTATATAAAGCACTCAACTGGGAGAAATCTTTTCTTAATATATTTCCCATCGGCCTAAAATGATCTCTTTTCTTTCTTTCTCGTCTTCTTCTTTTTTTTCCAACTTTGTATTAAGAACAATAAGAAAAAGAGGCAAGATTAGTTAGGCATTGTGTTTGCACTATACAAAAAATCCCTTCCCAAACCATACTTTGCTAAACCATCAGCCAAAAAATTTACATTCCATGGGATCCATCTGAAGTTGCAGGATAAAGAAGAAGATAACTCAAAGATCTCATGTAAGAAGCTGGACAATCTCCAAGGGCCCAAACCGTGCTCTTTAGCCCAATTGATGGAATTTCTAGAGTCAACTTTCACTATACCACTGTAAGTCAACTAAAATGGAGAGCTTTTGCAAGTCTTAATCCTTGAAGGAGGGCATGAACATCAATTTCTGAAGCATCCTCAGCTGTAACTGGGCCACTCAAAGCCCAACATAAATCCCCCTAAAACTGTAGAAAAACCTGTTGGAAGGGTTAGAAATCAGATTTGACATGGCCGAACCAGGTTTGGTGGCTGGCCGAATTCTCAAATATTTTCTAACCCAACCCAGGAACCAATTTCCTGGTGATTTTGAAATCTGAAATTTCGGGATCGATCTTGCACTTAACTGGACCAGATTTGAAACCCAAATAAAAAGTGATCATACCTGATACGGAGACCACAAAAATGCAGCTCCCAGAGTGGTAGTTCACACCTAATATGAGTCCCAAAATCGGCCTCCAACTGAAGATGGCTCAGTGTGTATGTGAAGCCGACTCAGCAAAAACCAGTCTCCAACTTGCTAGGATCGAAGTGGGTATGTGAACTTGATATGCTCTAATGTTTTTCTTGCAAAAACACAGTAGAGGGCTGATAGAAATCAGCCCCTATCAAAGCTAGGTCGTATTAGGGTTTCTGGGAGGCAAGGGAGAAGATAAGAGAACAAGAAAGTGGAGAGAATTAGCTTAATTGGACTCTCCCCTCTTTCTCCTTTATATAGAGCACTCTCCTAATCTAATTAGGAGTTGATCCAAATAAAATTTGGATCAGAAGTTTATCTTTAATTGATAAACATTATCTTCTTAAAAGGATAGGTACCCCATACCCAAATCCATGCCCATTTTCAACCCAAGTCACATGATAACTTAAGTTGTCATGTGATCACTTAAGTAATCATATTAGTAAAGGGCCTTATGCCTATTTTCTCTAATGGTTCACATTCCAAGGTGTTGCATGGCCACTTCGGGCCTAAATATTGTATGGCATGGGACCCACAAAGGTCTCACACAAGTCCATAAGGGGTCGGCCCTACCTTTGAAAGAGGTCAGGCCGAATTCACTACTTAGGGCAATGAACCTCTAACCCAATCAACTTGGGCTCAATTTGGGCACAACATTTACACCTAAATGATCCTTGGATTCAGCCACCATATGAAGACCCAAGGATAATGGACTTATGTAAGATAAATCCCATCAGGTAATCAGCCCTGTAATGACCTCTTACACCTAATCTCTCGGCCCATAATCATCAGAACACTACCCACAGGGAAGGACCTCTTCCCTGACAACACAGTGTCACATTCTGCTCGGATGGATCCCGGGATCAAAACATTTTGCATAAAATAGTAATATAACATATAAATAAATTTTGCAAATCATATTTCAAATACAGTTGAAATCCACTGCCGACAGTTTAGGTTTCATCAGAGAGAGTGTAAAGCCTGATATTCGCTTTGTTTGACAAAGGGATTGATCCTATCACTATGATCACCCACTCAAATAATTTCCCAAACTGCCCCAACATGCCCAGGTATTTGACCCTTGATGGATCTCACTGGTTGGCACATCAAAAGCAAGTCAGTCCAATACCTAGTAAAAGTATCATAATCAAGTTTGGGGTTAAGTGCAACTTTCTAGTTTTGCCCATCTATCTCCAAAGTCCAAGGCATAACTGGAAATTGGTCTGGGTTTAGTGTTTCTTATAAACGCCCACTGGTTGTGCTTGGGGTATAACCCTAATAGCTGAGACAAGCTACTCCACCAGTTCGGCAGCACACTAGTGCTAGCCTTGTTAGGATAAACTCTGTAAGTCAATCCAATGGCTTAGAACATTCTAAACTAACACGAGTCTCATAAGTGTATAGTTTAAGGAGTAATTCACAGAAAACATATTGGTTAGGACATGAAACAATAATGTACTTTATTCATTCACTAATAATGTTTTATGTACATCAATCTTATTGGAGATAAGAGCATACACTATCTAACAAAACACAGCAATACCAGCAGCGGAGCAGCCGACCTAGAGAAAGAGTTCCTCTTGAAGCTACCATAAAATTGGAGGATAAAATTGCTAGCCTATTTGAGATGAAGAGTATAAGAGGGGAAATCAACAGAAAAGGTAAATAAATCATCTTGCCAACACCTATCTTCTTTCCTTGCTCTTTCAGGAAGATAAACATTTGAACAAGTTGCATAGGAGTGAAATTAGGAGGCGAAGATGTGGATAGGTATGCTGGAATTTTGAGTTGTTTAGTGGCTGAGTGGATAGTAAAATACTTGGCTATCTAAATAATGTAACATTTTGGAGTCCGGTTTTGGATATGCTATCCAAGAAATTGGCAACATGGAAGAAAGACTAAATCTCTTTGGGGAGTGTGATCATTTTGATCAAGGCCAAACTTTCCAACTTACCTATCTACTTTCTTTTAACTTTTAAACACTAGTTGCTAAAAAGATAGAAGATTTAAGGGATTTCTTATGGGAGCCAAGTGACTCCAAAACTAGTTAATTGGCAAACGGTCAATAAAAGTAGGGAAGAAGGTGGATTACATTTAATTCATAAAAAAAAAAGTGGATTACATTTAGGTATGATCTCAAATAGGGATTTCTTGTCAAGGACAAAGAAAAGGTGGCGACTGTGGAAGAGGCGTGTAAAGCAAGGAAGAAGCAAAATCTTCCCCTGCCAGGAAAATATTAAGGAAGAGAAGAGAAACTTTTTTCCAAGAGCTTTAAAAGGAAAAAAAAATCAAAATTTGAAGGAATCCGTGGCTCCTGTCTCAAAGCCTGCACCAGAGCTATTTGCTTCGGACCCAAATGTTGTGAAGTCCCACTGGATATCCAAACCCGACCCGGTTAGGAAACCCGCCAAAACTACGGGCTGTCACTCACCTCCAGACTAGGGCGAAGGCCACCCCAAGGGAAGCCCCCCATCGACACCAACTTTCAGCGAAGAAATCATCCCTGCAACTCCCCCAAGTCCAAACGATCGCAGAAAGAGAATCTACCGACCCCCAACTCCGTCGCAGATCTCGACCCCAAGCTCCTCCGAAGAAGAAGAATCTGAGCCAGATGAAGACCTGAGCACTTACAGGACAGAATCTGAAATGGATACCCAGGAGATAGCCTTCAACAGATCCAAAGCTCTCTTTGCAGAAAGAGAAGCGTGGGGAAGTGTAGAAATGCTGGAAGACGTCCTCTTGGTAGACCCAGATTATGGGATTCTTTCCGCCAACAAAAGCTTTGAGACTGGACGAGGGAGAAACTTATCGCCGAACCAGCTCACAAATCTCTCTAACTCAACTCCCATTACGAATCCAGAACTTTCTTCTTGTTTCTATCATTATCATGATTCACCTTCTCATTGCTACCCCTGTTGTTCTTGTGTTCCAGGTTCAGGTGGCCGGCTGTCCCAACCAATGGCTCTCCCAAACAAAGGTTATGTGGAGGTTTCGGGTTCAACCTCTATGTCCAAGGAACTGATTAGACGTCCTAGCAGGGAACAGAATATGGATGTAGTCACAATGATGGCCAAAAAATTAGGCCTCCAGCAATGTGATTCCGACAAGGTTTCTGGTAGAGAATGGAACAGTACAAGAGATAAGGGAGTTGACCAGGTGACATCAAGAACAACGAAAATTCTGAAAAATGGACCGAATAGGGAATTAAAGAGGCTACAATGGGGTATAGTTGATGAAAATTCGGAATATGCAGGAGAAGGGAGTAGAAGAAAAAGGTAAGGGTAAGATCATCAGAGGTTAAGATGAAAATTCTGAGCTGGAATGTAAGGGGGTTGGGTGGAGAAATAAAGAGAAGCTTAGTAAAAGATACTTTCCGAAGAGAGAATCCTGACATTATTCTGATTCAAGAAACCAAGAAGGAAGAGGTGGACAGAAAGTTAATCAAAGCAATCTGGGGTTTAAGAGGCAGAAAATGGGCTACACTCCCAGCCATAGGCACTTCAGGAGGAATCCTCGTCATGTGGAGAGAAGATGTGGTTTCAGGAGTGGAAGTTGATAGAGGTGAATTCTCTCATTCGCTGCTTTTCACAAACAAGTCAGATGATTTTACCTGGATCCTAACAGCAATTTATGGCCCTAATGATCCATCAAATAGGAGTAGATTTTGGGAAGAGCTGGATTCACTGCATGAACATGATGAGATTCCATTGGTTGTGGGAGTTGATTTCAATGTCACGAGATTCAGTCAAGAACATTCGAATGGGAAGAGGGTAAATAGAAGCATGAGGGAGTTCTCCAACTTCATATCTAGACACAAGCTGCATGACCTCCCCCTAAGGAATGGTAACTTTACCTAGTCGAACATGCAGGAGAATGCCATAAGTTGTAGGTTTGACAGATTCTTAATTACTTCAGATTGGGAAGCCCATTACCCCCTGACCTTTCAGGAGATCCGCTCCGATGTACTTCGGACCGCTGGCCTATCACCTTAAGTACAGATTTGGTGATCAGAGGAAAAACCCCTTTTAGGCTGGAAAAATTCTGGACGGATCACAAAGATTTCTGCAAAAAGGTTGCCTCATGGTGGGAGGAATGCAAGACAGAAGGTTGGCCAGGGTACAGATTTCTGGAAAAATTAAAATATGTAAAAAGGAAGCTAAAAGGATGGGCCAAAGAGGAATTTAAAGCCTTCAAAGAAGAGAAATCAGCAATCCTATCCAAATTGGATGAGTTAGACCAAAAGAAGCAGAGTGGGCACCTAAATGAGAACGAAAGAAGGAGAAGATTTGAGCTAAGAAAAGAATGGGAATAGGTAGTAAGAAGAGAAGAAGTTTACTGGAGACAGCGATATAGGGTCAGATGGTTAAAGGAGGGGGACAATAACTTCAGGTTCTTCCACATTTTTGCATCTGGGAGGCGGAAAAGAAATCTTATAACAAAATTAAAAATCGGGCAATGAGAAGTGGAGGGCCCTAAGGAAATTTCTGAAGCTTTCTTATACTTCTTTAAAGATCTTTACTCAAAGAAAGAAAACAAAAAACTCTCCATAAGCTTTTGGGAAGGGTTTAAACTGTCGGAGGAGAATAGTCTGTGGTTAGAAAGAGAGTTTCAAGATCACGAAGTGAAGGATGCTGTCTTTATCATGGATGGAGATAGAGCCTCGGGCCCTGATGGTTTCCCAATTCTATTTTATCAGATTTGTTGGAGCATAATTAGTTCAGATTTGATGCAGGTGTTTAATGATTTCTATCATTCAGCCATTGTCAACAAAGGAAACAATTCTAATTTCATATGCTTGATTCCCAAGAGAAAGGGTACTCTAGAAGCAAAAGATTTCAGACCTATCAGCTTGACTGGGAGTGTATACAAAATTTTAGCAAAGGTTCTAGCCGAAAGACTAAAAAAAGTCCTAGGGGAAATCATTTCCCCAAATCAGTTTGCATTTGTCAAAGGGCGACAAACCATTGACAGCATCCTAATAGCAAACGAATGCGTTGAAAAGAGGAAGATGAATGGCAAACCAAGGGTGATTGTGAAATTCGATTTGGAAAAAGCATACGACAAAGTAGATTGGGAGTGTCTCACAGAAATAATGAGATTAATGGGATTTGGAAACAAGTGGATTCAGTGGGTTGAGGATTAAGACAAGGCTGCCCCCTCTCCCCATTGCTCTTTACTCTAGTCACAGAAATCTTTAGCCAACTGGTGAACAAGGCTATCTCTCTTGGTCTTTTGAGAGGTTTTGAAGTCGGACGGGAAGCCACCCAGATATCTCATCTCCTGTTTGCCGACGATATCATCCTTTTCCTAGAGGCTGATGAAGAATTTGTATCAAATCTGAAATGGGCTATCACCTATTTTGAATGGATTTCTGGACTGCAAGTGAACTTTGCAAAGAGCAGTATTGCTGGCCTAAATCTAGCTGGTACTCACTCCTTGGACACTTTCACAGAGATCTTGGGATGCAAGGTAGAAAACCTCCCCTTCCTCTATCTGGAGATGCCCCTTGGAGGAAACCCGAGAAATCAAAACTTTTGGGAACCAATTCTAGAAAAATGTAAGAAGTTAGCCACATGGAAAAGGAACTACTTGTCAAAAGGGGGGAGGCTCACTCTAGTTAGAGCAGCATTGGCAAACCTTCCCACCTACTACCTCTCTATCTTCCGCATGCCCAACAAGATAGCAGTTCAGGTAGAAAAACTTCAGAGAAACTTCATTTGGGAAGGAGGTGGGGAAAGGGGCTCTCACCTTGTGAAGTGGTCTCAGGTTAGCAAACCAAAGGAGGGAGGTGGATTGGGAGTAGAACACTTGAAAAAAAGAAACTCAGCTCTTCTCAGTAAATGGTTGTGATGATTCCCTCTTGAACCAAATGCACTTTGGACTGCTGTAATTACTAGCAAATACGGAAAGCACGCCAACGGTTGGGATAGCAAGCTCCACTTGAATCGGGTCAAAGACACCCACCCTTGGAAAGGTATAATCTCAAACTACACTTTTTTCATATCCTTTATCAGATATAAGGTGGGAAAGGGTGATAGAATTAAATTTTGGACTGATCTATGGTGGGGTAATTCTACCTTAGCCAACTCCTTCCCTCGCCTATTCAGCCTTACCATAAACCAAGAAGCTTCCATATCCCAGGTGTTGAAGTTTGACCTGCCATAGAATTCTGTCTTGTTCGTTGACTGTAGAGTAAAGTAGACAGCAAGAAGTAGGAGAGGAAAGAAGAAAAGAGAGAAGAGAGAAAAGAGAGAAAGGCTGGTTCGAATTAGGGAAAAAAGTTAATCCCTTGATTCGGCCAGACCTATTATTATATTATTGACTTATTGAAAAAGACTTGAGTGCCCTTCTTTAAGTAAGAGGCACTCGAACTAACATAACAGTACACATCAGCATTCTCAACAAGTACAAAGACTGAAATACCCCTTCACTAACACCACTAACACTCCCCCTCAAGCTGGTGAGTATATATCATATAATCCCAGCTTGTTACATATGTAGTCCACTCTCCCCCGACTCAAGCCTTTTGTAAACAAGTCTGCCCACTGGTTTCCCGTACTAACATATGCAGTTTCTATCACCCCATTCAGCACCTTCTCTCTCACAAAATGACAGTCAACTTCGATGTGCTTGGTTCTTTCATGAAACACTGGATTGGAAGAGATATGAACCGCTGCCTGATTGTCACAGTAGAGCTTCATTGGAGTACTGATGTCATATCCTATCTCCTGTAGAAGGTTCCTCAGCCACACTAGTTCACAAGCAGTATGTGCCATGGCCCTATATTCCGCTTCTGCACTGCTTCTTGCCACAACTGTTTGCTTCTTACTTTTCCATGTTACCAGGTTACCCCCCAGAAAGGTGCAATAGCCTGTGGTAGATCGTCTATCAGACATAGAACCTGCCCAATCAGCATCGGTGTATCCTTCTACTACCAGTTTTCCACCACTTCTGTACAGCAAACCACGACCAAGAGCTCCTTTCAGATACCTCACAATCCTTAGCACTGCATTCCAATGTGGGACCAAAGGTTTCTGCATGAACTGACTCACCACACTAACCGCAAATGAAATATCTGGCCGAGTAATGGATAGATAGTTTAGTTTGCCTACAAGTCGTCGGTATCTGCCAGGCTCTTCAAACACTTCACCTATATCACTGCTCAGCCTCGTATTTGTTTCCATAGGTGTCTCAGCCGGTTTAGTACCCAACAATCCTGTTTCTTCCAGTAAATCAAGCACATATTTCCTCTGGCACAAATTAATGCCATGCTTAGATCTTGCTACCTCTATGCCCAAAAAGTATTTCAACTTGCCAAGGTCCTTTGTCTAAAAGTGTTCCTGTAGGAATGCCTTCAATCTGTCAATGCCCATTTTATCATTCCCAGTCACAACGATATCATCCACATACACCACCAATATTATTTTACCTGCCGAAGAGTCAAGACTGAAGACAGAGTGATCAACTTGGCACTGTTTCAGACCAAACTTCTTGACCACCTCACTGAACCTACCAAACCATGCTCGAGGGGACTGTTTAAGTCTATAAATAGCCTTCTTAAGTCTACATACCTTACCATCCTCCCCCTGAGCAACAAACCCAGGTGGTTGCTCCATGTAGACCTCCTCGAGCAAATCCCCATGCAAAAAGGCATTTTTGATATCGAGCTGATGGAGAGGCCAACCAGACATAGCTGCAAGAGAGATGACGACACGAACTGACCCTATCTTAGCAACCGGGGAGAACGTCTCCGTGTAGTCAATGCCATAGGTTTGGGAGTACCCTTTGGCAACCAGCCGCGCCTTCAGGCGCTCAACACGACCATCTGGCAAGTACTTAACACTATACACCCACTTACAACCGACAGCCTGCTTCCCAGGAGGAAGAGCGGTGAGATCCCAAGTGTGATTATGATGCAAAGCAGAGAGCTCTTCTTCCATAGCACGGCACCACTCTGGAGAGGTAAGGGCTTCCTGGACATCCTTAGGAACAACCACGGAGGATAACAAAGATATGAACTGGCGATGGGAAGCGGAGAGGTGGGTAAGTGAAACAAAATTGGAAATAGGGTGAAGGGTGCAAGTACGCTTACCTTTCCGTAAGGCAATAGGAAGATCTAGGTCGGAGGCTGGTGTCGAAGCTGGAGCTGGATCTGTCGACGGTGATGAAGCTGGAGGAGCTGCAGCCGGTACACGTGGGCGATGTGTATACACGTGACGGATGGGTGGACGGTCAACCAATGGTGGCACCGGAGGCAAGGACGTAGGCATGACTGGAACCAAAGGAGGTGGATCAGCCACAGGAAGAGGAAGAGGAGGTGGTGATGTGGGGGAAGCAGCAGCACCGGACCCCACGAAGAACGGAGTAGACTCAAAGAATGTAACATCAGCACATACCAAGGAACGACGAGAACTAGGATGATAACACTTGTACCCTTTCTGAGTTCGGGAATAACCAAGGAAGATACACTTCATGGAACGTGCATCTAACTTGTCAGTCCCGGGACTCAGATTATGAACGAAGCAGACACACCCAAATACCCGAGGAGAAAGCAGAAACGGAGACATGTTGGGGAATAAGACACTAAAAGGAGAACGACCATCAAGGATAGACGTGGGCATCCGATTAATTAAGAAACAAGAGGTGAGCATTGCATCGCTCCAAAAAGTTTTGGAAACATTCATGTGGTGCATGAGGGAGCGTGCCGTTTCTACAAGATGGCGGTTCTTTCTCTCAGCAACCCCATTTTGTTGCGGAGTATAGGTACATGAAGTTTGGTGTATAATGCCATGTTGGTCCAAGTATTCTCGAAAAGATGAAGACAAGTATTCACGACCATTATCAGAACGGAAAATTTTGATGTGAACACCAAATTGATTGCGGATCTCAGATCAAGCTACTGATCAGTACCCCTACAAGAGAATTTGGTGTGCTCATATCCCTTCCAGGGTATGCTTTTTTGTGTGGGAAGCCAGCTTAAAGAAAATCAATACTTACGACCTCCTTCAGAAAAAGAATCATGGAAGATATTATCTATCTCCCCATATGTGCTGTTTCTGCCTTAAAGCTGGGGAATCTACCAACCACATCCTGATTCACTGTGAGGAAACTAGAAAATTTTGGAATTTCTTTCTATCACTCTTTGAATACAGCTGGGTATTCCTAGAAAATGTGGTTGATTGCTTAGGGCAATGGTCCGGAAGAGGTTTAAGCAAAAGAGGAAAAACTTTATGGCTGTCTGCTGCTCATGCTATCTTCTGGAGCATTTGGGAAGAGAGAAACAACCGGGTGTTTACCAACAGAACAAAAAAAATTTGAGGAGCTGATTTCTATAATCTGTTATAGATGTTTCTTGTGGACCTCCAACTCAATTTACTTCAGAGGAGTTACTTTTGATGACCTTCAAAGAAACGCCATAAATTTTCTTCACTCTAATCATAAACAGCTCATCACTTCCCGCAGTTTCAGATCTGAAGTGGAGGGGAGACGATCTTGTACTTTGACAGGAGTGCTTTTGGAAACCCAGGTACTGCGGGTATTGAAGGGGTAATTCAAAACAGAAATGGCAATATCAGATGGGCTTTTAGTGGGCCGATTGGGATAGCCTCCTCAACAAAGGCTGAAGTTATGGCAGCTCTAACCGGCATCAGGATTGCAAAAGACATGGGCTTACTAAACCTTACCATTAAAGGAGATTCAACCAACACCATTAACTGGCTGTCTAACCCTGACAGTGGGCCTTGGACTTTAGCCCACTAACTGGCTGAAGCGAGAGACATCCTCTCTTCTCTAAATGCTCATGTAGTCTGGATTCCAAGGGAGCTAAATTCTAAAGCCGACAGTCTAGCTAAATCTGGCGCTCACAGGGATTCCCTTTTTTGATAGTTTTTTGCCTATGTAACTTTCTGAGTGCTTAATTGCTGTGTACATCTCCTCATGTACCTTTCTTTTCTTCGAATAAAGTTAACTTTTTCTTCAAAAAAAAAAAAAATAGGAATCTCTGACAGCTAGGTAAGTGGTTATGGAGATTTCCTCTGAAATTAAGCAGATTGTAGCAGCATGAAGCCATAAAGAGTGTTTATAGGTTATCTTCAAATGGGTGGGATGCAAGCTAAAATGATAGTCTCTTTGGCATCCCCTTAGAAAGCAACTTCGTCCTTACATCCTACTTTTTTGTATGGTCCAAAGTATTGCATAACGCACAATCAAAAGGGCCGAAATGCATACAAAAAATGTTTTTAGGTTGCAAGTTTTGGATCAAGTCATCTCTAGAAAGATTGTTTTCCATTGAATATGGCCATTTGTCCTAAGAAGTTGTATTTTCTTTTATCAACATCCTAGGAAATTGTAGTAAGCATATCGGTGACCTTGAAAACTAATATGTATTGGCCAATATCACCGATACATTTTGATATTTTGCACCTTGCCTTTTTGCAACACTTGAGGTATGATAATTGGTCTAGCAATAAATAAAATCAGATTTGAGGAGACCTATGGTGGGAGAACATAACCCTAAAGGACAAATTTCCATTACTTTATTCTTATCTTTTCTCGCAAAGGTAAACCTATCTCACAGTGTGTTTCTCTTTCACCTCAAGGTTTGGCTTGGGATTTAGGTCTTAGAAGAGATTTAAGTGATTTTGAAGTTACTAAGGCCCCATCTTATTTAGACTTTCTTAAAGATGTTTTCCTTGCCAATTTTGATTATGATTGTAGAATTTGGACTTTAAAATCAAATGGTCAATTTTCCTGTGCTTCCTTTTCCAAGACTTTATCTCTCCCACTACTTTGGACATTCTTGTGAAGGCCTTACGAGGTGGGCCAATAACACTCATCTTTCACTTAGGTTAGGATGAAAAAATCAAAATTTGTGACGTGGTTCAAAGAAGAAGGCCTTTTTGGTACCTATCACCCCATGTGTTGCTTCAACTACTTTTGGTGTGTAAATGCAAATATTTATGGTTTATGAAAATGCAAAGTTGATTTAGTTTTGCATTGATAAATTTTGTATTCTTATCAAATGCATTTGATTGTGATGGTTACAAATACGAATTCCAAAGTTGGTTTAGTTTTGCATTAATAAAATTTTGTATTCTTATCAAATGCATTTGATTGTGATGGTTACAAATACGAATTCCAAAGTTGGTTTAGTTTTGCATTTGACAAATTTTGCATTCTTTAGCTAATCAAGGGGTTTTTAGGGAATCTATCCCCTTTTTATCAGCAAGAAGAAACTAATTTATGAATGAGTGAGAAACAAGTTACATAAGTTACAAATTACAACAAACAGCTGGAAACAAACCCAAAAAGATTACAAAACGGCTTCTGCCTATAGACTCCCTGCTTGGCTGAAGTGTCAGTCATCCCATTTGCTGCAGTCCTTCTAATCCAGGTAAAGGTGGCATTAAGTTCCCTTGCCAGGCTTCCAATTTCCCTTTAAGGCATGTCTAAAAATCCAAGGAACATTACACCTGGTGTTAGTCCAAGTGACAACCAGTTTTGAATCCCCTTCAACCTCCAAGTTTTTGAGATTTGCTTGCTTAGCAAGCTTTAAACCTTGTAGTAGTGCCAGAAGCTCAGCCTTTAGTGAATCACCTACTCCTAAAGGTCCCAAATACAATGCCAACACTTTGCTTGAGGAATTTTTGAACACACCACCAATACCTGCCAATCCTGGGTTCCCCATAGGGCTTCCATCAAAGTTAGTTTGATTTTATTGCTTGTTGGGGGCTATCAATCCATAACCTTCCTTTCTTTCTCTTTGAATGAGTGAGCCACTTCGTTCCAAGCCCTTTTTTATCAATAACAAATAACTTTTATTAATCATTAAGAAACTTTAAGTACAAGGAGGGGGAGAATAAACTGTCTTAACTCCCCAAAAAGAGGCTGAGGCCACCAAGAGAAATACAAAAAAAATAAAAAATAAAATGAGCCCAGAACAAAGATTCCCTATTCACCCTGTGCTTGGCTAACCCATCAACAAACGAGTTAGCACTTCTCTTCACCCAACAGCACTTTATCTCAATGTCCTTAGTCATCCATTTAAATTTTTTCCTTTCATTGTTGTAACTCCACATTCTAGTCTTGTCTTCCTTTAACCATCCTACCACCACCTCCGAGTCACCAGCCTCATAATATTCATTTCTTTAGCTCTTTGGATTTCTTCCAAGGCCACAAAGAGCTCAGTCTTGAGAGAGTAACCTTCTCCAATTGAGCCTGAGAAAATAGCTAAAACATTTCCATCCTCATTCCTGAAAACACCCCCAATACTAAATTACCCCGGATTCCCAATGCTGCTACCGTCAAAGTTTACTGGGGAAGAGATCCAAGGACTTGGAGCCCTCTTAACTGGGGCAGAGCTTGCTATCTCTTTCCAATTTCTCAGAAAATCATCCAAGGTGAAATTTGTGAATAAGTCCAAAGATTTCAGCCAATGTGTGACCCTTATGTGGATCAGCTCTATGATGTTCTAAATGCTTCTCTCCTTGTTTGAGAAGAGTCTTGAATTTCTTTCTTCCCATAAAAACCAACATATAGCAGCCCTTAAACACCTCCACATAGGAGTGGATTCAAGTCGAGCCGAGCCGAATAGTACCAGGCTCCAGCTCAGCTCGAGACTATTCTACAAGGCTCGAGCTCGGCTTGGCTCGGCTCATTTTATATTTACAAAAATATTTTATAAATATTTTATTATAAAAATATTTAGAAAAAAATATTTTATAAAAATAAAAATTATATGTAAAATTTTTTATTTTATATTTAAAAATTAAGATTTATAATAATTAATAATTATAATATTTTTATTATATATATTATTTTCTATAATTTTATTATATATATATATTAAATATCAAATATATATATATATATATATTCGAGCCGGCTCGCGAGCCTCACAAGCCAAGCTCTACTAGGCTCGTTTAACAATCAAGCCACTAAATTGGGCTCAAGCTCGAGCTCGGCCAAAACCAAGCCGAGCCGAGCTCGAGCAGCTCGTGAAAAGCTCGGCTCGTTGCCACCCCTACCTCCACAATCCTTCCTCTTTTCATTGGCCAACTGAAGTAAGAAGGTGTTCCAAGCCCTTATTATATCAGTTACTGTAAAGCTTTGGAAGAGATCAAGTGTTTTTAACTAGTGTGCAGCTTTTACCTTTATAGTTTCCACGGTTTCTTCCTTTGACCTTTGCTTTTGATTGAAAATCCTTGCATTCCTTTCCTCCCAAACAGTCCACACCACTACCTCCCACATTGGCTTCCACATAACTCTTCCTCTCTTCGTTGGCTGCCTTAAGAAGTTTGGGTTGAAAAGACTCACTACATCTTGAGGAGTAGTCCACCTGCAACCAAAGAGAGAAAAAATAGATTCCTACACAAAGAGCATAACAGTACAAGAGGTCAATAAATGGGGTAGGGATTCTCCATTTGCAAAACAAAAGAAAGTATACATGAGGGGAGAGGAATTTACTAGGATTCCTCTTTTGAAGCATGTAACAAGTGTTCACTTTTCCAAGAAAAACCTCCCAACACAGTGCCTAGACTTTGGTGGAATGGATTTGCTCCAAATCTCTTTCACCAAAACGTTCTCCCCTCTATAGGAGGTTGTGCAAGCCTGTTGTAGAAAGAGGAACAAGTGTAAAAACCATCAGAACAGGTGGACCAAACTCTAGTCTCCTCCACAGGTTGAACTAGGAAAACTGTCTTAAGTTTACTTAACAAGTGGATAAGGGCCTCACACTCATTATCCCTCAACACTCTTCTAAAACCGAAGTCTTGGCTCAAACCAAAAGGAGAAAAGGTAACAAAACTCAAAATGGGTTGAAACTTATAGTCAGACACTAAATAGAGGTTGGGGAAAAGAGAGTTGAAGGGAGTATCAACCAACCAAAGATCATCCCAAAAGAGAACCTTAGAACCTGTAGAGAAGATGGGCCGAATGACCCATAGGCTGTTATTCTAAGTTATATTTATATTCTTGTCTGTAATGGACCTTATTCTGGGCCCATCCTCTTCTATACTGTGTTTTTGTAATTTCTTGCCCAACCAAGGGCCTCTCTTGTAATTACTCAAGAATTATCTTAATAAAATTGTATTAGAGTGTTAGAGGGAGAGTTTAGTTTTGAACCTCTCATCCTCTAACTCTCCTTGCCGCCAGCTCTCTCTCTTCATCTTCACCAACCTTCTCATCTGTTTGCCTTTTCTGGTTTTCATCTAATCTTACATAGTCCCATACTTCGAAGGGTTGTTTTTCAACTTGGTATCAGAGTAGGCCTGAGCTTGGCGTGGCTCTCATGTGGGTATAGTCCAGCCGACTGCATGAGGGTGTTCTAGGGCTGGAAGTTTAGACTCATTCGCCTGATTCTTGGAGGTCATTGGAAGGTGCCCAAAACTCTAATCGCTTGGAGAATAGTTCGGTGACCAGGAAGAATCAGAGAGGACTGTTCGGCCTAATTTGAAGCTCAAATCAAAGATTGATAAAACTGTAAGTTGCTTCAGTTATTACTGGGTTATATTTCTGATTTGGGGGGGGGGGGGTTGTTAAAGAGTTCAAAACCCTCTAAATCTATTCAGCTGTTCGGTTGTTGGTGACCTGATTTAACTCAAAGATTTCTGGGTCGGTTTCTCATCTTGTTGGACTGTCAAGTGGTCGAAACTTGTTTGGACTCAGTGGTACGAGTCTCTACTTCAGTTCAATTGCTTCTTGGACCTATACGGACTGCTCCTGAAGTGGTTCTTACTAGGTGACAGTGGGGTGTTCACTACTGCATACATAGTGTTCGTAAAAAGGCCTCTTAAGTACTGTGGGTTGTGTTCTTGCTCTCTTTAGGGCACTTATTGTTGGGAACCTAGAATCCCTAACTAGAAAGGTACTCCAATCGGGTACACAGTGTTTGGAGGTCTGCTGGTTATCTCTTGAAGGCTGAATCAGGCCTTCTTCTTCTTGGAAGAGCTGCCACCGAGCTTGGTTCTCACGACTGTCAGGTCTGAACTGGCCTTGTGAGTTGTTGTGTTTGTTGTCGATTTAACTCAATCTGAGTTCATCAACAATCAGTACACTAGTGGAAGTTGACCGAAACCCTAATTGAAGCTTTTACATGATGGACTCAGATATTGAGAGTAAGGGTGTTGCTGAATATGGACATGCTTTGAGAACCCCAGCTGATTCTTTGTTGGCCGTGACCACAGTTAAACTGGATGGAACCAACTATCTGGCATGGTCACAATCTGTGAAAATTTATATTTGTAGTAGAGGAAAGTGGGGGTTTATCTCCAGAAGCAAGAAGGCTCCCCCAAAGAATGATCCCTCTTATGAGAAATGGATGCAAGAGAATTACACCGTTATTGGGTGGCTCGTGAATTCAATGCAGCCACAGATTAGTCAACATTATCTGTGGATGAACTCAGCTAAGGAAATCTGGGATAGTGTCGCAGAAACCTACTCCCATAAACTAAATGTAGCCAGAGCCTATAAACTGAGGAGTGGTGTGAAGAATTTAAGACAGGGGGACAAATCCCTTGCGGTATACTTCTCAACCTTGAAATTTCTGTGGCAAGAAATTGATCTGATAGAGGCTGTGACTTGGGATACTTCCAATGATGCAGAAACCTACAGGAAATTAGTTGAAAGAAACAGGGTTTTTGAGTTCCTAACTTGACTAAACCCTGAATATGACATCACAAAACAAAATATTTTATCCAAGGAAAGTGTCTCATTGTCACAAGCATATGCTTTGGTCAGCAGTGAAGAAAGCAGAAGACAGGTACAGGTTCAAGGGGTTGGCACTAATGATCACTTTGCAAATATGGTGGTTAAACCCAAAGGAGTTGTAGGGGCTCCTAGTGGATCTGGAAAAAGGAGGTTGTATGTGAATATTGCAAGAAGCCAAAGCACACCAAAGACAAGTGTTGGAAATTACATCCCGGTCTTTTTCCTGTTCGATTCCAGAAGAAACATGATGGTAGAAAGACAGGGAGTGCAAATGCAGTCACTGGTACAGATGTTGAAGTTGAGTCTGCCTGTGCACAGTTGGCGGCCATGAAAGTTGAGTATGAAAAGTTTGGGAAGATGATCAGTCATCTCGAAGGTGTAACTTCATCTTCCAACCCTTCAGGAAATCCAACCACCTTTGCATTTGCTCACTCAGGTATAAGAGCTTTTGCTAATCATGCAACCACCTCAGGTAATCTTAAGACCCCTTGGATCATAGACTCAGGTGCTTCTGATCACATGACCAACCTTTCCACTTTGTTTATTTCATATGATTTGCTTCTTGGTCGTGATAAAATCACCTTAGCCGATGGCTCTCTTGCTTCTATTTCTGGCAAGGGAACTGTCAAGGCTACAGACTCCTTACTCCTATCTTCCACTCTTCATGTACCTAGATTAAATACAAATTTGTTATCTGTAAGTAGCTTAACCAAGTCATTAAATTGTTGTGTAACCTTCTTTCCTTCCCACTGTGTATTTTAGGATCTAGAGTCTCAGAAGGTAATTGGGAGTGGCCATGAAGCAAATGGAATATACTTGCTCGACACTCCTGGACAATGCCTTGATCAGCCTAGGAATGCTGCTTTTGGTTCTACCTCTTCAGAGTCTGTCAGTCGAATTATATTGAGTCATTGTCGTTTGGGTCATTTGCCTTTTTCTACTTTAAGTCATCTATTCCCTGAATTGTTCAAGGGAATCAGTGTGTCCAATCTTAATTGTGAATCGTGTCAGTTATCAAAGCATTGTAGAAACAATTACCCTTTGAGCAATAAAAGATCTTCTTTTCCTTTTAATATTGTGCACTCTGATGTGTGGGGGCCTTACCACTTATCCTCTATGGGGGGCTACAGATACTTCATCCTGTTTATTGATGATTTTTCTCGATTCACTTGGATATTCCTAAAGAAATCTCGTGATGAAGTTCCAAGACTTGTGAGGCAATTTCATGAATTTGTTTTAACCCAGTTTGATACCAGGATTAAGATTTTCAGATCTGACAATGCAAAAGAAAATTTTGAGAACTTATCCTCGTATCTCTCTGACATGGGGGTTATTCATCAAAGTTCCTGTGTTAGAACCCCTGAACAGAATGGAGTTGCTGAAAAAAAAATAGGCATATTGTTGAAGTTGCAAGGAGCATTTTGATTGCCTCACATGTTCCTACAAGATTTTGGGGTGATGTTGTTCTCACTGCTACCTACCTCATAAACCGTAAGCAATCCAAGGTTTTAGGGTTTAAATCCCCCTTCAGTCTTCTTCATCCAGACAAGGACCTCTTCCCTATTCCTCTTCGTATGTTTGGCTGCACCTGTTATGTACACATTCCAAGTGCCCAGAGACATAAGTTTGAACCAAAAGCCCACAAGTGTATCTTCCTTGGTTATTCCCCCACACAGAAGGGTTACTGTTGTTTTGATCCAAAGACTGGCACTTGATATGTCTCAATGGATGTTACCTTTGATGAACTTTCTCCTTTTTATGGTTCCTCTCAAGAAGGACATTGTCTACAGGGGGAGAGTTTGTCACAAGTGTTTGCTCTTCCTCTCCCTGTCCCAGTTGAGTCTCTTGATGAGCCTGTGTCCTCTCCAAATGAATCAAGGGAGGATCAGTCACTCCATTCTCCTTGTCCTTGTGCTCCTATCTCTTTACCTCCTCGTCCTACCCACAATCCCAAGGTGTATCAAAGGCAAAGATTCAAGAATGAGCAGGTTGTTTCCCTTACAACAAGTGAGCCTCATGCACTTCCAATCACAGATGAGACAACAGGTGCTGTTTCAATCCCTTTGGAACCATCTTTCCCGGATCTTGATGTTCCCATTGCTGTTAGGAAAGGAAAACGAAAGTGCACTGCACACTGCATTTCCAAACACCTTTCTTATGATCTGCTTTCTCCTTCATACTTTGCTTATCTCTCTTCAGTTGCTTCTAATCCTATTCCCAGGTCTGTGTCAGAAGCTCTTGAGATTCCAGAATGGAGAGATGCCATGAAATCTGAAATGGATGCCCTACACAAGAATGATACTTGGGAAGTGGTGGATTTGCCTGAAGGGAAGGATCCGGTTGGTTACAAGTGAGTCTTTACCATTAAATATCGGGCTTGATGGGACTATTGAGAGGTACAAAGCCAGACTAGTTGCAAAAGGCTACACACAGACGTATGAGATTGATTATCTGGAAACCTTTGCACCTGTTGCTACGATGGCATCTGTGAGGGTTCTCTTATCTCTAGTAGCTCACTTTGACTGTCCCCTTTATCAGTTGGATGTAAAAATGCGTTTCTGAATGGTGACTTACATGAGGAGGTTTATATGTCTCTCCCTCCAGGAATGTATGGAAGTGATATGCAAGGAAAGGTATGCAAATTGAAGAAATCCCTTTATGGACTCAAACAGTCTCCTAGAGCATGGTTTGAGAGATTTAGAGCAGCACTTGTTAAATTCGGCTATGCCCAGACACAGTCTGATCATACCCTTTTTGTGAAGAGAAGTGGATTTTTGGCAGTATATCTCATTGTGTACGTTGATGATTATGTTGTGACTGGTAATGATGCCTCAGGAATTCGTGCTCTTAAGTCTTTCCTTCGTACAGAATTTGAGATTAAGGACCTGGGAGAGTTGAGATACTTCCTTGGCATAAAAGTTGCTAGATCCAAGGATGGGATTCTTATCTCCCAAAGGAAGTATGTCCTTGACTTGCTTTCTGAAACTGGGAAGATAAGTGCTAGACCAGCTACAACTCCTATTGATATAAGTAACAAACTTTCTGCCTCAGATGGAACATTTGTTGGAAGACAAAGGGATCTTTCAGAGACTTCTTGGGAAACTCTTAGCCAGTTCATGCATGCTCCCCGAGATACTCGTATGGCAGTCGCAGAACGAATTTTGTGTTATTTGAAAGGCTCTCTAGTAAAAGGAATTATGTTTACCAAGCATGGTCATCTGAAACTTGAAGCTTATACTGATGCTGACTAGGCTAGAAATATTGATGACAGAAGATCTACTTCAGGGTATTGTAGTCTGGTGGCTGATAATGTTGTCTCTTGGAGGAGTAAGAAACAATCAGTTGTGGTCCGATCCTCAACAGAAGCAAAATACAGGGCCATGGCACATGGAGTCTCTGAACTGTTGTGGCTAAGGTCATTGATGGAGGAACTTGGGATTAATCATGACAAGCCAATGATGTTGTACTGTGATAATCAGGCCGCCATCAACATTACCCACAACCCAGTACAACATGATAGAACTAAGCATGTTGAGGTTGATAGACACATTATTCGAGAAAGAGTCTCTTCGGGTGAAGTGTGTCTTCCCTTCATCACTTCTGAAGGACAATTGGCAGATCTTCTCACCAAGGGCATTCCCAAGGCAAGGACTCAGCATGACACTGGCAAGCTGGGCATGATTAACATCTATGCTCAGCTTGAGGGGGAGTGTAGAGAAGATGGGCCGAATGGCCCATAGGCTGTTGTTCTATGTTATATTTATATTCTTGTCTGTAATGGGAATTATTCTGGGCCCATCCTCTTCTATACTGTGTTTTTGTAATTTCTTGCCCAACCAAGGGCTTCTCTTGTAATTACTCAAGAATTAACTTAATAAAATTGTATTAGAGTGTTAGAGGGAGAGTTTAGTTTTGAACCTCTCATCCTCAAACTCTCCTTGCCGCCAACTCTCTCTCTTCATCTTCACCAACCTTCTCATATGTTTGCCTTTTCTGGTTTTCATCTAATCTTACACAGTCCCATACTTCGAAGGGTTGTTTTTCAACTGAACCACAACCCACATCATATCTATTGAGATTAATAAAAGTTGGATATACCTCTTGTATTGCTTTCCAGGGGGAGCTCGAAATTCAAGAGGCAATTTTTGCATCCCAACCATTATTCATCAACCAATGAATGCTCCCAATAGCCTTATTCCACAGCCCAAAGGACAGATTAGGGAATCTATCCTTTGGGCTCAAATAGTAAGTTGATCTATACCTAAGGCTACATCTTGTGCCTCCTTTTAGGATGTCTATCTGTACATATTCCGGTTAATTCTTAATAAAATTTTCTTTGCTTATAAAAAAAACCAACTTTGAGTGCAAATTTTACTTCCATTTTTTGGAAGCAACCTTTACTCCCATTTTGAGTATAAACATGTCAGGAAAAAATTTTATTGTCATTTTCAGATTTTTAGTACAAAAACATATTCTTACCAAATGTTTGCAAAACTGTACCAGAGTGCAAATCCACTTCAGTTCGGCATTTGCACTCTTTGTAAAGAAAGTTGGGGGAAGTACTTTCCAGTTTCCACCCACTAATCTCCCACAAATTTGCACCTTGCATTTGGAAGCTTTTCTTCTCTTTGTTTGGTTGCAAGTGGAACCCAGACAACATTGCAAGCTTGTTTACCCCCCCGCCCCGCCCTTTCTCTCCACCTAAAAAGAGAGGCAAGTTATGGAGATGTACCAGGGCAGCCATTTTGTGGTGCTTATGGGAGATAAAAAAAGGCACACAACAATTTAATGAACAAGTCTCAAGGCTATAATACCCAAATACCTAAAGAAGGGTTTTGTATCGTTTTAGATACTTCAATTTTTAGTGCAAATTTTGCATCCAATAATGTATCCAGTCATGCCCTTGCCTTATCCAAGTAACAAAGTCTCAAAGCCTTGAAGCCATCATTGACAACATAAAAATCAAAGTTGTCACTGGTCCAAATCATTAGATGTCTTTCATCTTTGCACAACTAATGATATCTTGAGAAATTGGCAACGAGTGGCATCTCCTTCCATGGTGAGGACAATGCAACCATTACATTGATCCCCTACAAGTCCAAATATGATCAGACCAGTGTTATTAAAGCATCTACTAATCATCTCTAAGGGCAATCACCTAGGACAATTGAAAATCAACTAAGTGAACTAGTAGATTAACAACTAATCAACCTAGCCAACCACAAAGTCATTTTAAAGCTTTATCTGTTTTTTTTTCCTTTTTTGATAAAAAGGTTAACTTTCACTGCAAAAAAAAAAAGGATGTACATGATGTACAACAGTAGCAAACAAGAGCAAAAGCCAAAAAAGACCCTCCTAGGCGTTGAGGAGTCACTGCAAAAAAAAATCCCCACACCTGCTTTGGCAAAACCAAGGTTCAGAGCATCGACACAATATGCCCCGTATCGGGCATATCATTTCGTATCGACAGGTGGTTGATATGGATTTTTTAAAGGTATTTTGCAAAAACACTTGTTTTAATAGTTAAATAGCATTAAAAGGGGCCTCCTCTAAAATTTTGAAAAAAAACTAAAAAAATGATGCATGAGGTTCAAAGTACCGATACACCCATTCCAGCATACCGAGGTGTATCGATACTTTGAACCTTGGGTGAAACCATCAACAATAAAATTCAGCTCTCTAGGAATCCACCTAAACTGAAACCAAAATAAACTTAACTTCCACAATCTCATTAAAAAAGTAGTTGTGTCTTCAGGGATCCTCCTTAAAGTTTCTAATCCATCTGATTATAATTTTGGAATCACCTTCCACCACTACCTCAGTGAGGTTAAGAGTCACCTTTGATCTCAAACCCACCAACAAGGCATAGAGTTCATCTTCAACAGCATCTGCCACACCAGTTGGCCCACTAAAAGCCCAGTTAGGGTCCCCAACTCCCCATTAGGCCCCATTCGTTTACCGGTAAATTAACTTGGGAAAGTTGGTCAATGGGTATCTTTTTCCCATGGACTAACTTTACAATGTTCTTTTTGCATTTACTAATGACCCCATGGTAAAATAAGCTCCACTTCCCTGGGTAAAACTTACCCATCTCCCAGGTGGGTAAGTAACTTTCCCACCTGGGGGGAAATTTTATGAAGCGTAATGGGACAACTTTGCCCATTTTTATATTAGCTTTTTATGGGTAAAAATATCATTCTGTTACTTACCTGGGAATCCTGGAAATCAAAAGAAGAACATGGGTAGATGCACTTACCCAGGTAAATGTTACCCAAGAAACATTTACATGGGTAAGTGCACTTACCCAGGTAAGTTAAAAAGATGCAAACGAATGAGGCCTTAGAGTTAATAATTTGCCCACCAAAAGCCCAGATCAGGTCCCCATTAGAGTTAATAAACAGATACCATCCAAACATAAGTATAAACTCCACTAGGGGTCTAGGAGAAAGGCTGGTTCTGATAGAGGGCGCCATTCAAGAAGAATTCAGGACCTGCAATAAATTCTTTTCCAAATCCCCCAAAGAAATGCCTCTAAACAGCTTGTTTGCACTCATCCAAGAGTTAAGAAGCAGCAGAATTCTCCCAAATATACCACATAACAGTGTGCACTACCACCTTACCATACAAGATACCTCTAGGGCCCATTCTACACTACAGCCCATCCATTGCTCAAGAAAATACGCCATGGAGTTGGGGACAGCCCAATACTATCTATTATTATGAAAGAGATCAAGGAAGAACTGCCAAAGGCTGCGGGCAACCTCTCAATTGATAAGGAGATGCCCACAAGAAAATCCCATGAAGAGCTAAGTACCAATATCCTTTTCTCTTCCTTAGAATTCTGTCAAAAGTATTGATTCCTACCCAAGAAGCCTCCCACAAAAAGAAACAAACTAGGAGAGACCATAAGAAGCCACATTTTCTTATGAGGGAAAGAGGGGGTTCCAATGCCTGCCACCAACTTCAGAAAAAAGGATTTGATAGAAAACTGACCGTTTGTAGAAGGCCACCAAACTCTCTTGTCAGGGGACTAAGGTGCGATAAAAAGCAAAAGAAAGTGAAGAAAGTAGAAAAGAGATTAAATGAGATTCAACACTGGTCAAGGCTCTAAAAAAGTTGAAGTTGAAAGAGAGACCTTGCTCCCCTCTGAAAATTACCAAGGAGATTAAGGCCTCCTTATCCAAGGAAAGACTAAAGAGGTTGGGGTAGGAGGAGCAAAGGTGTTGTTGTCCTAGCCAAAGCTCAGTTCAGGATATGATGTGATTGGTGTTACCTAAACAAGAAAGTAACAGAACGGTTAAAGTTAGAAATAATACCATTCCAAGGGCTAATGGAGGAGGTTCTATAGAGGGATAGGTTGCTATACCAACCATTTCCTATTCCTTTCGTATTTACTCCTAATAACAGAAGCCTATAGACTATCTTGCTCCAAGGGAAATCTACACAACCACTTACCCAAAAAAGCAATGTCCCTCTCCTGAATAATGACCCAATCTCAGACCACCCTCTGATTTAGGTTTACAAACCACCCGCCAATTAGTTAAATGATTCCTCCTGTCACCTCCACATTCCAAAGGAAGTCTCTTTGTATCTTCTCTAACCGGTTCCTTATTCTGACTGGAACCTTAAAAACAAAGAGAAAGGCAGGTAGAGGTTGGAGAGAGTTGCCTTAATAAGCATAAGTCTTCCACCTTTGAAAAGATAATTCCTCTTTCAAGATATCTTAAAAATATTAGAATTTGTTTGTATGCTGTTATATTCATGATGTTGCTTCAAATATTTGTGATAGACTATGATTGGATAATGATATTGAAAAGAGCAAAAAGCATAAAATAAAGAAGGCCATGGAATATTTCCTATAAGTTTTCTTTTGATCAGTGGTATCTTGGTATGGAGTTGCCATAAACAAAGGGCACATCAAATAGTCAAGGTTGCACTCTTTGGAAAACAAAAGCCTATCCAGCCTAACTTTTTCTTTGTTTGCAAAGGAAAGACCAATTTAAATGTTCAATATCATTCTTTTCTTGTATAAATGTACACTATTATTAACTTATTTATAAAATTGCATCGATATCTTAAACTCAGAAAATGTCTTTTTTATCTACTAGTTGACACCTATGGACCAACTAATCATCATAGCAACTAGAGAGGCCAGACTGACCAGTCATCACTTCACACATTGATAACAATGGATCAAACTAAATTTTGATGGCTGAAGCATGGGGAGTGCAGAATCATTCGGAACAGGGGGGACTAAAAAATAAGGGGTAATATATTGCCATTATATTCACTTATTCAGGTCCAATGGGGTTACAGGGGCTGAAGTTATGGCAGTTTTACATGGTTTCCTGATAGAAAAATTGATGACCCTCAAGGGAATACTAATTAAAAAGAAACCACATGTGATCATAGGATGGATAAAATAGTTTGGTGCAAGGTCATGAAGATATAGGTATATACTGAGGGAAATCACAAGCCTGGCAGCAGAGTTAAGAGCAGCTTATGGATGGACTCCTAGATCAGCAAGCACTATTGAAGATGGGCTAGCCAAACAAGGAGAAAACTGGGGAGAAATGTATTGGGGTATAATAACTCAAGGGTGAAAGGATTTATTATGTAAAGTCAGTTAGTGATCTTAATTGGCATAAGAAATTCTGATGTACGTATTTCTAATTTTTATCAATAAACAAAATTATACAGTTACCAATCAAAAAAATATTAATCAAATAGCTCAACAGGAGGAAAAGGCCTACATTGCCCATTTTCAACATCTTTTAAACATAAACTGAAGTTTCCTTTCTTCCTCGCATTTTTTCAGGCCACCACCAATCAAACAATAATAAACCAAACTACAAGCTTCTACTGCTTCATACAGTTTCTAAAACCTTGTTTGTCTCATCAGTATTAATCAAAGCATCATCCATATTTTTTATTTTATGTCTCATCAGTAACAAGATCAAAGCTTTTAGGAGTACAGTAGACCTTATGGCTCCAGGGTTAAGAGGAAACAGCCACAAAGAGGCCGACCATTTCCAGAGTTTCTTATAGGATATCCCAGTACAAAGCACCATCAATTCTAGCTATGGGATGAACTACCTAGAAACCTAAGTAGAAGAAGCATTTTGTCAAGGGTGACATCATCTACGGTTACAACAAAAATTTCTTGAGCTTTACAGCTGAACCCCATCTTATCTAACAGTCAGGTGGTAATTTCAGACATTTTTTTATTAAAATAAAAAGGCAAAACTAACTTAACTTAATATGGAAGAGAAAGTAGTATAAAGCCTTGAGCTAGTTCTGAAATTAGGACACTGCCTCATAGCCTCCAAGGCAGTTTAATTTCAAAAGAATGAGACTCCAACCAATTAAATTAGGAGATGGTCATTTCTATTGCTATGTCATCATACCACGAGTTCCCTAAGAGGAAACTTTGACATAATAACAATGGAGCTACCAAGTGATACATTGGGAAAAAATTATATTTGGTCATAGGATTGCAAGAGTAGTATTAATATGATTTTCCTCTAACAACAAGCTCAGTGATTGAGGCTAGCTAATAACCGCTGAGCAAAGTGCAACGAGAAAAAACAATTAGTAATAATAATCAAGCTTACCAGATAATTATAACCCTTCCATTCTTTCGATGGTCATGGATATTTGTTCAGGCAAAATGATTTCTTTTTTTTTTTTTGTTCTTGGATGAACAAATTAAAGCAACCACTAAAAACAGTCAGGTTTCCCCTTCATTGGTTAAGTGAACCAGTGCAAAATTGAATTATTGAAGTACGAACATTTCCCACAAAAAAAAAAAGATAAAATTTTTACCATGAATCTCATATCGTGTCAGCAGAAGGTAGAAACTATAGCACAATCTTTTAAGCTAAGGTGCTCACGAAAAAAAAAAATCTAAAAGATATCATAAAGAAAAGAAGTTGGGAATTTTCCAACAATAAGAAACCTAACCTTCTGGAGATTTGACAATCTCTCATAGAGCTCAAGCACTAGCTCCAAATCAGCATTGGAGTTCCTGTTCTTAATATTGGCAGCGACAGAGTCTTTGTTGTCACGAATCCATTTGAAGTCTATTGCAGCTCTCCACTGAGGCTTAACAACTGAAACGGAGAAACAATTTTGACATAAAGATAATCTTTTAACTCGAATGCAGGTGAATGAACACACTCACGTGGAGAGAAAGAGATACCCTTTTCGTCTTCGTTGGCAATGGATGTAGACTGAAGTGCTGTGGCTGAAAGAGCTCTTGAGAGGAAAGGAAGTGAAGACCTCTGAAAGTGATGATAGGAATGTAGGGAAAGGGTTTTGGAGATACAGGGTCTGAGCATGGAGAAAGAAGATGGAATAGCTACAAGTTTCAGGGTTTGGAGAGTTGACGCTCCAAAACCACACGGCAAACCCATGTCACCACTGTTGCAACTCTGGAGAGAGAGAGAGAGAGAGAGAGAGAGAGAGAGAGAGGGTTTTCGTTTGGGATACCTAGCCGGGTGTTTGGCTTTCACGGCTACAGTTCTTCAAGGAATTTTATCCACTTTGGTCTGAATTTTTCCGGTGCAAACCCCACGAGGGGAAGGGCAGGGGATGAGTCTGAGCCGGGTGACACCTGATAATGGATCGAGTTGAGCTAACGATTGAATCCGATTAGAAAATTTGGTATCCGATAGATATTCCAATTCAAATTCGATTAAATATTCAAATATTTGATTTGATTCAAATTTAACCAATTAATTGTTTTAATTATTTAATAAATATATAAATATATAAATATATAAATATATAAATTATTTATATAATTTAAATATTTTATAGGATAAAATATAAAATCTTCCCCTAAAGTTTTTGACAATTATAAAAATTTCCTTTATAATTTTATTTTCACAAAAACCTCCCTTAAATTTTTAAAGAATTGAACAGAACCTCCCTTCCATCAATAACCCAAACAAAAAACGTTTATGCTTACAAAATTACCCCTGAGACGTCATTTAAAGATTTTGTAAAGTAGCATGGCGCAAACACGTATTCAGCCTCATCGATGTTATTCGGTCCTTCATTTCCTTTCGGTGAGCTTCTCGCCGAAGAAAAACTGATTTTTCCCACGAAGCATCCATTATCCAACTATTTGTCGTTATGCTTGTTTAATCTTTAGCTTATGGAATATTTATTTTTCGTTAATGCAAGCGGGACGTGTCGATGTTGCAAATAATAAAGGGATCAATCTCTATACTCTCTGACGCCGGTCTAATGGCCATGTTCTGGTTAGGTGAGTTCAGTCAATGAAACTGAATGTGTATGTACTTTTGTATAGACAGTTAGGTATATTACAGTGTTAGAGTCAGCCTAAGCACTGGCCGGATACGAATGACCGGCGTTAATAACTTATTAACGGTCCCCTGTGCTCAAACGTTGGTTTCTCAACCATTTGAAAATGGCAAAGAGAACATGGCCATCCAATTTGTGGGCCATGGTTAATGATCTTCTCTAGCCACAAGAAGATTGAATAGAGAGCTGACTAAGGCTTGATGGGATTAGTCATTTACTGCAAGCGACGGCTACGTTGGATGGCAATAGCCTGTGACATTTCTGGTAAATTAAGAGGTGTGTCAATTATCCCAGGTCCATTGACCGAATGTGGGACCAAAGATCACGTTTCTTGTGGTCCTCCTGGTCTTGTGTGGTCGGCTCCATGACTGAAAATGCACCGATTCAGTTATCAGAAGGTCTCCATGACTGAAACTGCACCGGTTTAGTTATGGTGCTCCGGCATGTGGGAGCTTGGTTGCAGCGTTCATCATGGTCATGCGTTTTCTAACGGACCCAACAGTAATGGTTGCGGCTTACGAGGCCATCTCCTCCACATCGCAATTTTACATGTCGAGCTCCCTCGAGGGATCGTCCCTTTCGTCTTCGCCAAAGAGTATAACGTTCATCTGGCAATAAAGAGCTAAGTTCAGATTTGATATGTTGTTAATTTACCGTGTTCAGAAATTGATGTTGTACAACGTTTAAATCTTAGGGTGATGTTTGGAATGTTAATAGCGTTGTCAATCACATTGGTTTATTACCGTGTTCAGAGATTGATGTTTTAACGTTACTCGAAGAAAAGAAAGAAGGCGCAAAGGATTTGGGTGTGTGATACAAACAAGCGTCAATTTTCCTCGGATTTGGGTGTGTGATAAGGGCAATTTCGTAAATGTGGATGAGTAATTTCATAAATAGTGATGTTTTCCGTCTGGGTTATTTTTGTCTAATTATTTAAAAATTTAAAGGAGGTTTTTGTTAAAATCAAATTATAAGGGAGATTTTTATGATTATTAGAAACTTTAGGGGAGGTTTTTGTATTTTACCCTATTATATATTATATAATATTTTAATATTATATATATTACATATAATATTTAAATATTTTTATATATTATATATGAAAATTAAATAATTGGTTGAATTTGAATATTTATCAAACTGAATCAGGTCATATCATCAATTATATTATTTGAACTATCCAAATTTGATTCAATTATGTCAAATATCAAATTTGAAATCAGATTTTCGAATACAAACCCCTAATAAATGTTCATTGAGAAAATGAGCCGCCAATGAAATGAGGAAGGGCAAGGGAGAGGAGACCCAATCTCTCTCTCTCTCTCGTTTTGTGGTACCCTACCCTAACATATTTATTCAAACAAGTGATTTCAGGGCAAAATTTGTTAGAGTAGATTTTGGTGCCAATGTTTGGTCACATTTTCACTTAACTTAGGTAAAGAAAGAAGTGGGACATGATTAATGTTCTCGACAGGTGGGTAAACTTATCCATCCTCTAGGAGAGTATTGGTTATTCAAACAATTGATACTTTTTCGGAAAATTCATTTTCTAAGGGACTCATTATAGTAGCACTCAAAGGCATGGAAGTTGGTTAATTATACCGGCAAACGAACATGGCCTTAGGATTAAAAATTTAAAACTATATTCTAGTATAAAACTCATCTTTGTTTTTTTAAGTGACTCTAACATACCATGTTAGAGAGATGCTACCCTTCCGTTGACCAAAGTTGAAAGATGATGCAAACACCTACCGTGTACTTTGAGAGTAGGTCTACAAACTTTAACTTGTGACACAGAATTATCTTGTAAAATTCCAACATTCTACCCTCATTTTTAGCATTTCATTGGTTTTGAACTTTTATAAGACCATTTTATCATCTCCTTTACTGTATATCCAAAACCTACTGGTAGATGATCTTCCTCTTTTGACTCTCTCCTTATTTTACTTCTCTTTAACTGATGAAAAAAAAAGAGGAAATGTCCAAAACTTGTGTTTTTGTAGATGCATTTAAGTATTGGAATTTATAGTGTAGTCCTTTTTCCCTGGGTATAACTTAACTTTATCGAGTTGAGAATAAATGCTCAAAATATAATATATCAAAAATACCCATTAAAACAATATAATCCAAAAAGCATGGACTTGAATCCAAGGGTAAAAATGATAATGTAAAAAAATTAACCACTTACCCTGAAAAGTAGATAAGACAAAAAAAACATGAAAAAATTGAGAGACCTTATTTTTAACAAAAAAACAGAACATGAATAAATGCATATATCCAGGTAAATGGCCTACTCATAAACGAACAATGCTGATGTTATTTTGCTTGGTTCCAACAACTAAGGTCCCTCTAGGCTTAACTTTCAAGGGGATCTACTTCCCAAATGACAATTCATTTTTAAAATGCCAAGACTTCCAAAAACCACCTCCCAAGTCCCAAGTGGAAGTTCTTTTTTAAAATGCCAAAATCACCATAAACCACTTGTCATTGATAGAAAGAATGGCTCTAATGTCTAAAATTTGCTCGTAAGATTGTTGAAAATGCATCTTGAGTCCTCATAGAAAACCACCCTGGATCAGTATTTTCAACCTATCACTGATCTAGCCGGTTGGACTAGTGACCAATTATATCCAATCAACACATTATATTAGAAAACTATTGACTTGATCAACAACCCATTGACTGAATTTTTCTGGGGAATTATAGTCTGTAATTACCAAGGTTTTTAAAACTGAACCAGACAATGAACCGGTCACGGGTCCGATTCCTAAGCTGAATGGTCCGACCGTTCAAACCAAACGGATGAACCATTATGACAAAAAATAAAAAATAAAAAACAGCCAAGCCATTAGATGGTTCGAATGGTTTGACCACCTGGGTCAGCAGTTTATTGACCAAATCAACGGTCAAAATAATGGTTCTAGGATAAAACGGAATCAGTCACCTGACCAGTTCCCAGTTTGGTTTTGAAAACCATGGTAATTACACACTCGGAAGTGAATGCTTATGGGAGATCTAGCAACGGATCCCATTAATAGGCAACTAGATCCAGCAGATACCAATGTGTAAACGCAGGCTAAATAGCCTTATGAGCTATTGTGGAGCAAGATAATGCTTAATTATTCTCCAAGAAGTGCAAAACTCCACCAAATCACAGACGCCTGACCAGTGAATGAGGAATGCAACAGAGATGCCAAACAATAAACAAGGCCAGAGTTGCGCAAGCCACCTTGTTAAATATGAAACGAAGAGAAAACTCTTAAAGCATGCCTTGGTTGATTTCTATAGCCTGTAGCCTGCTGGGAGTTTCATGCTCAATAAGGTTCCCTTTAAAATTTGACAGTCCTAATTTCAAAATGAAATGTGGCATGGTGGGTTATTTATCAAAAAAAAAAAGTTTGACAGTATTGCAGGAATATAAACAGATGGTAATCCTTTCTATAGGGGCCTATTATTTAGGTTGAATACATCCTTCCCTCGCTTGGGAAATGGGAATTCAAATGAGTCCGGATCTTCTGCCCACGTTTATCGCAGCCACACATGAAGAACATCTCATCCTCTGCATAGTATTATGCAGGGGGAGATGTTCCCAATTCACGGGGGCTGGTGTATTGAGGGTAGGTGTGGACAGGGTTCTCGTGGGCAGGAGATCCGGACTCAACTCAGATCTCCTACCAACATGACACTACAGCTGTGCATTGGGAACATCTCTCTCTGAATGGTAACATGCAAATACAGGAGATGTTCTCAATTTACAGCTGTAGTGAGGCGTGGGTAGGAGATCCAAACTGCTTGGAAAGAGGTGATATAATACTACTTACAGTTGCCTGTGTTTCCTTTATGTCAATGTTGATACCAAGTCATTAAACGAACCACAACTTTAAACCTTTTTATCAAAATCAAACTTCTTCATCCTCAATTTACACTTCCAATAGAATTATTTCCTACCACCCTGCAAACATCCACTCATTATTTCAACATGTTCTAATAATTTTTCCACTGTAATTACCAGCCATTTATAAAACCCAAAACTTTTTTCTAGCTCAACCATAAAACAAACAACTTATCATCCTTAAAAGCTAAATTTCAGATCCACGGTATCATCACATGAATCTTATATTTTGTTCATTAATAAATTTGTAGTTAGTAACTCCTAGAGACCCTTTATATGTCTGCCTCTACCATCAATAATGCCATTATTTTGACCTTAATTTCTAATACCTTAACCTAAACCCAATCTTTCAAACACCTATGATATATACTCACCATGTAATAGAATTTTAATCAAGTCTTATCCATAGGCTTGAATCATAACAAAATTGAAACAAATAATACATAGCACTACTTTTTCTTCGTTTTTCTTTTTTTTTTTTTGGTGGGGGGGTGGGGGGATGGGTTAACAACAACAGTTTAGTAATTTACACATATTTATCACTTATCAGTATTAAATGGGGGATCAAAATGGATTTCACTGGTTCTAATAGTCGAAGGCCCCTCTAATACCGTCAAGGGATTCTCCCATTGATAACCTGAAAATGAGCAAGTGAAAAAGAAAGGGTTATTCATAAAAAGAAATAAGTCAAAATAAACAAAAAATGCAAAAACATCATATCTATAACCTGGTAACATAAATGTTTCCAAGAATAGTTAACCTAAAATCTATTTTCCTTCAAAAGGAACTCTTGACCTCATTTGAAATTAATGTGCAAAGGTTGATAAGTTTTCAAGATTTGTCCATCTGTTTGTCTGTCTGTCTATTATTCCAGATGCTTATCCAATTGACTAGCAAACTGAAAGCAATCAAAATATGCAAGCTTCAAAGACACACACACACACACACACAACCAGTATCCAATGTAGAGATATGAATATTGAATCTTATACTTATGCAGGCAGAATGGATTGGCAAAACAGGATTCATGTAGCCAACCCCGTATAGTTGGGATAAGGCATGGATGATGATGATTACATATGAAGGCATTGTTTGCACTTTCAGCTTAGATTATATAGCATAACCATATTTTATATGAGTTTAAATGAGTTGCAATCATATTAAAGCTTTCATACTTATACAATGAAGAAATGGGGACTCTTGTGTTAATGGTAGGCTGGTAACTGTAGAAACTTGATACAAGGCAGCTTAGTAAAATTGAAGATGATGATCCAATGAGAGTTCAGAGTTTACCAAGAAAACGGTATATGTTTAGAACCCATTACTCTATGAGGGCGCTTGGTAAATAGATGAAGATGTAGAAGCATATTTAGTAATGGAAAAATATGAAGAATTGCATGCAAAAGCTAAACTTTTACTATGATATTCAAATACCATTTGGTGCTTGCTTACAAAAATAGAGAAGAAATAACTAAGGATATTTGCAAATTTTGTCTCTTTTGCAATACCCTACTTGGATGTGGACTTCTCTAGACACTTTTACCTCTGCTTCAAACACTGTAGCAACCTTATTTCACTCTTATCTAACAGAAAACGAAAAAGAAAAAAAAAAAAAATTATTTCACTTCCACTCGAGATACAAGAGAGCCTACTAATAATGTACAGTCATTACTGCAGAAGTCTGCGATTAACATATTCAGACTCACTACTCTTATGTTTTCCCTCCGTGTTCACTTTATCATCACCCCGTGTGTGTGTGTCTTTTGCATATAAAAATTGTAAGTAACAATAATAACCAATCTTGTGCTCCAAATCATTATCTGGGAAAACAAGGTATCAAGAAATTCATATTAGTTTGTTATTTATGAACTACAAGTACCAGTTCCCCCTCCTTTTTAGCAGAAAAACTCCATATTCTTAAATTGGTTTCTTCCCTTTGTATTCACAAGAAGTCAACTAACTGCACCAGTCCAAAACTTAACCAAGAATTAAAAAAGGAATTAAAAAGAAGAAATCAATTCTATCGGAAACCATCACCTGTGCATACAGTACTTGTACTCTTGGCTTCTAATGAAATCTTTCTCTCCTTCTTCAAGCTGACCAGTACACAAATAGTTAAAGCGAAAATTAACATGAGAAATCAAAATAAAATAAAATACCCAAAAGGGCAAAACCCAGAAACAAATTCGTTCAGCCTCAATCTCTCACAGGATCACTTTCGTAGATAAGCTCGTAACAAGCCGGGGAGAGACATCGCAAAGCACAGTTCTCCTTCGCTATGATTGACGATTTGCATTGCCACCCCCAGAGTCCACTGTTTCATAAAGAATAAATAATAACAACTAATCTTTCCCAAAATTGGAGTCAAAAGAAAACTTCTCAAATTCTAGAAAAATCTACCTCTCGATGTCTGCATAACAAGCATCTTTCTTCTCTCTGATCTCTCTATCCTGCGATTTTTCGAATTAAAAGGAAAGAAATAACAACATATGAGGAAAGGAAAGAAGAAACAAAAAGTGAGATGAAAATAGAAACCCCATGTTAATTAAACAGAAAAGAGGTGGAAAATGCATTGGAAACAGAAGCTCACGGATATTGGTCGAGGAGATTTCGCGCTGACAGTATAAGCAAGTGAACCAGCAACGATGATGTATCCTAAAAGAAGAGATCTGATTATTATGAACAAGGAAGGTGACTTATCCATTCAATCAATCTTAAGCAACCGAACTCGCGAAATGATTGTAAGAATCAAAGGAAAAAGATCGACTTCTGTGCAAACGATGGTTTGAATGTCCAGCAGTAGACTTGCGGTTTCGGTGACGGGTTGTTGTTATTTTATTTTAGGGAAAATATATGATACCGCCTTTATTTTATTTTATTTTTGGGTAACTTATAAAAACCCTCCAACATGGGTCGGCCGTCGGCGACAAATTGACAATTACCCCTCAAAGATAAGGCTGCAAGCCTGCAACTTGGGCCGGTTGGTCCGAACCCAACTCTAAACAGTTAAATTGGGTTGGTTCGGATTGATGCTAGGTCAGGGCTAGGGTTAAAATTTATGAGTCCAATTTTACTTCCGATTGTGTCAGGATTGTCTCCTTTGACCCCTGGCAATTCAATCTAATTCTAATCTGACTCTATAGTATATATCATATATATGATATATTATATATTGATTTGTTTAGATGTATGATAGTTGTAAAGCCCCCATTACATACTATCATTTACTTATTTTAAGATAATCACTTCACTTAATCTTAATTTAAAATAATAAAATCTTAATAACATATTTTATGTTTTTAATATTTGATTCTTTATCTCCTCTCTATTGTTTGCCACCTATAGTTGGATCAGTTTTGTTTAACTTGGTTTATTGCTTCATAACCTTCAAATGAGAAGATTAGGTGAAGCCTAGATTCACTAGTGAAGCAACAACTGATGTGGCATTTGATTGTACTTTTCAGACGTCTGAATCTAAAAATGTTGTTTTTCCATACGACACATTTGTTTGGTGTTGCATCTGAAATATGATATGAAAAGTTTTTTCAGATCAGAAATTTTTAGACTTAGGCCCATCACTTAACGCTCTCAAACGCGTTTCAGACGTGGCCTAAAGTCAAAAATACCCCTCCTCATTCGACCTCTCTCTCTCTCTCTATGTCTTCCCACCACTACCACTGCAAATTTGTAGTGGTTATTCTCTCTCTCTCTCTCCCCCTGTCTTCCTACCACCGCTGCTACAACTTGCAACAATGTCAGTTCGATGAGCAATAATAATAATAATAATAATATTAATTATTAATTATTTTTTAATTATTAATTATTTTATTATTTTTATAGTCATTAATTATTTTTAAATTTTAATTATTTCATTTATTAATTATTAATTATTAATTTTTATTTGTATTGTTTCAATATTATTTTGAGGTTGAAAATTATTTTTATGAGATAACGCAAATTGAACTCAACATTTCCAAATAGTATGCTATAGGGGTAAAATAGTAAAATCAGTAAATTTCAGATGGTAAAGGGTTGATCCAAAACAAACAAACTCATGGATTCAAAGCCTCTAAAAAGTAGAAAAGCACCTATACTTCTTTTCAGATTTCAAACACAAAAAATATCTTTTCAACTTTTAAGATCTAAAATTTCAAATTTATCAAACGCCACCTGAGTCTACGAGCTTATCAAGTTCAGAAAACATTTTGGGATGTGCTTGGTTTTACCTAAATGGTCTATCACTCGCTGTGTGTTGCTTAGAACATTATAGAAAAACTGATTATAACAGACATTTTAGATCATTAGAGAGAGATTTAATAGTACTATTTATCAAGCACCATAACAATAGGAAAAGTGAGGGGAATTTAGAATCTAACGACAATAAAGGTAGAAACACTACAAGAAAAATGATTTTTAGCGGTAGTCAAAACTATTGCTAAAAGACTTAAAAATTGCTAATAAAAAGTTTACCGACAGTCGCCAAAATACTGCTAAACTAGGTGTCACTAAAAGGTTATAGTGGCAGTTTTAGCGGCTGCCAGTAGAACACGCTATAAATGATCATTAGCGGCCTACTGCTAAAAGACTTAAAAATTGCTAATAAAAAGTTTACCGACAGTCGCCAAAATACCGCTAAACTAGGTGTCACTAAAAGGTTTAGTGGCAGTTTTAGCGGCTGCCAGTAGAACACGCTATAAATGATCATTAGCGGCAGTTGTGACTGCCGCTAAAGGGTAAGACTGACTCCACGATTTTTTCTAACAACAATCTTGATTGCCGCTAAATCTCTACTTTTTTTTAACCAAAACAACTTGGAAATTATTACTAATAACCTATAATTTAATTGTAATTGGCTACAAATCTCATTTATTAAATAAACTTGTAATTTTATTCATCCAAATTAAAATTCAGTACAAAATAACTTGTTCCTTTTCTTGACAACCTTTGGAACTTTAGTCTTACGGGAAAGAAAAAAAAAAGAAAATTTATTTTGATTAGTTTACGTGCATAGTACACTATAGTCTTTGAACTCTCTTCCTCTTCTTGTCTTCTCATATACATAGTTGTAAGTAGACAATGCTTCATATCTTCACTGTCTTCTTGATTGTCTTGATGGATGACTTAGTAAAGTTTGTTCTCATGGACTTACTGTGTTCTTCAAACTGCTCTCTCATGTCTTCTTCTATTTCATTTTGTATTTCCTGTTCATCAAAATAGTAACCAGCTTTAGATGCTTTTTGCTCTTCTTCAAGACTCTCATGTCTTCTTCAAAGCTCATATGCCCCTTAGAAATTGATGTCTAGATGTCTACAAACCTGGGCAAAGACACACCCAGCCATAAAAGCATTATATCCACTTGCTCAGATCAAAATTTTCACAGGAACATTCTCATCTTTTACATTGCTCTGCAAGGGTAACTCAATTACAGGATGATCATCAATTAGCACATTATTAGCTAATCCATCTGGTGTCACTGGTTTTGGAGATGTTTCTACATCTAGTTGTTTGGACACTTACAGTGACTTAATCAATTGCCCCTTTTGCATATACATAGAATATGGGTTGCAAACAGCATGTGAGTGTTGCAGGCTGCAGAGTTGAGAGGGTTTAGGGTTCCCAAAAGTGGTTTCCACATGGGTTGGGAGAGCATAACTGCAGCAGGACTTTCTTGGTGCCATTTCAATCATAGAATACAAAACACAGTAAAGACATCTCAATCGTATAGCAAACAAAACAAAAAGATTTGCGCTATGGTGTATAGTGTGCATAAACTGAGATAAAGCAATAGACCGTGAAAGTCTGTAAATTGCAAGGATAGGAAGAGATTTCTTAACAAAGCTATGGAGCAGAGGAACAAATTTGTCTCTGCACACTGCTTATATATGGTTCTTAAAAGTTAAAGCGAGTCTCTATTTCACTTATTAATTATGTTGATCAGCTTGAACAGTCGAACATTGAGTTTTTGTTGGATTCATAGTTTCAAACATTACACCCATAGTCCCATCTTTGACACCCACAAAGAAGAAGAAGAAGAAGAAGAACGACGAGGCTGGACTCACCTATTCTCTAGTTGTGACTGGTTGTAAGAAGCTACCTTGGAGAGGGATATTCAGTGTGATGGCACTACCTGTGTGGTACTATTATGTGAAGACTGTATGTCCCTCTCTTGTAGTTCAGTTCAAGGTAAAAGACAATGAAAAGTGTCTTCTCTTGGAGGGTAGTTCTAGCATTTTTTAAAATTTTAAGTCACATATTTCATCACGTGGTACAGATAACTGGTAGACTGCTAACGACATGGACTAAATTGATAGTTTTTGAGAGTCCAGGTATTATAGTGGCATGTTTTGAAGCTCGGGCACTAAACTGAAACTACCCCTAAAGTATAGGGTATTAATTTGTAATTTTCCCTAAAATAAATACTCACATGATTTTTTTTTCTTTTTCTTGCCCTTTTCTTTTAAACCCTAATTGACCTAAAAAATACTTCCATTTTCTCTAAATGAAACCAGAAAAAATAACAAGAATTATTTCATTGGCAAAGAACAACAAGTTTCTTTTAATTCTTGTTTCACTTCACTAATATAAATGTCTCTCTTAATCTTAAAATATAAAAATTATCTATTCCTTTTTCCAATAAATTAAAAAAAAAAGCAAAATCTTAAATCTATATCTATGACAAAGAAACTTCTACCATTTAATTTGAATGATGATTCCAGCTTGAAATCTACAATGATCTATTAAAACAAATGAGAGGACTTCAATATTATATTTAGAAAACTAATTGAATCATAAATAAGGGTTAAATTATAGATGGGTACCCTTTACTTTGGGGTAGTGACGATAGATAGTTACATTGAACTTTCAAAAGTGACACTTGAGTACCTTGAGCTCCCAAAAATAGATACCATGTGTCCATTGCTGTTAACCAACATTATGATGTGTGATAAAATTATTGAAATGGCCATATATGTTGTGAATTATTGAAAAAATAAAAAAATGAAAATGACCAAAACAAAACAACCCTAGTTAAATGACATATTTTTCTTACATGAGAATGATCTTAGAACAATCACACATAATAATAAAACTTGAAAAGGAAATTTGAGAAGAAAATTATGGATTCCAAAAATAAGAACCTAAGATTGAAGAAATCATAACTATGGTTTCATATAGGAGAAAGGGCAATACCGTTTCAAATAAAAAAATAAAAAATAAACCTAAGAATGAAACCCCTTCTCTTCTTTTATTGATCCACGTTTGTTGTAGTTCAGTCTTGATAATGAAATTTAATTTTTTATTTTTTTAGTCCATGTCATTTGTTTGCTTTTTTGTTTTTTTATCCCATCTCATTCTTACAAACAACCAATAAATACTTCGATTCCCCTCTATTCTCTCCCTCAACCATATGTATAAAAAAAAAAGACTCATTATTCTCTCCCAAATTATCTCTAATTCATATTTATCCTCTCCCTTCACCAAAGCCCCACCCATTCATACTCTTGATTTATAGGAACTTCTAAATTATCACTAACACCCCTCTATTCTCTCAACTTTCCCATAAAAATAGAGCCCCACTTAATAAGATTTGGTTTCCCAACTCAAACTCTTCAACATTCTTCTTGGGATAATTTGTGAGTTTTCTTTTTCATTTTTGCTTTTTTTTTATTTAAAAAAAAAGCTCCTAGAACTGGTATAAAGGCATTTTAGGGTCCATATTGACCCATTTAGCAACTAACATGAGAGTCAAGCCAACTAATTAAGGTGGTGTTCGGTGGTGTGGATTGGCCACGATATATTCAGTTTCAATCCGCACCAGCACCACCTCTGTGCCATGCGTTCGATTGGCTGTGGTGTGGACCAATCCACGCTATCTCGTTGATTGGTTCACACCATAGTCCATTTTCTCATCCACAGGTTTATCTCGTGGAAGCATCTACACCACACCATTTTGCATATGGAATAACGGTCTCATACTTCGCATGGATGTTTAACCCTAATATAAGACCACTTTTCTTTTTACCGTTGCAACACTTCTTTGTGAGCTCGTTGTTGCCATTCTTCTCTACTCGTCATTGCTACTCTTCTCTATTTGAACTATGGTTGTAATCGGATCGGATGCAACATAACCCACATTCAATCCAATTATTGAGAACCTACATCTGAATCCGAATGTCTTGGATTTAAATTCAAATCCTAATGGACTTGATTCAGATTCAGATTTAATCCAGATCCGCTATAAATTTCTAAAATACCAAAAAAATAATATTTATTTATTTTTCAACTTTTATATATTATAAATTAATATAAATATAACATACTAAATTATTATATATAAATTCATACATAATATAATATAATATAATTTTAAATATAACTATATAAAAATTATATATTAAAATTAATAAATATTATAATAATTGGTTTCATATTTTAATCAAGTCAAATGAGGTCAAATCTGAATCCAATCCGATTATTAATTGGATGTAGATTGTAACATTTGAATCCAATCCGATTACATAAATGCATCATCTAAATCCGAGATAATCGGATCGGATGTTAGATTAGGCCTTGGATTTTTGGGTATCATTGACAAACCTAAGTGGCATTCGGTAGTGTGTAAATATCATGGATAGAACCACTTTGGTCCTATCCACAGTAAGATATGGTGTTCTGCTATGTGTGGACAATCCCCATCCACAAAATAGCGTGGACAGGGACGGGCCACACCCTAATTCATCGACTATAGTATTTTCTCGTGGATGGTCCATACTATGGTGTGGATAGTTTGTGGAAGGTTTCAGTGTAATGCACCTGTGTTACATTGGTCCAATTACTTTCATTTTATTTAATATTTTAATAATTTTTAAATTTTTAATATTTTATCAATAAAATAATAATTTTTTAATATTAATTCTAGCACAAGTAAAATGGATCTCCTTTTCAACTCTTTTTACATTATTTAAATATTATTTTTTAAAATATTTTTATCAATAAAATAATAATTAAAATATTATTTTTTATTTTTAATATTTAAAATATTATTTTTTTAATTATTTAAAAAATGAAATTGTTGTCCACATATTGGTCCACACCACACCTACAGAACACCACCATGGGTGTGGATTAGTTTGGTCCACACAATCTATCCATAGTTCAGAATAGTTGTGGACTGTGGTGTGGTGTGGATTGGTCCCTGCCACAAGGGGTGGTGTGGACCAGTCCACACCCACCAATATCTCATCCACACTACAGAAAACCCCCTAGTTTGAACCACTGGCCAGTCCTCCTCTGACCACTACTGCATCGGATCGTCGATGGTAATTGATAAGTATTCATCCTTCATTTATTCTCATGCTATATTACTCTTCTCTATTTGAACCACTCGCCACTACTACTCATGTTTATTAATTAATATTAATAATATTTTACTAATTATTGAGTTTTAAATATTACTTTTATTAGTATTAATAATTAATATTAATTGTTATTGATATTATTAATTATTATTAAACTTGTCGTTAATATTATCAATTATCGTTAATATTACTACTCATTTTTTATTAATATTAATATCATTATTTGTTATTTAATATTATTAATTATTACTAATATTATTTTTATTAACTTAAAATTCTTAGAAATTTACCAATATTTTTCTATTGTGTATATTACAAAAAATAATATATTAATTTTTAATGATTAACGACATAGATTATCTCAAATGTTGTAGTTAAGATGCATGTGATCAAATACAATGTGCAGTCTGAAATATGCCACACCTTGCAGAATGCCCATGGAGGTGTGGTGTGGATTAAAACACACTACCCAATTTCTCATCTACGCTATAGAACACCCCCCTAAAACAACTATCTATAGGTTTATACAATTATACATGACTTTCCATTTTAAGTTAATATTTACCCATTTAAAGACAAATGAGGGTCATCCCAATTAATAAAAGAGTAATGAACCTTTTTTCACTTTACATTTTGTTCATAACCTACATGTTCTTGTTTGTTTTAAAGGTCTTGTTGCACACAAAACAAGAGCAACACGAATTTATCATGCATGGGAATTCAATATTGAATTTGGATGGGCTCCCCATTAAGCATGCCCCACAAGACATCCTAAGTGTGCATTGGGAACATCTCCCCATGACATGAATGCACTTCATAAAAACAAAGAAGGGAAAGTTTGTGTGAGTGAGGTGGTTAGGCTACGTACGAGGGTTTCTTTGAAGGACAAAAGAAAGTCGAGTGTAGGAGGTAGGCTAAGGACTAGTGTAAATGAGGTGATCGATTGATCCCCTCGTTATGAGTCAGATTCCCATTTATACGGAGAGATACCGAGGTCCCAAAAGGAAGGAGCCAAAAGTGTTTGGTTCCAATTAGGAAAGGGAATCTTGAATTCAGTGTCAGTTGTGAGGAAACACTGATAGGGTTTCGCCATGTGTCTTATGAGATATACCTCAAAGACGAACTTTTCTTTCGTCTGAAGATTCTCATAATACACGTGTGCCAATTCCTTTCATGACCCTTTTAGACCGACGTGCTGTGCATAATGTCATTATTTAGATCGCATGTCCTCATTTGGCCTACGGGACATCCTGCCACATGCGTTATTTAATGACGCACATGCTTCTATTATTTGTTTTCGATCTATGGTGAGTCTGCGCTCGATGCGGTTCTACAATGGTTTTTGACTCATCGTAAGTCCTTGCGGGTCCAAAGCTCATCGCGGTTTTGCAATGGCTTTAAACTCGTCGCAAACCCACACAGGTCCAAAGCTCATTGCAACCTATTTCGGGTGTGAGTTCATCGTAGATGTGTGATGAGTTATGAACTCACCACAAGCATTCGCAGAGTATTAGTTTGACACCTCCTATGTTATGATGGTGTGAGTGACCACTATGTACCTACAGTTTGTTTCCATTGTGGTTTAGAGTTTTGAAAATATGGGTACAACTTTCCTTCTAGATGGAAGACTAGTACCAAAAGAACACTCTAGGAAGTTTGGGAATCTGATACCATATCCTTCCCATTTCATAGATTTGCTTGTGTTTCTAGTAAGTTCATCTGGGTTTTGTTTTGAAAATTTTAGGAATAATGAAGGGCAAATTGAACACTTTGCCTTTTCCATTAATGTTTAACAATGGTATCAAGGGGGTGTTCTTTTTTCTTTTTCTTTTTTTTTGATTTTGAGAGGGAGAAAGTTGGTGAATCGCATTGACCAAGAAACCCATGTTCTTTTTTCAGATTTATGTTATCCTTTACCCGGGCAAGCGATACCCATCTTCTAGGTGGGTAAATAACTTTTACACTTAGGAAGAAAGTTGCCAATACTTGAATGAGACACAAAATGTCCCTTTTAATAATGAATTTTTATGGCTAAAATGGTCATTACCTTATTTACATGAAAAATAAGAGAAGATGGGTAAATGAACTTATCATAAGTGTTTCGCAAGAAAGACTTAGTCGGGTAAGTAGCTTATCCGGATAGTGGTATTTTAAGTATTTAACACTAAAATGAAACCTGAATCAAAATAAAGCAAAAGTCCAAGTAAAAATAAACCAACATTTACAATTTTTCTCATTTGCATTCCTATGCAATTGTACTGGTACAAATGAAGTTGCATTGCAAAGTTTTTCCTATTCAACTCGCATCTGTGTAACATATTTCGGATGGAACTACTCTCTCCCTCTCCCCCCCTCTCGCAAAAAGTTACATTTCTCATTCGGGGTGGCCGGAAAATTTGCAGCTGCCTCCCTTCTCTCATGCGGTTGCTTGACCACCGGCGATCAAAATGGTCCTGGTCCGAATCATCGGATAGAACCCAAAGCAAACCCCGCATGATGACAATGATGCTGTTTGAAGATTAAGAGTGGAGCAGGAGGCACAAAACGACACCCCGAAACAATAGAATATTCGCTAGAAAACCTTAACGACGGCATCTAGAATGGAAATGGAGTCACACGCGAACCAGAAGAGCGATTTTCACTCTTTGAAGCTCTTGAGGTCGATGCCATGGCACCCTCTTCCTCGTCACGGGCGGGGGCTGGATGGGTCTCTACATCTCCAAAACGGACATTCCTGCTTCCACCACTCGGAGGATCCACCGGTGTGGACTCTGCGGATGCGGCGGTGGCTTTAGTCTGGGCCTTAGCCGCGATTGCTGGCGCTGCTGCTTCTCCATGATTGCCCTTTTTGGCAGCATAGTATTCAATGTCATCATCGGGTGGTCCGGAATTTCGATTGAAGCATGTATAGAAGAATACTACGATCCAAAACGCCCATGGAATGGCCACAAGCACGAGTCCTGCAACAGGATACCATTCTGTAGATTTTGTTACCGGGAGGGTTAGAAACACTCCGCCACCTATTATACAGACAAGGAACAGACATGAAACCAAATATATTCGGGGATCGTCTTTCCTCTCTTCGGCTGCTGCCATGGGTTGCAGGCCTAAGATCGATCGATATTCCTTCTCTCCCTCTCTCTCTGAACCAGATCGTGGAGGCAAAGTTCTAGGCACCAGATGATAGAGTCAAAATACTGGGGAAGGGATCGTTTCTGTGCACTCCGGATCCAATGCGTTTGAACCCGAAGGGATTTTTAGTTTGAATCCACACGTCAAAAGCAAGAGAAGTGGAATCGGTTGATATGGTCAGATCCTTTTTTCTATTAAGAGAATAAAAGATTTTAAAATAGAACTATAAAAAATAAAAGCACTTTTTAATGAAGGGGACGAGTTGAGAATCCCTTCTTCCTCAACTCCAGCGAGGGCTCAAATTTGTTGTCATGCATCGCCATCGTTGTTGTCGATCCTTAATGCATGAATCAGAAATAGGCATCCTTTCTGCTCGGAGAAATAGGCATCCTTATACGATGATCCTCTTTCGTATAAAGCTGCCGTTCTTTGATATATTTTAAAAAAAGATGCCCGAGCCTGGTTATTATATAAAACTAGCAGGACCCGTGCTATGCACGAAAAAGAAATTTTGAAAGATTTAATAATTTTATTTACTATTAATTAATATTTAATTAATAATCAAAATGTGATGTTAAATAACAAAAAGTATTCAAAGTTATTGTTAATATTTAAAATTTTAATAATTATATTTTTATTTAATGTTGATTTATAGAAAATAATTATTGTTAATTTAATATGAACAAATATTTTTTAGTAAATTTAGTTTTATTAATAATTCATAGTAATTTTAATAATTGTTATTATTTTTAAATTAAATTTTGGTTAACTTTAAATAAATAAAAATAATTATAAAATCTAACATTTTTATAAATTCCACTAATAATTAACAAATATATAGGAATGACAACGGGGTGGATTCAGGGCAAGGCACCCCACCCCTATCCCAACCCCATAGTCAAGACACTCTATCCCATCCCCGCCCCGTCCCCAATGTCAGATGGGTTCAAGGCAAGGCAATCACTCCTCAATGTCGGGCGAGTTTAGGGGCAAGGCACCCCACTCCTCATCAAGGATGGGGAATCCTCGAATTTCACCGCCCCATCCCCAGCATTGGGCGAGTTCAAGTAGAGGTGTAAACCGGGTCGTGCTAGGCCGAGCACTTGGGCTAGGCCAGGCCGTGGACCGAGCCAAGCTATGAGAGGTCCATTTAAAAAAACCATTTGTCGTTTTAACTTGGTATCAGAGCCATGTCGACAAAGACAAGTACTCATGGTAGCAATCCAGCAGCCTCCAACAGTAGCTCAACAATGAGCAGCTTGCTCCCTTCAATCCAGAATGTTACTCATTATCTTTCTATCAAACTCGGAAGTGACAATTATCTATTGTGGCACGTCCAGTTCCTTCCTATTCTATGACACCATCATCTGTTGGAGCTTGTGGAAGGGAAGAAGAAACTCCCGCTTGAAGTTATACCAAATCCAGATGGTATAGGAATGATTGTCAACCCAGAATTTGAAAAATGGACGGACATAGATCAACTTGTGTTAAGTTGGTTGATCTCCTCTCTCACTAAAGGCGTTATGGTGCAAGTGGTAAGTCTGTCGACATCATTAGAGGTATGGACTTCCCTTGCTCACAGTTATTCCACCCACTCCTATTCTAGGGTACTATAGTTGCGGCGACAACTGCAAAATCTCAAAAAGGGATCTCTCTATTTCTGCATATATACAATGAGCCAAATCTATTGTTGATAGCCTATCTACAATGTCTGAACCAGTTCTCAAATCAAAACAGGTACTTTATATTCTTTTTGGCTTAGGAAGCGAGTATGAGTCTGTGGTTACAACACTTACTAACCGACCAGACACAACAAAGTATGGCGTTGCAGACATCATGGGAACTCTTCTGAATCATGAAAGCAGGCTTGAAAATTTAGCTCTCGCCTCTGACTGTGCAAATTTGGCAAGTGTTCCTCCCAAGAAAAGTAATCCTCAGAAGCCCCCTCAACAATTTTCTCCAAATTTCAATAATAATAAAGGCAAGGGGCATGGACGTGGATCTCCACAATACAATCACCAGTCCTTTCAGAATCAACCTCAACAGTTTTTCTAGAGGACGTGGTGGTAAGAATAATATTACCTGCCAAATCTGTAATAAATTTGGACATAGTGCTCTGTAATGTCACAAGGTGAAATATGCTTTTGGTTTTACTATTGATAATTCCTACAATGAGCCATTTGCTTTCCATGGAGGCATCAATACCCCTTAGTATCAATATGAAAATAATTTCAATCCCAACTAGTATTCGGACTCTGGAGCTACCCATCACATGACTCCAAATTTAGAAAATCTACAGAATCATACTAAGTATACTGGACCGGATCAGGTGAAGGTCGGCAATCGTACTAATCAGCGTGCATTTTCTTTGAAAAATACCTGCCATGTTCCCTCTATTTGCAAAAATTTACTATCTGTTAGTCGATTTACAAAAGACAATGATTTATTCTTTGAATTTCACAGTGACTGCTACTATGTGAAGGATTATACGGGGAGAATCCTGCTTCGAGGGGTCAGTAGAGACAGATTATACAACTTTCCTCCTTCAGCCACAATCACTCCAGAAGCTCTTATTGGGGAACGCACGTCACTTCATGGTTGGCATCTTCATTTTGGTTATGCAGCTATGCGTAATGTACGACAGGTTATTTCCAAATTTGGTCTTCCGTTTACTAGATCTAGTTTTAATGATTTAGTGTCAAATGGGCAAAAGTCATAGATTTCCCTTGAAGTCATCTAGTTCTCAGTCAAAGCGTCCATTAGATTTAATTTTCTCAGATGTATGGTGACCTGCTCCCATTAAATCAAATAGTGGATTTTCTTATTATGTTATTTTTATGGATGATTTTTCGAAATTCTCTTGGGTGTATCCTATGGTTCGAAAATCAGATGTATTTGATTTATTTATTAAATTCAAGAGACATGTACAAGTTCAATTTGATGAAAACATAAAAGTGCTTCAATCTGATTGGGGTGGAGAATATCGCTCCCTGTCACGGTATCTTGATTCTCAAGGAATCACACATCGATTGGCATGCCCTCACAAACATGAGCAGAACGGATCAGTTGAACGGAAGCACAGACACTTGGTCGAATATGCTTTGTCTCTACTGGTCTCCACCAATCTTCCCTTCTTCTGTGTTGACGCAGTTGAAACTATAGTTTTTCTGACTAATCAACTGCCAACTGAGGTACTGAATAGTATGTCCCCTTATGAGAAGCTTTTTCAGTCATCTCCGGATTATTCTTTGCTGCGTTGCTTTGGTTGTGCTTGCTATCCTTTTCTGCAACCCTACAACAAGAATGCATTCCAGTTTCGGTCTCTCCGGTGTATTTTCATTGGTTACAGTACCTCCTACAAGGGGTACCGCTGTCTACATTTTCCTTCAGGGCGTCTCTTCATAACTCAGTAGGTTGTGTTTGATGAGAGCTTATTTCCAAGAATTGGTGAAACAACCCCTTGTTACAGTCTGACACAGCCTTAGCCTTGCCTACGCTTGGTAGGCTTACGTTAGGGACATCACCGTCATTTTCGCCTGTAAGATTTTTGGGAGAATTGATGTTATCTTCAGGCAGACCACCAAAAGCTTAATGTACTCTTTGAGGAGGGGTGGTCGACCTCCTTGGTGCCTAACCTTGGCACTCCTAGACTAGACCTGTTCATCGGGCCAGCCCGTGCCTGACCCTCGGACGGGCTTGAACATGCTTATAGGCCTGCGGGCTTAAATTCGGGCCAAAAAGCCCGGCCCGCAATAAATTCGAGCCAGGCTCTGGTTTTGTCAAAATAGCCTGGCCCGAGCCCGGCCCGACCCGACCTAATATTAAATTTAAAATTAGTTATGTGATTATGACCATTTGAAAAAAAAATTTTGAATTAAGAATGTAAAATTGTGTTTTAAAATATAAAAGAAAGGGGAAAATACCATCTTGTAGGCCCATTGTTCATTTAAATAGAAAAAAAAAATACTATCTGAATTTTTAATTCTAATTTGAATAGGGAAAATTGTTTTTTTTTTCAATTAGGTCGGGCTTCAGGCTCGGGCTCGGGTTTCGGGCTTTTTACCAAGGTTGGGCTCGGGCCCAAGTTATAGGCCCGTTGGTCGGGCTGGGCTCGGGTTCGGGCCAAGTATATTTTCATTACTGACAACTGAAAGCCCGGCCCAACCCAGCCCATGAACAGGTCTATCCTAGACCATCATCCCCTTACGGGGCAAACTTGGTTAATGGCTAGCATGGCTACCACGGTTCCTCATGGGCGCACACATGCTCATGGGGACAGTGTTGGACCGGCACTGCGCTGCCGACACTCAAGGGAGGCTTGGCATGCGGGCCTGGCTCAAGCATGACCCTTCACCTCGCCAACCCCTTGCCCAAGCTGATTGAGCTATCCCATTGCCCCTAGCGCACGGTTGTGTTCCGGCCCAAGCGGTTGTCTATCAACATGGCACACCGGTGCCCATCATCATCGGCATACAGGAGACCCTTCACATCGGTGCCAAGTCACCTCTTCGGCGCACAATTTCCTTGCATTATAGTTGTCCCCCTTTAGCACATAAGTGGCGCCTTCCATGGACCAGTCTGAGCCAGCCTAGTGCCCCGACCATTGGACTTAAGGTCATGATCGAGTGCTACTGACTTTGGTGGAGCCATCCCATCGGGCAACTCCTAGCCTCTAAGCGCATAAAGGCTTGTCCTGACCTAGCGTGGCCTGGATGCCGCACGGGTTTCTTCCACTGTAGAACTACCCCCGTGACACCCTAGCACCTCTCTTGCTCCTTCAGGCACTTTCATCACAATACCAGCTCCTCGGAATTCCGAACCTTCATGTCCATCATCTTTATTACAGCAGCACCACCCTCCAACTTCTCCTGAATCCAGCTCCAGTTCAGCTACTACCTCTCCAGTTTTAGGACCTCCGGATCAAACTTCTTCCGATCGACCACAAAGGTACCATAGCATTTAGGAACTTTTGGATACTACCGCTCCAGTCTCATAACCAGTATGCTTTCACTCCATGCGTACCCAATCTATGGATGGTACCATTCCTCGATCTCAGCTTGTGACAAGGTACCCAATTCCCTCCGTTCTTCTTACTCTCCTCGAAGAGAAAGAACCAAAAAATTTTAATAGGCTGCAAAATTGACTAACTAGCAAATAGCTATGAAAAAAGAATATCAGGCCCTAATTAAAAATGATACTTGGCACTTAGTTCCGTATGATCCTTCCATAAACATTGTCAGAACTAAGTGGATCTATAAGTTAAAGAAGAAGGCTAATGGAACCATTGATCGCTACAAAGCCCGATTGGTTGCCCAAAGCTTTAATCAGGTCTTGGGACTTGATTATTTTGACACTTTTAGTCTGGTTGTCAAACCGGTCACCGTATGGACAATCTTTCCATTGCCCTTGCGCACAACTGGCATGTCCATCAATTAGATATAGATAATGCTTTCCTTCATGGCATACTTGACGAAGACATTTATGTGCATCAACTCAAAGGGTTTGTCAATCCCACACACCCAACTCATGTCTGCAAATTTAAAAAGGCTCTCTTTGGCCTTAACCAAGCACCTCGAGCCTGGTACTCGTGTTTGAGCTCCGTCCTCAAACAAATGGGGTTTTGCAATTCTATAGCTAATCCGTCTCTTTTTATCTTCATCTCCAATAAGTCTATACTGCTCCTTCTGGTATATGTTGATGACATAATTTTAACTAGGAATTCTGCTACTGCCATTGATGGTTTTCTTAAATCACTCTCTTCGGTATTTCCACTGAAGGACTTAGGCTCACTTCATTATTTTTTGAGTGTCGAAGTCAGTCATTTCTCTGGCAGTTTGTAAATCTCACAGCAATGCTACATTCTAGATCTGCTACAACGGACGAATCTAGAAGGTGTCAAACCTGCAAGTTCACCCATGGCTACCTCTAGCCGCCTCTCCAAGGATTCTGGAAATCCCTTGCCTAATCCCACGGAGTACCACAGCAATGTTGGAGCTCTTCAGTATGTCACTATCACTCGATCGGATATCTCCTTTGCAATCAATAAAGTATGTCAGTTTCTCCACTCTCCCACTGATGAGCATTGGACAACAATCAAGCGAATCCTTCGCTACCCAAGGGTACTATCTCTCACATTCTCCACATCCGGGGTTCTTCATCTCGTCAATTAGTTGCCTATACTGATGCTGACTGGGCTAGTTGTCTGAATGATTGGCGCTCAACTAGAGGTTATGCAATTTATCTTGGTTCCAATCTCATTTCCTAGAGCTCTAAGAAGCAACAAACCATAGCTTGTTCCAGCACTGAACTTGAGTTTAGATCCCTTGCCAACAATGTGACAGAGCTACTGTGGATTCAATCTCTTATCAAAGACATTGGCTTTTTAGCTCTTCTACCCATACTCTGGTGCAACAATATGGGCGCTACCCACATGGCAGCCAACCCTATTTTTCATGCTTGGACCAAGCATGTAGAAGTGGATTTCCATTTTCTTCGAAATCTTGTCACTCAAAGGAAGCTTCAAATTTGGTACATTCCCATAACAGATCAGATAGCAGATGTTTTCACAAAACCACGCTCCACATCGAGATTTGCTCACCTTCGGGCCAAGCTTCACGTAACCCCATTCAACTTGCGGGGGGATAATAGCATAGAGGTCCATGGACCCATGCATGACCATGATAAACACTAAAGAAAGGGACTACAAGATGGTGCAGGAGGCGGTGGCATCAACATTGGATAACAGGTAGAGCAGATATGTGATATACGTGAAGAAAGAGAGTACAAAGAGAATGTACAAGTGGGTTGTCTTTGATTTCTTTGGAGTGGCTACTTTCGAGCCCTGGTTTTGGGAAATTGGTGGAGGCCATGGATAAGGTGTGATTGTGGCGGGATATGTGGAGTTGGTGGAGGAGGAGGAGGATCAAATGGTAAGGTAATTGTCATAGGGTATTTTGGGTATAATTTAAAATTAAATTAAACATGAGAAGTCACGTGCAAACGGTCTATGACAGAGATTTAACAGGGAGTTGTGCGACAATTGTCAGAAATAGTAGGGGTATAGTTAGTCAATTTCTTAAACATTAGGTATAGTTTAAGAAATTTGCCCTTAACTTATTTAACGCAAGGCACTATTTTGATTTGATAAAAATAAAATAAAAGGGAAACAAGGACTAAAATGTCATTTAGTATTGGGTAAGAAGCCTTTTATAAAGTTTACAACCTTAGAGATATGGGCCCCAACAACCATGATACTCAATGATACTTAGGTTTGGGTACCAAGCTTAATCTTTGTGTGTGGGGGGGGTATGGTAAGTCTTTTGGCCTTTTTAAAATTTGGTCTTTCCATCTTTGGTCAAAAAATACAGGAAGTTCGAAAGATTTATGCCCTACAAAGCTTGTAGAATCCCAAAATGGCAAAAAACCTGGACGTTTCAAATGAAGTTCCTATCTTTCTAGACCTAAAATCTTTCATTAAATGGTTTTTTGGACCATGGTAGACTAGGATACTTACCATACCGTTTACAACTTTAAAGACAATACCCCAAATGCTCATTACATATTTTGACCATCTAGAATATTAGATCTTCCAAAAAAGATTTACCAAACAACACCTTAATTTAATCCTTAGGTAGTTTTTGGTAAGTGCACTTACCAAACATTTACCCCATAAGTGTATCTTGGGTTTTCCATGTAAGTATTATTTTGACCATTTTACCCATAAAAAGCAATTATTACAAGGTGGCAACTTTGTCATATCATGTTTTATCAACTTTTTATTGTGTAAAAGTCATTTGCCCACCTAGAAGATAGGTAATTGATACCTAAGTAAAATATTTTTGTTGGGGTTCCATTCCACATGAATCCTATAAACAAACACGAATATGCTCCCATTGACCAACTCCCCACACCCCTCAAAATCTAAAAAAAAAAAAAAGAATACAAATGAGGCCTTAGAGAAACACAAAGTTAAGGAAAAGTTATTAAGGAATTTCACAATGGTGTTCGGAAGTGTGACTATCTCATGGCACAGGCTGTTTCAATCTGCACCATGAGATAATTGGCATTTGATTGGGTTGTTGCGGGTAAACCTATACATGGATCGAGCTTTGGGCCCATTCAAATTTTGGCAAAAGCCAAGCCTGGGCTTAACCCATGAATAGGTCTAGTTGTGTGGATCGATCCACAATATATCTTGGATTAATACACACTATTTCCTACTCTCATCCACTATAAAAACTCGTGCAACGGTCTTTGCCACAATGGTGAAAAATGGAAAAAAAAAGTGATCCACTACTTCTCATTTTACCCTACTTTTAACTTTTATAGTTTTTATTAATATCATATAGTTTTCTATTACTTTAATCTTTATTAATTATCTCTAAAATTAAGACATTTAATTTTTTTATAATTATGATTAATTTTTATTGAATATTTTTATTATAGATAATTAATATTATTCTACACTAGTCATGCTTAAATTGGATTTTTTGAAATTATTTATATTACTAAAAAAACACAAAATAGTTTTATCTTTGATCAATAGCATAGGTCATCTCACATGTTGCATGTGAGATGCATGGTATCAAAACATGAAGTGTGGACTAAAACTACACCACACCTTACAAAATGTCTATGGAGTGTGGTGTGATTCAGTGCATTCATTTTGCCCAATGTGAAGAGCAACTCTTCTATTGTAGTACACCTGTGATGTGGATGATAACACCACCCAATTTCCTATAGAATGTTCAATAAGAAATGGGTTTTAACATTTAACAATATATTGTTTTCACAATATTTTGTCCATGCTTTTGGCTTTCCTTCTCCCTATCATAGGTGTAGAAGCTATGTAGACATATTTAGCCCCCTGAGGCCTTATACATACATATATATATATATATATATATATATATATATATACTAGCATATGCTATATTATATTACATAATATAAAATTGTTCTAAGTAGGTTTCAAAAAAATAAAAAATAAATAAATTCGTATGTATACAACTATGAATAATCAAGGCGGGGCAAATTCAGAGATCCCTATTCCCTATGGGGACGGGGATGGGGTTAGGATTTTTAGACCCGTTGAGGTTTGGGGTAGGGACAGGGCGGAGCATTTAAGTTCAGGGTCAGGGATGAAACAAGCAAAACCCAGCCCTGTCCCTCCCCGTTGACATTCCTACCAATCACATTATATCGTGGTTAAAAGTTGCTAAATCACCCACACTTGTTTCTTGTGGTTTGTCTACACCATGCCATGGACAAATATAAAATAGTTCTCAATGTATAAAGTTTATCAATGTTATTATTGCTAAATAAATTTATTTCATCTTTCACTATTTTTATTAATTAAGTTTATAACAAATACTTTTATTTTAATCATGGTTAATTTGTATTATTTTTCACTATTCATCTTATTTATGAGTCATAATAATTTTAATACTAAATCAATAGTGTAAATCGTTTTCACATGTTATACATGAATACATAGAATTAAAACACAAGGTGTGGACCAAACCACACCACACCCTACAAATAGGGGTGTATTTGAGTCGAGCCAAGCCGAATAGCTAGCCATTCTAGCTCGACTCACCAAGGCAGTATGAGGCTAGAGCTCAGCTCGAGTCAAAAGCTCGTAAGCTCGAGCTTGACTCGATTCAAGCTCTACTTGAGAATAATATTATATTTATTATCATCATCATCATCATCACTATTATTATTATTATTATTATTATTATTATTATTATTATTATATGTATGTATATATGTATGTATGTATGTATGTATGTATGTATGTAGCTATTCGAGCTTGACTCAATTAATAAATGAGCCTGTAAATTGGGTTTGAGCTCAACTCGTGGCCACCCCTACCTACAAAAGACCTCCATGGGTGTGGTGTGGTTCGATCCACACATTTTCTCCATGCTAAAGAATGACTCCAAATTATGGCATGGTGTAGACTCATCTACACCACCTAGTTTCTCATCTACACTGCAAAACTATTCCTCAATGTTTTACACACTGCCATGTTATAACTTGGAAGATAATAACCCACTTGTCACAACGAGATCTCTTGTATGCAAAACCTCTACACACACTTTGCCAACACGAGCAAACATGTAGAACCATATACTCCCTATGGTAATGACCCAGGGATCAAAGTATCGGTATTAGGTATCGTATCAGACAAATCAGATATAGATACGAATACAGATACACTTTTGAAATGCATGAATACAAACAAAATATACAGGAACACTTGGATATGCTAGGGAAATGCATACAAATCACATAAAGTACATTAATAATATTAAATCAAAAGCTGAATTATCTATGAATAATGTATAAACACATGAGAAATGCATACTTCAATAGGTTATATCAGCATTACAATCAACAATACCGGAATTCTAGAATGTTCAAACATTGTATAATAATTATCACTCTATTTCAATTTTTATTATTTTTTAGGAATATTTATTAATTTATTATTTTTATATAAATAATAACTCTTTTTAAGTAGTAAATGTGTTTTCATTTTTAACATATAATTGTAAAATAAAACATATAAATCATTAAGGTAGATTCAATGAATTATTTATAATTTTCAGTTTTTAATAATATTTTTGAGGAAATTAAATCTTAAATTGTTCATTTCAGTTTTTATAATTGTAATTTTTTGTTTTCCATTAATTTTGTTTGAAAAATCATTCATTTAGTATTTTTATATGTTAATTCTATTTTTTGAACTATATCTTTTCAAATAATTACTATGTTTTCAGTTTTAACATATAAATATATTATTATGTGTAAAATAAAATATATAAATCATTTAAGGTAGATACAATATATATTTTTTTATAATTTATAATTTGTATTATTTTTTTAGAAAAATTAAATCTTAAATTAATTATTTATTTCAGTTTTTTAATTATATTTTTATTATTTTATTAAAGATGGAAAACAATACGCATTGTGCCAATACGTATCCATGCGTATCAAATCGTATCCACCGATACAATGTGATACACCCTGATACGGAAGCATATTGTGCCAATACGCATGACTTGTGAAATACATACCCAATTGTGGTGTATCCTATATCCATGACCATCGGAATCCCCGCCTCGGATTATCACTTGGGGACTCTGACGTTCCCTTCCTTGCAAGTACTCGCCCTCAGCTGACCTTGGCCGACCTTAGGGAGATTTCACCAGCCCTCAACTGTAACCTACTTCGGGTCCCCCTGGCCCTTGGCCACAGTGCACTCCGAGCTCTTCTGGCCCTCGGCCTCGAAACCCCTCGAATCCATCCACTAGCCATCTCATATAGAAAGCAGATCAAATTTACTATGTTGTTCTTAGTCAATCCGAACATCAACAGATAGCATAAATTAAAGTCGCGAAAGACAGAAGATACCGGCTCTCAACAATGTTGTTTGATTTGTACTAATCTCAAGCTGGTCACCTCCTTGGTGTCGGGCTAGCTATAAAACGTAAATCATAGACAGCCATCAACTGAATCAAATCAACTAAAGAGTAGAAAGTGGTTCGCTATAGAACCAAAGAAGATCAAATGCAGTGATCGATGACAGAAAATAAAAACAGAGGAGTGTGCTCATCCCACACCAATCTCCATTCCAATGTGGATTTTATTTGTTAATTGCTATATTGAGTGTTGGATTGGGTTCCAGAATTTTTTTTAAATAAAAACTTTTGAAAGAATCTTAGCTTATACAATAAAAAGGGCTAGTATCCAGAAATTATTTTTTGCCACCAATGCATTGAACACAACTATGCTTTTTATTAAAGAAAATCCAAGCAGCCCAAGTCATATTTATTGAGTTTTGTCAACTTTCAAGAATAATATCACTTCTCTTATAATAGAGTGTCTGCCACAAAAAGAGGTGAGGATAAAATATCCATGCACCCCCAAGACTCTCTTAAAGTCAATAAACTCCCCCTTAATAAGTATCTGTGGAAATGTAGGCCGATGGCTGCATGGACAAATTTCCATATTGCACAATTAATAAAACAAGCATTACATGCAAATTTTTTGGTCCAGAATAGATGGGATTTATCAGATATAATATATCCACTGAACAATTGAAACTAGACAATTTTCAGATCTGACCTCGAAACTCTTACATCTAATTTTTTATGTCTTGGACAATAATAGTCCAAATGCAAATGAGTACTTATTTGAATAAGCACTTATTTTTAACATAAACATTCTTAAATGTGGCCTAAATCAAATTAAATCAAATTATATTGGATTGCATATATGCATCCATTTGATCCAAATATGGATTGAATTTGGATCACCCATAATGGGATAAAAATTGAATTTGAATTTAGGCAATCGATACCTTGCAGCTAGGGTTGGCCCCAAACCATATAAAGAATCTTATTCCTGTTGGGAAGAAACTAAGTTTATCCACAAACTATTTCACTCCCAAAAATAAAAATAAAAAAACTTGTAGATATTCAGCTAGCACAATTCCAAGCAACATATCAACAAAAAACAATCATAAGTCAAGCAAAGAGAGACACATGATATTTAACGTGGAAAACCCCTCCAATGTTAAGGTAAAAACCACGGGGCCAAAGAGACCCAACAAAAAATCTCCACTAATAACTTAAGGTCACAATTACAGCAACTCAAACACCACAATATGCTCACAAACTTAGAGCAAATACAGATTCTCAAACATACACACGAGAATACCAAAAATTGTGAGAAAAATGTCAGAAAAACTCACAAACATGGCTACCGTTCAGGCCACAACATGGAGACCTTAACTACTCCAAATCAGATCTCCATCATTCAAATCGTAGGTCTGTGAGTTTCGAACAAGTCCACTGAATTTCAGCCAAATCGGACCACAAATGGCCCTTGATCAGAGTAATTGATGAACACTGCAGCGAGATGTTTTCTTTTCCCAACCAACAACGAGTTTCTTCTGTTCGACCTCAAATAACCGGTGATGCAGAGCTCTTATCAAAGATCCGACCGTTCAAAATGAGGAAAAATGAGTCCTACACTTACTGTACAAATTTCAGCTTGATCAAACAGTGGATCGGAATGTTCCGGCCGTTTGATGAACTCTGCGCACTGAAAAATCTGCACAGTATTTCGATTTCTCTCTTTTGCTTTCTCTCTTCAACACGCCGCGCACAAATTTTATTTAAACCCTAGATTTTTTTTGTTTTTCTTTTTGAAGACAGAAAAAAAATAGTGGGCTGAAGGAGAATGGGCTATAACATGGGTCAATATCCCATAATGGGCTAGATCAACAAATCCCACATGTAGTATGAAAAAGGTTTAGGGCTCTGAGCTAGAATTCATGTCCACACATTTTTTTGGGGGGGAGGAGAATAATGAGATTGATTATGGTGTTACTACTTATCCATTAACATAGTTATTGCTTCAATCGATGAATGAGAGCTGACTTAGATTCATGTGAAGCTAAACCGGTTAACCAAACTAGTCTATTCGGTTTCAATTAACCAATATAGAAAATCGACGGTTAACCAAATCAACCGTATACACATTATTTCTATATTATATATATATATATATATGTATGTTATCTATATTTTATATATTTTAAATTAATAAATATGCATTATATATAAATATATATTTATAAAATATGATATATAATTTATTATTTAAAATATAATATTATATATTTATATGCATTTTTATAATATATATTGTAAAAATTAAAAATCGAAAAACTGACAATCTGAACTGATGGTTAATCGAACCGGTCAACTGATTGGCTTTGATTTGGTTTCGGTTATCGGTTTATTGGTTTTCCAAAAACTGATAGTGATAGAGGGTGATTTGACTCAACCCCTTGAGACGGTGACATGTGGACATGACTCAACAAAAGTAACAGCTCAGCCCAACGGCCTGACCGAGACTAAGTAACGAGCCCGCAGGGCAGCTCGCTATGTCACAGTTCGCCATAGGGTGAGCTCGCTACAACACGAGCTCAAGGACCCCTGACGTACTGAAAGGGAATACTCAAAGACAAGTCTATCCCAGCTCGCAAGTTAGGCTAACCAGCTCGCTCCAATACTTAGGCAGAAAAACTGCCCCAAAGGCAACCATAAGAGGAATCACCTTGAAATACCCCTAGGAGCTCGCTACAAAGTAGCTCACGACAAAATAGCTCGCTACAAGGCAGCTCGCAACGGGATAACTCGATATGGGATAACTCGTTACAAGGCAACTCGCTGCTAAGCGACGCGACATTTTCAGGTAGTTTCTATCTGACAAGACCGTACCCGTCAAACTGTGCCACATCCTCTGACTGGCGGCGCAGTCCTTGCCAGCCTGACAGACTGCACCCACGTCTCTCGACAGATAGTGGCGTGTCTGTCCTTCCAGGATGTGTCACTCATCCGATTGGGTAGTACTCTGCAACGGTCACCTGCGCAGCCCTGGCAAATAACGACTGCGACAGAAGTCCAGTGGCGGTTACACTCGATTTAACAAAAACACTCATATAAAAGAGACCCTTGGTCGAAGGGGAAAGGGATCTTATCTGATCTGATCTTATATGATATCATATATCTTATCTTGAATATCTTGAACTTACTCGAACTTTCTCTCGAGCTAACTCAATGATCTAGCGCGACCTGCACTCTTAGCCTTCTTTGCACTCTTTACTGCTTTCTCCAGCATTCTAACTTAAGCATCGGAGTATTCCCACCGAGCAAGTCCCCCGGGAATCCTTTACCATCTTCTTCTCAGGTACCGTCTGTCGCCAGGTAGGAGCCAGTCAGCTACCAGCTAGAAGTGCCCGGATTGCGCAACATCAGATAATATTAGTTTGATTACAGAAAAGGCCCACGGTTCAGTTAACTAAACCATAAGCACCCTTAATATGTACATTCACAGCACATTTCGACTAATGTAATTGAAAGTGTACTATCTTAGTCTTAAAAAGGCAATAACCCTTCCCCATGGCAAGCAAGTTAAATTCTCAACATACTTGCATAAAACAACAACAAGATACCAAGTTAACATAAGGCTCGAGGCCTTCCATAGGTGGGGAATTAGAATATTAGTGATGTAGCGCAATCCGGTCACTCCTATCTGGCACTCGTGTGGCTCTTGGAAGACACCCGAGATGGGGAAGAATAAGAAGAATCCCTTGGGGGGCTGCCCGGCGGGGACACTCCGATGCTTAAGTCAGTACTCGATAAAAGCAAGGAAAAGGCGAAAGGCTAAGAGTGTAGATAGCGCGTTACCACTATATTCAAGAGGTCGGAGATTCAAGAAGAAGTTTCTCTTCTGCCCTAAGGGCTTTTATAGGGACACTCACATTAGGTCGGGCATAACCGCCACTGGGCACCTGCCACAACCGTTACTTGCCAGGGTTGCGCAGGTGGCCGTTGTGGCATACGCCTCGCCCGGGTGAGTGACACGTTTCCAAAGTGGCAGGCACGCCTTTGCCTGCTGACAAACATGGACGCAGACTATCGAATGGAACTGCGCCATCAGTAGAGGATATGGCGCAGTCTGACCAGTACGGTCTGTCAGTCGGAAGCTTCCTGAAGAGTGCTAGTGCGGCTCGTTCGCGAGCTATTTTGTGGCGAGCTTGAAACATTCTAGGATTACCCTTAGTGGAATTGGTCCTCGGAATGACTTGTCTGCTAGGGAGCTCGGGCGAGCTACACTTGCCTTAGAGTATCTCTTCAAAGATAGCATGGGGAACCTGGAGTTCTCGTCGTGGCGGACTCCTCCCCTCATGAGCTATAACGTAGCGGATTGCTTCGTGAGCCCGTCACTTGGTCGCACCGGGCTTCAACGCTAGGCTGTCACTCATGCTAAGTCAGCGTCTACGTGTTACCGTTTCATAGGTTGGGTCAAATCATCCTTCATCAATTGCCCCCCACTCCTCGAGCTAAGAGTACCACCTTAGCGCGAGGAGTTTATCAAGCGCGATGGACTGATTTGACCGAAATTCAAACTTGATTGACTCCCCTCATTCAATGCATTTGCAGGAATCAAGAGATTTTCTGACTCTCCTGACTTTTCGGATTCCGAGAACGTGTTGAGGTGGCTTTTAACTCCGAACGTCGTGTGGCTGCGACTACCTTAATTATGGAAGTCGTGCCGCCAATCGCCTTCGGTTTTCAGAAGGCGTGCAGTTAGGGCGCCCACGAGCCGTTGGATATGCTTTGATCTGGGCCATCAATTTGAAAGGGTAGAGACTATAAATAGGGGGCCCCCTCGGGCCTCATTTTCTCCCACGCCATCTTGTTGTCTTTGGATTCTAAGGTCGCGCACTTCACCTAGTCTACCTGAATTCCTCAGTTTGCTTCATTCCGTCTACTCTGGTGAGTCTGAATCGCTGTCAACCATGTCTGGGTACCCATACCACACCTATCACAGGGGCGATGGCTAGGATGATGATGCTCCCTCGAGCTCAGGGGGAGCCTGGGAGCAGATCCCGGAGGCTCGAGAGGCCTCTGGCGACACAGCATCTACTTCTTGGGGGAGGGAGCCTGATACCTTTGGCCCTTCTTTGATGACAGCAGAGAGCCTCAGGTCTCTGATTCGCTACTTTTGCCTCCCTGGGGACCTGGTTTACAGCCTCCCTACTGGCAACTTCCCTTGGAAGCATGGTCCCAATGACATAGTAATCTTTCAGGAACAACTCGAGGCTAGCTTGCGTCTCCCCTTGCACCTATTGATAGTGGAGGTGTTAAATCACTTTAACGTCACCATTGACCAGCTTCATCCCAACACCATTCGAAACATGGTTGGGACTATATCCCTGTGTTACGAGTATTGCTTTCCTTTGGACCTTGATATTTTTGTCTCTATCCTTTGTATAAAGAACGCTGCTCCTGGGGTTCCTCCGGAGAGGCGCTTTTATTACCTCTCTCCCCATCGCGGCTATAAGCTCTTGTACGAGCTGCCGAATAAGATTCCCGCCTGGAAGCGGGAATACTTTGTGGTCCGTAACCTCGAGGGGTGGCCCTTCCCCACTACTTGGAGGGGCGCCATCCAGGACCCCAGGGCCAAGCTGGACCCTGAAATTCAGAAAACGATGCTGTCCTGGGCATCGGTAGGCTTCCTTTGCTCGGACTACTTGGCCGAGGAGAAGCTAACGCAGGCAGGCTTGAGCCCGTGTAGGTCACCTTTTTAGGTCGCGTAGTGCCTTGTGACAATATTGTGCACACATGTATTTTGTTTCTTGTCGGACTAATATCTTGTGGTCTTTTGACAGCCATCGTGTCTAGTGCTGATTCGCGCCGCCTTCTCTCTAGCAGCCCGAGGCGCCATGCGAAGAGGATGCGCCCCAACCAGATCCCCCCTTCGGGAAGTATTGAGTTCGAGTCTGCCGAGCCGGTTCTACCCTCTCCTCCGCCCGAGACTTCGATGCCCCCACCTGAGGGGACTAGTGGGATTAACCTTGGGTGGAATGAGCTCCCTCAGCCAGGGGAGGCTCCCTATAATCCCCTTCAGCCCCGTCCTTACCCTCGGTTCCCAATGGGAAAATGGGAAGGGGTAAATGATTATCTTGTGGCTCGCCGGAGGAGCCGGAAGGCGATTACTAATGACGAGGCTGCTCAATGGGGGAATATGGAGCCCGAGGACCTCTCCGCGTTCGCCTCTACCCATTGCATGGTGGTAAGTGACCCTTTTTTTCCTTTTCCTCTCTTATTTTGCTTTTTCTCCTCTGTCCTCTGATCTTCTCTTCGGTCGGCAGATGAATTCCGCCATCCATGCCATGGCTCTCCAGACGCACGTCCACCGCGTCGACGCCCTTGACCAGCGGGCTGCTAACAAGAAGCTCCAAGGCGAGCTCGACCGGATCTGAGGCGAGCTCCATCACATCCGCAAGGGGAGTGAGTCTCAGGAGTTACCCGTCCACGACTAGGAGGCTCAAATCTCCCGGCTCTCTGAAGAGAGCAAGCGCTACAAGGAGGAATCGTCGAGGATGGTGGCGGAGAGGGAGCTCCTCAGGAAGTAGGTGTGGGACTTGGAGTCCACTCTTCTAAATCGGACTTGAAACTTGGATCTGATGGTGGAGGCTGAGCGAGAGAATGCGGTCTGGGATTTTAAAGACTCCCATGAATTCCAGGACCTCCAGGCGGAGTATGGTTCGGGTTCATACCGCTTTGGGTTTAAGCTTTGCCGGTGGCTGGTTCGGAAGAAGTTCTCTGGACTCAACCTCAATGGCATTACTATGAAGGGTCTATTTTTTGAGGCGGCGGACCAAGCGGAGGAAGAGGAGCCTGACTCCCCAGAGGATGAGGAGGCAGATCCTTGAAGCGGTCTTTCTCTGGACTTCTGGTGGCTTCCGGGTGCCGTAAACCCGGTCTTTCACAAGTCTTTGGTTGGGCGGTTGTGCCCTGTGGTAGTCAGAATTTCTCGAGTTGTTTAGCTCGCTTATTGCACTGTTACTTCCCCCCTCTCCTTTTTTTTTGAAGTGATAATGAATGTTCTTTCCTTCTTCTTCCGAGTACGATGGGCTCTTTGTATCTTTGCTAAGGCACCTAAGCTGCTAGAGCTATTTACCTGAAATAAGTCATCTCCATGGTGCATGACAAGTCGATCGCCACATGTACCCGAACTATTTATCCATCGGTTATTCTTTACTTCGATCATTGTACTAGGACAAGATACATTTGGTGGGGTTTAAGCCCGAGCTGCTTACACTCCTCACCTTGACAAGCTATCATGGGGACGACTAGGTCTGACTGTGCCGAGATCGAGTTAGCTCGGCATTCTTTGCCCTTAGGCTCTGGGCGTGACTTATAGTCTATTTTTGAGGTTTGCCCATGCCTCAAGGGCGATCGGGTCTTATTGCGTTGAGATCATTTTTGCTCGGCATTTTTGCCCTTGGGCTTTGGGAGTGGCTCGTGGCCTACTCGGTTGTTACAGATACTATTGTCTTAAGTTGACAATATTCCATGCTCGAGGTACTTGTTTCCCTTCAAGGGTCTCGAGCTCGTACGTTCCTTCCCCGAGCACTCGCTTCACTCGATAGGGGCCTTCCCAGTTGGACCCGATCTTACCAGCGCCGGGCTCAGGTACCATAACTTTATGAAGGACCAGGTCGCCAACGCGGAGGTTCCGCCTCTTGACCCTGGCGTTATAGTACCGAGCTACTCTCTACTGGTAGGCTGCGGTCTTAATGTACGCGAGGTCCCTTACTTCGTCGAGTAGATCGAGGTTGGTACGTAGCTCATCTTCGTTCGTTTGATCACTGTATGCTTCTAGCCGCAGCGTAGGCACTTCGATCTCTGCAGGGATTACTGCTTCAGTGCCGTAGGTGATATTGAAGGGTGTTTCTCTCGTGGCGGTCTTCTCCGTTGTTCGGTATGCCCATAGAACACTAGGTAGTTCATCTGCCCACAATCCTTTAGCTCGGTCCAACCATGCCTTTAATCTACGGAGGATGGCTCTGTTCGTGACTTCTGCCTGACCGTTTGCTTGAGGGTGTATTACTAAAGTAAAGTTCTGTTGGATTCTCATGTCTTGGCACCAGTCTTGGAATTTGATGTCTTCGAACTGTTTGCCATTGTCGGAAATCAATACTCGAGTTAATCCGAAGCGGCACACAATGTTTTTCCAAAAGAAGTTTTGAACATTTCGGGCTGTGATTCTTACGAGGGGTTCGACTTCTACCCACTTGGTAAAATAGTCCATTGCTACCACTAAGAACTTCCTTCCGCCCGTTGTTAGCGGGAATGGCCCGAGTAGATCGACGCCCCGCTGTGCAAAGGGCCACGGGCTGGTGAGATACTTGAGGTCGGCAGCGGGTTGGTGGTGAATATTGGCATGTCTCTGGCATTTGTCACATTTTCTAACGAGCTCAATAGCATCTGCCTTCATTGTTGGCCAATAATACCCCTATCGAAGTGCTTTCTGGGCAAGGGCCCTGCCCCCCAAGTGCCCGCCGCACAACCCCTTATGAGTGTCGCAGAGTACGAGCTCGGCTTCGGTAGGCCGCAAGCAGTGTAGATAGGGGAGCGTGTAGGATCTCCTGTATAGCCATTCGTCTATCATGACGTATCTGGCTGCCTGACGCTGCACCCTTCTGGCTGCATTGTGATCTGCAGAGAGGGTCCCGTGTAGCAAGAAGCTTGCAAGCGGGTCAATCCAGCTCGGCTCTGCTTGAACGACGGGAGCAACCTCCTCTGCTCCCCTGAGAATGCTAGGCCGAGACAGGTCCTCTATGTACACGGTTCTCATGGTGATGTCGCTAGTGCTGCCTAACCTAGACAGGGCGTTAGCCTTAGCGTTCTCCGACCTAGGGATTTGTCTGATGAACTGTGACTGGAAGTCGAGCAGGGCCTCTCTGACTTTGGCTAAGTAGGCGACCATGGTCGGCTCGCGAGCTTCATATTCGCCAGTGACCTGGTTGACCACGAGCTGGGAGTCGCTACAGATCACGATGTGCTTGGCTTTTACTTCTCTGGCTAAGGCTTGTCCGGCTATCAACGCCTCATACTCTGCTTCATTGTTAGATGTTGTGAACTCGAAGCGTAGTGCATACTCCAGTTTCGTACCGCTTGGGCCATGCAAAACTATTCCGGCACCGCTGCCCTGTTGGTTCGAGGAGCCATCTACATGAAGGATCCAGGGCTCCTCATTCTAGCTCGCACTTGGCCTAGCTAGGAGAGATGCCACACTGGCTGCTACCTCACGGGGCTCGGACTGAACCGGCCTGGGAGCTTCAAGCTCACCCGAACTGGGGACCTCGTGCTCAACTGGCCTAGGAACCTTGTAGTTGAACGTGTACTCAGCGATGAAATCTGCTAAGGCTTGGGCCTTAATGGCAGTTTGCGGCTTGTACTGGAGGTCATACTCGCTGAGCTCAACGGCCCACTTCGTCAACCGACCATAGACCTCGGGTTTAAGCAAAACTTGCCTTAGAGGTTTGTCAGTGAGGACGATAACAGTATGAGCTTGGAAGTACGGGCGGAGCTTCCAAGCTGCGATTATCAGTGTGTATGCTAGCTTTTCCATCTCCGGGTATCTCGTCTCTGCTCCCTGCAATACTTTACTAACATAATAGATGGGTCGTTGGACCCAATCTATTTCCTTTATTAGTACCGAACTGACCACTTCGTCGCTCGCCGAGAGGTACAGTTCTAAAACATCACCCTCCTCGGGCCGGGTTAAGGTCGGCACATTAGCGAGGTATTCTTGAGCTCGTCGAATGCGAGCTGCCAGTCTTGGGTCCATTCAAACCCTTTGCTCTTAATTGCCTTAAAGAACGGCAGACAGCGGTCCGCCGACTTGGACATGATGTGGTTCAAGGCGGCTATGCGGCTATTCAACCTCTAAACCTCCTTCAACTTCCTGGGCGGTCTCATGTCTAAAATGGCCTTAATCTTATCCGGGTTGGCCTCAATGCCGCGCCGGTTAACGATGTATCCTAGGAACTTGCCCGAGGTCACACCGAATACACACTTGTATGGGTTCAGTCTCATATTAAACTTACGCAGAATTTCAAAAAACAAAATGCAAATCTTGTATTAATTCATGTGAGAATTGAGTTTTGACGACTATGTCGTCTACATAGCATTCTACTTTTCTGCCGATTAACGACGCAAACAATTTATTTACAAGCCTTTGAAAGGTCGCCCCTGCGTTTTTCAACCCGAAGGGCATAACCTTGTAACAGTATAGGCCAAATTCCATGATGAAGGCAGTCTTTTCTTCGTCCGTCGGGTCCATCTTGATTTGGTTATAGCCCGAATAAGCGTCCAAGAAACTTAGCAACTCATGTCTGAGGTTGTGTCCACCAAATGGTCAATTCTGGGGAGCGAGAAGCAGTTTTTTGGGCAAGTGGACTTTTGGTTATAGTCGACTCACATGCGCCACTTGCCGTTGGCCTTCTTTACCAGGACGGGGTTGGCTACTCAACTCGGGTAGTTGACTTTTCTTATGAAGTCAGCTGCAAGGAGCTTTTCGACCTCCTCGTCAACCGCTTTCCACCGCTCTGGGGCTAGGTGGCGTTTCTTCTGTCTAACGGGCCAAACTACAGGATCAGTATTCAGCTTGTGAGTTATAAGGTCGGGGTCTATACCGGGCATCTCTACCGCAGACCTTGCAAAAATATCTAAATTTTGAAGTAAGAAACTTTCCAGTTTAGATCGTAAAGGTTCCTGGACGGAAGCGCCGATTTGAAGCGTCCGAGCTGGGTCCGCTGCTGAGGTCAGGACTGCGACGGTTTCTTTTGTGGGCGCGGCTCGTTCTTCGCCTTGCTCCGTAGGTCGCTCCAATTCGAGGTCATCGGCTACCTTGGTCTTTCCCTTCAGGGCGGCGACATAGAATTTGCGGGACTATAGTTGGTCGCCTCGCGCTACCCCCACACCAAAGTCTGTAGGGAACTTCATAGCCAGATAGTAGGTGGAGACCACCGCCCGCAGAACATGGGTGATCGGTCGACCTATTATGGCATTGTAGGGGGAGGGGGTCGCGACCATCATGAAGTCATGTTTGAATCTGACCACACAAGGCCATGTGTCGACTTCCACAGGTACTATTATTTTCTCAAGGGGCCGGACTTCTTCTCTGCTGAAACCCACCAAAGGAGTGTTTGTAGGCTTCAGGTCGCCTCTCTGCAACTGAAGCTAGTCAAATGCAGCTTTGAAGAGGATGTTGGTTGAGCTGCCTGAGTTGATGAGTACGCGTTTGAACTCAAAGTCGTTGATTCTTAGCTTTATTACGAGCACGCCATCGTGGGGATAGTGGACCCCTCGCGTATCATCTTCTATGAAGAAAATTGTCTCTTCTGTCTTCGATCGCTTTAGGGGGTTCTGCTCCTCTCGGGTGGCCTTACGAATTGACGTCCGGGCTGCCCCTGAAGTGCAACCCCCAACGATCGAACCTCCCACTATCATGTGGATGGTCCCCCGAACTGGCCTCTCCTCCGGATGCTGTCTTTGCGGTTATTCGGCCGGCCTGTTGCTGGATTCAGGAGCATCCTTACCGTGCTCCCCTTGTCGACCTATTTTATTACTATTGTTATTATTATTTTGTACAAAGTTTCTCAAATATCCGCGACGGATGAGCTCCTATATCTCGTCGCGGAGGTTTTACAACTCTCGGTACTGTGACCATCATCTTTGTGAAAACTACAATACATATTCTTATTTCTTTCATTGGGATTCCTCCTCAGATAGGGTGGCCACTTCACGTACGGGGCGTCCTTGATCGCCATCAGGATTTCTGCCCGCTTCGCGTTCAGTGGGGTGTAATCAGCTCGGTCCGCTGTAGGAGCTCGAAACTATTGACCCGGCTTTGTTCCTCGAACTGTATCATTTTTCTTTCGGATGTCCCCTTAACTGGAAGGCTCTCCTTCCCTCTTTCTTTTTTCGGGCGCGCCCTCGCCCTTCTGGTTGATCTCCTCTTCGGTGGCTATGAACCTGTTTGCAAGTTTCAAAAACTCAGTTATGGTCGCTGGCTGGTTGACGACCGTGTGCCATTTGAACTCTTTGTGTGTCACGCCTTTCTTGGCTGCTGCAAGGCGTACGGCGGGGTCCAGACGCGGTATCTGCATACAAGCATCGTTGAACCGCTTGATATAGCCCCGGATGGACTCTCCCTCTCTTTGCACTCTGCTGAGGAGGCTTTCTTCAGTTCGCGGGCACCGTTTGCTGGTGACGAGTGGGATGTGAAGCCTTGTGTGAACTGCGCCCAACTTCTTATCGACCCAGGTGCCAAGTTCTGGTACCACGTGCGGGTTGCTCCTCTAAAAGTAGTGGAGAAGGCCACGCACATGCACGACTCACTGGCTCTCGCCAGGTGCATCTGTGATTGAAAGGCATCTACGTGATCATTTGGGTCAAACAACCCGTCATACTTGTCAAGAGGGGGGAGCTTGAAGTCTTTGGGCATTGGGACTACCAGGAGTTCGGAAGACAGGGGGGATGGAACCGAGAGGAGGGGAGCTTTGACTTCGGCCGAGCTTACCTCTTCTTTGCCCATGAGCTCGGGCAAATCGTGGGTGATAGATCGGCTAGCTCGGCGGCGGCGTCTCTGCTTCTTGGTGTGCTCGGCGTTCGCGCTGCTCACCTCTGCGCTGTCCGGAATGGTTTGTGTAAGAAGTAGCCCGTTCTGCTGGTGATGGCTGCGGACAGAGGGGTCTTGCTTGGAGTCTGTTGCCAGGATCTCGAACCGGTTCTCAAGGATTGGGGTTTCAAACTTTGACCACTGAGGTGATGTAGACCCGGCGAGCTGGGGTCCTCCCGACCTGTCCGTCCATGGCGAGACTGGGGTAGCCGGTCTCTCTCGTCTGCCGCGGGGGGAGGCCTGGTTTTTTGGGAGGTTTTGGGGGGCCTCTCCTTGGCCAAAGGGGCGCTCATCCTGGCGGCGAGACTTAGCTTGCTACGAGGCTGGGTACTGAGGCGGGAACTGCGGCTACTGAAGTTGAGGTTGAGGTAGCTGGGGGAACTGCTGCTGATACTGATACTGGGAGGCCTGGTGCAGTACGTGTTGTTGATAGAGCTGAAATTGCTAGAACTGTTGCATTTGGGCCTGCATGGCCCGCATGCACTGCATCAAGTCCTCCAGTTGGTTCGGGCTGGCTGCTAGGGGCACAACCGAAGGTTCGGTGAACACCGCTCCGACTGTAGCAGGGAGCGGGGCGATGACAGGTGCCATTGTAAGAGGTACATTCAAGCTGGGGGTTCCGTCCACCGAGAGGGGGACGGTGAACTGTCCAATACAGACAGTAGGAAGCTAGGGTTGTTCCCTGGAGTTATCCATTTCCGTGCTTCGTCCGACATTGCTAGAGGAAGCCATGAGTGTTGGATCTTTTCAAGGAAGAAAAGAACTGTCAGGGTTTAGAGAGAAAGGCCTTTTGAAGCGTTTCCCACAGACGACGCCAAATGATGTAGCGCAATCCAGTCACTCCTACCTGGCACTCGTGTGGCTCCTGGAAGACACCTGAGATGGGGAAGAATAAGAAGAATCCCTTGGGGAGCTGCCCGACGGGGACATACCGATGCTTAAGTCAGTACTCGATAGAAGCAAGGAATAGGCGAAAGGTTAAGAGTGTAGATAGTGCGTTACCACTATATTCCAGAGGTCGGAGATTCAAGAAGAAGTTTCTCTTCTTCCCTAAGGGCTTTTATAGGGACACTCACATTAGGTCGGGCATAATCGCCCCTGGGCTCCTGCCACAGCCGTTACCTTCCAGGGCTGCGCAGGTGGCCGTTGTGGCGTACACCTCGCCCGGGTGAGTGACACGTTTCCAAAGTGGCAGGCACGCCTTTGCCTGTTGAGAGATGTGGACGCAGACTATCGAAAGGACTGGGACTTCACCGTCAGTAGAGGATATGGCACAGTCTGACCTGTACGGTCTGTCAGTCGGAAACTTCCTGAAGAGTGCTAGTGCGGCTCGTTCGCGAGCTATTTTGTGGCGAGCTTGAAACATTCCAGGATTACCCTTAGTGGAATTGGTCCTCGGAATGACTTGTCTGGTAGGGAGCTCGGGCGAGCTAATAACTTTAGTTTGCGAGCTACAGCTGCCTTGGAGTATCTCTTCAAAGATAGCACGGGGAACCCGGAATTTGCATCGCGGCGGACTCCTCCCCTTGTGAGCTGTAACGTAGCGGATTGCTTCATGGGCCTGTCACTTGGTCGCACTAGGCTTCAACGCTAGGCTGTCGCTCATGCTAAGTCAGCATCTACATGTCACCGTTTCATAGGTTGGGTCAAATCATCCTTCATCAATTAGATTGATGGATGGATGAAAAAACAAATTATAACAATAAGTCTCATTCTATGCCACATGGTGAACCCCCTTTTTGATCTTTTAGTACATCTAGATTTGTTTAAAAGATGTGGATATCTCCAAGACCATGGGATGGAATAGAATCCTAAAGCTTGTGTTTGGTTTAATAGAAAATATGAGGGATACAAAGTTGATATGAATTTTTTAAAGTATTTTGAACGTCCTTTTTCTCAACATGAGGAATCAGATCAATCCTTGGCTTTGATTAGAAAATACTAACAAATTAACAAATCCTTTTCCATGTATTGAGATAATTTAAATTTTAGTGGTTCTGATAAGGTACAAAGATACAAGGGCTTTTACCCAACCTTTATATAACTAGTCATATTGAAAGTACGATCTAGAGAGATAAAGATTGGATCATCACCAAATATCATTCCGATTGGTTAATTTGTGAATGTTTGTTTTTTCTAGAAACTTGGATTTGAAATCCTATTTGGGTTTTATGCAACTTCCTAAAACAAACCTTTAGATAGACTCTTGTTGAAGTTAAAATTTGCCAAGATTAATAAGCTCTATTAAAACACTGCAATCTACCTCAAATGTTCTCAAAACCTGAAGCAAACCCTAGGACTTCCCCACAAGTTTTGAATCTTCTAAGGCCTCATTTGTGTTTTGATAAGTCATTTGCTTTGGTAAATGCAGTTAGGAAATATTTATCTGGACAAGTGCACTTATCATTGTTTTTTTATTGCCTAGGTAAAGTTATATGATGATTGTTTTATCCAAAAAGGTGACACTATTAAAAGGATAATATTGTCCCATCACCTATTAAGAATTTTTGGCACAGATGGATGATAAGTAATTTACTATTACTTGACATGAAAATGAGTTGCTTGGGAATCATCCTTTTTCACAAGATTCACTAATATCAGAATGTGAACGTTTTTTTTTTTTTTTTTTTTTTTTTTGTGGAATCTATCAACTTATCTACCACCCCTTCTTTGAAAATGAACGAGGCCTAACATCTCCAACTTTCATGAATCACACTCTCTGCGACCCACCTAGGCATTCCGTTCAAGTTGTGAACCTTAATGGGCCAGGTTAAACAATAAGCCCGACTTGATGACCAGACCCTATCGGGTCGGGTTAGGGTTAGGTATATTTAGCTTTAGTGTTGGGTCAGGGTTTTTGATTCTTTCACTTGATTTGGGTTTGGGTGGTGCTTGGGTTTTGGATAACATACCCATCGGGTCATGATACCGCTACATACATAGAAAGTATTCTTGTAACTTTTTGACTTCTAACTCCATAGCCTTGAAGTTTACGATTTTTTTTACATGTTGATTTTGGTTCTCTTTGTTCTAAATGGAAAATACCTTAAAATGATCTATAAAATAAACCCATAACTTAAATTAATGGCCTTTAAACTTTAAAAGCATGTTAAAAAATACAATTGAAATGCTATATGTCGAATGGGGTTGGTATCAAGATAGATCCTATAGGATCATATCAGGCTTGGAAATTATGTTTCTTTTTTTTTTTTTTTTTGAGTTGGGTTGGGTTAGGGTTGAGGCAAACCCATGCCAAACCTGACCCTTTGACATCCTTGGGCATAACCTACATTAGAGTACCAAGTCATGTATTCTCTAATAAAAATACAAGGAAAATTATTGAAAGAGATCCCAACCCATGTATTCTATGTAATATAATTGTGTATTATTAATGAAGTGATTAGAGAATAAGGCCATGTTTGGTTCACTGCTCTGGGCCTCATTCTCTTAATTCTTGTTTGTTCTAGGCAAGAATGAACAAGAATGAATAACATTAGAGTGTTTGGTTATAAAATTTTTGTCAAGGGCCACTTTCTTTTTAGAATGAAAAATCAGTTCCATAGCCCAAAAATTGAATAGCTGGCAACATGAAAAATAATCATGCCCCATCTTGCTCATTTCACTCTTTGAGGAAACTCTGCCTACAAAACTGTTATCATAGATGTTTACTTTTGCGAAAGCACTTTTATAAAAGTACTTTTACATGAAAACACTTTTATGGAAGTACTTTTATAAAAGCGCCTTTATTGAAGTACTTTGTAAAAGCACTTTTATTGAAGTACTTTGTAAAAGCACTTTTACAAAAGTACTTTTATTAAAGGGATTTTACGAAAGCATTTTTACAAAAGTAATTTTATAAAACACTTTTATGAAAGTACTTTTATAAAAGGACTTTTACGAAAGTACTTTTACAAAAGGACTTTTATGAAAGTGCTTTTGTGAAAACACTTTTATGAAAGTATTTTTATGGAAACACTTTTACGAAAGTACTTTTGGAAAAGCAATTTTAGGAAAGTACTTTTATAAAAGCACTTCTAGTTCCATACATTTACATTAATACCTCCAACTAGCCAGGTGGCCCTTGCGTTGCAAGGGCTAATGAGTACAGAAAAACAATTCTTAAAATATGTGAAATTTTTTGCTTTACCAGTTGATTAAAGGTAAAGTTATGTTGATTGTTGGACCATCATGAAGACACCCCAGCCCCCAGCCCCCAGCCCCTTAGTGTGACAATGGTAAGGGGTGTCCTAACAATCTGTAAACAACACAAAGGGTATTCTGACAAAAGAGTGTGTCACGGAAATAATGAGCAATTAATTAAGGATTGCAAGAATACGTTTTTGAAAGGAATTAATTAAATATTTGGGAGTGGTGTAATAAGCAATGCCCATATGAATAGAGATAAACATTAAGGTTGCGTTTGGTTGCAATGCAAATAAATTTGAAGTGATGCAAAATCATGGCAGTGCAAATGATTTGATTGTAAACTCTGACCTATTTTTGTTTCAAATTTTAACTTATTTTGTTTGATTGCAGTCTAAATGAAGGAAATTAATACATAAAGTAAAATCCAAAACAAAATTAAACAAGAATTTGCATTTTTTATATTTGCACTCCCATGCATTTGTACTAGTGCAAATAAATTTGCATTGCAACCAAACACAGACTAAGTTGTAAAGTTTCACCCATATGCTTCTTACAAAATAAGGAAAAAAAGACTTTGTTCTTTACATAAACAAGTTAACATATTCCACTTGAGGTGAGCTATTTGAATCGGCTTGTATAGCATGCAGACATTGCTCTTCAATGGACAATTTTGTCTCTCAACACCATGACTAATTATTTGTGATTAAACACCAAGACAGTGAGTCAAACTTGCGGTTGTCCCAACTGATCATCTTCCATCTTTAATAAAAACCAATCCTGCTCAATTAAAAAGGAAAATAAAATATTAAGGAGCTAATAAGGGAAAAGATTGGCAACCTAGTCTGAACCTACAACAATAGAAAGATAAAGGAATTTAGTGTAATTCTTGCTTTTTGTTAAAGGAAAGAGATAACCAAACAAATAAATAAAAAGAGAAGGAAGAAATTAGATTTGATCAAGAAACTATAGATTCTCACAACTAAGGACCAACTTTTCCAATTCCTATTTCTTTGAAAAATCTATAGGAATTTTTGTTTCATTTGGGAGGAAAAGGACTCAAAAAGGTCTATAGATGTTCATTTCGCTGTTCTCTTTTCACTGAAAACTTTCAGAAAATTACCATACCATGTGGTCATTGGTTGAAATATCAGTCCCAACACGGGTTATAGAAATTACATACAATCACTGTCTAGAAAATTCCCCTGCTTGATAAATAGATGATCATGATTAATCATATATATATATATATATATATGAAACAAGGTATATCAGTTTTTCAAACTTCATTGATGGGGCAAAAGCTCATTGATCCCTACTGATCTCTCTAAAAATGTGAGTTTTGTAAGACCTCACTATGCACCTCCTACAAAAAATATAAAATGATCAAAGAACAAAGCAGAACATTGATTCCCTATGACCCTATCTCCGTCCCTCCCTCTCTCTCTCCCTCTCCCTCTCACAACTCCAATCCTTCTCCGCATTTAGTGTTGGCACTTTACTTAAAACCGCGATAGTAACCTTTGCTAAAACCATATGATATTCACATTTCACAAATAAAAATGAACATTTAGTGTTGGCACCTGTAGTAGCCAAACCCACTATTCTCTTTAGGGGCTTGTCCTTCAGCTCATTCCCAACAAACATATGTATGAACATGAGGATCAACAACAAAGCAAATATAATATAATCTAACCAAGAATAACAAAAATATTATGTGTTGTACAAAGGGAGGTAATATGGGAATACAAACAGTGAATCCAAGAATCTTGAAATATATTCCCTAATCTTAATTGCATGGGAGATCCAAACCATACCGCCAATGCAAAAGGAATTTGGGGGTTGTGTAGCATTGGCCTCCTAACTCCTAATAAAAATTGAATCTCCATTAGTTAGGACTTGCTTAAATTTGTATCTTCATAAGTTAACATTGTTTTACAATGAAAAATAAGGTATTTTTCTAATATTATATGTTCATCATATTCAACATAAATTAGAAAACAAAAGTTACTATTATTATTAGTATTACTATTACCACTACTAAAATTCTTATCATTAGAGGCACCTAATTACAAAAAAAAAAGCCCAAAGGAAGCAACTTATTTTATAACATTAGAGGCACTTTTTTATGCCTCTTAATTGTAATTTTGCCATTTCACTTTTGGCCAAAAGGGAAAAGTATAGCAGGCCCATTGCAGAAACTTGAATCCCAGGCCAACCCATACGAAATCTATAATAACGATCAAATTCAAGTTTTAAAATTATAAGACAGATTCCCCCACTAACTAAGCATCATGCTTTTCCCTGTGTTTGGAAGAGGTGTCAAATGTCATCAGTGTAAAAAGATGTTTAAGTTTTAAATACATTGATGACATTTTACACTGAACCATAAATATATATGGCCGTTGTATTTTGAAATCGATGTAAAAAGATGTTTAAGTTTTACATTGATAATCCTGATGTAGTTTTTACATCGATTATTGATGTAAAACTATAAAGGTGATGAGATTTTACATCTATCATTGATGTAAAACTACATTCCATCCAAACGCATATAAAACTGAACCAAAGTATAATTTTAAGTTGATAATAATTACATCCTTTTACCAAACACATATAAAGGTGAACCAATGTAAATTTTTATTTACATGGCATCCAAATACAGCCTATGCTTTTCTTGTTAACTGGCAATCCAGCTTGTATTTTATGTAATAATAACATTTATTTAAAATTTTATTTTAAATTTAACCATAAATTCCAAATACTAAAATGACCCTATTATACCCACGGTCATTGCTCTTTCCATGATATCTCCCGTGAATAATAACAAATAAATAAGAGAGATATTCCCAATGGATGATAGGATGTACATGTGAGGCGCCAGATGTGAGGAGCAGATCCGGTCGCCGCCCTCCCTTTTCGTTGTCTCTGCACTCTCAACTCTCATTTCTTCGACTGCTTCTTCCTGCAACTGCAAGTTCTCTTCCCCAGCGGCGCTTCTCATTTTCTCCTCCCAGCGGCGCTCCTCTTTTTCACTCTCATTTTCTCCTCCCTGGTTCCCCCTCAGTCTCGCTCTCCCTCTGTCGCGCCCTCACTCTCTCCCGCTCTCCCTCTCTCCCTCTCTCAGTCTCTCTCGCTCTCCCTCTTTCTCACTCTCATTTTCTTCTCCCTCGCTCCCCCTCAGTCTTGCTCTCCCTCTATCGCGCCCTCACCCTCTCCCGCTCTCCCTCTCTCACTTTCTCCCGTTCTCCCTCTGTCTCGCTCTCCCTCTCTCCTGTTCTCCCTCATTCTCGCTCTCACTCTCTAGCTCTCTCCTGTTCTCCCTTTGTATCGCCTCTCTCTCTCTCTCTTTCTCTCTCTCCCTCTCCCGCTCTCCCTCCCCCTCTCTATCGCTCTCCCTTTCTCCCTCTGTCTCGCTGTCCCTCTCCTGCAAAATTGTGGTCGAGGTCGAATCTAGAGGCATTGGAACTTGTACTTTATGGTCGAAGTTGAATCTACAGGAGTTGGAACTTGTCAGCGGATGCCATTTCTTGCTGGTACATAGTAGTTGAATTTTTCAGTTAGCATTCTCGCTTTTTTCAATTCTATTTCTGTCTCAGTATATACCAGGTGACGCTCTTAACCGTTTTTGTTTCTTGCGCAGTATTTGTCACTGCTCCATCATTTTGTTTGGCTTATCCATCAAACTAGGGTTTTACCCAATACATTGAGGCCTTCCTAACCGGAGGAAGTTATCAGTTTGAACACCGGTGTCACTAACAGGTATTTTATAATTTCTTTGTATGATAGTTTAATTTGTTTTAGTCAATCAAAAAGTCATTTCAAATAAATTTGATTTTTGGTTCTCTTTGCATTTCTATCATAGTAAATAGGCTGTCGTTTTTATATAAAAAATTTTGTTAACTTGTGTTTGATGATGATTCATTCCTGTTGAATGTGCATTAGAGAACGAGTGTACATTAGTTTACACATGAAAAAAGTAGATCAAGCAAGTGTTTGTAAAATTTCTTCTATGGAAGGTCAATCTACTTTGGTTATGAAAATGTCTCTCCAAAATTAAGATGATAGTTTAGTGGTAATCACTCATAACAAACATTAATAATCATATATTGTTTTGTTGTAAACTCTAGGAGGGTGTTTGCCTTCCCAACATGCTATTCAAATTCCACCTATAAAGAGCCAAATTCAGTTAATGAGAAACATTAATTTGTAAGTTGAATGTTCTCAAATCAAAGAAACCTGAATTTGTTTACCTAAGGTGAGAATTCTAGCTAAAATTAAAATAATAATTAAAAGTGATGTTGATAAAACTTAATGGGAATAATAACCTTATAACCTTAATATGGAAGGATGCTAAAGTAATTACAACGAAGGCCAACAATAAGCATGGAATAAAGCAAATAAACATGTTTTGAATAGAGGAAAAGAAATTTATTTATAAAATAAATTTATAACAAATAGGCAGTAACCATGGAACAAAGAAAATCAATGGAAAAAAAATGAAACAAACAAAAGTTTGAGAACAAAACAGAAGTTAACTCCATCACACCATTCGTAACCTATTATCATACCAAAACCACAACCAAAGAGGGTGAGGCAAAATGAAGATAAGTTACAGATTGAAATTGAAGATACACTAGCATGAAAATCCAAAAAATTGAGATATGTGACTCATGAAATACCAAGGTTAAGAATCTCCTCAACCCAAACCTTACCTTCCCCATCAATCCTGGTGGGGAGATTCTCCATTCTGTCAATCCTTCCCTGGAATCTACAACTTATCCAATTTCTAAAGTAAATCAATTGTTGAAGTGGTATCCTTGAAGGGGAATGAGTTGGTTTGTGATTCAGGATTGAGAGGACCTTTGAGAGATCATGAAAGATGTGAGATGATCCCTTTGCGTAATCTACTTCAGGATGTCAACTTCTCTCCTTAAGGTAATGATGACAGGATGTGGTCTTCCACTGTTGAGGACACCTATATTTGTGCTTCTTTTTTAAAATCTTTTATTCATTAACTGAGGAACACTCTTTTTTTTGTTAGTGAGCTGTAGCATGGTCCAGTTCCCCTTAAAGTCGAGATTTTTCTTTCCTGCAAGGCGGACAATCAAAACATTAACACCTTTGAAAGACTCCAAAGGAAGTGGCAAGGCTGGTCTTTTTCAACTCATGTGTGTGTCCTATGCTTGAAGAATGGGAAGAACAATCACCTATTGATGCATTGTTCCTATGCCTCTTGGTTGTGGCAACAGTTTTTCTATTTGGTGGGAAGAGCTTGGGTGGCACCATCTGAAGTTGTGGACTTTAAGACAGATGTGATGGGCTACTCCACCCGGAGGCAAAAGATTCTATGGCAATGTGTGGGTGGAGAAATTCTGTGAGGGCTGTAGTTTGAAAGAAATGCAAGAATTTTTGAGAGGTACAACTAAGTTGAGGAAGCAATAGAACTCACAATGATATGGGTTGCACATTGGGTTTGGTAACTGAAGAGTTTAAAGGTGTGTCTCCAAATGATATTCTAAGGGAATGGCAAACCGTGGCCAGTTTTCAAATGAGCAGACAGAAGAGGGTGCTGGAGTTGATTCCCCCAGAAGCAGGGGTGGTTAAGTTCAACTTTGATGAGTGCTGCCTTGGAAATACAGGGCCCTCTTGTGTGGGGGTGTTGAAAGGGGTCATTGTGGCAATACAATTCTTAGATTCTCAGGTCCAGCGGGTCAGGGTAATTCCCTAAGAGCTGAATAGCTCCAATCTAAGGTTGAGGCAGTAGGGGTTGAGGGATGTGGTAGTTGATTATGGGTTTGTAATGGTTTAGTATGGGATTGTAACAGTTTGTACTAGTTGATTATTGATTTGCAATGGTTAAGTGTGGGTTTGTAACAGTTGATTATGAGGTTGTAATGGTTTAGAACAATTGAGCGCGTTTCTAATGATTTGTAGCAGTTGCAATGTTGGTTTGCAATAATTGAGTATCAACTGATAGTGGCACAATACATACTGAGATGTGTTGGATACTATAAAATTTTACTAAGGGGCCATTTGATAACATCTGAAGTTGCTGAAAGTTTGTTACTTTGTATTTTAGTGAATTAGTTTTTAAGGAGGTTGTGGACTCCTTAATGGCTGAAACTGAAGTTGAGTAGTGTTTAGGATTAAAAATATATAATATATATGATGTAAAAAAATAATATAAGGCTTGAGGGGCCAGATTTGACAGCTGGCCTACTTCACATAAATTTAAAATTTAATTTATTCTGGTTATGGGGGGAGTTAAGTAACCACCCCACGTATGAAGAGTGGGGAGGTTGCTTTAACTTCCGTACCCATAACTGTCTCCTCTAAATAAGGGAGAGAGGAGAGGAAAAATGGGTGGAAGATAGAGAAAAGAGAGAAGAGAAAGAGATTAAAGAGAAAGAGAAAAAGGGTGAGAAGAGAGGAAGAGAGGAAATAGAGGAGGGAACTTGTAGTTCTGCTGATTGAATTATCATGAATTAGTGGATTCCACTATCAAATCAGTATAGTGGGCCCCACTGTTAGAACATTTAAGTTTAAAGTGGGTTATACTCACTATTTAAATAACATATATCAATGGGGCCCACTATTTAAATATTTGAGTTCCCAATCAGCATAGTGGGTAACACTAGTCAGTGGGGCTCACTATTAAAATATTTAAGTTTAAAACATTAAAGTAGGCCACATCCACTATCAAACCAATAGTGGGTCCCACCTATCAGTGGGCCCCATTGTGGAAATTTTTTTAGTTTAAAATATTCAAGTGGGTCACACCCACTATCAAACCAACATAGCGGCTCCTGCTTATCAACAGGACCTACAATTAAATTTTTTAAGTTTAAAATATTAAAGTGGGTCATGCCCACTATCAAACCAACATAGTGGGTCTCACCTGTCAGCAGGGTCCACTATTAAAATATTCAAGTATAAAATGTCAAAGTGGGCCACACCCACTATCAAGTCATCATAGTGGCCCCACCCATCAGCAGGGCTCACTATTAAAATATTCAAGTTTAAAACATTAAGGTGGGCCACACCCACTAGCAAGTCATCATTAGTGGGCCCTGCCCATCAATGGGGGCCTACTGTTAAAATAATTAAATTTAAAATATCAAATTGGGTCGCATCCACTATCAAATTAGTATAGTGGGTCCTCCTATTTGTTTATGGGGCCCACTGTTAAAACATGTTGAAACATTAAAGTGGGTCATGCGCACTACCAAATTAGTATAGTAGGTCCCACTTTTTACCGATTAACGGGACTCACTGTTAAGATGTGTAAGTTTAAAATACACAAGTACCCAATGGTGAAAGGGCCCTATCCTATGACCTATCTACCAATTGTGGGGCCTGCTCATGGGTATAACCCACTAAGAATCCAAGCTGATGGGACTGTTTATACCTAAGTAACTCTTTCACGTAAAATCAAAATCAAAGGGTATTTCCTCTAAGGAATATAATTAAGGGGTTAGCAAACATAGTGCATACTTATACACCCTGAATAGGGAAACCCTAATTCTACTCAAGTTCTTTTTTTTTTTGGTGAATTATGATCAAAGCAGGTAGATCACTATATCCTTTAAAATTTTATTATTTAATTATTTTAACAACTAAAAGACAAAGCAGTAAGTCTTCCAGTTCAGCAACTTGGGCTGTTATCAAATGGCCCCTAAGACTGATGATTTCCTACCATGCTATGTATCTGTATTTACCAAAAACTGATATCTGTCCTCTGTCGGTATTTTAAACCATGGAGTTAACATTGGATTGCAATGTATTGGGTCCAATCTGATCCAATTATATAATAGTTTGTTTAGTATGGTCCAATTGAATCCAATAATCATATATCTGAATCCAGTTTAACTGGATTGGATCCAATTCATTGACAGCCTAGGTCCACCCCCTTTGTTTTCTTCCCATAGGCTGTGTAATGTTTCTTCCATTCTGCTTTTAATGTTTATTACTTTCATGTTTTATCACTTTTAGTGTTTGATACTTGCTATCTACTTTCTATATTTGATTCTTTAATGTTATATCACCTTTATGTTTTTATACTTGCTCTACCATGTTGCCTTCCCTTGCCTTTGCACCTTGCCAAATATGCAACAAACATTACGAGTTGAAAAGGATTATAAAGGAAACTATGAATTTAAATTCTCAAGTGAGCAGAGAATGTATAGAGCCTGGAAGTACTCGATGTTTATTTATGAAATGAATGCATTAAATGGGACAGAATTAGAGAGTTGCTGATTAAGCTTATAAAATCCCAGTTATGTACTGCCCTTTTTTTGACCATTAGCGCAACCAGAATAATTTATTATGAGAAAGCAAAAAATCCCAGTGGTTATTCTAAGATCTGAACTAGAAAGTTAGGATTTGGGAACTCTTATTATTTCTTGCTTGGTTAGTCTTGAAATTTGACTTATGACTATTATTATAAACTTATAATACAAACTTTTATTTTCCAAGTATACTATTTCTTTTACCTAGACCATGGAGGTAAAATTCATTTCTTGATTTAAATTTGTCAAGTAGGTATCAAGGTCTTTATACCAGCATGGCATGGGATATTCAACTACAAATGATCCAGAAACTCATGAAGATTTCAGACCTACCACCAAAGTCGTGAATTCTGGCCTTTCCAAAACCGACATTGTTGAGCAGGTTTGTTTTTGCTATCAACTTGTGAAAACTAGCACTTCTACATTGTTTTCTTAGTTAAACTTTATTAAGATATTACTGCCTGAGATTCACTCCTTTGCTCTAGTGGTTCTTGTTTGTGGATAATGGTCAGTTTCTGATCTACAGGATGTCAAGGAAAATCCAGTGGTGATTTATATGAAAGGGGTTCCTGAGGCTCCTCAATGCGGATTCAGCTCACTGGCAGTTAGAGTGCTGAAACAATACAGTAAATGTCCAAATGCTTGATCTGGATTTGCTATCTTCTGCTTTTTCTTTTTCTTTCTTTTTTTTGGTCATATGCTTGATGATAATGATATGCTTGATTTGCATCCAAAACTTAATTTTTCCATCTCTAATGAAGTTTGTTCTTTAAACTTTACAATGCTACACTGTTGAGAAATGAAACTCAGCTAGAGCTGGCCCAACCCCATCCCACCTGACCCTATTACACAAGGTCTGGGTGTATTATTAGTCCCGATTTTTAATAAGGCCATTTCTGGATTTGCATTTTGTACACACTCATGTGTTATGCACAGATGCACATAAAGAAAGAAAAGAAAGAGGAAAGAAAGAATAGAATAATGAAGAACACCCTTCAACTTTCAAAAAGAGAGAGAGAGAGGAGGGAGAAAGAAAGAGGTAAAGAAAAACCTTTGCCTTGAGCATAGGGCAAGGCTTTGGGAAGATTTGGCAAAGGCAAGAGGTTCCTGTGTTTGTCTGTGGGTGATAGGGAACAACTTTAATGTTGTTAGATTTGTTGAAGAGAGAAGTGGGGGAAGCAGAAGGTTGAGAGTGATGAAATTGTTTGCAGTTCATGCTGAATAGGAAGAGAGGGAAGATGGGAGGGTTCGTGGAGGTAGGCCATCGGAAAAAATCCTTGAAGATTGAAGTAAGGAGCTTCTATTTGAGGAACAGAGATTAAATGGTCAGCTGAGCTTGAAAATCAGGGAAGCAAAGAAAGGAATGGTGCTGTTAGAAGGTTTGGGGGTGATTGAAGGGTTCAAGGAGTTTGTGGAAGGTGCAAGTAACAAAGGCAAACAAAATAATTGGAAAGAGTTTCTCTCAGAAACTGGAAGAAGGTTTGTAGTAGAGTGTAAGAGAAATTCTAAAGGCTTTTTCATTTCTTTGACAGAATTTTTTGGCAAGGGTAGGAAACAGATGATCTGTTTCCCAGAGGTAAGGAAAAGCCGGGGCTGGAAGGCAGTTCATGGGGTATTATGTGAACTGCTGCAGCGGTTGGGACTGTTGGGTGCTAAAAGAGAAGTAACAGAAAAAAGGAAGATAAGCAGTTCTACTAGTCTGGAGAGCAATAATAAGCAAGAGACTCTTATAGTGACAGCTGGGGCAGGTAAACACAGAATGGGAGTAAACCTACAGAGAGGAGATTGGGAAAGTAAACTGATAGTTAAAGCTTCAGCTCACATTCTAGATTGGAGGAAAGTTGCAGATTTGTTAACAACAAGCTTGAAGTTGAAGAGTACGTTTATTTTAACGCCCTTTGAGAAAGACAAGGCTTTGCTGGACTTGCTTGAGAATAGAGTAGAAGTTGAGGCTCTAAATATCCAAGCTGAACTTGGGAATTTCACATTATCAAGATGGTGTCCGGGATCAAACTCCAAAGATTTATTCGTTGAAGATGGAGTGCTGGTGCGTTTCTTAGGCCTTCCCTTTCACTTGTAGAAGCAAGAAACTGCTGAAGCCATTGCTTTGATGTGTAGAGGATCACTAGGAGGTGTCTTTTGGGGAGACCTCTTTTCAGCTTCCATTTTATTGAATGGAGTAAAACCTGAGGAGATTCCTCAAGATAGAGGTGCGAGTTGAAGGACAATTTTACTCAGTGTGGCTGGCTTCATCCATTGAATCTGTGCTTTGGAAAGAGGCTCGTAGGGAGGGAGATGAGAAGCTTGAAGAAGAAGAACTGCGTGGCAATAAAGGATTGGATGGTTCAAACAAGAATAGCACCTTCACTAAAATGGAAAAATAAATGCTGGAGAAACAAAAAGGTAGCATTCAGGGGGAGGGTCTTATCTGTGTAGAAGCAGTAAACAGCCTGGAGGGTGGCAGGTCCTTTGCACAGGTTGTAACTGTATCCACCTAAGGCGGGTAAGGTGGATACAGGAAGCCCAGTTCAGGGGCCCAACCCAAAAGGTCTTGACTTAAAAAAGGCACGTGACCAACCATGTGCCTTCGATAGATGGTTATTACCATCTATCTTCTTCTTCTTCTTTGAGTGCAACGAACCGTGCAACAGGGAGCCTGAACTCGGCGCGCTATGGAGCTTCGAAACAATGGGTTCCGGTAGTAAGATTAGAGCAATCATCGCCTGAAAAGCGCAATCCAAGGTGTATTAAACAAAGGGATTTAGAGGAAAGAAAGAAGGAGCTCTCTTAGTTTGAAGTTTTTAGCGGTTCTGAATCGGATGATTATGAAAGTCTGGGCAGCATCGATCTTAGCAGATCAAAGGATATTTCTGAAGAAGATAACCTTGGAACGGAAGTATTGTTCCTGGAGGAGGAGGGAGGTGATTATCAGAGTTTTGAGGGAGGCTTGAAGAGTTCGATGGAATGACAGAAGACAACTACGGTTGGGACTCAGATTCTGTCTACACTGGCAAGGGAGATCAACTCCTTAGCGCAGGAAGAACATGTTATGGCCTTATGGGTTTGGAAAGGAAAGACTCTACCGGACTGCTCTGTGATGTATCACCTATAGCCAGACAGCAGTGGAAGACTAACTCAGATGCGGAAGTTGTCAAGTTGTTGATCTCCTATGAAAATTTTTCTAAGCAGATCAGACCTCAGGAGACAGATTTAGACTTGCCTCCCGATGTCGGTCCCGATCCCTTGAAAGAGTTTCATTTGGCTCCTAACAACGAAGGTACTCTTGTCAATTCGGTTTTTGTTACTGATGTTCTTCCTGTGGTTGAAACAGATACACCAGCATCCTGAGAGGAGTCTTTAGGTGAGGATGAAAACAGAGAGCTTAGCATTGGTGAAGGTGAGAGGAGAGAGGGAGAGTTGGAGGTTACGAAGAAGCGGGAGGAAGAGTTAGAAAAAATATGGGAGCAAATTTGTGCATTATTGGAGGAGTATAAAACAAAGGAGGAGGGGTTAGATGGTAGGGCACCTGAAGCAAATCCTTAGAATAAGGAGAGTAATAGAAGTTCTAGGCTGGGGGGGGGAGTGAGTAAAGGCAATGGGTTGACTAAAAAATTAGAGGGGAATGTGAGAAGGAAGAAGAAAAAGGGAATAGAAGTGGAGAGACTGTTATCAGATATAGAAGGTGATATCGAGTTTAGTGGAAGGGGAGAGAGAAGGAAGGGTTCTTTGTGAGATGGAACCAGGTTCGTAAGGGGCGTTTGAAAGGAGTCTTATTATGAAAATCATTAGTTGGAATGTGAGAGGGTTAGGGAGTGCAAGAAGGAGAAGGGCAATCAAAGACCTGCTGAGGAGAGAGAAGCCTGATATAATTACAGGAAACTAAGTTGGCAGATTTGGACAGAAGATGGGTCAGGAGTGTGTGGAAATCAAGCGGAGTGTGTTGGACTTTAGCTCCCTCATGGGGAACCTCATGCGGAAATCAAGAGGAGTGTGCTGGACCTTGTGGAGAGAGGATGTTGTAGAATCTGTGGAAGAACTTATAGGGGGATTCTCTGTGTCTTTAAAATTCAGAAATGTGGAAGATGGATTCATTTGGGTGTTAACTAATGTCTATGGGCCAAATAGTTATAGGGAAAGGAAGGAAATGTGGGAGGAGTTGTATGGAATTCAAGGCTTGTGGCATGGCCCATGGTGTTTGGGGGGGGGGATTTCAATGTAATCAGGTTTTGTAATGAATCAAATACCCCCCAAAGATCGATTACTACAAGTATGAGAAATTTCAATGAATTAATTAACACCTATGGGCTAAAGGAATTACCCTTTCTACAAGCTAACTTTACTTGGTCAAATTTCAAAGAAAACCCCCTTTGCTCCAAACTTGATAGATTCCTTTTTAATGTAGAGTGGGAGGATCATTGGAGGAATTTGGTGGCTAAAACCCTTCGTAGAGTTACATCTGATCATTGCCCTATACTATTAGGTCAAGATGTTCTAGGCTTTGGCCCTCAACCCTTTAGGTTTGAGAACATGTGGCTAACTCATCCGGATTTTGAACGAAAGGTTGGTGAGTGGTGGAATGAAGATTTGAGAGGGGTTAAGTGGAAAGGTGTAAGGTTCTGCAAAAAGTTGAAGAGACTGAGAGCAAGGATTAAAGAGTGGAATCGAGAGCATTTTGGAAGGGTAGAGGATCAAAAGAGTATTTTAATGTCTAGGATTGATGAACTAGACTACAAAGAATTCTAGGGGGTTATGAATGAGCAAGAAAGGATTTTGAGAAGTAGATTAAAAAAGGAATTGGAAGAAGTCCTCCTTAGAGAAGAGATCTCATGGAGGCAAAAGTCAAGACACAAATGGATCAAACAAGGGGATGGCAATACAAAATTTTTCCATGTGTTGGCTAATGGGAGGAGAAGAAAAAATTGTGTGGCCAAATTAGAAGTGGATGGGGAGGAAATCACAAATCAAGATGATATAGCAAAAGTGTTGGTGGACCACTTTAAATCAACTGCAGGGAAGCCTCTGAATAATAGACTAAGGTTGGAAGGTCTAGATTGGCCCAGGCTGTCTGAAGAGCAAGCAAGTTGGTTAGAGAGGAATTTTGAATAAGAGGAAATTAGGTATGCAATGTTTTCAATGGATAGATCCAAAGCCCCTGGACTAGATGGCTTCCCCATGGCTTTCTATCAAGATTGCTGGAATCTGGTAAGAGAAGACCTTTGTGCTGTGTTTAAGGAATTTGAAGTTAATAGCAAAGTAAGCCCTGGAGTTAATGCCACTTTCATAGCTCTAATCCCTAAGAAGAAAGAAGCAAAAAATCCTAAAAATTTTAGGCCGATTACTTTGGTGACTAGCATTTACAAAATCCTGGCTAAAGTGTTATCCTTGAGGATTAAAGTAGTGCTACCCTCCATCATTAGTCAAGCCCAGGGAGCTTTCATGCAAGGGAGACAAATAACAGATCAGATTCTAATAGCGGATGAATGTGTGGAGAATATGAGAAAGTCCGGAAAGCAAGTTTTGTTTGTAAGTTGGATTTAGAAAAGGCCTATGATCTTGTGGACTGGAGCTTCTTATTAGAGGTCCTAGGGTGTTGTGGGTTTGGAGTTAGATGGTGTAATTGGATAAAGGGATGCATAAGTTCTTGCCACTTTTCGGTCTTGGTTAATGGGGTAGTCAAGGATTTCTTCCCAACTTTTAGAGGGTTAAGGCAAGGTGACCCCCTTTCCCCTTTTCTTTTTACCCCAGTTGCAGATGTTTTTAGTAGTTTGATCTCTAAGGCAGACAGGGAAGGGGTAGTGAGAGGTTGGAGGATAGGAAGGAATGGGATTAGGGTGACCCATTTGCAGTTTGCTGATGACCTAATAATTTTTTGTGAAGGGGGTGTTAGGAGAACAGTAAGTAATCTCAAATCTTTGATAAAGCGCTTTGAGAGAGTATCAACTCTTAAAATAAACTTGGAAAAGAGCTGTGTGGTGGGAGTGAATCTGGATGAGAGGACTCTTGAGTCGGTGGTTGAGTTTTTAGGTTGTCCCTTTTCCTATTGGCCTTTACAGTATCTAGGTCTTCCTCTAGGAGCCAACCATAAGGAGAGTACCTTTTGGGGCCCGGTTTTAGAAAAGTTTGAGAAAAGGTTAGCCTCGTGGAAAAGGAACTATATTTCTTCAGCTTCCTTAGCAAATCTGTCGATTTATTATTTCTCTGTGTTTAGGATTCCTGTCAGGGAAGCCAAGAAATTAGAGAAATTAATGTGAAATTTTCTTTGGGAGCCCGGGGAGGAAAAAAGGATCACTTAATAAATTGGGGAATAGTGTGTAGGAGGAAATAGGAAGGTGGATTGGGACTGGGGAATTTAGTTTTGAAGAATAAAGCACTCCTAGGAAAATGGTTGTGGAGATGGCCCTTAGAACGAGAGACTTTGGCATGAGGTGATAGATGGTATACATGGCAGTTCGAGAAATGGATGGGATGCTGGTGTATCGCGTCGAGCCACTCTGGCAACTCCTTGGAAAGCAATTCAGAGTATTCTTCCTCTCTTCTTCAACTGTATCAGGTATGATGTCAATTCTGGTACTTTTGTTTTGTTCTGGGAAGACATCTGGGTGGGCAATTCTGCCCTTAAGGACAGTTTCCCTTCTCTCTATTCCATTTCTGGCTACAAGGGTAAAACAATCTCACTTTCTTCCAACATCTGATTCTCCATATTCTTTGAGTTGGGACTTTGGGTTTCGTAGGGATTTGAGGATCATGAACTCTCCTGTGTCTCAGACCTTTTGTCACTATTTGAAAGTGTTTTCTGGATCCTTCCAGTTCTGATGTGGGACTTTGGTCTTCAAACCCAAAAGGTTACTTCACATGTGCTTCCTTTTTTAAGTCCCTTTGCTCTCCCTTGGGACAAGCGGGTTTCCCAGCTAAGGAGATTTGGTCTAAACCTGTACCTCCTAAAATTATTATGTTCTGTTGGGAGGTGTTCTATAGGAAAATCAACACTTCAGACTTACTGCAGAAGAGAAGGCCTTCTATGTGTTTGTCTCCTAATTGGTGTGTACTTTGCAGGGCTAATGGTGAGGATTGCTCTCACTTACTTTTAACCTGTTCTTTTTCTGTTGCTATTTGGGGTTGGATCTATGCTTTGTTTGGTTGTAGATGGAATTTGACCACAGCCATAGATCAGATCTTTGATCCTTCCTTCTTTGTGTGGTCCACAAAAATTGGTAAAACAATGTGGAGGAGCATTAGAGCTGCTGCTTTGTGGACAATTTGGGAAGAAAGAAATGCGAGGATATTCCAAGAGAAGGAGAGAAATGATCAGAATGTAAAGGATTGCATTATGACCAGGGCAATCCATTGGCTGAGATCATTAGATTCCTTTAAATTATATTCCTTTGATGACATGTGGAGGAACTGGATGGCTGTGGCTAGTAGCAGTAACAGAAAGAACAGGGTACCAGATGTGTGGGTACCTTTTTCAGAAGATTGGACAAAGCTGAATTTTGATGGTAGCAGCCAAGGAAATCCGGGTCCATCAGGGATTGGTGGGGTGTTGAGAGATAAAGATAGTAATATTTTAGCTTTATTCTCAGGCTCCGTGGGTATAGGAGACTCTATTAGAGCTAAGCTTCTAGCGGCAGTATAAGGCATTCAGATTGCGGACCAGTTAGGAGTTCAGAATTTGATTATTGAAGGAGATTCCAAAGTTGTTGTGGGTTGGTTAAAAAATCCAGATTCAGTGATTTGGTGCTACAGGGATATTATGAGGAAAGCTAAATGGTTCTCAAGGAACATGAATGTTAATTTTCAGTGGGTGGGTAGAACAGCTAACACCATAGCGGATGGGTTAGCTAAACAAGGGGTATCAAGGGAACGTTTATTCTGGGCAGCTTTGTAAATTTTTTGTTACTAGTCTGAGGTAGTACATTGTTGTTGTTGTGGAGAGGCACCAGCTCGTGCCCCTCCTTTGGGCAGTCTGTATTGTAATATCTTATTGAATTTCTTGAATAAAATTTCAATCATTTATCAAAAAAAAAAAATAACATGCACACACACTAGCACATGACATGGATACTCTCATATCCCCAACGTTTTGTTTCTTATGGTTTATCTGTTATTACTTAATAAAAGATGCCTAAAATTTATTTAGGCAAAATATAAGATATTCTGAAAAGAGAGCAAGAAATATTGCAGTTTTTTTTTTTTTGTTTTTTATGAGTGGAGATATGGCGGGTTTATTGTCAAATTACTAAACTAAAGGCTTGTAAAGTATAATAAAGTCTTGACGGGTCTGACCCAGTAACCCTGATCAATAATAGTGTCAGGTCTAGTACTTAGAGACCCTATTGGTCTAAGTCATCATCATCATCCAAGGCTAATTCCAACTCTATGGGGTTGGCTACATAAATCCTGTTTCGCCATTGCGTTCTGTTTAATGCCATATTCCTTTTAATTTTATGAGTGCTTGAATCATTTCTTATTACTTAAACCTATGTCCTTTTTGGTCCACCCCTAGCCCTTCTAGCCCTGTCAATTTGCAATAGAATACAGGTTCAGTTGATGATCTTTTATGCATGTAAAAAAACCATCTTAATCTACTTTCTCTCATATTATTACCTATTGGAATTACCCCTAGATTCCTTCAAATAATATTTATTACAGTATTAAGTATGCTAGGGGCATGACTGAATTATAATTAATAAATCAGTTGGAAATATGCAATTGAATGACCAGTAAAGTCTGCCAACATGGTTAATACTACCAAGACTATTGGAGATTAATGCATGGATGAGCTAATCTACTTTCAAATTACAACTTGAAGCTTAATCTTAATTTAACTAATATTATAATTCCAGGCTTATTATTATTATTTGCTAATTTTTATTAATAAAGATATAATTTATTAAACTAGAAAAAGTATTACAAAGAGACAGGAGGTGAGATATCATCCCACAGCAACTGCCAGTGCCACACACACACACACCCCAAAACCTCTCCACTCATTTTGCACTCCCCCACTCCAAATCCAAATAAACAAACTCAACTGCTTATGCCACAACACCTAAACTGCTTAGGTTCCACCCAATTCCTCCCATGCAACAATGAATTTACAACCCCTCCCCTCAAATCCAACCATCTGTCTCTCTACCATCTTATGACACACCTCCTGTGCTTATTAAATTTCATCAGCTAGAATTCTATGTTTTCAAGCTCCATTAAAGTCCCAATTTCTTATCAACTTGGACTTCTCTATCAGTCACCTTCTCTAAATCTTTTTTTTTTTTTTTTTGATAAATGAGTGAAGTTTTATTAAACCAGCAAATAAGAGTTACATGCAACCCATGGAAAGGCACGAGATGCGACTTTTCCTTTAAGGCTAATTACAGAATTATAAGTACAGAAGAAATTACACTGAAGCCCAAAATAAAGTATCCCGGGAAAACCCTTGTTTTGCAAGTGAATCAGCCAATGAGTTTGCTGATCTGCCTACCCACTGAACTCTGATTGTCATATTCCTTGTTAACCATTTAACCTTTTTGAGAAGATCTCCCAAAACCCCAAATCAGTGTCTGGATCCTTCAGCCAACCCATTATCACCTGGGAATCCCCTTCAATAATCAGATGCTCTATGCCTAGCTGATTTGCAAGCTGGATTCCTTGTACAGCAGCCAGTAATTCGGCCCTTAAAGAGTCTCCCACCTTCTCTAAATCTTTTTCATCATCTACTTTTCTAACTCTATCAATTAAATGATCATTATCATCCTTTCATTGATCTAATACACCCTCCAGATCTTCCCCTGAATCTTTCACATATATCTTGTTGATACCTTTTTCTAAGTTCTCAGTGTCAGCAATTTTTCAGCCATCAAACTTTGATTATAACTTTCTTTTAACAGATTCTCTTCGTTAGATATTTAGGACACAGTGCAAAGCTTATTTACTTCCATGCCAAACTGACCAACCAAAAGGGCCAAGATCATGTGGAGATGTGGTAGGGCTGCGGTGTGTTGGACTGTTTGGGAGGAGAGAAACTCAAGGATATTCTCAAATAAGTAGAGAAGTTTGGAAGAAATTCTGGAGACTATCCACATTAGGGTGATACATTGGTTGAGAAAATTGGAATTGTTTACAGTGTTCTCAGTTGATAAGATGATAAGAAGTTGGAAGGAGAATGCAGATTCAGGCTCAATTAAGAAGACCTTAATTTCCTACTGGATACCTCCACCTCATGGGTTTGCCAAACTGAACTTTGATGGTAGCAGCATAGGCAATCCAGGGCCCTCCGGAGTAGGGGGAGTGATAAGGGATGAAAAAGGGAATTTGTTAGCCATGTATTCTGGTCCAATTGGGGTGGGAGATTACTTGAGGGCTGAGATTCTAGGAGCTCTTGAAGGGATACAAAGGGTCAAGGAAATGAATATTAAAAAGTTGATCATAGAAGGTGATTCTGAAATTGTGGTGAATTGGCTAAAAGAGGACAGTTCTATGCTCTGGAAATACAGCAATGAAAAGAGAAGTTCAAATAGCTCACCAAGGACATTGAAATTCATTGTACATGGATAAAGAGAAGTGCAAATGCATTGGCAGATGGTCTAGCCAGGCAAGGGGTGAACAGAAACTCTATCTTTTGGGCTGTTTTGTAATTGTTTCATGGTTAGGATGTACTGTGGGTAGTTGGGAGTTAAGATTCTTTAGCTCCTTCCCTTGTAATTCTGATTTTCTCAATCATTAATAAAATTCATTGTTATTGATAAAAAAACAAAAAGATATTTAGGGCATAATGCTGCTGAACAGTCCTTTCTAGACACATCCTCCTAGCCTCCAAGATACCATTTGTAAAGCACTCTCCTTTATTAGTTTCCATTCTCAACACACCACCAGAATTCCCAACTGGTGTTAGATCACAGAGAAAATCCACTTGTTTGGTCAACAAATGCCCATAGGACTTCTTAGAGATGTGAAGACTGCCCTTAACACCCTTCCTCTTATAGATCCTGTTAAATGCTTACAAGGACCTGTCCCACAAAGACTACTTTTCTGCCTAAAAATAATTTGGTTATGTGGATCGGACAATGATTCTTAGAACCTTTGCATTGACCCCAATATCATCACACTCTTATCTTTATCTAGAGGATCTTCTCTAATTGACACCATAATCCCACCATTTTTTATAGTTTCATAATCCCACTATTTAAGCCATCTGAATTATGACCCTGATCTGCATCTCTGCTAGAACACTGAACTCTAAGAACGCATCAAACAAGGCCTGAGGCTTTACCAAACCTTCAGATTGAGAGACGCCAATGTCACCAACAGCATTATTCTTGCAGGTCAGAGCCTCTTGTTTGTTTTCAACAATCTCATCCCCAAATTCTTTAACCTCAAAAACCACACTACCTATCTTAGCATTAGGAACATCAAAAAATCTTCCATGCTACTCGGATCTCCTTCTTGTTTGAGAACTTTAGACAGTCCTGTGACTCTTGCCCACTTCTAAGTCTGCAAGACTGCATCTGACTCCCCTGACAAATCACCTTTGTTTTGTGCTACATTCCTAAAAATGTCACCATTTCTTGTTTTTTTGATCAATAATGGGAAGTACAAAGGCGATTATGGGAGGGGTAAACTCTTTTAACCCTCCCCTAGAAAACAAAATACAAATCAAATTACAGAATAGCCCAAAACAATTGTTTTCTTCCCACCCCTTGGTAACCATTTATTGTTACAAAGAGCAGCCTTAAGTTTGTCACGAGATTCCCAACTATATGGGGTTGGACATGAATCCTTTTTCACCATTTTGTTTTATTTAGTGCCATATCAATCATTAAATTATGGGTGCCTAGCTCTTCTTCTTCCATCGAAATCCTTTTCAATCTGTTCTTGTCTTTTCTAGCGGCTAGCCACTTCAACTTGTCTTCTATGCATGTGACCAAACCATCTCACTCTACTTCCTCTCATGTTATCACCTACTAGAGCTACTCCTAGGTTCCTTTGTATGAGCTACTTCTAGTTTTACCTCTCATATATCTAAGCATTACATTTCTGCTACACTCAGTTATTGGACATGCTGTTTACTAATTGCCCAACACTTGGCTCCATATAATATAGCTGGCCTTACAACTGTTTTTTTTTTTTTTTTTATAACTTTCCTTTTAGCTGAAGTGGTATTTCCCTATCACATGACATGACTCCAGATGCACCCTTCTGTTTTGCCCATCCTGCTCTAATTTTATGAGCAATATCTTCAATCTCTCCTTTGTTATGGAATTATTGAACCACATGTGCCTTGGTTTGCACTCATTGTTAAAACCTCTTACTAATAATGTAGTCCAAAAACCTAATTTTGCATATAATCCTTTGTTACTTTCATCAATTAATATATGCAATCAGTAAACATCAAGCACCATTGTGGAGACCATTGTAACTATAAATAAGTTGTGCAAATAAATAAGGACCAAGTGCTGAACCTTGGTGGCGACCCATTGTAACTATAAAACCCGATGTCTCTCCCAAAGGTGTTCTAACATTGGGTTTTGCATCCTCGTACATAGTCAGGTCAATATACCTATCTGCTATTCCTTTTTCTTCCAAAACCCACAATATTATCTCTCTAGGGACTCTATCGTATGCTTTCTCTAGATCAATGAATACATGGTAACCTTTGCTTAATTATTCTTTCCCAAAGTTTCATAGTATGTTCATGAGTTTAATTCCATGATAATTATTGCAACTTTGTTATCATTACCTAGCATCTTCTTTGTTTTCATTATCTTATTAAATAGTTTAGTTAGCCGTTAGACCCATTTATGAGCTGGGTAGCCCGATGGGCCAGCTCGCCCCACTCTTAGTTGGGCTTGGACATGAATTTAGGTCCACATCCAAGCCTAAGCTCGAGTCCAACTATCCAACCTGATCATATTTTATATAATAAAGCATATATAAGATATATTTGTGGAGGGAAGACAAATTATTGATCAAATCCTAATAGTAAATGAAAGTGTGGAGTATTTCAAAAGATCTGGGAAGAGAGGTGTGGTGTGTAAATTGGACTTGGAAAAAGCTTAAGATTTGGTGGGCTGGTCCTTTTTTCTCCAGGTAATGATGAACTTTGTCTTTTGAAGATAAATGGTGCAAGTGGGTGATGAGGTGTGTTAGAACCTGTCACTATTCCATTTTGGTCAATGGGACAGTGGTGGATTTCTTCCTAGCTTTAAGGGGAATAAGGCAAGGAGATCCCCTTTCTCTTTTTTTGTTTACCTTGATAGCAGATGCCCTGGGAAGATTAGTCACTAGAGCAGACTCTAGAAATCTACCCTAGCCAATGAAGTCTTTGGTGTTGCCTCTTGGGGATAATCCAATGAGACAAAATTTCTAGGACTCGGTGAAAGAGAGATTTGAAAAGCGGCTAGTGCTGCTAGCCTCATGGAAGAGAAATTATTTGTCTTTGGGAGGGGGGAGAGCCACTTCGATAAAATCTACCTTAGCCAACCTTTCGATATACTTTATGTTAGTATTTAAAGTGCAGGGAGGATTTCCATGAGGTTGGAAAAGTTAATGAGGGATTTTCAGTGGGACCTAGGTGAGGAGAAATAGGGTCATAGGTTTACGTGGGACCTGGTGAGTAGAAGTAAAGAATGTGGAGGCCTAGGTCTAAAGAATGTTCAAAAGAGGAATGTGGCATTGTCTGGTAAGTTGTTATGAAGGCTTCCCGTAGAAAAAGAGAAGTTGTGGACAAAGGTTGTGGTGAGTATTCATGGGTTCGCAAGCAATGGATGGGATGTTGGAATCTCGGCTAGGACTACAAGGGCTTCTCCATGGAAAGCCATCCAAGCCTATTTTCCTCTCTTCTTGTCTTGGGCAAGGTATGATTTGCACTTTGGTAACCTCACTAATTTTTGGGAAGAAGTCTGGATTGGGATTCTCCTTGAAGGATCAACCCCCATCCTTGTTTGCTTTATCTAATCTGAAAAATAAGCCCCTTTCTAGCTTCTTGGTACCCTCACAAACTTCTTCGGGGTTTGGGATTTAGAAGAGCAGTTAGGGGGTCAGAATTGAATATTACCTTGTCTCTTCTTAATATTCTTGAATGAATTTTTTTAGGTCCCACTAAATCCGGTAGCAGGGTATGGATTTTGTCAGCTTCTAGGATTTTTTCTTGTTCATCTTACTTCAAAGCTTACTCCATCCATCGGATAAGTTAGGGCAGCCTTTTCTGGTAAAGGAAGTTTGGTGCAAACCTATTCCTTTGAGGGGTGGGATTTTCTGTTGGGAAGCAATTCTGGAAAGAGTCAACACTTGTGATCAACTGCAAAGAAAGAGGCCTAAGAGTCACTTATCTACTCACTGATGTGTTCTTTGCAGGGTTGAAGGTGATATTGGTTTCTGTTGGGAAGCAATCCTGGAAAGAGTCAACACTTGTGATCTACTTCAAAGAAAGAGGCCTAAGAGTCACTTATCTTCTCATTGATGTGTTCTTTATATGGTTGAAGGTGAGACTGGTTACCATTTACTGATTTCTTGCTCTTTTACTAATCACATTTGGGAGTGGTGTTTTTCTTTGTTTGGGTGCAGATAGCCACCTCCACCAGATGTACAAAGTCTGTTTGCCCCCTCTATGCTTAGCTGGTCAAAAAAGAGAGGGAAAGTCATGTGGAGATGTATCAGAGCTGTTGCATGCTGGACTATGGAAGAAAGGAATGGGAGTTTTTTTTTTTTTTGATCAATAACACTTTCATTAAATCATCAGTAAATCATCAATAAAGAATTTACAAGAGGAAGACAAACACACTTATCTTCCAAGAGCCACAAAGAGCCTCATGAAAGGAAAAAAGAAAAGAGGACACTAAAGTTACAGCTTAGCCCAAAACAGTGAATCCCTTTCTGCCCCTTGTTTAGCTAAACCGTCAGCTAGGGAATTAGCCGATCTTTTAACCCAACATGTCTTAACTTCCATCTCCCATACCAGCCACTTGAATTTCCTCTTCTCATTATTGTACTTCCATAAACCATTTTGATCTTTAGTCAGCCACCCTATCACCACCTCTGAATCCCCTTCAATTATGAGTTTCTTGATGTTCAACTCCTTAGCTTTCCGGACTCCTTCCATAACTGCAAAGATCTCAGCTCTAAGGGAGTCACCCACTCCAATTGGGCCTGAGAACATGGCAGAGATGACCCCATTTTTGTCCCTAAAAACACCCCCAATCCTTGATTGTCCCGGATTTCCCCTACTACACCCATCAAAGTTTAATTTCAAGAATCCACTAGGTGGGGGAGTCCAAACCACATTCATTTCTGACTTGGTCTGTGTGCAATTTGCAATTTCACCCCACTTCCTCAACACGTCATCCACAGTGTAATCTGTGAATAGTTCCAAAGATTTCATCCACTGTACTGCCCTAATATGTATGATAGCCCTCAGATCTGCTGCTCCTCTCTGGGTTTCTGAGAATATCCTGGAGTTTCTTTCTTCCCACAATGTCCAACATACTGCAGCCCTTAGTCCTCTCCACATTATCCTTCCCCTTTTTATCCGCCACCTGAAGAAGGAAGGGGAGAAAAGGCCCTGTAAATCTGATGGGGGATTCCAACTGCTTCCAAATAAGGAGTAAGCCCAATCTCAAATTGACCTCGCAAAGTGGCAAGACACCAGTAGGTGAAAACCAGTCTCCCCATCCACTTTGCACAGAACACACCACTGAGGTGACAAGCAGGGTCTCTTCTTTTGGAGTAGATCACCAGTGTTGATTCTTTCCAGATAGGCTTCCCAACAAAAACTACCAACTCTAGGAGGTATTGCTCTGCACCAAACCTCACCAACAGGGAAAGGGGGGAAGGTAGGACTGGTGGACTGACTTAAGACTTTGAAGAACGAAGCACAAGAGAAGATGCCACTAAGGGTAGGTGTCCAAATTCTAGAATCCGCCCTAGTGGGGTCTAAGACAACGTTATCAAGAAGAGCAATAGGGCTCGAAATACTGTCGAGGTTTGAGTCCCTCAAATCCCTTCTTAGACCCAAGTTCCCCCCAATCCCAGAAGTGGAAGAGGACAGGGTGGTGAAAGACGAGATTGGCTCATTTTTCAAATCAGAAAGAGCAAACAAAGAAGGAAACTGATCCTTTAAAGGGGCACTCCCCACCCAGGTTTGTTCCCAAAATTTTATAGAGTTACCGGAATTCAAGTCATACCTGATATTAGGGGAGAAAACTGGTAGCAGGTCATGAATGGCTTTCCAAGGAGAATTGCTTGTGGTCCTAGCTCTAATTTCAGCGTCCCATCCATTGTGCTCCAGCCCATGTATACTTGCCACTATTCTAGCCCATAGCTTCTCCTTCTCCATAGGGAACCTCCACAACCACTTCCCCAACAGAGTCATATTCCTTCTCTTAATACTCCCAAGCCCCAAGCCACAAGCCACCACAAGACTTACTCCTACATACTATCTCCCAATTAACTCTATGATCCCTCTTCTCCTCTCCCGGCTCCCACAGGAAATCTCTCATTAGCTTCTCTAATCTGTTAGCAACCTTCACTGGGATTTTAAACACTGACAGGAAAAAGATGGGTAAGTTAGCAAGTGTGGCCTTAATTAGTGTAATTCTCCCACTGAGAGAGAGGTAGTTCTTTTTCCAGGATACCCGTCTTTTTTCAAACCTTTCCATCACCGGGTTCCAAAAGCTCTCTCTCATGGGATTATCACCTAATGGCAACCCTAAGTAATTCAAAGGCCACCCCGAAACTTCACACCCCAGCACTTCAGCACTCTCCCTGATCTCTCCCTCCTCCAAATTCACCCCCACTACACAGCTTTTCCCAAGGTTAATCTTCAAGTTAGACATTTGCTCAAACAGTTGTATCACCAACTTCAAGTTTCTGATAAAGCTCACATTACCGCATTCACAAAACAGAATCGTGTCATCAGCAAATTGTAGGTGAGTGAGGGGGGTTTCCACCCTCCCAACTCTCCAGCCTCTAATGATCCCCTTAGAATCTGCTCTGTGAATCAATTTCCCCAAAACCTCCGCAATTAGAATGAACAAGAAAGGAGACAGGGGGTCTCCTTGTCTTATACCCCTACTAGCTGGAAAGAAGTCTACCACTGTCCCATTCACTAGCATTGAATAATGACAACTCCGGACACAGCCCATGATCCACTTACACCATCTAACCCCAAACCCAAATTTAGTCAGAACTTTCCTCAAGAAGTCCCAGTAAGCCTTTTCCAAGTCCAACTTACAGACCACTCCTTTGTTCTTCTCCCTCTTAAGGTTCTCCACACTCTCATTAGCAATTAAGATCTGATCAGTTATTTGTCTTCCACTCACAAAGGCTCCTTGGTAGTGTGCAATGATATTTGGCAGTACCTTCTTCAGCCTCAAAGACAACACTTTTGCAATGATCTTGTACAAGCTAATTGGCCTAAAATCCTTCGGGTGGGATGCATCTTTCTTTTTTGGAATTAAGGCTATAAATGTAGAGTTCACACCCGGATTGACAATTCCTCTCCTGAAAAACTCCTCAAACACCCGCAAGAGATCATCTATCAAGATATCCCAACAGTCCTGATAAAAAGCCATTGTGAACCCGTTCGGCCCTGGAGCTTTTGTTCTATCCATAGAAAACACAACCTCGATCTCTTCTAGATTAAAGCTTCTTTCCAACCTTCTCCTATTCTCCACCCCTACATCTGGCCAGTCCAAACTTTCTACCCACACCCTTCTACTCACAAGCCTTCTTAGAATAGATTTGAAGTGCTCCACACAGGCCCTGGCAATCTCCTCTTGTTGTACTAACTCAACTCCATCTACTACCAATTTGGAGATAAAGTTCTTTCTTCTCTTGCCATCTGCTAGAGAATGGAAATACCTAGTGTTCCTGTCTCCCTCTTGCAACCATTTACATCGAGATTTTTGCCTCCAACTAGTTTCCTCCTTGTGCAGTCACTCCTTTAGTTGTCTTCTCAAATCTCTTCTGAGATCATTGTCTTCCTCTCCAAATTCTCCCATTTCTTCTTTATAGTCAAGGCTTTCAATCTTATCCATCAGGTCTCCCTTTCTTTCTTCTATCCTCCCGAACTCTATCAAATTCCACTCCTTGATTCTTGCTTTCAAGAATTGTAGTTTCTTATGGAATCTCATCCCCTCCCACAGTCATGCCACCACTCCCTCACTTTGTTAGTAAACCCTGGGTGAAGTAACCACATATTTTCAAATCTAAAGGGAGTAGGACCTCCACACCTTCTTTCCTCCTTACATAACACTATGGGCCAGTGATCTGAGGTCACCCTTGGGAGAGCTCTAGAAGCCAAGGTTCCCCAATGTTCTTCCCAATCCAAAGAGAACAGGAATCTATCCAACTTAGAGCAAATGGGTCTAGATTGGAGATTTGACCACGTAAATGTCTTATGGGCTAGGGAAATCTCTTTAAGCTCAAAGGCATCCACAAAACTGTTAAACTTCCTCATGCTTTTTGTCACTCTCTGATTAACCTTATTGGACTCCTCCGAGAATTTGATCACATTGAAATCCCCACCCATGCACCAAGGCCCGTCCCACAACCCTCTAATATCAACCAATTCCTCCCACAACTCCTCTCTCTCTCTCTCTATAGTCATTCGGTTCGTAAACATTTGTGAGCACCCACAAATAGTCATCCTCTTGCTGCTTAAACTTCATAGACACCGAGTACTTTCCGATCAGCTCCTCCAGACCTTCCACCACGTCCCTCTTCCACATTGTTACAATCCCCCCGGAAGCACCCCACGAGGGAGCAGCCACCTAGCTAATTCCCCTGGCTTTCCATACACTCCTTGCCCATTTATCATTAAACTCCATTCTCTTGGATTCTTGCAGCAACATAATGTCTGGGTCACACCGTCTTATTACCTCTTTTATTGTCGCTCTCTTCCTTGCACTCTCAATTCCCCTCACATTCCAACTAAGAATCTTCATTCCGCTTCTTTTTACACCCCTTGCCACCTACCACTACTATCCCCTTTCCTTCTATCTCCTTTTACCTCGAGCCTCTTGTCTCCTACATCTCTTCAATCTCTCTACTTCACTCAATCTCCTCTTCTTTATTCTAATCTTCTCCTTCCTCTTCTGTAAGCTTTCTTTCAACACATTCAAATCTTCCAACTTGCAGCCCAACCCTACCTTTCCTATAAAATCTCCTCCAACTTTGTCCACCTGTCTTTTCTTCCTCTCCTCTGGTCCCACCTCTATTCTTTCCTCTCCATCCTCCCTCCCTTTCCTATTACCTCCCTCCTTCCTTGCTCTCCCCCCGTAGTCCTCTCCATCTCTACCCTCATTCCTTTCCCTCCTCTCCACTATCCCCTCCCCTCTTCCTTCCTCCCCTTCCCTCCTCTAGATCAGCTTTCCTTCCACTTCCTTAAACACTCTTTCAATGATTTCCCACACTTTTTCACTCCTATACCTTCCTTCCGGCACCTTCCCACAATCCTTCCTTCCCCTCTCCCCCTCCTCGGAGAGCCCGTCTGCTGGCTCGGCTACATATTCATGGGCTATAGAACATGGAACAGGAATGGAATCTGGAACCAAAGACACAGGAGACACATTAGTAGAACAAACCGAAATCACTTGGTTACCTGGGACTAATGGACAAGCTAGAAGAGGACTACTACCTGCCTCCCTCTCTTGTTCTAGAGGTTGGTAAACGTCTATCTCCCTGAGTTGGTTGGGAAGTACTTCCATCCTTTGGTCACCCTGGTGATCTTTCCATTCTACCCCTGGTTCACCCCTAGATGGTGTGTTCCTGCTCTGCTTCCGGTTCTCTCGGTCTGCCCCTTCTGATAATCCTTGCACACTCTGTGATCTTGGGACTGAGTTGAGCCGCTTACAATCTTCACCCTGGAATAAACTTGCAATATTCCACCCATCCATGTCACCTCCAGCACAACTGCCTTCGTCATTTACACTGGCCACGCTAGTACCATCAACAGAAAAGTCCTCCGATTCTTCATCACCTTCATTGCATTGCACCCAGCCTTCATTCTTCTCTTCGTTCTCTTCAGTTATTCCCCTAGCGTATCTTGGCTTCGGCCTCTCTGAGGGGCGTCGCAGGGGCTAAGCTCCTTCAGCCTTTGTCGCGAAATCCACTGCAGCTCGGGCTTCTTCTCCACTTTCCGGCACTGCGCGCGTTTCCACCCCTGTCTCGCGACTGGGGACGATGATAGACCGTTAACCTCGTCTATCAAAGTCGTGTCCCCAGTCACGTGGTTCACTAAAGGCTCACACGCCTTTTTAAAAAACTGGGTCGGGCCCGCTGACCCATTTGGGCCTTTGATCGCACCCAAAACATTCCGCATGGGCTTTGGCCCATTCCTAAACCACCACGACCTCACGTGATTTTTAAAAGGGTCACACGCGTCCAACCTCTGGCTCGGTTTGGTTTTAACCGGTCTAGGTTCAGTTCTTCCCTGGACCAGCCCCTTTTCCTTGTTCAAAAAAGGCAGATTGGCGCCGGTTACGACCTGTGCAAAAGACCTGCCACCCTCCAGACTTTTCACTGCTCCCCACACGCCTAAATCCCATCCCCTGAATGCTACCCTTTTGTTTCTCCAGCCTTTGTTTTTCCATTTTAGTGAAAGTTCTATTCTTGTTTGAATCATCCAATCCTTTCTTGCCACACAGTTCTTCTTCAACCTTCTCATCTCCCTCCCTACGAGCCTCTTTCCAGAGTACCGATTCAATGGATGAAGCCAGCCATACTGAGTAACAGAGCCCTTCAATTAGCACCTCTATCTTCCGAGGAATCTCCTCAGGTTTTACACCATTCAATAAAATGGAAGCTGAACAAAGGTCTCCCCAAAAGGCACCTCCTAATGATCCTCCACACATCAAAGCAATGGCTTCAGCAACTTCTTGCTTCCACAAGTTAAAGGGAAGTCCTAAGATGCGCACCAGTACTCCATCTTCAACAAAGAAATCTTTGGAGTTTGATCCCGGACACCATCTTGATACTGTGAGATTTCCAAGATTAGCTTGGATATTTAATGCCTCAACTTCTACTCTATTCTCAAGCAGATCCAGCACAGCCTTGTCCTTCTCAAAGGGTGTTAAAATAAACGTGCTCTTCAACTTTAAACTTGCTGTTAACTGATCTGCAACTTTCCTCCAGTTTAGTATATGAGCTGAGGCTTTAACTATCAGCTTACTTTCCCAATCTCCTCTCTGTAAGTTTACTCCCATTCTGTATTTGCCTGCCCCAGCTGTCACTAAAAGAGTCTATTGGTTATTATTGCTCACCAGACTAGTAGAACTGCTTGTCTTCCTTTTTACTGTTACTTCTCTTTTAGCACCCAAGCGTTGCAGCAGTTCACATAAGACCCCATGCCTTCCACCCCTGACTCTTCCTTCCTTCTGGGAGGCAGACCATCTGCTTTCTACCCTTGCCAAAAAATTCTGTCAAGGAAATAAAATAACCTTTAAGGTTTCACTTACACTCTACAACAAACCTTCTTCCAGTTTCTGAGAGAAACTCTTTCCAACTATTTTGTTTGCCTTTGTTACTTGCACCTTCTACAAACTCCTTGAACCCTTCAATTACCCCCAAACCTTCTAACAGCACCATCCCTCTCTTTGCTTCCCTGATTTTCAAGCTCAGCTGACCATTTAATCTCAGCTCCTCAAATAGAAGCTCCTTAGTTTCAATTTTCAAAGCTTTTCTCCAACGGCCTACCTCCACAAACTCTCCCATCTCTCCTCAATGGGAGAGTTTTTTTAGATAGGGAAAGAAGTCTTCCGGATGTCCTGGAGGCTGGAGGTGATTAAGATTAGAGTGATGCATTGGCTGAAGTCTTTGAATCTGTTTAAAGATTTCTTAGCGGATGATTTGTTTAGGAATTGGAAGGAATTTGCAAGATCAGCCCCAATTAAAGAAACATCCCTACCTATTTGGGCTCTTAGTGGATTTTTCAAATTAAGTTTCGATGGAAGCAGCATGGGTAATCTGGTTCCCTCAGGTATAGGGGGTGTTCTAAGAAATAAGGTGTGTGTGGTAATTGCTCTTTTTTCGGGGCCAATTGGAATGGGTGATTCTCTCCGGGCTGAGATTTCGGCTGTTATTGAAGGAATTCAAAAGGCAAATGAACTGAACATCACCCAACTAGTTGTAGAGGGAGACTCTAAATTGGTAGTAGATTGGCTGAAAGATGATACTGCTAGTTTTTGGAACTACAGCAATGAGAAGAGGAAATTCAAATGGTTGACTAATGATATTGAAGTGAAGATGAACTGGGCAAAAAGAAGTACTAACTCCTTTGCCGATGGGTTAGCCAAACAAGGGGTAACTAGGGACTCCTTGTTCTGGGCTATCTTGTAATTTTTTTTTCTCTCTATTTTTTGTCTTTGGGTTGATGAGTTAAGAGAGCTTATCTCCCCTAAACCTGTATCTCTGTATCTTTTTCTCCTTAATATAATGAAAGTTGAGTTATTGATAAAAAATAAGTATTATATATACATACATATATATAATATTTTCCTTTGTTCCTCCTCTTTTATCAAGCCATAATGAAATCCTTTGGTATTTTTGGGTTATGGTATTGTTTAATATAAATAAATCAGTTTTGTTGTTGAGTAATTTTTTTCTCAATTTCCTAGCCAAGCATTGGGCTCTATGAGGGCCAAGCTCAGGCCTGGGCCTGAATGTGTTCTGTTGATATAGATGCAAAGCGTGGCCCGACCCATGAACAGGTCTATTAGCCATAAGCCTACCTCTTCCATACCTTCGAACAGTTCTGTTGGGATACCATCAGGTCCTAATGCTTTTTCCTTCTTTATCTTGTTTGGTGTCTCCATTTCAATTATTATAATTTTATGAAGGTATATGTTATTTGTAGTACTATTAGACTTACTAATCTTTCCTTTGGTAGCACCCTCTACATGTTATTAATTTCCTAACAAATTATGAAATTATCTTGCTTGAAAGTAGCATGCTAATGGATGCTATAGTGCCTACAGTGGTTCATAATAGCTATTTTACAGTGACTGCATTTATTGGATATTATCACAACAACTATTAGCACTGCTTGTAGAACATTTTGTATTTACCCTTGCAAATGAAGTTAGTGGTAATCCATAATATTGAACTGTCAAAAGAGTGATAGTACCATAATTTATTTCCCAGATTTATAACTTGGTGGTCTCATGTTTATGGGTTATTTTTTCATTTCTTTCTTCAGGATCCTTTTTCTTTGGAAAGGTTGAATTGACAGCCATTTAATTCAGCTCTTGAATTATGTGCATTGAACTCCATTAATTTTCTCTAGATCAGAAAAAAGAAAATATTGTATAGATCTCTCTTTCTCTCTCTTGGGGGGAGGGGACTCTTTCCAGTGTACCTCGATTCAAAGTATATTTTACCACCACTAACGAATTTATTGCAATGGATTTTCCCACAGATGTTCCTTTAAGTGCCAGAAACATTTTGGAAGATCTTGAATTGAAGACTGCTGTAAAAGCCTTCAGGTAAGTAAATTAACAGATTTAAGAGTTATTTTCCCATCTTATTCTAACTTGTGAAAGTAAATTTAACCTATTTCGTACCATATATATACAGTAATACACTATTTGAAGGAGAAAGGGAAGTTTATTACAAAAAAGCATATTAACACCCGTACACCTGCAATCTATCCTAATTCATGATTTCCATAGCATTCTAAGCTGCCAATTCACTTTCCAACCTACACACTAGGGGACAACGTGTTAAAAGATGGTTCTGGGGCCCTGAATCTCCTTGATCATAAGGAATAATATCCAACAACTTTTACCTAGCTACCTAGTACCTACTACCTATAACACTGCCCTGCATAAGTAATATTTGATGGCTCCTTAGGACTATAACGTTTTTTAATGTCCGGATAATTGGTTAGGACATTATTTGGCTAAGAGATTTGGAGTTCAGATTGTTCAAACTTAAAAGTGCAGGATTGTATTGATTTTTAAACCAACATAAAACTCCCAAATTGCTCAATCAAGGGACTGATGAATTACTGAACCATACCTGTGGAAGATAAGCTTTGATTTACTAGATATTTTGTTGATGGTGAATACATATCCATTGATGAAAGTAAATGCAACCTGTTTTATATTTATACTGGTTAAAGAAAGTAGGTAAATGCTTGTGTATGGACTGCCCATGGTGCCCTGGATCTAAATGGAAGAAAATGTTATACTTAATAACCCCATGTAGTGAATTAATATTTAAGACACATCTTTAAGCTGTCTTCATGTGATTTTCGGCTTCCATGATGGACAAAGTCCATGATGGTAGTATTGCCTAGAGGTGTAAATTGGGCCGTGCCGCCCGCGGCCCAGCACGGATTTGGACCGGCCCGGCACGACCCGACATGATGGTCCGCGGGCTGTGCCAGGCTTGGCACGATCGTGTTGGCCGTGTTGGGCCTGGGGTTTTAGGTCCACGTGCGGGCCATGCTGGCTATAAGAATGAGAATGCAGGTTTTAGTCTAAGAGTGGCCACTGTGTAAAAATGCACCAAAGGCTGGAATCTGTATCCAGTCTACCCCTCCCAAAACCCCAGATGGCTGTGACAAGAGGCCTAGATTAAAGATTCTGTGCTGCAAGCTTGGATTATACAACACTTATTCTTTAGAGGAATCCTTTTTCATTCCATGTACTGTTCATATTTCTTTCTAATACTTGAATTGTACAAGTAGTTTCTCTCTTTCTCTGTGTGTGTGTTTCTCAATAATTACAAATCTTTTTTCTTTATAAACAGTGGAAGGGCTTGTATCTAGGACTTACCTTTGTTCCCTTTTTCTTTTCTTTTTTTTTTTTTTTTAACAGAGAACTTTCTTGGTATCCTACCAAGAGAAGAAATTATCACAATTGTTGTCCTGAAGAACCAAGAAACAAAAGGCACAGTGTATATGCTAGAGCTCCAAATCTATCAAGAAGAGATTTATACCACTCTACTACCTCTAGGAAGGTGGCATCTAATGCCATCTATTCAGTTCTTCAATCTAGTTGCCTGCAACACTGGTTCAAAAATTGGCAAGAACTAAGAAGGCATAAACTGACTGCAAGCACATTTGGTGGAGCTGTTGGGTTCTGGCCTGGTCGAAGAGTTCAGCTTTGGCAAGAGAAGATTGGGGTGATTGAGCCTTTCACTGGGAATCTTGCAACTTGTTGGAGCAATATCAAAGAAGAAGAAGCGCTTGAAAGGTATAAACTGATAACAGGAAATACTGTCTCTTTTCCTGACTTTCAGATTTATGGTAAGAAGAATCCTGAAGATGACTGGCTTGCAGCTTCACCAGATGGGGTAATTGACCAGTTTGTTTATGGGTTGCCTTCACGTGGAGTGCTGGAAATTAAATGCCCATATTTTAATGGAGATATGCGAAGGGCTTACCCATGGTCTCGGATCCCTAACTATTGCATTCCTCAAGCTCAGGGATTAATGGAAATATTAGACAGGGACTGGATGGATTTCTATGTCTGGACTCCCAATGGCAGCAGTTTGTTTAGATTACACAGAGATGTAGAGTACTGGAGGATTCTGAAGGTGGCTTTATCTGATTTCTGGTGGAAGCATGTACAGCCTGCTAAAGAGCTGCGCATGAAGTCCAGAATCACAGATCCCCTCACTCAAATGAGTTCTCTCAAACCAGAACCCAGGCATGAATTGTATTGTTCCATTATTTGTGCAAGCAAACACCTGGTTGATAGTTCTAAGTTATTGATGCGAGAAATTCATGGGGCATTGCTAAACTAGTAATTTGAGTTATCTTAAGATATTCCAGTTTGGAGATTAAACCAGCAACCTTGAAAAAGTAAAATCTAGAGTTGGGGATAAATGACTGGTTGTTATTGACATCTAAGCATCAAAAAACTTGAAATGAAGCAACAACTGGATAATGGAAAGGAGAGACGGCAGAGTTGGAATAGGGACAAAGGTTGTTGATCACAACAAAGAAAGATGTTCTTCAATTTGAGAATGTGAAAATCAACTCCTTGATATTAGCTACTGGAGGAATGCGTGTGTTTGCATACCCATACATTGGGAGGCAATAGCTCCTATATTCGCAAGCAACAAGAAGTTATTTGATTTTCCCGGCAGATATGAAAGTACCAAATGAAGTTGTTACTTAGGCATTGATTGAGAGAGTTCCAGATTGAGAAAAGGTACTTGTAGCGCTGACAAGGGTCTACAAGGAACAGTGCAAGTTGCAACTGTAAGTCTCTGTGCATTAGTTTTTCTTTCTTCTTTTTTGTTACCGTCTTTGTGTGTGTGGGTATGTTTATTGTATTGTACTTCTTCCAAGGGGGATATGGGTTGAAGGATCATTGCTTGGTGTGATAATCTTGAGACAAGCATGAAAGCACCAGATTCTGAGTCAGGGAGTGGCAACTTCATGCCAGTAGTAGTACATTCCTAGCTTACTGTTGTGGGACATAGTATATACCTGATATGACACGATACTTTATGGACACATTTGGAGTATACTATATAGCATTTAACACTTCTAGAATGTGTAAAATAATTTGTTTTAACCAATCATACCATAAAAATCTGTATACGTAAGAATTAAACTTGGCAATATTGAAAGATAAACTACTCAAAACTAGATTTAAAAGCATAATAAGCAAATTAATTAGGATACATAATACTCATGTTCATGTCTAAGATATTAGGAAATGGAGTGTCATGTTCCCCCCCCCCTTTTTTTTTATCAATAACAATGAATTTTATTAATAATTGAGAAATTGAGAAATTGAGGGATGCAAATAGATTCCATCATTTTAAAGATGGTCTATGTTCTTGTAGAGATTATTGGTAAAGTAACAACATCTCTAATCCATGAAGAAATTAAGCATATGATCTGCTGGATCCACTATTCCAAGGGTCCGTGATAGAGGTGTGCTTTACTAGAAACTGACATAGCTGGATGATCATAACCATGTTAGGAAAAAAGAATTGTATGTGGTCCACGAGATCTCTAAACCATTCACAATTATGATGCATGTTTTCTATTTGAGTGACCCTTGGCTAGTAAGTCCCATTGCCCTGCATGTGCTCTACATGTGCCATGACCCACTTTATGCTGTTCCTTCAATTGATATAACAGGTATACCATATGTTTCTCCATCCAATATGATATCTGGTTGTTTCTATTAAGAACACAAACTCAACACTAATCCATGTCTGCAATGTGAAAATGACAGGCCCATATATGAACATGAGAATTTCAAGATGGGCAGTGCATGCTAGCTTTCATAGGGTGGAAAAGGTTAGTTTCTTTTGCCTTTCATCTGAGTTTGGCTTTAGAGTAACTCAGTTCTGTCTGTTGAGAGCAAGAGGTGTATATAACTTCCCATACAGATTATGCTTTCTTTAATATAAACCCCATAGTTATATTACCTTTCAGAGACCATTGCATGGTGTGGATGGTAAAATCTCATTCTGGAAAGTTGAGAAAAAAATGTGTTTGAATCTAAGAGCAGTCACTTATGCTAAAAATGCTGGAGGTTAGGTCCACATCAAAGTCCATTCCTTACAAACCCCGGACAGACAGGAGAAGCACTGGGTAATGGCTTTTTTTTTTTTTTTTAATTTCCTTTCATTTCTTGCTTGTGCATCTATAATCACACATTTTTATATGCTTATTTCTCTTCTGGTGATTAAAATGTAATTGAAGGCCCCAGTTCATGTAAAGGTAAATCTCCCATTTAGAATGTCAGAAGCCTTTTTTTATCAAGGCAACCCTATAGTTATATTATTGAATTTATTTAATTTAATTATCCAATTCAGTTTTTCTTTTTTTTTTTTTCAGAAGCATTCATGGAAACTACTCACGCTATTACAATGGCAGAAAGTTGTGTTTATCATGCTCACTTGTATATATTTGTCTACTATTAATTGATATAGGCTAGTCTGATTTTTTTTTTAAATTCTCTCCCAATTTCTTAACATTTCACAATTCTTTACTTGATCAATTAGAAATGTGAGGGCTTGGTTTCTTACTTTCAGGTTGAAAATCTTGATCTCTTGGATCTCAAGATTGGCTAAATGAATCAGTACACCGCAAGCAAGGTCAACTAAATGAATCAAGTTCTCTTGCTTGAGAAGATCCTAAGATCCAGTAAATGAATCAGTAAAGCGCAAGAAGCATCAACTGAACGAATCAAGTTCCTGAGGCTGAGATGCAATAATTCTGCTGGTGTTGGACATGTTCTCAATAACCTTCATCGCACACTCATTCTTCAATGAGGGACATATTTCAGTTGTAGATGTTTTATGTGACAAATACAATTTATCTTACCTGCTTTGTAAAAGGGAATAACGCTAACCACTAAAGTTGCTGAAAATAAGAATTTAGAACTAAATTTAAAGGTTGCTCATTTCAAGTCAATAAATAAAATCTTCTTTTAGTTCAACTGATCTTACAATGACACTAAGTCCTCAATAGTTGCTGTAAACAATACTAGAACCTGTTTAGATCTTCCAAATATTTGCAGTGGCTTCAGTTTGACCAGTTTCACTCCATTCTTAGCATGCATTGTTTTTCTTCCTCTTCTTTCACCAATAATTTGACCAAAATGGTCAATGGAGCAAGTGGTCCATGAGTTTAATCCTCCAAGAGAAACAGCCCCTCAAACAAAGGTAAAGTTCACCAAAAAATGTGCTCCCATCAACTGTTGGGTGGTAACCAACATCTTCCAGAAAATGACTTCTGCATCTTAACCTACTTGTGGAAAGGCATTGTTTAAGCAAGGCAAACAATAGACTTATCTCCTGATTTGCGATTGTGAAAGTCAGGATACATGATATTCTTGACACTAGATTTTAGTGATCGCAAGATCTTCACTATGTTATGTTCAAGAAAAATCATACATGTCAAGTTTATTCATGTGTCATTTGCATGGGATTTGACCAGAATTTTAGGTTTATATTGGTGAATTACGGTGTCTTGATAATTACTTTATTAGAAATGAACATTTGCTCTATGATTTAACTCATATACTGTTATCTTGTAGCCAAAAAAACTTGTAGTGTTCGCACATTTCCAACTCATGGTGTTTCTGCATTTGATCAAAAGAAACAGTTCCAACTTTGGACATTGACCTTATCTAGCACTCCAACTAATACATCCTGAAGACCTGATAGAAACAATTGGAAAGGTGTCAGAGCATGATGATACATGCTTTGACAGCCAAAGTAACTGGATGTTGGATTTTCTGAATTTACCATGCAGAATGAAGATACATTTAATTCTACATGTTGAAGAGCAGGGACAATGTATAGAGAGGTACTGATCCATCTCCTGTTATGGTAACACTAAAATTATTTCAGTAATTAAAATTCATGAATTACATATGATATGTATCTTATGTCTTCTAATGGATCTGATATATCTTCTAAATTAAGATTATATATTTCTATGAATTATTAATTAATACATTAATGTACTATAAATGATTACCAAAAAAAGTGTACTATAAATAACAACATATTTACTAACAAATAAAAACATTACTCACAAAACTAATTTAATTTACATTAGTTATATTAAGAAGTTATATGGTCATTTGCTAGCATATTAAGAAGTTGACTTATTTTTGGTAATGGACCAAGGTATAAGTAATAAAGTATAGAATAGTTGATTTAATAATTAAGATATGATTGTTGCATATGATTTGTGCTATTTTGTCTTGGACTCTGGATCTATGGTTCTACATTCTCATGAATATAATTTCATCTAGCCCCGTGAAACAGAGGAGTTGAAGTGGACAGCTCTTCAAATGACTGACCAACAGCTAATTTGCGCTCTTGGGATTTTTCACCAAAGATAGCTTATAGGCCATCTGTATAGGGCCCAGTTCAGAAGGCTAGAAGCTGCCATGCTTCAGCCCTCTCATAGCCTATTTGGGAGGCTTCTGTAAGTGATTGAGTTGCTTTGACTGAGCGGCTTCTGAGAAATGGCTTCATTGGAAAATCTATTTTTTGGCTCATGGAAGCCTCTTTTTGGCTTTCCGGATTTTATCAAGGCTTGATGACATGGTTTCTTGGCTCTTGCAATACGAGAAGCCGCAACGTGAAAACCCTCCTAAACAGGCATTGAATATCCAAGCTTTTGGCTTTAAGTTTCTAACAATGAAATGGCAGGACTTGGTGAGCTCACTGCCATGTGGTACTGTATTACCATCAGATTGCTAAGGCAACATGCAATTGATTCACATGGTTGCAAGCATGATTGAAATACTTAATGGAGGAATAGTTGTCAAAATAAAACTAAAAAGGCGTGTAGTGCCAGCACCATTCTTCATAATACAATCATTTCTCTGTAGGTACTTTTTGAATTAAGAAATTCAACTGTGTAGAACTGATCACTTGGAGAAAACTCCAATACAATATGTGATATAGGGCTGATTTGGACCAGGGAGTAACTGTATAGGCAATCTGGAGAGCCCCATGGACAGTTTAGATTTGCTGCATCATTCCTCCGCATGGAAAACAGATGAGAGCATCTAGAGAAGAAGACTAATTGAACTAATTAGGGTACCTTCTTCTGTAAGTGATTCATATCCCAATAGTCAAGCTGAAGGAAGAATGTCCAAGGCAACTTCCTTGAGGGATGGCATCACTTCCTGTTGATGCAAACAAATGTATTTATTGTTTATTTTCCTCAGGACCTTCCAAGGACCTGGATAACACCTGCTAGAGACCAGATTAATACCGTTAACAAATAATGCACCAAATTTTCAAAGCATAAAGTAGTAGGGACTACTTATAAGATTACACGTGTTGTATGTATGTGTCCTCTCATCACACTTATTAAGAGCACGCGGTCAAGCCTTCTCATTTGATACATGTCTTTGATACGAGCCCTAGGAAGCTGGCAGACAAGGTTAAAAAATGCAAACAAATTTCCTATGGCAAGGTGGAAGAATAAAAGATAAAAGAATCACTGTCATATGACAATGGGTGTATAAGACAAAACATAGATAATGGGTGCATTAGATAAAACGTATGGGAGGATCAAAGATATGGAGCATAGAGTTGATGAACAGAGAGCTTTGAAGAAAAATGACTGGAGGTTTTGAGAAAAGAAAGGGACATTATGAAGAAGGGTGCTAATGGAAAAAATAGTTTTCAGATGGGAATCCCTTTAAGAAACATCTATACATGGGATATCTGTTTGGAAAGGGATCGTGAAATGTCACAATGATTTTAGCTCATTTTGTTGTTTGTGTTGGCGCTCGGACTATAAGTCAGGTTTTGGGAGGATGCTCGGACTTTAAGTCATGTGACTATAAGTCACATACTCACATGGAACCAGACCATAATGATCAAAGAATTTTCTACAACACATAAAATAAAGGTGGTCGTGGAATTTACATGTAAAACTGCAAAAATATGGGTTAGTGCATTTCCTCCAAGGATAAAAGCATTTACATGATTTATGAGTATACGAATTAAGCCAGATTTTGGTGATAAAATGAGAGAGAATAGGCTAACATGGTTTAGTCACATGCATAGAAGACCACCAACAGTTCCAATTAGAAGAAGTGATTTGTTACAAGTTGAAGGGGTTAGAAGAGATAAGGATAGACCAATAAGGACATGGGTAGAAATAGGAAGAAATGATTTAAGCACTATAGTTTAACAGTTAATATAGTTGGGATAAGGCATGGATACTGAATTATGTCAGATTTTTGGAGGATACAACCTTTGGAACTTCATACTATGAAATTTATATCCTTGTATTTACAGATTATGCTTGTTAAGGAATAGAATCTAGAATTATTGAATGCCATGAGATCAGAAGTCAAGTGGTTTGTAGGAGTCGAATATGGAACCAAACCACGAGGATCAAAGAATTTGGGAGGATGATCCAAGGATATATTCTCAACTAGATATTTCAACAACATATAAAATAAGCGCGGTTGTGAAATTTAAATGTGGAACTGCAAAAATAAGGAAAGCATTTACATGGTTCATGGTGCTAGGCAGAATTCCTAGACAGGGGCAAGCAAATATGTTTTCTGAATACTGAAGACAATAAGGATGTCAATCGCTTTTTCTTTAATTTCAAGGCACTAAAAAAGATTTGTCTATCTTTTATTTTTATCTTCCAGGTCGATTGGATGGTTTCAAAATAGACATGAACTGATGCAGAATTGGCCTTTTATTTCCTTTAAAGCAGAAGAGTGGATATTTACATAGGATAACCTTTTTTTTTCTTTTGGTATTATTTTTGGTTTGTCTAAGGAACAACACACAAAAGTCTCTGAGGGCATCTCAACATATATACCCAAAGTCTGTTAACCTTTTATGTTTTTGTATGGTGATCTACACTATATTCAGATAATCTCAAACCCCTTTCAATTACTTGTACACTTCTGTATATCTAAAACATTTGTTAACAAAAAAATAGAAAAATTAGGAACCCTATTCAAATAGTGAAGTCCTCCAAAAGAGAATCAATATATTTTTATTTCATTTTTCTCCAACTGGGCAGAGGTAACATGTATTTTTAGTAGTATGAGTTTTATCCTAGAATTTAGTGATAAATATATCTCTAATAGGGATTTATTCTTTTCCTTTTTTATTTGTTTTGGTTTTTAGGTCTCCTTTTTTTTCTTGGAAGATGTGCCAAGAAGATAATAAAGACAAAGTTGACAAGTGATCTCACAACAAACCTGAATAGTGCTCCTCCATTGCGCCCTTTAAAATTGTGAATGTAATACACTGTCTCCATTTTGGGAAAGAAGGTCTTTGAGAGTGCTGCCAGCTTTGGATAGAAGAATGGTGGATAATCTTGGTTCAACTCAAGGTCAACTCTGGTCTTAATAGAGTGGAAAAGCCAATCACTGTTTCAAGCATATCTTCAAGAACTCCTTTCTTATACTTCTAGAAACCACTTAAATGACAGTGGTTTTTTTGGATAATTTCAGTATCTCTAGTCTTCTAAAGAGTTAGGTTCATAACCAGCCATTTTTCTTCATATCCAAAATCAATGTTCTAAAAAAATCCAAACCCATAAAACAAATGGGTTATTATTTATCTGTGGAAACATAGTAATGACATGTAATATACAGAAGGATACACCCACTTCTTATGCGATCGAGCTCCCCATTAAATATAATTAGTTTCCGAGCAGTGTTTACTACAGCTTCTCTGTAAAGCTCTTCCACCACAAGCATTTCTGGATTGCAAATGGGAGTTCTTGATATGTTAAGCCTACAAATTGAATATTAAATGGTGAAGAGAGAGTTCAGAATTACCATTGACATTAAAATATGGATAAGCAACCATGAACAATTCATCCTCTGGTTTTACACGATCTGCCATTTTGACCTTTGAAACAAAACCGAAATCTTGAAAAAATGATGGCTTTGTGAGATAGTCTAGCTTAAATAAAGCTCCTCCAAATACTGATTTTCTTGCAAATTCAACTTCATTTGCCTCTGGGAAAAACTGGATGAAATGAAGTTAGGTTCAAATACATGGACAGAAGAAAAATTCAAGTGACTGAATGCAGAACATGCATACCAACACTTTTCTTTGAGAATTTCTGTGCATATATTTTACCATGTGAGTGAACTAGATGTATTGATTTCTTGTACTAGAAAACCGCATATAATTCTTAATGGAATATAAACAAAAGAAAAAGTACCATGAGAACTACTAATGAGAAATGGAAAGTGGTCATCTTCCCAGAGAAATCTCTGAAAGAAATCCAATCACCTTAGCTGCATTACTATTTTTTTTCCTTCTTTTCTCATTATCTCTAATTAAGAAAAATTTCAAACTTGATAGTCGTGCATCAAGACCATAGAATAGACCAGACTTTTTTTTTCCAGATTGATACTGCTACAATGCAGATATCATGTAGCTGGACAGGTTAAAAGGTATAGCTGAGATGAGGATGCTGGTATGAATAATGAGTGGAAAGTCTACAAAGGATAATATTAGAAATGAGTGCATTTAGAAGACTTGGGAGTAGCTCCATTTGATCACAAAATGAGGGGAAGTTGACTTTGATGGTTTACTAGTATGCATAGATGATACAAGGACTGCATCAGTGAGGAGTGTCTTGGTGAAAGTAGAAGATTCTAAAAGAGCGAAGGGAAGACGAAAGAAAATATAGGGTGAAAAAGTAAAAAAATGATAAATAAGGACATAAGATTTGATAGAAAACAAGGTTCTTGATAGAGCACAATGGTCGAATAGGATTTGTGTAGAAAACATCAAGTAGTTAGGATTAAGGCTGAGTTAAGTAGGGTTATATGAAAGTCCTGAAATATCCCTATTTCAGGCATCCAGTTACAATTCTTTGGACATTGTTCTCCTTAGTAGCACTTGGATCCTGTTTATATTATTTCTTTGTCAAAAATCTCTGGTAACTGAAATGGTGTTATGCCAAATGAACTAATCTATAATGCCTCAAGGATCAACAACTTTCATAAGCCTAACATTGTCAAAAGATCAAGTAAGAATGCTTTTCTACTTGTCTGCAGTCATTCAACCAAAAATGTATATTTAGTATCATCAGAGTTGAATTTTGGTTGCTTACTATTAAGCTAAAATGATATTTGATAAAACATGGAAACAACTTTCATAAACCTAAAAAATTAGCATTCTAGCATTTTCCTTTTTAAATGAAGAAACATAAAGAAACAAGAGTATGTTCAATAACAATCTAACATACTATTCTGGTTCGCATAGCTTTCTCTGGACTTATAAACCGGTCACAAAACTCTCGAATCAGCTGCATGCTCTCTGTCATTTCTATACCTCCCTCACCATCACCTGATGCAAGTTTTACATACAAGAAAAGGCACTTCAGACCAACTGGTACAATGGATTTAAAAAATAATAGAATTACATAGGTTGTACAAAGAACCTGGAACAGATTCAAGTCCAGAAGTTGGAAACTCAATCTCCTGTAACAAATATTTGGTGCTCATGATTATGTGGTAGCTATAGGGGTGAAACCTGTGTTTTTCTGATATCATTGTTCACAGACACAAAGACAAGAAAACAAAACAAAACAAAGAAAAACTCACCATCAGCTGCTTTTTATCCTCCAAGGCCAATTCAGTTGCCTGTTTTGCCTGCCGGTTATTATTGACAAGGATTAATGAACATTTAAAATTGAAGATATGAAATGGCAAGGGAGAGAGGTGATATGTTTCAAGGTTAAAGTTCAAGGGATTTCCAATTAATATTTGTGAGAAGTTATATATACAAAGTTCCTCATTTTCTTGGTAAGAAAGCATATTGGATGGTATCCCATCTCAATTTCTGATTATATTCCTTTCACTTTCTTGGATTATTATAGGAAACTGATTATTAGAAACACTGAAATCTAGGGAAGTTGCATATGTACATGACTTCCCTACTGAAACCATCTTTGGTTAATGAATGAGCATAGTTAATGAATGAATAAGCAAGAGGTCTAACAATGAGTGTTTTTTCCCAGGTTAATGAACGAATAAGCATTGTTAATGAATGGGCAGAATTACTATGCTTTTCATGTTAATAAGTTCAGTTGCTGCTTCTGAAAAAAAAGCGAGAATCCAAATGTGTAATAATATACCAGCAGAAAGGAATAAGCAACAGGTTTAACAGTGAGTGTTTTCCCCCAGGTTTTTTTCCAAGTTAGCATCACCATCATTGAAGTGCAATAAGTTTTTTTTTTTATTTTTTTTTGTGGCGAAGTGCATTAAAGTTGCTTCCTTGTTAGTGTCCCTTCTCAAATTATCACTCTTCTCTATGCATTTGAAGAATTCAAACACTTGATTATGTCCAAGAAAAAACACTCAATTTCTTGTTTAATCCCACCTATTTATTCAATTGTGCTTCCTAGATGGGAGAATGCTGAATCTTGGTTATTCTATCCAGCTCCTCCTTGTTTGAGGACAAACACCCCTCCCCCTCTGATGCAGTTGATTCATATATGCTGAAAGCCTCCTCTTTTCTACCTAAACAAACTTTCTCATCTCCTATTTCACCATTATTCTTTTTCTGAGCCCAACAATGCCCCCTCTTGATACAAAATAATTTAGTTTAGACCTTTCCACATCAACTCGATGGCTGTGATCACCATATAGAAGTGTCCCTAATATGATCCGAAACCCAAAACATGCTTTCATCCTTAAATTGATATCACTAAACATGTAAATATGACTCCTCAAAAGAATGATCCCCAGACTCCACTCTAATGTTGTCAAGCAAGACCACCACCAATTGGCATCTGCCTCATGGTGCTTTCATCCTTTACCTGATATCACTAAACATGTAAATGTGACTCCTCAAAGGAATGATCCCCAGACTCCACTCTAATGTTGTCAAGCAAGACCACCACCAATTGGCATCTGCCTCATGGTGCTTTGTCACTCCCCATAATATTGACATTCTACACCACACCTTTGCATCTCTCAATACAATAGAAAACTCACTTCTCCAAAGGATTTCCAGATGGACTTATTCCAGGATCATATAATAGTGACACTAGCTGGTGGAAAGTGGAAACGCTGATCATAAGATGTCCAGTTATGTTCAATAGAATCCTTTTATTGAGGCCATGAATTTAGTCGTGCTACTCTGTGCAAATTAACTGCGGCATGTCAAGCAAGGATACTGGTTGGCCAGGCTGCTACTTCCCTATAAAAAAATTATAAAAGAAAGAAACAGTCTGCTAGTTCTTTCTTACATGTTAACTGAACATACTATTCTGGGTGCCTTTTCTGTCTTAGGCTGCTACTAACAAACACAAACCCACGCCAGAAACTAAAATCTCTGAAGTTAATAATATGTTAACCACAAAAACTTCAACAGAGATATTCATAAATGAAGCAGAGTCTTACTTGTTCAAGAAGCTCCGAGTAATCTCTAGGAAATGGCACATCAAACCCAACCGAAGCACTAGCATCTCCGGAAACTGAATGAACCACAAAATCATAGTTTCTAGAAATCTTGATCGCTGAAAAGCTTCGGCAACTATTATTCGCAGTCTTGGAAATTTGAAGAATTGATCGATCAAAAACCTAAAATTTAACAGGCAAAACAAATCAGTTCAAGGGGTGCTCATAATTACGCATTTTAATACTTCTTTCACCAGAAAACTAGTACCCCAGGACGATAAGACCGGAGTAATCACTAACTTCACAATTCACAAATCAGAACCCTTACAAGTAAAAAGAGAAGGCAGGAAAAGATAAATTTTCTTCGGCAAAAAGAATGACCAACAGCTCAAGGAGAGAAGAAAATGAAGAAAGACAAGACGAAAATCACCTTATGCTTTGGAAGAGAAGCAATGGCAATCGGAACCCTGGTAACAGTTGAGGTGTCTGTTAACGGCATCTTTGAAACTCGGTTAATCTCCGCGCGGAAAACACAGGCAGATGCTTGAGCCGTTGAGGTTCCAACTTCCGGTTAGAGAAATTATGCAGTGTGACATGGAGATTCATGTCCAACGGATGTGTGGCTTAGACATACACATGGAGGTCCCACCAAACAACTCATCCATCTTCGCCTTGAAATGGTGAAAAAAGTGACCCACTGTCGGGATACGAATGATTATTCGGAAGGGGGTTCCAGGTGAACGGTATGTGATGTATGGCAGAGGATTTTCCGTGAATTTTTGAGGCATCACAGAGGCGCTAACCGACGATCACAGTGCATGAGATGGTCCAATAGGAAAATCTCATCTATCCAGTTAGGATAACACTTTTTATCATGAATTCATGAACATAAACTCCATACGTTTTAATTGAATTTCCTTGTTCAGAAAACTGCGAGGCAAGAAGTGTTCATCTGAGAAGTCGAAACTTCGAAACAACAGAGCAGAAATGGTGGCCGCATCACTCTCGTTCCTGTCAACCCTCCCTCCTTTGCTTCCTGGGTCTCCTCAGACATTTCTCATCACTACACATAGATACTTCCCTGTAAGCTACCCAACAATCCAGAACTCTATTCTTTGTCTGAGATCAGTAATGCTTCTTACTTTTCGTTAAAATTGTCATTTAAGTTGCTTCATTCGGAACCCCATTTGGATTTTCTCTCTTTCTATTTTCCCCTTTGTGGTTAGAAAATTTAGTTCCAGCGCTGAAGTTTTGAGTATGTAGAATTTATTACCTAAAGTGTCTACATCGAGAAGCTATTAATTTGTTACCTTCATACGGAAAATCAGGGTGGCATTTATTGCCGGAAGATTGAAGCTACAGTTCTTGATGAAGGTCAATTCCGTCGAAGAGATGTTCTTAAATGTGTTGGAGCTACCGTCGGCATGGTATTATACAGTAGTATCTCACTTTCTCAATTTATTTTTCAACTTTTTACAAGTTATAAGGGATTTTTGTGCTTCTTCTAAATTTCCATTTACCAAAAGATCCTCTGGTTTGTTGACAAAAAGGAAGGGAAAATTTTGAAAATTAATTACCTATATGGAATCCTAAACGCTTCGTGGCTTCATATAGCAACATTGTCTTCCATAAGGAAATCACAACAAGGAATTGTGGTTTTCGTAAGTAGATAATTCTGCATAAATATCTGTTTTCTGATATTCATGTTTTTAGGTCTTGGCCAAATTTGTTTCACTCCTATTAGTTCAGATTCCTTGATTCTAATGCTACACTTGGCATTTGGCAAGCCCTTTCTCCATTTAATGGGGTGATATCAATTTCGTCATTTTGTTCTTGGGGCAACGTATAGGTTGCTCCATTGTGACCTGGGTGATCAGGGTTCATATCTTGGAAACAGCCTCTCAGGGGTAAGGCTACATTTGTCCCTCCCCAGACCCCACATTGGCGGGAGCCTCGTCAACTGGGTTGCCCTTTATATAGCATGGGTTGTTAATTCAAAGAGACACTTTGAGTTCTTTTATATAGCATGCGTTGTTCTTCACTATGCCAAATGGACTTGGGATTTAAGTGCAGAGCTTATGAAAGTTCCAAAGAGAAATCTAATGTCTTTACTAATCTCAATTTAACAAATAAATGCACATCAGTATCATTGTACAGAAATGACAACATCAACCATTCCTCCATAACTTCTTTCTAGAATCTACTCAATGGAAATGGGGTCTCAAACATTCGCTTCATTAATTTTTAAGTTTTTTTTAATGAAGTATGGTCTATTCCTCCTTTACTTGCTATACCTGGTGGGATGGGCTGGGAGTTTATAACAGAATGCAACTAGGGCTTAGGGGTAAGTTGTATGTCCCCCTCCATTAGGATTGTCAATCTTTTTCTGGTTAATAACATTTAAGGTGCCCCCACCTCCCACCTTGAGTAAATTTAGAGGTTAAAAGAAGTTGATAGTTGACACCAAGAATACCTGAACGAGTTATGTGAATGACAATAATAGCTCTACATTAGACTTCAGTAATTACAAAGGTTTCTACTATAGAGGAGTGGTTGTCCTCTGAAGATGAATGCTTGGACATACACCAATATGTATGCAAAATTCAACTTTGTAGAATAATGTGATGATTAGTTTCTGCCAGTTGTTATCTCTCAGGAAATATTAGCAAGCTCTGGATCACTCGTAGAAATGGCCAGTGCTGCTGATTTAATACAACGAAGACAACGCTCTGAGTTTCTCTGTAAGTTCATGAGCAACCCTTACTTTCACATGCTAAGACTATGCAGAGTTGACTTAATTTTCTTTATTATTTTCACAGCGAGTGTTAAGGCGACCCTAAGTACCACCATAAAGGCAAGTTTTATTCACATTCTCAGTGATGAATATTCATATCTTCAACTATGAGGTACCAAAACTTTCTTTTTTCTGTCTTACAGGGCAATCCAGAGCTCATCCCATCCTTTCTAACTCTAGCATTGAATGATGCCATGACTTATGACAAGGTCAGACTCAGAACTTTACCTATTGAAAATTGTTGCCTTTGGAGTATCTGATGTGTCTGTGCGTATGGAAAAATGAACTAATGAAGGCAAGAAGAAACTCTCCTTTCTTTGTTTCCTTTTTTCAGAAATAAAAGACTTATCTAATCTGGTTATGTTTGCAGGCTACAAAATCTGGTGGTCCAAATGGATCAATTAGGTTCAGGTACTTCTTACTGATATTATTTTAAATAATATTCATTGTCAAATAATGCAGGGTAGGATAAAATTTTATTCTGTCACTTCCTGCTACCTTACAGTGAACCTAGATTTGAGATTGCATAAATAGACAACCTTAAAGTGAAGGCACCATGAGTAAACCATGCATTTGGATATTTCTGTATGACATAGGACCAACATGACACATCTGACCTAAACATAAGCCAGATCAACTTTCTAGAATCATTTGATCAGGCTCACTTGTGTATTCAAGCCAATCCAGGAGGTGTTGCAGTTAGTGTGTTGTACAGGTTCCTCTTCTGCATTTGCTGCATGAAGAGTTGATGGAGGAGGGAACATATTTTTCTGCATTAATATTGTTTATATTGAAGATCTGAGAAACCTTTTCATTTGCAAGTTGAAGTACAAATGTCAGATTTATTTCACCACTAATATGGTCTCCTTGTTACCTTCTTTTTCTCTCTTAAAGCTCAGAGATAAGCAGACCTGAAAATAAGGGGCTATCTGCTGCTTTGAGTCTCTTAGAGGAAGCAAAAAAAGAAATAGATTCTTATTCCAAGGGTGGACCCATTTCATTTGCAGATCTCATCCAATATGCAGGTGAGAAGGGACAAAACATGCTGAGTTTTCTAGTCATAAACTCTACAACTTAGATGTTGGTATCCATATTATCTTAGTCATGTATTTGGTGCTCTGCTCTGATATTATTCCAATGAATAAAGCAATCTCATAAATCTGCCTCTCAGTGTAATTTGGTTAAGGCTGTAGATTAAAAGTCACTAAGTTCTTGATAAAGGCAATTACATTGACAATTTGGGAAATGATCCAACCAAGTGGTCAGCCGCTAAATGATATATATAATTGATGAATTAGTAAGCCATATCTAGATTACAGTTTTATAGTTCCCTGGTGTCTTCCAGTGGTGCTTGCTTAATGGTTTTTTATTGTCTTGTCTTCTTTTTCACTATCATGGTATCACCTATTTTAAATGTCCTCTCCAATTAGTTATTATTCTTTTTTATTACTTACCAGAAAAATTTCTCCTCCAGTTAAGTAACCTTGTTTTTTTTGTTCTTTTTGTTAGCTAAATAAAATCAACTAGTACTGATGCCTTCCATATCCCCATCATTTACTCTATTTTCTTCATAATCCAGCACAAGGAGCACTTAAGAGTACCTTCCTTGCATCTGCGATTCGCAAATGTGGTGGAAATGAAGAGAAGGGGATCTTGTTATATACTGCATATGGCTCAAATGGACAGGTTTATTTCTTTATTTCTTTCTCTAATATAATGATATTTCTAAAATATTGAATTTCAATTACAATCTTTTTACTGCAATGTTGTCACTATAATGACTAAGTATCCCTGTTTCTACCATAAGGTATCCTTTGCAATACAGTTCAGGCTTTTATAGGATAATCATCTATTATTATGACACAATCTAAGTGCAATTTATAATGAGCAATATCATTATTCAACAATCTTAGGAAATAGTAAG